>NW_023605305.1:45070507-46542277 GCF_014898055.3 Talpa occidentalis
AGTTGTAATTTTAAAAGATATTTGGAAGGAATTAAAAACTGTAAGGAGATGAACAGTAAGGATAACGATTTTCAGGTGGATGCCTATATTTAGCAGGTAAACGTATTGCCTAAAATTGCCATCTGAGATCTGTGTGCTTATATATCTGTGCACACATCAAATCTGTGTAAATATGATTCTATTCCCAATGTTTGTATGTGCAGTTAAGAAATTTTACAAATTATGTCTGAAAGTACATGTAGAATGCCATTATGACATCTTTACATGGGTAGAATGTTAGCTTTTTCTGGATGTTTTCTACCCTGCCTTTCTAATTTGTATTTAGATTTCAAACCTACTTTGCAGGAGCCGTATCTAATTCAGTGTTCTTTGCACCACTGGGCATACTACTTGTACTAAATAACTGTTTATCATCATCTAGTGCCTTAAACTAAACACATCACAATTTCATCTGCCAAAATCCTGCTATGCATTTATATGTTGCTTTAAAAAACACATAACCCCAAGTAAATCACTTAAACATGGTAGGCTGTACAATTTTGGTCTGCTGTCTGTTTCTTCTACCTTATATTCTTTTATTTCCACATCCTCTCCATATTTATTTCTAAATTAAACCATGCTTTACAAATTTAGTTCTTTGAAAAGATGTGAAATTTTGAGTTTCTGATAAACTCTTACCTTTTAGAGAAAATGCTAAAATACAAAAAAGAAAAAAAAAAAGGAAGAAAGTGCACGCACGCTCTCTCTCACATACACACAGTGAAGAAGGGTCATCTCATTACAGAACAACATTCCAAAGATAGAGACATTTAAGCAATGGTTAACAACAGAACTTTAATTTGAAAAAGATTGAAAAACCAATGAGACATTTAAAATATTTTAAAATCACTCTCACATCTTCCTTTGTTGCTTCTTTTCAGTTCTCTCAAAGAAACTTGACAGCTCTGGGAAAACAAAACCCTTCAATGGTTCTTGAAGCTTAGTCTCAGACCTCAGAAAGGAACTCCTTTCTACGCTTGCACACATTTAGAACAGACTTGGACCAAAGTACTAAACAACTGTTCAGTAACAGCTATTTCAAATCACTAAGATTCGCCCCGAGATGCCATAAAGTATAGAACCAGCAAGCTCTGGTTGTAGGTTAAAAAAGAGGGGGAAAGAGAAAGAGAAAAAGACTCTTGTCATCAAAGTAAGAAAGATCACAATTTGTACCCAATATCTGAATTAATAATCTTTAAAAATGATTTGATTCTGTAACCTTTGAAAAAACTTTAAAGAATAGCAGCATTTTTATGCTTTTATCAGACACTGCTTATTCTCAGGCATCAACCATGTAAAGTGCCTCTAAGATGGAACATGAGTTTGAGAATTTTAGGTTTATAGAAGTGGGGTCAAGGGGGATGTAGTGAGAATCTCTTTAGTTCAAGACTCAGAAGAACTTCTAGGCGTCTGCCTCAAGCACTCATGAAGTCTAATTCTGAAAAGCTATTTAACCTCTAAGTCTCAATTCTCTTACCTGAAAAATGGGAATAGTATTATTTGTCATGCCTTAGCTCAAAATTCAATAATATATGTGAAAGTGCTTGGTTGCAGGTTAAGCATGCTACAGGTAAAAGCTGTTATCTTCTGATAAAACTTGAATCAACAGATAAGTGAACGATACCCAGTGTGGTAGGTGACACCCACATTTTAACAGAAGGCAGGGCCAGAAATAGAATCGGAATTTATGAAATAGTCCATAAAAGGAGATTTTTCTCAGGTTTTTAAAGGGAGGCTATGCCTGATGAGCCCAAGTTCTTAGAGTCACTCCATGTGCTCCCCTTCTTTTCTGAAATTCCTGTAATGACTTTCTCTTAGGCCAGGGAGGTGTCGAGACTTGCAGAATGGACACAGGCATCCTGCCTATGAGCTCTGAAGTGCCTCAAACAATGATTCCCAGTTGGCATTCTTTAGACTCCTGTTGCAAGTGGGAGGAGGGATTGAATATGGAATTATTTCCAAAAGAATGTATACCAAGCTCTCTAATAGGTCATACAGCATGCATATGTTTGTATTGCTATATGTTTAATGTTTGTAGCTGCTATTAAGATATTCATGCAGAGGGCCTCCCTGGTGGCACAGGGGTTAAAATCTCAGCACCATCAAGCTATTGCCAGCCTCTGCAGCATGAGTTCGATCCTGGCCAAGAAGCTCACCCACATGGCGCAGTAGACCTGTCCTATCTTTCCTGCTGTTCCCCTCAGCAGTGTATTTCAGTAGATCTGCCTGTTCTGTTCCCCACTCTGTCTCTCTCTGTGAATCCTCTCACTGCCCCCCCCCACACACCCTGGCCTAAACCCCAGTTCTTGTATGCATAAATACGTAAAAATAAATCTTAAAAAAAGATATTCAGGTAGAATTCATATGAAAGAATTATGGAATTCATGGTAACTTCTGACATTTTGTGTTTATTTAAATGAAAGGATACTTAAAGTACATACAACTAGTGGAGAAAGGACCCCTTGGACATCACAAAATTAAGAAATTTTGGCCTAGTTGGCCATTTTCTTCCTGTGCTGGAATAATACAGTGACTAGGTCATTCAAGAGACAAATTCCAGAAAACATATTTAAGGGCAAAAGTATGTGCAAGCATACCCCACCCCAAGTATGTACGAGTCCACTTTTCTTCAAAAGATGATGATGCAGACAAATTCTAATTCCTCTTTGTTTGGTGATTGTTATGATACTCTTATTCACTGATTATCATGGCTTTTTTTTTTTGGTTTCCAGATGGTAAGAATGACCACGAAATTATTTTGAGGCTTTTGTTCAGCCTGAAAACTTCCTTGAAATAAATTGGTGAGAGGAGAATCTCTGCAGGCCAATATTTATAAAAATTTAGTGATTAAGTTTAGACTTATATTCAATGGACATTGAGATTGCAGAAATTTAAAAAAAGAAAATATATGTTTTGAATTTGGTAAATAACTCTTGCAAGTCAGCATATCCAGGAATATTTTTAGCAAGATAAGTTGAAAAGTAAAGGAAAAATAGTAATCTTATATAATGGACTACTGAGAAATTTTTTTTTTCAAGATTTATTTATTTATACAAGCACTGGGTACAGTCAGAAGTGAGGGAGGGTGAGAGAATTCACCAGAGCCAGAACCAGGAACAGAACAGGCAGGCTGGCAAAGTACACTGCTGAGGGGAGCAGCGGGTGGCAGGAGAGGTCTGCGCGCCATGTGGGACCCTCGCCCGGCAGCGGGGGATCGAACCGGTGCTGCAGAAGCTGTGGGCAGCTTTGCAACCCAGTGCTCAACTGCTGTGCCACCGGGGAGGCCCGAGAATTTTTTTTTTTTTTTAAAGATTTATTTATACAAGAACCAGGGTATGGGCCAGATTCCTGGGAGGGTGAGAGGATCCACCAGAGACAGAGCGGGGAACAGAACAGGCAGACTGACGAAATACACTGCTGAGGGGAGCAGTGGGCGAGACAGGAGAGGTCTGCTATGCCATGTGGGACCCTCGCTGGCTGGCAAGCCGGGTTCAAACTGGCACTGCAGAGGCTGCAGACAGCTTCACAGAACAGCGCTCAACCGCCTGTGCCACCAGGGGAGGCCCTACTGAGAATTTTTAAATGTCAATTATATATAATTGAATTTAAAATGGGAAATAAAGATAAGAATCACTGAACTAATTAATAACAGAAGCAGAGTTGCAATTTCTTGAACTCCTGTGCACATTTAAGTTTTATAATAATACTGAAGGGTATTTATTGGATTTCCCATTTTGCAGATGAGGAAATAGTGGACCAAAGTCATGGAACTTGTAAATGGCATAGCTGGAACTCAAACTCAGTTCTAACTCAACCCACAGTCCAGAACGCAAGCTTTGGTTATATGGGATGATGAAATGACAGGGGGGAATTTCAACTGTTTTTTGCACAGACTGGATCCAATGTATGGCTAGAGGTTCAGAGCTGGATCCATTATTTTGTGAGATTTGAAGTTTATAAAATTTAGAAATTTTAAACAATTAGATATAAGGGCCCATGAAAGTGGGAAACCCATTGACTTTCCCCATAAATCCACCTTGAAATTGGTTTCAGGAATCCAGCCAATACCTAGCTTTGGCCTTTAATTCTAGACCTAATCTTAAATCAGGACCACTACTAGATGTTTGTGCTCTGCATTAAGGCAGTGGTCCTCAAATTATTTTTTTCCCTACTCTAACTCATTAAAGGGTGTAATAAATTTCCTTTATTAACGTGGATTATTAAGAACTTATGAGATTCTTAGTAGCAAATGTCATGGCTTTGAGTTGAGATTCAACATATTAGGATATAAGATTTTGATTCTCAGGCCTCCCCGGTGGCACAAGAGGTTAGGAGTCAGCACTATGAAGCTATGGGCAGCCACTGCAGCACAAGTTCGATCCTCAGCCAGGGAGGTGACCTATGTGGCACAGCAGACCTCTCCTGTCTTGCCCACTGCTCCCCTCAGTATTTCAGTAGATCCGCCTGTTATGCTCCCCACTCTTTCTCTGCTGAACACTCTCATGCCTGCAACTCTGGCCTACACCCCAGTTCTTGCATGCAAAAATAAAAATAAATGTTTATAAAAACCTAAAACATTATTTATTTATTATCCTAATGATTTGCTTCCTGTTTACTGTATATTGGTGTTCTGGTAGTTCCTAGATTATAATAGCAAACCAGAGAAATCATTCCTACACTAATGAAACTCCAACTTCTTGAAATTTATCTTTTTTCCCCTCAAATAAGCAGATTTAGAAACTCAGTGTAGTCCATGATTTTTCACTTTCCTTTCTCATATACCCAACCTCTGTGTTGATTTGTCCCTAAGAAATGTCTTTTGCTTCTTTTTGAATTCTATTATGTAAGTCCTTCTCTGCTCAAACTTGGAGAAGAATGCCTCTTTAAAGTTTTCTTGCAACAAGTGTTTATTGCATAGCAGGTATGCATTAGATACTACCTCATACTTATCTTTCTAAACTCTTGTTCTTTTTCCTTTCCAGGCTATTCTATGTACTAGAAAGATTACTCTCATTCAATTACATGGAACCTCTAGAGGTTTTGTCCCAGCCTAATAAGACTGAACAAGAAACTGAGTGTGATGCAGACCATGGAGATGTTTTTGAGTTTGGGTCATTCTGGAAAGTTCAGCTTGAATCAGTCTGAAATAAGTAGCTTATGTAGACCCCATCCAGGACTTGCACAGGTGTGAAGATAAAACTGAAGTTTAGAAATGTGAGAGAAAGTTTCATTTATTTTAGATTCCTGGGCCTCCACTACTGGGAATGATGATTGCTGATCAATAAGCATTTCTTATTAGATTGATTCTAGTATATATTGAAGAGAGTCCGGAATTCTGTGGCAAGCACTCAGTCTGTTGCCATTATCTGGTTACACCTTCAACTGTCTTCCCTTTATTATTCACCCCCATGTAGCAGTGAGGCTGATCTCCCTAATGTTTTGGAGCATATTGTGTTTACTCTTTTCTGTGTATTTTCTTATGCAACTTTTCTTATAAGTTCCTTTCTCTAGTTCCTACCCTGAAACAAATTCCATGATACCACATATGTTGTACCTCAATGCTATTTAGTCTTACGTCACCCATTATTGGCTTTCATACATGCTCGTGGTGAAACTGCAGGCTTTGAGGTCAGACTGTAGGGATTTTATTCCTGACTACTGTTTACACAGGGCAAGTTAATTAACCACTGTAAGACTAAGTTTCAATGTAAGTAAATGAGGGATAAATTGTAGTACCTGCCTCATAAAATTGTTGCACAGATTAAATAAGACAGTCTACTTAATGTACCTGGTACATACTATGTGCTCAATACACATTGCTCTTAATATTCTTAATATTCATCCTAATCAGTATCTTGAGGATATTTATGTCATTGACTTACTTCCTTTATATTCCCCCACAGAATCTAGCACAGACTGGACAAAGAATAAGCATTCAATAAATACTTAATTGCACCCAGTATATATTGGACAGTTCATTCTAACGATGCAATTATTCTCAGAAAAGTGCCACAGGGCCCATCTGAAGCATGTTGTTTATTCTTGCTACAGTTCATTATTAGCTCTGACTTTACTATTCTCTTGGTTCCTCATACTCATTCTTCATATTAAAAGTCACTAAATGTTCTTGATTCTTATTTTATCTTTTCTCCCAAATCCTTTCCTCCCTGTTTTTTCCACTACCCTTCACCTCAACACCAGCTGCTTTGCTGCATCCACCTCCCCTTTGTGGGGCTGCAGCTCAAACTTCCTTCCTTGGATTCTCTCCCCCAACACTGCCAAGTTAACTCCCTAAAACAACATTTTTCATCATGTCTTTCCTCCACTGCTCATTTACTTACCTAATAAAGTCTGCACTCCTCCACTTGGTTTTTAAGGCTTTTCATAAATCTTTTTTCACCTTTCCCAGCAACATTTAGATTTACTTTTGGCTCCATGTGTTCTTAGTGCTAATCTGGAAATCGTATTCCTTGTACTCTTAAAGCACTCTTCTCATTTTCTCTCCAGAGTTCAACTTCTGCAGTGTTCCCCACTTTTAATATCTTTTCCTAGTCTCTTCATCCATATGATTCTGTCCTACCTTCAGGATGGAGTTAAAATTCGATTTTCTCCAACATCAGCCAACAATGAACTTCTGATCACTCTAATCCTGCAAGGGGTGTTTTTTGAGGGTTCATTATAAACCAGACACCCCATCAGGTGTTTAGATTACCAATATGAGTAAGAGGGTTTTTATTCTCAAGAGTCCCTTCCCCGGACCCCTCCCCCTCAGAGAGATTCATTGGATCAGTAATTTTGGCATTAAATGCATAGTGCTTATTTTATCCCACTAACACCACTTTAAGATGAAGAAACCGAGGCTTACAAAGGTTGTGTGACTGGTACAATGTTGATTCAACTGATAGATCATCTGCGTTGTCTTTGAACTGCTTGAAGGGCAGGCCCTGTTGGGGATATTATGGGTCACACTAACAGTACCTAACAGATTAAATGTTTACTTTGAATTTATTGAACAAAAATATTCTGATTTTCATATAGTGATTTTTTTTTGTTGTTGCTTTTGCAACTTTTACAGCTAGAGGAGATTTAAAGATCATTGACTTTTGATTTTTAATACCACCACAGCATATCCATTAGCTTGTTAAGCAGAGAAATGCCACAGCCAGAGGTGTCTCAAAATGGTCAATACAACTCTTTCAGACAAAGTAAATATGTGCATTCCAGCAGTCTGATTAGGTGTGCTTGCTTGTGTTAGCTTTGCCCTTGGGGAATCTTACATTAGAATTTAATAACAAACAAATAGACAAAAATATCTGATTTAATTTTCATTTCCCAAATATTGGAGAGCTGGTATATTTGAAATAGACTTCCCTTTGGGCAGTAATGATACAGGTAATGGCAAGGTAGGCATATTTACATAAACACGATTTGTTTTTGAAGGAGTAAAAATACAAATATTCCTGAAAAACCCAATCTTCTCCCTCTTGAGTATATAGTCACTTCAGAGAAAAACAATACTAGAAGGGATCCCTAATTGGGACTTATAAAAGTTTAACACAGAATGATGTCAAACATTACATTCCTTTTTTTTATGCATTCAAAGTGATTTTCCTTTGAAGACACATATGACATTCTGTGTTTTCTTTCATCATATTTAGTAAGAAAAGGTTAACTTTATTTTATGGCCCTATATCTATGTATAAATAGTTTGCTACTTATCAAGCTGTAAGATCTAGATTAATTTGTTATACAAATTCCATGTGAAGGGGGCCATTCTTAAAGGAAAATATCCACAGTATATACTTAAAGTGCAAAATAGCTGACCAGAGTTTTTATTATCATAACTTATATCATTTCTGGACCACTGTCACTAGACATTAAATCCCATAGGATCAAAAGTTATTCTGCATGCTTATGAGTTGCAAAGTTTGTTTTCAATTATTAATAAAACAAGCAAATATTAAATGAGAGACTCAGTCTATGATGCAAAGGGACAAAATAATCTTGCAAATCTGCTTAATTTTATTTCTCTAGCTTTTATGTAATGGTCTAAAAATGAGACACAGAAAATTCTCTTTACTTTGAACCTGGAAGTGTGTGGTGTCACCTTGCTCTTATTCTTTCAGTGAATGACTCTAGTTGTGCATCAGAATGAGAACACAATTTTAATTATTATCAGTCCACTTGTATTATGGTTGTCTTCTCTTACCACACATCTCTCATCAGCTTCACTATCAAGTAAATGTCCACCCATGTCACAGCAAATAATGTCAAATAATTTGAAAGTCTCAAAGAAAATCATGGGAAGACTCAGAACATGTGGGCCAGTACTATGCTGGAAAATGTCTCACTACTAGCTTTCCCCTTAACCAATGCTATTAAAACCCTGATTATAGTGTTTGCTCATTTCCTTGGGGTAAATTCTCCCACAGAGTTGATTGCAAACTACCACTGTGTATCACTGAAGGTAAAGTTGGGAAGACATTTTACAAATTATGTCATATAGAATGTCCATTTTGACATTTTTACAACTGTAGCATGTTAGTCTCTTTCTGGGTGCTATTTTTACTGGCCCTTTCTAATTTGTATTTTGTGAGTGTGTGCTACCATTAAGAAGCCAAACTTTTATTGTACTTCAATTTACTGTTCTTGAAAGACATAGGTGGGAAACTGAAAAGCAGTGTATGTTTCCTAGAACATATTCAAAAATAAAATTTCTATTCAACCTTTGAATGTAAATAAATTACTAGAAGTGAGCCATGGACTTCTTGTTGAATGACAGTGAGATTAGTGCACTCAATTTATTTGGACTGGAAAATGGATACAAATCAAAGAAGAGGTAGTTTTATTGTCCTTATAGCTTAAGAGGTAAAATATTATGTTTTATCATAATTACAACACTGGTTTAAAACATTTTAAAATTTAAATTTTTGTCCCTTTTCTCTATAAAAAGTCAACAAACAAATATAAAAGATATAAAAGAGAGCATAGATACAGATTAAAGTGTCTATACCTATATTTCTTAAAGATATACATCATTTACATGGCAGAACAATCTTGGGATCCTTTACCTCTTTGATATATGCTGCTGGTCATTCCAGCTACACTTAAGGAACCTGTACATGTGCACTTACTGAAGGGACATGAAGACCTCTTGAACTGATGTATTATGTTCATAATATTCTTCCAACAGTGTTTCTTCTTAACCCTATCTCAACATATTCCTTAATCATAATGAATCAGCAATTCTTTCTTATCTTAGCTCATATTTCTCAGCCCTTACTATTCCACTTATTTTTGATATTGATTTTATTAAATCAGTACATTGTTTATTTTTTAAAGGAGGCATCTTATTTGGATGCCAATGACAGTGTAGTCTCAACAATGCCCACGGCAGACAGAGGTTAATATACAGAGGGGAAAGACTACTAAATCAAACTGTGTATTTTGTATACTCAGCCAAAAGAAAAGAAGAATTTAATTCTCCACATCATCTTTTCCCATGTCTCAGTAGCCTGACACCTTCCTCAATCACCTAACTAATATGTGGAAAGAATAAAAACTCTTTGAGAAATCAGTGACCCAGAAAGTTACAAACCAAAAATTATGAAGCATCAAATGACATGCTATTTATCATTTTTCTTCTTCATAAAATCTACCACTTATAGACTCTGCTTAGTGTGGCTATATATAAAAAATTCCCTGACCGTGTGGCTTTTAATTGGTATATATTCATAAGTGTAAGATATTTTTATTGTAAAATTATTAGTTGCTTATTTAAGAAACACTAAAATAGAGAAATGTAGAAGCAAATCTCCAATTCATTCATGTTCCTAAATTCAAACACAACCTCTCCTTCAAATCTTTTGAAAGCATAATTTTGCCTATATATATGTATATATACATACATACATACATATATACATAGTTTTATCCTGCATAGTATATTAAAATCATTTTCCCTTTATAATATATTTAAATTATGAAATAATTTTAAAATAAGTTCTAGAAAATAATAGAACTAATTTTCTCCATCATTATATAACCTAACTAGCTACAAGCGACTGTGGAGCACAGCCGTGAGTGTACAACTTTAAACTCAGACAGATGTGGGTTCACCCATTGCGCCTTCCTCTATACAGTCTTCATTTTTTCTTACTGATTGAATTGCTGATTTTTAACTGTGTACATGAGCTCCCAAAATGAAGATGACATTTCCTTGCCTTTCTTGCAGCTAGCAGTTCTATGCAACGTGATGTGAGTAAAATGGTGTGTGAAACTTCCAGGCTTTTTCCTACAAACAAGGTACTATGCTCTTCTTTGACCTAACCTTCTTTCTGCTGGTTGGAATGCAGGCATGACGCCTGGAGTCCAGGTAGCCATTGTGATGTTAGGGCCAAGAGGACACTCCTGGAAGAGAGGAGAGGAAGGCTGAGGAACTCGAGTCTCTAAGGACTGTGGAATGCCGTATGTGCCCCAGACTGCCTATTATGGGTTTAGATGAGAAAAAATTTTGTATGTTTTTAAGTCCTAGTTACGTTGGGGGTGCGCTAAGTTACTCACAGCTTTATCTTATCTTAACTAATACACTTACTTTCAGTGATAAATAATAAATGAACATGGTTTATAACAAAAGCATATGTGTTACCATTACAAGAAACAAAAAGACCCACAAACAAATGAAATGCCTTAGAGCCAGACAATTCCATGGTGGGTTGGTAGCTTACTCCAATTGTCAGGGATTTGAATTATTTCCCTTGTTCACTTCGTCATTCTCATCATTCTACTTCTTATCCCTTTGCGGTCCCCAGATGACTGTTTCAGCCTCCAGCATCATCAACTCAAGTAAAAATGTTCAAAGGAAGAAGAAAGGGTGAAGGAAAAGGAAAGGAATGGCTAAGGAAGGAAAGAAAGGTCTGAACAGAAAAGGAAAATTGGAGGACACACTTTTCAAAGCCGCCAGCAAGTTTATTCTTAAGTGTCATTGACCAGAATTATATCACAAGTCCACCCCTAAACTTACTACAGGAGACAGGGACTGCTCTACTCAATGCAGACTAGTCTCAATTCATGTCTTGGATCTGTTTCCCTTTCTTCTCAAAAAAAAAATCAGTAATTCATTAACAATAAAAAAAGTAAAAATGGCTTAAGTATAAGTATATACACTATACTTCTATACATTATACTCTCATCTATGAACTTACTGAGTATCTAAGGTGGTTGTTAGCTCTATCTGTTATACTAGTCATATGATCTTGACTTTGTGACATTATCAATATTATGGGGTGACAATGAAGCCCAACTCTTAAGAAATCAAAGAGATGTCATTTGAAAGGAGCTAGTGAAATGCATTGCTCATGTGGGACGCTTACAACCTGGTGGCCATTATGATTATCTGTATTTCATTTTGTTGATGTCCTAGTCTACTTAATTGATCCTATGTCAAGTATATTTAGGTTATTTGTTGCTTTTCTGGCTATAATATTTACCTCTAAAATTAATATCCTTCTTTATAAAACTTTTTCTTTCTCCCTCTTTAACATTATCTTCTTGGGTCTGCTCCTAGAAGTATAATTATTGGATCATTCAATATTGTGGGAATAAATTGGGATTTTTCTGGGCTAGTAGAGAAATTATATAGAAATCAGCAAGTCAAAGACCACTCAAACCTTTCTAGGCAAGTATACTGGACTATACATAAAAACAGCCTTTGGGAATCATGAATACATGTAAACAGAATCAATCCTGAGACATGTTCATTTTGCCATAATTCCAAATCTTTTCCTTCCAAATAGAAGTCAGTGCAGCATAACAGAAAGTTCACTGAACTTGTCTTCAAATTTTTAGGTTTAAATCTCTGCCTTGTCACTATCTGCTTGGCCTTGGGCCTGAGCTTATTTAGTCTCTCTGACTCTTTCACTGATCTGTAAAATGGGGATAATGAAAATAGTCCACTTGTCTAAAATGAGCAAATACATAGGAGAGCACTTTGGAAGTGCAAAAAAAATATAGAATGGTTAGTCTGTAAGGAAATGTTCTGAGATAGAAAAAAGGGACCACATTTAACTTAATAAAGAAATACTTCTGTGCTCCAGATAAAACTCTTCAAAATTTCATCACCTCATTTAATCTTCACAGCAAAGAGATAAATGCCATTATTATGGCCATCTCACAGATGAGGAAACTGAGGCCCCTTGCCTATAGTTATTGTGTATTTGAACCCAGATAGTTTAGTTCCACAATGTACAGTCTCTGTTGTTAGAAAAATGTGAAGATGAATGCCTCTGTCCTAATACCTTAACATCAACATCAAACCAGAAGACACTCACTGTGTAACCAACATCCCCATTCCTCTGCATAATGGGTTCTAGTGTAACCAGGTGGAGCTTAACATAATGTGAAAATTGCAGCTGTATCTAATAGCATATTGCACATTAGAGCCAGTTTCTTTCTTTATGGTTTGGTGTGTTGGGACGTGCATTAATATAAAGCTCTGCATAATAAGTATTGAGGATTAAAGAAAAAAGAACAATGAAGCAATAAGTAGCACAAACCAAACCGTGAATAAGGTGATATTTGCTATTGATGTGGTTATTAGTTACTTTATGACAGCTTACCACTGCTCCGCCTCTTCCTGCTGTCCTTTCTGTTCCTCACTCCCTTTCACCATTACTATGCCTGCCAGACTATTGCCTGTCACTCAGAACTGAGCTTTCCTTCTTCCCTAGCTAAAAACCTAGTCTCAATTTATTTCCTTTAATTCTATTATTTTATTTTTTTAAAGATTTGTTTATTTATGCATACAAGAACTGGGGTAGAGGCCAGAGGTTGCAAGGGGTGGGGGGAGGCTGTGAGTATTCACCAGAGACAGAGTGGGGAACAGAACAGGCAGACTGACTGAAATACATTGCTGAGGGGAACAGCAGGGGAGCAGCGGGTGAGACAGAAGAGGTCTGCTGCACCTTGTGGGTTAGCTTCCTCCTGGGGATTGAACTCATGCTGCAGGTTACTTCATAGTGCTGCAAATTAACCCCTTCTGCCACCAGGGAGGCCCCTATTTCCTTTAATTTTAAAGGGGTCTCATCTATGAACTTACTGAATATCTAAAGTGGTAACAACTGAAATGAAGCAAAGAAATGTGCTACTTTTCTTTCTATAAATGACTACATTTTAACATACAGTGGGTGGTAGCTTAATTTGCTGATGATAAAATTTTAGGCATTAACAGAAACTGGTGGGTGGGAAAGAATTATTGGGTGGGATTTGCAACATCTCTAAAATCATGACAACTGAGTCTACACTATCTTCCATAGAAGCAAGTAAGATAAAGAGGCAGGGTAAGAGGAAAGGACATCGCTGGGAGGCAGATTTCTTTGGTTTTCTTTAGAAAAGCAAATGCCAGCTCAAGTAACCCTGGAAGCAGGAGGGACAATGGCCAATGAGATACTCACAGTCAGCTCAGCTCTGAATTTCTCATGTGGGTACTTCATGACCCACATGAATAACCTTCCTGGTCACTTCCTACTTTTTCCTTTCCTGAAATGAGGACATGGGACTAAAGCAACAACAATAGCCATATGTTGATAGGTTAGGGAAAAAGCTAAGTTAATCCCAAGCAGCTTGGTGCTGACATCCTTAAGCCACTGATCAACACCAATAAGGCCTGTCCCTGGTTATGGAATTATATGGGAAAAAGATGCTCTGCTTGTGTAAATTTCTCTTTTTTTTTTTTGTTACTTGTGGCAGAAAACAATTTTAATCAATATGACCTCTAGCTGAAATGGACTAAAAGCATTTAAAGTAGACTTCAATGAGTACTATGTGCCTTCCTTATCTAAATGTATCTACAGTATCTACCATTTATTAAGTAACAACTGCACATAAGGTGTACCATGAACACCGGTGATTTGTATACGGCAGCATGAAGATAGTATCAGCATCTGACAGAGGACTCTGACATTAATAGATGCTGAGCCATTTGCTTATGATCACGCAGTGAATGGATGGACGATCGGATATAAACCCTGGATCTCTCTCTGAAAGGGATATATATATATATATGTAAAACATACAGGAGATATCTACATATCTATATCTATATATCTATATATGTATATTTCTGCTTAGTTCTCCTGTCTTGTTTTCTAAGCAGGGAGATAATCACTTCATCCCTCCTCCTGTTCACTCAATAGAAACAACACAGGGTTTTATGCCTCCATGTAGAAGTTAATCAATACGAATGTCATAAGAATTTGTATATTTTGTTTCTTTGCAATTAAATGTTATTTTATCAAATTTCAGATTTCATTATAAAAATGGTATCCATTCATGGAAAACACATGGGACTCATGGGTAGTTCTACAATAGATCCTAAGGTCCAGGTAATTCTTTGGAAGAATGATAAGGACTTTGAGTAAGATGAAGAAATGCAGGAATAAGCAGAAAGGAAATTCAGGCATCCAAATATCAGACAGATTCTTGAAACAAGAAGTGTATTTGAGTCACTTTGGATTCCAGCCTACTTTTCTTTCATGGCCATCCAACTCCTCCCCACCACCCAACACACACATACACACACACACACACACACACACACACACGTCACCTCCTCAACCTTCTGGCTCTCTTACAAAGATGCATAAGTGTTTTAAGAGGAATCAAAAGAAGTCATGGAGAAACAGTTATTGATATATATACATGCGCATTGTCATGTGAAAGTACATTCTATTTTAGTAAACATACTTCAAAAGATTTAATGTTTTGATCAATCATTTTAGTTCTGGAAATTATAAGGAAATAATTATTGAATTGGAACATATTTAAAGATATTTGCAGTATTGTTTTTGTATCTGATATATTGGAATAATCTGAAAATTAAAATTTTAAATCATTAATTTGAAAACTCATATATTTAAATATTTGAATGTTAGTTTGCCCTAATAATGGAATATTATACAGCCATTTAAATGATAGAACAACCATGTATTGTTCTGTACTGCCAATGAATAAGGTAATATGTGCATCTGACCTAATTTTTTGTAAAAAATGTAATACAGGCCTGTTTGCATATATAAAATACAATGGAGGGACACATCTGTGACACATATACTTATCATTGGGAAGAGAGGCCATGGGAATTTTAAATTTTTTCTTTTAGTTACATACACCTTCTTATTTTTCCACATTCAAAAATTGTTTTTTTCTCAAGTGATTTTTGGTTTATGAGAAGAAACACTGGAAGTAAAAGTAGTGGCAACTGTAAAAGAGTCTGCGCATACAAATCATGGAACAAAGTGAATGCCCACTTCTACACCGTCTGTAGACACTATCGTAAACAAACACTGCGAGATTGTTATTTATTTTGCGCTAACAGAAACCATTTTGTTGTTGTTTTCCTGAGGTGCTCGGTTTCTAAGAAACACAAGAGCTCTCTGATCACCCTGGTTGGAAGGCACTATTGCCACCTTCTAAGTAGAGGCAGAGCCACATCATTAGCCATAAACAAGAAAAGTAGCCATTTTACAGCTCTCTAAAATAGCACTAACAGCAACAAATGCAGATTCTTTTATATTACCACCCTGAGACATTCACACTGAGGTTTAAATTATTTATTCTCACTCTCGCCTGTCCTCTTCTCAGTGTCGTCTATCTGTGTGGTGATGAGGTAGGACACCACTGAGCAGAAAAATATCTCCTACATACCAATAGGAGATGAAGAGCTGAAGAACCAATCAGAGACAGAATGGAGATTGTTGCAGGGGAAAAGAAAATTAGATATAGGCTGTCAGCACACATATTTTTTGTGTTGAATTATAAACAATATAATGTTAACATTTAAATCAGAAAGGTATTTGACCTTGTTGTTTTTCACTGTTACACTTTCTCTTCGCCATGTCAATATCAAAAGTATATCTACCTACTCTATATTGCCAGGCATATGTGTATACGCAAGTACACAACATTGTAGAGATGGCAAGACAAATGCTTTATTAAATTTTATGCCTGACGCAGAATTTAAAGTTGGTTGTCTTCAACCCAAATTTAATATTTTGGGGTTTTGGTACATATAAGCCTGACAAATCAACTTTCTGTTCTTGAGTTAAAGGCAAATAAAAAGCATTCAGAAAACTTCATGAACATCAAATGTCAATTGCAACACAAGATTTTGATACAACTCTAAGCAAATCTGAAACATATGGATTGAATTTTCCTCGCAATATTCTAGTGTTTGGAAGGAAAATCTGTGCAAAAATGTGTTGCGGGTTTTCTGAAACCCCCAAAGTTGAAAAAACATTTTGATTTATTTAGATTTAGAAATGGGATAATCATTTTGCACCCTGGGAAACTTAATTAAGTACCAAATTCAGTTCAGCACTGCATGGAGCAAGGACCTGAATGACTGAATTTCTCTTTTCAGTTGTATTGAACAGTTTTAATACATTTGAAGGGTGGCATCTAATCAGTGGAGGAACCAAGAGGTTTCTTTCTGGGACTCTAATTACCCCATCTAATCTCCATCAGCTTCCCCTCAAGTCACCTCCAACATACAATAAATAATTAACAAGCACAATATGCAAACCAAAACAACCATAGTTTTTATGAGGTTGCTATACAAACTGAGCCTCCAGACACGTTTCGCCATCCCACAAAAACTGTGTCTACACTGAGGTAAGTACATAGAAACGCTGAAGGACCTCCCTGGTTCTGTTTTGTTCTCTTGAATCCAATCTCACACCTTTGTCTTTTAGCTTGACTTGACCAAACTACTTCCCAACTCTTGATGAGGTCCTACCCACGAACTCTTGTCCTAGCAGTTTCCACCTGCCTTTTACTTTGCTGGGTTGTGGAAAGTCACAGAAGATGGCAGGAAAGAGGGTAAATGGGCTAAAACAAATTTTTAGAGGAAACAGCATTGCTATGGATTACTCTACGCTTCTCAGACTATGGTTGCCTTATGTTTGGTTGTCCTTCCAAACACAGATTTGCAACTGCATTTAAGAAATGTCTTCTCTTCCAGGTAAGAAATCTTTTCCAAACTAGAGATTCTGTAAATGGAATTGGTTTAATATTTACTTTTCAAACCTTGCCTAAAAAGGCAGAATTACTACACATAACTACAAAAAGAATAGTGTCAGCTTTAGATTTAGTCTTTGAACTTCATTTTGGTTACTGCACATAGAGTGTGGTTAATATCTTAACTTCTGAAACTCATTTTCTTCCTTTTAAAATGTGGAGAGGCTAGTGCTTCCCTTACTGCTCCATTTCAAGAATTACTGAAATAAACAGTTAACTTGGCGAAGTGTTTTGCACAAAGTAGAAGCTAAATTAATGTCATTTCCTCCTTCTCATTTCTTTTACTATTATAATTACATTGATTGTTATTTTAGTTCAGATCATTGAAACAATCAAAACAAAAATCAAATTGCTAAAAATATTTTCCAAAGTTCTCTAGTTTTTGATGCCCAGGAATACAGTGATAACAAAATATTTGCTCTAAAGCTGTGACTCACTCTCTAAGTTTGTTTTCAACAAATTGAGAAATTGTTGAGAGCTAATTAGTAAATGAAAAAAAAAACCTTCTAAAACCAAGAAGTATTTAAAAGAGAATACAACATATAAATCCAACTAGAAAATGTTAAAGAAGATACATTTTTTAATTTTCACACACTGTATGTAAAAAAATGCATTTTTTTCCCCAAACCACAAAGGGATTACAAAATATAATGATTCATGTTTTTTTTAGCTATTAGGTATCAAACACTGGCTTGAAAGAAAGATATTTGCTATTAGCAGGCATTGGGGACTAGGTAAAAAAAAAATTAGCCAAGAGAAAGCAATGATTCTGATTAAGTAAATTCCATTGAACTCTTTCTAGTAAGCATTATTCAGGTCATGAATGCTAATTTGTCCTGCAGGGGGCTGTGGGTAATTACCCAGAAAAACTATCAGCTTTATTGAGTTGCTACAAAATAGTATTACTGAATGGTGCACTGTAAAGGAAGACAACCTTGATATGTACTCACAGAATAGGGTATTTTTCCTCCTTACTGGAAAGATTTTGTGGACTCGATAAAAATGGTAATAAATGACATTGCTTAGAAAAATAAAACAATATCAGAGTCACTTCCTGTTTAATGGTAAATAGAATACCTGACATGCAAAGACATGTATCAGAGAAGTGTCACCAAAATATCTTCACAATTTTAGCTTTCTGCATATTTAAAACTGTGTAGAATCAGAACCATCTTAAAAAAATGAAGCAACTATGGCAAGTTGGCCACATTCCAGCAACTACACAGAACTGCTGACATTACTAAAATCTAGATAATTTAGCCCCATATGGGAATCCATACCACAATTATATTGTCCCTGCTCCGACACAGCCCTGATTTTGCACTTCTTTAAGCCTGGCTTTTTATAATTTTAATTCCCTTCACCAATAAAGCAATTTGCATTCACATAGTCTTCCTGGCTAAGAAGGAATGAAAGAAGAAATTTGTTACATGACCTTGGTCTCTTTACAGTTGATTACAAGGAAACAAACTCTTCAAGTAACCCATTCTCTCATCTTTTTTTTAATTGATGTGAAACATCACACTATAAACCATTGAAGATCAGGCAGAAAAGGCTGGTGGCTCACATATTAAAATGTAGACATGTTTAAAATCACCTGATCTGCTCATTTAGCACAATGGAGTAGAAAGTCCATATTAGAGTCACACAAACATACATCATGGATAAACACCTAGATATTAAAGAGATAGCATTTTTCTATGAAAAAAGGGAAAAGCTACTACAAAACATTGAAATGTAAAAAGTTGTTTCTACAGCTCTCCATCCTTTACTGAAATAATTGGGAAAATGTTCTTATCTAACTCACTAAGACCTATTCTGACACTTCACAGGTTTAACAAAAACAATAATCATTTCCAGAACATTGTTCTCACTATTATTTGGTCCAAATAGTGTCAAAGTCAAATATCACATGAAATGTGTTTTTCTTTTTCACTCACCTTGCCTAATGTCAAAGACAAAGAGGCAAAGAAGAAACCTAAGGAAAATATACTCACATAAATTCATTAAACTTAGATGGAAAAAATGAGATTAGTAGCTTTAAAAAATCCTTTAGTCACCTCTTTTCCCTTACGCAAAGAAAATAAAGTTGCAAGATACCTATAATTATTAAGAGTGAGACTTTTTTAGAGAGCTGCAGTATTACAAAAGCAATCCTAAACCTCCCTAATCGTCTGTGTTTTGAAAAGTCTTCTTCAGCTGTGGTCTTAGTCGAAAGGGAGATAGCCATCCTTATGGTAACAAGAGCATTTTGATTGCCAATGATTACTTATTCTAGAAGAATTTTATTCCACATTCCAAATGGTTGCATAATAATATCTGGCTGTTGCTAGCTGAGACACTTCCTATTGTTTTAGGTATCCTATACATTTTACTTTGAAGGATAGGGATAGATTCTATTTATTAAAAAAAAAATCTGTCCAAATTCAACATATATCTCTATCTTTTTTGTTTGCCATTCACCTTTAGCACTAAGATATAGTTAAAACTTGAAGCCTTGATTATATTCAGAGTTAATATGATTAAACTCACAGGGCATGCTCTTCATTTACTTTCTTGTGAAAACTTGTGTGAACTTGTATATACTCACATATCAAACCAAGAAAGCTATTTTTTCCTTGTCAAATAGATTTTTTTTAAAGGAGGCTGAAAAAGGCATTGACTATGAAAAAAGACAACCCAATAATGGAGGGTTCAAACTGTTCATGTGTACTAATAATGAAATACATCAAAGTATTTTTCATTCTTTCTACACCTTGACAATGACAAAAAGGAGCCAACATAACTTCCCCCCCAGGGGATTAAAAACAGCTCTCAGTTTTCACTGTAACTATAACCTATGTCTAATAATGGCCATTCAGTAGAATTTTTTAAGAAAAATCAATATTATCACCAATGCATATCTTCTCTAGTTCTAGCCTTGAGAATATAAAAATGTTTTTTATCATGGCTCATTTTAAGGGAAAATGAGTACCATATGTACTTCATATATAGTATTAAAGAGTTTGAATGAGTGTGTTTGTCAGGTTAACACTTCTGGTTCTAATAAGGAATTTTGTTTTTCAACCCTCTTTTCATTACTCATCGAGGACCTAATCTACCATCCTTACACTGAAAAAATTCCCCATAGCCTTCAAAATTGGGCTGGTGGGGTGCTTGCATGTTCCTGTCAAGTTTGCTTTAAACCGGAAGATATGCACCTGAGAAATATTATTATATTAAGCTTTCACTTTATCATCACCACTCCTAACACAGATAGCTCTGTAAGTAATAATTATTAACATGAATGTTAGTTCAGTCTAATTTAGTTCATTAGCAGGATAACTACTTTGATTTCTAAAGAGGCATCATGACACTTTAATCAGTGGGTACTGCCAGTCTGTTTATTAGTCATTCATGTAACTTTTTCTCTTAGCAGTGGTGTTTGTTGTATGAGCAGCAACTGAATATATAACAAAGCGCCACAAACTTTCTTTTCTGGACTTGACTGTAGTGCAATGAAAGACTCGGAGGCTTCCTTCATCTGTCACCCTGGAATTCCCTCTGTTGGGCAGACTTGCAAGGATTAAGAAAGCTGTCCTGAGCATGTATCTCGCTAAATCCGCACATACCATTCAGAGTGGCTGCTGCCTGAACAAGTTCCTCCTGTTTGCACACAAGGCATGGCTGGTGCAAACAATTCAATTGGGAGCCTGCCTGGCACAGCAAGTCAGGGTGTCAGTTCAGCTTCGTGCCAGTTGTTAATCCATTTGCTTTACATAAAAGATGGAAAATGGGGCTTTGTTACTTGAACTAGTTCTCCGGGATCTGTGTAAAGGGGTCTTTTTTTTTTTCTTTCATGATTTTTTTTTTTTCTCAACAGTTCTAACATCATCATGCTTCTTGTTAGGAATCTGGCAATATGTTTTCTGCCACAACGCAGGCAGGCACCGGGTTTACCGTCAATTCATACGACCCGTCAAAATGCTGTATATTCCACATCCATTCCAAAGCATGTATCTGAACAGGGCAGAAGGTCAATACAATGTATGATGGCAGATAGAGAGCTCAGAGGAATGTGTCGGAAGCAGCTTTTTGTTTGTACTACTAGAGGCAGCATCATTTTTGCCATGTCATTTACCTATTTTCTTCCCTAATGATTTCCCACAAAAGGAACGCAATGCACCTTGAACAGGTCAAAGAGTCTAATGTTCCCTAAAGAAGATGCAAAGGTGATCAGACCCTAGATTCAATTAACAGGGTGTCAGAATCACTAGCAGGCTTGGTGACTGTGTGTTTTGTGCGTCAGTTGCCAATTCATTTTGGCAGTTGAGATACTCCATTACTCAGTTTGAATCCTTCTGAAAGATGGTGATTTGATACACAGAGGAATGTGGCAGAGTTACAGAAAAAAAGGAAACAAAGAGTGACTTTGATGAAAACGTGACTTTAGCCCAAGAAGATAAAAAAGAGGAGTTATGATGTTGCATACATTAAAAGATGGATGAACCATTCCATTAGTGAATCAAAAGTTCTTGATTTGAGCCCAAAGTAAAAGGGCACGTGGGCTGGGAGCATTTTGAGCAAAGTTGTTCAAAGTAAGTCCTGAAGCTATTTTGAAACTAATATTTAATATATATTCTTGGTGAATATTTCACCTTCTAAAGGTTATGTCAGAGTTACATCTGGAAAATAAATGAATGAACAGTGTTTGCAACATTCCTTTTGAGATGAAATGCACTCATTTGTGGTCCCCACACTGCGTATGGGTGTGCTTAGTATAAAACTGGCAGGTCCGGCTTCATGGTTTTGTAACCCTGGCACGAGGCCGCATGCCAATAGGGGCCTGGCATATGCTTTAATGCTCTGTTGTCACACTCTGGAAATTATTATTTTTTTCTAATCGTAGGACATGCTTTATTATGTACAGCATAATCAGATTGATATAATATGGTATCAGCAGTGAAAGTCTTGTTTTGAAACAACTTGTGCAAATAGATTTTCATCCCCTTCTTTAATCTTAATTTGATGCTATTAACCAATTCTATTCTTTGATTGGAATCAATTTGATTTCTTAAAATGTATTCTCCATTTAGTAAGCCTTCCTTTTAAGCCCCGTTCTGTAACTTTCATTTTCCTCAAAATTTGTTGAGTATAATTGACAACACTGTGTATGCTTAGGATGTTCAACATGATGATGATACATGTGTATATTGTGAAATAATTACCAAAATAGGGTTGGTTAACACCATCACCTCATGCCATTATATTGTTTTGGTAGTTATAACATTGAAGACCTGCTCGATTAGTAATTTTCAAGGACATAACACAGTATTGCTCAGTATGATTACCATACTGAATATTAGTTCCCGAGAACTTACTCATCTTAAAGTAGGAGTTTGTACTCTTTGACAATGTTTTCCCATTTCCTCCACCTCCAACTCTAGCAACAACCATTCTATTCTTTGTAATGAGTTTGGCTTTTTTTGTTGATTCCACACGTAAGTGAGAACAGTATTTATTTTTCCTTGCCTGATTTGTTTCACTTAACGTAATGCTCTCAAGGTCCATCATGTTGTCACTAATGGCAGGATTCCCCTCTTTTTTATGGCTGAATAATATTCCAGTGTGCGTGTGTGTGTAAAATATTTTCTGTATCCATGGACACTTAAGTTGTTTCCATATCTTGCATATTAGGAGTAATGCTACAATGGACATGGGGTATAGAATCTCTGAGACTCTGAGATAGTGATTTCATTTCTTTTGGGTATATAACCACAAGTAGAATTACTGGACAATGTGAGAGCTTTATTTTTATTAATTTTCTATTTTTGAGTAATGTCCATACTGTTTTTCATAATGGCTATAACAATTCACATCCCTACCAATAGTGCACAAGGGTTTCCTTTCCTGTACAACCTTGGTAGCACTTAGGGGACACTTACTATCTCTTTTTTGATAACAGCCTTTCTCACAGGTGTGAAGTGGTATCTCATTGTGGTTTTGATTTGCATTTTCCTGAGGATTAGTGACATTGAGCATCTTTTCATGTACTTATATGTCTTCTTTGTAAAAATGCCTAATCAGTTCTACTGCCTATTTTTAATCAGATTATTTGTTTAATGCTATTGACTTGAGTTACTTATATATTTTTAATATCAACCCTTAATCTGGCTTATCATTTGTAAATATTTTTCTTCCTATTTGTAGGTTGCTTCTTCATTCTGTAATTTTTTTTTGCTGTCCAGAACCTTTTAAGTATGATGTATGAAATTCAGAATAGTTTTAACTTTAAACTTGTGTTTTATAAGTGAAGTCTGTTGCATGCATATGAACATAGGAATTACACAGAAGTTATCGACCTCTTGCCTCTTGCTTTCCCTTTCACATGGAACATTTGTGATGCTTCAAGAACACAGAATTCTGGTAGACCTGAATATATGTGACTTCAGTGAGTATTTAAGTGAGGACAAGGTAACTATATAACATCTACTACTAATGTGATGGTGTTGATAAGAATGGAACTAAAACACAGGACAACACAAGGTTTCCTTTCTTTAAATCTTTCTTTACTCATCAGTAAATAGAGTGATGATAGAATGTGCATGTATCAAAAATGAAATGTAACAGTTGAGATAATTTTGTGATAATTTTGTAAAAATAAAATGCATAGGCATATCTAAATTTTGAAATATAAATTGTATGATTTTTATGTTTCCACCTGACATAAATGCTCTTACATTTGTATTTAAAGTGGACATTGAATGACATAAACAAATGATAAAATTCATGCTAACAATTTAAAATTTTATATTAATTAGAATGAAATTAAATAGCAAGTAAATAAATGTCAACACAAGTCAAGAGAAAGAGACCATGAATAGAAAGAAAAGAAAGCTGCATGCTTTAGGATCTTTAAAACCACATTTCTCCTGTTTTTTGAACAGGCTCACATTTTAATTTTGCACTGAACCACATGATCTATGAAACTATGTAACCGACACTGAAAGTAGGAACTATTTCTCTCAGAGAAACAGAAAATACGGTGTTCCTACATAGCATAAGGCAAACTTTCAACCTCTTAATTATTTTATCTTTGAAGTTGTGTCATTCAATTTCAATTATAACAATAATAAACAGGCCCTTCTTGTGATATCAAGAATCAGCTCAGACAGCAAACTTGTCAGTCTTGTGTCATCATTCCACTCAACACAGCTTAGCAACTTGATGGCTACTTTCCTGGTTATGGCAAATGATGTATGACCAGGTGATCACACATGCTGTCTCCATATAATGTTCAATGGAGTAACATACTTCCAAAACATGTGGTCGCCAAGGACATTGTCACCATATAGAAGTTATTGTAAGTCAATTAATAAATGAACAATATGCTAGGGATCCAAATAGTTAATTTGTTTTTAAAAGATGAGTGATTTACCCCATCCACATTGGTGAAATCAATCCCTCACTAGAATTTCTTAATGGTGGGCTCATGTAGAACTTTTCTATCACCATTAAGTTTCCCTCTGTTGGAAAGAAAGTGCTGAGGGGCTCTTGTTATAGGGAATGCTAATTCCCATACTCCTTTGGGGCTTCCATTGGCTCCCCAGCAATCAATTAAATCAGAATATTTCAGGCCTCCCTGGTGGCGCAAGGGATTAAGCACCACACTATGAAGCAATCTGCAGCCTTTGCAGCACGAGTTCAATCCCCAGCCTGCCAGGGAGCAACCCACATGGCAATGTAGACCTCTCCTGTCTGGCCCGCCCACTGCTCCCCTCAGCAGTGTATTTCAATCAGTCTGCTTCTTCTGTTCCCCACTCTGTCTCTGGTGAATCCTCTCACTCCCCAAATCTCTGGCCTGTAACACAGCTATTGTATGCATAAATAAATAAATCTTTAAAAAAAACAAACAAAAAAACCAAATCAGAATATTTCACCTGTGTCTCAAGTGTCATCTTATCCCTGACCACCTTGTCTAAAATAGCAGAGGGCGGCAAAAATATGCCACCCCAAAATATACCTTTGGCAAAAGGTTGATTTCATGAAAAGTGCACTGAAGTCAGGACAGAGGTTTGATAAAGATATTAACATGTAAACTTCTCGTCTAAAGGCAAATATTAGTGTTGTGTGCAAAAATTTTCTCCCAGGAAAAAGACTAATTATAATAAATGAAAAATTAACAAGCAACTATAAATCAGAGACACACTATGGGGTGGGGATGGGGGCGGGAGGAGAGGAGGAATTAGGGTCAAAATAAGGGAGGTGGAATTGTATGGGGAATATAACCAAAATGGAAATGCATACATTGTGCAAAAATGAAAAGTGATGTAAGCATTATATAAAATAAAATATATTAAACATAAAAAATAACATACTAAAATAAAGACATCCTGTCTCAAAAAATAATAATAAATAAAGGCAAATATTGAGGAGACCAAATCTCCTATGTCTTTTCAAGGAGGAAGGCAGAAATTAAATCTACATATTTTGTCTACTGAGTCTTCCCTGGTAACGTCCCTAAACTGACCTTCCCTTTTTGCTCTCCCAAAGTGTTTCTGTCTTAGGTCAACTATGTAGGATGAAATCTGAAGTCAAATAGGTGGTGAGTCACTTGGTCATGCTGGATCTCTCCCATGTATGTAGGAGACATATGTATTATTATTGGACTTCTTTTTGGCTTTTTCTCTTATCAATCTATCTGATGTCTGTTTGATTATTCACCAGCCTAGAAGAACGAAACGGGCATCTGATGTTTTCCTTTGTGTCCTAACAATAGCAACCCTTGATCATTAAAAAATATTTCATCACTGAATTTGACTCTTTCTGAATCATGTATAGTACTTTGTTTTTTGTCTGTCTCTTCCTACTAGTAAAGTCTGCCGAGCAAAGTCTTTGATTTTTCACTACTATATCCAGAGTAGGTTCTCCACAAACACTTGTTAGATGGATGAATGTTGAGGGGGAGTGGGGAGGAGAGGGATATAATGGGCCTGGAAGGTGATCAAATTTGGGAAGGAACAGATTAAACAAACCTCAACTATCTTCTTTATTGCAGGACTTTACAGGGCATTTGGTAGTTCTGTATTCACGGTCAATCTCCAACAAAAATACAGTGTATAATTGGACTATGGAACTGTTTTTTTTGTATTTACAATGAGTATTCTTCGGAACACATTTTGGGAAATGTCATCCTAAGTGGTAATTTATTGACCTCATAGAATTTTAAATGAATCTTTTACTGGAGTATATTCACCCCTTTCATTTGAGTTCTTAATTATTTTATGAGGCAGCCTTTTTAATTTTTTTTTGGCTTAGAAATGTGCTAATGCCCAGATCCTACAGTCCAGTCTCATCATATTGCTGTATTTCATATGAATAGAAGTTCACTCTTGATTTGCATTTGATACAAATGCCACTGTCTTGGTTACTCTGCCCATTAGTACTCTGCCTTCCTTTAATTCTGCACACACACAGCTCTCTCTCTCCATCTGAAAAAGAACGGAAGCTCCTCCTGGAGGAAGGAAAGGACCCAGCAACATGTAATGATCTCTGCACACAGGTTATGCCCATCTTGAACGTAATGTGATGTTTTCTAAAGAATTTTAATGAAAATGGTGTGTTGATATTGATCCCATATTAGAAAGCAAAAAATGAGGTGGACATAAGAAAGTAAAAGCAAATCAAATAAAAAGCCTGGGTACCTCAATTCCAGGTTTCAGGATCCCACTGTTGTAATTGATGTTAATGTAAAAACAAAGATACATACTCTGTGCTTTTGATGGGTGATCCAAGCAACAAACATTTAAGGTATACAGTACAGTTTCAAAACAGGCAGAGCTATTACTAAAATAGGATTTCAGCAGCCCTAAGCAGAAACATTTACACTGCACTCTACACACACAGGAGTTGACCCAGAGAACTAGTAAAATAAAATGGTAGAATTCTTCCTAAACAGTAGACTAAAAAGTAATAGAGAGATACTTTTAGACAGATTTTCAAATGTCTGGTAAATGTTTTCAAATGTTTTGGTAAAATCCATAACAATTCACTCACAGATTGAGGGTTAACATGCCACATTGTATATGGAAGTGTGAACAATGAATTTAATAAATGCAAATACTTGCATACCTCTAATATGAGCATCAAATCTATCCTTAAATAATTAACATTGCAGCAGCTATGAACTTTGCTCCTAAAACTGTAATCTTGAGGATACTAATGAGCACCTCTGGTCTCCAGGACAAAAGGGTATGAATCTGATACTTAGGAATCCTTGACCTTGCTTGAACATATCACTATCAATTTGAGATCCACAAATTTGTGAGTTTACCCTAATTGAAGTTTCTAAGGTTATAAAAGTTCTCTTTTGATATATTTAAATTATCAGTTCTGGGTAACAAGTAGTTTTTCTTCTTTTTTTTTTTTTTGGAGGGAGGACTTTTTTTTCTTTACAAAACTTGATTTTTTTTAATTGTGGCAAAATGTATGTAACAAAATTAACCATTTAATCATTTTTAAGCATGCAGTTCAGTGTAATCTATATTCACAATGCTTTGCTACTATCACCATTAGCCATTTCTAGAAAATTATTGTCATCCCAACTGAAACTGTATACATTAAACACAATTTCCTTATTTGAATTTTTCTCTAGTCACTTATAATCACTAATCTACTTTCAAGCTCAATGAATTTGACTATTCTAGTTACTTTATATAAGTAGAATCACACAATATTGGTCCTTTTTGTCTGGCTTATTTTACCTAGCATGTGTAAGAATTTTTTTTAAAAAGGTTTATTCATCCATGCACACAAGAACTGGGGTATAGGCCAGAAGCGTGGGGGCAAGAGGATTCACAAGAGACAAAGCAGGGAACAGAACAGGCAGATTGACCGAAACACACTGCTGAGGGGAGCAGCAGGCAAGCCAAGAGAGGTCATGTGGGTAGCCCCCTAGCTGGGGATCAAACTCATGCTGCAGTGGCTGCGGACAGCCTCACAGGCTGTGTCTCAACCCCTTGCACCACCAGGGAGGCCCAAGGATTTTATTTTTGAAGGCCGAATAATACTCCATTTTATGTATGCATGTATGTATACATATATGTGTATATATATACATATGTGTGTGTATACATGAATATACCACATATTGTTTATTTATAATTTATTCATGGATGGACATTTGGGTTGTTTCTATCTTTTGGCTGTTGTGAATAGTGAAATACTGGGCAAATATCTTTTCAAGTTCCTGCTTATACTTCTTTTGGGTATATACTGAGATGTGGAACTGTTAGATAATTAGGCAAATATGTTAATTTTTTGAGGACCAATGGCTACACCATTTTTCATTCCCACTAACCATAAACAGGGGGCATCCCAATTTCTTCATATCTTTGCCACTACTTGTTGTCTTTCCTTCCCTCCCCCTCTAACCTCTCCTTCCCTCCCTCTTTCTTCCTGGCAATTAGTACACTAACGGGGAAATGTGCTTTATATTTTGTGTTTTATAAGTTTTTCAAAACTCTTGGAAATCTGATATGATTTCCAAGTGGCTTATATTGAATTGAGAATTTTTTCAGTCCAAGAGTATATTATTCTTTCTCTTTTATCAGGTCTATTAGTTTTTTTTTTTTTTTTTTTGAAGTGCACATACTCCATGTGTTTATACTTAGATTTTGAGTATATGCTATATGTATAAATAATTCATTATCTTATTTTTTTGTATATTATAAATACCTACTGCCATAGAATAATGACAGCCAATATAAAACCACTATCAGGATTATAAAAGAAGGTAGCCAAATACTTTCGACCCTTACATAATTTTGTATGTATTCATACAAGTGGTGGGCTTTTGTTCTGGGATCTGGTAGTGATGGAATCAATAGATCTCATTTTTAACTTTTTGCATTAAGTTTCACATCATACTGCCTTGCATAAGCATCATAAATACAGATGCTTCCTGCCTGTGAAGTTCTCACCAGGGCATATATTCTAGGCTCCAATGATGAAACATTACCTTTGCTAGAACCAATACTAGCAAGAAGTTCCTATTAAATAAGACAAACAGGTGACTCAGTGTTTTGTGATAATTTTAACAATCCAGTGCCAGTCCCATTCCCTTTCCTAAATGAAGAACAAGCAGATCCATCACCTGGCCAATAACTTCCACGGCAGGTTGTGTGGACCTTACCATCCAGGCTCCTGTGATCATGGGTGTGAATCATAGCATTTATGCCGCCTAAGGCACCAGCATATGAAAGCACAGCCTAGACCCAGCTGATTAAGCTGTAGCATAAAACAACACTTCAGTAGTCAGGAGCGTGACAGCCCACAATGGTTTATTGGACCAAAGAGTATAACATTGTAATTTACTTCTCTAATACATGTCATGTTCTCTCTTATTGTTTCCCCTTATGGAGTGAAATATGTAGGTAAGAGATTGCTGTACAAGCTTCATGTGTTATACCCCTCCAAAATTAGAGGGTAACAAACTGTCTTTATTATCCTGTGCCTTTGGTAAGCTGCCACAAATCACAGAAACCACTGCAGGTGAGCATCTAGTGGTTTAAAAAGTCAAGGCAAACTAAAAGACTTCATGTCTCTGCCTGAAGCTATTTTTGAACTACAGTGCAGCTAGACACAATTATTATACTTCCTGCCCCTTCCTTTTTATTGTATGTGCCTAACCATTTTTTTTCCTTCTTATTGACAGGAAACAAGGATTTATAAAGTCTGGCTCAATGCAAATATTTAAAGTCTTAATTTTTTCCTCCCCAAAACATAGCAATATAAGTTGAATAGTGTTTTTGGAGAGTTTATTTTTCTTTTTAAACTGGAATTCATGGCTGTTCTCCAGCTGAAAACAGCGCTAGTCACAGATAATTTAAAGAGAATAGCTTGCTTGTTTGTCAAGCAAACATGTGTAATCTGATGAAATTATTAATGTCATAGTGTTAACTCTCTTCTCATAAATACAGTTAACAGTGCTGACACTGCAATTATACTCAAATGTTCCGGCTCTTTGCTTATTCGCTCAATCTGTCAGTCTAGGACGGGGGAGACAAATTGTGGTGGGCACTTGACAATGCACAAAAGAGATATAAACCTCTTCTGATTAAACCTTGATGAAAGATTAAATGGTTCTGAATGCTTGCCAGATTCTTATGATATGACATTTTTAACTAGTGGTAATAAAAAGTTCTCTTCCATAGATATTTTAAGAAAAAAAAATATTGCACATGCATATGCACATGTTAAAGTAACAAAGACTACAGTCATCTCTTACCTTGAAAACAACTTTATAAATATGATACTATCATGCATAATATTGGCCAGATTTTTGCGGTCACTGGTTCTGATCATAAACTGTGTATACCTGAATATTATCAATACTAATATCCTCTACACTCTTCTGGCTCCTAAAGGGAATAGTTGTCCACAGTATCCCATTCATTTTGTACAATTTTTACCATATCTAATCTGCCCACTGTCAAGAATGAGTAGATTTAATGTATGCATTGATTTTTTCATTTATTTTTATTTTTCATTTCAGTTTTATTTATCTACTTTTTATTGCAGTACCAAGGTCTACAACATTGCATATGATATAGAGCTATAGGGACCCACCCTTCAGATGTAGAAACACATCACACCAACCACCAGGGCACTCATAGTCCACTGTGCTCTGTTCCCACTTTGTGCTCCTCCTTTTTTTCAAAAAAAAAATTATTTTTTTTAAGATTTATTTATTTACATGAGAATGAGGGCTACAGGCATGGGAGGGTGAGAAGATTCACCAGAGAAAGAGCAGGGAGCAGAACTGGCAGATGGACCGAAAACACTGCTGAGGGGAGCAGTGGGCAAGACAGGAGAGGTCTGCCGCACCATGTGGGTATCTCCCTGAACAGTGGGGCATCGAACCCATGCTGTAGAGGCTACACAGCTTCACAGTGCTGTACTCAACCCACTGCACCACCAGGGAGAACCTGTGCTCCCCTTTTTGTTCCCCCTCTGGCAGCCTTAATTCTACAGTCACATTTCTAGAGTTTGTTATTGGTTTAGTTTTATCTGACCCTTTGTTCTGTTTCTCTATATTCAACATATAAGTGATGCCATCCAGTATTTATCTTTCTCCTTTTCATTTTTTCACTTAGTTCCCATCTTTTCATTTTTGGCTTCAGATCAAGTAAAATTTGACCAGTTCATAAAACTGGTTAACAATTACATATCATTTACAATGTCCCAGTAGTATTCTAACACTTCATATATTTTAAATAGTTTAGTCTTTACGTGAAGTAATTACTCATATTTTCCTTCTTTTGTAGGTAAAGAAGGTGAAGAAGTCACACGCTAATAACAAGTGGAAATCTGTTATAACATAGCTAATAAAAATTTGAAACCTGATATATTACAACATACATTTGTAGATAAAAACACTAGTAACTATTCTTATCTTCTTAAGTTTACAGATTATTGTAAAGCTTTTTTTGCACCTTAAGATTAGACTTATTCCATCTCTTCAAATTTCCGATCCTTTTAATATAAATCCTTAAATGAACTTCATAAACTAATTATAACACATATTTAGATAATCTATAGCATCATGGGCTGGTAATCATCAGTGTTCATATTAAGACATACATTAAATTGAAAAATTTCTTTAAACAAAAAATGAAGAAACCATTTGCATTTCAGTACTTTAGCACCTGGAGCAAATGCATCCACAAAAAGTCAAAATAAATGGGGAATCCAAATGAGGTGAACCTGGTTACCTAGACCTCTTTGTTGACATACTTGGAGTAGAAAAATTGAAATAATAAAGAAAACTGGCAGCTTTCTACACAGTGTTATTGCTAAAACCTTGTTGCAAATTCAGAGGGAACCTGCACAATTCATTCCTGGCCCTTTTGTTCTCTTTTATATTTGGTTATAAGAATTGTGCAGTTGTGTTCTTTTTTTCCTACTCTTACTACATACCATAAAACTCGTGGAAAAAAGATAATTTTAGGAGGATGGATAGGGCTTTAAAAACTGTGAATAGAAGGAGGAAAAAGATTCAGGTAGAAAGCAGAGGAAAAAGCAAATCTGCCTAAGGAAACAAAATCATTTTCTTTTTTAATTGTGTTAAACAGTTGTTTCCCACTCTCAAAGTTCATTATATTTATTTGTCATCAGGGTAATTGATCTACACTTGTTGCTATGTCTGTTGTCTGTTGCTTGGCTCCTGATGAACAGAATCATTAAGTTCGCTTCTAAATTCAATAAGCACTATAAAATTTCTTTCCTTGTATGGGAATTCTAAGGTCTCTTTTTTTTTTCCTCAACAGCTTGAATTCCTGTATTCTGATTAAGATAGATGAAGTATTTGCATTCTATCCATATTCATAATCCTCTTTCAGAGTCAACCTAAAATACCACATTTGTTGCCCAGGCAGACACAGGCAATGTGTTCGGATTGCTCTGTAGCTTTTTGTTTCGATGGATAAGGACCTATCCCTTTTCAAATTCAACAGAAGAAGTGGTCACTAGATGAATCCAGCCTGTTAAGAAACCAGAAGAATCATTGTGTCTTTTGTGTGTGACAGAAACTGTAATTAATGATTCCCCCCCTTTTTTGCTAAAGAAAAAAAGATGTGCAGTTGACAGACATTTTATTAATAGTTTCTGCCAACTTGCCATGCATAAAAGGTTTTATTGGTTGCAATGCCAGTGTAAGAAAAAGTTCTTTTTGATGAAATGTTCAAGATGGTTGTTTTATGGATGAAAGATGAAGGCAATCTGTCTACCACCACTGAAAGTTTGGGTTTTGATAATAAAATTAAAACTATTGTGATATTTTCTATTGTGTTATTTAACCATCTGCTTCCTACTGGCCCAATCAAAGATGACATTACATAGAGCCTCTCTATTTAACAAGAAAACCTACAGATATTTTGCTTATGTTTAATTTATGAGCAGATTTATTATTGATAAAGTTATTTGCATATTTGGTGACTGCTGTTCTTCCGATAAAGGAAAATTCTCCTGTCTCATATTTGAAAAGTTAGGTATTCGCTTGACAAACAGCAACGGGTATTTGTATCACCTTTATAACTAGAAATCTAGAAACTATATAAGGAAACAATGAGAAATGTATACCAATTAGAATTCTCATCAGGTGTGTAACATATGACTTTAAGTTAGCATCTATTATTTTCTTTCTTAACATTTAATTCAATAAATATCATAACATGGTTTCATCTATACTGGTATATTAAATCCAAATTACCTGTTGAAATTTTTCCTCTTTTAAAATTGCTTCATGCAAGTTTTCTTTAAAGTACACGTACTGTTCCAGTGATTTCTGCTCATCAATTAAGAGGTGGAAAAAACACATTTTGCCACATGGATTCACGATAAAGCAATGAAGGTGCTTCATTGTAGCTTGCTTAATCCTCCATTACAAAGGATGAGAAGAAAAGGGATATTCAATATTTTAATAAGTCTTTGGACTTTGTTGCAGCTCAAACGAAATTTAATTAAGAAATGCGAAACATTAGGTACTAAACATTTCATACATTGGCAAACTTTGAAATATACCTGCTGTATTTTGCTTATAGTAATCATCATTATTAATCCAAACAATCCTCTGTACTTGTCCATATCTTTTATAAACTTCCATTTTTTAAAGTCTTACATGGCTCGCATTCGGGGAGAAGGCAAGCAGCTGGAAATGTGCTCTTTACACATTGATCTTCAGGCAGTCATTCATTTTCTCTGGGAATTTTTATGTAAGCTCCCTTATTGGGAATATGCTAATGACATCCTCCATGATTACTGATTTTCTTTGAATCGTTATTCCTCTGTGGGCAAAGCAATCAGAAAGGGAGAACAGGAGATTTCCTTCTTGCTTGTGTGCCTTCTTCAACCATCTGCTCTACGCTGAATCATTTGAATAAGAGCTGCAGTTTTTAGATTCTTTTACTCCTTCACACTAAGGCAGTTGAAAGCTTAACAGGAGTTAATAGTTCTCTGTCATAAAGGTGGTTCTCTGACGCAATCTAAGTACAAACTTGCCCACCCTAGGCGGATTAATTTGTTAAGTAAAAACTGGCAATATAGGTGAGCAACTTCATTATTTGGCATGTGTCAGTTCTGAACTCTTGCTGTGAATTATCCTGAGCAGAGATATTACCAAAAGAAAGTAAATTATCTATTAAAACAAAGTATTTAATAAAAGAATTGATTCCTAATATTCCAAAGAGAAGAAAAAATAAAACTGGAGAATGAGAGAAAAAGAGTGTGCAAGAGAGAGGAAAGAGAAAATATTTGTGAAAGAGATGTGTTGATAAATATTTTTTTACAGTAACATCTGTGGATATTATCAAGAAAACTCGGTGCCAGTCCACACCCTGCCATCACTGTGTGGTATACTCTTAGGAAAGTTATTTAGTTACTTAATTTCTCTGAGCTTCTGCTTCATTCATAATGACATGAAATGAATGTTATAGGTGATATTTAAAGTTTTCTGCTTCAGTAAAATGACCTGACTATTATTTGTTACTATGAAACCCATTGCAGATGGTAAGAAAGTTGCTGTGTGGTATAGCCACAGCAGGGACATTTGATATTGTTCAGAATTAGCTATCCATTTTCAGAAGTTCTGATGACACTTTTAAAATGATGAGTATAGATGAAATTTGAAAAATGGGACACCCTATCTTGCTTAAGTTTACATGGAATAGATAAATTGCTGTGAATGTTGCTGATTGATAGAAGCAAGTCTTCCACTTGAGCGAGAGAAAATCAGCAAGATTCTGACACCCCTCGCAAGACAGAGCTAACTTAATATGCAGAATTGGCATTTAGGCAAAAGAGTTTGCAAAACTTGGTGTTATTAGGTCGGTGAACATTGTCAAAACATGAAGGAGACATGAGTTCGGGAATGTTGACACTTGTTTGGTATTCAGCTCATTTAAAGTGAAGAGAGCTATTAATGTGAAATTGTTTCAGAAAGTGTCTCGATCTTATCTTACTTACCCAACAACTCCTTTTACATTCCCCACATCAAGAATCAGATTGAGAACAATCCAGCAGCACCCTCCCACCCCCATGCTGTTTTAAGTAGTTACAGGATTTGGAACAAAGTACAGAGCATCTACTGACCCAAACTTCTGGGGAGACTGTTGGTTTGTACTTTGAATAGCCACTGACCTCTTCCTCTACCTTATAAAAGTAATTCTCCTGTTCTATGCATTTTCTCTGGCAATCATTACTGATTTGAGCTGTGATTTCTGTTTGATAGTTCTGCCTTATTATTACAAACTGAGTGCAAAGCCAAGACTTAAATAGAAATTACTTCACTGATGTATTTCAGCTGACCAGAGACAAACTCACGCCCAAAATAACCTCCACTCCCTTCCTTCCACATATCCCAACAAAGGGAAGAAACATACAGCCTCTCTGCCTTCTTTTTTGATGTATTATACAAATAGAACACTTTTGAGAAATAGGACTAAAAATAGGAGAGCACAAGGATATCTTAATATTTCATGAGATAAAATTTCAAGGGCCTGAAATTAAAGACAGGCAGGTAGCCAATGATATGTGGAGAGAAATATTTATTGCAACCATAGGCCTGTGTTTGATGGACAGCAAATATTCCTTCCCTAGGAGTGTGGCTTTTGGCTATTGTGATACACTCTCTTGGAATCGTGTTGTGTGGGGTGATATGATATTGCATCTGCTCAGCGATCATGTTATTGTATTAAGTTTTTTTTTAAAGATTTTGTTGTTCCTGAAGTATATTTCACAGACCTCTTGAAGCTGAATGACTATTTCTTTCAATGGTTAGAGCTATATGACATGTGGTTGTGAGTATTTCTCATTAGTGCTAGGATTGCATCGTACTTTTAAAAAGGATTTGTAGACCTTTTTTTTCAAGTTTATTTATTACTTATGCATACTTTTATATTTGTTTCTAGATTTAAAAAGTATATTGGATATTAGATGTCAGAAGAAGTCATTATCCAAGCCATTTTATACTTCACATATAGGAGAGTATGTGAATAAGATAAGATGGCCAAATAAATGATCTTCCTGTTCTGTTTCTAGATAGAGGAAGAAATCCAGAAAGGAAGTATATTCATCAGTCCCTACATCAGCAAATTTCCGAAAGACGTCAGGAAAACTCTCTGCATCAGCACATCAGAACAGTTTTTGGACCACAGTATTAAATGCCTCGCTGTTTAAAACATCTTTCTGAACTTGGAATATTGAACATTATATCCAATTTGAGGATGATTTTATTCACATGAAATCAGTTTTTCCAAGTTTAGAAATGAAATGTCCCTAGTGTAAGTTTAAATATTGCACAGTGATGATTTTCAACAATTAGAAACACATTCCTAGCACAGCACGCCTAGGTCCAAGTATTTCTCATTTACAGCCCCCCCCTTTTTTTTTTGCTATAACTTAAGTATTTCTACATTATATTACATTTCTCATTCCCAGTGAGAAAAGATCTCGGTCAATAGACTATCATTATCAGAATAAAGTTCTTTACATCTAGCTGAATTTTGAACTTATGAAACATACACAAATCTACTTGTTATTTGATATTAAAGAAGCAAATAGAATTTAAAGTGTTCTTCATTTCTTGGTCATTTTACAAGGATGTTTATGTGAAAATGCTTCTCTTTATGTTCAACATTTGCTTTTCTTCTTTTTTATTAATTGAAAGCACAAAAGGAAAGTCACAAGAGTTTTTAAATATATTAATAAAGATAATGAAAATGTTAGAATGGAAAAAGAATGAAAGCACTATCATTGCAGATTGACAGTTTTATATCCTACTAGAAACAAACAAAAATGTTAAAATGCACACACACACTACTAAACTATTTCACTGAACTGAATACATACATTACTACATGTAGCTAAAAAAACCAGTAGTTTCTAAATATATGAGAGAAGAATGTACTTTAGACTGACATATGTATACATTTTTCTACATCTCCTCTTCAGCTTGTCCATTTTTCAAGTAAATGAGTATTCAGATAACCTCTGCCTCAAATTCTAGAATAAGACCTTGAAATGGTTATTTGAATTGTCAAGTCTTACTAAATATACAACTTTAGTTCCTTTGTACTTCAGCAATGTTTCATTTTCATTTTCTAATATATTTAAAATGGGCTTATCTTGTTTGAGCTTCAGGTAAAAATAGGCCTCTTTTACTTTTTTTTTTTTTTGGATTTGTTTTAAACTCAATCATTTTACTTGCCCTTCACTGTCATCTGGTAATCTTACAACTTCCTGCTACAACTAAAGTCTTATCACTTTCAAACAGGTGTATATTTTTTTGAAGTTACCTTTCCCCTGTGGAATCAATAATCACAAACTAAAATGAGAACAAAATTACTCAATCATTTAGAAATCTGCAAACTTTTGTAGGTTTTCTAACTCATATGTCCAATGAGACCTACATCTCCATGAGCTGCATAAGATGGGCAAAGATTTATATAACTCTGGGGGTGAGCCATAATGTTCAGAATCTATATATAGCACTTGGATAAAAGCAGAAATAATGATATATAAGTTGATATCCATTTTAAAGAACTCCCATCTACCTATTAGCACTAGCATTTTATTGAAGTTTTATCAATATGTAGCAGATATATACTTCATGATGTATACTTGGATTTAGCTTTTAAAATTTTAGAATACATAAGAGTTTTTCTACCAAATAGCATTTACAGAGGTGTTGGGTCTTGCATTTCTTTTGGATTGCCTTCAGAGATACAAAAACATCAACTCTTTTCAACCAATGGGAAGTACACTGGGAATAGAAAAGAAAGACAGCAGTTTGGTTCATGACTTTGAGTAACTTGTAACTGAGTGGAAAGATCAAACTTATGAATAGACAATGTTAGTAACATACAGCAAAGCCCAGAGAGAGGAATACACACACACATGGGTGTGGATCACACCTTCACTGTCTGGCTTACATGCACATAAAGTATAAGGAGGGTGCTGGGTCTAATGCAAAGTTGTGGCCTCAGTAGACATCTAATCTCGTGTGCAGGTTAACTCTGAGTTTTTACTTTTATGTGCCGATCATCTTTGATCTTCAGTCCTTCATTTGATTCATCACTTACACATGATTCATTGATAGGTGAATTAGGCTGGACTGCTAATTGATGCTTATTTGTGTGGATCTGGCTCTCTCTGAAATGTTTTGTTTATTTATTTATTTTTTAAGATTTATTTATTTTTATACAAGAGCTGGGGTACAGGCCAGATGCGCGGGAGGGAGAGGATTCACCAGAGACAGAGCCGGGAACAGGCAGACTGACGAAATACACTGCTGAGAGTTGCAGTGGGCGAGGCAGGAGAGGTCTGTACGCCATGTGGGACTTCGCCAGCCAGCTGGGAACTAACCGGCACTTCAGAGGCTGTGGAGAGCTTCATAGAGCAGCCTCAACTGCCTGCGCCACCAGGGGAGACCCTGAAATGTTTTGTTTATTCATCATGGAGGCAGGACAGTGTTCCTAAGCAACTTTCCTAATGCAGAGAGGTACCTAATGCAGAAAGACTCTGGTACCTGTTGGTACCTGTGTGTACTCCACAGCAGTGCTAAGAAATTATTATTTTTCTAGGAGACTCGTGTTCACTGCCCTGGACACATCCTTAGAAGCATCTTTATCAAAATAAAATATCGCATACAAAACAACCCAAATGCCCAAAAATAGATGACTGGATCAAGAAGATGTGTTACATATATACCATGGAATATTACTCAGCATTCAAAAAAGATAAACACATGCAATTTGCAGCAACATGGATGGTGCTGGAAGGGATCATGCTCAGCAAAATAAGCCAGAAAGAAAAAGAAAAATACTGAATGGTCTCACTCATAGCAGGAATCTAGAAAACCTAAATAAGGGACCAGGAAAATGAATAACTATAAGAAAGTAAAAATCAAAATCAAAAAAAATTATGAACCAGAGACACTCTATGAGGGATGGGAGGTGGGGAGGAGAGGGATTGGGGTCAAAATAAGGGGGTTGCAATTGTATGGGGAATATAAAAATAAAATTTATAAAAATTTTAAAAAAATAAATAAAATATTGCATACAAATCATTTGGACCATATAAAACAACAGTATCAAGTACACTTCAAAGTATACCATTTTTAATATGTGATAGAAAACTTTTATCATAAACATACACCTAAAATCAATTTTAAATAAGAGCAACATGGAGACTCTAGGCTTTTTATTGAGTTAATTATGCCTGTGCGGACAAACTCCTCTTAAAGACCATCACATTTTTTCCTTTTGTATTCTTTTGATCTTGAAAATCCTCTAATAGTTTTGATTTCAATTTCTAGTTTCTAAATTCTGTATCTCACTAGTAGGTAAGCAATCTAATTTTCACTCTATAGCACATTATTATTATTTTTTCTTTAGATTGAATATTCCTGCCTAAACTGAACTAATAATGTTCTATGGAAGGACATTTGTATATTTTTGTTTGGAATTCAGGGCACACTATCTATTATGCTATGAAATTTTTAGCTTTTATTCTGAATTTGTTCTCTAAATTTAGTTCTTGGCTTAATTACTAAAACAAAACTGAAAGAAGTAAAACAAAAACAAAACTAGATTTTTCAGGTATTTTATTGGTATAATCTATAATTTGCCTAGACTACTTCACTAAATTTCCTTTGTGGGAGGGGTACTTGAGAAATGCAAACTTTCTAATTTTAAAGAGGAACAGATAAGTGATAGTTGGGCATTTCACTTTTTTCTTAGTGCAGAAAATGGAAAGATGGAAAATCACTGTAACCGAGGACATTTTCTCTTCTGAGATGTCTTTTTTCCCTTTTTTGAGGTGATGTTTGATGAAGACGGGTTCTTTTCATGAATCAAAGGACTGAAATGATACCTATATTGTGTTTAGATAACCTACTAAACATAGCTTGTAACTGAAATAAAACTGAACTGCTTCTTAGTTTAGGGAAGGGAACTAAAAGTGGTTCTTCCTGCTACTGGTTTTACTCAGCAGTAAAGAGAAATCCTTGCAAGTGTTGTTTACACAGTAGAAATCCTTGTAAAGTCAGAGTGGAACAAGTCTGCTATCTGACCCAGCCTTTAGGGCTTCTTAAACACCTGTGGATTTATGAGGTTCAGATGTCTACCGGGGTCTGTGTGGAAGTTCATTCAGAAACCTGGAGCCCAAATAAAATGATCTGCTGACATGGGCAAGTGTGGTGTTTCTCTATTGTCCAATTGGTTTTTAAAAAGAAAAATATATTAAGATTTAAGACTGTACTTTTTAAATAATTAGATTTAACAAGAAAATGTTGATTTTTTTTACCTGTTGTATGATTTTGATCAATTAATGTTTGAGTTTTATTCTTAAATTTTAATTTATAAAAGACTAATCAATGAAGGATTTATTCCCCCCACATTTTTTGTGTACAAGTAGCCCCCAGCAGGTATACAAATACATCTGGTGAAGGGAGCTGGCCCCTTTATACTGTAGACTTACACAATTTAAGACATGAAAACCTATACCCTTTAGAAACTTATACCCTTTAAAAATGATCAAATATAGCCACAAAGTTGTCTTAATTAACTCCATCACAATTGCTTTCTTTTGGGGATTTGATTTAGTCTTTTGGAAATCAGAGACACCAAGGTTTGGAGAACATTCTCTTGTATTCTGGAGAGTTTCAAATGAGCTTATCTTATAATTGTTCAACATGTGTCTTCCATTTCCATATGTATATTAAAAGTTATATGAAAGGAAATATGCTTGAAAACACTTTTGTTAAGCTCAAACATCAAGTCACATCCAATGTATAATAAAAAATAACCTGGTCAAACATTTCTCCTGGCTTTAAACTCTAATCATTCTGAGACTGGCAGTCTGCATAGAAATGTGGTTAAGACTTCACTGTGCCTGATTTCTTGATTCTGTTTGCACATTGCTAAATGGTGTTTTTTTTTCCCCCTTCCTAAATAGAATATATATTCCTATGCAGTTTTGGGGTTTTATGTAGAGCGATCACTGAAATACTGACTGAATTGAAATAGAAATACCTGTTACCAGATAATGTTTGACTCATGCAAGCACGGTTTCGCTTCCTCACATTTCTTTTATTATTAACTCAGGGATAGTCCCTTATTTGCTGGTGCACTTATAAGCTTCTAAATGCACAAAGTTGCTTGAGCATTCATCTTGGCTGCTTCACATTCTTCTTGACTGATTCATCTAACCTCACTTGTGGGTTCAGTAAGATTCAATATGAAAGGTACTTATACTTCTAACTTGAACTAAAAGATCTAAAGTGTCCCTTTGGACCCTACATAAGATAGACGGAGTTCAGTAACAATCCTATGACATGCACACTAGATTTGAGTGTGTGTTCATGTTTCACGAAATACCTGGTGGAGAATTGTTTTATTGCTGAATCCAGGTACTGATGATGATAATTTGTTCCCCCTTTTGATGTCTTATTACAGGTAACTTTCTACAATAAGTTTGGAGACAAATCAAATAAGAAAAATAACCCCACACACTTGGCTAAATTTATACAGATAGCAGCAAGCGGGAGGAATCAAGAGAAGACAATCACCAATTTAAATAAAAATAGAGTGGCATATAGTAAGTCTCCATGTGCTTAATATGAAATATAAGTATGTATATAATGCAGGGGGAAGACTTTAAGTGATAATGTATAAGAAGAAATTATTTATATCACATATCTGAACAAAACCCTAGCTAATGGCTATACTGTTCATAAGCACAAAGTAAAAATGTATTCATGCTACAATATATTTCAGCATTTTTATAATTACTATTATTCTACTAGCATAAAACGTTAATAGTGATGGAAACAAAATTTTAAAGTAAAGAAAAATATTTGGTGAATTCTTAAAATATGAAGTGGGAATTTATGGCAAATATTGCCTGCCTAATATAAGGCATTTTTACTTCAGCTTCAGAAAGTGATATAAAAATGGGTATTTGCCTCACTTCTTTACAGCAATTCATTATGTGTGAGTTTAGTTAGAACAAGAAAAAAGGTGGTGATTATGTATTTGTTTTTTGAATTAAAAAATGTTTTCCACAATAAATATGTATTACTTGGGTAGTAGAGGAATAATATACACTTTTAAGGAGATACTGAAATGAATCCTTCATTAGCACCTTTCCACGGAAAAACAATGCAGACATGTCGAATGCATTATTCATTTTAATTTATCTTGGCCAAAAATGTAGCTCTGTTCTACATGTCAGAAGTAACCAGTATCTGTTTCTGCTTAAGCCCAAATAATTGACGAATGTATAGCAATGGTAGAATATCAAAGCTTGATACTTAAAATATATATGTAGGTAATTGGTGAGTTGGATTTTTATATTTCAAGGCAATGCTTAACTTTTTATAGATAGTCTTTTTAGGCTGAAATTCAGCAGGGATTAGTGGGGTGTGTTAGGAGACAAAGAGCCGTAGAATACAGTTCTGGACACAATGTGTCTGGAAACATCAAGGAGCTACATAGATATGGATGGGAAGGTCCTAAGAATTTGCTGGTAATTGGCTTGAAAAGATGGGAAGTGGATCTGGGTGAGACGGAGGGGAAGAAACGGGGTAGGATTTAATATGTCGGGAGGGGTGGAGTTAGAAGGACCACAAGGAATCTACACAGATATAACTACAAAGTAATTGGATGTAATCTGCTGCTTTCAAAGTGTTTTTTGACCCTCTTTGTAAACCAGCCTATACTGTAAATGGGGCCAAAAGTGGGTTAGGGAACATTATAACCTCATTTCACCTTATTTAGCTATGTGCCAGAGATCTCAGCAGGTAGTTCAATTAACTCCCACTAGTTAAATGAGAAGAAAATGAGGTTACCCAGATTAACAAAACACAACTCTTGGTTCTCCTCCAGCTCAGGGGGAGGAAGGCTGCTTGCTACCCATAGCTGGTTCAGCCCCAGGCAACTGTCCATTTGCCCAGGAGCTTCTGAGCTAAGGGCCACAACGGTTCCCTGTAACCTCACCAAAGATGGAGAAACAACTTCAAAAGGATGACTAAAACATTTAAAATTACATTGATAATTGCAGCCTAATTTCATCTTCTCTCTTTGTAGAATTAATGCATAATTTCTCTGGGGGAAATATTTGCTCTGTGGCTTTACATTTGAGAGAATTTTCACAGGAAAATTTTATTTACCAAAGCTGGAATTCTGTGGAGTTATTTCCACAGCGACAATTTATTGGTTTAGAAACCTCAATTAGTTCATCCATTATTTTCCACAAATAGGCTACTAATATCAGAGTTACTATTTCTGAAAGAATTGTCATTAGGAACTGATCAAAATAATTGGAAAATATTTAATGGACATATATTTTTGGTGTTATGCAAAGTTCAAATTAAATTTCTTCAATTTGACAATGACTGATTTTAGCAATAAATGATATAAATGCTAAAATACACATTGCACTAATCTGAGAAGGCAAAAGATGAGGGCAGTATACAAATGCATCTAGTGAAGGGAGCTTCATTATTCGTAATATATGTATACATATAAATGTTGATAAAAATACTGTAGCAAGTAGTAGTTCATATATTTTAGGGCAGTATATTGTGCTGATTATGAGGGCACCATCATCAGACCAACTGGCATAATTTTTTATTTTAAAGATTTATTTATTTATGCATACAAGAACTGGAGTGCAAGCCAGAGGTGCGGGGGGTGAGAGGACTCACCAGAGAGAGTGGGGAACAGAAAAGGAGGATCCACCGAATTATACTGCTGAGGGAAAGAGTGGGCGAGGCAGGAGATGTCTGCTGGGCCATGTGAGTTGCTCCCTGACCAGGTCGGATCGAACTTGTGCTGCAGTGGCTGGCGACAGCCTGACAGCACTGTCCTCGAACCCCGGCACCGCCAGGGAGACCCCCCGACTGGCATAAATTTCTGCACTTAGCTTTTTATAACAGTTTCTTCATCTGCAAAGTGGGTTTAATAGAAACTATCCATCAGACAATATTGTTGTGAGGAAAATATGATCTTACAAAAGATACTTAATTATAAAATGAATGTTGGCTCTTACTATTATTATTAGTACTATGAATTAAGCCAAGTTTTAAAAAAATGTGTACTTCCTTTCTGAATGTTTATCTATACCTTTTTCTATTTAAAAAAATCGCCCATCTGTTTTATACAGAGAAAATAAAGGTTTATATGTTCTGTTCTGAAATTAAAACTTATATTTAAATATTACTCTGCCTCAGGAAAGTTGTCAAGATAAATATCATGTATCTTTTTTTAAAAATTATTTTTTATTTTTTTAGGCATATAAGAACTGGGGTATAGGTCAGAGGTGCAGGGGTGAGGGGGTTGAGAGTTTTCACCAGAGACAGAGTGGGGAGCAGAACAGGTGGATCTACTGTTCTGAAATACATTGCTAAGGGGAGCAGCGGGAGAGACAGACAGGAGAGGTCTACAGTGCCATATGGGTTAGCTCCCTAGCAGGGGATCGAACTCATGCTGCAGTGGCTGTGGGTAGCTTTATAGTGCTGAAACTTAACCTACTGTGCCACCAGGGAGGCCCCTTATATCTTTTGACCCACTGAGAATATTTCCCTTTCGACAGATAATGCTAGATCGGGTCCCTATATTCTTCCTATAAAAGAGGAAAAAAAAACAACTAACATTTACTGTGCTTAATACTTAACTTTTACATTATGTAGTCTTCATAATGTGTGGTTGGTACGATTTGTTTTTTTTCTCTTTTACAAAGGCTAAAACGAGGACTAAAATGTTCAACTACTAGGTCAAAATAACAGACTAGTAAAGTCTAAGGCCCTTACTAAATCCTATTGCCTTCTAGTTGTGCTTGTTGGTTGCTTATTGGGTGAAAGATTCTGGTCAAGGGTAGGAGTTGGGTCTATAGCAAGGTAGTAGGCTTCCCGTCTGGTCTGGTGCTGTGGAACACACAGTCGGCCTGGCATTTACTCCTCTACTATTAGCTGGGTGTCCCAGTTCACAACTTAGCTTGTCTAAATTTCAGTTACCTCACCTATAAAATTCAGAATTGCCATGAGAACCAAATTAGATAATGTCCAGAAAATACTATGCATACAATTTAAGGTGTTATCTTATATAATGATCATTTTAAAAGGATTATCTTGAAATTGAGAGTACAAATGCAGACATCTGATATGTTGCTTGGAATATTACATAGAAATGAATGAATCTTTATTTGACTTATTTAATCCCCTATCTCCTAATTTTAGGTATCTGATGCCTACAGAATATGTAATGGTATTTAAGAAGATAACAAAGAAAAGGCAAATATTTTAATCAAATCCACCCACCTTCAGGACAAAGCCAAGAGATATACAAAATGATTTTAAAATAGATGAAGCTGTCATTATATAATAACTTTCAGGCACAACACACATCAAGATAATTTAGAAAGAAATGAACTAAATACTGATGGTGCAGTAACTGTATAGAAAAACATCATGATGTTAAGTTCTTACATGTAGCTCACTGTGAAGTCTAAATACAAGCATTCATGTTATTAGGAGGAACTGCAACAAAACAGAATACATCTAGTAAGCATCCCATTTTTTTTTTTGCACACTGAAACAAGAAAAAACCCCTCACATAAATGCATGCAGACATTGGTAATGTTCTCATAACTTGCACTGATCAACAGGCACCACCAAAAATGCTAAAAACAATCAGCACAAACTTTGAAGCACAGAGAAGCAGTGATGCCTGTGTGGAGACCTCCTTGGTAGAGGCCTATCATTAAGAAGATTCTGAACACTGCTACTATTAATAAGACTACAGATCGTAGCTGATCAAACCAGAAGGAGTCTTGAATGTATTTGCTGGGAATTGCTTAAGGCTTAAACACCAGGGATTTGAAACAAACTGTTCTTATCACCTTTTTCCAAACAGAGATTTAAATTTACAATGAAAGTGCCAGCACCAGCTGCACTTAAGGAAAGCACCACATGTCTCAATGAGCTCCAAGAAAATGGAATGGGGCCCAGTTCAGGCTGGAGGTGTCGTCTTGCTCTAGCCAGCTGGGTGACACCAAGCTGAAAGTGATGAGGTGCTAATTAAAGTGAATGAACACAGTCTCAATTGTAGGCACCTGCTGGTGGCCTCTGCAGAACCAGCTAGAACCCTGGGCACATTGCCCAGCATGTCTGGCCACTGGCACGAAGCATGGATTCTGGCAAGATTTATTTGGTGTCTCACCTTTCAGATTTCCCCCACAAAAGTTAGAGTTGGAGAGGATGATTCGCCTGTCCTTGCACCTATTTGCTAGTTCTACTGAGAAATGATTATCACATGGTACAAAGTGTTGTGTACAGACCCTTTCTGAAAGAAGAGATTAAAGCAACAACAGAAGCCAGATTAAAGACTATGTTAAAAAACAAAAATAAAAACAACATAAACCCAACTGCATACAACACAGATGTACTACACCTTAGGCAGAAAAGCAAAAATCACACCCAAACATACCAGAAATGGCCTCTTCAATTTCACAACATAGTGCCGGATTTGTTCCAGTCACACTTTTCATCCCTTTTCCTATTCAAACCACGCAAGGTGACACCTATAGCCAGGATGACATTATAGCAAGGATCATTTGGAAATATTTGCGGCAGCTATGTTAGGTGTTTTTCAAAAGACAGAACATGACATGACCCAATGCAGATGAACCACTAAAACATGAAAAAAAAAAAACAAACACTTTTCTATTTAAAAAAATTTCAGATTACCAAAGTGTTCATGACTTCAGACTGTTTAATATACAGCACACTGATTATCCAAAATGCCGTATATTTATTCAATACATCTGTTTAGTTTTTCTTATAATTAGCAGGCCTATTATTTAATTTTATTTCCCAGATGAGGCAGCACCTGGGAATGCTATTCTGCTGTGAACTTTAGAAGTTTGTGGGTAGTGAATTTCTTCCCCATCCAAAAGATTTTTCTGCAACGGTCCTATGTCTAAAGACATTATTTTGCAAGGAAATTTATTTCTTTGTTCAATGTCAACACTTTTTAAGAGATTCTTTTATAAATTGACTGAAATTCTTTTATAAGTGGACTGAAATATTCATAATTTCTATGTTTTGTTGAGTTTTGACATAAAACCACCTCTCCTTACATGTTTCCTCCCCGTTGGAAAACATATTTTAATGTTTTTCAAGACAATCAGATTTCAGTAGGAATCCTGGTTCCATAACTTATGAGTCTACTGTCCTTTGTGACAAGTGCCTCCACTTCCTCATCTGTGAAATGGGCATCATAATCGTGATCCACGCCAGAGAGTTACTGTGCATATTATGTCATGGCACAAATAAGCCTTTGAAAAGTACATGGTGCATGCAGAGTGCTGGTTCAATAACAGATCACCAGAAATTGTCAACCAATCTGGGGGACAAAAAGATGATAAATTTTATTTGGGGCATGTTGAATTGAGGTACGTACCAGACAACTATGGACATAGCTACTGGGTAGTTGGAACACAGGCCAATATTTTGGCAATCTGGGCTAGACATATAGACTTAAGCATCAGTGACATAAAATACAGCTTAATCCATGATGGTCAATATTTCTAAGGTAAGACATTTGGAATGAGAAAGCTGAGGACTATAAGAGAATATTTAATTTAGGCGGGGAGAGATGAGGAATTTTGGAAAAAAACATAAGATGGCTAAAGAAAAAACAGGGTCTCCTACAGTAAAACAACACAATGTTACCTAAAATAAGGTATAGTAAAAGCTGGTTAATAATGCACTGCAAACTGGACACTTAATAATTCTTGAAACAGGAATTTTGTGAGATTCCAGTAGAATAGAATGCAATCCATTGTAAGTCCTTGAGAGAGCAATGGAAAAAGAAAAATGGAAGGTAACTAGGCACAATTAATACTCCTTCAATAAATATGTCTAGTGAAAAAAGGAGGAGGGATCTTGGTATGGGGAGAAGGAGCAGAGGAGGAGGTTTTCTCTGGAAATGAGAAGTCTCTGTTTTCATGGTTAACACAATCTATCCTTTCCTCCTTTTTTTGAGCATTGGAAGAATATTTGCCTTATATCTAGATTAATAGCACTTTTCCTATTCTCCATAGATCTTATAATTTTACTTAGAGTGGCTCACCAATCATGTATTTAAGTTCTCTCAGTAGTTTAAGATAAAATAATGGAGACCTCAAACACATAGACTGCTCTGAAATAGTCAAGTGACCTTATGTGCCTCCTTTTTTTCTTCATTATGGTCTTTCCAAACCATATATTTACTTTAAATTTAAATGTCTTGTGTGAAGAATTTCCTTTTCAGTGGAAAAAATAATTTCAGAATTAGTTCTTCATATTGACAGCTAAGATTTTCCAGCACTAAGATAGTGCCTCTGGTTCCTTTGAATCTTGCTGGCTATCTTGCGACTGAAAAATTTATCTTCTAGAATAGAAATGGAAATACAAGACTTGTGTGACCCTACTCCCCCTTCATGCACTGTGATCATGAAACTCTTTCCTACACAGATTGTAATAGCCTTAAATATTTTCTAAACAACCTGCTCAGGAAAGCCACTATTAACCTTCTTTGACATTTGAGTTGAGAACAATTTGATATCCTTCAATTTTGTTCCCATTTTATTCATTTTATCTACTTGTCCCAACCGTTATCCCTTGCTGATTTCCTTTTCTTTTGTTCTCTGCCCATCTCCACTCATAGAATACCCCTTCTAGTATGACAGGTCATTGTTTATCTCCTTCAGAAATCATTTCTAAAGTTATTAAAGGTTATAACATACTTTTCCCACCACCCACAAAGTAATGGAAATGAGACTAAAATTGGCCATATTTTTACTTCAAGAAATAGGAATGTAGAGATACCTAACTCCCTCTCATAATTATTTAACAATATGAATAAATGTTTTAAGAATCTTTTGTGAGAACACTCATCTGTATATATAGCTCAAAGGCTAGTTGGTACTTTGGAACAAAGATGTCAGGCATGGAAGAAAGAGGAAGATCTGTCAGGTCATAACCAAAGTAATGGAACCTGTACAGATGGAGGGCCTGATTGTGCTCACAGCTTTTTAACTAAGTTCACAAATGCAGAATAATAGAATAATAATTATCACTATTTTATTACCTGAAAGCAAATCTTGAGTATGCCATGACTATATTTTGAAACCTATGAATCTGTTTTTCAAAAATTTTCAGGAACAAACTTTTTAAAAGTAGAGGTTCAACATTCTGTTATATCCTTATTATTGACTTTGAAGTACAAAAACTGATGTCAGTGACTTCTAGAAAACTAAAGAATAGAACACTAAAGCCTTAGATGCCTAGAAAGCCAAAGCTGACTCTGATTGCATTTAGGCCCTGGCTGATTGCATTTAGGCCCTGGGTGGTAAGCACATACCCCCCAAAACACAAGGTGTTTTGTTTAGAAAGGTTAGGAACTGTACAGGTGGTAGCATATGTCTTTGTCAAAGATATAATTTTTCTCACTGTTTCTTCAATCTACATAAAATAATGATGAAAAGTGTTCATCATACTCCAAACCCCATCTCCAACAAAATGACCAGTAATTGAAAAAACAAAGGTAATTGGCCATGACTGATGGGAAAAAATTCACTAAGGATCTTACTGACTGAAAGAGGTTCAATAACTCTAAAAGAGTGGAAATATTTTAAGCACCACAAGCCTTAATATGAGACTATTGGCAAGGAAAATTCAAAAGAGTTCCTGATAGTATAGAATCATGCAGTGATTTGACTATAGTCTATAATTTCTAAAATGGACTGCATTTGCTGAACTGACCAGTAATCCCTCCCCTTATCTACCAGCCACTTCATGTTCATTAAATGACATGTGCATTGCTTTTCCTAACACAAGTGTTGAGTATATTGAACATGTGAGACTCTTAGATACTAAAGGGAACATTTTCATTCCAACTACTGCCTTCAATCATATTATGTCAGATTCATTTAGCCATCCATTCAACCAATATTTATTGCATACCTACTGTGTATCAAGTGCTATTTTAGGCCCTTTAGGGTATGCAAGTGAAAACAAACCAAAACAGACAAAAGAACTCTGCCCTCCTGAAGCTTAAATTCTGATGGGGTTGGCGGTGGGTGGGGGGGGTTGAAGATAATATTATAATAAATATTTTTCTCTCCCTGAACTCAGGCATATTCCATGGGCTTTCTTGTCATTTTCATGTATTGGATGTGTCACTTTGAATTGTTAAAAAGTCTAATTCCAGCCACACCAAAATATTGATTTCACATCTAATGAAGGGTTCCTTCTTCTTCCCCAACTCAAGCCAGCTCGCATTAGGAACACTCTAATAGGGACAGAGGACGTGATGTGGTCTCTTTCCTTCTACCACTTTGCTCTCCATTTCCCCCCCTTACTCACTGTCACTTCTGACTTTTTTTTTTTTTTTTTTTTTTTATTTCTTTCTTTCTTTCTTTCTTTCTTTCTTTCTTTCTTTCTTTCTTTCTTTCTTTTTTCTTTCTTTCTTTCTTTCTTTCTTTCTTTCTTTCTTTCTTTCTTTCTTTCTTTCTTTCTTTCTTTCTTTCTTTCTTTCTTTCTTTCTTTCTTTCTTTCTTTCTTTCTTTCTTTCTTTCTTTCTTTCTTTCTTTCTTTCTTTCTTTCTATACATGCACTGGGTACAGTCAGAAGCTCGGGAGGGTGAGAGAATTCACCAGAGCCAGAGCGGAGAGCAGAGCAGGCAGAAGGACCGAAGTACACTGCTGAGGGGAGCAGCGGGCGGCAGGAGAGGTCTGCGCGCCATGTGGGACCCTCCTCCGGTGGCCAGGGAGCAGCCGGGGATCGAACCGGCGCCGCAGAGGCTGCGGGCAGCTTTGCAACCCAGCGCTCAACCGCTGCGCCACCGGGGAGGCCCCACTTCTGACTTCTTTCGACTGTAAGAAGTCTAAGTCAAATTTTTCTAAGTGCTCTTATCATCTTCAGCTCAATATACCATAGAAAGAGTTTCCTAAGTTTTTCTGTAACCCTATGGATATCTAGAAATTGTGAGGTATCAATCTCCTCTTTGGCCTTGTATCTCTATCTTAACTTCCTTCTTGAAGTTCCTCTTTGCTTCACTTAGTATTTGCTAGAAGCATATTCCTTGCCCAACGACAGAAGATGCCTCAGTGATATTCTTGATAGAATATAATTTTTTCCTTTGCAATACATTCTTGACTCTCATTATTCTTACAATATTAAGCTGGAGGTGGGTGATAATAGTAGAGCCACAGAACCATTTGTGCTATTTTTTAGCAAAGTCCTTTTGGATGGACAGTAGTGTCATCCAGTGATATCCAGTAGAAATATAATGCAAGCCATGTATATAATTTAAAATCTTCTGGTAGTCACATTTAAAAATTCAAAAGAAAGCAGTGATATTAATTTTAATAACACACTTATTCAAATGTATCTCAAGTTTTATTATTTTGATGCTTAATAAATATAAAAATATTGAGATATTTCATATTCTGTTGTCATGCCATAGTTTTGGAAACCGGTGTGTATCAAACACAACAAATCTCAGCTCAACTAGACACACTCTAAGAGTTCACTTGGCTCAGTACCTAGTACCTAACTATGTTGGACAAGGCAGGACTAGTCCTGCCCTTAAAGTGATATAACAGTTAAACCTGGGAACTCAACATTCTGAAACTACATAAATCTTTCTTCCTATCACATCATCATCCCCTCTGTCACTCCTACCCACCTTTCATCATCATTTCCTCCTCCCCTTCTCTCCCTATCCCTGATAGTTTTTTTTAAGATTTATTTATTTATGCATACAAGATCTGGGGTACAGGTCAGAGGTGTGGGAGGTGAAAGGATTCACCAGAGACACAGTGGGGAACAAAACAGGTAGACTGACTGAGATAAACTGCTGAGGGGAGCAGTGGGCAAGACAGAAGAGGTCTGCTGTGCCTTGTGGGTCACCTTCCCTGGCTGGGAATTGAACTCGTGCTGTAATGGCTGCGGATAGCTTCACAGTGCTGTGTCTTAATCCCTTGTGCCGCCAGGGAGGCTCCTATCACTGATAGTCTTACATTTATCCATTAATCTCACACAACAGCCACTGGGGCCATAATAGTGAAGAGGATTTCCATAAAATGGTGGGAAAGAAAGGCATGGGTCTCAAATAGATCCTCTTGGCCTCAGTTTCCTTCCTCCCCCTTCCCCTACTATCTTTGCTTTCTTTTTTTGCTAAAGTTTTTAATATGCTAGATTATAATCTTATGCAAAGTGTTGCCAACTTGCAGTATAGATGAGGAAAGGCAGACAAAGACAAAAAGAAACTTCCAGAAACTTCCTAATACACTCCTAAAATTTCAGTTCTTGCCCCAAATTTCATTTCAGAGTCATTTTGTTGATGGTTGGGTGTTGATAATGTAGGATATGCTTAGGAAACATAACAAGAGATGTTTACACTAAATGTTAGACTAATGATTTATTTTATGCTAGTGGATTTTCCTATTTCTTTTGTGAACTTTTTTTGGCTGAAATGAGCAGGTAGGTTATACGACACATTCAGGAAAAAAAAAAAAAACAAGCAAAGTTGGGCTTGGGAAAAATATATCTATCTCATACATTCTCAGATAAAGTTTACACAGTTCTTGTTTGTTCAAGTTTTATTTGTTTGCTTTGAGGTACTTTTCTTGCTATTTATATGTAAGGCATGGTACTAAAACGTCAAAGGAAAGAAGAGTTGATTTACCTTATTCTATATCACTGTGGGCTTCTAAAGTTATTTAGTATGTTCAGGAAAAAGTTAGTGTCTGTAATTTGAGGGTTAAAGATTGAAGAGCAAACATTCAAGCCTTTTAAAGCTGAACCTTGGCAGTAATCTAAATTATCTTTATCTAAATCACTAATATAATAGCCAATATCCTGAAGGAAATAATTTTAGAAATGGCTTAGATTATGTATTCTCTCAGAATTACTGTTGTAACTATGAAAACATAGATGCGCCCTTCAATGTGAAATATAAAATTTAGGTCTTACATAGTTATGAATAGAACAGATCTCATTGTTTTTCTGCAAGCAAAATACCTGGCAAAAATCCAATTAGGGCAATTATATTCTGCTTATATACATTTTCCTCAGCAATTTTAATTTGATTCAGGCTTTAAACTCTGTTTCTATTCAACAACTGTTGACACCTGGATGAGGTGAGGCATTTCAGTTGCTAGTGGAGTGGATTCCATATGTATTAAAGTAAAATGTTCTGAAACCCTACCATATTAAAATACCTTGCAGAGGGAATACATTAATTAATCATTAAATAGGATACTAATGAGTCTTTATTAAACCTTCCAGATAAACATTGTATTGACATCTAGTGGTTATAGAGGCTGATAACAGATATACTCAATTGAAAGCACATGTAGTATCTTAATTTAAAATTTTCTTGAATGAAAAATGGACAAAGCAGAAGCAGATAAAAATAGCATTAGATGTTCATATATAAGGTTTGTTGTATGCATTTAAAAATACATACATATATGGAAATGTGCTTATACACATTTATACACATATCAAATGAATAGTACATAGAAATGTGTGTCTATATAATAAAAGTGTGTATATAAAAACAAGAAAAATGAGCAGAGTATACTTTATACTGACTATAGCTAAGGTTTATGAGCAAGTATAAAAATCTCTTTATATTGACATGTTAAATGCCAGGGATGGATCTGGGGTATTCTGCGAAAAGATTCATATCAGTGTTTCCCAAGAAATATAGAAAAAACCTAGATATTTCAATATAGGTTTACTAAGGCAAGCACATAATAATAGTGTCAACCATTATTTACAGATTTCCTCCTATGTTGCAGTCCTACATGTACTGAACACATCATTTAGATCTTAAAGATGTACTTCAAATAAAACATTGTTTATATGATCATATTAACAATGAAAAACACTATAATCAAGATGAGAAAGCATACATTGTACAAAAATGAAGAAATATGAAAAAAATATAAAATTTAAAAAAAAAGATTTGAAATTCACCATAAAAAAAAAAATGAGGAACAGCCGGTAAAATTACCGGCTGAGGGTACTACAACTAACAGAAAAGCAGTGAAAATGGGTAACAAATCTGTCCCCCTCCCATCTCAAGTCAAAGAAATTAGTCTTCTCTCTTAATAATAAACATCATTTAAAATTAACAAATTAAAAAATGACATCAATTATTTAATTTATTTTTTAGAATCTCACTGTAAGACATTTAACTCTTGTGAAAATCAAATCTTGCTTTTTGCTTCCTCTGCAGCTATTTTCCTTGCATGCTAACCCAGGTCTTAACATACATAACTGTGCAGTACCTAGGTGTATTAAAAGGCTTAGAAATATAATGTATCCAGTCAGAAGATAGCGTTCTTTCTGGTCTATATTTCTTTGCAGTAAAAAAAAAAAATAACATTTTTTTCTTTAAAAAAAAAAAAAGCTTATTTGAAAAGCTGATAGAATAGTATCAGTGCAAGAAGAAAAATTACAAAAGTAAGTTGAGAAAATACAATGTGGTGACCTGTTTGGCAGATGAGAATACGGAACTTGAGGTTAATACAGACAAGACAGGGAAAAGAGAAGAAAGGGAGCAGTTGGGTGTAGAATTTGATGAGAAGGGAAATTGTGGGATGGTGGATAGGAGCACAGGGGTGGGGGGCAGAAACAGAGATGATGGCTTTTGCAAAGCTCAGTTTAGGTAATAAATAGGCCCTTGAGGTGGAAAGCAAAAAGGCATTGCTTTTATAATTTTCCAATGAAATGTACAACTTGTATAATCACACAAATAATAGAACCAGATGTAGAGTATATAACTATCAGTTCTTTGGATGATCCTGGTTCAGCATTAACTGTGTAAGTCTCGATAAAATGAGCTGAGGAAAGGAAGAATAAGCGTAAAAACACTGAGTTTCTAAGGCCTATAGAGTCTTCCAGGAAATCTAGAGATGCTCTTGCTCATTCACACTGTGGACTCGCTCTCTGTATGCATCCTTGGGCATAGCATTTACTAAATATTGCTGATTATTCCTTGCACAGACTCTCATCTGGACCTACAATTCTAGGGTAAGCCTGGGACTGCAGGCACCTCAGCGATAGGAGAATAGGGACAAGAATTGGATAGAATGTGTATAAGAAACACACTGATGAAGTGTTCATAATAAGCAAGGGAAATGACAAGAAGTCTGACAGTAGCATTTTGTACTGGAAAGTGATGAGCCTGTTGAGAGGAGACAGACAGAAACCCAGAGTCTGCAACTGAGAAGTCCACTATAATGAGATAAAAAAAGTCACTAAGAGTCTTCACTTAGCTCTTGGATGAAGATTGAAGAAAGGAATAGAGCCTGCCTGTGGGTTTTAGGATAAAAGGAAAGAAATAGGTAACACTGAAAAGGAACCTTTTTCATGCTTAAACTGGCAATAAGATGCTGAAGATAGCTAAAGATAGGAAATTGAATAAGTGCCGAAAACTCGGAGGGATAACAGTTGATCTGTAGTAATTTAGGGGATGAAAGAGAATAAAAGGGAAAATAGGAAAGAAGTTGAGAGTGGATGAGAGGCTGTAAGCGAGTTTGGCAGAAGCCCTGAGTATGATGATGTGATCCTTCTCAGACAAGACAGCAGATGAAGGAGCTATGTGTGTCTGAAATCAACTGCAAGATGGAGAAGCGTTTCTTTTAACTATGTATATGAGAAGACACTGGTGTCTTTTCAGGCCAAATTAGAGAAACCTGGGACGGAAAGCATAACAGCTGTTTCCCAATTTTGCTGCACGTTAGACTCTCATGGAAAACTCAGAACAATTGATTGATGACTGGGTTGTGCCCCAACCAAGAAATCAGAATGTTTGGAGTAGGAACCAAGCCTCTGAATTTTTTAGATTCCCAAGTGATTCCAATTTGCAGCAAAGTGGGAGAACCACTGATACAGTGTGTCTTGGCATTTTGGAGGGAGATTGAAGAGCAGATGGTAGATGGATTGCTCAGAAGGACCAACAGAAACCATCTTGTGATATGGAACTGTGGTTTATAAATGATCCACAGAAACCCTAACACTAGCCACTCACTGGGTTGAACATGTTTTCTTGACCTCTGACTACCACCGAGGCTTCCTGATAGTTTATTTTTGTTATTGTGACGTATTGGATTTTCTCGTACTATCTCAGTCTATTAACACACTGAGCACACAAATTACAGAACTTGGTATGTCAATTGAAAAATGAAAAATGCTAGGTTGATGAAAACTTGGCATAAATTAGTCACAACATATTCAAAAATGCAGCTTGAAAACTGAGCTACACACAGGATATGCATAAAAATATGATACGGTGATTATTTCATGCACAGGGTATAAGGTTTATGCTGTCAGCCTTTAAATATTAACAACTTATGAGGTATTGGAAATGCTTCTATTCAAATTTTTGAGGTGACTTCAAGTAACAGATTTTGCTCTGTTTGATTTGTTTTTTTCTTTTTTAAACAGTTTGTGTGCGTGACTGTCACAGAAACTTCTTTTCCCATAAGAAGTCTACTCTGAAAAGTCCTGAAAAATGATGGTGTGCTTCTTATCTTCCTTCTTTGATTAGGCTTAATTCTGTATTATCTGCCTTTGGTTTGATGCCAAACAAGATTAAATATTCAAGTATAGTATGCTGAATTTATAATGTGAATTTAAGACAAAATTACTTATAAGAAACCAACATCATCACCTAGGGACAAGGCTGAGCTATTAGCATAATTTACACTAGTAAAGATATTCTACTCTAATTATTTGTGGCCAATTATCAATTACTGGTCAATGCTAGAATCATTCACCATAATTATTTCCCTACGGTATCTTCCCTGGATATAATGGAGGGCTTCATCATATTTATTTTCCTAGAAAAACAATCCTTTTTTTTTTCCAATAAGACTTTTAATCTATGAAAAACCCACCTCTAAACCTTTACTGCTGAGAATTTCTCTAAGATTTTAAGTCTCTGGTTTTAAAACATTTAAAGCAAAGAATTAAAAGTATCCACGGTTGAAATAAGAAATTTCTAGAAAGAATGCCTAAAACATTACAGTTTCATTTCTAATTTTTGATTAATTTCAGTTCTAAAATATTTTTAATAGAAAATGTTAGTCTATACTTCATAGACTAACATTTTAAACATTAACTACTTTCCTTCCATATATTGTTCTTGTCTATTAAAATCTCTCGTAAAGCCGGCAAACACAACCTTACATTTGAATTCCTAATGACTCCTCCTATTGTCTCATTTCTGTTTGAACCTGCCAATCAATGGTGAAAAGTGCTAATCACTCGCAGAAACCCCAATCTTACTCACAAAAGTACCAGTCACTGAAAAAATAATACCGATTGGTCATGGATGGGCAGGAAATCTCACCAGGGATCTAACCGCACAATGGAGTTTATTAAGTCCATTTTGCTCAAGTCCAGCTCTCCCTGCATGCAAGGGTTTGGAACTTTAATTTCAAAGTCAGCTAAAACCGGCTAAGGTAACTTATATTCATTAGCCCAGCTCTGACTGAAACGCTGTGAAATCTCTTGGTTAGTGCTTTTGGCTCTCAATAATAGCAGCAGCATTTATTTTTACTCTTTATTTTTCTCCCCTTCTTTTTAAAGAGGGGAAAGAGACTTAGTTGGATGCTAGTTTGTTTTAAATCCTTAATTGGTTCATGTTCTTTTTTAGCTGCTTATTATTTTCGAACTTCGTTCTTTTAAGTGACTAAACTTCCATAAGAAAGATATTTCCCATTAATTCTCCCTATGCAGCAATGCCCCTGCTCAAAGCCACGGATGCATTTACTACTGCAAAGCAGTTATGATGTGTATATGCAGCATGAGCCATAAAGTATTGTAGCCTCAGGTCACAGAAAGGGATGAAGTTCAGCAGTCTTATTGTCCACATTATGCACAACACCAACTTTCTCAAGTCGGGCTTTTTTTTTTTTTTTTTTAACTACAGCTTATTTGCTTTCTGCAAGGTGGCAGCTATAGGAGGCCGGTGTGAAGGAGGAAAAGAAGACAGTACTATCATTAAAGAATAAACAGTAATTACCTTGTAGAAATCTCTAGAGTGATTGATTACCTCTTCAGCTTATAAGAACAGACCTGGGAATATACAATAATTGATTTCTATTACTTATGTGTTTTCCTTTTAACTTTCTGAGGAAGCAACGTAGTTTAATTGTCTTTAATTTCAGATTACGTGTTTTTATGACTTCTTCTGGAGTTGGCTAGGAATTAGAATGATCAGAATTGCTGCCCCCCTGAGCCATATTATTAGTGGAATGTAGAAAGACATGGGGGGGGGGGTTGTGTGTGTGTATGTGTGAAATTTTTGTTTTATGTCATCACCTATCACTTTTTGCTGGGTTCTTTTTTCTTTTAAAGTAGGTAGTTGTTAGGTTTAGATTGGATTAGAGGAATTCCAGGGTTTCTGAAATGGGAGAATGAGACACAATGGGGATGGAATCTTTTCAACACAAGCCTGACATATGTGTGGGACAGTCCCTTGAACAAGGTCAAGTTGGGCACCACCAGACAGCACATTGTGCTGCATATGCTGCGATGCCATGGATGGATTCACGTTCCTGTGAAACTGCAGGGAACTGAATTTACTTAACCTAAATCTTCAACTTACACTTTGACATCATGAAAATCAGACATGTTCTGGAATAACTGTATGCCTTTTGCAGGCTGGGAAATTGAGGCATGTATTGTGACATAACGCATCTAGAAGAAAAGGAATCAAATTATAACCAGCCCCTCGTGCTTGCCAATACTGACAGTGCTTGGGCTAGATCATATTTTGCTATTAGACAAAGTAGAAAGACAAGATTCTCAAGCATCACGTCTCCTGGCTTGCTGCAAATTACTTTTGTAATGCTTCTCTGACACTTTGCACATTTTTGTATATACAGTGTATTCACATATATTTTTAAAAATAAATAAATATTTGCTAATTGGACTATCTTCCCTCCTTTGAAAATGATTGTTTCCTTTTCAAATTATCATTTTTGTTGCTTAGTTCAGAGTGTAGCACACTTCAGGAGCCTGAAAATGTTTGTTACAGTTTTATACTGACTGATCCCTGAAGGATTGACTATATCATTCAAGCAGATGCTGAGATGTCCATATTTCTTTGTTTGGACAAAGGTGATTAGAATAGTATTTATTCTTTGGTATTATAAACAAAGCAATGTTATGAGCTGACACAGACAGCACAGCTAAACAATGCAAACAACACTTCTCTGATTTCAATAACACAAAGGAACTGCAGATGCTGATATAAGGATATAAAATTACTCCAGAGTTGTTACACTAGTATCTGGGAGGAGGCTAGAAGTTTTTCAGTTCTTAATATCACCACAAACTATGATTACACTAATAAAAAAATCTACCAGATGAACAAGAATCATGTTATTAGCATCTGCAGCTTAAAAGATAAGATTTTTTGGAATGAAGAACTATTTTTCCCTCCATCTAAATATGGAGTAAATTATTTTCATGTAACAGAAATTCACCAGCTAAGTTAATTTTTATTATCTAATTTATACATTGCTTTGAGGATATAAAAATGCGTCAAAGATCCAAAATACAAAACAATTTCTATCTAATTGATACATTTCCCTAAAAATGACACAGAAGCGCTCTCAAAATTCAAATCTGACAATTTCAGCTCAGTAAATTCTAAATAAGTTAACACTGCAGAGTAGCTTACTGCTGAAAGAATTATTGCTTTTATGTTGTGTAAAGTATTTGTAACTCTAGGAAATCAGACTGTTGTATTTGAAACTGTCACCTTAATAGTGAATGATTTCACACACAATACAGTGGATCTAAACAAAGTAACTGAAAATGTGACCACAAACATCAGGGCATCGCTAGGACAATGCCACCAATAGCATGAGTGACACTTGATGGTGGGACAGTGGGCGAGTGGTACTAAGTGGTCTCGCGCTTTGTCAAGTATTCTTTTTTCTTTTCTTTTCTTTTCTCTCCCTGGTGGCTATTTGTCATTCTCGGAAGACTACAGACTTCCCTTCCCCTGGACCTTTTTGAACTCTGCTGTCTTTGAACATCATGGATATTGCAAAAGAAACTATTTACTAGGCAGTAATTATATGCTACCCCTCATGTAAAGGTAAATGATAATGAGGTATGTGCGAAGAATAGGCAGCCCTGTCAAAAGGAAAAAGAGCGGCTTTTAAAACTTAGAGCCATACAAAATGCCTTATAGACTTGTTCTGGAGTAACTGTATCAATTAACCACGCTAAAAGCTGTAACTCAGATGGGCACTGCACACAGCATGTCTACTAGTGTTTTATTATCAAGTCCATTATGATCAGTTCTTGTCCTAGACAAAGGGAGAACAGAAAAAGAATTCAGGCTGACAAATTAGACTTGAAATCAGTTTCATTTACATAACGACTGGAAGTTCATTAATAACAGAGTTTTAATTATTCATGCTCTTGTTTCACTAGATACAGCAGTTTTCCCCCTGCTGTGCGGGATGTCTGGATTAGCTAAAATGAACCTTAGCAAACTGATAGGCTGCCCAGATACTCAGATGCTTTTCTATTTTCACACCACAAGAGAGGGGTGGGGGCTGAGGAGATCGTGTGCACAAATTGGGGTTAGCTAATGAGGAGAGGTGGAGAGATGAACAGGAAGGCCCTAAACAGAGAGAGAGAAAAGGCAGTTAGCCCCATTTATGTGGGTCTCCTGTCCACGCTTGCCGAAAAGAAGAATGAAAAAATGCAACTGTTATAAATTCGTACTTGACAGGAGCTTTCAATTGAACTGATAACACTTTAAATAGCAGTCATTTCAAGATTTGCTGATGGAATATATTTCTGATATGATCGTATGTGTATACGTGTGATTCTTTTCCTTTAGACATAGAAGAACTAATAGGGATTATTTTGGCTTGCTTGCATTTTGTAAAAATTAAAAAGAGAAAAGAAACTTCCCTTCCCACACTATTTTTAAAAATCTGAGTATAGGTTTAAATTCACTTTCAATACAATTTTCATTTTTAATGAAAGCAGTGCTAGATATTTTTCTTTCTTACCCGTCCCAAATAATGGCACTACTTTTCTGCAAAGAACTTAAAACTGTTTTCATACATATCAATCTCCTGATACAGACTCAGCACGCCTCATGAAACTGATTGGGCAGGGGATTGTTACATTTCTGGTTCATTTGCTGTCTTTATATTTTACTCACTAATTTAGGTAACTATCTCACAAAAAAAGAAACCAAGACAAATAAATAGGAGATTCAATCATTCTCAAAACCTTGGGAATTCAGCAAATTGGGGAAAGAGACCAAAGGAGAAACTCCCTAATTTTGAAATTAGACAACATCTGTAGTCTTAGATTTTCTGGGCCGTCTTTGGAACAGCCTTGGAACAAAAGTTCCCAGTTTAGGGAACCATCATCATCTGTAACAAATAGTAGAAATATTTTGAAGAGAAAAAATTGTTGGCAAAGAGAAACCACATTTATTTATTTATTTAAAGATTTATTTATTGATTGATACAAGAACTGGGGTACAGGCCAGAGGTGTGGGGGTGGGGGTGAGAGGATTCACCAGAGACAGAGTGGGGAACAGAACAGACAGACTGACTGAAATACACTGCTGAGGGGAGCAGCGCACGAATCAGGAGAGGTCTGCTGTGCAACGTGGGTAGCTCCCTGGCCGGGGATCCAATTCATGCTGCAGTGGCTGTGGATAGCTTCATAGATTGCATCTTAACCCCTTGTGCCACCAGGGAGGCCCTTTTTTTTTTTTTTTTTGTAAGGTTATTAGCTATTCATTTCTGCTTGAAGAATTCATGTTTACTGGCTAGTTTTAAATTTTATTTCATTGGGAAATAAATACATTGGAAAGCTCCCTCCTTCCCCTCTTTTGTCCAGTTTTATAAAGCTGTAGTTACATGAGATTTTGCGTGATTAGAAGCTCTCAACATTTACAGCATTTTATCTTTTTTATCTTTCTGAAGTAAAAAATATATAGAGACGGATATTAAAGTACAAAGTGGTTACATGACATGTTGACGAATAAGTGTTTAGAAAAAATAAAACAAGATCCTTTACTAGTACACTACCCCAAGCAACATGCTAGATTTAAGTATTAAATACTGGGAACATACAGTTAGCAAGTAAGAACCAGTGCAGGTGGCTGGGACATTATTGACACACTGTGACATCTGAGTTGGCAACTTCTCAAAAACTGCCTTAGCCAGCCTGAAGGACATGCTCCTAAGTCTTTGACCAAGAAGATAACGAAAATAAAACTTCTGAAAAACTAAAACAAACTTTTCACACACAAAAAAAACTTTTACTTCTCAATGGAAGATGTGTTTGTTCTGCTTTAAAAACATATTTTGTTCTATTTTCTGGGCTCCCTTTCTCTTTTAAAAACTTAGAAATATTGCCAAAGGACAAAGAAAACAATGGAAGGTTGTATGGGGAAGAGGAGGAGCCAAGGAGACATCTGGATTGCGTTTGATCTGGCAACTCGCTCCCTGACCCATTAGGTGGATGCTGCCGTGGGCGGCATCTGGGATCTATGTGTGCTGATATTTGATTTCCAGGTGCAAGTATTCACTCATCTAAATCCTGGCCATATGCTGCCATACATCTGCATAGGTACTCCTGTTTCCTTCTGAATTGGATATAAAATGTACACCTGACTGAGACAAACAAGATAGATGATCCCAAAGCAGTAAAAACTCCACTTATTTTGCAGGAAAGACAGAGGCCATGCAAATGTCTCTGACCTGACAAGAAGTAGTTTTCAGGACCTCCCTGGGAGCATAAGGGTTGAGCTACCAAGCTATCATCATTGAGGCCTGAGTTCGATCCCTGGCCAGGGAGCTAACCCACATGGCACAGCAGACCTCTCCTGTCTCGCCTGCGGCCTCCCTTAGCAGTGTAGTTCAATAGATCTACCTGTTCTACTCCCCACTCTGTCCCTGGTGAATCTTCTCACCCCCACAGCTCTGGCCTACACCCTAGCTCTTCTATGCATAAATTAATAAATCAATCTTTAAAAAAATAGCATTCAGAGGCAAGTTCATAGCATCCAGGAAATCAAAAGTTTCCAGCCTTCCTTCTGATCATTTTGCTGATCTCTTGTAAATTAAAAGGGATAAAACTTCAAATTCCTATAACATATCCGATCAGTGGGGGAAATATGTTAAATACACAAATCCTGCTTCCCAGGTTTCAGTTGTGCAGAATGAATGAGATCTAAAGATCCACTGTGCAAGATGGTGCCGGAGTAGTTAGCAATATTTTTGCATGCACTTAAACATCACTAAAAGGGTAGATCTCATGTGAAAGTTTCTTACTGCATAAACAGAACTAAAGGAAACAAAATCTCTTACTAACCAATTGGTAAATTTTCAGGACACTGCTATTTGCCAAACAGAACAAAAAGTCTATCTGGAGTAATTATTCTGTATTCTTTGGGCAAGAAAATAATTTATTTTTCTGATTCCTGGTTTTCTCATCTGTGACATGAAGATGATGATATTTCTCATATTGAGTCTTTGTAACAATTCAACATAATCCAAGTAAAAGCGATATAGTTGCTTAAATAGGCAGTTATTATTATCATGTGACTGGAAGTTGGATGTCAGTTTTTTCCAATAGGCATTCAATTTTAATTTGAAGTCACATAAATTCCATAGTGGCAAGTTAAAAGTCATGTGTGATTTACTTTTAAGAATGGGATCATGATATTTGCAAAGGTGACTCCAGCTATGGAATGATGTGGGGCTTCCAATTGGAGAGCATTCTCAGAAGGAGAAAGTCCTGAAAAGTAAATACTTTCAAAATGTCAAAACTTTATATTTCATCTCTGGGCTATTTTAGATATGAAACCAATATTTAAAAAAAAAATTACTTGGCTAGAAATCTCTGTTAATTCTCCTTTTTTGAGGCTTTTGCCATTATTATAAAGGAATTCAATGAAAAGGAAAACTTAAAAATATACTTTCAATAGTAACATTTTACTATATTCCCTACATAGTCAATTATTGATCAATTGGTCAATAATCAAATACTATTATTTTTATTGTGTCAATAAGTAAAATAATTCCCTAACAATTTTAAAGGATAATACTTGAAAAAAGGAAAGAAAATTTTTCAGAAAAAATAAATGGGTGAGTAATTGAATGTTTAAATTATTTTTCCAGTGTATTGAAGTAGAGAACACTATTTTCTTTTTGTAGTATTTGAATTCTTTAAAAATGAAAAATTAACTTTCATATTCCATATTAAGTCTCCATTGAGGAAAAGGTTTTTTTCCTATACTGAGGATCACAGAGACCTTTAATAGTTTCTGCTATATTGTAAGAAAAAAACGGTAAAGGTTAAGGAAAAGACAAATTTCTTAGCACTTGAAAAACTATTGAATACCTTCGCTTCATTATGTAGTGTCTGATTTTGGTAGAACTTTTCTCCCTTTCATGTCATAATCCTTCTTGTAACAGATGGAAAACTGTTGTTATTTTTAAATATCCAAAGGATAAATAAAATTTGAATCAAACTTACATTTCTGTGCATTGGGTTTCAGTTAAGTTAATCACAGGATTAGGGAAAAGGGAAGGGAAGAAACGAAAGTTAATGAAATAAAGTTGAGAGAAAAAATAAGTTTAGAAACAGAGCAAAAGGTAGCAGAGAAGGAAATGAGAGGAAGGAAATCAAGGTGGCAGAGGCAAATAAAAGGCAAAAGGAAGAGGCAGGTGGGATGATGAGTTTCTTGAGGAACTAATAAAATCAGAAGCCATTTTACAGGAAAGAGCTCAAGATGCAAATATACAGGGTGATATGAAAACCTCCTGGAAATGTGTTTCTCTTCTAAGTGGAAAACTATAGCCAGTTTGGGAAAACAGGATGTGGTGAAAGCACTAATTGAAATTTCCTCAATAAATAGCATATATGGACCAGACCGATCACTAAACTTTGTAAATCAAATAACTGCAACACCAATAATGAATAGAAAAATAGTGTGTATAATACAAGCTTTTGCCATTTCTTTTATTTTTTTTTTTAAGATTTATTTATTTATTTATACAAGCACTGGGTGCAGTCAGAAGCGCGGGAGGGCGAGAGAATTCACCAGAGCCAGAGCAGAAGCAGAGCAGGCAGAAGGACCGAAATACACTGCTGAGGGGAGCAGCGGGCACGGCAGGAGAGGTCTGCGTGCCATGTGGGACCCTCACTGGTGGCCGGGGAGCAGCCGGGGATCAAACCGGTGCTGCAGAGGCTGCGGGCAACTTCACAGCCCAGTGCTCAACCGCTGCGCCACCGGGGAGGCCCTGCCATTTCTTTTAAATACTATACACTTGGTAAACTATTTGAAATCCACTCTTACTTTGTAAATGTAACATATTGAAGATAATCTCAGCAATTAATTCCAACAGTACTCTGATACGTAATGAACTGCTTAGACCTTTACCTATTTACTATTTTGTTTATGAGATAGTTGCATCTAATTTTAAAGAGAATTTTGAAATCTGTACTGCAATTTCTGGTAAGTTAAAAATTATAATCACTTATTTATGAGTAACTAAATGCTAAATATCAAAATCTCACCATGACCTTTATTATATCTCACTGTGGCCACATCCACAATTCTTTCCTTTTTTCCGATCTTTCTAAAATCTTCATTCTAACTCCGAAAGTCTTAAAAACTCCACTTCCCCTCAGTGTTTGATGCTACATCTATAATGCTGAATGAGAATATATGTCTAGCTCTTTGTTAACTTTCCTGAAAAAAACAGAATATATCATATACATTTTTTAATGTTTTATACTTACTAAAGATTTTATTTTTATTTATGCATACAAGAACTGGGTTGAAGGACAGATATACAGAGTGGGGGTGAGAGAATTCATCAGAGACAGAGTGGGGAACAGAATAGGCAGATCTACTCAAGTACACTGCTGATGGGAGCAGCGGGTGAGACAGAAGAGGTCTGTTGCACCACGTCCATAGCTCCCTGGCTGGGGATTAAACTCATGCCATAGTGGCTGGTAATGGCTGGTAATAGCTTGATAATACCAAGGCATTAACTCCTGCTCCACTGTAGGGGCAGGAAGGACACAGTGCAGGTTTTCTATGATCCAGCAGACTGGGTAAAGGAGGAGTCAGAGTCCTCAGTGGTTTTTGCAGGTCTTTTATTGGGATTTACCCAGTACACAGCAGGCTGGGGTGCTGGGGGGCCGGTAGGCTGGCAGGCCTCCCAGCCCCCAGCAAATCCTCACTCTGTCTGGGCTTTCCGGTGATCTCTCTGCTTCTCTGCTCTTGGCTTCTCTTTCAGCTTCTTCTGGCGTTCCTGTGACGCCGCCCTTATAAAAGCACAGTCTCAGCTCAGGTGAATCCCATCTACCTATGCCCACACCCTACTCCAGGTGCCCGCCATCAGGCATGCATTCAGGACCGCAAGGGTCCATCATATATCCTGATGGTGGGAGGGCAGAAAAGCCTGACAATATTCCTTACCCTACATCCACCAAGGAGGTTCCCCTAGATATATTTTTAAAATTGATTCCCTTTTCTACTTTCTTAAGTGACTTTTTCAGCTACCTATGGGAAGGGGGGAGGGCAACTACATGGTTTCCTCCTTAATGTAGTCAATAGGAAATATACCTTGAGTGCATAAAATATATTCCCCCAAAATATGCATTGCACTGCCCCTCTTTTTTCTCATGTCATCATTTTTCAGCAAGGCAGCAATCTAGCAAGTGCCATGTAGGACAATGACGGATGTGAAATATAAATCATGTGTGGCCAATTCCAAAGCCTATATCCTTTGAGCTCTGCTTTCTAGTTAGTAGGTACCTTCCAGTTCTCTTTCTACCTTCCACCCATAGACTTCCGAAAGCAACATCTTCTGTGGCAGGTACCAAGAGACTATACTTATTTGCCCTTTGATACATGACTGGGCAAAGTAGGATCACAAAAAGTTACTGGAATGAATCAAAAAAGTTGAAGTTTCCATTTTTTATGTTCACATAATTTTACTTATCTATCTACATTTTATTGATGTAGCATTGGTATGTGATTCAGAGGTATAGGGTCAACTTTTTAATCAAATTACTTTTAAGCTTTGTAGAAAGTACCAATCTCTTCCTCTTTGTTAGGTTTTTGATTACCAAAACCAGATCTAGATGCTCCCTGGAATGCTAGCAGGAAGGGGTTCAGAGTGTGATACACCTAGTCATGTTGCTGGCTCTACCCCAGCAGTCCTAAATTTGTTGTTTAATGTCATTTATGCAAGCAGTATGCTCACTCTCAATTTCTTCAGAGGACTCCTTCTATTGCAAAATTAGGAAATTATCTAATCCCAGGGAGGCACATGCTTCAGAATATGGGAAATTAAATAGTTTTAGTTCTAAAACAGAAGAAATCTGATTCAGTTGAGCCAAAGGTGATGAAAGGAAAAGCAAGGCACATTCCAGGTATGAAAGCCCTGTGTGAAAGGAGAGCTTTTAACTTCTGAATATTTGTTATATGACATTTTCAAGTTTGCAGCCTGTTTATTGCTCTGTTCTTACATGCTCTCACCAGGTGTTTTTCAACGAAGCACTAAACTTCCCCTCCTTGACTCCAAGAGGAAACCTGCAGGTAGGTTTAATGCAGAAGATTAAGACTGCATTAAGATTAAGTCTGAAATGTTCTGCTACCAATTAGCCCTCTAGTATTTCTGTAAGCCTTGAATTTTTGATGCGATCAATGACACCAGTGGAGCCATCTTCTGTGGAGTGGTTATTAAAGATATAAAAATCAATACAAAGATGATACTTGGAAATCTATACCACAAGATAATGAATCACCATGAGAGTCGACTAAGAAGAATGTCAGCAAACCAAACAGAAGGTTTGTGCATAACAAAGTATTTTATGCCTGTAGAATTTAAGCTAAATTTTGCATGAGACAGAAGTCTTCAGGCTACATTTATGATACATTTGCATGACAAGTTTTTAATAAGATCAAGATACAAGCCCAACCAGGCAAAAGGGCTCCTAGTGCTTTTGGAAAAAAAAAAAAAAGAAAAAAAAAAAGGAGAGTGAAGATTGAGATGTTCACGACTGAGCCAATAATGGTATGATTTAACTTTAATGACAAAATAGCATCAAAACTTTCGCTGTCAGTAATCCTCATTCAATTTCTTTTAAATGAAACATTATTTGCCTGCACCTTAAGTCCGTAAAGCACTGATTGTTATTGGAGCTGTGTATTGGAGCTTCACAGAATAGTCCAAATTTAATTTGAACTGGGGATTGATTTCGTTTCCTTCAAAGGAAGATTTTTTTTTTCCTTCCAAAATTGAGCTAGTGCATGACTTTGCAAGTTCATTTTGGTTTTCTCCTTGACACAATTGTAAGTGACAGGAGAACATCGTATGTGTTCTGTCCTTAAGGGATATCACCACGTTGCTAATGATTCCACAAATGATTGGGAGCGATTCTTTGACTTTAGAGATAAGGATTCTCTATGATTTCCTATCATTTGGAGCCAGAAAAAGCAAAAATAAGCAACTCTGCTACAGCCACCAGTCCACTAAACCATTGTGTGTTCAATAGATATAGAATTTTATGCTTGATATTTCCAATTTACAATAACATAAATAAGGTTTTATGGACAGGGATTAAGGGAGGGTGTGTTTCTGTGTATGTTGGGTGTTGCAAAAGTCATAAATGTTTCTACTTCCTTCATTCTCTAGGCACATATATGAGCCTCTCCTTGGAAGTCTTAAGTGGCAGCTGCTACTGAGGGACATGTTCATAATCACTGAGCTTCAAGTTCTTAACAGCAAAATCTGGTTCTTAGTTAATCAGTAAACTTAACTGATTTACAGGGAGACGTCTTTGTTTTTCTTGGAGTTTTTTCATCTACTTCTCACCCTGGTGCCAGCACAATTTCCAGAAAATGAAACAATGATTAGTTTATGCTATTGCATATTAAGTTTGGTTTTCTCTGTGTTTTCACTGCATGTTTTAAAGGTTGATTAATCAGCTGTGAGTTGTTGTAGAGTCAGTGAGGGAGGAATTCCCACAGACATTTTTTCCCAACATAGCGTATAACAATAAGAGAACTAGACACACCTAGTGTAGTTTTAACAAGTCTTTGTAGTTTTGACTTAATTTGTTTCCCTCCCCTTTACCTCCTGAGGCTCCCAAAGCAAATGAACCATTCAGTAGCATAAAACAAGGGGAATTAGTTTAGATTTCAATAAAACACAGACCTCTTGCTGGCAGTATCTGCCCTGATGCAGAATGTCTGCAGTTTAAAATATTGTGGTGTCTTGATTTTCCTGACACCTCATGATTGTCCTCCTGAACCCCGCTGCCTGTGGAACCTCAGCAGTAACAGCTGTTTAGTTTTTGGGTTTATCCTCCATGCTGCTGATACATCAAGCTCCTTGATCTTTGTATGTAAAATCTACATTACAGATGTGTGAATAAACTAAGCAGTTTTCCAATAGTTCTAGACTCAGGGTCTTTTTAAAAGATTATTTTTTTTTATTTATTTGAGCTAACCTTGGTTTACATCATTTTTTGTGTATTTGAAGTATAGGCTCTCCCCATCAGGTGTTGTTACCACACTGTACCCGCCACCAAGACCCCCCACACTCAGTCACTACAGTCTATTGTGCTCCCTCCTCACCTTGCTCTCTACCTTCCTGCTCCCCCTTTGGTAGCCTCAGTCCTATAGTCAGGTTTTTAGGGTTAGTTCTTAGATTGGCTTTCTGACCCTTTGTATAATGTTTGTCTATGTTCTATCTGTAAGTAACAATAGCCAATATTTGTCTTTACCATCCTGAATTATTTTGCTTATATAATCCCCTCCAGCTCCATGTATGTGCTGCACATGGCAAGAATTTATCTTTTTTGATAACTGAGTAGTATTCCATTATGTATATATACCACGTCTTCCTGATCCACTCATCTGTTTTTGGGTACTTAGGTTGCTTCCCTAACTTGACAACTATACAAAGTGCTACAATGAACATGGGATTGCATGTTTCCCTTCAAATTAGTGTTTTATATTCTTCTAGTAGATACTTAAGAATGGATCTGAAAGGTCATATGGAAGATTCATTTTCAATCTTTTGAAAAACCTTCATACTGTTTTTCCATAGGGGCTGAACCAGACTGAGATTTAACTTGGATAGTCTCCTGCACCTCTTTTAGGTAGTGTGAGGGAAAAAAAAAAAGGTGCTAAAAATGCTGTTCTCATAGGCAACAGTCATAGATAGTATTTAAGGAAACATTTTTGTAGGGTGAAATGCTTTTTAATTTTATCTTATCTAAGCAATGCATTCCTTTAACTCTCATAAGTCAGTAAGTCCTACTTACTTACTTTAAATGGGTTTTGATGCTTTGAAGGATATTTGTTCATTTATAAATAGCTAATGATGACACAATGCTCTGTGTGGTGAGGATATATTTTGTTTCAGGAGAACTGTGAGATATTCCATAGATTGTAAAACTGTTTCTCATACGAAGTCACATTTTAAATGCATGTTGGAGGAAAGTTGGATAGGGTATTTAAAAGTTTGGTTCACAAACTCATCTGAACTGAATCAATGTTGAATACTGAGTGGAATAATCAAATTTGTTTTTAATAGGTGAAAAAAATAAGATGCATGACACTTACCTAGGAGTAAGTCTTTCCTAATGTAGTAAATGACAAAAAGTTGAACCCCAAAATGTGACTTATTTGTCTATGTGACTTACTTGTCCAGAGAAGACAATATATGCTCACCAGATAAAAATTAATGTTGTCTTGATAAAATGAGCTGGAGGATAGGGGAATTAAAACTAGATATCTAGAAACTATAAGTTGAACAAGAAAATTTCATCTTCTATATAGTTAAGAAGGGCCCATGGACGGGAAAAACCCACAGATAGCCTCTCTAACAATTCATGAACATAAAATAGTTTTATAAATCTATAATTTCATTTACAAATCAAGAACACAGAAATATTATTTTAAAAATAATATATGAAATACAACAGAGTGGCTTTAATTCTTAGGAATTTAACACATGATGGAAGCAAAGAGAACTAGCCAGGAGTTGCACACAAGACCATACTGGACTTATATCTTTATAATAAACAAGCTCAGAAATTTGAATGACTTTATGTTGCTAGGAGTCGATACTTTACCAAATATCTTAAAGTTCAACACTCTGACTGGCTACTTGGCATTATGAATCCAGGAAAATAGGTGAATAAAAACCCAGGAGAGTCTAATTTTAGGGGAAATAAGTCAGGATAAGATATAGTAAGATAGCAAATTTAAGTTTAAAAACAAACAAACATGTTTCAAAAAGACTAGAAAGACATAAAATGTTAAGTATGCTTTTTCTCTGGGTGCTGTCATAAACAATAACTTATTTTCTTTTGATATTTATAAATTTTCTATAATAACATTTCTATTTTAATCAGGAAAAACAGATGAATAAAAAATACATTCTTTTGAAATTACTGTTAGATGCAAATGAATACATTTACCACTGGTGATGACTTTGGCTACAGATGAAAGATGATTTCCATAGAAGGATTATAATGTTTTATATTTAATTAACTGCAAAAGTTTTGAGCAAAATCAGAACTTCAGATCCTGGAAACTGAATACAGTGAAGATTTGATAGACACAAAGGGGAAAAGGTAAGATCAATGGAAGAAATTCCAGACAGCGAGAAGAGTCTCTTACAGAGTGTGTAAGAACATGAAGAATGTGAAAACAAGGCAAAGTGAACCTTATATGAAAGTGAATAATAAATGAGAAGAGATTAGGAAGTAAACTGGCCTTGAATCTGAACATAAAAAGTCATGACCGGATTCTCTATTTTGAAAGTCAAAATTAAGAAACTCCATTGGGAAATAAGTTTATGGAATGAGCAAAATCAACGTTACTGTAAGATTGATTTCTACTTTGGGGGAGCTCTAAGTCATTAGCTTTGGGTCCATTTTATTAACACTATAGCTTTCCCTTTACTTCCAAGAAAAAGCACATAAAATGCTTTTACTCTTCATAATTCACTTGCTTAGTCAAATATTCATTGATTTTTCTGAATCTGTAGCCCATCTGCTTGCAAAACATTCATTGACTTCATGGGACTAAATAATAAGTATTGGTTGATGTTAATGTACATACATGCAATAAAACTGTCAACTCAGTCATCTTCCTGGTATACCTGAGTATATAGGAAAAGCATCATTAGACAGTGATTATATATAGGAAAAGCATCATTAGACAGCACTGTCTGAAAGGTAGTACACATAATGGAAGGAGCATGGCCTTTGGCCTCAGGAAGCCATGAGTTCAAATCCTGCTCTATCACACCATATTTGTTAAATTTGATCAAATTAAATTTTTGAATCCAATTTCTCTCTTTAACATTCAACAATACTTGCTTCCTAATGTAAATATCTAAGGTTATATGATGTATACATAATTAAAATTAAACCATCTAGCAGGATACCAGACATACAATAAACTTTCAATAAATGGTATCTATGATATTGTCTTCAACATACTCAAAGTTCACTTTTACAACAATAGAACTTAGAGCTTCAAGAACAATAATTTCAATTTTCTTTGCCTGAGTCAAATTTTGGATTATTAATATAAGGATGATTTTATTTCCCCCCTTAGATTGGCAGATAATTCATAGAATTTGATATGAAATGGTCTCATGTTTCAGATTCTCAAATCCTTTTCTATCCATGTTAATAGCACCAGTTTTCTCTCTCTCAATTTCTTCACTTTGGGGATGTTCAGAAACCAAAGAACCAAAAGAAAGGGGATGAACAGCCAGCAGGGAGAATCCAGGATACTGAATCTTCAGGGAGAAAATGCTTATGCTTGATGAGGCTCAGAGACTGGATTTCCATTTCAGAGAGATAGGTTAATTCGTAAGCTTTATACCCAAGACCAACATTTGGGTCTTAAAGTCTTGAAACCAGTTATAATAGCTGCAGTTCTCTCCGAGGGGGAAAAAATTCTCTCCAGCCATCCTGGAGTCTTCATTATTGCAAACTGTGGGAAGAGTTTCAGTGTCCAGTTAAGCTGGAGATTTTGGTGGGATGTTTATGTGCATTTTTCCTGGGCATGGAAGAACGAAAGATTTTGTTTGCTGGGATTTACCTAACACTCATGGTGAATTACCTAGCCCTTCAACTGTTCTTTTGCCTTGCTTTTTTTAATGAGTGCCAGCTCACATACGTACATATATCCTAGATAATACAAATTCATAGGACCACTGGTTATTTAGTCCAGAAAAGCAGTATATTATCCAAGCTATATTCATTATTAAAACCTCCCTTGTATCCCACCTTTTCTACCAGAACTCCTTCAAAATTTATAATTTATAATACTCAGGTGACACTTTACATTCTTTTAATTCTTTGTTTTGGAAAAGCTTTGGACATATAGACACCAATAAGTTAGTAAAATGACTTTAAAAAGCTCTCTAAATATTTAGTCAGTGAGAATAAAAAATAAAATTAGATTGTACTTTTTTTTATTTTGAAGTGTCCAGTGAATATGAAGAGGATTCATTTTAAACTAACCCTTTTATTCTTTAAATGATAGGATCAGTGAGGCAAGAGAGGTGTGCAGATAGTTGTAAGGAATGAGTGACAGCAGAATGTGTGCTTGTTATAACTTGCTAAGCCTTTTTTTAGGTAGGATTTTCCTAAGAATCAACCTTTATTTATTATGATTATTTCTTCAAAATGTGTATAAAAAATTTCAGTCAGACAGATGTTACTTGCTCATGATCACTGAGAAAGTTCAGATGCAAATTTGGGATTAGAACCCCCAAATGCTATGCCAGCCAAGTATTTTTAACAATCACACTTTCCTGATAATGCTGGTTAGAGGGAATAGACATTATCCATTCATGTTCCTTACATTACCATAGCAATCAAGGTTTATTTATAGCATAAAGATCCCAGAAAAACTATACTGGAATATTTTAACTTAAAACAATTTAAAAAATCTAAATTATTACACTAAATCATTGTCTTAATAGCTAACATTATCTCCTTTCCATTGTAAGTATTATTTGCTTTGCTTTCAATATTCTAGTCATTTGATATTATTTAAGATTAAGATAACAATATTGGTATGATTATTATTCAAGATTATACTAAGTACACTTTATTTACTGGGTTCTATTTTGAAAATAGGAAAATGAAATATTGAACTGAAATTTGAGTAAGATTCATGAATGGACTATGGTATCAATTGTTTTTTATTAATTTTCTTTTTCTAATAAGTAACCTATTACACCTCTTACAAAACAACATACTATTTCTATTTCACCAAATTTTACTCTTTTGACTAAAATGATAATAGTATAGTGAATTTAAAAAAAGTGTTTAAGTTTAGCTCTTACTTCTAATTCAAATTAGAAGTCTTTCAATGGTTCAGTAGATAACTTATTTCTACATTATAATATCATCTTCTGCATTTGATTTGTTAAAATAGACATACAGTAATTATAAATGAAAAAATTTGCAACAACAAATGTCTAAATTAACTGAAGTAAACCATATTTCTATGTGTGTTGAAAGAACAATTTCACCCATTTTTAATCTTTAAATTTATCTTTGGAAATAGAATAGTGACCAATTACATTTTGGAGATGAGCAAACTAGGTAAGAGAGTTTATGACCACTTTTGGATTGATCCCAGGTGTTGCAGAGTGCTATCAACCATACATTGGTGTTATTTCTTTTCTCTCATTTGCCACCTTCAGTCCTAAAAGGAAACTGGGGAGGTGGTAGATTTGAGAAATTTGCTTTTGCTCATGGAGGAAGGAGAAATCCAACAATTTATGCTGACCAACTAGCATCGTGGTTATGCTTCTGAGAAGAGAAGGATGAATGTGAAGGGAAACATGGGCTATTGGCAAATCTGCTGATTTGAAGATGAAGTCATTAGCCATCTATAGGCTCATTAAGCTCTAATGGTGATCATAATCATCCATTTGTTATTTGAAAGAATGGTGCCTCCATCCCTTTGAAAGGCTTTTTGTTTTGTAGGTTCCTTTTTATTCTGCTTCCTGAAACTCTATGCCAATTGGTGTCTGCATGTTTCTGAAATGGCGAGGAGCCTTCTAATTGATTCTCCCACTACACTGTGCACCAAGCTGGCGGGCACCCCACTCGGGTCACTTTACACATCACACTACCTAGGGCTAACCAGGGACCCATTCAAAGGGCATGGGATGCCAATTACTTTCCTTTCTGGCATTAAATGAAAGTTATGATATATCTCCTTTAGGAGAGAGGCTGCTGAAAGGGAACTGAGAGTTTGGTTCCCTTAATATTTCTCATAACTTTTGAGTTTCTGGACTAAAGGGAAATTGAGAAACTGACAAATACAGAAATACACAAAGTGAAGAAGTAGACTAAAAGGACTTTAGTTGATCAGTAAATTCAGTATTTACTAGATGCCAGGAAATATTCTAAGTGCTTTATATCTTCTCACTTGCTTATACGACGCCAAGGCTATCTAAGTAGTACTATTTCTTTACTTATGTTGTAGATGAGAAAATTCATGTGCAAGTATCATAGTTAGTAAATGACAGAACCACCATTTGAATTTAGGTTGGTTTTGAAATCTAAGCTCTTAGTCATTTTGCTGTAGGTGATATCAAAGATCCTACACCATTCCACTGAAATAGAGAATCAATAGCTTCTAGAAATATGCAATTTTTTAACAAGTAGAAAAACAAATCATAACCATGATTCAGAGAAATAGAAATATAAAACCATTCTTTAAAAAAATACCTCTATGCCTACATTAGAAGTAACTTCAGTGAGATGTTTCTACCTCTTCCTACTTCTGCAAAGGAATGCATCTTAGTAATTTTTGAGATTCATCTATGGAAACAGTATAATCACTCCAGCCAACTATGTGATTCTGATGTTCTGGCATATTCCAGGACAGGAACTTCCTTAGAGCACAAGAATACTTCTGCAAGAAATCTAGGTAGATAGCCAACTTTCATCAATATCCAACAAATAACCCGACTCTGATGAGAGGGAACCCACAGATGTAGATTATTCCCTTTGCACTACCCAGGGTCAGGATTCTACTTGCTACTAATAGATTATCCAGTGTCACAATTTAGAAAGTCACCCATAGATAAAGGACAGTACATTTGTGCAATGTTGGAATTCAAACATTTACTGAATCATTTATGTCTTTTTTTTAAATTAATCACTTACCTTATGAATCTATGTAGGCTCCATACTCTTCAGAACTAGTTGGGGGGTTTAGAGGAAGAGGTCTGCAACCTGCAAGGAAGACAAACAAAGCCACAGTTCAAATTCAGCTGAAAAGAATATCAACAGGATTGAATAATACAGTCACATGTACTTTAAATATCCATTTTGAATCAGATTCAAATTGTAAAGGCATTTACCAGTTTGGAAGTTCAAAGAGGATATAATTTAGATGAGACGGAATATCACTACTTGTGCCCCTCTGCTTTAAGAATTAGTTTAGACTAAAAAGTAGAGGAGTCTGAAATGATTCCTGGAAGTGAGCAACGTAACTGGACCCAGGAGGGAGGAGCAGGCTGCCACCCACCTGGGGAAATGGTTAATAAAAAGATCAATTGCACTCTTATCTTGTTAGTCATTAGACAACCCATTGATGCCACCTGCTTACTTTAAATGTAAAAGTACAGGCAGCCATTGGAAAACTGCCATTGCTTTGGAACCCCCTTTCTTTCTGTTCTAGTGATAGGAGGGAAAAGGCCAAACTCTGACCCGGAGAAGCTGAGCATCTGTTCTTCTGGTAAATGCAGATGTGAGGACAGATCAGAAAACAAGTCTTTACCCTGGGGGTGGGCGTGAGAGTGGGGGTGGTTTCCTCTTCAATGAATATACCAAAATATGAAGTGTTTATTAGGTTATTATTACTGTAAATACCAGAAACACTTTACTTGTAAACTATAAAATAATTTGGGATTTTTGTTCCTCTTATATTATTCTATACCTCAGATTTAAAGTGGCCATATGTTAAAATGTACCAATTACACAAACTTTTTGTTTTTTAATGATTTTTGAGAAACACTGACTCTTTTGTGTCGTTGATTATTCTCCCACCAAAATGTAAGAAAAGATTTACCTGTATTTGAGATCAGTGTCCAATAATTAAAGGCTCAAAAATAACATTATTTCCTAAAGCACAGCAAATGCCTGCTAACAATTGATGGACAATGAGGAAGCTTCTATTATTATTATTATTATTTTAGGGCAGTAACAGGAACTTTTTTTTTTTTATAGAGGCATGTTTTATTTATTTATTTATTTGTTTGTTTGTTGTTTGTTTATACATGCACTGGGTACAGTCAGAAGCGTGGGAGGGTGAGAGAATTCACCAGAGCCAGAGCGGGGAGCAGAGCAGGCAGAAGGACCGAAGCACACTGCTGAGGGGAGCAGCGGGCGGCAGGAGAGGTCTGCGCGCCATGTGGGACCCGCCTCCAGTGGCCGGGGAGCAGCCGGGGATCGAACCAGCGCCGCAGAGGCCGCAGGCAGCTTCGCAACCGCTGCGCCACCGGGGAGGCCCAGTAACAGGAACTTTTCCTTCAGCAGCTTTTGTCTACTTCTCTCAGCTTCTTCACACTCCAATTATAAATGGGTGTTTCAATTCTTTTCTCACCCCCTGATTTGACATTTATCCAGGCATCAGATATGTGATGGGAGGACTCAGATTATATCAACTTTAATGAAATGATTTTTTTAGTCTAATTTGTTTGATGATATGCATATCTATCATTTATTATCACCATTCAAGCTATCTGTATTTATTTGGCTACCAAGTAATAGTTTTCTCTTTATGTTGAACATTACCATTCCAGTCAAAAACCTTTTTCACTCAGTAAAATGCTAACTGAGGAGAAGGATGGTGAGATGTAGTAGTTAGTTAATTTCTCAGAGCAGTGAGTGAGGTTAAGTCAGCTTGTGGCCTGGTAGCTAATTATTGTTCTCTCCTCTGCTCATTTTACTCTAAAAATCAAAGTATTGTTTGTAAGTTCTGAGTGCTGAAAGTGCATCCTTAATTAAGTAGTGTATAGATGGATGGATTTTCTATCAAATGAGTCTCATACTTGCAAGGGAAAATCAGATATAGTATTGTCTCTAGCCTAAAATGGATATAAGATTTATCAAAAGAGCTGACCAAAATATGACTGTTATTAAAAAAAAATGCATTAGTGAATTTTATAACAATAAAATTTCAAGAGACACTAAGCACTAATATATTTTAGGGCTAGATTATTTATTAGTTGTTTCTTGAATTTAAAGAGGCTTGTAAATACCACATATCCCTGATTGAACTATGTTATAAAGAATATGGTTCTATTAAACTTTCACATGTGTAAATTACTAATCAAAAAGTAAGAGAATAAGTTTTTGGAGACCAGAAATTTTAGTTTCTCAATATACTTTAAGTTAGGCATGAGATGATCAGGATAAAAAAAAAAGATTTATAATTACAAAGGCTTTGATCAGATTGCTAAGTGAATATGCAAAATTTGACCTTAAAAAGGTAGGTTAGGAATGGATATACATCCTTCTATCATCTGATCTCAGATTCAAGGAGAGTCCCTCAGATGTAGTCCAGGGGTAAATCTAGCTAACATGGAATTTTTCTTCCTGGCACTGTGTTTTATGGTGAAGAGCTAACATAGTTTTATAGATTCTGTGACCAGTAAGAAAGGAAATTTCTAGATGGACTCATTTCTAGACTTCACACTGTCCTTAGTTATGCACAGTTACACTTGGACATAAAACTTAAAATATTGTTAAAAGTGAATAAGAAGCATTTAAAGTTTTTTCTTGACAATTTCTCCATTTCATGGGTAAGCCATAGACATGAAATTAACTTAGAAGTAATGAACATCTGATTGTATAGTTTTGTGAAAGAGAAATCTTTCCATAATAAAAAGCTCTTCTTTGTAGGATGAATTAATGACTCAAAAAATACCATCTTGAAGAAGACAAAGGTAATTGAGGTAAGTCTTACAAAGTTAAGTCTCAGCACTATGAAGCTATCTGCAGCACGAGTTCCATCACTGGCCAGGAAGCTGACCCACATGACATAGCAGACCTGTCTCGCCGGCTGCACCCCTCAGTGGTGTATTTCAGTGGATCTGCCTATTCTGCTACCCACTCTATCTCTAGTGAATCCTCTCCAGAATTCACCTCTGGTCTACACCCTCCACCCCAAACACCTCTGGCCTATTCCCCAGCTCTTGCATACATGCATAAATAACTAAAATAAATCTTAAAAAAACAACAAAGATAATTGAGTCATTGTTGATATTATAGTAATTAGTTTAGCTTTTGAGTTGATAGCCAGCCTTCTATTTTTTTAAATAGGCCACTGTTTCTGAAAATGCAGGGTTCAAGAGATTTTTAATATTTTCTTGAAAAAAGTAGGTTTTTTATAGGGTATACAATTCAATGAACACCATATATGATAATTTTGCAGCAGAATTACAGAAACAGAATTAATTCCAATGTTTCTTTTATATATAAAACATATATATATATATATATAATGTTTGCGAGTAAATGAAACAACATTAACCAAGTGTAATCATATATACAAAAGATGTTATTCTTGGTAAAGTTGAGACTTCCTTGTTCATTGGAAAGGTGGAAAGGACTGGATAATCTCCTTTGAACACTATTCCTATTACATTTGTTGAATAAAAAAATGTTTTTTTAAAAGATTTATTTATTTATGCATATAAGAACTGGGGTATAGGACAGAGGTGCGGGGGTGGGGGTGAGAGTATTCACCAGAGACAGAATGGGGAGCAGAACGGGCGGGTCTACTGAAATACACTGCTGAGGGGAGCAGCAGGTGAGACAGAAGAGGTCTGCTGTGCCATGTGGGTAGAGTCCTGGCTGGCCGGGGATCGAACTCCTGCTGCAGAGGCTGAGGATAGCTTCACAGTGCTGTGCTTATACCCCTGCACCACCAGGGAGGCCTGAATAAAAACTGCTTTGAAGAGAGTTGTGTTCTGTGTAAGTTCTTCAAATTTAGAAGTCAGTTTCTCTGGAAAAATTTCAATGTTCAAAACAATAGCATTTTAACAAACTTGTCATGTTTGAGTAACTATTATTCCTTATGTAGTGGTAGTGTTAGCATCAATATTAAAAAAATGCAAGGTTAGGAATTTATAAACCAATTAGAAGATGAATTCTTTAAACTATAGTTCAGGTGAAAACTCTATGATATTTGAGAAAAGACAAATTCCAAATAACATAGAGGCAATGTTTTAATCAAGATGCAAATGAATAAATCATAATTATGAATATAAACTGAGAAAAGAGTACACAATTCAATATGAAAAAAGCTCAAGAATTAAAAGAAATCAGTTTGGAAAAAAATATCCATTGACATCTAGAGAAAAGCTGAAGTAAAATGAATTGAAATAAAATAGTGGAAGATTTCAGTATCATCTTATGTTGTCTTTTCTATCTCTAAAAGAAAAAAATCTTGAAAGGTTTTGAGGAAACTCTGGTCTTATATTTTTGGTACTTACAAATATACATCACTTTCCCCTAACTAATACCCTCATGCCTAACTGTGTCCTCATGCCTGGACTCCAATGGTAAATTTCTAACTCTGCCTTCTGTTTTAGGAGCAAGTATAATTGACAAAGATTAGTGTTTCTGCCTTCTCCATTGACCTGCATGATATAACCTGAGAAAGTTTTGAAATCACAACTAATATTGCCACGTCTCTAATTGAAACAATTCTTTGATTATCCGAGTAGATAGAGCTTTTCATAGACCTCGTAATTGGAGGCCTGTTTCTAGGATGGGGACATTAGACATTAGGCAATCAATGGAAAGTACTGGTGATGTTTGAGTAGAGAAGTGAATTAACCAGAAATCCGATTTAAGTAGATGAAGTGTGTACTATTGATTAGAAGAATAACAGAAAGTGGATTTATTAAAAAAAAATAGCCCAACAAGTTAAATTTTGGTAATACTTAAGTTTTCCTAGTGTGATTTTTAAGTAATAATGACATACTATAACCTAATATATATTATTACTAAAGTAATGCTTAGTAATAATAGTACGAAATTCAGTAGTAAAGTGCTATTTATACTTTTGGGTGTTGAGAATATAATGGTAAATTAGTTGGACAAGGTCTCTGCTATCACATCAAACATCAGGAAAGAGAGAGAGAAGAGGAATACGTGTTATGAGAGTGTCTAATTCTAGAAGAATGCTTCTTGTTAAGTTAAACTGATTCTAAAGCTGTGAAGACTGGATAGTAGGCTATTGTTATAGTCCAGACAAGAAAGAGATTAATGAGGACCTAGACTAGGTGGGAGCAGTGGGAATTAAAAGGAAGAAAAAGATGCAAGAGGTATTTTAGAGACAATCAATAGGAATTGGCAACTGCTGAGATGTGCAGTAAAGGAACGGGAAGAGACACAGATAAATTAGAAACTTGGAGACTCACTGAAGAAATTGGGATGCTATTAACAGAATTGCAGATATCAAAAGAAGGAAATAGTTTTATGGGGTAATGATGAATTCAGGTGTGGTATATTGTGTTTGAGGTATCAGAAAATCTCAAGGAGATGACAGTAGCTGAAAATGTAAGATTATTAATTAGAAGAGACACTAGAGCTTGATTTGGATGTCTTTCTGATGAGCACAATAGTTTAAAGCTTCAGGATTGTCTATAATCATCAGAGGTAAGAGAGGCTTACAGTTTCCATAAAAGCGGGAATTCTAGGAAATTACATAATTGAGGAAAGCACAAGTACAGTGAAGGCAAAGTAGGACTAATATCAAACAGTTAAATACTGGTTCTTGCCTGATCAACACCTCTCTAAACACTCTACAGAGGTTAACTGAGTTTGCTGTCACAGCCACCACTGGGAAGTAGATTTTGTTATTAATCCTACTTCGAAAATTAGGAAATGGAGGTACAAGGGGACTGCTAAGATCACACAGCTCATATGTGGTGTGTCTAGAAAGTTCATATGTGGTGTGTCTAGAAAGTTCAGCCTCAGAGCCCTGTCTTAGCCACTATAGCCTGTGTTGCAGTTGCACCTAGGTAGAGAGAGTGTCTTTGAAGAGAGAATTGGTTTCATTCAAATAGAAATTATGCAGATTACAGTTAAACATTTAGGTCAGCAACATGCATGAGAAGCACAAATGAAAGAACACTTTTCATATTAAACAAATAAATACAGGCAAAATAATTTTGTTAGGCCTTTGGTGCTATGAAGGGTTATTGTATCAATTTATGAAAGGCTATATCAAGAGTTCTGATTTTTTAATTTGGCAGGTATAGGGAGTTGCTATCGCAGAAGTCCTACCCAGAGAACGTGACATTTAAAGGGAGACCTAAATTATGGGTAGAACTTTGCGTGACAAAATTGAAAAGAGTGCTCCAGATCCGAGGGCCCTTTTAGGCAGGATTTAAGGGGCAAGGAAATCTGGGGTGAGGATAAGGGGAAAAGGGCCTCTTTGGTGGTGCTGAAGTTAAGTCTCAGTGCTTGACTTCAGTGCTTAATGCTATTGCCCTGGGGCCGGAGTTCCATCCCTGGCCAGGGAGGTGACACACATGGCACAGCAGACCTCTCCTGTTATGCCTGCTGCTCCCCTCAGCAGTGTATTTCAGTAGATCTGCCTGTTCTGCTCCCCACTCTGTCTCTGGTGAATCCTCTCATCAGCCCCCCCCCCATCCTACACCTCTACATCTCTGACATAGACCCCAGTTCTTGTATGCATAAATAAAAATAAATCTTTAAAAAAAAGAAGGGGAGGAAAGGCCCTGAGGATTTTTGGACTTTATCCTGAGAGTAATGGAAAGATGTTGAAAGATATAACTAGGAAAGTGACAAGTTAAGACTCAGAGAGTATACATAAATAAGCCACCCGAGATCACAGAGCTACTAATTGAGCTGAAGGGCCTCCTAGCTCTGGGTCTTTTCTCACACACATAACACTGTTTAGGGCTGGGCTGAAAAATGCTTAAAAAACAGCTGTCTGGGGGAAAGTGCTGATTTGTAGTGTTTTCTGATATCACTGGTATAAATACTATTGCTGATTTGAAGACATTAATATGAATACAAAGTTGGGGAGAGATGCTCCAAGTCACACCATTATATGGTATTTCTAACATTCAGATACCATAGATGAAAATATCCTCAAGAACACAGAAAATAATACAATGTACTACAATTGTTAGAAAGTGACTAGTTCTGTGTATTTATTTCCTTCATTTTGAATATGTATTGAATTTCAAAATGTATATAAATTTTTTAAATAGCTGCTTTTGTGGAACAACTTGCCAAATTCCTGAAAATGTACTAGGAGGATAGTCTGGGCAGGTAGGAGCTGGCACCGGCAAATCACTGTCACCACCTCAAAGAATTATTCTTGGTTGTACATTTTTATATTCTGGCTTTTTTCTTGGGAGATGGTTCCTAGAATCCTGGACAAAAGCTCACTCGTGTCTTTGCACACTGCACAGTGTGTTGGTCATCAGGCAGGATCAGTGAGAAGAATGCAGTGTTTTCTCAAACAAGCTGAGAGCAGAGGGGGGAGGGGAGCTTTTGGGGGGCAGGGCTGTGCAGGCTTCCACAGGGACAACGGTGACTAATAGCAAATGTTTCTTGGCTGACTCCCCACCTTTGCTTTCAAATAGTCAGGGGAGCGAGTTTCTGGTTTCAAACACAGATTTATAACTTGAATTGAAGCTAAACTTACATTCTCTGTATTCATTATCATTCCCTCCTATTATTGTCGTGCAATCTTCTCTTTAGGAAAACCATTGGACCCTAAAATAAAATGTTCAGAAACATGCAAATGAAAATAGCTTAAGCTCTCAGACTTTGGCAGTGTTACTTGAGTTGCTGTGGCCTCAGAAGGGACAATCATAATATTTTTCTGGCTGTCTTTTCTTGATTTATAATTCGAATCTCCATAAATGATAATAGAGAGGGCAATTATCAAAGAAATGGAAAGGGCAATTATCATTAAATTGAAAACACATCACACATCCAACAGGATGAATGACTGAGCTAAAAACAGATTTTGTGGATCTTGCAACTGTTCCAAAAGAACTTAATGGAAGCAACTTCATCTCCCCACCTCCTCCAATTAACCAGATGACTTTGGATATATTTTTCGTTTTTTTTCCTTGGATGATAACACAGGGCCTGTTAATCTAATCTGCCTAAATACTGACACTACTTAGAATATGTAAATTTATGAGACTAAACCAGTTGCTGTTTGCCTAGTGTGAAAAAATCTTTCCTTTTTTTATTTTTTATAAAAACAGTAGAGAAAAAATAGTTGTCTTGTTTGTACATTTGTGATTCCAGGAGACTCTAGACACCATCTCATCTGTTCTTAACCCTTGCAATGAATCTTTTTTAAGTGAGGCAATGTGGTGTTTTGATTCCTGAAGTTAAGTAATAGACTGGACATTGAAATTTCCCTATAGTGCTTTGTCTTGGTTGGATAAATTGAAAAATTATAATCCAAACAATAGTCATTAATTATCATTGCTTCAAATGCAGAAGAAAGAGGTGAATGTTTATGCACACCTTTTTGTAAAGAGTTCTTACCATGTGGATTTACTATTTTAAGGAGGGGAATTATAGTCTCAAGAAGGGGTAGGATGTGGAAGGAAAAAATAAATTTTTTTGGTTAGCATATCTGTCTAGTAAAAATACCTGTGGCATGAATGTCATGTCATTATGTGCTTATATGAAGCCTGTATATATATATATATATATATATATATATATACACACATATACATATGTATATATATCTGTATATATATATACAGATTATATTAGATTATATATATATAATCTGATCCAATAAGATCCTGATAGGGAATAACAAGGGATTCCTCATTCATGTTAAGTGGGGTTCACAAAAAAGATAAGCTTTGACATGCTTATCTTCATAATATATGGATCATGGAGAAACTAAATATCGGATGATAAAACTGTTCAGATAAATTTAAATAATATTTATTGCACCTGGCTTTGACTTTACCCATACTGGCCATTGATGGAGCCAGTCACCTGCCTTGAGTAAATCTTCACCAGATTAGGTTTGTTTACTTGAGAATAAAGGACCACAAGATGAATCCAGCACATGTGGCCACTATCTGGTATCAAAGCTGTTAGTCCTATATTTGTATGTCACTCCTCCCCACAATGCCCTAAACAAAAGGAAATCAATTCAATATTTTTCACTATGCTAAAATTTAGACTTCTGCAAACAAATTCTTCACATTGAAGGACCTAGTAGTGCCTGCTATGTGCCCCTCTCTGGTGTTTTTTGCTGCTTGGAGATTAGAATATATGCTGTTCTGTATAACTGCCAGCAATATACAATGTTATGGCTGAATATTTTTTTTGAAGATGTAAGATTCTCTATGTGTCATCTTTTCTTCAAAGTTTCCATCTTCCACACATTCAAGAGCAGTCTTTTAACTTTAGAAATATTTGACAGCTTTTCCAAAACAAGAACACAGACAAATTTCTGTCCAATTTACCCACTACAAGTTTATATAATTATATATATGTATCTATATATTGCCCCTCTTGCATTATTATATATGTAAGTTTTAAAGAAATAAATTGTTGCAGATGTCAGTTCATCTTGGTCAATACATATGGTTTGAAATACTAGGAGTTCTAAAAATTGAGAAGTGATTTCCCTTTTAAAATTTCCCAAAGTTCCAAATGCTTAAATTTCTTGAACTCTCAACAACCACCATCTGTTGATTAAGTAATTTACTTTTGGACATCCTCACTAAGAGGGCTGGACTAGGGGAATTCCCCTTGAATTCTAGGAAGTTGTTCTTTGGACATGATGTTTACTTCCTTTGATGTCACAATTTCTCTTGATGAATATAAATATTTATTTTTAACATGGCTGTTCGAATTCATTCAATATTCTGTTTCAGTTTCTGTGTCAAATACTGGTAGAAAAGAAAGGCCAAATTATAGATCAATATACCCATAGATTGAATGTTGAGTTAGTAAAAAGAGAACTTAACATTATTTTAATATTTTGCAATGTGTTTAGAAACCTGAGAGAGGTTTTTGAAAAATAGATATTGAAAACCCATCACACTAACACAAAGTGTAAGTATAATAAAATTCATGTCAGGAAGATTTCGTTAACATTAATATTTTGGGGGGTTGGTACATTTTTATCAATTGCGTTCAGTACTTTTGTTAAAGTCCTTTGTCAGCTGTATTTAATTCTCACAGGCATCTCATGAAATATGCCTTGTCTGATTTTACAAATTTTACAACTCAGATAAATGAAAAACTCAGATAAGTTAAAAATAACTTTTTTATGTCGGGCAGCAACAAAATAGCAGAGCAGGGGCTTAAACCTGGACCTGTCAGATTCTAAGGTCTATGGGTGGCAGAAGGCAGTTTTCTAATTGTGCCTATAGTGCTCAGCTATTCTGATGACAAGATAGGCCTGCTTCATATATTTTGTGCTTTTAAGGAATTTCCTTTAAAAACTGCTCCAGATGAGAGGTGATATTGATCCTAATTTTGAAAACATTTAGATAAATTAGAATGTCAACCACTCTATAGGCAATCTTCCACCAACCCAGAACACACACCCATTTTCCAAAACTGAAAATTCAAAGTGTTTGTTTTCTCCAGTCCCTAGGGGATCACAAGCTTATTCACTCTGTAGGTTATTATTTTCTAGCTCCCCCCAAAATGTTCAGATGGGCTTTTTCTAAGATGACCAGAGCAGCTTTTTCTAATATGTCACCATTGCTTGAGTAGTTAACATCAACGGTCAATTAAAAACCTGTGGGTCTCAAGAGAAACAGTTACCGTTACCTTAAAAAATGATAATAACATAGATTTAGGGTCACCTCTCAATTCAAGAATTAAGTTAGTAATTTGCTGCCATCCCCGATCTATCACAATTACATTCTCTACTACATAGAGTTTTGTGGGAATTAAACAAATTAATCTACATAATGTTCTTAGAACAGTATCTGCCACTTTAATATATTTTCAATAAGTTATTATTTTCTAGCTCCATATCCTATTTTATATTTCTTCATTGCATTTATCTTTCTCTGCTTTGTTATTTATGCTATATGCATGTGTTTACTTTCTCTGTTTCCACCTAAATATTAACTTCACAATCATAGGGATTTCATTTTTTGCAAGGTCTAGAAAAATGTTTATTTACACAAAGAAAGTATCATAAATATTTGTTGAATGAATGAGTGAAGGAATTGTAGCAGCATAAGAGAAAATTCCCCACCCCTCTGGGTACCTTTTGGGCTGGATGAACAAACAATTGAAAATCAAACTGTCAAAGGGAGAAAAAAGAACAAATGTAATTACATAAGTGTGGGGAATTTACATTTACTTGAATTCTAGAATAAATAGGACAGAGAGTTTACATGCTGAGCTAAGGAATGGCATGGGGACCTGGGACATCAAAAATTAAAGTAGGGGGTCTCACATGAATAGGAGAGAGAGGAGTCAAATGACAAAACCAGATGCTCAAATGAAAAGTTTATTTCTGGAGATAGCCCTAAATCTGGGTTACTCATTTTTTAAGATAACAGTGTTTCTTGAAGCTTACAGGGCCTTGATTGACCTTACCTCCACATGCCAAGGTGACACATAGTAAAAAAAGGGAAAAAGCCTGCTCAGCAAGTCTTGGAAAAAGTCTATCTGAACATTTGGGGGAGGCCTATCCTTCCCCTTCAAATAATTCCAACTCCAACTCCAACTCCTGCTGCTATCTGACTGCACCAGAATGACAAACCAGAGTGAGAATCATGCAGGCCACATAAAAATGAGAGATAGTTATTTTTAAGCTGCTAAGGTTTGGGGTGTTTTTGATACTTAGCAATGACTAATTATAAAAACTAAAATCTTCCTTTTGTAAAAGAACAAACCAAGTGATAAGGGTTAGAGGAACGGCTCATCAAGTGGTAGAACCTGGATTCAAACCCTAGCAGTCTGACCCCGCGAACACCACTTGCAATTCTACCCCACACAGCTTTACCCCGTGAGTGTAAGGTCAGCATTCCCAGGGTGCCCCTGACTGCGTGGCACTTGCCAACTAGTTTTTACTTCATTTTCCCCATTGAGTCACAGCGGTTAAAACTCGGGGCACACTGCCGTTGGAATACTGATGCTCAGCTGGGGTGCTTTTGCAACAGGACTTTGTGGTATCCTTGTCCTAAAAGTATGATGTTGCCTCTGACCTTCAGTGGATTGGAATCTTAGAAAAATCAGGAGGATACCAAAGAGATGGATCTGTACTAATCTATAAATCCTTTCATTGTGTTGTAAAATTATGAAAATTATTCAAGTGAAATAGGAAATGGCATTGCATTTTGATGAAAGAAAAGGAGCACAAAGTAATTCTGTTAAAGAGCAAATAATTGTCACAAAAGCGGGCCTCCCTGGTGGTGCAGGGTTAAGCACAACACTATAAAGCTATCCGCAGCCTCTGCAGCACCGAGTTCAATCCCCAGTTGGCCAGGGAGCAACCCACATGGTGCAGCAGACCTCTCCTGCTGCTCCCCTCAGCAGTGTTTTCAGTCAGTCTGCCTGTTCTGCTCCTCACTTTGTTTCTGGTGAATCCTCTCACCTGCCCCCACACCTCTGGCCTGTACCCCGGTTCTTATATGCATAAATAAATCTTTAAAAAAATTGTTACAAAATCAAATTTCTTGGCATGCAGCTATGTTACATCCCTTGTCTAATACACAGAACTGATATTCGGATGAGAAAGGGGTAACAGGATGTCTGGAGCATGATAGCGTTAAGCAGACAGTCTCTGGGCCAGATGTTCCTTCCTCAGCTAGGAAGGACAGATAACAGTACAATGTGCCAAGCAAGCCATGGTACAGATTTCCAAAGACGTTTTTCCTCAAGGTATTTACAGTTTAGTTTAGCTGTTTCCATTCTACAGACTTTGTATATACAACAATAGAACAGCACATGATAGCTCAAAGAAAAGAACTTTATAGACTCAATAACCCTCCCCCACACCTCCCACCTCCCCCCCCCACACCTCCTCCAAGGCTTCCAGGGGAAACTCCTGGTACTCTTGAAACTTTCCTGTCAGACTATTATACAATCCAGTGCCTTTTTCAAGCAGGAAACATGATGTTCCAAAGACAACTTGACCTCCTGTTTGAAAATGGGGGTGGGGGTTGCTAGGTGGGGAGACAAAACAGACATGGTCTAAGTATCCTTAATTCATAGACCCACTCACAAATACAAACAAGTTAATTTTGTTAAGAACACACGCTAACATTTCACTTAAGACAAAATCCCAATCATTTATTCTCCTCTGGAGTACTTCTTATGCATCCTTGAGTTTTTAAAAGTTCAAGTGTTGCATAAAAAATCAACATAATTACAGAAAGCAGTCCTTAAACAAGAATATCCTGTTTTGTTTCCTGCAAACTCACTGGGGTGGCTCATCTGAATCCTTGACAACATCCAACTCCAAGAAGAAAACATCAAGACTGCTTGCTGATCTTGGTTTTTACATACAGCTCCTCAGCAGTAGGGCTGTTGGCCCCAATGTGTAAGCTGACAATCGCCCTATTGTTTACTTTCCAGTCAGAAAAGCGATGCTGCTTTTCTTCACTGTGTATGGTCTCCATAATCCTAACAGTCATGTTCACTCAGCAGTAAGTCCAAATATATGTTTCCCAGAGGAGTTTCAAATACATGAGATAGATTAGCATCTCTGTGGCTTGATGCAATCTGTGACAGATTCAACAGTAATAAACATTTTAAAGTGTGGTCAGTACTAAATTATTTGCTGAAGAACAATTTTGTTCCTGAGTAGAAAAAAAAAATTAGCAATAACTTTTGGGTAGTAAATACACTGGTTGTGGGATAATACAACACCCCAAACCTCTTGCCCTCTCAGCATTTCATTCTGTTTAAAGGGAGGAAAAAGCCCAATTGTGTGCTGATGAATTAGAAAACTTCATGAACATTCAAGAAATACACATGCCACTACAAATTAACCATTAGCAGGGCAAGGTATTCATCCTTTTTGTCAGATTCTGTGGGAAGTATGCCTTATTAGCATTAAAGCCCAAAGAAGTAATATATCAGTCCATGTTCACTTATCCTACAAAAAAAGAACAGGCAATCTCAGTTCTAGAAAAATAAATAGTGCTGTTCCCATCCCCATTTCAATCCTAAAATTGAAAATCACCAAATGAAATCCTATTTCCTCCCGGCTTCCAGTTTGTCTCAGTGTTTACGATGGAATGCGGTTTTGCATTTTAAATCAGTTCCATCATAACCCTGAAAGTGATCCCAGGGCTGCTAATTCTGTCTCCAGTTTCTACCCCTCCCCCTACTTTGCAACTTTGAATTTGAATGGGACCAGGAGATTCTCTGGGGGCCACGATGTGGCCCTTGAGAAGCACCCTCTCTACAGCTTTCAGCTGGTTTCCTGGCATGTTTCACAGGGATTTGTGGTGAGTGGCAGCTCTGGAATCACTTTTCATTCTGTCAGGTTGTGGTTAGGCTTAGTGGGGTTTCTTTGTTATACTGGCCACTACTAGTCAATTCCCTTGAAAATATCTGGTTTTCTCTTTTTCCCTTAAAGAAGGGGGGGAAAAGCAGCTACAGACTCCCTATCTTACCTCCAAAACACATACACAAAACAAACACCGTACCTCTCGGAATTTCTAGGCGGAAACAAAAAAGGAGGCGAGGTCCAGATGTTCTCAACATCCCAATTTAATTTCGATGTCAGACTATAAAAGATCTTGGGAGGGCCCCATTTCCTGTACCTGTTCTGCTGACATGCTGTTTTATGAAAGAATCAGGGATAAATTTTACCACCACTTTTTCATGTTAAAACAAAATAAAATAAACCAAACATATAAAATGTGATTTTGGGGAACACAGTGTTTCCTTTTCTTTGAGAGCAAACCTGGAAAATAAGAAGTAAGTACCAAAATTAGTGAAACAAAGCAAACACTTAGGAGTAGTTAAGATGGAGTTCTCCCTGGATAGGGAGGGAGACTTGGCACTTTAAGCACTAGCTGTCTTAAGCCAGATCTTCACAGAGTTTTGTATTTCATGAATTAGTTTGGGGGGACAAAGGGAAACAACATAAGGTTGCCAACATTTTATATTGCCAAGTTAGGCTATTATTAAAAAAAAAAAAAACACTAACATTGAAATCTTACATCATTTCTTAAAAGAAAGGACATGTTAACATCAGTGAGAGTTGGAAGGAAGGAAGAAAGCCATAATCTCAGAATACAAGACAGGCTTTTCAAGAATGAGGAGTTGGCAACTTTTCACCAACGTGCCACAAAGGCCTTCAGAAACAGCCAGTTCCTGAAACACACCAAACCTCTTCCCACCTTGTTGCTTTTGCCCCAGCCTTTCCTCTGACTGGAAATCTATTCCCTGGGACATTGGCAGATCTCTGCACTCCAACCTAACCACAAGAAGCTGGGCTTCTCTAGCCACACTATTTAAAGCTCCTCTCCCCAGACCCCATGCTGACAAGCCTGCCCCTTCCTTGCCTGCATTCCTCTCCCTCTCCTTACTTTGTTTTGTTTCTGTCACATACTTGTTACTACCTGTCTCTATATTATTTATTTGCTTAATATCTGTTTCCTCCATTAGAATGTAAAATCTGTGGGCCTCCCTGGTGCTGCAAGGGGTTAAGTCTCAGCACTATGAAGCTATCTGCAGCCACTGCAGCATAGTTCTATCCCCAGCCAGGGAGCTATCCACTTGGCACAGCAGACCTCTCCTGTCTCACCTGCTGTGCCCCTCAGCAGTGCATTTCAGTCAATCCGCCTGTTCTGCTCCCCACTCTGTTTCTGGTGAATCCTCTCACACACACCCCCCCCCTTACCTCTGGCCTGTACCTGGTTCTTAAATGCATAAATAAATGAATCTTAAAAAAAAATAAAACCTTGCCAGGTACAGGTAAGGTACTCAATACATATTTGTTTCACTTATAATTGTATATAATTTTATAGTCCTAATTTTTCTCTTTTTTGTCTGTGTGGACAAGAAACAATGTCTATATAGACTATACTGTTTGGCATACCATTGTTTTGAGAGAGAGATTGAATGGTCCCCTAGTGGCATAGGTGGGGGTACAACTGAGGAAGTGTACGTATTTGGTGCTTGCATTCTTTAATGCAACTGATTTTGAATAGCAGGAGTGAGAGTAATATTTCTTAGGACTGACAGCAAAGTGATAGTAGGCAGGAATGGTGCGGACTGCTGATTTAGGGATAAAAAATATTCCTAAAACAGACTGGCTATGTTTATACTCTCCTGCTCTCTTTCCACATTTCTAAATTTTCTCGATTAGGAATGGCTTCTTAACCTTGTAGCCCTTCACACCTCTTGAATTATGTGTACACTTTTTTGCACAATGAGACAATGTTTACCTACTATTAGTGTGCAAAATCTATTGGACTGAAAAAAAAAGTCACACATCCAGGTGACAACAGAATTAACTATTCTCTCACAATTATTCACTGTGAAGACACAGGACCAGATAAATCAGGTTCACAGACAGGTTTTACACCAAGAAGAATAGGTCCTTACAGAAAAAGCTGTTTGGAAATGCATTCTGCATAGTTCACAAACATAGCTATTAGTATTCAAATGTGGGCATTCAAAATGTTTGTGCCACCTGTGGTTCTGAATAGGTGGTACAGACTTTTTCCTCAAAAATATCACTTCTAGGCCTGTGGGGGCAAATTTCGTGCAGGTTTTATCACCTTGAAAAATAATGAGTCCAGTGTACCTAATGCAAGTTTTGCACAGATCTTGGTTTTGTTTATTTGTTTGTTTTAAATGTGGGTCTAACATCTGTTCTGGCTGCTGCACTCTGAGTAATAGTAACAGACATATGATCGAATACAGGTGAGAGCAAGCAATAGTTAAGAAAACAAGAGTCTAGAGTACATATGTACAACTACACGTGTGTGTGTGTGCCTATGCCATGTGTTTTTTGCGTTGTTTGTATGTATATATATCTAGCATATATGAAATATATATATGTGATAGGGTTAACGTATTGTATATGTTGGTTATTTTAATGATGATGATAAAATTAATGGAAAGTTGGAAAATGTATTATCTTTGAAGTTCCCTTCATTCTCTATCTGGCTCTGGCTTTTATTCTCTGTCTCTCTCTCTCATTCTTTTGTGCCTCAGCATGGAAGAGAGCTGGGGGAATTAAAAAGTCTCTACTGATTAATCCATCATATCCTGACAACTGAATTCCCAGAAACAGAGTATTAGACTTTTACACAAGTGACATTTTGACTGGAATCTTTCGAATCCAAGGCTATGAAATACTGAGAACAGGATGGCCCTAGAGTACTGCCTCAAATAACAGTCGTTTCTAGCTGTATTATCAATTGTACCTTTTAAGAAACCAAGTATTTCAATGTCAGATCAATGAATCACACCACTTCCATATCATCTGAACCACTATGCCACGCTAAGTTTTGTAAGAGGTAAAGACTGTTGCAGCTGGGCAGAGTCTTACACTGAAGGTTAAGAACAAAAATGTTAAGTGGTTTGGAAAAAATATCAGGAAAGTGAAATTCTGAGCCGTTCACCAGTAGACGAACTTGTCTTATTTTAGAATTGTATATCACGAAGATTAAAAATAAATCTAAGGCTTAACTTCACTGATATTTGAAATAAAAATGTTCATTTTCTTTTCAGAACTGTCCCAGCACAATGATAGGGACAGTTATTTTTGGTAAAAGTGGATTGTGGACAGAGGAGCTGGCGAAAATGCTCTTAAGTATTCACGTAGAACAAAAACCTTCCTGGCACTAAGAAGTCTCAATTGGTTTTTCAGCTGTGCTGTGGTTTATTGTGTGCTTTAAATCAGCTCTAAGACTACACTACATACCATTGTGTCTGTTAGAAAATCATTATGGTGCAATTAAAAGCAATGCTGTTTCACAGACGGACATGGAATTTTCCTCCGTGTCTGACGGCTGCGCTATTCCTTCATGCCTCTTGTGATTATCAGCATTTGCGATGGTCAAGAGATACAGCTGTCGGGAAAACACTCAACAGATGGCAGTTGTGGGGTGATGCTTCATCTTTTTTTGGTTGCTCTCTGACACCTGAGCTTGGGACTTCAATAAATACTGGTGTGCAACTGACTTCTCTCAAGCAACACTGTCTGGAATGTTGTGACAAAATTCATTTTCCCCCAGAAACGAAGAGAAAGTGTCCTTATGAAAAGAAATGCGCAATATAATGCTAAAATGTATTGCCCTTGGAAACTTTTTATTACAGGTAAGAAGGACTAACTACACAGAGAGTTTGATACATGGATAGATGGGTCACTTTTTCCTCAGAACGTGAGGCACGATCTGTCAGTTCTTTCATTGTGGGGAAGCTCTTTAAAGATTAGCTTTGTGTTTTTTGAAAAAAAGCTATTTAACCTTAGTTTCAGTAATGACATGACTTGTGAATGATGTAATCTATGATGAAATTAGTCTCAGTGGCTAAAGAATTAATTAAGTGGTTTTTACACTTCAGGAAGCATTTTAACACAAAACATAAGTTTCTATCTTCATTATTGACACAATACATATCTGTGTATGACATTATTTTGGGAGTCATAAGATGAGAGGAAGCTGATGGACAAAGATGTGGACTAACACTTTGAACAATGCTTCTGCTGGATGATTCATTATTCAGAATCTGAGTTACAGATTTCTCATGACTGACGTATGCTTCTTCCTCTCACATAAACCCTTTCAGGTTCTAGAGTCTTTGTTCTGCCCAGTGACCATTCTGAGCTGTTTGGACAAATGTATTTTAACACAATGACAAGACAGTATTAAATAATAGGTAATGTCCTGTGTCTGTCTTCTAGACAGTGTCCTGGGCACGCCTGCCTGCCAGCTTAATCCACTTTCCAATGTCGCTAAGTAATATTTGGCTATCTTTAGTTTGACCTGAATATGAGTATAGGCCTATAAAATCTTAAAAGCAGCCAACTTGGGGATTACCATGTCCCAGAGGGTTAAGTTTAATTTTGTCAAAATTGTTGCCTTTCCTTTTTTGTGTTAGCAAAATCATGTCTAGCAGTTCATGAAGATTTATATTTCCTCTAAAACATGACACTCTGACATTTTCTGTTTGTCTATTCATGTCCCAGAAGAGGTAACCACATGCTATATATATTTTCTGTTAATATATTTGCAAGTTGGTCTCACTGGTTGGTCTCTGAAAGATTTCAGGGACTAAAGCACATAGAAGGAGAATCTGTAAAAAGGATTGTTTTTAGTAATGGCAGAACCAAGCAAGGAAGAGGGGTATACAGGCTGTAGAAAACACAATAAACTACACAGTGTAGTTTTGAATCCTATTGTATGTTTTGGAGAACAAAACAACATTTCATCCCACATACTAGTGAAAAAATAGTGGCACAAAGCTGATAAATGATTTACATAAGATCATACAATACAATGATTTCCACATCCTTATCTTATAAGATGTAAATGTTTCTTTCCTAAATGAAAATATGACTGTGCATATAAGACCTTCCATGATATTCCTATAGGATGTAGGTGCTAATTAATAAAGCAATGAAAAGATTGTTTTTTATATTTTTACAGTTTTTAATATAACATAATTCCTGTAAAAAGGATGTTTGATGGTATAAAATATGTAGAATATAGGTATTTTTAAAAGACACGCAAAATTAATATTTTTTCCTCAAAATTTCATTTGTTTTATGATTGCTATAAAAATAATTTCATGATTTCCTTTAATAGAAATGAAAAGACAATTCTTCCTTTCATTTGTTGAGTCTTTAAGTGAAATTACTAAGAAAATTTTAAAGACTGTCTTTCTATTGTCTGTAGAAGGTAATATACTCCCAGCTGAGACAAGTGTGGGAATGACATGACAAGTTACATTTTCAAAATAAGTATACCATAAAAATGATTGGGAGAACATATTTAATGAGGTTAAGCTTTACATTTCCCCCCAAACTTTGAAAATAGTAACTCTCGAAATATGTCTCATGTCAAAGAGAGATGACTAATTAGAAACTCAAAAGTAAAATCTAGATTCTCATTTATATTTTTTTTATTCCAGGCCTCTATAATCAGGGGGTTGAAGAGAATGTATAGTTGAGATGGTCTGCAGTGACTTTAGTGTCTTGCCATGATACTGGCATGTAGTGTGATAACTCACACACTTCTGAGGGAGAGACACACCCGCATTGGAGCACAGCCACACAAAAGCTCAGCAGCATGAAAATAATGAAAGGCCATCATCTTTTATGGTAACTGCTTGCAGTTGTGCATATTACTCTGCGTCTCAGCCCTGCAGAGAGTGGGATACTAGAGCTCTAATTGTCACTGGAGATTATTCTGCTCCCAAATTCAAGTAGATCAGATAGGTCTAATTTTTTTCAAAGATTTATTTATTTATGCATACAAGAGCTGGGGTACAGGCCAGAGGTGTGGGGGCGGCAGGGTTGAGAGGATTCAGCAGAAGCAGAGCAGGGAACAGAAAAGGCAAATGGACCAAAGTACAGTGCTGAGGGGACCAGCGGGCAAGAAAAGAGAGGTCTGCTGTGCCATGCGGGTAGCTCCCTGGCCGGGGATCGAACTCGTGCTCCAGAGGCTGCAGACAGCCTCACAGGCTGGTCTCAACCCCTTGCGCCACCAGGGAGGCCCAGATAGGTCTAATTTTTTGATAATCCTGACACCTTATCTTATGGTATCCATGATTGTACAATTGTAGTTTTGAGTTCATATGAGTTTTAGCTCTAGTTATGATGCTCGCATCCCCATAAGTAAGAAGAGGATCAATAGTAAAAGGAAACCAGCAAATTGTAGGCTTTGCAATAAATCTAAGGTATTAGGTGGACATAATTTAAACAGTTGTTTTTCTTTTTCTGAAGAACAAACACATAATAGGAGGAAAAATGAGGCTCTAAAGGGATTATGCATTCCTAAATATTTTATAGCTCTGTTAAATGCAATGTGTGCTTTAGTTCCATGGCTGAATGTTTGCTGATGATCATTTACTCACAACTGAAAATCTAAAAGATGCTATTTGAGGTTTTTTGTGTGGTTTCAGCCTTGGCCCTTCTGTCAGGGTTTCACTGCATGATTGTAAAGAGCAACTCTTTGCATGTGAGAAGACAGATGCTGGTGATTTAAGCAGGGAACGCACCACAGTGCTTTTACTCAGCTGATATTTAATGATTTACCATTTAATGTAGTTCATCTTTCATAACCCCGAGTTCAAACAGAAGCAGCTGCTATTAGGGATGCAATAATATTGAGCTTCCCACCAACGACCTAGGAGAGCTTCTTGTGTAGTTTTAGCTACTGGACCCATCTGGCCTTTCCCCTAAGCACGACAACTGAAGGAAAGAAACAGTTTACTTCCCGTCAATGGAGTCCTGAACAGAATGTATAATTATGCCAGATAAAGATTTTCAAATCAAAAGTCCTTGTGTCAACATCACTATGCAACATCGAAGGACAAAACAATGCACTTTATCTCATTATCAAAAAAATGCTGAAAAAACTAGGAAAATATATGGAAAATCATACTGAATGGAAATCAATTAAAAGGGTAGAGGTGTGCCTGGTTTCAAACCTAGCAGATATTTACTTATAATTTCTTGCAGCTTTTAATACTGTGGGAATTTTTTGGTAAGGTATTTGAAAAGGCTTCTGTCCTCTGATTTTAGAAGACATCTATATAGATATAGACAGGGAGTTGTACATATTTGGATAGATGGATGGATGGTTATTAAGATTTATAGTTAGACGACAGCTAAAGTACTTAAATTACACAAAGGCTTTCAAAAAACTAAAGCATAAGAGAGAGAAATTTAATGAGATTGAAGTCTATAGAGGGAGGATGATATCCAATATGCTGATGAGAATTACAGTATTAATATTATCAAGTAGACTACATATGTTTTTCCTACCAAAATGCAGCTCTGATCTTAATAATCTGTTTTCACCTTGGCATTATTGGTGAGCAATTGCAAAGTAGATTATAGATTATTGCCTCTTTTCCTCTGGCTTTCTTCCCTCATTTGGGTAATACTAAAACATCTGTACATTAGGATTTAAAAAGAAAGAAGAGGATTAATAACTTTCATTACAATTATGTAACTGTTGCTAGTTACATCTAATTTCTTGATGTTTATGGTTAAAAACAATGTATTTTCCTTTACCAACAATATATTCTGATAAGACAATGAGGGCAGTTAGACCTTCATTGTAAGATGTCTTCTCTGTAACAAACATACTTAGATTGTATTCCTTTTGACAGGGTTAGAGGAATTAAAACTTCTATATAGGTTCCTTCTACTGCACTGTGGTATTTTCATTCTTAAATCTAGTCAGGCTTTCCTCAAGGGACTTTTCTATTTAATTTTTTTTTAAGCTTTGCCTATGGTTCAGAAGCATTTGTATTTACTTCTATGCATCATTTGAAAATACTGCCCTAGAGATATTTATGCATTTTTCAAAGTTTGGTGATGCTTATTATTTTGGATTTGTCATTCAGTGAGTGAATAGATAATTTGCATAATATTTACAATTATGCCATTATGACATTTAAAAAGATAAAGACTTTCTGTATGAGGTTGCTGAAAAGGAAACAGTTAAAAGGGTAAACGTGTACTACCTTACACTTTACCATTGTAAAGTTGATAGAAAATTCTTTTGTCCACGTTTACGTGCCTGGTCTGTCACTGGTTCAGTATGTGAGACTTTTGGATTCTTAGTCTCATCATTTGTGGAAAAAAAAGTTAGTTGTTTATTAGTACCACTGAACAGAATTCCAAGTGGGGAAATGGATACATCAGTGTAGGGAATTGGGCCAAAATTATCATGATTTCATTTAAAAAGGAATGATGAAAATATACATTCTATTTTAACTTGAAATTGTTTAGATTGCTTGCCACAAATTGGAAAGCAGATATAAATGTGTCAACCTCAATTAGTTAGAAAGTTTGATTTGAAATTTCATCCAAATTCATTCTTTCAGTCTGAATAAAGACAGGTATTTTATGAGATTTTTATTTCCCTATTTGCTCAATTCCCAGATTTATAAGAGTTCTAATTTGAACCATGGCAGAAATGCCACCACAGAAACCGTGAGTATATTTCTCCAAAAATTTTATTATAATTGTTTCCAGGCCCAAGGGCATGTTATTACATGAAAGTATACTTTAAGGCAGGATTTTAAATTTATTTAGCCTTTTTAACTTTTAAAATAAAAATCTATTCCTCTTTTAAATTTGTTTTGAGAAGGGAAGATATCCTGGTTCATTCAATTTTGATTAGCTTTTTCCCATTTGTTGGGTAACTATCACTGGACACTACATTTTCTCAAATAATTAGAATATATTTCAGTTTTATCGAGCTGGGTCATTTAGTTAAATTTGGTCAGAGCACTCAATGAAACTGAACATTTCACAGTTGTCTATTATTATGAGCTGTTTCCAAAGGAGCCTTTTAAAATAAGTTTAAAAAACAGGAAGAAGAAAGTAAAAGTAAATGAGACATTGTCATGCAAAGAAAATGTTAAATGGTGTGAGATTTGACTGAAGGTGACTGTTAATATCAACTGATATGTTCTAATGCAGCTTGGAGACTACTGACTTATGTAAAATAAATCAAGACACACAATGACTATTTTCAAATGAGAAAAGATAGAAATATATCAAATCTCCTTAAAGAGATGACCCATCAACCTTGGAAGCAAGAAAACTATGAAGAAAACTATGTCTGAACCCAAATTAGGAAGTAACAAGGCACCATTTCTGTAGGAGAATGGTAGACCCTGACACAACAAGCATAGTGGTTACAGATTTTTATTTACCTTGACCTTGAATAGTGTCATGTGCACTTAAGCCATGCCATTAAGTCATGGTATTAAAGGACTTGTATAGGCATATAATCCATTCAAAGATCGAAGTACGATATTATTGGTATAAGAAGGAAAACAGATCTTACTTCTTTTATATACTCTCTTCCAAAGGAGTAATTCATATTGGTAAAGGAAAAATTTAAGGGAGAATTACAAAAGAAAATATTAAGGAAAAGCACTGAGTGGAAACTTGTGAAAATTATCTTGCAAATTGATAGTCAAAGTTAATGACAAAAAATGTGAATTTTTAGCATAATGAATTAGCAATGTAGAATGGAATGAAGGCAATGAAAAGATTTTTGTTATCCTCAAAATGTGACTCACTTTTAATACTCCTTATTTATCTGTACCACTTTAGAGTGATAAGAAAAGTCTACAGTATACTTTTGGGTCATAACAGATTTTGTTGTAATTATGAAAATATAATTCAGGAAATTTTAAAAGAAAAATGAGGAAGTAAAAAATAACGTTTGTTGTTCCTGGAATAAAGGTTGCATGGAAAGAAAAAATCTCTTTAATAAGGTACCATTTCTCAATGCATGGTCTGAGGACCACTAGCCTGGGAATCACCTGGGAAATTTGTTAGAAACTTGTAGAAATAACCCTGATTCCAAGAGAATGGAATTCAGGACCTATTTCACTACATGCATAGTCACAGATGCTTCTTAAGCACGGACAACTTGCAGAATCACTCCTGTAAAAGCAAATCTTTAGCTTGCACGATCATTTGGGATCCCTGACCAAATCAAAGCAAACCAATGGGATTAGGGTATTTCTGAAACATGTAGAAAAAAGAGAAGTTAAAATGTTCTCTGTTGCAACCTTGCATTTGATAGATTATCTTGCACATGGTCATCATTCAATCAATATATATTTAATGCAAGGATAAGTGGATTTTACACAGATAAAATGTCATATACATGGAAGAACAGAATGTCACGATTAAAAATTTTCAAAGTAAATTGATTATTTCATCTACTAGATGTATATAATATTTTAAACACAGAAGATAAATAATTTAAGTTATACAGGACAAGGAACTAGCCTAAGTGTTTTCATAAACTCTTCAGCAAGTTCTTGTACATATAAAAGATAGAGGTGTTAAATTTGCTCTAATTTTTACAAAACTTAATATTTTTAAGTAGGAAGGTTGTTTGGGGTAAATACAGGTCCTGTATTTAGGAATAAATTTATTACACTTTTGAAAATCAAGAACATACTCTTACATATTTGCTGAATGTAAGATTTCATTTGGCAATGAGAAAAATACTCATTTTTACATGTTTATTTATTAAGCAAATACTCATTGGTTGTGTACTCTGTTTAGAATTAAGTTAGATATGGTCTCTGAACATGAAAAGCTCGTAAGTCAAATTTTTAGAGAAACAGTTAAATTACATTACAAAGGGATAAGGGCAAACATAGGTCTATAAACATGTGTCATATTTTATTGATGATCCATACTATAGCTGGGACTATTCTTTCTTTAAGTTCTGCCATGAGTCTGCTTGGTGACCACATAATTTAACGGGTAAATAAGTACTTGAAGGTGAAGGTCAAGGACCCACTGCAGTGGTATTTCAGTGCTAGCCCAGAAGGAAACATTCACCTTTCTTTTACAGATGGTTACCCACTGAAGTTGAATGATCCAATTTGGGTCACACTTTCTGAACAAAAGACATGAGCATTTACATCTAATTCTCTTTGTTGAAGTGAGCTGTCATAGGCTTAATAAATATGTACTCAACTGTTTACAGACCATCATTAAGAGCAGCAATAATATTTCCCCTTCCTCTTATATCTTTGTTGGGGACACCGCCTTCCCTACCATTGTTAAACTGGGTGTGCCTACATCCTGCTTCTTTTGTAATAATCTGTTTTATCTCTCTAATAGTTTTGTCTACTTAATTACTGGACTAGTCCCTAACTACTGAGGCCACTATTGCGTAATTTTAACAAAGAGATTATATAAACACACACACTGGTGTCTCTTAATTAAGAATGTGATGGGTAGATGGAGGTATTTGGCAATAATTGAAATCAGCAAGTCATTAAAAGTTCTTCCGTGATACTACTAATTTGTTTGTAATAGCCTTCTAATTGCAGCATATAAACAATGGCAAATGTGGGTTGGACTATATGTGTAAAGTAACAATCTTGTCTTTTCTGGTTAAAGCAACTCTAATTTCTGCTTCTGGTAGAGTTGAAATAAGGCTAGGAAGCTACATTCCATGCCTTTGGCTGGGAACCTTTCGGAAAAGGTGGTCTTCCTTATAAAGTGTTTGTTGTCAGCTGGTAGCATTGTGTAGTCTAGGAGAAATCACAGAGATGCAGGTGTCTTATGAATAACCAGATGGGAAATGGAAGATGATCAAACTTCCTCATAGACCTTATGAGTCAAATAGGAATGACAAAAGATTTTCCTTTGAAACGGCAGGAGAGTGAAACTGAATTTTAAAATGTCTTGTATACAAATGACGGTAATGCCTTACATAAGCCTCTTTCTTAAAGACATAAAACCTGTTTTCTAGAGTTTTTCCCATCACCAAAATACAACCAGAGTCTGCGATTAGATTCAGCAGCTGTTTAAAAGTGCCAGAAACACTTACGAACTTCCAAACCGTTTCCTTCAAGCAAAATAATATCCTCCAAAGAGCACACTCGGAATTCATTCACCACTGACTCAGAGGGAAGAGTGCCACCTATTGAATCATGACCTCAGTATTCACAGCACCTGACGGTCCTTCCCCTTCCACCCACCCTCCAGCACATCCTGTTTGCCTCAGGCATTGGCTATAATAACGCTCTGAGGTGGTCTCAAGTTCACATGTAAGTGTGCTTATATCGAGCTTTATAATTTGAGGAAAACACATGAATTTTAATCAGTTTTTAAAACAACCAAGCCTCTCTTCTCATTTACTAGAATGGAAAAAATTCACTTTTATTACCTTAAAGATGCCAAATACTGCCATTTTATTACTGTGGGAAGCTGGAAGTCATTTCCGAACTCTTTTGGCAAGGGTGCTATGTAGAGCATCCAATTCAGTTCTTTAAGTGTCTTCTGAGAACTGCCACACAAACTGTGATTTACTGTCTTCAGGAGTTAAAGGGACCCTTTCTACCCTGCAACTGAAGAGAGAAAGGTGAAGTGTGTTTAAGAAGCATCCCATGAACCTTGCAAGAGTGGACAGCACAGAGTTAGCTAAAAAGAATGTTTGGAAAACCCACACACTCTTTCCAACATGTATCTTATCTTTTAGTTTGGTTTAAAATGTTATATTGGTAACCTTTAAGAGTTGTGATGACTTTTGAATATTGATCAACCAGTCTTCAGACCACCCCTACAAATTTCTTGTACACAGTGACTGTGGAGCCCCAATAGTTTTCTTCTACCTGACTCTGCATCGTAAAGTTTTTGATACATTCACAATCAAGTGTCATATTAAAATATACATATCTATGTGTGTATCTTTATGCACATATAAATATGACACATTTATGTGAATATATCTGTGTGGGTATGCATGTATGTATGTATGTATATGTGTGTGTGTATACACACCTATGCCCATATGCCCCCTCACTTCATATTATGACAGCACTTAAATTTTATAAACAAATATTTGACCAGGCAAAATTAAATCAAGAATCAGAGATTTTTCATATTGTCTAACTTAGATAATCATAAGATGGCAGACTCCAATCACCCTTCTTTTTTTTAACTTTTTAAAATTTTTACATCATTGTTCATTTTTAAACAATATTTGTTTCCCCCACACCCTCTGGTGTAGTCCCCATAGAGATTCCTTCACCAATGCACCCATGCCCCATCGCTTCAGTCCCCTGTGCGCCTCCCTCCCTCCCTTTCTCTGCAGTATGTCTCTGTCCAATCACCCTTCTTGCCACTTAGTAACAACCAATAATATATTGAATTTATGTTCAAATTAAAATCTGAACAAATCTCCCATAGTTTAATATAAGCCTGGCTACTACTGTTATTATTAATTAAAATATACTCTCATACTTGCATATTTTGCCCCAATATTATTTTTGTTGGAGTTTTTGACTGACTAGCTTGTGCAGTCATAAGCGCTTGGTCACAAGAGGCAAAAACAGTAAGAGAGAAATAAGTCAAAAATATATTACATTGGCAAACAGCGAGCGCTTTATACATATCCAGTGAAATAATCAACAGATAAATTATACCACTATGGAAAATAATCTATCACATTAAAAATGAGAGACTGCTAGTGTAAAAGGAATTTAGTAAATTATTTTTCTTAACAAAAATCAGTGAACTAATTGACTTTAAGTAGAAAACTAATGTTTACCTGTCTTTATATTTTAAGCTTTCACTTGTAATTGTCCAACTTTTAAGCTTTCACTTGTAATTGTGCAACTCTCAAAGCAGTGGATAATTTTTCTGTGGCTATAAATAATCCCAAATCTTTCATGGAGAAATCTCTTCTGTAATTGGATTCTTAACAGAGCATTATATTCATGACATATACATAATATATTCATATTCATAAATATAGTATATTGATAAGCAATACCATCAAATTAACAAAGATGATAACCTACAGTTTCATTTCTTTTAAGGTGGAATTAATGTTTTCTTACAATGCTGTGGCAATTAATGAAGAAGACATTTTTTTTTTTATCTTGTTCTGAACAGGTAGGTAGACATAATAGACACTTGGAGTAGTGTAATATTAAAATATTAGACATTTTTAAAAAATCTTTTCCTGGTTAGGACCAGGATGATATATCTGTTTTGAAGCAAGTGATTCACATATGGCAGTAGGTTTAGGATTTCATGCTGTTTTCATTGCTAAATGTAGTAGGAGTAACAAAGGCCAAATCCTCAAGTTGCACCTGCTAGGCAAATGTGGATGGGCCTCAGTCTGAGAACAAGGGGTTGCAATGCTGCTCTTCCATCCAAAGGCATCTAGGGGACCAAATGTCTGCCTTAACATGAGTTAAATCAAACTCACAAACTTTGACATATAAAAATAAATATACATATATGTGTAGAGATACATGTACATATATGTACATATGTATGTATTATAAAGTAAAAAAGTAGAGAAAATTTCCAAGAGCCAATTTCACCACTAGCTTGCTGAGTCATCATTAATCACGATTAATAGAAATCAGTAGAAGAAAAATGGTATGTAAAGACAAGGTAGGAAATGATTACATTGAAAATGTTTGATTTTTTTAAAATATGTTTAAGAAATTCTGTTTTTTATAAAACTGGCCAATGCATTAGACTAACTCATGTATTTTTATATTTGATGTCACTTATTCTTTTATATATTCACTTACCCATCCACCCATAATCCACCCTTCATCTAATCATGTTTTTCCCATCAAAGTATTGATAAATCATTTTATTCCTTTACCCCTTCACAAACATATTTTTGGTGCCTGCAACTCGCCAGAGACTGTTACTACTGATATAAAGACATAGAAGATCAGGTTCATTACCTCAAGGAGCTTAGAGTCCAGCTGTAAAGAAAGTTAAGTACATCAGTTCTATGTAGTATGATAGATGCTATGATAGCACTAGCCTGTGAGGATAGAAGAGCTTGTAAGTCAGATTGGTGGATCTGGCAAGGCTAACATTAAAGCTGAATTTTAACATAAGAAAAATTGGGTAGGTGGTAAAAAAGATAGGTAATTCTAGAGAGAAAAGATATAGCATATGCAAAATGTGCCCTTAATTGACATCTGTTTATAATCACAACATAATTATTTAACAAAACTCCATGACTTTATACACAAGAAGGTGTAATGATTCAATGAACTATGTCCTGGGGAGGCAAGAGAGCATAGCGGTTACATGTACTGGATCTAGAACCAGACTTCTGTGTCTATCCTTGCTCCTTTGTTCTACCTGATAATCCGGGTGAAGTTACTCAACATCTCTCTGACTCATTTTCTCTTTCTATCAGTCCTGAAATAATTGCTCAATATATTGGGCTATCAGAAAAGTCATGATGTATTTTTTTTTCTGTTTTCTATGCAAAAACAAGTCACAACTTTTCCAACAACTCAATATATTCACTAGGATAGTGTTTTGTTAAAATTATATTTTGATAAAATGATGATAATAATATTATTTATTATTATCCATGAGGGGATGCCTGAGATCTAAAAAGCTAAGATTTACTACATTCAGTACCCAAAGAGATTTTCCCCTTCTTTTTTTTTTTTTTAAAGATTTTATTTTTATTTATACAAGAATTGCGGTACAGGCCAGAGGCAAGGGAGGGTGAGAGAATTCACCAGAGACAGAGCGGGAAGCAGAACAGGCAGACAACTGAAAACACTGCTGATGGGAGACCTCTCCAACAGGAAAGGTCTGCCGCGCCATGTGGGTATCTCCCTGGTCAGCCAGAAATCGAACCTGCACTGCAGAGGCTGCAGACAGTTTCACAGCTCTGCACTCAACCCGCTGCACCACCGGGGAGGCCCAATTTTCCCCTTCTTAAAACTGTTTGCAGTAAGGTAGCAAAACCACTCAAATACCCTGAGTTCAAATTCTGTCTCAGCAACCTTTCAACTCTGGGCAAGTTACTTAATGCCGGTGCCTCAGGTTTTTCTGTCACATGAGATTTTCACACCAAAATCTCTCTGAGGGGGTGTCTGGGGGGATTAAATAGGGTGAGATGTGACTGGCATCACCCAAAGATTTGTCTCATCATCCAAAAAATCCTTTAAAATGCTTAGAAAATACATACTGGCTAATCTAAGGATTGTGAAAAATATATTTCCCAAAATACTTCCTATAGTTTGAGAGATCACATATAAATATTCTCATCTGCATTCGCTAACTCTGGAAAACACTCTTGAATGTTATTGCTGACTTTGATAGGCTGCCTTTGCATCTTTGCCAGAACTTGCTCTGGGTTACAGCTATTCATAGAATGCCCTTGGATAATGTGATAGGTTGAATTTGAATTACTCCTCCACTCATTTTGGAGGCAGTAATAATGGCAACTGAAATGGTCATCCGAAGAAAGAACTAAGCATGGACATTTTCTAATAAAATCTCTTTTTCTTATCCTTACAATAACCCAAAAGGAGATAATATAATACTACTTGAGTAAAGAAGTGCTAAACATGGTAATACAAAAATGAATTTCCTGTAGATAAATAATACATGCTTTGAAAGACTATTTGTCTCAGGTGGAATACAAATACAAAAACTTTTTTTAAAGCTTAGATTATAGGAAAAGATGTTGCTTTAGATCTTTTTTGGAAATACTTTTAATTGCAAATACTGCTTTATGGCTGGGAACCCAGTATCTCCTCTCTCTCTTTCTTTATATACATATGCGTGTGTGTGTGTGTGTGTGTGTGTATTCACACACAGTGTATATACAGACTATATTTAAGAGAATTTATCATGTTTCTAATATTATAATCTTTGGTCTCTCAAACATCATTCAGCACTTCCCTCCTTCCCCAACATACCAATTACTTAATACTGTTACATCTAAAGCCTGGGCTTCTTAGTCTGCCTGAAGGAGTAGAGAAGTTCCAGGCTGGCATAGCTTCTATTTTATTAATTTTTTTTCTTGCCTGCAACCTGATTTCTTCTGGGTCTGACCTAATTCCTTTGATGCCTGGGGCTTGGAGGCCTCTGTTAATCTGCATCATGGATGTCTGCAGGAAAAGCGAGACAATTGAAAGAAAAGTAAATGAAGGAAAGAAGGGCACCTGGGCTAGAGTGCTTTCTACAACCAAAATACACATTTTGAAAGCAGGACATTTTTGTTCTACCCCATCCTTTAAAGAGGAACCTAAATTGAATGCATGAATTAAATACTAAATACTCCCCTCTCTCTGATTTTTTTTTAGCTCGTTAGTAAAACATTTTATGACTAGGACAAAAAAGGCAATGGCAGAATGCTAATTATTAGCATCATACAATGAATTCCAATGAAAGACAAAAACCTGTTTTTTTTTTTTTTCTGAAAAATAAGTCATGTTCTAGAAGTTATAATGAAAGTGTTTGCCATGACTTTGATGTACAGATCATGCAATAGTATAAGTTTTGTTACTAAGTTTTCGGACGTGCTTATATTCAGAGCTTTTTAGACCTGTCCGCTAACATTGTTCCACTGGGTCTGTTCCCAGTTTCATTTTTTCATTTGGGAAGCAGGTTCTTTTTATGGCTCAACTATGCATTCAACATCTTGTAGTCATTAATATACCAAAGGCAGAGGGTACAGGGGCAGATTTTCAAAGTGTCTCTGCTTACTTGATTTTGGATTACTATGACTCCTGGGGAAGAGGGTAGGTGAAATTTATCCTTCCTCGGTAACAAATCACAGGTTTCTATCTTTGAGATGATAAGAAGTTGTGATATTATATGCATGGATTTACCCAAAAAAAGGAGATGGGGGGGCATGTCCATTTGTGATTTGATCAATGACAATTCACAAGGCTATCAGTACACCTGCTCTTGTCAGAAGAGATGCACTTTATCCAAAGCAAGAAAATGATCAGTAATGGTAATTGTTTTTCAACACAGTAACATGGCATGGTACAGGGATATTTTCACTTCACAGATGTTTAAAGTCACTTGGCTCTCAGCCTTTAAACTTGTTATTCAGTTGGCATCTGAATTCATGTTTCATAGCAATGTGCCTTAAATAGAAATGATCCTCTGAATTTCAGAGCTATACCCTTTGCTACTCTACCTGCTTAACCTACACAGCTTTTGTGATTCAGAATATATTTATAGATTCAAATAGTAATTTTGGTCAGTTAAAAATCCTTTATTCAATACAAAACTGCTAATCGACATGTTCATATTATGTGTATGTGTATACAACATATAAAATGTATATACTTTTTGTGTTCCTTTGCTGTGTACTGGAAGTCCTCTTTATATTCTCCTTTTATTTTTACTCATATTTAATAGTGATCTTACCCAGGTGCTGTGGAGGAAAAAATAAAAATAGGAGTTTGGAATCCACACAATTCACCACCTAGAAAACTCACTTAGCATAGTAAAAATTAATAGAATGTTAGAGTATATTAGTTTAAATCATTAGGAATTATCACTTTGTATGTGTTATTTGTGTGAGTTCATTCTAGTCTACATTTTAGCATAAGCTGATGGAATCAATATTTTTCACACTGATGAAAAAATTTTCAGTTTAACCTGAAAATTGTTTCTAAGAGTACTGAACAGTGTAAATCTCCACATAATTTCCTATTTGTTTCAAAGACATAGAAAGTCAAATAGTGGAACAAGATGTTCCTACTTTATTTCCTTGGCCTCTTCCACATAAACTAATGAACATCTAGAAGCAGAAAATTCAGCTATAATTTAGGACCTCAAACCATAGATTATAGTTTTCCTTTGGCACAACTATCTAAAACAATCTTATATTTAATAGTTTATATTATTTGATTTTGAAATACACTATAGTTTGTGTATTGGGCAAGTGAGAGATTAATTTGCCTTTGTAAAATTGTACACCTTTGGGGGCAGTTGTATTTTATGGATAGGTGAACAAGAATTTTTTAGCAGCAGATCTATGTAACTGACATTTTTATGCTTTTTCTCTTTTTTTAAAGTGCAAGTCAAAGGACATGAACATCACATTCCTTATTTTATTTTTTATTTCATTTATTTATTTGGATTAACATTGATTTACATCATTGTATATAATTCAGAGGAATAGGTTTACACCTCCTCAGAGGTGTATCACATTCCTAATTTTTCCTCATTTTAAACTGCTGTTGAACTCACATTTTCATTCAATGGAATAGTTTATATGGTCATAAACCAAGATTAGATGTGTGTGTGTGTGTGCGTGTGTCTGCTTTCCTCAGACACAATTATTTCTGTTTTCAGGTAATGATTTATTTCTACTTCAATTAATATATATGACTCATTTCATAAAGGATGCTTGCTATCCATTATACTGAGCTAAGGAAAAAAAAACATTAAAAATGATCATTGCTATCATCTGGGAGAGAATGCATATTTTCACAAAAATGAAAAATTATAACAAATATCAATTAGATTACTTTCTATAAGGTTTACACTGTCAAATTTCCCTTGCATCTTAGTTTATTTTTACAAAATTCTGACGAATAATGTCTTTGTGTTAAATGGTGGTGTTAAATGTTCAATTCCGCAAGCAAGCTATACCGAATGCTTATGATAATCTTCACAACAATTACAAACAGAATAGATGTACATCACCCCAAACGAGATGAGAACTGATAGAAGACTGAGCCTCTTCCTTTTTTCTGTGTGTGTTCTGTGTAAGAGCCCCACTGCATATAACTAATAGACAAACTGCAACGAGGTGATTCTGTAATACAATATATAATGGAACAAAAACCAAATTGCTTGCATTTGTACTATGCTAACTCTTTTCTCAGATGATCTTGGCAGCTTTGCTTTCTCTAATTTCGTTAACCTCTCACAGATATAAAACTGTGCACCCCAACCCTGTGGCTCCTTCACCTCCTTTCTTTACTCCTTCCCGCTGTTTCATTACATTTTCTTACGTGCATACCATAAAGTCCTCTTGGACACATAATAAGATTTGTGCCAGACTATGTTTCTTGGCTTTAATGGTTAGTTAGCTTTCCAGAATACACATGCTGCTTTATACATGCTTTTATTACTGACATCATGAGAATGCATCTCTCCTATGTTTACAATTGGGTGTTCACCCTTAAATAAAAGCAATGAGATCAGGTTGTTTAAGAGTATCTTTGAAAAGCAGAATAAAAACAGCTGTTATCTGCTTGAACCATTTCATTTTCTTTCATGATCTGAATGATAATGATGTGTAGCAGTGGGCAGTCTCCAGCTCTCATTATACGCCATACATCAGAGCCTCTTTCAGGTTGGAATTGGGTCTCTGTCCCAGAGTTCCAACAGGATCGTTTCAACCTCACTTCTAACAGGTGTTGGTGTTTGCGGGAGGGGCTAAGGGGAGGATAAAACACCTTTGCTTGTTCCCCACTGACCTCGGGATTCAGGAGGCTGGTTTTCATTGGCAATGTGGGTTTGAAAGTCAAACCAGGTCCTTGTTGAAATCTCTTACACCAGGAATAGATTACAAATATTTCCACATGTCAAACAAATGAACAATAGGGTGGTCCTATTAATCAAAGCTCTCCTAAACCAAGTACAGATGGTAGCAATGAACTTCTCTTCCATGAAGATTTCTTGAAATAGGAGGAAATAGATTGCACAGAAACACACATTTCTTCAAGTGACACCACACAAAGAAAAGGAGCTCAAACTAAATGTAACCCAAACCAAACAATAATAATAAAGTTTTCAAAAATCCCAGTGTTCTCAGTGATCCAAACTGGAAGGTTGATTGAGCTTATTTCCATTCAACACTCCCTCATCACAAGCTGTTTCTGAAGATTCTGCGGTATTTGCCTAGAGACTGACAAGCTGAAATTGGTTTTAACCTCCAGAGTCCCCTTTTCATATCGCAGATGTTGCTGATTGGGGAGCAGAGTTCTGCTTTCCCCAAAGTCAGTGATTTCTAGGCTCCTGTGGCATCTACCATGGAGAGCATAACTCCTCTCAGACAACAATGTCATTTGTTATTTTTAATTAACAGAAAAATATCGATAGGAATGGTTGAAATTGCATAGTATTCAAAACTTGAGAGTGAGGAGAGTCAGAGAAGCTATTCTATTTAAGGAATAGCCTCGAGGCTGGACCCCTGGCAGCTTTGTCTGGCCCAAGCTGTGTGATATCTAAGCCTCTCAGGAGCAAAAAACTGGGCTGGGAATCTCTCGGGAATGATGACTCCCGGGGACGTTCTCTATGACCAGGTGTTACTATTTAGGAAGAGGATATTTCAGATGTTTTAGCAAAATCGGTTCTACTTCTCTCAAGATTGTTGCTATTATGATCCTGTGAAGCCCTTCAAGGTGAGGGATCAAAAGATGCTAAGATGTCACTCAGTTCATGCCTTATCTTAAAACAGTGTTAAACGTAAATTGTATTTGAAAGGTGAAAATTCTATTGTGAAGCCCTTACCAGAGAGGGTCTGTGATTTCCACTGATAAAATTCCATAATGTAAAAACTACCAGAGGCCATTTTTCTCTCTAGCTTAAATCTTCTCTACTGCAGCTAAGAATATACTTCCTCTTGATCTGTTCTCAGTAAGAGAGCAATATTCAAAATTGTTTAATGTATGGGTAAAGATTTTTTAAAGTCTCCTCTTAAACTTTTTGAAGATAATTACAGTAGAGATGGGAAATTTTTCTACTAATAGATTAAATGTGTCTGAAGCCTTAGATTAATTATAATCTTTTTCAAGAGGACTAACATTTTATAAGTTTTCATGAAAAGATAACATTTTATTGGATTTTAAAAGGAAACAAAATAAAAGTATTACATATGAGGGCCTCCCCTGGTGGCGCAGCGGTTGAGCACTGGGTTGCAAGGCTGCCCGTAGCCTCTGCATCCCAGGTTGACCCCCAGCCACCAGCGAGGGTCCCACAAAAAAAAAAGTATTACATATGATACTTTATATGCTATAATCATATGTTCACAATGACTATATGGGGGAGCAGAGGAGATTGTCCAACTAATTTTTTAATTTCTTGGAAAGTTGCAAAAATCTATGGAAACAGCCTCTATTATTATTCTGAGAGTATAATATAGTTTGCTTAAAGTATGAAATAGTATATTTCAATATCTTAAATAGTTTCCTAACTATGTGGAAGTATATTTGAATGCAGGTCTTGTCTTATCCAAAATAGTTCATCCAAATAAACACAGAATCATTGGAAATCCTAAAAAACAAACAAACAAACAAAAAAAAAACCTTCAGTCTTCCAATTCTTGTGTGTGTTGTTGAGAAAGTGATAACATCTCAGTGAAATATAATTTTAAGCAAGTTCCAGCTCATAGCCTGGGCCTTCCTCAGAAAGTATTTGCAGTTGTTTTTAGGCTTGCTAATGAACCATTATAAAATTTAGTGCAATTTATATATTCTGTCACAAAAACTAACACAGTGATTTCTATGTTAAAGGGAAGACAATGAATGATCAGTTCAAACATTGAAATCTCAACACTGTTAAGCAATATCTAAAAATTATCTTAGAATATAAACATGACTTTAGGAATCTTTACTAAAAGCCATATTTATGTTCAATTCAGATACTGTGCATACAAGTTTAAAAGCATTTCATAGTAATTTTGGTTTATCTTTTTGATATAATATAATTAAATTAAAAATAATTGTCACGTATTTGTTTATTAGAGGGAATTAATGACTGCATGGGACAGAAGAGAGAAAGACAATTTTGATGAAATACTAAGTGGACAAACAAAGAGGTGATTTAATTCTCCGCTTAGAAATCTGTATTAGTCTGGAGAAAGTTGACTACTCATCAGAACATGGACATATAAATAGATGTATGAAACAGTAGTTAACATTTTAAAATGCTCACAACATTCTAGGCATTTTGTACAGTGTTTATGTGTATTCAGCGCCTCTGAGAGAAGTGGCTGACAGTACAAGCTCTAGGTTTAAAAGTGAACCTTGCCCCATACTAGTTGTATAATCTTGGCCAGAACGCATTTAAAATGTGATATAAAGTAATAATAGAACTTTCCTTATAGTTTTGTTTTTTTTTTATGAGGTTTCATTGAGTAGCTACTGGGAAAGTTCTTGGAATAGTACCTGTGACACACTAAGCACTAAATATAGTTTTATTAAAACATTCTCATAAGAACTGCCAATGATAAAACTATTATTTTTATTTTAAAGGAAAATTAACCAAAGTCCCCAAAGTTGAATATTTGCCTAAGATCATACATTTAGTAGGTAGCAGCAAGGGGATGATTATTCTGTATGTTTCACTTCAGGGGCCACAAATTTCCTGTAGAATGAACTAAAAGGGTTTAAGGTCTATCCATAAACTTTTACCACCGAATAAAAATTTAAAGTCAGATTTTCTAATAAAAAACAAGCATACTACTGTGTCTACAATCTCTGTCACTTTAGTTAGGAGTAGTAGGTAAATAACAAAATATGGAAATACATAAATTACAAGCATTCATGTAAGAGTGTGGCTTCATTTTTTTTTTCATTTTTAAATGCATTTATCCTTTCCAAGAGAACCTGCCCATTGAATTTTTTTATGGTAACCCTACTTTTGATATGGAAATATAGAAGTATTATTATTAAAAGTGTCAAGCAAATTCCAACAGATACTTTCTTTTTTATTGTTGCTATATTGGAATTAATTGCTCGTTACCAAGGTCATTTTATCAAAGACATCTTCCTATATTCCTCTGAGTATATCAAACATGTTGGTTAGATTTTTCTCTCAACTGAGTGAATCTTTCTAGCTTACGTCTTTCACAATTTTTTATTACACATTAAAAAAAAACTGTGTGCAACATGAGTTTTTTCTCCATTCCACTGAAAGCTCAGTGAATGTAGGAAATATTTGCAGTTTGCTCGTCCTTTTTTCCCTGGCACCCAGCATGGCATCTAGCATAGACTGGAATAACTGCTCAATAAAGGTTTGCCAATTGAATAAATGGAAGTGACTGGCCTCTGACAAGGCTGCTTAGGGGTGGCAGTCATAAGTAGTTCAAATAAAAACTGGTTGCATATTTGTGGCATGATGGAAGCTATGTGAATATAAGAATTCATCGTGGATGATCCCATTTCACTCCTTGTTTCAAGGAGTGAATATGGAAAGATAACACTAGAAAAACTTAAAAAAAGAGAGAAAACAAGTTCTGACTACAATGGAAAAACATGACTCATCATTTTGTTTCAGAGGAGTTTAGGAAGAGTTTTAAAAATGTTTCCACAGTATTTTTTCCCACTTTTCCATCGAGTCATTTTCTGTAATCTTATTAAAACAAGCTGGCTGTAGAAACTGTAGGTTAGAACAATGTATACCAGGAGAGTTGATGGCAGCAGTAATATCACCTTTATATGGAGGATTCTCTTGCTATGTATCAAGGAATCGTCACCCAGTGACCCCTGGGTACCGGAAGGCGTATGTGATTAATCAAGGAAGCACCTTCTTTGTTGAACTCTAGAGAAAAGTTTCTGTACCCAGCAGGTGAAATAACATACTAGGGAGCCTGGCAGGCAGAGTGACATATTTCCTCCTGACCTCAATTTCTCAGACACTGTGTTGTCTGTTTGTGGATGACACACTCAACGGGAAAAGCACCAAGCTAAGAAAAACAGCAAGGATCTGATCATAACCCCATGGCACTGAGAGATGGTTATCTTCTCATTTAGTTAAGGAAAGAGTTTAGATTTCACTGGTTCTTGAGAAAGAAGAAAGACAGGCTAATTTGCTTATCTGTTTTGAAAAAATGTACATCATCTACTAAGTCTTTCATTGCGCATTCACATAGATTTAGTTTATTACTCTAGGATTTACAAAAAATTGCTGCTTTTAATTTTTTAGAAAGAAAGTCTGGTTATCACATGTTACTCTCTGTGGTCAAATGAGTGATTATCTTTAAGGGAACGATGTGTCTAGAGATTTTAGCATAATATACATTTGGGTTTATTTAATTTTAAATTTAAATGTTAAAAATGGGACATTTATATGGGTTTTATTCCCCTAAATAGACAATCCACTAATGCACAATAAGTTTGAGCAAGGAGCTGAAAGTGATGCTGTTTAATTACCTTAGGATATTTCTTTAATTTTATTTAAAAATTCTTAGAAATCAAACACTGGCAACTTATAAACACTTAAAATGAGCAGGCAGTGGTGTAACATAATAGGTATTCAATTATTAATTGGTTGATTGATATATACCTATCACATGTGGTATATTCCTTATTCATTACACTCATGCAGCCATTTGATAACTCTCCAATATTAAGCTTTGGCTTCGTGTTCTTGTAAGGATCTTATATGATGGAGGTGGGTAACAGATAGCATCTTCTTACCTAAAACCATCTTACCATATAGACCTCTCATTGGTGTTTCTTCGTCATTGCTAAATTAAAACACACAGACTCTTAAGAAATTAGAAAGAAAGAAGCCACTTGTAGAATCTTTCTTTTTTACCAAAAGTTAAGTCATATAGATTTAATTTAGGGAGCAATAGGAACAGGAACTGGTTAGCTATTAAAGCCTCACCTCTGAAATAATTAGTACTTTATAATTGTTCTCGGATTTCAAGAGAATGCATTTCATAAAATCCTACATGTGAGCAATGATTTTTCATGGTTATGGAGTTTGTGCTTCATCTGAACTTTCTGCATACCCAGGTTATAATCACTGATCTCCTTTCCACCCCAAAGTGAAAAGACAACTGGGAATATTAAAACACTGCTTGCTGAGAATTTCTGATTTGTTAAAAATGTAATTGCTAATAGAATTTTTAGCATATAATTTATCTCCTCTATAATGAGAGACTAGGGAACTAGTTACATTTTTTTTTCTTTTCCTTTGTAATGTTAGATCTCCATTGGAGAGAAAAAAACTTGCAGCTGGAACTTATAACTGTTTGGAAACATCAACAATGTTGAAATTTACACTCACATATGCACATGTTACCAGACAATCAAAAAAATGTGTACAAACAATGAAAGAGGAAAACAATTTTATCAAAATGTGATTTGGTTGAACGAGGCACCAAAAGTTACACTCTTCTGTTTTCAGGAAAACACCGAGAATCAACAAGATGAGGTGGACTATATTCGAGCAAGATTTTGCAAAAGATTTTCTAACTCAGTGATAGGTATAGCTTATACTCGATGATTGACTTTATGAACTATGAATGGTTTTACCTCTACCACATTAAACAAGCAAGAAAGGTTGAACTAATAAAAAGAAACTGCCAGTTGGCACTCTTTCCTGCTGGATTTCAAGATTGTAGTCAAACACATATCTCCCTAATACTATTGGGCATGGTCTTTTAATAATATGCTTCCAGCTGAGAGGTTGGGAAAGTCTTCCACTGCTAATTTAAATCTTGCTTATCTAAGAGAGATTGGTTAATCCAAGTATGGCATTTTGGGATGTGGGATTAGACTAATACTACTCTAATAGAGATAATTTTTTTTTTTTTTTACTTCTTTGGGGCTTTATCTGTCAAGCTAGCTCTTTGTTAGCATTAACTTTCTCCTCCAGTATAATTGAGTAGAAATTGGTAAAAATAGATGAGCCTTAGTATCTATAAAGACCCTAAGGCAGCAAAGTTATATGGGAAGGTATGTATAAAACTTAAATATCTCAAACATATTCAAATCTTCTTCCTAAAATAAACATTATTTATAGTCCATATATCCAGGCAGGAAGTTTCTTCTTAAGTTTAGGAGATGCCTTTTATTTTGTGGGTCGAATCAGGGTGAATGGCAGGATTTATGCATTTGGTGCTTCTACACATGGTTTGGAGATACCAAAGCTATCTTGATTTGAATGAGACCTTTTTTATTTAAAGATTTATTTATTTATGCATCCAAGAGCTGGGGTACAGGCCAGATGCGCAGGAGGTTGAGAGGATTCACCAGAGACAGAGTGGGGAACAGAACAGGCAGACTGACGAAATACACTGCTGAGGGGAGCAGCAGGCAAGACAGGAGAGGTCTGCTGCACCACGTGGGTCACTTCCCTGGCCGGGGATCGAACTCATGCTGCAGTGGCTGCAGCTAGCTTAACGCCTTAGTGCTAACTTAACCCCTTAGTACTGTGTCTTAACCCCTTGCACCACCAGGGAGGCCCCTGAAAGATAACTTTAATTGGGGAAGTAGTATTGTGTAGTGGTTGAAAGAATGTACAATGGAAGTGGATGACCTAGATGCGTGCGGGTCTTGGTTTTGTAATTTGCAGGTTGTATGATTTTATGAGCTAAATGCTCCCATACTTCTTTATTCTCATCAGTAAATTGGAGATCATGATTGCTACCTAAATTAAATAAGATGACATATGTGACATGCTTAGTATAGTAACTAAAGCACTTCAAATAGTAGGGGTGTTATAGGTATTAGTAGCTATTATTATTCTTCTTTTAGAAGCATTCCAAAGCTTCATTGACAACACTAATGTATTTATTCCTAGATAGTCACTATTTCTCCTTTCCAGAAGGACTCCAGATATGCATCTTCTGATTAGAGAAAAGACACTAAAGCATTCAGTGTGAGATAGGTTTAGATTCCAAGTGAAATATAAGTGACTAAATTGTCAAGTGTTAGTTTGAATTTACCATAGTTCTACTTCTGCAGGGAAAAACCTCTACTGCTGCATTCAAAGGGCACATGAAGATAAATAAAGACTAGAGGACATTCTAAAGAGGTAACACTAGAAAAATAAATCCTCCCTTTATTTCAAAAGAAAAAATATGTGAGCCACAGATAGGAAATGATAGTGAAGTACATGAAAACTGAAGGTTGTTTGCCAAATTCTCTGTTTGTGGTATTTTTGTTTGTTTGTTTGTTTGTTTTTCTGCAGAAAAATATCCAACAGTTACTGAAAATGCCTGAAGAATGACTGCATACATTGGTACAGAAAGCAGCAGTACTAGTTCATCATTTTCAATGTTTGCATTAAAATAGCAAAATCACAGGGCAGCTCTGCTATGACAGCACTTGCAATATTGTATTGCAATTTATGTTAATATGGTTGTCTCTCCCACAAGTGCTACAAGTACTGGGTCATATCTTATTTGTATATCACCAATCCTGACCACAGAATAAGTGCTCAAAAACAAGTTTGCTACATCAATGAATCAATTTTGGTGAGACCCAGATAAGAGCATTCATTTATCTCATTTGTTAACAAACTTGATTGCCTGTTATACTTTAAAACAGCAAATGCTAAGCTGAAGCTTAAAATGAATTTCTCACTCAATAGTTACCAAACGATTTTAGCATGAAGATCTCCTTTAAGTGTCAAAAAATTTTATGAGTATTTGTACTTGAATTATCTCTTGATTGAGAAAATACATGGCACAGCAACTGCCAAAGCAGTTCCCACATCTATTCAAAACTGGTAATATAAAGTGTGTTTGTGGCAACATCTTTGTAATAGCAAAACAACTGAAGATCCATTATGAAAACATAATAAATGTCCACCCATAGTGGCTTGGTTAAATAAATTATGCTGCACTTATATAATGAAATATTTCATAACACTAAAAAAAGAAGGATGCTAGATCAATATATACAGATACAGAAAAAATATCCAAGAGATATTAAGAGAGAACATAAAATTGCAGCATGGAATGTACAGTATAATTTCCTTTGTGTAGGAAAAAACTACACAGGTCTGTTGGGATGCATATGAAAAAATTCTAGAAGAATATACAATAGCTTAAATTGAGTATAATAGCAATAGGGATTTACTTTCAGGTCATAAACTATTATACTGTTTGAATTTTACTCATGAGAATAAATTATTTGTATTTTAAAATCAAAATAGTATATCTATGTGTTATCTCTTTATTATATATATGTGTGTGTGCGTGTGTATATATTCACACTTCCATGTAAGAACTATATATTCTGCCAATGACTCATGCTTAGTTCATGCCTCTGTGAAAATTCTTTGCAATAATTCTGCAGCGTCCCCATAGTTTTTTCATTACAAAAAATGAAAACCAGTCTACATTGTTTTGTTACTCTTTTACCTTTTTGAACAAATAAGTAAACCAGTGGTTTTTAAAATGTTTGCTATCTGCACCATCCTTTATTCATGTTTATGAAATATTATTGCAAAGCCCAGTATTAGAATAGATAAAAGTAGAATTTTCTGATTGATTTCAGAATGAAGCTTCAGAACTCTCCTCCTGCTTTTTCTGGGGCAGCCTATAGTGGAAGTGAGGGGTATAAGTGGGGAAGAGGAATTCATACAACACAGAACACAACATCTTCTAGGAAGCCTAGTGTGATTTCATCTTTTTGCTTCTGTTGGGTCTGATCCTATGACTAGAGTGCAATCTCTATTAGGAAAAAAAAGGAGCTTGTCCCTATTATGCACAGGGTCTCTATTTTCAATCATGGCTACATTATTGAATGTTGAGAGTTTCAACAAAGTTTACATTATTTTGAGTAATCTTGCTAAAAACAACAATGAATTCATATTAAAGAGATTTTTTTTTTCTTCAATGCACCTAAGAGGTGACAGATACTAAAGTCTACAAGATAAAAATTGAAGAAAAAGCAGAGATCTAGAAATGCAAGTGGATCATGGATGACTTAAGCTGACTTTGCTCCAAGGTTATTTTTTCATCCTGTCAAATTAGAACTATGGTTTTGGCAGACTCTTCAAGACTCTCCAAAGAAAGGAGTATAAATGATATCCCACCTATATTGAGCTGGGATACCAGGGCCCCAATTCTCAAGGGACAAAGGAACTAGCAGTAACCATGCCTCTGCCCTTCTATCCTCTGCTCCCAGTAGATCTGAGTGAGTATTGATCTGCCACATCACAGAGCAGGTGACAAAAGGAAAGACAACCTTTCCTGGAGAAGTCATTGCCAGCATTTTTGCAGACTTGAATCCTACACTATGCACTGTTTTGAGGTCTAGGATCTTTAATCTATAAACTTTGATTGAGATGGTTCCAGACAATTGGTGTCCTTAGGTATCTGGCAGAAATCACCATATTTTCTCTCTGTAGCAAAGTACCTTTATGCTAGGCCTGAAGGAATCCCATAACTTAACACACAAGGAAACAAGGCATTGTGAGTGACTACCAAGAGAAGCATCAGTCAGCAGGACAAGGCAACAAACTTCAGATATTGGAATTATCAGTCATGAAGCGGCAACTACTATGGCCACAGTTAAGGAATCAAATGACAAATCTGAAAACAGCTGCAGAGAGCAGGAGCTATAAAAACTGACATACAAGATTTGAAAAAGTATGACCTTAAACATTTTTGAAAAAGAAAACTAAACTAAATTCTGTGAACAGATTGAACAGAGCATAAGACACCAATGAGTAGGTCAGGAAATTTATTCAGAATGAAGTATAGAGAAATAAAAAATTAGAGGAAAAGGGATATAGCAAGAATGGCAGATTCCAGTATAAGTTAGAATCCCAGAAGAATTTAAAAAGAATGAGACAGTGACATTATTTGGAAAGAATAGCTAAATGTTTTTCTCTGTTAAAGAAAGTCACTAATTCATAGACTCAAGAGCCACTCCCTGTCTCTGGGTAGAGATATTAGAAAAGATAAACATAGTTCCTTTATCATCTTGAAACTACAGACTATAAGAAACACTGCATGGAATACAGCAGCTGGTTAACAAGTAACTGACTAAATGAATCAAACTAAAGTGAAGGCTACAAGTTTAGACTGTCATGTGTAGTCACATGGTACAAGCCAAGAAACTTCATCTCTCCAAGTATAAGTTCCTCCTCTGTAAAAGATGATAATAACTGTACTAACTTTAATGGATACAGACAGGATTAAATACTTATTTAAAGCATGGCAAAAAGTGCCTTTCATGGAAAATACATAAAAATGCAAACTAACTTTGTTATTATATTACCAAAAAAGTCCATTAGCATAATTTATCATTTATATATGAAAAGCTTTTTCCCCCTTATTTTCTAAGTTTATCTCTACAACAAGTACACTTTGCTGGTATAATCTGCTTCTCTGTGATTTTGAATTATTTTAGAAAATTATTTATGAATAACATATTCTACAAATTTTGACACAGTTTCAAAAAACAATAATGAGGGGCCTCCTGCTGGCACAAGGGGTTAAGATGCAACCTATGAAGCTGTCCACAGCCTCTATAGCATGAGTTCGATCCCTGGCCAGGGAGCAATCCACATGGCGCAGCAGACCTCTCCTGACTCGCCCGCTGCTCCCCTCAGCAGTATACTTCGGTCAATCTGCCTCTGGTGTATCCTTTGAACCCCCACGCTTCTAGCCTGTACCCCAGCTCTTGTATGCATAAATAAATAAATCTTAAAAAAGCAATAACAATAACAATTAATATTGGTATATTGTTTCACAAGTTCAAAGTGCTTTAACATACAACATTCCATGATGGACTTTGCCAACACTACCATCTTCTGGAGAATGGGTAACTTTGATGGAATTTTAAATCACTAGCAACAGGAGGGGAAGTTAATTCTGAAAATAAGGATCAACATCCACTAAAGTATTACAATCCAATAAAGAAAAGTCTTGACTACCTAATATGACATATTGCCTAGCTAATTTTCTTTTTTTTTTTTAAGATTTATTTATTTACGCATACAAGACCTGGGGGTGCAGGCCAGCGATGCGGGTGTGGGGGGTGAAAGGATTCACCAGAGACAGAGTGGGGAACAGAACAGGCAGACTGAAATACACTGCTGAGTGGGGCAGCGGGCGAGACAGGAGAGGTCTGCTGCACCATGTGGGTTTCTCCCTGGCTGGGGATCGAACTCATGCTGCAGAGGCTGCGGATTGCTTCATAGTATGGTGCTTAACCCTTTGTGTCACCAGGGAGGCCCGCCTAGGTAATTTTCAAGGTAATGAGAAAACAGTGGTCTCTGCAATCCTCATACATTACAAATTGAATATTGATAGACAACAGAGTAGAAAAGGACAGTATCAATGAAAGCAGCAATGAAAGAAAATTCAATCAGGTGTGATTTGAAAGTACACTTCTATTAATGATGTTTCTATGTCAGTGGTTGCAATATGTACATTTCAATAATGACCGTTGAGTCAATGAACACTTATTTAGCACCAACTGTGTGCACCACAGTGGTCAAATGTCTTTTAAACTTGGCATATACATATCACATCATTAAAAAGATGCTTTAATGTATTTTCTGTTGTAAGACATGGGCACTAAAAACATAGGGTATAAAGCCAATGCATTATTCTAGGTTGTAACTGCACATGCCTCTTGGTTTAGGTTGACAATCTGTTACCAAGTTATTACCAAATAGGAGAGGAGAAAGAAATATCCTGAGTATGTTTTGGTGCATGATTCCAAGCCAAACCTAACCAAACACTGTGAAAGAAGGTATTATGGAGGTTAGCAAATAAAACCTGTTCAATAACCACCTTACCCCACACCAAGGACTTCTAGTCACCTTTGAAACCAAGGCCAAATCAATTAAGCTAAATTAAATGATTTCCTGCTTACTAGGTTTATTCTATTAGGTCCCTTAAAAAAGAGTCTGTGTCTGTTTTATTTCATTTAGGTAGAAGGATAGTCAGACATGTCATTAGATTACCTTTGAATTTGACCTTGTCCTTGTCATTTTTTATGGTAAAGAATAGGATTTTTTTTTCAGGGAAAAGAAAGAAAATGCTTTCAAGTTAGAGACATTGAAACCTAATAGATTGTGCTATTTAAACAGAAAACAAATTAAGATTGCTCTCGAGCCTTTTTTTTTTTTTAATTAGCCACAAGTTCCTAAAGGACATTAGACAATTATAGAAACATACTATGTGGTCTCAGACTTCAAGTTAACACTTATTTTCCTGGTTTCTGAAGAATGTTCATTTTTTTTTTTGCAATTACTTCCAGGACCATTTTCTTTTGCTTCTGAGAAAATATATATATTTACTGAGCATCATCTCTAGATGAGGAATCTAGAATCATCTTCTTAATTTTCTTTAAGGGAATTATCTTGATATAAATTTTGCAGATTCTCTTATTTTTATTTTAGTTATTAATTAAATAGAACACAGATTTCATTATCTACACACTGTTAACTCATTTTCTAATCCTCCTACATGTTATAACTTTCTCTAATTGTAGGGAAAACATTCCAGGTTCATTGAATAATATCTAAGTATTTTTTCCTTTGTCATTCTCTCCAAAACAATGCTTAATAGCTTGACAAATCAGAAAATATTTCTGTTTGTTTTATCTAAATCACTCCTGTGTACATTCTTTCTCATTCTTTCTCAAACACACAAGAGATGACCCTTCATTTGCCTTTCCCCTGTTTCCAATTACTTGACATCAACTAGTTACTGTGAATAGATCAAATTTTCACATTTCATAAATGTAGTAAATGTAACATTATTCCAGTTCTCATTTCAGGTGGGCTTTGGAATATATTTCAACTAGAAAAAATAATGTGAATTTAAAAACTTTATTTTCAGGCTTGGTTTACATTCACAAGGCTTTATGATTTTCCAGTATTTGCCCAAACCCCTAAAGCTACATGTCACTAAAGAAAAATAGTAGGTTTTAAATAAATTTACAGGACCATCACTTTTATATGGCCATACAGTAAAAGAATATATGGAAATTGTATTGATAAAATTTAAGTATTCTCTTCAGGTGTAGCAGAAGAACAAAGGAATGGAATATTGTGCCCCTTTTTACATATTTATCAAAGATTACCTGACTACAGGCAACAAATGTAGAACTGACCACAATTTGATATCTTATTGGACAACTGTGGGTTATGGTAGCAATTGGGGTATGTTATTTAAAGTAAACAGGGCAAGAGGAGGAAATAAAGTCATTTGTTAACATCAATGATTAGTAAAGAAGAAAACATACATTTGAAAATTACTTATAAATATTTTACACTGGGCCTCCCCAGTGGCGCTGCAATTAAGCGCCACGCTGCGATGTTGTCCGCAGCCTCCATAGCGCCAGCTCCATTCCCCACCAGCCAGGGAGAACCCCATATGGCACAGCAGACCTCTCCTGCCTTGCCCGCTGCTCCCCTCAGCAGTGTCTTCGGTCTGTCTGCCTGTTCTGTTCCCCGCTCAGGCTCTGGTGAATTCTCTTACCCTCCTGTGATTCTGACCTGTACCCCAGTTCTTGTATAAAATAAATAAATCTTTTAAAAAATATTTTACACTTAAAATAAGTAAGTGAAATCGGTAACTTGGCTGTTTCTTTCACCTTAATCTATTACCAGGTATATAATGCAATAGTCTTTCCAAGCCACATTTTCTTGCATGCCAATTATCATTGGTACATTGTCACTTATGGTGTTTTAAATCTTTTAGAAGGTGTATGAACTGAATTAGGCATACCTTCCCTAATTCATATGTTAAAGTCTTAAACTTCAATGTATCAGTACTGTCATAGTGGAGACAGGCCCTTTAAGGAGGTAATTAAGCCTTAATGGTAAGTGTGGGGCCTTATTCCAATAAATTGGTGTTTCTATAAAAAAGAGAAGGGAACGATCTCTCTCTTCCTGCCACAAACAGGAAAGGACATATGAAGACAGTGAGAATGCAGATCTCTACAAGACAGGAAGTGAAATTGACCATGCTATTGCCTATATCTGGGACTTCCTGTTTCCAGAACTGGGAGAAAATAAATGTCTGTTGTTTAAGCTGCCCAGACTATAGTATTTTGTTAGGGTAGCCCAAGAAAGTTCACATGGAATTTATTGAAATATTTTGGAGCATGTTTTAGGAAAACTTAAAAACACACAAGGTATGGAATTATAGTGACAGTGGCTAAAACAGGACATTCTGATTTCACATCTGGTATACTTGTTTAGTTTCATACAACTCAAAATGAGAAATGAATGATTCATTATTTATATATTAATTTAAAATGTTAAAAAATTAGAAGAAAGAGGCATGAAGTAAAAAATACAATTCTCTTTCCTCACCCCCTAAAACTTGCCCACCCTTCCTAGCCAGGTAAACCATTTTAAGGATTCCTTAAATATCTTTATGGTAATTTTCTAATCATACACACATACACACACATCACACCTTTTTCTATGAAAGCGAAATTTTACTATACAACTGTCAACTATTTTTAATCATCTAAAAACATATTTCCCAACATAGCATACATATAGACTTTTTTCATTTTTAAAGACTCTGTTACATGCCATGATATACATAAGCCATAATTTATCAATCTGGTTTCCATCTTACATGCATTTAGAGAGTTAGTTTCTAATTGTTTTCTATGATAAACCAATCCACAATGTACATTGCTGTATATATCTTTACATTTTCATGAATTGTCATAGAAAAGAACCCTAAAAATAAAAAAAAGAGTGAAAGCATTGTGCATTTTTCTTTTTGACAGATATTACTAAATTTCCGTCCAAAAATGTTATAACAAGTTGCTTTTCCATAGCAGAATCCACAAAGAATCTGTTTTCCTAAGTATTAGTTCACACTGGTTGATATAGAAGTCTTTAGATTTTTCTAAGATGTATCTTATAGTTGTTTTAATTTACATAGCTTTAAGTGTCAGAGAAGTTGAGCATCTTGGACAAAATCTTCTCTGAAGGACTTCTTGTTGTTAAATAAGGTAAATAATTTAAGGCCCTGAGTGCATGGTGCTCACACACACACACACACTCACACACACAAACACACACACACAGTTAGAACATTCACATTCTTTAAAGCCTTTCTTTAGCTGTTGAATCTTTAAGTTAGATGTTACAATGGTATAGGATATCAGGTCAATCCCTTTGATATACAAGTAAAATCAACTTCAAATAAATATTAAAGGTTAATCAATTTCAAAGAAATTTTTCAACTTAAAATAACTGCAGAGGAATACATTCTTTCTATATGTCTAAGCCCTCCTTCAATATAGGTCAGTCTAGAGACAGTTGCAATAATGGATGGAAAGAGTAGATGATGTGTGAATGAGAAAAATTTGCTCAAAGTCTAGGACAGTGTTAAACTTGTATGTGATTAAGACAGATTATGAACTGAATGAATACACGGACAATTACAGATAATAAACATGTTAGTAAAAGCATTACACATTTATCTTGGAGGAAGGATACTGAAAATTTTCTTTGCTAAATGGAAACATCTCAAAATATATGCTGGTATCCCTATGGAAACATTCACATTTTATAATTACTAGGCTAGCAGAATGGATTCTCCTAACACACAATAAAAGTCTTCCTTATTTCCCATTACCCTCAGTTTTCTGGTATATTAAGATAAGAACAATGGTATTAAGCCTATTTTTTCCTTGATTTTTTTCCTGTTTATTTTTGGGAGATTTTTAGTTTGGAAAACAGAACCAGCATTCTTGAAATTCAATTTTTGTCTTTGATCAAGTTTATTTCCTAGTTTATGTCTTTTGGTTGTCTGTTGTTTTTTCCCAGTGCTTCACAATTTTTCTCAACATGAAAATAAATGTTACAGTTAATATTTTAAAAAAGCAAATAATTTAGCAGTCAAATGAAATGGTTCATTTTTATCTCAAGCATGTGTGGATCTCCTGGCCCACAATACGCCTAACAAGCGGTGGCTCATAATAGCTACCCCTATCGTTTCTTAGTTGTTACTTAATGGACATTCAGATTGTTATTTTAAACTCAAATAACAGTAGTAGTCCCAGTAATAATGGGATATTGAAAACTCCCATATGTTTTATCTGGGTGATTTTACATTTTAATCAAGTGGAAGAGAACAAAACCTGCTTTATAGCTATGAATGTTGATGTGATTTGGTGTGAGAGCTGAGGTTTGCTAACTGTTGGTGTACAGAATAATGCCTTTGGGAAAATACTATATAATGATGTTTATGTAATGTGCTCCATGCTATGCTGAGACTTATTTGGAACCTTAAAACAGAAAAAGGCTCAGTTAGGTCAATATTTGGGAAGAATATCTGTTAGATTCTTTATTGTCAATAGTTAGTGAAAGAGGAACAAATATTACAGGAGAGAAACTAAACCACTATTAAACAAAGGAGTCATCACCATGAAGGGCATAACCTTCCTTAGTACAAATCAGGCCAGACAAGCTTATGTGTGTTTGCGTGTGTGTATGTGTGTGTGTGTGCTGGGATTACCAAATCGGTGCATAAAGGAAGACAAGAGGGGTTATAAGAGCAGGACTTTAGGGAAATGTTTGACACAACAATTATTATTTGTTTAAATTCTTAGGCTATAAGTACATCATTGGAGCGTTGTGAAAAATAATTTACCACAACCACATGAGGTTTAGTCTCAGGAGAGGAAGCATGATTCAGTATTATAAAATCTATTCATGGAGAATAGCAGATCGATATATTAAAAGGAAATGATATGTTTATGTCAAAAGGTGTTGAAAAGGAGACTGAAAATATCTACAGACATTCTCCATGCAAATGCTAAAGGAAATAGCAGATTATTTCTTGGACATGATAGAGAAACTGTTTTTAACCAGCAGACAGTTTTCATTTAATGACAAAACCTAGGAATAAAATAAGTATTCCCCTTATAATTATTAATTTGCATTATTATTTGGGGATTTCTGATTAACCAATGTAGGATGAAATCAAATATGGGGTATAAATTTTTGGCAGTTATAATCTCCAAAGAGTCATATGAAATAAAATAAAGTTGCATATAATGAAAGTTTAGATTCATAATTAAAAGACGAAATCCCATTCAAAACAACAAAAGATATCAGCAACCCAGAAATGATCTTAAAAAGATCTTTTGAAACCATATATAAAGAAAATTACAATTTTAACTGAATTCTATATAAGTAAAACATGTAAGGAAAACTGAAAATTTTATTGATATTAAATTGCTAAAAATTAATTTTGGAAGAGATGACTGAACCTCATTTGTACTTGCATGTTAGATGATTCCCACATTTATTTACATATTTTGCATAATTAAAAAAATAGAAGCTTCTGGGAAACTGAAAACATTTTTCCCAACATAAAATTCTGTTAGAAAGAATGAACGGGCAAGGGCCTCCCCGGTGGCGCAGCGGTTGAGCGCTGGGTTGCGAAGCTGCCCGCGGCCTCTGCGGCGCCGGTTCGATCCCCGGCTGCTCCCCGGCCACCGGAGGAGGGTCCCACATGGCGTGCAGACTTCTCCTGCCGCCCGCTGCTCCCCTCAGCAGTGTACTTCGGTCCTTCTGCCTGCTCTGCTCCCCGCTCTGGCTCTGGTGAATTCTCTCACCCTCCCGCGCTTCTGACTGTACCCAGTGCATGTATAAACAAAACAAACAAACCAGCAAACAAATAAATAAAGCATGCCTCTATAAAAAAAAAAAAAAAAAAAAAAAAAAGAATGAACGGGCAAGCCTATCAAAGTAAATTTGATACCACCACCATAACCACTGAAATACATTGTAAACTCATAACTAAATCTATGGTTTTGATATAAAAATAGACAGCTGAATGGAAAAGAATAAATAGCTCAGAAATAATTGTTATTATCTGTAAAAATGTCTTCTATAATAAAGTTATTATAAATCAATAAAATGGAAGGAGAAGGCTTAGTCAAAAGTGGTCTAGGATAATTGCAATTTGGAAAAGAACTATGTACTCCTTCACCTCACCTATTATTCCAATTAACTTCTAAACGAATTAAAATGCTAACAAAAAAATCAAACCACTGTTAAGATAGAAAATATGGAAGTAAATATTTAGATTTTTGTATAGAAGATGCCTATGAATTTGCAATTTATAAAAAAGTACTCAAAAGAAAAAAAATCAATAAATTTAGATTTTTAAATATAAAAACTCCCTATTTCATAAAAACATCTCCACTCTGCATCTGATAAAGGGTTAATAACTTTGTGAATTTGCCCATACACATTCATAAGTACAGGGCATAGGACATGAACAATTTGCCAAAGAGGAAATACAAGTAAACAAACATATGGGAAAACGTTCACCTCATTAGTAGGAAAAGGAATGTAAATTATACTTAGATTGGGAAAAAAGATACCATTTGTTTTTGTAGCTTAGGCTTCTGAGAAAAAGGAGGAGAGTAGACAGTTTGAGCCTTGGGACTTCTGTGTGTTAGGGAAAGTGTGAGCTGTGAACTAACAGGAAGAAGACCATGTCATAGTACTGATCTATCCCACCACACTCACCCTGGAGCTGCCCCCAGCAGAGGTGGCTGAGTGGTATGAGAGGGAGTAGAGGAGGAAAGTTGGATGTTGAAGAACTCTGACAAGCCTGCTGTTATTTTCTTTAGTTAAATTGAAGAATTTTAATAAACAGCTAAGAGTGGCATTAAAAATATAAACTATGACATCATCTTTCAAAAATCACATCAGTAAAAAATATTCCTGATAGGAAGGGTAGTGTGAACCTGGAATATTGCTACCTATAACCTCATTTATCATGTTACATTACTGGACATTAATAACCAGTTAGAGATGGCTGAAAGTTTAGGTACTACTTTCAACTGCTAAAATGCACAAAATTTATTGAGTATTATGTTTTGGGTATTGCAAGTAACCTTGACTTGGAATCTCTCATTTAGTTCTCACAGTGGAATGTATGTTATTGCTGTTGTTATTATTACCTCATTTTTACGTGAAGAGAAATTGAGTCTCAGGAAGGTTAAGAGACTTCAAAGATTAGATAGCCAATAGACAAACAGACCTACAATTTGAACCTGGATATTCTGATAATGAAATCTGTTCTTAATCACAACAATATAGTATAATAAGAAACACCATGGTATGATGTCCTATGCACATTATAATTATGACTCTAAATAGGGCATAAAAATTCAAAATGAAATAGATCAAAGTGGTGAGAGGTGCTGAAGTGCTGGGATAGACAATTCATTTTTGAAGTTAATGAAAAATTAGGGCATAGCACTTAAAGTCAGATATTTTTAAAATGAAGAACTGTCAGGCAAAAAATATATACACACACAGGTTGTCCCATCACCAGTCTGACTCTCCAGCTGGACGTAAGCCAATGATGAATGTGACAAAGTCACCTTAGACACATCTGAGGGTTTCCAACCTAAATCTGCTTCTTGGTTAATACCTTTTCCTGCCTATATACTTGAGTATATACAAAATGATACTCAGAACATACCTGAATATAAATTTATAAAAATGGGTCCTAATTTAAGATTTTGCTAATTTGAGATTCCAATAACTAAAAGATGAAGGTGATGGTAATGATAGTAAAACTTACTGAGCTTTTTTGAAATGCCATACACTATACTGAATATTTCTCTGCCATTTTTGTGCATTTAGTTCTCAGAGCAACCTCACAACATAATTTTATATGTTTGCTAATGATTATTTTTCAAAATACACTTTTTATCTCTTTGCTTCAGTTTGTCTCTGATGAAGACGAAGAATCATGCACTTATCTTCCTTACCAACTATTGTGCTACTAGTGTGGACAACTCCTGCTGAACACTGTAGACCTCCAACAGTCACAGCTATAGTCAGTCTGCTTGGGTCTCAGTGAAGAGGCCAGTCCAATTCTTGGGGTACTCAAGCTCCAGGATGGGAATAAAGTGGACTTTATCTCAAATCATCACAGGTTGAGGGCTGAATAATTAATAGGAAATATAGAAGGGAGAAAATGAGGGAAGAAAGAAAAGATAAATGTATGGAAAGGGAGGAAATTAGAAAGAAGTAGGAGAGGAAAGGAAGGAAGGTAGGGAAGGAGGGAGGGAGAAAGGAAAGGAAAGGAAGTAGTGAAATTCATATTGACAAGGCTGTAATATACAATTGTGTGAAATTACCATAAGTTTAGTCAGCCCAATCAGGCATTTTGGGAACACTATGGTGTTTGCACTGCCTCCACAAATCGCGCTGGAAACATTCCCAGAATACCAGGCCACTAGGCAGTGTTTTCTTGGTTGGCAGTGTTCTCTTGTTGCCTTCTCAGTGATGGAATAAGTGTGAAAAGTAAAAGTTACCCACAGGCAGCTGGGTAAATGCCTAAGGGTTCTCTGGAATAGGTTAGCAATAAACTAGTTATGTCCAGCTTTGGACTTTATGGCTTTGAGCTGAACAAAATGGATTTTGAAAAGTTTGTTAATTGTCTTATGAAGAAAGAGAGGACATAGCTACAATATATTATTCATCCTATTAGAAGGAATAGAGAACAGGGTCAATGCCAGGAGTGTCAGGGGCCAATCTACCTAAGAGTACAAGCTGGTATTTATTGCTACCTTGATAATGATGTTGTAGTATTAGAAAAATGAATCCATTTATTTTATTAAACATGGTAAGCATCAGGCCCAATATGGGTGTCTTTGTCCTAATTAACAGAATGTCAAAGGATGTATTCTTGTTTCTAAAAATAGCATCGAGTATAGCATTTTGAAAAAAAAAAAAATCATTAAGTCCAAGTGATGAAGCAGAGCTGAATTTATCCCTGAGGCCACCACTACATTATAGTATGAATCTAGTGCAAGGCTCCACAGAAGGGGGTCCAGAATTCCATTCACTAAGGGACTACTTTTAAACATAATCAAGGAATCATCCAAGATTGTACACTAAGTAAATAATGTGAAATCATTTCAAGTACTAATATTCTTGCAACATTCCAGACTTGATCACATATTTCCTAATCCTAGAACTAGTAGTAGAATGTTTGAAGCAACTAAAGATGGTTCTCTTTCCAAAGTATTTGCAAATAGTAACATACTCTTTCCATTTGTATAAATGTTTCTGAAAACACAAATACTCAACGGTTACTTAATACTACAGCTGGTTCATTCACAGCTTCTTAACTGAAAAATTTCCTCTTCTTGTTTATACACATATATTATTATAGATGATCAATTCTGGCTGCTATTTCCTACCTTAAATACTTCTGAGTAAAATCCAAGGCCCTTTATAATCTGATTCTGCTTGACTACATAATTTCATTTTCTGATTTTGCAATGGAAAAAAACTTGGTTATTTATCTTCTAGCAAACACCTATTCATCAATTAATTTTGAGCTTTAATGATACTTTGTATGCAATGACTTCCTGAGTTAGACTTAAATGATCAGGGTTGCTGCCATTGCACTTTTTACACACATGGTAAGACAGATATCAAACTCAATTTGTTCACTGATATATCTGACATGACTACAACTTTACTGAGGACAGGAATAGCTTATCTTTGTGGGCTGAGAGGCTACTATGGTGTCTGGAACAAAACTCTGAAAACTGGCATCCATGGAAATCCTCAAGCAAACAGAACATGATTAGTGCTGGGCATGATCTTTCACCCACACCTGCTCTAAAATGAGGACCAATTGGGAAAAGGAGGACCACTCTTGATTCAGGAAGTGAGGAGGCAAAGAATGGATTTCCTTGTCTTCAATGCTCTCTCTCCTCATCTTCCTGCATGGGGACCAATTAACAGGATGCCAATTAATCAGGAAATGCATGAAATAGCTCTCATGGTGCTGGGATGATCAGTTAATCCTAGTATCCTAAATGGATATGCAAGCCATGCTTGACAACAGAGTGGGTGTGTAAGTGAGAATGAGCATCAGATAGTCTGAAACTGTGACCTACATGTGTTTGGTTGCCAAGACCCCCAGAACTGTCAATGCATTCACTGGGAAGGTTTGTTCTAGTCACTTCATTAATTTCCTACCAAGGGAACATAGATTTTATGTTAAACATGTTTGCTCCATTCACTCATGTTAGGACTTATATATACTTTAATATTTTAAAATCAATACCTGATAAAAGGGTGTTATAAAATTTGATTAATGTGAGTATTTTAAAGAATGGAACTATTATCCTATTCATTCTGATACATTTATCTGCACCGTGTGCCTCTATCATGTATATATATGAATATATATATTCATATTTATTATTGATATACAGTCACATATATTTGTATACATATTTATAATTAAATATATTTAAAGGTGATCACAAAGTATTGTTGACCCCTATCAAACCTATTATTCTCACCCTTTCTCATGCATGATATTAAATCTGAGGTTTATATGCTTAATCTTTGGAACCACTACATTTCAATTCATCAAATTTAATAAATGTAATATTTGCTTTGCTTTATTGCTTCAGATTGTCTGGAAACTGTCAGATTCAAATTCAATCTTCTGAATCACTTGCTAATTCCCCAGTTTTGATTCATCTGAAATTTTGGTGTCCCACCCTCCATGACATCATCCAAACCGGATGAGAAGCAGCACTTGGAGTTAAATGAGAAGCCACAACTGTGACTTCTCAATCTAAGATCACTATGTCCATTTAGGTCTTAATTAATATTTTTATATTTTTAAACACCTAAACTTTCATTCATGTTGTGCTTAAGAAGAAAGAACATTTTGTGGTCCCATTTACTTTGTGCCTGCTCTATTTTCCTGCTGCTCTTGAAAGCAATATTGCCAAAAATGATGTCAGTCAGTCTTTGTGCTTGATGAACCCACAGGTTTCCCTTGAATACTGCTGCTCTTTCCACATTTTCACAACCCATTCCTTCAGTAGTGTGTTTTGGTTCTTCCCGAGGCTTTATGTGGAAATCACATGTCTCTCAATGAGGAACTGAAGATCAAAATGCTGTTTGATATTTCCAGTAATAGTTTCCACTTATCACTCTGGTGTTGCCTCCAAGCTCATCCTACTTAGTATTCTTTAAAGGACAACAATTTGAGAAATAGGATCAGGAGCTATTTATTCTTCCCTCATTGGAGTACTAAACCAGATATAATTATTCATTAATTCATTTAATGTTTTCACTATTTATTGGGCACTTTCTAGAAGTTTATATACAGAGGAAAGACTTGTTTACTATTATTTAGCTATTTACCAGGCATTGGACAGGACACTGCTTCTCAAGGTATGATCCCAAATTAGCAGCTTCAGTATTACCATGGAAATTGTTAGAAACATATATGTGGGGACTACCTCCCATACATAGTGAATCAGAAATTCTTGCAGCATGTTTTAACAGGTCCTATCCCTTGTATCATTATGATGGTGCACATTAAAGTTTAAGAACAACTGAAATAAGATAGATATGTGTTACAGTTGTCAGTAAACTTCTAGAGAACAGAGGATGATAATTCAAAATAATACAGGAATGTGTCACTAACCTGTGTGACTTACTCATACACATATAGGTGGACATATATATGGTTTTGTTTCAAGGGTTCCCTTATGGAAAGAAAATGTCTCTCCACCTGCCTATTGATATAAATTATTTTAACAAATGGCAAATTTTATTATTAACTATCAGAGAATTTGTTACATCAAAACATTTTTGGAATGAGATGGTGTCACAAGATCAAACTCATCCTCTATTCTTTAATCAAAGAGTCATAACATGGGAAGCCAAAATATGATGAGGTAAAGAACTAAAACGAACTAAATTAAAACCAGTTCATCCAGCCACAGATGAGCTTGTACAAGTGCTAGCAAATGGAGGCTAGTTGGATACAAATGAGAAAAGTAAATGTCACTGCCCCCTCTTGTATATACCCTATTTGACCTTCTTACAGAAGGTGAGAATCTTTGGCATTGCCTGGCACCATGATATCTGAAAAAGAACATGCTTCCTGAGCACTCTGACGCACTAACATTCTTTGAATTATTTATAAAGACTTTCATTCACTTTTTTTCCTAAACACAATTTGACTTTATTCATCTTTATGCTCAGATGAGTCATTAATTCAAGTACTGCTGTAATAGTATTCCAGTATTTTTAAAAATTGGTTTCATGTAGTTCTAAAGGTCTTAGTGACATTGCAGATTTAAATAAATGTATCTCCAAATGAAGATAAGTTGGATGCACAGGTTTGTGGTATCTATGATCTTTATGCTCCAGCTTACTACTGACTGAAGACATTTGTTTTTGGTCTCTTATGGTGACCCTTCTCACATGAGGATCATTCAGAAGTACCTGGAATAGACCTCCATATCAGCATTAATTCTTTTATTCTTTGTTTTTATTTATATATCTGTCACCTTTGTTGAAATTTGAGGATATTGGGTTTTTCAGTCCATTTCTTTATGCCTAGCAATCATTACAGTGCTTCAGAAATTATTTATTTCATAAGTATTTACTACATAAATGAATGAAGAGGTGGATGAGGAAGTACATGATTTTTTTTTTGTTAACCAAAATCATAGCGTGCTTTCCCCAAAATGGCTTTTATATTTCCTACTAAGCAATTACAATGGAAAATAACACTGAGATTTAAGACCTTAACTTTTTACATATTTCAGGTTACTTTTTGCCTATGATAGAATGTTTCATCTATAAAGAAAAATGATTATGAAATACATATTCTATGATGTGCTAAATGCTTTACTATTTTCCTCTCAGTTGACAGTGAAAACAAACAGGTGTTTATAGTGAGACTATTAATAGATTTATTTAATGCTTTGAATAGAAAACATTTGCTTTGGACATCTAAACATCATTTAACCAATTCGTTCTTTTGCTTTATAATTTTCCTCCCTCAGTGCTTCACTCTCTGTCTTTTAATTGTCTTTTTCTGGACCCACTATATCATTCTTCCCTATGTTATTTCAACCTAACTTGTACAGAAATGTAGAATTAGAGGAAATACCCAATTTGTGCAGACCACTAAGGCTTTATTCCTATGGCTATGGCCCAAACAGGCCTAAAAAGGGAGAAGTGTTGTTTCTGTTGCCTTGATCCATTTAGTGGGTCTGAGGGTGGTGGAAATCTAAAGATGCTGCCTTTCCACTCAAGACCAATATTAATGATCTACAGAAAATGAGAACTTATACCACTTTTCAGTAACATTTGCCTCACTCGGGTACACATGGACCGAATAGATAGATTTTTTAAAAGCATTTTATTAGCATACTGAAAATTCCCATTAAACGCTAGACTAGAGAACTCACTAAGTCACACACTATATTGAAAACTGTCCTTCATGAGACTTCAAAGGATAGGCCTAATAGGTTTTTCTCATATCTAATATCAATGATTCTATTATACTTACTGTAACTTAATTCTTTTTGTATCTCCAAATGAAAATTTATTACATAGAGAAATTTTTTAAAAGCATAAAGGGTAAAATCATATTTAATGAGGGATGAGATGATTTTAAGTGCTACAGTGTGTTCCTCAAAGAATTGGAATCATTCAAATTTTCTCAAGTCCTCTGCCCTGGGCATTCTGATGGTAAGATACATTTTAGTTGTTTTCAGGACTCAATACCTAAAAAATTTAGGGCCTCCCTGGTCACACAAGTGGTTAAGACACAACCTATGAAGCTATCTGCAGCCATTGCACCATGAGTTCAATCCCTGGCCAGGGAGCTACCCACATGGTGCAGCAGACCTCTCCTGACTTGGCCACTGCTCCCATCAGCAGTATATTTCACTCAATCTGCTTGTTCTGTTCCCCACTCTGTCTCTGGTGAATTCTCTCACCCTGCACATCTCTGGCCTGTACCCCAGCTGTTGTATGCATAAATAAATTTTAAAAATACCTAAAAAACTTATTGGTGAGTTTTTTTTTTCTGAAAATGGAACACACAAATATCTTTACAATATCTATATTTAGTTTTATAAATATTTTTCATGTGGAAACAATAGCAATTAGTTCAGTTTCTTTGGTACACAATATGGTTTTAATGAATCACCTTGTTTAGGATTTTGTCTTACTACTACAGAAAAATAATTACCTCATATAAAATTAGGAATATTTTCTGTTAATAACAACAAGCATTGTGTTATTTTCTGAAGTGCAAAAGAAAATATCCCTTCAGCAATGATATAATAGTTTGGGTTTTGATATATAGAATTTTTTTATCTTTCCTTTAAGATTCTGGATAAATGCCAAAGTTCCATTTCTATTATACCAGTTGTATTCTGTAAAAATAGGTTAAAATCAATTAAAGTCATATATTCTAGAAGAGCATCGAAATATATGGAAATGTTATTAAGTTAAAGTCTTTTTTTTCTGGCAGTTCTCCTCCAAATTATGTCCATACCACTTTGTTTCACCGTAGAATAAAGGAAGTTGTGTGTTTTCATTTCTTGGCAGGTGAAGGTAGAACTAATACAGAGAGGAACTTCTTTGGTAGTGTATGGGGCTCCACAGAAACTGACTAACTGATGACATCACCCTGTAAGGAAGAAACTCTCAATGCTCTTCCAATAGCTTTAGAAATCAGTACAAGCTGCTGTTTGGTCTGTAATACCTCCCAACCAAAAAGCTTAGTGATAATGAAAAATAAATAAATGAAAACTCCTAATCCCAAAACCATTGGTAGTCTAGCACTTTCTGTAAGCTTACAAGTGCTTCATGCAAATTAATGCTCAAGTTCAATGATGCCTTGTTTTTCTGCCATGATTTTTCTGAGCCAAAGAGTTTTTTCATGTTCATAGGAAATATAAATCGATTTAGTCTAGCTTTCCTTTGCTCAAGGAAAAAAGTATGCATGGCCTTTCAAATGAGCCAATCACTTCAGAATAAGGTCATCCATTCAGCTGAACCAAGATTGCTTTTTAAAGCAGAACAATAGCCCTGTATAAGGAAGCATGCATTTTGCCAGAAGTAGACTATATCTGAATTCTTTTTGCAAAATCCTTTAAATCTAACCTAAATAGAAAACAACCCTGGAAATGTTGCATTGTGCCAATTGGCGACTAGCCTCAGACATGTGTGTGTATGCATGTGCACACATATACACATATATGTATACATAGGTATATGTAAATATATATCCGTACATGTATGTTTGGATAAACACAGACATCCTTTTAATCTTTCTGATGTAACTAGCTAGATGGAAGAATAAACATATTTCTCACCATATACTAGTTGTCCTTGTCAAAAATACATGCAGTTAAACATATTGTAGTATTTGCTTGAAGGGAAAACACATTAAAATATTTACCAAGTAAGCAAAACCTAAATTATAACTATACTACCACCAGTGCATGCATTAAAAACTTTATACTTTTACTGAATTTAAATATTTAGGGGTTTTCCTTTGGTGACTTTTAGAGAGAAATGTTTTGAAGGGAAACTGTAGCCAAGTTGCAAACATTTTAATGAAAATTTTAATTTCTTGATGTCAAGTATTATACTTATTGGAACCTTGAATATATCCTGTGCATTCTCTCCATCTTTCTCTTCCCATTTCTCTTGTTCTCCCTGTGTTACTATCTTTGTTTCTTTTTACCTGTCAATCACACACATACACACAAACTCACTTATACAAATATTTCTTCCTTTTCTCCTTTCCAGTTTATTCAGAGCAACGTCCAGCATTTGTCATTTTGGCTCTTGCAATAAATATATACATTTGATATAATAATAGAAATATATAGAAGATTAAGATTTTCTGGAGGGGAGGAAAAAAATACCTTGCAAGATATCTGTGGTGACAGACAAAATTTTGTAGCAGATTTATGTCTGAAAAAGGGTAGACAGTAAAGATGAGTTCCCCAAATGGATGGACATGTACAGATGTTTGTGAGCACATTTCATGTATCAGCAACGTACATTAAATGAGATGGAGGGAAACAAAACAATGCTGTGGTAGGAAAGTTAGGGCATATGGGAGAAGGACAGATTGCTAGCAGTTCAGTACTGAAGGAATGTAAAGTGTGAAAAAAGACATTAAAGACAGATGTTGAAATCACTGAGGATCCAATGGTGAGGGTCTTTGTATGCCACTGACGAGTTTAACTTTCTTATATGTGGTATAGAGTCATTAAAAGATTTTAAACAATGGATTGACTTGTCCAGATGTACATTCAGATCATCCACTTAAGCAGATATGTGGTATGGGAGGAAAAACATGTAAGTCTTAATGAAGGAAGTGGTCAATGGATGTACAGATGGCTAACCTTCTGCAGAGATAGTATGGAGAAAAAAATGATAGTACTTGGCAAATTATTAGAAAAAGGGAAAGGAAAAACCAATTAAGAATTTTAGCCTGGGTGTAGGGTCATTCAAGTATACGGAAAGTGGTGACATTTGTCAAGATAAGAAATATGTGACAAAATTGGGTCGGCAAGAAAGTTTTCAGGCATTTAAATTTGTGATAATAATAATATCAATTAGCAATATGAGTCTAGAACTCAGGAGGAAGGTGATGGAGAACTTATATATCAAAAGCATTCACAGGATAATCTCAGCAAAATATATAGCATAAATAAAGAATAAAATGTATTATTAAAACCTTGGGGCACAACAAAATTTAAGCATGGATAGTGAAGAGGAGAAGTAGAATAAGAAATGATGAGTCTTACATCATAGAAGCCAATAATTGGAACACTTTCAAAAATCATATATTTGAAAATTTAATTCATTAGTCTAAAAAAATACATAAGGCTAAGTTTTATATATTGAGACCTTTTATATTATGTTATTTCAAAAGTCTAGTCGAATCCACAGTCCAAATATGAAATTCATGCTATTTCTGTATTAAATTAGACCAGAGAATTTAGGATATAGACAGAGAAATATGTTTTTGACATATATTAAAGAGCGTGAGGGCCTCCCCGGTGGCCCTGTGGTTGAGTGCTGTGTTGCAAAGCTGCCCGCAGCCTCTGCAGTGCCGGCTTGATCCCCAGCTGCTCCCCAGCCACCGGAGGAGGGTCCCACATGGCGTGCAGACCTTTCCTGCCACCTGCTGCTCCCCTCAGCAGTGTACTTTGGTCCTTCTGCCTGCTCTGCTCCTTGCTCTGGCTCTGGTGAATTCTCTCATCCTCCCGCGCTTCTAACTGTACCCAGTGCTTGTATAAATAAATAAATAAATAAATAAATAAAAATTAAAAAAAAAAAAAAGAATCCAAGTGGTAGAATAACATTTAAAAAAAAAAATAAAGAGCGTGTGCTCCTGGGCAGTCAAAAGAATAAAAATGAAACAGTAAGGCAAGAAAACTAGATAGAAAATTTAGAATCTGCACAAAATTTAATTTTGCATTTAATTTTACAATCCTTTGTTTTACTACTCTCTGCTGACAGCAATTTTGTAGTGTTTCTGGCATGTTCTTATAAATATTTGTGCACCGAACCTACTTCTTTGAGTAAATGTGATTTTAAAAAGGACATATTTTGCCAAATTGGATTTACTATTTCTTTTTCTGGAGCCATATATATCATATGAATTCTCTATAAAGAGCTCATGAAGATGTTGGGGATGCAGGAGATTCCTTCTACATACTTAAGTTTAAATATTATCAAAGTAACCATTTTGCTTGTCATTTGAAGTAAGGGAAACAGAAAATTTATGATGAGGAAAACCCACCTTTGAAGTTTTCATAGATATTTTGAAGAGGAAGTATGAGAATACCTGTTGAAAATCAACATACAATCCGTATGTATCCCTATTCAGAGTAGGAAAGTCACTAGAGTAGCAGAGAATAAAAAGAAATTACTATTGTTAAAGTACTTATGGGCAACCATGCCCTCTGCTAACAGTGTCTATAAATATTAATAGATGCATTTAGCCCTTAAAACAATTCTTTGAAATATGTTACCCCATTTGCTAGTGAAGAATCCATACTCTTGGGAAATTAGGTAATATGTTGAAAATTAGATAGCTAGACAGTGGTAAAGTTGTCATCCAAAGTGAAATGACCTAATGTCAGTATTTACAGTTCAACAGATATCAACTAAGGTTAAATAAATGCAAAGTAATACAAGTGGGCAATAAGCACCGTAAAATGAGGGAGGGTGGCATCTATAACTGTTTATATCCCATTTGAAGGGCAATCTAAGATCTGTATTATATATAGACAGAAGTGCAAATGAATCATGCCCACAAATTCCCATCACTGTTTTCTCTATACTTTGACAACTATTCACCTCCTCTGCTTTCTAGGTCACCAGTCTTCACCTTAGTTCCCATTTTGATTCAGTATGACTTATTGTCTAAACTGCCATTATATATTTTAATTCATGGTTTATTGCCTCTCTTCGGACTTGACACTGTTTGGCCTCATACAAGTTAGGTTTTTGTTAAAACAGCACATACTCTGATCTGATAAGTTGAATACATAAAATAGCATACAACTGGAAATCTAGTTAGCCTAGGTCCAGAATATCTTTATCTAAGCTCCAGTCATAGGTAGATCTGTTGTCAAATAGGATGAGAAGCAAATAAAGGAAACAGATGCAAGCAACAATTGGTCCCAGTCTCTGATGAATCACAGATTTAAAATATTCATTAACAACATCCTGCTGTTCGTGACACCAGATATTACTGGTTGTGAAGAATTCTAATGATTAATTAGGGTACTACTTAGAATTTCACATTAATTGTTTTACTCCTCTTTTTTCATTATAACAGAAGATACATTTTTTTATAATAAATTTTATTTTTATATTCCCCATACAATTGCAGCCCCCCCATTCTGACCCCAATCCCTCCCCTCCCGCCCCCCCACCCCCCGAAAGTGTCTCTGGTTCATAGTTTTTTGTTGATTTTGATTTTCACTTTCTTATAGTTATTCATTTTCCTGGTCCCTTATTTAAGTTTTCTAGATTCCTAACAGAAGATACGGTTTTAAACTTTTGGGTATTCAAAAAAATTTTTTTTAAGGATTTATTTATTTATTTATTTATACAAGCACTGGGTACAGTCAGAAGCGCGGGGGGTGAGAGAATTCACCAGAGCCAGAGCAGGGAACAGAACAGGCAGACTGATGAAACACACTGCTGAGGGGAGCTGTGGGCGCTGCAGGAGAGGTCTGTCGCGCCATGTGGGATCCTCGCTGGCGGCTAGGGATTGAACCAGCGCTGCAGAGGCTGCGGGCAGCTTTGCAACCCAATGCTCAACCGCTGCATCATCAAGGGAGGCCCGGGTATTCAAATTTTTTTAATGACCTTTCATGTTAGGAATGGTTGGATCTGGACAGCAGAGTTAGACATTCATATCTACTGAAATAATTGTCCTACATTTGGGTATATCACATTAAAAATGATTAATTGTCTATTTCTTTTATATAGATATTCTTACTTTACTCATGAAATGAAAAATAGGTTAAACTTTTGATTGCAGAATATATTCATGCAGAAATGTGCCTTGAGCATACAGATAGGCTAAAATATATGTGATGGGCTTCCTCTCTAATTTAAATAAAGGAAAGCATGGCATTAGAAGTTGGCAAAATCATTAAAAAAAATAGAACATTTCTGGGCTTATCCTAAAAAATCCACATCCTTCATGTTATCCTTCAATCTGGAGCAGTAGGAGGAAAGGGACAGAGTAAGAGGAAATAAAAGATGATTTACAGTAAAACATGCTAATGTGAGCACTGAGGAGTGAGTTAACTCCCCTACAGATACAAAATATAAAAATGGTTCATCCTCATAAAGAAACATCTCTTTCAACAATACTTAATGATCTTAGAAAGATCATTTGCAATTTTCATTTTATATTAGAAATAGGTATGTAGTAATAGAGCAGGTGTTTACAGAGGGACCTAAGAATAACATCACAGTGTAAGTATCTATAGGCTTCTATTACTAGGCTACTGTTTCCTCAGTTTGTGCAGTATATGTAGGTCTTAATAAACCTCTCAATGCGGGGGGCCTCCCTAGTGGCGCAAAGGGTTAAGACACAACCTTAAAAATGGTTAATTTTAGCATATACCTTGAGGGAATATTCTTGATCATTTGAGAAGATATTTAATAGCATTGAAGCTATCCACAGCCACTGCAGCATGAGTGCGATCCCCAGCCAGGGAGGTGATCCACCTGGCACAGCAGACCTCTCCTGACTCGCCTGCTGCTGCCCTCAGCAGTGTATTTCAGTGGCTCTGCCTGTTCTGCTCCCCACTCTCTCTGGTGAATCCTCTCATCCTTCACACCTATGGCTTGTATCCCAGTTCTTATATGCGTAAATAAATAAATCTTTAAAGAAAAATATACACCCAATGTGGCCAGTAAGTTACATCTCTGAAATGGGAAAATAAAAATAAAATACAACTCTTTTACAATGCTGTTGCTACATTAAATAACATTAAAATGAGTTGATTGGCTAGCAGTATCCAGGATGGCTTTTTGTTTTTCATTTGATTAAATGAGGCAGTTGTTTAGGTGTAGGGTTAATACAGATTTGAGCTCTCTAGTGACTACTCTTAAGCAAGACTGCTACCTAGCTGATAGACCTACAGTTCCTCAGAGGGAGGGAAATTCTGTACAAGGACACCTTTTTTTTTTTTGAAAATTGTCAAACTTTATGGAAAATGTGTTATGTATAGACATCTCTAGAGAAAAAATTATTCAGTTGGATTACCATAGGATTGACTCATTAATATCCTGATTTGAATAATGACTAAGTTACCCTTTAGCATGCGTTAGCAAGGGGATTATTGAAATATCACAGAAAGACTCTTTTTCTCCAAGATTAAATCAAAGTTTCCTGCTCTAGTCTTTATGGCTGTCAGGAATACTACATGTTACTAAATTTCATCATCTTATTGTAAAGCATTTTTATATCAATAATTATATCTAAATACTTAAATGACTAAACGTATTCATTTTGCTTAACAAATCTCTAACAATATACAAGTACATGTAACACTATATAAATGCTAGTAATGAAAGAAGAATCCATTAATGAATGCAATACTATGATATATAGGTATTCTGGAACAAACTAACAGAAAAAGTGTTAGACATTCTGATAGGTCGATATTCCCAAACATAACAGAATTAAAATGATTAAATAGCAGAAAACAGTCTGCATGTTAGAATAGGTTAAGTAATTTTAGCATATACTTCGAAGGAATATTATATGATCATTTGAAAAGATATTTAATAGCATTGGAAAGGTTTTATATATAAGCAAAATATAAGGAAATTAAACAAAATATTAGCAAATATGATCATTTGAGTGATAAAAGAGATAGGTTCTTCTCCCCACTTAATTTAGTTAAAAATAATATGGACAAATACAAAGAATTGCATTTTTCCACGAGGATGTACATTTTGATCTGTACTCATCACTGCTCTATTGCCCGCAAAAAAAGTGGAAAATAAACCTAATGTTTCTGGAAATTGGTTTCTATTTTTAAGGAATTTCATATAAATTTGGAGAACTCTATTTTCTCATGGAGACGTTAGCATAATATAGGAGCACAATGTAATCCCATGTAATGACTAAAATTCAGTTGTATTTCCAATTCTAAGCTTTCCAGTAGTAAAAAAAAAAAAAATCAAAAAGACAGCTGTAAAAGTTATAAGATTAACCTTGAATATAATGAAAAGAATTCCTTGGGAGAAGCAAGGATTTACCCAGCTCTTAGTTTTAAAAAAATCTTCTCATGTGACACTTCATAGAGAGGGATGACACAAAGTAATATAATGAAAAAATCATGCTCAAAAATAGTTCCTGTATTAAATGTCAAGGTGAGATTCCTATGGCGTTTACTATAGGAATGTTTAATGAAAGCCTAGGATACTATACCAAAGTATCTTGGAGAAAGAAATCAGAGGCCAAAAGAGTATCGTTTAATATTTAGTTTCTTGGGATACCTGTATTCAGATATAGTATCTATTAAAGCTTAAAGAAAGAATAGAATCCATATCCTTAATTAAACATAAACCTGGAAGGTCAAGAACTTTCCGGAAATGGAGAGCAGCACTAACAGGGAATGTGTTTTTGAAAAAAAAAAAATACTGCACACTCTAGTAGAACAAGGAACAGTTGTAGAAGAGGCAAAAAAAATATTTTAAAGATAGGTAAGGGCTCTTCACAGAGTTGTCTCTAAACAACTTTTCTTTGAGGCAGAATATGCTTTAATTTTCTGTGTTCATTATAGTGCCTTGGATGTATTAGGTGATTAATAAATGTTTCTTTAGTAAAATATGAGAGGAAAAAGTATTTATTCCTTTTGAACTTGTAAAAGAATTTTTTATGTCACTCTAGAGTACCTGAAGAGGAAAATCATGTTGACAGAGCAGATTGTTCATTTTGCCCTCAGAAAGTAGAAGTTAATATGGAATCATTTCTTCACTCACTTATTCACTCAACAAACATTTATCAAGGCTCTTGTGATACAATGATTTATAATACAGAGCCCTTGTCCTTAGGGAGCACTTATCAAAGACTTTCTTCAAAGCTTTGGGCTACCCTGCGTAGAATAGGTGAAGTCCTGGGCAAGAGCTCTGATGAGATTTGTCAAATTTAAAGTGCTTAAAATAAAGCATAAGAGTTAGGAGAGCTATCTTTTCTCAGCAAGAATGTAGTCCAAACCCCAATCAGGGCCAGTTTGAGAATTACTGAGAGACTACTTTTCTAAAAAGCACATTAGAGTATCCCAAATGGCATTATAATATTTGCACTCAGCAGTCTCCAAAATGGCAGCTTAGAGAATTTGAAATCAATGGAGCTCCACTCAGAGAGAATTACACACACTCTGAGAATGTAGCCCCATGTATCATCTAATGAATGATACCCAATAGAATAAACATGCATTTGAGTTGTCATTGTGGTTTGCTGTCTTTCTTCCTTTCTTCCTTCCATTTTTCCCAAAATTAAACTAAAGGGAAAACAAGAAAATACAACTAACACTGCTCCGCATTGCAAAAGGAGGTCTTTTTTTCTTTTTCTTTTGTCATTTGCATTCCTGATTTATCCATATATTTTCTACTCAGTTTTTCCACATAGGTATTAGGTAAGTAGATTTTCTCCCCAGGGTACATTAAAATGCTTTGGGAAAAGTATGTTTTTCCTTACATTATATCTAGACTGGAGAGTGGCTATGCAAGCATGCTAACTTGCTTTTATTAGACAATTAGACTTTTTTACCCTTTTATTTGTTTGCCTTACCTCCCTCTCTTCCTTCCTGCTTTCCTGTTTCCTTCCTTCCTTTTTTGAAATAAATATCTATGGATCATTTTTCTGGGTACTGGAAATATAGACATGAAAAATATAAATATTATTCCTTTTCTCAAGCACTTTATATTTTTACTTGAAATAGAAAGTAAGCATATTTACAGAAAGATAATAAGAAGGATGCAGAAAACAAAGCTAAATAAAACTAAAGGTTTGGATGAATGAGATAATATATTTGTGGTTGAAAATGTCTCTGATGAAATAACATTAGCACTGTGAAATGAATAACATAAGGAGAAAACAGTCAAAGATCTGGGGGCAGAGAGTTCTGAGTAAAGAAAACAGCAAGTGCAAAGGTCCTGTTTGCTTTGTTCAAGAAATAGTAAAATGGGCAGCATGAATGAAACTTGGAGCACAAAAGAAAGCAGGATATGCATGAAATGAAGAGAAAGACCTAGGCAAAGAATAGATGATATCGAGTCTTGGATGGCTTGTTGAACATCCAACTTTTATTCAATGACAAGTAATTAGAGTTTTAATTTAGGGAGTGACACACTTTGATCATTATTAACAAAATGATCATCCTGCTGCTGTGTGGAGAAAGTGTTATTATCTACTATAGTGTTGAGGGATTATTATAAAGATAGACTCTGGATAAATTATGGATGTAGAACTTAAAGGATGGATTAATCAATTGTGGGAAAAGTGAGGAAAGAGGGAAGTCCAGGATGACTCATAATTTTTTGACTGTGAATTGTGATTGTCCTCACCGAATATGGAAGTTTAGGAGAGAAATAGGGTAAGAGTAAGAGGGTTTATGTAGGTAAATAAAAAATTCTGCTTAAGACCATCTTAAACTTGAGACGTTTATTAAATATTTAGGTAGAGACCACAAGTATGCAGTCGGATATTTAATACTGGAGCTCATGAACAAGATCAAGACTAAAAATAAAAACTTACTCATAAGCTCACAAGGCTAGCTCTGGCCCCTTCACCCATATAGTACTTGGGACAATCTCTATTATGATTAGTGGCAGAAAATTGGAGAAAACTTTAGGGATACAGTCCACATATCCAAACAATACAGTCCTTCATATCCAAACAAAGTAATCAGTACTTTCCAATGACCATGAGTTAATGAGTGTCATATTGGTAATGAATTAATTTAGATATTCACGCAAAAGAAATCACTTGTGAGTTCCCTGAGGCACTCCTTTCACCCCTACTGGGAACTTATATCCAGATCTTTGTAATAATTGGAATCTAGGGGAAAAGCAATGAGTAGAACTACTATGAATCTCTATAACATGCATAAAGAAGATCCAGGAACAAATTTCATCTAAAGGATCTAGTCTCCTAACTCTTCCAGAATCCTACAAGCTGACTTTTAAACTTATACTTCAGTTAATTAGGAAATTTGTTTATGAATTGGTCCATACATTAGAATCATCTATATACAGATGTGGCTCATATAAATTCTTTTAAGAAATCTAGCAGAAAATATATTTTACCCTCTCATTTGAAATATATATACAAATATCTAATCATTTCATTGTACAATTAAAACGAATATATTACATGTACATTGTAGCTCAATAATAATACTTCATCTCTCATGGCATATTATCAAGTCATTGATCAAATCACTATTATACAAGTTTGTTCACTTATTTATTTATTTAGCCACTTACTTAGTTATTTACATAAATTTCAAAGAGCCACCAATTTTCCCAGAGTGGAGGACACAAGATGGATGAAGGTATGAATTAAACGTAACATCTGCATGATTACTCTTGACATTTAGGATTTAACCCAAAACTTGAAGTTCCTTTATCCTTTGGAGGACCTAAGTAAGCAAATTTGGATTGGACTATATTCTGTTAGCACCTGGATGGACAAATGCCTTTCCTATCTTACTCCTGTTTCTCTCTTTTGTCAACCTTGTAGCATAATGCTGAGTAATACCAGATGCTCAGTAAATATAATGAGAATGAAGAAATCATATATAATTAGTTAGCAAATACAGTCATAGTCGTCATATTTGTTGTTCATAGTCAAGTTAGTGTCTATATCTCATCATGATTTGGGCTCCATTGGTGTATGTCATGTCCCCATATATCCTCTTCCCTACTATACCAATTTGTTTTCATCTTTTGGGGAGAACCGAAGATCTTTCTACGTCAGGGCTTTTTAAAGTGCTGTTTTCCTTTCCCTGAATTCTTTTATTTCTTCCTGCTTCTCTATCCTTTTGCTCGAATTAACGCCTGCCCAATTTTCAGATTTAGCTCAAGTATCACTTCATTGGAAGACTCTCCTGATCCCCCTGAGCAGACCTCTCTCCAACCAACTAATAATTCTTCTATATAGCACTTATTAAAAATTCTAATTATATATTTGAGTCATTGATTAATAGCCTGCTTCCTCATTATGATTTAAACATACCTGTTTCACTCACAATTGCATATAGATAAGGACAACAGCAGGTGCTTAATATAAATCAAATATCTTCATGATTTCTAAAGTTACAAGAATTATGACATCTATAAAATGCCAGAAAAAAGCAGAGTTTTATTCAGGCTGATTTTTAGCTATACCAATGGAATTTAGTAAAACTAGCAATGAAATTTTCACGAGAAGAATTCATATATACTATATCTTTAAAGAAATTAAAGAACACAAAAGCAGAACTTCCATTGCACATATATCTGTTTTTCAATTGAGACTATACAGTGATTCAGACTGAATTTAATACAACAAAAATCTAGGACACCATCAGCTCCTGGAAAATCTAGATTCAATGCTTGTACTTTACCCTGAGCACACAGGGCATGCAATGGTATCTTCAACTTAGTCATCAAGGCACATTCATTTCAAGAGAGGCGAGGTCACTGCTTTCTCTAGCTGCACCTTATTCACACGATGTGGGAAAAATATTCTCAGGCCTGCTTATGAAAAATCTGTCTTTTCCCACATTGCCTTGGAAAGTCACCCTTTGTGACACAGTTTTAAAAGTGCAAAATTTACCCTGTTTCCATAAATTAGCGTTGGGGATGAAATAAATGTTCACAAAGCAACAGTGGTCTAATTTTCACACTTAGAGGCTTGATTCTTTTAAGTAAAAAAGGCTAATATTAATAAATGCTTTTTTGTTTAATATGTAAAATAATTTATAGAACATGATTATGTGTGCTATTTTATATTGCCCTATATAACATTTTAATGTTTGTCAGTCTCATTTATTTTGTTTTCATAAGCACACTCTGATCTTCACTGAGATGAATTTTTTCATTTGGTAAATGAATGAATGAAGGCTTAAGGAATTTGAATAAATTCAGAGTCACAATAGTGATAAGAACATGCATATTAAAGAAGATAGAACCAATTTTGTATATTTTCTCAGCTACTTGCTGTAGAACCTTACACATCTACTTACACATCTACTTCCTTATCTCCATCTCTACCCATGCCCCACCCCTGTAAGCTTCATTTTTTCATCTGTAAAATGTTGGTGTTATTAACATCATATTATTGTTGTAAAGATTAAATAGCAAGATATATGTGAATTAAAAAAAATATATAAAATGGTAGTTTTTTACCAAAGACCAATTTTTTTTTCATAATGTAAGGCTACACAATGATAAATAAAGGGATAAAAAAAATGAGTTAGAGTCCAAAAATATACTGGAAACTTTGAAAGAAAAAGATAATAAAAGTAAAGATCTATGACTTTCATAGACCAAGGGCTTAGCAAAGCAATCAATTGAATGTAAAGGAGCCTAGAATTAAAACTTACAAGTTGGGCTGTATTTTAGATGTAGGTTTACCAGCTAGAAGCTGGAGAGAGGGCTCTGGGAGACTGACGATCTTTGTAGTCTATGAATATAAATCATGAGACGAAGGAAAATGTAACATATGGATAAAGTCCAAAGACTCAGTGCTCTTCCTTCAGTTTGTTCCTTTAGGATGAAGAGGAGGGTCAAGAGGGGGTGGAAAGTCTTGCTATGTTTACGCTCTTTCTCATAAGTCTTTGGATGTGAGTAGCCATTATCTAGCCATCTCTTGGATAGATGAGCTTAAAGTACCTTAGAGCTTAGATGAAAGGAAATCTGTGACTCTTAATGGGCTTCAAAAAGAAAACTTCTTAATGCTCCCCTGAAGACAGACTGAAGCATCCCACTGAGAAGACGTTTAGAAGGTTTGTTAGAAGGGAACTCCAGTCCACAACATTCAATAACCTTGAGAAAATAACCAGGGATTCCCTCACAAAGAATTAAATGTGATCCTCTCATTTCTTTCTCCTTATTTTTTTCTTGCTTTCCAATTTTTGAATGTCCCCACCACTTCAAAAAGTACATAGTTTAGAACTTAGTCTTGTGCCCAAGGTAATCCAGTAAGCAGAGGACACAGAAGTTGAATCCTTGCTTAGCAAAAATCCTATATTGTTCTCATTGATCCACATCTTTTTGTTGATGTGATTTGAGAATCTTTATTTTTCATGAAAGGAGCTAGCATTTTGCAAGGTATAACCTAAGCCTCCGTGAAATTTTAGGTTGAATTTAGTATGCTTAATTTTTTTTACCATTACTATTAGACATGACACCATTTCCCTTAGTTCATTTTAAATCTAATTGAAGAATGCAATTGTATAAATATTAGGGGTGGGAGTTAGGGAAGCATTAGAGAATTGTCCTGGAGTGCTATCTTAGGTCTTTTTTATTTCTACCCACTGGCAAATCATTACCCAACAGAATAATTTCACGTCAATTGGTAAGCATTTGGTTAGGGTTTCTAAAGCAAACAATGTTCATATCCTAAGCAAGATAAAAAGAATAATGCCAGGAGGGAAAAATATGTAGTGGCATCAATAAAAAACATTTTCTTAATTTTACACAAGATGCGGGTCTTGGGCAGTTGTCTATGTTATCTGTATAAATGCAGAGCAATGGTCTAATCCAAGGGTTGCAGAGAAAGAGGCAAGGTCAGTGGAGAGGGAGCACATCACCATTCACTGGGTAAAGGGCAGATTTAAAAAAGGTCCTTATTGCCCACAAAACAGCAGTGAGAATTCAGAAGCTGTTTTGTGTGTAGAGCAGGCAAAGCTGCCCGCCCAGTGTGAAACTGCTTCTAATTACCTCTCATCTTCTTTGAAGGGTTCTGCATGCTGTCTGCAGTACACTTCCTGGGACTGCAATGCTTACTTTCCCAAATGCCAGCAGAAGTTATGTTCCCTTTATGGATGCCTGTACCCTTTACTTCTTCCATCTTAATCTAACTAGGCAACGGAAGTAATTTACGAGACATTCAAGCAAATGTATAGATTAACAGAAATATATGTATGTCTGTGTGTGTGTGTATATATATACACACATTTGAAATATATATATGAAAAACTCTGAAAACTCAGAAAATCATATGCCATGTTTCACTGAATATAACTTGAAATGCATAAGACATAAAAGCTATGACAATTGGGATTTATTTAAGCATAGAAAAAGGCTGCCTGCTGTAATGGTAAGTAGCAAAGCATATTACAGAGAGTAACTGTGGATGTCTGGCAAGTAATTTTTTCCTATGCAGTTGCTTTTCCTAAAATCTATATTTTACATCCTTTAGAATCTTTCTGAAAAATGTAAAGGGAGAACTGTATTTGTGATACAGCCGTAAGTTAAATGCCATTTAGTATTCTGATTTTAACCAGTTGAGTCAATCAGCGAACAATTACTAAGACCTGCATAGTAAAAGGCAGGGAGCTAGTTGCTGCGACGAAGACACAAGCACACAGATGTCCTTGCAAAGCTGGCAGTCAGCCTGTGAAGCAGAGTACAAGAATCCAAAAAGGGAATTGATTATACAAGGTAGAAAAAAATTCTAGGAATGTGGCACAGACAAATATTGCAAGAGTACTGGAGAGGAAGCCTGTTTTTGGATGGGGCTAACAAGGAAGGCTTTATGACACTAGTGAATCATTTGGTTTCCAATAAGGTTAGTGAGAAGTCATTCTGGGAGGGAATGAGATGAGAGGAAAGGCAAGTTAATACTTTAACTCTTGTTCTTTCTTTCATTTAATCAATGCTTGTGGAGAACTTACTGTTTCCAGTAGTGGCTAGGTACAAGGAAATGCAGTGTTCAATAAGATACATATGTCCATGCATTTGGAGTATGAATTTACAGAGGTAGTTCAGCATATATTTAGGAGTTCAGACTCTGGGGATAGAAGTGGAATCAGTTTTATCATTAACTAAGTAAGTGATGTTGAGCAAGTTATTCCTAATAACTAAGGTTCATTTCTCCTACCAGTGAAAAGAAACTGATAATTATAGTTTCTTTGTAGGATTATTTAGTGGGATTAAATGAAAGAGTGTATGCGAAGTACTCATATAGAACTTGACTTACAGTAATTGCCCGATAAATTCAAATCCAAGTCTGCTGGACTCCAAAGTCCACCTCTTTACCACTTCATTATCTTACACCCACATTCTCATACCACTGATCCTCAGTGCTATTGAACCCTACAAATTTTGCAACATTCCTTCTGTGATTTCTTATTTAATACCCATTAAATACCACAGTTCCCAGAGGTTCTTGCTCCATCATCTTCGCTTATTCTATATGTTTTATTCCAGGACACCTTCTCTCTTAAACATGGCATCAACAATCATCAGTCCACTGGTGATTACCAACTTTCAATATGAAACTACCCAACACTTCTCTTGGGAGCTCCAGAACCACAGCATCCTGGGTATGTCCACACGACCATCTCAAAGCCACTTAAAATGCGCCATATTCACCATCTTTTCCCTTTTGTGTTTTCTCTTTTTTTTTTGTGGGACCCTCGCCGGTGGCCGGGGATTGAACTGGCACTGCAGAGGCTGTGGGCAACCTCGCAACCCAGCGCTCAACTGCTGCGCCACCAGGGGAGGTCCTGTGTTTTCTCATTTTTAAAAGACATTGCTATCCAATGCACTTCTATGCACCAACCTTGCAGTAAACCTAGACTTTTATTTTTTTTAAGATTTATTTTTTTATTTATTTATACAAGCACTGGGTACAGTCAGAAGCACGGGAGGGTGAGAGAATTCACCAGAGCCAGAGTGGGGAGCAGAGCAGGCAGACTGAAGTACACTGCTGAGGGGAGCAGCAGGCGGCAGGAGAGGTCTGCGCACCATGTGGGACCCTCCTCCGGTGGCCGGGGAGCAGCCGGGGATCGAACTGGTGCTGCAGAGGCTGCGGGCCACTTTGCAACCCAGTGCTCAACCGCTGCGCCACCAGGGAGGCCCAAACCTAGACTTTTTTTCCCTCTTCCTTATCTTTCTACTTCAAATCAATGAAGATAACCTATAAAATCTTCTTTACATATTTTTCTTCAAATTCATTCCACTATCGCTATGTTTTTGCCCTTTCATTCATTAATTTCATCCATTTCCCCAGAAATTCTTATATCTAGGTGGGGAGTCCAGGCCTCTAGGTGGGGAGTCCAGGAGTGTTCAGTGGCTTAGTCATCAGAACCTCTATCCTAGACTGTGCTTCCTTTCCTTCCAGGCTTGGCCCTTGTCATTTGTCCTTGACTCAAATGACAAGCAAATCTGAATTATGACATTCAGCTGTGCAGAAATCTATAAATTATCCATATATCTAATAACTATAGAATTAAACAACTCAGTTTTAATTGTCCATAATTCTAACCAAGGCATTTGTTGTTTTTATTCTTCCCTGATATTCCATCTCATCTATTTCTGCTGTCAGAAGGGGTGATGCCTAAGCATGGGGTCAAGCATAGAGTGTTGCCTGTTTGTAAATCCTAGCCAGAAAATTGAGCTTAATAATAACCCAGTGATCAGACTTTTGTGATGATTAGTAATGTAGTTGAAAATGCAGAATTTTGACCATTATGTTGTAAGTATTCATTACAAATTAGTTATCATTACTCCCAATCCTCTTAATAGCCCCCAACATTCAATTAATGTTTCATCATTATCATCTCCTTGAATATTTGTTTTATCTTTCTTTTCCACTCACTAACCCTCTCCCCCTTCTCTTCCTTCCTTTTCTTTCGATGTTGACACTGTATTCGTTTTAGGGTGTATAGATTAAAACTTGTGCAATTATATGTTCTCACAACTTGCCCACCACCAAAACACCAATAACACTCCATCATACCCCCTCCCTCCTATTTCTTAACAGCAATTTTAATGTCACCTTACTTATGAAGCCTTTCTTGACTCAACTAGTGAGATTGCAGTACTTGTTTCCCATGACTTCCATTGCTACTGCTTTAATTGTATGGAATTGTTCAAATGTATTTTTTGTTTCTGTACTGAAAAATGCCTAGGTGACTAAAAGGAATGGCTATGAAACTAGAGAGGTACATAAAATTAATCAAAAGCACTTTATAGAATATCACTTTCCTTCTCACATGGCATATTTCAAGTTGGGAGGAAGGCCGTATAATATGAACTAACATACAATATTATTTAACCACTACTGGCTTAAAAAATTAAAGTAGAACTTTGAGGTATAAGAGAATTTTCCAAGTTTTCCAAGACTGTCTTGATACTCAATTTGCACTGGAGGTTCTAGCAGTCTCTAGAACCCGAGAATTAGCATACTGCCCCAACTAATAACTTTCAGACTATTCAAACTCAGACTTTTATAACAAGTGCTTAAGCCTGTGCAGAGTTACATATCAACTATATTGAGTGAGAGGAGAAATGTACTTGTATATATTTTGTGTCATCCTAGCTGATACATAAACGGCAAGAAGATTTCAGAAAATAAAACTCAGGTGTGATTCATCAGAATTTCAACTGGCATATGGAGACTTTGTACACCAGCTATTTGGGATGATGTAAATTCTGTTCAATCACTAGCAACTTCACACTGGCATCTGGGCTCAAGACTTCAATTAAGGAATGGCAATCAGCGCTGGTGAATCAAGGGGATCCAGACACATGTGTATACCCAGTACTGATCTTTGCTGTGACACCTTTGTCTATGCAACCTATTGAGGCTGTGCCTTTGAGTCAGAAGCAGCACAAGCCCTTGGAAAGCATGTGTGTAGGCCTGTATGACATCTCTGCTGCCTTTCTCTGGCTTTTGTGTTTTGGCTACCTGCCACTGAAATGAATGGCTTTCAAATTGCTTGAAAAGTGAAATGGCACTTTTGTATAATTTTAGAACAAGGGAGCCACTCTTAATCTTTTTAAACTGACTTAGACACTTGTCAGTTATTTGAAGGGGTTTATAACTTTGTCACCTGTGTAGTCATTCAGATACTTAAAAAGCGAGTACAGTTGATAATAGGAATACTTTTTTGGCAGAAAATGTAAGCATTAAAAACATTTTTTAACTTGAACTTGCTTCTGAGCATTCAGTATCAGCAAGGATTCAAGCCTCTTTCCACCTACTTGAAGGTTTTACACACTGGATAAAGGACAGCAAGGACTTTTGTTCATTTGTCAATTGCCTTGCCCATTCAAAAAAATCTTCGTTTGTTTTTGTATCTTCAGATTACTATTTTGCATTGGTATTTAAAATTCATTTTTACTTGTCATCCTTGCAATATTATATATAAATATTCTGGTGGAATTATTTTCATCATGGGAATAAGAACAACTCTACATATTATATTTTTAAATAAAAATATGGTTCTGGTGCAGAAAAATAAAAAATTACATTTTTAGTTTTTGTGGACTTTGGAAGTTAACAGCAGCTTTAGAAACACATTTAGTGAAAAGGAAAAAGAAAAGAAAGGGCGAAAAATTTCACACAAATAAATAAAAAACATCTGTTCTGACAACTTGTATAAGTTCCAGACTCCTACAACTTTAAACTGCCAAAAGTTAAATCTCTGAAAGTCAAGATTTATAATGGAAATGCTAAGTGACCCTTACAAGGCTTAAAAGACACTGTCAAATAGTTTAGGGTTAATTTTGACCTAGTCTTAAATTGTCATAATCTGGTGAGTATTATGTTCCAAATTTTAAATATTTTTATTTTTGTAACTTTGCATTTATCCTTGAAAATAATGAAAACGTAATGTACATAACCTATTTAGGATTGTTCCTTTAAGTTGTAAGTCAGTAAGTGTGAGCAAAATTTTTCTTTTCACTATCAGATATGCTGATAGAAAATTCATTCTACAAAATCAACATGTAAATCCTCCTGTGTAATGCTTCATCACAGCCAAGTTGCCCACATGCATGTGTAAACTAAAAGCCTACATATAAAAAACTAAAATTTTTAAATTGTGGAAGGATAAAAATTGTCAAATACCATAAGCCTGCTTTATTGCCATTACATTTTGCCATCTTACTTTGGAAGACTACACTTTTGTGCTTTCTTTAGACTTCCATGTAAAGTAAAACCCAAATTCTGTTATCAGTGTCCAAACTATTATATACGTTTAATAGAACTTCTATATTCAAATATTTTCATCTGGTTTCTTTTCAATATTTGATGCTATTATATTGCTTTCTCCACCAATTATTCTTTTAATTTGAATCTTGGCAATACCTTTCAAATTGCCTCAAAATAATTTTGGGTGTTTTTAAGTGAAATCCTTGAATAAACTAGTTTAATCTTGGTTTATGGGGAAAAATGTTTTATAAATATTCACTTGAATCAATACCAAACCTCTGCATACACCATTTTATGTGCATGTATTATCGTCAGAACACTTCCAGGAAGCTGAATCTCTGCATCATTTTTTTTTTTAAAGATTTATTTATTTTTATACAAGAGCTGGGATGCAGGCCAGAGGTGCGGGAGGGTGAGAGGATTCACCAGAGACAGAGTGGGGAACAGAACAGGCAGAATGACCAAAGTACACTGCTGAGGGGAGCAGCAGGTGCGACAGGGAATTCCCTGGCCGTCTGGGAATCGAACCTGTGCTGCAGAGGCTGCGGACAGCTTCATAGCACTGTGCTCAACCTGCTGTGCCATCAGGGGGACCCCCTCTCTGCATCATTTAAATACAATACATTCTATGAGAAAGTGGTATGTGGCTTAGTTATAGTCATACACTAAGGAACTCAAAGAGATTTATAAGCTAGGTTTTTTGTTGTTGTTTTGTTTCTTACCCTTAAAAATTCTTTCCAAAAACACAGTGAATTTTTCAACAGAGGCAAATCTCAAAAAAAAAAAAAAAGGAATAAAAAAAAGGTGCATAATACATTGTAAGGTTGCCAAAATGTTTCACAGAATATTCAAATGGCATTCCTAGTGATATTTTAAGTTTAATACAGGAAAGGGAGGGGCAGGGGATAAAAAGACAAAAAAGAGAAGATTGTAGAGTGCTATCCTGACTAGGGAATGAGTTTGTAAAGCTTGTTAGAAAAAAGTATTTTTTCTTTTGTTTGATTTCACACAGCCCCGCACCCCCAACTTCTTACGAAGCCTCAGAAACTGGCCAGTCCCAGAGGCAAGGTACAGAAACATATAAATGTGTGGTCTGATTTGGTGTGGCAAATTGCCTGCTTCTATATTTTTTTATATTTATTTCTGATTTTTGCTTCCAGTCAAGCATGGGCATGTTGATGAGAGAAAGTTAGGATTTACTGAATGAATGCTGATTTCTTTGGATTTTTGGAGAGATTAGTAGATTGGTGCAAGGTGTGTGTGTGTGTGTGTGTGTGTGTGTGAGAGAGAGAGAGAGAGAGAGAGAGAGAGAGAGAGAGAGAGAGAGAGAGAGAGAGAGAGAGAGGCTTTTTAAAGAGTTCAAAATTCCAAGCCTTAATACCATTCTTACATTTCTGCCAGCCTTATCATCACTTAGTCTTAAATTCCTGTTCTGCCTTCTCAGGTTAGCTTGTGTGCTTATGTTCTCTGGCTCCCAGGTTAAAAAGAAATGAAAACAAACAAGGAAGTTTACACCACAAGACATGAATAGAAAGATCAGCTTGTGACTGAACACTATATAAACAAAGACTGATAAGAATGACCACCAGTCACTTAGCATTTGTCCACTGGCACCAGGTTACAAGCAGACACCTCTTTAGTGGCTGTGGAATGAGGCCTGTGGAGGGGCCTGGAGCCAAGATCCCCACCGTGGTTAATGGCTTTACTTGCATTGATTTAAGTCTAACCCTTACCTCCCTGGCTCTTGGGAGGCAATTTTGCTAGGGTGTCATGATTCTTTCCCAAACAATCAATAGTTATGAATACACAATTATAAACTTTTTCAATGAAGAAAAAATATATATGGTTAAAGTGTAATCAAAAATTGGTGTGACTGAATCTCTTGCAGTATTACTGCAGATTATTTCCACTGGTGCAGTGAAAGGTCACACAGTTATATATCGTCTCTTAAAATCAGTGAATGCATAATAGTTTTTGTTACTCAGAACAAGAATCATTAAACAAATTCATAAATCAATGAAGCATACAGATGCATTACTTTAATTATCATTTCTGTTCAGATGGTTGGTTTATATAATGTAATTGTTTACTGTTTCTCAGTATTACACTAGAAAGGCTTGATTGGGCCATCTCATATTTCATACTATTCTAACGTTGAAACTTTTTTTTGCTTCTTAATGACAGCAAGAAAGAATTGTCTTTGAAAGCTTCACTGTGAATCTTTGTTGTTTATTCTTGGTTTTAATTTTTTTGATGTTTCTAAAATCTGCCTCTCAAACTCATGAATTTCCATCTCAATTCATGTTTCTATTAGCCAGGTTCAGGGAAATCATCCTGTTTTTCATAAAGTTGTCTTTGCTCCATCCTAACCCCCGCCCCCAACAGAGAACTAAAATACTAATTTGAACCTTTTATGGCTAGAGAAGTGGAAGAGATGTAAAAGAGAAGGGAGACTTGAGAAGTTAGACTCTGCATAACACTAACGAACACTGCAATCCCAGAGGATGTTTTTCGTCATGATCATCTTTTATAATAGCAGGAGCAGCTGAATTAAATCAGTGGCTGAGGAGGTGGATGTTTGGTGGCAAAGGCACAGGGTGTGTTTTGGAATCTTAGCTGCGGGAGAAGCTAAACTCCATGAGATTTGGAAGCTATAATTCTCTTTGGTTCTATGCTATATCTAGGCCCACCGGGATGGCCATGTGACCTCCCTGGGTCTGCAGGGCAGCTGCACCCTTACAGTCTGTGGTGGGAGTGGTAGTCTGGGTGATTTCTGATGCTTCTGGGTCATTTTTACTTTTTATTGAAAAATAGCACGTATTTGCAGCCAAATAGCTCTAAAATCTTGTCCTATAGAATCCAAGAAACTCAACAAACTTCCTTTATTCCTTCCTGCTTTCTTTGTCCCTTTTATTTCAAACTGGCAGTACCTCTGCTGTTGTAATCTCTCTATTCTTGGCTTCTGCTGAGATGGCTGATTAAATGCATGAGCTGCACCCATGATCTCTTATCAAACACTTCTACAGTCACACACTTAGGGTTCTCTTCAATAGCATGTGAGAAAATGAGAACAAATGAGAAAAATGGAGAATAAGCTTTCTTATTTTTTGCAATAAGACTAAACTGAGAATTTTCCAAGTTCTAGTTCCTTTTGCCTAACAATTTATTTTTCAGGTCACCATTTTCTCTTTCATTTTACTGTATGCTTACAGTAAGGAGGACCCAGGCTGCATACTTTGTTTAGAAATCTCCTCTACTAAATATCCAATTTCATCCCTCTCAAGTTTTACCTTCCACAAAACACTAAAAGGCAATTCAGTGAAACTCTTTGCCAATTTATAACAAGAACGGTCTTTCCAATAACCATAATCCAGTTTCAAATAATCTGCTCCTCATTTTCATCTGAAACCACACCAGAATGACCTTTCAAGTCCATATTTCTCACAAAATTCTGTCCAAGATTATGTATATATTCTCTAGGAAGGTGGAAGTTTTCTCTCCAACTCGTTTCCATCTGAATTCTTTTTCCTTTCCAACTTTACGGCTCCTGAGCCCTCATCAGACTTACTGTTAATATCCACATTTCTACCAATGATCCTTTCACCAAAATCTTCTCTTTTCCTGTCATGTACCCCAAAACTGCTCCAACCTCTACCCACCTCCCTGTTCTAAAACTACTTCTACACTTTTAGGTCTATGTTACAACAACACCCCACCTCTCCATATGAATATTTATTTTTATCGGCTCAGGTTTCCATAACAAAATACCACAGACTGGGTGGCTAAACAACAGATATTTATTTCTCACAGTTTTAGAGACTGGAAAGTCTGAGGTCAAGATTTTAGCCAATTAGATCTGGTGAGACCACTTTTACGGTTTATAGACGGCTGTGTGCTCACGTTGTGAGCAATAAGAGAAAAAGAGAGGAAGGCAAAAAGAGACACATCCCTAGAGAAAGATATCACTTCCTTTTATTATCAACCACAGTCCCATTGGATTAAAGTAAATGACGATCTCATTCAACCACATACCTCCTAAAGACCCTATCCCTAGGTATAGTTAGTTATACTGGGAATCAGGAGTTCAACCCCAAATTTGTGGAGGGGGACAAAATTTAGTCCATAGCTGCCTCTGATGCTGCTGTAATCCAACCTGGAATGTGGAGTATGTAGACTTTGAAAAAAATCATATCCTTGAGGTAAAAATCATTTACCAAATTGTTCCTTCTGATTATGAGATCATAATGCCACAGACATGGAGTGGGTCTGCAGTAGTCAAAAGGATTATAGCAATAGCACAAATGTGACTGTGACCTATTTTTATGTAAGTATGATGGATAACTTTCATTTTGCAAATATTTTGCCAGCCAGTGTAAGAAGCATTGTATTCCCAGATGACTATCCCCCACCGTATCCCTTTTTACCTTTCCCCACCCCCAAATACCTGTCATATTTCTCAGTATGCAATTTAGCTTTGGGTTAACAGACAATAATTTTATAAACTTGCTGCAGAAACTGTTATGGAAAAGCAAAGTATTTCTGTTGCTGTATTATATCTTGTCACAGAAAATCAAATGTGAAACAATAGAGGCTAGAAATATAAAAAAATTATTTATTCATAAAATTCAGAATCCAAGAGCAGATTCAACAAAAGCTCAAATCCTTTGAAATGGTAGTTAGGTAAGTGAATAGAATATATAATGAATATTTCAAACGTAACAATCTCAATTGAATGTCTAGATCTTTACTAACAAAATTTAGAATATGATTAAAAAATTCCCTAAGTATTACATTTTACATTATTTTACATTATTATATATTTCCTGTCTTCCTTCCTGCACCTCTCTCTTCTTCCCTCATTCTGTCTCTCTTTCTCTCTCTCTTTCAATAATTCTGAATCTAGGACAGTTATGGCTCATAGACCAAAAGTAGTTCACCTGAATTTTCCAGGTGCTGTACAGATTCTGTGGCATTAATATTTATAAAGCAGAAATTATTCTATACATTTATTTTTATTGGAATTAACAGATAATTTACTTATTATTCTGTTTCTGATATTTTAACAAAAACACTATTAGAAGTAATCTCCTGATTACTTCTAGGAAGGCATTTCGTGAGCATAGAAATAGAGGGGATGATATGGCAGGATGCATGACTTTCAAAACTTAATTCTCCAATGTAGTTCTTTCAAAAATATATTATATTGATGGACTACTGCTAACTGTCCTTGACATGAAATGTATAACCTTGGATGAGAGGAGGGAGGGAGGAAAGAAGACGGTGGAAAGGGGACAGAGAGATTTCACTCTCCTATGGACGTGGCCAGGGCTTACTGACTTAATCTATTGACGTCATTGTAACAAAAATGCCATGAAATGGTGACTGATAAACAACAGAAATCTATTTCTTATAGTTCCAGAAACTGAAAATTCCAAATCAAGGCACTGGCAGGTTTGGTGTCTGGTAAGACAGAGTTTCCTGATTCATAAATGGTGATCTTCTCACTGTAACTTGATGTGGCAAAGGGACACAGAATCGCTTTTAATATGTTCCACCCTCTTATGGCCTAAGAACTTCCAAAGGCCTCACCTCCTAATACCTCCACACTGTGGGCATGAAGGGGCCTTCAATATATATCTGAGTAAGCACATATAATCCGCCTATCATAGTTACTTATATCTAACTAACTACAACACTAGATTTAGATGTGTTTCAAAAAAAGAAAAGAAGATGCTGTGAAGACACTATGAGAGTTCTAAGGCTAGTTCATGAAATGGGTATAATTTCTATCTGGCCCTTCCTCTCTTGGTTTGCTCACTCTGGAGAAAGCCAGATGCCATGTTGAACAGCTCTGAGGAGAAACCTGCATGGGGAGGAACTGACCCTCTTGTCAAGAACCACCACCAACTTCTCAGTCATGTCAGTGAGCCACAATGAGGTCCAATCAGTTCAATGGTACTGTCAGTGTTGTTCTAGTCTCCAAAAAAAGCATGTGTGCATTTTTGTACGTACACATACACATACACATATGCTCAATATAAAGAATTCATAACAAAATTTCTCAGTAATATATATTTTTATTATACATTCCACATACCTATACTTCAGTGTGACCTCCAATTTCTAGCAAAGTCCACAATCAGTTTTGTAATTTATTGCCAACAACAGTGTCATAAAATCAGATTTTGAATAAATGCTTGAATACTAGTCAATTCTACAAAGAAGTCACTGAGGTCACTGATAAATGGTTGTAGTTTTATGATGAATCTGGTTGATAATTTTGTTTACATTAAAGAATAAAGTAGATACATATGTTGGGCCTTGACTTTTTCATCAATAGTATCAATGACTTCTCTGCTGAATGGAAAATAATTTTCAAGTACTGTGAAACTATTTCTTCAGGTTTTTCATGCTGTTGACAACATAAAAGCTACAGTGCAACACACTTTTGAATATACTCTGGATTATCAACATTTTCTGCATTATTTTCTTAAGTCTCAGCAATAAACAAAACATTAAATCAAACCCCAATTCATAGAATTTGTCCATTTATGTTGCACAAAAACTCAAAGCATGGCCAATTTCAACCTAGCAATTTATGTCACAGAACGTATAGTTGGGAAGAGATGCACAGTATCTTACAGTTCTCTAGTCTTTCTACTACACAGATACAAAAGCATCAATTGCAAAAAAATAAAAAATGATTAGAATATGGATTAGAAAATGATTAGTTTTGAGTATTTACTGCCTTTGGTTTTAATGTAATTTATATAAAAGTGTAAAATCTGCCAACATAATTTTTATGCAATTAAATTTTGAATAATGGTTATATTTAACAACTAGTATCATTCGCAATCATTTAAGACTCCTTTGTTATAAGCCAGGTGAGCCAGCTCCAGCATATAAACCACTAGTGGCCCAAGGACAGTCAAGCCTGCCTGGTTCTATCCTATCGTGATGGCAAACCCATACTTTTGATCCATAAACACCGTGAAATAAAAATGGTTTTTGTTTTGTATCACTATGTGTTGAGTCACTTTGTTATACAGTGACAGGTAATCCACAAACTTTATATTAGTCTCAAACTCTCAGTAAAACAGAAAAAAAAAATGACATAATTTCTTTTTTAAGAATAAAACAAAAAATCTTTTAAGGTAAAATGCAAAAATAAAAAGTAATTAATTTTACCCTTTTGGGAAAATTTTTATACCTAAAGAAAAATGACATTTGATGAGAAAATGATTATAAACATCATTCAACTGTTTGATATCAGTACATCATTTTAAGGGGGGGGAATTACTACATAAATCTGCATGGTGAAATGAAATGCTTCAAAAATAATTATCTCATGTAGAACAACTGCTTTAATATTTTGAGAAATTAAAGGCTAAGTTTGGTGATTTTTATTTTGAGCAATTTTGCTTATTTTATTCAGACATGACTCTCTTTAAAGTGTTCTCTCAACCATAGGCTAAACAGGATAAAAATTCATAATCCAAAATACCGAAGTTTTTAGGCAAAGTTTGTAACATCATCCAGATACTAAAGTGAAATCTTGTTAGTAAAGACTGCCTAAATTTAAATATGAAACTGAAAATTATCCTTTTGTAAATCAGATGACTTTTCATTTGAATATCTGGATTTCTCAATGGCAAACAGGCTGATTCCCTTTCTTTCCTGCCTTCCTTTCAACTGCCCTCTCCTCAGTCACAAAAATTAAATCTATTATAAATCATACAAATTGCAAGTCTTGGTTCACCCTCATCATTGATTCCTGTATGATTCTCACAAAAATGTTTAAGTCATTCTTTGTGATTAAACAACTCCTTGTCAATCTACCACCAAACCCCAAAGCTAGGTTATCAAGTATTTACACTTTCTTATATTTTACTCATTTCAAACGAGTTATTTCCCATCTGATATGTTAAGTACTAAATGTTTGCAAATGCTTGTATCGCCTCAAAATTCCTAGGTTGAAGACCTAACCCCCAGTGTGAAGGCATTATGAGGTGCCATTTTGGAGTGGTAATTTGGGTTATACGAGATCATGAGGGTGGAGAACCCATGATGGGGATTGGATCACTTTCAAAAATGAGCAAGAGATTCTAGCACTCCTACTCTCCCCCACATGAGGATACAGCTAGAAGGTGACCATCTGTGAGCCAGGAAGAGGGCCCTTACCAAGAATCAAGACTGGTAATACCTTCATGCTGAATTTCCTAGGCTTCAGAACTGTCAAAAGTAAATGTCTATTGGTTAAGCTATCCTGTCTATGCCACAAAAGTTGATTGCAATGTGAGTTGACTAAGATATAAGTAAACTACAGCATTTTGTGTGAAACTTTGACTTGCCTTTAAAAAGTATTTTTTCATAGGGCCTCCCCTGGTGGCGCAGCAGTTGAGCACTGGGCTGCGAGGCTGCCCACAGCCTCTGCAGCACCTGTCATTCCGCCACCAGCGAGGGTCCCACAAAAAAAAAAAAAAGTATCATATATGATAAATATAAGAAATAGAAGATAAATTGCTTTGTTAACACTGTGAATAATTAGTCTTTCTATGCAACTTGTTTTTCCAGAAATATTTTCAAAATATGTAAACTTCTTGAAGTTTTAGATTGAAAATTATTAACTGAAATTATAATTCAAAAAGTTAATTTTGCTCTGTCCATATAGATGTTGCTCACAAGAAGGAAAAGTATTTATGAATAGGATTTTCCTAATTAAGCATCTTAGACATGTGCTTAACTTCAATAGTGCATGTCCTTTCTACTTTTGAAAATATGTTTTTACACATGCCTAGAATAGTTCTGGCACATAGACAGAGGTTGTTTATATACACCTGTAACTGGCAATATAAACTATGAGTTGTTAGGAACTCACCCAATGATTGGTGATAAATGCTAATATATATAAAATTTCAAGGAAAGATCTTTTATTCAAAGTATACACTAAAAAATAAATACAACAAATAATCTGTTGTTAAAAGAAGATTATTATATAGCTGTAATTATATAAGTGCGTGCATTATTTTTATGTACAGAAAAAAATTATCTTTAAAGAAAAGATGTCATTGGTGTTATTTTACATATTTATAGAAAATCTATTACTATATCTAGAAGAACAGAATACATGTTGGAAAACACTGATGTTATGATAAAAAGTCAGATTTTGCAAACAGAAACAGCCAGACTTTGCAAACAGAATGATCTCAAATCTAAATTCAGTAACTTTGTTTTTCAGAAGAAAAGCTGTGTAGCATTTGAAGACCTTGATTTAATTTTTTGTCTATAAGTTAAGGAACAATAATATTAAACTTCATTAGACTATTATAAAGACAAAATAATACATTAATGGAAAAATACTTAATGCATGTATTAAGAACTCAATTAAAAAATAAAGCTATTAATGGAATATCAAAATTTTTATATTATTTTGATTTTCATTATTTTACTCTGCTAAAGTGGTTGACTGAAGCAAATTTGAATGCCAGTGATATCAATTTAAAATCATATCAAATTGCCATATGGCAACTTTATCATTAGTTATAAAACGATGAGTTGACCCATAAATTAAAGTAAAGACATAGTTTGATATCATTTAGCAGTATAGCCAAATTCAGACAAGGCCAATCAATTTCTTCCATAACCATCAGAAAATGAACAGAAAATGGCCATAGGCTCTGTGATGAAATTGAAATATAGATCTAATTTATTTGCTCAATCCCAGTTAACTAATTCTTTCTATGGATTCTCAACATAGGATCTAAAAACATGGGCATTTAAATAATATTTTTAAATGGATTGACTTGGATAATTACAGTGAGGATTTTACCAAGAGGAAAATTTCCTGCAAGAAATTTGTTTCATATTAAGATGAAATACAATACTATCTACTCACAAATACTTATATTCAGGGTATTATGACTGCAGCCCTGTAGCTCTGTCCAAAGCAAACTTTGCTTTGTAAATCTGTCGTTAATTTACAAAGTCCTATAAACTCATAAGAGTTAGCAATCTACTTTGTGTTGAACACATTAACCACATCATCAAAAATGTTATCCACTACTCATCTTCTATTTTTTTAAGGAAACAACTGCTTTTCATGAGATTTACCCTTCCTAAAGAAAAAATACAATATCTTAAAATTTGAAATTATATTTGGTTTAGTTCAAACTTTGATATAAAATAGTTACTAATATTTATTATATTAATTGGTAATAATTCCTCATTAGTGTTAAAGGGTTTTAGAAGACAGGTAAGTAACATACATAATGAATATAATTCACAAGGAGATCCACAAGTATATTTTTATGAAATATAGTATCATCAATTAGTGTGATCACTTATAAGTATTGTAAGTATCACTTTCATTAAATTGTTTATAAATCAGAAGAAAGTATCTTAAAGTTGAAAAGAATATGCTTTCAATAAGAAGGTAAATGCTCAGTAGGTTGAGAAAGCTGATGCTTGAAGAAAAAAATTCTTCGGTGTTTAAATGCCAGAAATAAAAGTATAAAAATAGGCTTATATAAGAAACAAATCACAGTATTCTAAAAGGCAAATAGCCCAACTGATAAGTCATTTTTGTTCTGTCGGCCCTATGTGAATAGATCAAAGAGATGACATGTCTTTTAAATAAATCTAGAAGGTTTTCTCATTAAAGCTATCATTGCTACTATATTTATCCCAGAAACTAAAATAGTTCCTTGGCCTTTCAAAAAAAAAAAAAAAAAGAACATTTATACTCCCAACAATCATTTTGCGTTTTCTCTAAAATCTAATATTTTAATTTTATTTCCTTTATGTGCTCAGGATTCAGCACTGTTTTTAAGCCAATTGTATAATTTTGAAATACTTTAAATCATTCATTTTACCTCAATTCCATGTTATTTCAGGGAGATATTATTATTAAGAAATTATTATAGTTTCTGTCACTTTTGCAACCACACATTACCTTAGCAAATATAAGCAGGTTACAAATGTATGACTTGGGACAATGATGGTAATAAAATTAACTAGAATAGTATATGCTATTGACAATGTGAAGAATGAGCTTGCTTTGGAGAAATTTCTACTTTAAGACCTTTAGAGATCTATTTAAAAAGACCTTTGCTCCTTAACTGCTTTCTATGAGAGAATGCCTTCGATGACTGGAACTTATCAGGCACCATACTAAATAAATTTGTTCTAGAAGGAAGTTCTATATAGACCATCTCACATAGGGGCAACATGTCCTCTCCTTGTCTCACTAGGTATGCCTATAAACACTAAAAAACCACTGAGAAAACCATTTTCTTATCTGTTGTGCCACGGTCTTGTACCAGCGATTTAATTTGGTCCATTTTTACTGTCATAGAATACTGCCAAACTGCCTCTTCTTTATTACTTTTAATTTTAATCATAAATGAGTGTCAGAGATGGTTTTGGCCATAGATAATGTGTGAATGCTTCTTAGAATGAGTAATTTCCTTTGACACTGCAATTTAATTCCCTTCCTATTCAGCCAGGACCATGGAAAGTCCAATCAGATGACCCTGCTACCCTAGTAGAGAGAAAAAATTGCTTCTGTACGAGAAGTGCTGATGTGGACTCGTGACCTGGGGCAAGCACAAGTTGTGCAAAGGATTTTGACTCTTCAAAAACCAGAGATTTGGATATTAGTGATAAGGTTAATGTTTCTTACTTTTGCTAATTAAACATAGAAAAAGCTCGAAAAAGGCAGAATGAAATATCTATCTTCTTACATTAAATCTATATTTAGAAATAAAAAGTTAATAAAATACTATTTGTTTATGACAACATCTTCAAATTACTTTCATTATAAAATGACAGTACACATAACTTCCCAATAAAAGCATTCTCATACATAGTATTATTCAAGATAAATTCTTCAGATTTCTCATTCACTCATTTACTGATTTTTTTTTTGAGCACACTTAATGTGATCCACTCTTTCTGGACTGGGGTATTAAAATGACTATAGCACAGTTCTTTTGGATAATCTCCCCCGGGGAGCAGATACAGGTAATCAATAACATGATGCAAATCACAGGTCCTGCTAACACAGGAACGTGGATAACAAATTACAGAGGGAAGAACACGTATGCCAAACAGAGTTCATGATTTAGCTGAATCCTGATGAATAATTTGGAGATTGCAAATCAGAGACGGGAATGAGAAGCATTCCAGGCAGAAGGTTCAGTGTGTCCAAAGATAGGGAAAAGGACAAGTTCCAGAAAAGATCAGTACTTCAATTTGGAAATGAGGAATATATAGGAAATCATGAGTATGAAGCCACAATAGTGAATTTCATCTTAAGTGAGAAAACTGAGAATAGAAGCCTTGAAGAACATTATGAAACGAGTATCAAGAGAGGCACTAGATGGAAAAAATATGTAAATGTAGAAGAATCAGAAAGACTTAACATACAATTTTGAAGTCATTTTCTAGACACTGTGGTAGGAACTTGGTATACAAAATTATGTCATGGCTGTGACTCTCAAGGTGCTTTCAGTGAGGTGTAAAGCATAATATAGCAAGTATTATCATTATAATTATATGTGTGTGCACATGTAACACACATGTAGATAGGGTGCTTAAGAACAAGCTATTTGGAATCAGATCATCTGGGTTTGAATTCTGGCTTTCTCAGTTACCATGAAATAATTAATTCTAATCTTAAGCTGTGACAAAGATGGAACAAAATAATTGGCACATAATAATGCTCAATAAATAAGTTATTTACATACATATCTACAAGCACTATGAGAGCAAGAAGAAGGGTAGCCTAAATTAGACTAAAGTTTCAAGGAAGAGAGTGAACCATAAGTTGAGTTTTATGAATAGGAATTATTATCTCAAAGAGTTGATAAAGAACATTCTAGACATTAAAGTAAGGTAACGCAATGGGAAATGAGTGAATTCTCAAAACTAGAGGGCAAAGGAAGCATTTTATGACCCCAAGGTCAAGAGCAGAGTTCAATGAGAAACTGTCCCATGTGCTTTCAAGAGTTTGGACACTGGAGTCAGACCAGAATTAATTTCTAGCTCTGTCATTTGGAGGATATCTAAATTTAGCAGTGATGTAATCTCTCTGTGACTCAATTTTCTCCACAAAAGAAAGGTCAAATTTTCCTGTGGGTAGAGTATGGAATTACTTAAAACATAATCTGGCATTTGGTGAATACTATAGAATTATCAATTATTGTTATTAAATCTCCAGGTTTATAGTATAGTTTGTACTATAAACATCTGCAAATATGAAGGAGGTTTTTGGAGTGCTGCACATTAGTCTTTTCTTAGTTAAGTCGCTTAATTTCTATCACTGTGAATTCAAAGTCAGACACCACACAGTCATTTACCTTTGGACTATCAGTTAATATTCAAGTGTCTGGTCCAGACTAGATGTCAAGAAAATATTTGCTGATTGCCAGCTGAGTATTAATTGTGATAAGTCAATACCACCTTTAAGTTTCGACTATTCCTAAAATCGCCATGTAAATAAACATGCACTTTATTTTTCCTACTTAGAGAAGGTTATTTGGGGGGAAAATAATTTAAATTTATAAGTGATATTTTAAAGACTTTCTTTTTTTTTTTTTTTTAATAGAGGCATGTTTTATTTATTTATTTATTTGCTTGTTTGTTTGCTTTGTTTATACATGCACTGGGTACAGCCAGAAGCGCGGGAGGGTGAGAGAATTCACCAGAGCCAGAGCGGGGAGCTGAGCAGGCAGAAGGACCGAAGTACACTGCTGAGGGGAGCAGCGGGCGGCAGGAGAGGTCTGCGCGCCATGTGGGACCCTCCTCCAGTGGCCAGGGAGCAGCCGGGGATTGAACCAGCGCCGCAGAGGTTGCGGGCAGCTTCGCATCCCAGCGCTCAACAGCTGCGCCACCTGGGAGGCCCTATAAGTGATATTTTATAGACCAAAAACTCTGGCCCTTTGGGATCTCAGTTTACAAATGACTTGAATGAAGACCTCATCAGACTCTCAGAACTCATAATGTACATAATGAAACCTCAGATGACTGGGCTTGATCATATGATGCAGTACCAAAGAATTGCTGAGCATAAGACCATGTCAGTGTATAAAATGTATGGTAACTTTTATTAGCAACATTTTTTGTTTGTTTTCTTCCCAACGGAGAACTTGAAAAAACATAGAACTGGACAGTGATATAACTGGTGATGAACCTAAAAGAAGATCATATATTAGCAGTCATTGAAACACTGGGAAGCCTTGACCTCCTATAATTTATAGCAATGGCATTTCTCTGAGAGATCTATAGTGCTAGGATGACACAGGTAAGGTTCATGAACTTTTTCTAGAGGAGAATCAGATCATCAAGACACCCCAAGTGAGGATGACTTATTTCCCCACTCAAGTTTGCTTATGGTATTAACATAACCTTGTACACTGACAGTCATATGGATATAGGAACAGTCCCAGTTCACATTAACAGTGCTCAGAAACCTGGGAAATATTCACACAAGCAGATTACAAAGCCAATGAACAAGAACCCCCAACTGAGATGGGAGATCAAGGAAATGGACACAGTTGACTGGCTCCATCAAGCCTTACAGTCTCACCTAGTTCTGGGGCTAATATTCAAGAAGAAAACTGTTTCAATCAACCTGAAGAGTGAAAGGAGAGATTACAATGTGCTACGGTGTAACTTTCCTTTTCTAATCCTTGATCATTATCACAATCAGTCACATTCATATATTTATCATTATGTTTATAGAAAAAAGTACTATTATAGCTTGCACAAATGTTTTTCAGAAATCCTGTTCTGCCTGATACAAGCAACAAAGGGAGGTGAAGCAGGTCTCAAAGGGGCAGATGGGCATAGTAGAGAAGATACTCTGACAAGACTACTGAATGTTAATCAAAAATGAAAGGAAGATAAAGTGAAGGTCATCACAACGGAACGATGATAATAATCTCTCTTGTCTCACAGTCATACTTAAAGCAGACTTGTACATAAAAAAAGAGATTGGCTAAAGAGATTGGAACTGTTAGGAAATTTTGGGATCTAGACTCCAACAAATTATGCTCTTTTTGAACGACAAATTTTATATTAAACATTGTAAGAACTGGCAAGCTCCTGGGGTGAAAGGTGGAGTTGGGGGGAAAGGAGAGGTTGATATCTTTTAAAAAAAAAACCTATAGTCCCAGCACTTGATATAGGAACTTGGCTATTAGTAAGATTTTTAATAAATGTAATATGAAGGAAGGAAAAATAAGGAATATAAAATCAAGTGAAAACTGAGACAGATGGTGAAAGAAATGCACATATTATTATATACCTCCTTCCAAAATTGATTTTCAATGACTGCTATCAGGGGAAAATGGAAGTAGGAGGAATGTGCAAGGGGCAGCTGGAATCATGCAGGCAAATTATATTTGATCCTGTATTTGCTCATCTGTACTAAGGAAGGGCTCTTAATTTCTTTTGTGCATGCAAATTTTATTTCTCACACTAAATTGTGTGTTTTAGTAAAACCAGAATCATGGATTTTAGTATGGCAAGGGACTGGCTTATGGAGGTTTCATTTTGATATTTAGAGTGTGATCAATTAGTGAAGAAAGACAGTATGGAACCGGAGTGACAGTGGACTAAATGTCAAAAATTGTGTGTTCAGAATCCAGCTCTGGCTGGCTATGTGATTATAAATGACTTTCACACCGTGAACTTTGCAATTTCATCTGCAAAAGGGAACAATGCTATTCGATATGTTGTTGGTGAAGGTCAGATGAAATAAGTCAAAAAAATTCTTTTTAAATACAGAAGCTTAGGCAAATATTTTAAAAATATTTTTATCTTATTGATATCACAGCATTTGTAAGGCTTTGGATTCAAACTGATCTGATTTCATATTATGACTCTTCCATAGGCGTGACCTTGGGCAAATGACAATCTACTCATTTTAAAAGGAGGAATTTGTGATGGTTATTCACAAGTGGGGAAGACTCATTCATGGTAATAGAATGCACTGTGAGTTAAGGAACATGTTAATTTCTTGACACACCTTGCTTCACTGAGTCTTCTCCATAGATGGCTTTCTTTTTCTTTTCCTTAGAAGACTTTTCCCTGGCCCTCAGCTTCCACCATCCTGCACACATCTATCCTGTGAGGATTCTTACTGTCTCTGACTGGCAACTAATCCCTCTAAGGTGCTGACTGATAATCAATGTGTGATAATGACTTCAGGCAGAGGTGAGCAACCATTTTTTACAAGTGCCAATTCTGGGAAAATAAATGTGTTAATAGGCCATAAGAAAAAAAAAAAGAATACAGTAAATGTCACCTGAAAACCTACTGCCCATTGATGGCTCCATTTAAATGTTAACAAACTCCTTTCTTTTGTCTTTTGCTTTATTAAGGTTTTTAGAAAAACATATATTCATGAAACTTATCAATGCATTGGCTAAGAAATTGTAACTATGAAATTTGCATTTCTCTTAAGCCACTAAAATGGCAATATCTGGATATATTTGGGGAGGCTGCAACATGGAAGTCATTTTCTAGACTTTCATCTTAAAATTACAGAAGTGTTTAGAAGGCATGAAACTAGTATGGTAGGAAGACTGGTTCATGGGACAGAAAAATAGTTAGCACCTAACATTTCTGAGAATTCATAGCATGTGAAATCTGTACTATGCAATTTATAGGCACTGTTTAACTGATATTCACAAGATTGCTATGTAGGTATTGCTTTTGGAGATGAGAATACCAAGACACAGGGAGGATGAGCAACTTGCACAAGGTCACAGCCAAGAAGCAGTGAGCCAAGTTGAAACACAGGCTGGCTGACTCCAGAGCCTGTGCTTTTCACCACATGATGTGCTGGAACTATGGGGAAAGTTCCCCTCCCTTTCACGAGACTGAGATTGTAAGCAAACTTTATCTAGACAAAATTGGATGGAAGTTATGAATAACTTTGGAGTATTCTTCTAGTAACCAGAATCTTGTCTAAAGGACTTATTTTTTCACATTTTGATATAATATATATACTATATAATATGAAATATATAGTGAAATTATTTTATAGTTTGATTATATTACCACACAAATTTTACCTTATGTCAGGAAAATATATCTGAGTGAAAAACAGAAAATTGGAACCCACCACCATCACTAGCACTACCCTGAGATTATCACCATCCATCATCACAATAAATATGATATAGTACTGCACTTGTTGAGTTCTTATTTAGTGTATGTGAGGCACTTAGCTAAGCTCCTTACATTCACACTCTCACAAGACTTATGGGGAGTAGTTACTATCAACTGTTGACTGGAATTGAAACTCAGAGACCTTTAGTGACTTTTCCATAGTCTCACAATAAGCAAGGCATTGAGCACAGATTTGATACTAAAAATGCTCAAGCTTTGTTAGCCTGATTTCACCTCTTTGATTCAGTTCTCCATTATTCTCTGCTAAATGGGTCTTGTCCTACTAACTCTCTGACTCAATCTCAGCATATGTCCTTCTTGGATCAGTGAGCACTAACCATGAGCCCTAACCATGAGGATTCCTCCTCATCAAATGCTCTTTCTATGCTATTCCTCTGAATATGGTTTTCCCTCCTGAGAAGTTCCTGTATGTGTTCCTCCTTGTCACTGAGGCCTCAGCTCAAAATGGCCTCCTCAGAGGATCCTCAAAACACTAAAAAGGGATCTATGAAATGATCCAGTTATTCGACTCCTGGGTAAATACCCAAAGGACACAAAAACACTAATTTGGAAGGAAATCTGCACTTCTGTGATTATAGCAGCACTACTTACAATAGCCAACAATGGAAATAAACTAACTGCCCCAAAACAGATGGGGGGATCAAGAAGATGTGGTATATATACACAATAGGCTATTACTCAGTAATCAAAGAAGATACACATGCCATTTGCAGCAACATGGAGAGAATTGGAAGGGATTATGATAAGCAAAATAAGTCAGAAGGAGAAAGAAAAAAATCAGATGGTCTTATATTTAGGGATGATACAGGGAAAACGAACAAAGGATCAGGAAAAAGATAAAACTTGCAAGCAAACCATAGATCTGAGACATACAACAGGGCAGTGAAAAGGAGAGGGATCAGAACAGGGGAGGGGAAAGCACAAGGGACCAGGCAGATGGTCATGGATGCCCCAGTGGTGGGGTGGAAAATTATGGGGACTACACATAAGGGGAGAAGTTAATACAAAAATGAACAATGATGTAAGAAAATAAAAAAAAAATTAATATTAATTCAAAAAATCACCTTCCTGAGACTCCACCCACAACATGGCGGATTGGAGGCTGCAGAAACCCTCTCAGTCAATTTACAAAAACTGATAATGTGCTCGTAGGAAAATACAGACACTTTAAACCAGCTATATAGCTCCAGGACATCCCCGGGAGTTCAAGAAAGGTAGTGGCCGCTGAGGGGAAAGACAGGTGGTGGCAAAGGGGCGCCATCGGGGCTGGGGGTAGACATCCCAAACCAGGCTCAGGGCAACCCAGGACAATGAAAAATTCCTTGAAGGAATTTTCCGGACACGAGAGTGGCCCGGGCTCAAACTGGGTTTAGAGTAAGAGAATTGGTCAGGCTTTTATGCTGCTGGCCTTTGTGGCTATCCCCGGCGGCTTTGCATGCAGGAGGTGCTTGACAGCGTGGGCTTCGGGCACGCAGTCCCCACGGTGGACACTTGGGGTACGGTGTGGGCGTGCGTAAGTATGGACACCAGTGCCTAGGAGATCAGGGATATAAAATTGGCCTCACTCAGAGGCAAAAACGGCTGTGTTGGCAGAGAGGCTACAAGAGGACGAGCTTCAGCTGCTAGAGGAAGAGACAGGGAGAGAATGCCAGGGAAAATCCAGAGAAAAGAACGTATAAAGATTTGCGAGAGGGCCTCCCGATGGCGCACGGGTTGAGCGCCGCCCTGTGAAGCTGTCCGCAGCCTCTGCAGCTTGGGTTCGATTCCCGGCTGGCCAGGGAAATACCACATGGCGCAACAAGCCTCTCTTGCCTCGCCCGCTGCTGTCTTCATCAGTGTCTTTGGTCTGTCTGCCTGTTCTGTTCCCTACTCTGTCTCTGGTGAATTCTCTCACTCTCCTGCGCCACTGACTGTACCCCAGTTCTTGTATAAATAAATAAATCTTTAAAAAAAAAAAAAGATTTGCGGGAGGCTTAAGTTGCTGTCTCCCTGCTGGCTTGTTTCCCCTAAGTACTATTAAAAAACTTCTGGGGATGATGCCTGAACCGATGGTGAACCTATCAGGCCTGGGATGCAAATCCCTGGGGCAGTAGGAGCTCAGCAGACTCTGACCCTGGTAATTAGGAACCTTGCAACGAGTTGGCGTGCCCACTGAAAGCCCGCCCCCCTACCCCTTCCAGAAGAGATGAAAGCCGAGCTAGGCTAGACTCCATAAAAGCTCAAAAGCATAAAGAAGGACTTTGGAGTGAACTTACAGATTGTAGTGGCAGGAATGGGCACTGAGCAGGTTTTCTGATCCAGCAGGCCAGGTAAAGGAGAAAAGAGTCCTGGAGGCCTCAGTGGTTTTTGCAGGCTTTTTTTGGGATTTACCAGGTATAGGGCAGGCCAGGGTACTGGGGGGCCGGGAGGCTGGAAGGCCTCCCAGCTCCCAGCAAGTCTTCACTCTTTCTGGGCTCTCCGGCCTTCTCTCGCATTCTCTTGCATTCTCTCAGCTTCTTCTCTCTCTCTCTCTCTCTCTCTCTCTCTCTCTCTCTCTCTCTCTCTCTCTCTCTCTCTCCTCCTTCTCCATTCGTTCTGCTTCTGTTGTCTTCTCCTGGCATCCCCATGACACCACCCTTAAAAGCCCAGTCTTAGCCCAGATGAATCCCATTTACATATGCCCACACCCTACTCCAGGTGCCCGCCATCAGGCATGCATTCAGGATGGCAGGGTTCTGTCATCTATCCTAATGGCGGGAGGGCAGAAAAGCCTGTTACTCTTACCCTACCCTACACAGACCCTCTAGGAAGGCAAGCCAAGATCACGTATACTTCCCAGACCTGGAGAAGTGGTAACTGGGGCTAGAGCCCAGCAACTGCAGCCATAGTGGGTGCCATAGCATTAAGTGGGAACACGTGCGCCCCCTAGGTGAGCCATTCTGTCAAGTGCAAATTATTCCTGGACTGTGAGCCTGGAGATCTGGATACTACCTTTTTCTCTGGGATGCCCAAGCTTCATAGATCATGATCCCCAGAAAAAAGGCACAACCGGGAGGAAAGTGAAGCCAAATGAAGCACAGAATACAGCTGGCCAAGGTCACTCCGCAAACCAAGATCAAGTATTAAAAAGCCCTAAACCCCCCTCCACCCGACACTGAGATAAACTAATAAGAGTATAAACATAGATAAATCCCCAGCACCCAACCACATACACACACATATATAGCAGTAAATAAGTCAATATACATGCCTAGGAAGTTAGGAACATCCCAATGCAAGATGGCAAAGCAAAATGAGAAGGACAGTAGAAAAGAGAGAAAGAAACTATCTGACAACTCAGAGTAAATCAATCAGAAACTGCTATTCTTATATCTAATAAGCTAGACTTTCAACTTGAAAACGTAACCAGGGACAAAAACAGACACTATATAATGATCAAGGGAACAATTACCAAGAAAATTTAATTATTGTTATATATGTTTTAAATATAGGAGCACCTAGTTATATAAAGCAACTATTAGCAGACCTATTACAATTTACCAATAACAAAATTCATATCAGCAGAGAGTCCTTCCTCATCACCTGAAATAGCCCCTTATTCTATGCCAGTCACTCACTATCATGTTACCCTTTACAAATTCTAAGACCTTATTATTCAATATCAACTGGCTTATTTATTTACTTCCTTATTTATTGAATGTCTCCCTTTACTAGAATGGCTATAAGAGCAAAGTATTGTTCACTGTTCCATGATAGAATCATTATTTTCAGTAAATATTAATTGCATGAATGAAGAGATGGTACATGAATGAATACTGGAAGTTCATGTCTTTGCCTGGGCTACCCGCTTGCATTCTTGACTATGTGACTGGCTGACCTACCTCACATCATAATGAGTCTTGTAAACTATTGTAGTTAAGGAAGATAGTAAGGCCACCAATAGCCACCCTCAACACATGATTAGAGAAGGAATTAGAGACCTTATTCACTGGCCATTAGTCTATTAAAGTCTATTAAATGTTTATAAATGGCAACATTCTGTTTCTGGTGCTCTGGAAGGCTAGAAAGTTAGTATTTATTTGGTACCAAACATATGCAAAACTTAGATTATATTTCATCTACTGGCAGAAAAATGTCCTATTCCAAATGGTCCCCATGCTCTGCTCTGAGATTAGCCGAAGAGATAGTAACTTTTATTGAAATTGAGAGGAAGTATGCTATAATGGGTAGAGTATGAAGCAGTGTAGTGTCAAAGAGTATTAATTATGGAGTCAAGGCTGCATGTGGTCAAAGACCAGATATGCCATTGAAGAAAATTCTCATATGATATGCAGTTCACCCATGGAGAAATCAAGACTTAGTGAAATCGGATAGCTTTCTTAGCTACATAGGGCAAAGCTGAGACAAAGACACAGGCTGATTCTAGCGCTGCATATCCAATCGTTCTACTCTAATTTTTGAGATGCTTAAAGATACCAGTAGAGTTGTGAATAGTGAGAAACCCCTACCTACACTTGCATTACTCAAAAGAAGCTCTGGGATATGAAGTAGACAGGAAATATTCTGGAGAGGTTTCAGACTCAAAATGTCCCTGGGATGTTGACTGCCCCAGAACAATGTCTGTCTATTATTTCCTGTTAGGTTTGGAAGTGACATTTCTTTTGGGGGAAAGTGGAAATGGCTTGAAAACCCTTAGCTCTGAAAGGCTAAGAAGGAGTGGGAAGTAGAAGTAATCCTGGCTAAAGACAAAGGACTGAGACCTCTGGCTTGATACTGGTTTAGGTTTTAAGAATAAAACAAAAATGATATCCCTGGCATTTCTCTATTTTGAGCCTATTTTCTCAAAGTAGAAGAGCAGATTTAGGAAAGAAGCCCCAGTTGGTAATAAACACTATGTATTTGGGTTATCTCTCTATGAATTTTCTATGTTGCTTATAGAAGCTAAGCAGAGCACTAACACAGTGCATTTAAATGACTTATTCCCTGGTGGTGCAGGGGTTAAAGTCTCAGTGCTATCAAGCCATTGGCCCCCACTGCAGCATGAGTTCGATCCCTGCCGGGGACCTAACCCACATGGCACAGCAGACCTCTCCTGTTGTGCCTGCTGCTCCCCTCAGCAGTGTATTTCAGTAGATCCGCTCATTAGGTGTCCCACTCTGTCTCTGGTGAATCCTTTCACCCCTCTCCCCACCTCTGGCCTACACCCCAGTTCTTATATGCATAAATAAATAAAAATAAATCTTTAAATGACTTTTAATCCTCCCTTTACAACATCATGAACAACTTCAACAAGTCTAGAGAGGTTTGGTGACTTAGCCACCATCATACAACTGGTTGATGATAGAATTCACTTCAGAAACTAGTTTCTTAATTCTAATGCCATGTTCTCTCTAGTGTAAGAAGTCTAAACTCACCTAATGGTGAAATATTACAATCTTAGGATGACTCATTTTTCTCTGAGGGAAAAACAAAGGAAAACTAGACAAACCTATCTTAAAAAGTAAATGAAAAAGTGAAAAAAAAAAACCCTGAATTCAGTATTTTTAAATTTCATAGGAAGTGCACACCCCTCCCTTTTAAAACCAACTTTCTTGCTTTGATGTATTACTAGAGAAAATAAGAGAAAAGGCACTTAGGTTATGGGTATTTGGTTCAATTTCATATAAAAGTATTATTGTTATACATTTAAATATATATTTCCTCAGAGGAGTCCAACATTTTGGGTACATTTCAAGCTTGTATTACTTTCAAAGGCTATGTAATCATTCAGGTAATAGCAAACAAGCACATTTACCTGGGATTAAATTGTATCTCCATGAGGAGGTTTGAATTTAACTTTTCTAAAACTCTTGGAACATGGGTATCACTAAATCTGATGAATATAAATCAATTTGTCCCCATGAGGTGCTTACTGAACTTGATTGGCATATGAAAGATTTTATGGAAAGTCTTTAAAAACTCCATTTTTTTCCCCAATCTCTGCAAATAATGTTTCTTTTACTGATTAAATATACTGATAATTAAGTGGGAGAATACAGAATTAATAGCAAACATTGTGTTGTCTGACAGGGAAAAAAAAATGAAGTTATGAAGGTAAATATTCAAGAACCTTGACTGTAGACATTTATTTTGATTGCTACCACAATAGACGTGATTATAAAATCTACAATGTGATTTTACACTCCAATGAAAGGTGTGGGGTTGCGCAATTTTTTTCTTCTCTTTTTAGCAGGAGAGCTACTACTGTGGCATCTATAGCAGTAAGCATCTCTGTGATTTACAAAAGCCACTTGTCACATCAAAACACCAAGAATGACTTGGTCCATTAAAACATCTGTGTTGGTATGTGCAGGTAGGTGTGATATGGATTTAACCTGTACTTCTCAGACAGGTAGATACAACTGAACTGACATTCGTAACTTAACTTTTTTTGTGTGTGTGCATGTGTATTTTCTTAAATTAAATACCCTGTTTAATTTATATTTCAATCTTATGTCCAAAATCATTTGGTGAATTGCCCTGGTTAACATGCTCTCCTAAAGTCTTCAGGGAAGTGATATTAGGTTTTTCATCGTAATGCATACTAAGCACTCACAGTTTCAACCTTGTTTTTATATTTAGTAAATGTCAATAAATCTATGGCATGTAAAAGGGCACTGCTAACATGGCAGCTATTTGATTTCTATACTTTGTCAAATATATGTACCTCTTAATTCAATAATCCTTAAAGGCAATGCTCATTGTGGTTTCCTATTCATGATACCTGACCTTTCCTTAATGTCAAACATCATTCTCCACTAGCAAGGGAATAAAGTATATTATTTATATAAAGCTAATAATTATTTGGGGAAAATAAATATAACATGGAGGTAATAATGATGAGAAAGATGAGCACTATTCATTGCTCCTTCATGTCTGTGACTTGATATATTATTGCCTATATTTCTATTTCATGGACCCAAATTTTAAAGAAAAAATAGTATACCTGCAAAGAGTAAAAATTTACCTAATCACTATTTCCAATTAGTTACATGAATTAGTTCCAAAACCATCCATTTTACTTGCAAATGTGCAATCTAACTTATCTGTTGTCACTGGCATTTTTTGCATATTTCTTATTTTGGGGCAGTTCCATTGTACTTGATTTTTTTTTTTTTTGCAGAAATTAAATGGGTATGTGTATAGGGAAGTAAAGAGTTCTAAATGTCAAAAACTCTCCCCTTTTCAGTTGGTGCCTAGGTCTGATATAGATGTAAGTATTCACTATGGTCAAATATTTATTGAGAGCACACAATTTTTCAGGGACTGTGCCAGGCACTATGGGACATGCAGTAAATTTAGACATGGCCCCAGCTCTCAGAATATGTATGATTCAGTCATATATGTACTTAACTAAATTAATCCATATTTTTAAATTTTAAAATATAGGTAACAAGAGCTAATAATGTGTTCAGAGTTCTTCAGGAACATCCTCTGAGCAACCCTTACAGGTTTCCTCAAATGCATATAACAGGTAACAATAAATGCAGACCATAATCACTTGTTTGCACTTCTGCATGGTGCAGATGTCAGCTTCCAAAGGTGTGAAACAGTTCTTTCCAGGGCACGACTAGAATATATTTGTTGTGGACTGATGTTTTTGTTGGCAGCCAGTAGTGATGATGATCAGGTATGTCATATATTAACAGGTTTTGTGTACTTAGATGATAATGGCTGAGTGTAATAGGAAAGGTCCATTATTTGACTGAATTGTAAAGATATCCCATATTAAGAAATAGTTTCTGACCTAAGGACATGCAAATTCCCCAGATTACTAACCTCTACAGTGTACCTTGACTCTAATCAAGTACACTACCTTAGAATTTCTTAGACTGAAGTTAGATAAGTTACAGTTGCATTTTCTAAATGTTCCCCAGCAGTGGAATATTCTCTGAGGAAGCATGCATACATGTTAATATAAAAATATGTGACCTCTCTTTAATCAGCTATGACCTACAGATGTCATGGATCAGACAGTGTATCACATGTGTTTCATTCAGTGGCATGTGACAGTTTTAGAAATCTGTTTGAATTAATTCCCATTGGGTCAGTATTTGAAATTATCCTCTGACCCTATTTTTCTCTAAAATTGTGAGCCAGTAACCCTAGATCATATAGAATGGTGTAAACCAATATTTCTGCAATAAAAAAAATACTATTTCTTAAAAAAGCTTATTTTAGTTTTGCTTATCGTCATCATGATGATGAGTTGCTAAACATGCTCAGGAAAATCATAATAGTCTTTAATCTTGTGATGTTCTAGTTTATTAGCTTAGAGCAGATACCAGCTAGAAATTAAAAAGCTTCTTTGATGATCAAAAATATTGTCATTTATTTAAGAGCAATTTAATCACAATGACAATTTTCTTTCTTTTTCACCTTGTCTCGGGTTAAAAACTGATCCTCAGAAATGTGCAACACAAAATAAGGATATCCACACCAGTAGAGTTGTCAGATGACAATTAATCTGTAATGATCACACTTTCTAGAGCAATATAATAATGTGCTGGTAACAACAGTGCTTCAGGAGAAATAGAATAGGATCATTTATAGAGTGAAACCAACCATTTTTCTCTCTCATTCTCTTAAACTTTGAAAATAGCAGTTGCTTAAACCTATCACCTCAAAATTTCAAAAGTGAAAAATAAATTGGCACCTAAAAAATCAGTCGGTGGTTTGGGCAGTTTTGATTAAATCAAATTATTTTAAAATGTGCATTATATTTAGAGCTTTCACTAATAAAGATGATGTTGTTCAGGCAGGCATGTGAGGCTAAAATATCTTAGCTAATAGAATTGCTGTTTAGTTTCTGGAGAAATATTCTGCATTAAATTTGAGGCCACTGTTCCCCCAAATAGTAAATACTTTGGAAGCATATTTAAGGACTAATTTTAAGATTGTATGGCAGACACTGTGAACAGCCCACCTAAAACATATTCTTCCCCACTTCCTAAGAAACTGAATCCTTTATTAGTTGGGAACAGTGATATTCTGTTTATAAAATTATCTCTCAGACTGTTTTTAAAACAAGGGTGTATAATCAGATATAAATATGATTCTGGATGTGGTGGTGGTATTCTGAGAATGCAATAGGATGGGTGTGCAGGCTGTTTTCCCTTTATCCTTGCTGGTGTTCAGAAGAAAGAACGTAATCGCCAGAGCTATCACTCAGGAATCTTAAAGGAAGAACACATTCAGGGTGGCAGAGGAGAAGACACTGGGAGCACGGGTGAGTCACAACTATGGAGGTACCATGCTCCTCCTGGGTTGACTACCTAGAGAATCCTTTTGCATAGAAAATTGTATTTGCTGGTTTAAGACACAATTACTTGGTTTTCACATTTTACACAACTAAATTTTGTGCTTTTCTAAAAAAATTTATTCTTTTTTTAGTGCAGAAATATTGGTTTACACTATTCTATATGATCTAGGGTTATTGGTTCACAATTCTTCTGATGTGTGTTATTACACCACAGTATTATCCATAGTGTGCTAGTACACCCATAATCCTCCACCATGGTCCATTGAGGCCCCTTCTCTGATGCTCCTCTTGTGATAGTCTCTGCAGTTAGATTTAGAGGGTTTGTTTTCCATAAAATCCAATTCTAATATGGATTTGTAACTCCTCTATTTATCATGCAAAATGCCTTTTACTGGCAAATAACAAAGGAAATGAATACCTCACTTAAATAGTCAAGGTGAAGGTCAAACTAGAAAATAACTAAGTACTACTGGGCACCATCAGATAGTATTTTCCTGTTTATAGGAGGGACAATGGGGTGACTAGAGATAGTTTATTGTTTATTGTAAGGTGGATAATGGATATTGGAATTGAGATAATCCTTACCCCTGGGCAATTAGCCATGCCAAAGGATTGGGATATTGTCCTCTCTTACTCATCCAAGTGGAAAGATGGATTGCTTACCTTTGCTAACTAGTGAATAATCTTTTTAAGATATGCCTAACCAGTATAGTTTCAATATTATGAATTAATTTTATAAAACATTTCCAGATGATATTAAAACATTTTTTATATAGAAACTATCTCAAAAAATTAGACACTATTGGGTAGAATAGAGATAGAAAACACTAGACTTAGTTATTGCTTTCAGTAAGCTTTAAATCTAGTACCAAGATTTACTTTTTACTTTTTTTTTTTTTTTTTAAGGAATGGAGGAATTGCTTGACTTTTACATTTACAAAGGTCTGAGATCTAAGATTAAATCAAGTTTCATTTTCTGAGGATAACAAAATTTGCTGTCTCTAATGCTTTATGCTAGAATTCTTCTGGCTTTCATGAAGATCTTAACATTTGACTTCCTCAGAAGTCTTCTTTCCAATGAAAAATGTATATTCGCTTGTCTTTGTAATCAGATTATTGTCAGCTAACATCAAGTTAGGTATGTGGTTGGTAGGGATTCTTCCCCTTTAAAGGTTACTGTAGAGAAATGTGGGTGCCACGTCTATTTTGTAAAGGGAAATATTTGAGAATTACGGTATCCTATAAATGTTCAATGAAAGGTGGTAGTCTTTTCTTCTCTGGGACATAACTGTCTAAAAATCTTTTGTTTTTTGTTCTTTGAGCTTGTAGATTGTTTCAAAAATGTGATCTTAGCCACAATGGTGCAGGTTTGGCTGGGGACTGTCAAACTCCTTCTTTGGGTTATTCAAATCTATCACTGAGCAAGTTAATAACTCAAGAAGCAACTAATGGGCCTTGTCCACAGTACTGAGAGCATGTATCAGGATGACCCATACATTTTAAACAGTCTCTGTATTGATTCACAACTCTTCCCGAAGTTTAAAATAGGGCTAACTTGTATACAAGAGCAAAGTCATAGAACCGTGATCGTTTAACATACAGAGGGCATGACATTTGATTATATCTAAGCTTCCTCAAATGCCAAGAAGAATCTGGAGAAAGATATTTGCTATTGACTTTTAAAAGGTCCACATAGATAAAATTAATAAATCTTATTAAAGTTTATTTTAAGGATATTGATTTTAAAGTAGAAATGCACCCACAAAGAAAGTCCCATGATAAGGGCTAATGTGTAAATTCCTTTAAAATCGGTAGTTACTGTAATTATATGGAGCATTTTACAAGCAACTAGGGACTTCTTTGGATAGATGACTGAAATTTAATCAGTTTCTGGCACAGGCTGCCTTTCTTTCCCACCTCAGATTTCCAAAGCACTATTTCTAGGGCAGACCTGTTCAGATAGTGACCCTTTATTATCACATTTGATCTGTCTGAGCACTTTCCAAAAGTAAGACTTCCACAGATCTCCTAGAAGATAAAGGAAAGGGATGATTTTTCTCAATAGTAGATGTTCTCCCTTCTGCCCCATTCCATTCTCAGCAAACTTAATTCAGTTCTGCGGTCTGGATTTTATAATCACATGCAACATTATGTATGAAATGCATAAAACATCCATGTGCTAATGTTGCCACCAGAGACTCTCAGATAAAGAAGTAGGCCTATCTCTTTGTACTCTGAGGACATAGTGCTTGCCCTGAACCTCTTTAAAAAACAACTCATTTCATTTCTAAGCATTTTGGGTTTTATTTGTATTAAATGGTGCAGATCTGCCAGTTTGTTGAAGAGAAATATAAGTTTGATGTAGTTTTTTTAGGCAAGGAGGAACTGGAAAAATAATCACAAATGATAAATGTGAAAATTAAGCTACCTCTAGAGTTTATGTTTTACAAGTATGAAATCGATCAGTTTCTCTCCCAGCTGATTTAAAACATATCTGATTATTTCTGATGGTTCAAGATGTAATGGTCTGAAAGTCTAAATAGAATTCTTAGACTTACCTTTATTAAAACCTGAGGATCTGAAGATGTAAGTGTCCAGATTGATTACTATATTTCAGTTCTGGAGGAAAATAACAGCCTTGAATCACTGTTTGCTGCTCACATCTTCATTAATGTGCTTAATATACTTCTGTCCCTAGAGAAAATTAATGACATTTTTTCTTCTTTTGTATTGTAATTCACTTAAACTTAGATTCTTTGAACATAGCTGGATTGCAGTGTGACATCTGAGTCCTAGAGATCAATTGATAGTTGTTAAAGATCATGAAGAATGGCCCATTAAAACAGTTAGTATATGACAAATAACAACGTTTGTGTTTAGTGTGGAAATTTATCAACTAGACAGAGCACTTATTCCTGAGACCTGAATGAAGGTCTACTTGAACCAACTTATTAATCAGTCAGTGCCCTAGTCTTAACAGACTGTCTTATTAAAGAGCTCTAGATATATTAAAATTGAACTCTAATGTGATAGGTACTATCCCTGAACCATAATCACAAAGCCCACAGTTGAAGACTCAAGTCTATGGAAAAGAAAAATAAGTCTTTTTTTTTCCTGAGGACAGGGATGCTGCACCTCAAATCTCTGATTATACATAATATCTATCACGGGATGCCTGGTTATGTGGCCAATTCTTTCTCCTATTCCATTTAAAGCAGGATCACCCCACCAAGCTATTATGACAAACTTAAATCATAGTGCTCTTTTCACCTGCATTTATTTATATAGACCATGCTACAGAATCTTCTTAAATTTACAAAGCTTTTTCAGGAAAAAAAATGAAGCGCTGACCAAGTGTGGGGTGGGGGAGGGGAGGAAAAAATTGCTCCAACTGGCAAGTGGTATTAATTCTCAGCAAGATCCTCTGGATCTAGAAGAAATCATCATAGCTTTTCCTCTCCTGTGGAGTCTGTGAGGGTAGACGCCCTTAAGAGCTATGAGTCATGGGGTTGAGTGCTCCTGACAGCTGGGTTGAATATCATCTCAAATGACAATGCCAATCAGTGGATATTGATTGTCTGAGAGTGCTGGGTGGAGAAGGATGCTTGAGGCTAAGTTTAAGCACAGCAAGAAAGCAAGCCTCAATAAATTAGTGACATTTGCAGGAAGAGAGTTTAGGGTCATAATGGAAGAGAAATCTCAACTTCTAACCTTTGCAGCTGATTTCTGGCCTGGTGTTGATCTTCACTTACCTGAAAGGAAAAGTGTGCACATTTCAGTAAACAGCCAATAGCTGCTTTAGTTAATCAATAATTCTTCTGGTAGAAAGGTTGTAGGTACCTGCCCAGTAGCAATCAGCAATTAGATGGTTTGCCAAACACCTACAGTGACCTAAGTGAGAATCTTCTTTGTTTTCTCCTCAAAATTTGAACTTGATATCTGGAATTGAATATAAAAGCTTTGCATATAAAAGTCTCTAGTGTTCCAAAAAGTGCTGAAATAGTTAAAAGAAAACATCACCTATAGACTTTGTCTCTGCCTGTATAGCTACTGTGAGCAAAAACATTCCCTTCTAAGGTAGTTTTTCTCTTTGAGGATAGTCTAGGTTTAAAAATGGACTGAGTTGAAGTTGACTTCCTGGTAAATTTGACATTGTGTTTGTGAATCTTCTCTTTTGAAGTACACAAAGGAATTCTGCTTTATTTTCGGCCTGACAGTCCACCAGATATTCGTTCAAGTAATACAAAAACTGATTTTTTTGTGTGTTTTGGTTATTGTTTTTAAGCCATTGATACAGTTTCTCAAGCTTACTGTGGCCACAGTAAGGCTTTTGGAGCATTTACTTTAAAGTTTCTTCTTCCCTTTCTCAGTAATTTATCTAGTTACTCATACCAGAATGTGGCTTGCTACCAGATTTACTGCTTCATAGCCACATGCAGCCCACCACCACCACCAAATTATCTTGATATTACTTCCAAGTGTTTTTGAATCTTTTTTCTTTTTAATCTTCATCTTCTCCACTTGAGGTCAAATGACATTTATATTTTTTGCCTGTTCTGCTGCAATAACTTCTGTTTCCCTTACCACTTCTAGTCTCTGTCCAATACATTATCCAAACAAATCCAATGATCTTTGTAAAACACAAATATTCTGACCCTTCCCTCTGTTTAAATCCTCAGTCACTTCCCCTGCCCCTTAGAATGGAAGCTTATTGAACTTCTTCAAATGACTAGAATAATCTAGACCCTCTTCTCCTCACACCTTTCTTCTTTATTGGTTGAATTTGCTTTAATCACCCTTTTTCAACTTTACTAAGTTCTTTTTCACCTTAGTGGCCTTGACTAGGAAAGTTTCCATATGCTATTATCATTGTTTGGTATCAAGCTTGTCCCACCTCTTAATTAATTTGATTTAAATGTCTCTTCTTTCGATAAGCTTCCCTGACAGCATGCTCTAGCCCCAGTAGCTGAGATCAGTTTATTTTTCCATTGTAGCTTTTTCTTTCTTTATCACTATTTGTTATTGAATGTTCATTTGCACGATTAGTTATTTAAAGTTTTGTTTCCTCCACTTGACTTTAAAATGGTACCATTCTTTCACTGTCCTTAAATATCTATTAATTTAGCCTAAAGTAACCATGTGCTTTTTAAGCAACCAGATCTCACTATTGCACTATTGGTGTAGAGCAAACTGATGCATTTTTTTCTCCTATGTTTCCTACCTAGAAAGCCTATTTTAATACACAATATTTAAAAAAGATTTATTTTATTAATTTATGTACACAGGAGCTGAGATATAGGCCAGAGGTATGGGGGTCTGGTGAGAGGACTCACCAGAAACAGTGTAGGGAATAAAACAGGCAGATTGACTGAAATACACTATTGAGGGGAGCAGCGGGTGAGACAGGAAAGTTCTGCTGTGCCATGTGGGTTAGCTCCCTGGCTGGGAATAGAACTTATGCTGCAGTGGCTGCAGACAGCTTCATAGTGCTGAGACTTAACCCCTTGCACCACGAGGGAGGACCTTAAATACACAATTATCACTTATCTTGCTCTTTGTTATATTAATTGCATCTGGAAAAGTGTGTGTGTGTGTGTGTGTGTGTGTGTGTTTGTATGTATGTATGTGTGTATGTATGTTTGTATGTATGTATGTATGTATGTATGTATATGATTTAGAAAAAACAAGGGCCAAAGAAAATCCTGGTGTTTACCCTTTCCTCCCTCTCAGTAGGACTCAAGAAACCATAGTATTTGGTTCATATTATTTTGAATCAAGAACCAAATATATAACCCATACAAAATATACATTATATATAATTTTATTGGAAAAATTAGCATTGTCAAAATGACCATACGATACAAAGCAACATGCAGATTCAATGAAATTTCAAAGAAATTGGACAAATATTAGTGAAATTCATATGGAACCCCAAAAGAACCTTAATAGCCAAAACAATGCTGACAAAAAAGAGGAAGAATGGAGGTATCTCAAGTCCAGTCCAAAGCATACTAAAAAGCTATAATAATCAAAACAGTAAGGCACTGGACCAAAAATAGACATACAAACTGATAGAATTGAGAGCCCTGAAATAAACACACACCAATATGGACAGTTAGTCTATGACAAAGGAACCAAGAATATATACTGGAACAAGGAAAACCTTTTTAATAAGTGGTGTTGGAAAATCTGGACAGCTCCTTGAAACTAGACCATTATTTCACACCATTTACAATAATCAACTCAAAATAAATTAAAGACTTGGATTTAAGTCTTGAAACTATAAAAATCACAGTAGAAAGCAGAAATAAAATATTCCAAAACAACAGACTTCAGATATGTCACTGGGGGTTTGTTTTAAGTAGCAAGGAAAACAAAAGTGATTATAAGCAATTGGGACTACATAAAACTAAAAAAAAAAAAAAAAAAATTCACAGAGAAAAAAACTAAAATTAAAACAAAAAGACACAGTACTGAATGGGAGAAAATATTTGCACATCATACATCAAATAAGGGGCTACTATCCAAGGCATACAGGTGCCCAACAGGCACAAGAGTAAATGTTCATTGTCACTTACCATCAGGGAAATACAAATCAAAACCACAATGAGATGCCACCTCACACCTGTGAGAATGGCCCATATCAAAAATACCAGTGACAACAAATATAGATGAGGATTTAGAGAAAAAGGAAACTTCTACATTATTGGTGGGGATGTAGGCTGGCCCAGCCCTTATGGAAAACATCATGGAGATTTTTGAAAGATTAAATTTGGATCTTGTGGACTTCTAGTGAGTCTGAACCTGAACCGCAACGGTGAAGGAAATCAGACATGGGGGACTGTCATGTCCAGCATGCAGTAAATCTTTATTGTCTTAGTGCTCATTATATACTATTTTAATTGCAGCAGGTGTAACATCAAAGCATACCACATAATGATAACATGCATGAATGATTAGTCTATTTTCTTACTATTATCTATTTACTTCAGACAGTAGGGTATGGGCGGTTAGTTCTCACACACATAATCTTATCGCCTCCTAGCCTGAGCCTGGGAAGTTCGCTCATTATTTGTTGTTGTCAATCTGTGGAGATGTACGCAGTTCACTTCCAGGCTCTCAACACCAAGTCCTGTCACCCAGAGGTTTTCCTCCGAGACGCATGTGTTTTCACATGCCTTAGGGACTCAGGTCAAGGCCCTTCTGCTTACTGCGCAGGATCTCTCCATTTTATTATTCTCAGGCTGTGGAGATGTAGAAGCCCGACTCCACGCAGGTCACTTTCCAGGCTCTCAACACCAAGTCCTGTCACTCAGAGGTTTTCCTCCGAGATGCATGTGTTTTCACATGCCTTAGAGACTCGGGTCAAGGCCCTTTTGCTCACTATGCAGGGTGGCCGCCTCCAAAAGGATCTGGCATATAATCCAGCAATTCCACACTTAGGTATCTACCCAAAGAATACAAAACACAAATTCAAAGGGAATCATGCACCCCATGTTCCCTGCATCACCATTTATAATAGCCAAACTGTTGCAAATAGAAACAACATAAATGCCCAAATACAAAAGAGTAGATCAGGAAAATGAGGTATACAGACACAATAGAATACTACTCAGCAATCAAAAAAGGTAAACTCTTACCATTTGCAACAACATGGATGGAGCTGGCAAGTATTATGCTAAGCTAAAAAAGTCAGAAGGAGAAAGACAAATACTTGATGTTGTAATGTAAATGTAGACTATAAAGAAACCAAAAAAGGGTAAGATAAAGCCAAACTAAAAAGTAAACTCAGAAAACTGATGAATAACTCACACTACCAGAGGAGTTGGAGCAGGTAAAAACAAAGTGAGGAGGGCACCAAATGGACTAAGGTAGTGGACTATGGGTGTTTTGATGGTGGGTGTGGTGCAATAATAACATCTGAAAGAGAACATACACTTCTAAAACATGAATAGTGATATAAACCAGTGTTACCTCAATAAAAAAATAATGCTATTGGGTTTACTAAAAAAAGTGTTCTGTAGAAAATATTCTCAAAAAATTTTCAGATTAACTTGCAGAACACTGTAAAATTGATGGGAGGTTAAATGACTGCTATACAAAACAGAAGAATGGAAAGAAGTAGAGAGTTGGAGGGTATGAGTGATGTGAAAATTATGACTGTGGTAAGAAGAAAACATGAGAATTTACTTTTGTAAATTTTTTCCAAATATAAATCCAATTTTAAGTCATGGGAATGTTATTAAGTATATTTCAGGTTGCAAAGGAAACCCTAAATTGATGGTTCCTTACCACTGCTATTATAACTATCAAAGCTATTTCTGCAACTCCTAGTATTTATTAATAGACACCACTTATTGAATTAATTTTGTGTCTATATGCACATAAAAATTCTTTTATAAGGAACATTTTCTTTATCTATAAACAACAGAATTTGATAGTACTTAGTACTTAATAGTGTCACCCCCATTTTTCAGATGAACATGAAGTTTAGGGGGTTAAAAATTTTGCTTAAGGTCTCAAGGCTTCTAAATAGAAAAGTCAGAAATAGAATATAAACTCTATATTTTCAAAGCAGCATGTGAAACTTTAAATTGTGTTGATTTTTTTTGTTATTAATCCAAATTAGCTGTTTAGATTGATATGTATTAATCAGAAATGGGCCAGGATTTTCACTTTATCCATTCTTGTACTAATAAGGGGCAAAGTTAATATTACTTTGAAAGATATAACAACTGATATAAAAGGCAGTCCTGCATTCTTACGGATTAGTACCAATCACTAAGTTAACCACTTATTATTCAGTTGTACAGGTGTATTTTTTTTGACAAGATACTATTATTACCATATTCATGACCTAAAACACAAACATCAAGAAAACATAAAACATAGAAATACCTTTTGTTTGTAACAAAGTTATGTTTGTAGAGGTGAAAGTACTTTTGCTAATTTTATTAAAATATAATAGTCAACATGTTAAATATAAACAGATTTTGCTAAAAAACTATAAAATTAGAGCTTGGAAATTTTAATAATGTAAATATAAAACTTTGCTTCATTTAGATATGTGTATATTCGTGATACAATCTTACAGTGTCTCATTAAAATGTATACCTTAGTGAAAAAATATGTATACATGCAATCATGCCATGTTTCATAAACACATGATTAAGTTTTAAAGCACATCCAGCTATATAGATATAAATAAATATGTAGGCAGACCCCCTACTTACAAATGGCTGTGTTTCAAAAATATTTTCAAAGCATTATGCTTTTATGCCAGCAATTATAATTTATATATTTAATCCACAATGCCTGAAGTAGGAAAGTAGTAACTTAAGTTCTATTTAAGCTAAATCCAAACACTCTGTGCACTGTTGTCTAGAGATAAGCTTGATTTTACTCAAAAACAAATCTTAACAGGACAGCTATTATGTCCCACAAAGATGCTAGATGTTAGCAATACAAAGTACATTCTGAGGAGATTTATTGTATAGCAAAGGAGACAGAAAAGCAAATAAGAGTTCAGAGGGTTGTAGTGGAAAGGTAAAGAATGCCATATAATCAGATGACAAATCATCAGACCTTTCCAAAAGGAAATGAGGTGTTGAGTGCCCCGAGGGTTCCAAGGGATGAAGAGAAGTTAGAGGCAGGTTAGGAAAGAAACCTACTATAGTTAGGTGGAGAGAGATGTACTGTAGAGATGAACACATATGTAGAAACATCTCCTTTTTTTCTATAAGAGAGGGTTTTTGAAACTTAGGACTGTTTACAATTTGGGCAGCACAATTCTTTGTTGTGGGAAGGTATTCTGTGCATTGTAGATTATTTAACAGTATGCCTACATCTACTCTTTAGATGTTAATAGTATAAACAACTGCCCCTCAACCCCAAACAGAATTGTCTCCAGGAATTATCAAATGTCCCCTGAAATGCAAGATTACCCCTTTCATAAGGAAAAAGAAAGGTGGCTATCTTTGGGAATGAAAATAACTTGCTAACCCTACATAACAAAAATAGGGCAAATTATATTTGCATTCTCCCAAATTGCCTCCTATATGCCGTAAATTGGAGTGGGTAAGAGATTGGGTATAAGTTTATTATGTACCACCCAATTACCTGAAATCTAGCATTTACAATCCAAGGATTGTCTATTTATAGATGTGAATATAGGTATAAACACACACACACTGCAGTGAAATACATTAGAATATTTCTGATTTGATCATGATATTTAATGATGATCTAGCATTCATTTCTAATCTTTTTTTTTTTTTTTGGTCAGAAAAATCTTCATAAATTAACCAGAATGTAGATAATACATGTCTTCTGGCAGAAATAAGAGTCGAATCAACTGTACAAATACATGATATCACATGAATTTGAAGTCTCCTTAAAGGGGGAACATCTGTTTAGTGAGGTTTCATTATCGTGTTCTTTAAAGAAATAATAAGCCATGAAAATGATAAAATATGATTGACTTAAAACACAATATATCCAACTTTAATCATTTTCTAAATCCAAAGATATTTTTAGATGAAAGCAAAGGAGGTCATTTCCAAATCATTTTGTGAAACTTAAGCCTACCCAGAGGAAAGGTAATTTTGTTTGATCCTGAACATCAAGTGAATTTGTTCACCAAACCATTTATTCCAAAAGGTAATTAAAATAATGTAAAATTGATCCAATATATGTTTAACAAAATTAACTAATTACAATCTGCTAAAACCATTTAACCTTTATTGTTCCTATAAAAATGTTTGATTTTCTTTGGAAAAATAAACACTGGTCTTTTAAAAAGACAATGCCTCTTCATCTATCTTTCCTTATTTTCTTTTTACTTTTTTTTTGGGGGGGTGCAGGAGGGGGTAGATGATCTGATACTAAGTTGTCAATATAGCAAATTGAGTAGACAAACAATTAAGGGAGAAACAAAGATTTCTCTTTAAGTCAAGAGCACATTTACAAAGGAAAAGAAATATAAGATGAATAAATGGTTCTTTACTTCTTGGTAGTAATAGTGAGTTCTGTCATAGTAAAGCATTGATGTTAACACGTTGTTACTTACCAAACCTCCAAACATAAGTGAAAGATATCTCAATTATCTTTCTCTGGTATGCAGATTGAGTTATAGGCAAAATTATACTGGAATTTATTTGTTCATTTTTTGACTGCTTTACATTATTTCAGGCTATAGTTAAACTTACCTTAAAAAGTTCTACGAATTGAAAAAGCCTAATTGTCTTCCACTAGCTAAATTTATTTCAAACTTATCCAATACCACAGATGGAAATGCTGAGTAAATGTCAAGAATTGGAAGGACTTATAGGGGTTCTTAAGTGACTGCGAGTGTCCGCAAAAGGTATAAAATAGATTTGGAAGAGAAGAAATGTGGTGACAGCTCCATCCTTTAAAAAGATTGGAAGAAGGAGAACTACCTGAGGGGTAGAGTAACCTTATGCCCTCAGGGACTCTAATCTACATGTGTCTATATTAATTCATTATAACTTAATACTTTATTTTGGAGATAGAGTTGTCATTTATGTCACTCCTGAAAGCAAATGACATAGTGGTAAAAGTATTAAAAGAACGAACCGTGACTGCTACATAGAGACAAACAAGTTACACATTGGGAATGAAAGAATCTGTGAATATGATTTTTGATAGCAATGAAGCAAGTCACCCATTATATTGAGGTTAATTTGTTGACTCATGATTTCCACTTACCCAATGATATTGAATCACATGAACAAACCTCTACATCTAATCAGATTTTTTTTTATTGAATTGTGACCTTTAATCCACCTTCTTCTTGATTGAGAATGACAGTGACCTTTATCTAATTTAAAGCAGACACTCTGATGCAAAAATATGCAAACTACACATGTAAATTCTGAATCAAAACGAAGATGTGCATAATCTACTGGAGAGAAATTATTTCAGAAGACATTTATATTAAGGCCGAATGAGGTATTTGAGAACGAGTTAGTCAGCATATGAATGGTTGGCCTGAAGAGTTGCAAAGCCCAAATGCTGTTTATATTTTCCCCGCTTCCATTTAGAAAACTGAAATGTCAATATACATATCAATTTTTATTATTCTACTCAGCATTTTATGGCATTCAGGAAATGATCACAATATAATAAAGTCAGACAAAATTATTTTTCAGAGGGGTTGGCAAACTGTGCTCAAATATTCAATTCATATTAATTTTGATTCATTTTCTGCTGCACAAAAGCCTAGTGAAATTCAGCCACCGCACATGTGGCATGTTGACTTCCTGGTAGTGTTTTATCTCATTAAAGAGGAATCTCATGCCCAATAGCAGCTGGCAGTCGGTACTGTTTCTAGGATATATTTAGAAACTACTATCTCAAGGAAAAAAGTTAAAAGAATTAAAGAAGCATGTTTGTATTGAGAATCTGATGAGCATCTCATACCAGTCCTACTTCTCTAGATTTTCCTTTTGTGTAGATTTTCTTTTTTTCAGTGGATTAATACAGATGGTTCCGAGCTGACATGACAGAGGGCAAACTCTACCCTGGGCACAAACTAAAATGCAGACTAATCCTGTAACTCACTCTGCCCTTCCCCAAGACACGCCATCCTAGCAGAGCTGTTACTACAAACTGGATTTCAGTGCTCTTCAAAATATGCTTTATTTCCTATAAATGCACAAACACCAGAATGTACATCATGTATCTCTAAAACACATGATCCACACATCTGTATTTATTTCGGAGATATGCATGTATATGGGTTTATATAGGACGGAGATTATGTGACAGCAGGAGGCCACAGAGCGTATTTTGCTGTCAGGACCCCACAAAACAGTACCTGGCACGAGCATGTACTTTCACGATTAACACCAGGGGGTTGTCAGATTGCTATATCTGAAATAAACAGATTTACCCTGACAGATAATCAGCATTTTTCACTGTCTAATACATGTTTATCTTCCACTATTGACATAATTACACTAAAAGTGCACTTAATATAATCTTTCATAGGAAATTAAACAGATTTTAATGATATACTTGTAATGGATTGGAGACAGAGTTGAGGGAAAGAAATATCGATACTAGATGTTTTGGGAGAACACATACATGAAGCAATGACGAGGGGATCGATGAACATCAGAAAAAAATCAATGACAGTCTGTGTTTAAGGAATTCATTTACATAGTTTCCAAAGAAATAAAAAAAAAATCCTACCAAGATGAGAAATATGCTCCTGGCTTCCTTATGTCCTGATGTTTCTTTTCTTATGATATGTGCTCAGCTCCCATGCAGAAAAAAGTAGACATGAGAAGGAGTTCTATATTTGACTAATTCATAGTCAATTCTTCCAAAAGTTCTCAGTCTGGATTTTGAACTTGGGTGATGGAGACTGACAGGGGCCTGCACACCACTTAAAAGGGAATTCTGCAAGCTCTGTAGCTATCTCCCAAGTTCCTGGGAGCACTGGCAGGCAAGCAGGACATTTTAAGAGCTATAGAAATTAACACATGTTGGTCATTAGACATTACACCTTAAGGATATTAAATCAGGGCTTGAGACGCAGAGGTAGGTGAAAATAATTTTAATCAAAATTCTAACTATTACCCACAGCAAAGAAAGCACCTGTCTTGGGCCTCCCTGGTGGCACAAGGGGTTAAACACAGCACTGTGAAGCTATCTGCAGCCTCTGTAGCATGAGTTCGATCCCTGGGTGGCCAGGGAGCTACCCATATGGTGCAACAGACCTCTTCTGTCTTGCCTGCTGCTCCCCTCAGCAGTGTACTTTGGTCAATCTGCCTGTTCTGTTCCCTGCTTGTTTCTGGTGAATCCTCTCACCCCCTGCACCTCTGACCTATACCCCAGTTCTTATACGCATACATAAATAAATCTAAAAAAAAAAAAGCAAAGCACCTGTCTTTAAGGTTATACTATTCATGGCAATGATCTACCTCATTGCCACAGAAGACTTCAGAATTTTAAGTTTGACAATCCTCCAATACTATATTAGCAAGAGGATCAGTGCTTTGTTTTCCCATGAATATCTTTTCTTTTCTAGCTATAGAATAAAATTATGCCATAAAACATCTAAACACATATGTCTATGGGTGGGATCAAGGGTAAGGTAAATTTCATTTTGAATAGAAAACAAAATTAATGTGGAGAAGTCAGATGTCTTCTAGGAACTGAATATTGTTTGGAGAATATAGCAGATATTATTCCATTTTTGATTATGAAACTAAGCAATGTTTTATTATTATTATTATTATTATTATTATTATTATTACCCGTTTACAGATGAGGAAGCTAAAATTCAGAATAGTAAAATAATACTCCCAGTATCTGGATTCCAACCCAGGTCTGTCTGTCTGAATCTAATGCTCTGTTTCATTATGCTGCTTCTGTAAATTCAGTTCATATGATTTTAAATGACTTTGACTTTTGTTTTCCAATCAAGGACAGAGATATTAAAATCATGGTCCTGTAACCTTTTCATTAATTAGGAAAAATTATCCATAGTCACCTGCAGGCTGCTCTGTCCCGCTCTGAATCCAAAAATTCCCAGTAGCCAGTACACAGTGACTTCTCAGTTGTTAGTCAGTCACATTTCACCAATAATCTTTAATATCTCCATGGGTAAGGGCAGAGAAGTGAAAAATGACTGAGAACTGAAACAACAAAATGCCACTAGCATGAGGCCAGAGCTCCCCGACTGGGAAGAGCAGCTGTATGTGCAGTGCCTTTACGCTGAATTTTCCGAGGAACTGGGAGAGTTTTGTTTCCCCCCCATTCCTGGCACCCAGAGGACTAGAGATAGGGAGCCCTGCTTTCTATCCAGGTCGGTGAACCCCAAATTACTTTTCCTGCTTCTCTCCTGCCAGCACTGCTTCCTGAAACCTGTATCATATTCCAGCCATTTCAGCCTCTTTCCAGGAATGCATTGGGTGAAACATTGAACCTCTGGTGCCACCCTGAAACCCTTTTTTCCGACTGGCTCCACATTCACTCTGCTTAGGTGTTGATGTCTGCCTAGGTGATAATGGAGTTGCCAAATTCTTTTTAGGATTTGATTTATGGTTATAAGCTCCCTCTGTGGGATTTCTTATTGGATTGACGGTTTCATAGTTTGCCTTAAAAGCCACCTTGTATCCTCTTTTGCTTTCATCTTTACTTAGAACCTCAACCCCACTTAATGTTTTCATTCCAGGGAGTCAAAGCTTTAGACCAAAGAATAATTTCTCTTTGAGATTAATTACTGTTTCTTTTATATTTATAGTATATGAAGACACGATAAAAGTTAAAAAGCTGTAAAGCTGGGTTAATAAGAAATGCCAAAGTACGAATTCTTTAAAATCTCCTAAACCCTTCTCTTTTCACCTCCAAGAGATCCCTCACTACCCTATTCCTGTACAACCTTATAACGAGCATTATTTTCTTTGTCTTTTTCAGTCTCCCCCTTCTCTCACATTCTACCTTAGTTTCTTTATGAGTCTCTCCCTTTAATTTCCAAAAGAAGAAATCATATATTATATATATGCAATTTTATCTATTGGAATAACCTCTGGAATAGGTCTTAATTCTAGGCCTTAATAAATAAATGTTTTGAGTGCATAGCTGTTCCTCTCTTTGCCCCAAGACAAATTTCCAAAAACATATAACCTAAGCTAATTAGATGAATATTAATCATTCAAATATTAATAGTCTCCAGTCTTAGCACTGAGCTCAGGTCAGTGAAAGACACAGTACAGGTGTGATATTTATCCTCAAATTAGATTTCTTTTGCTATTTTGATGCAGAAGTGTGACCTAAACAACATCTGGGGAAATAGGAGAAAATAATATAACTAGAGATTGACTTGTGTGGTGTAAACTGCAGTATAGTGAATATACTATAAGAATTATCAACGACTGTGGAAAAAACACCTGATTATTTTTTCTGGGCGAGGGTAGATAGGAAAGTAACATGTATAACAACAATTACAAATACGCAATTTTTTTAACATTCCAGTGTTGAAGACTCTGAAAATTTTTTGCTTTGCTTTCTCAACTGTGAATTTTACTAGCTATTGAAGTTTTATTTCTAAGCTCTGAAGTGATAACTGTCCAGTATTAAACAATTGCTAAGACATTTTAGAATTAAGTTATCTGAATATTTTTGCTCCTTTCCTAAGCTTTCTGCAGTGTGATTATTTTTTTGCTTTTATTTTTAATTGCAGGAAATTGATGTCTTTTCAGATAGGAAACTCAGTTATGCAGCTGAAGAATTTAGCAATGAGAAACAGTCTTTAAATGGTTTTAGGTCAGTTTTAACTTCTTTGAATGTTTATATCCACATATAGCTCAAAATCACCATGCCCTGCTTTTCTTTTTCAACCCCCCTCCCTTTTTTCTTTGAAGGTAGGAATATCAACTAAGTAATGGAGAAATCAAATCTGAAAGGACTGTCTTCCTATCTTCTCTCACTCAGCAAGAGATGATGGTAGGGTAAGCTGAAATTTAAATTAATTCCCAACCTTTTCAGTGCCAATGGTCGATGTCTAACTTAGCTAATCTGGCAAAACTGATATATTACAATAACTTTAAAGATAGGTTTTCAGGCTTTCTGCCTGCCAGGAGATAGGGGTTCTGGATATATAGGGCAGTCCATCTGCCTGATACTTCAAATAAGATCTACAAAGAATGCTGGTATCATCGAATGGCATCAAAATTGTTTTTCATTCGTTACTCCAGAAATGTGTGGCTTGCTCAATTGCTGCTGACCCATGGTCCCCACACTTCTTCCACTTTATTATGTGTTGATGCTGTTCAGATTTTTGTTTACATTACAAATTTGATATCCAAAGGTCAAATGAACACAGCCTTTGAATCAGAATCCTATGAGATACATGTATAATAGTTCATGTTCTGAACAGTGGGAGACGGTTCAAACTGGCCCAAATAAACCGAAGAAAAGTCACAAATGCTTTGCTGTTCGGACCTGTTCTTGTTCATTTCTCCTTAAGGAGATAACACCTTCTGACACAAGGACAGATAACTCTGTTCAATGTTTCAGAGTCTGACCATTTAAAGATACATTTTCACTTCATGTTTTCTTTATCTGCTTTTCTATTGTGCTGGCATATTTCAACTGGGGGAAATTTTTATTCAGATGTGCCCAATGCAAAGGAAGGCAAGGAAAAGGTTTTCCCTTCACTACCTAGGAGATGTTAAAGAAAGATATGACAAGATAGAAGAATGTATTTTTTCTGATAGAAATAATTGTTTGCATGGAAATTTTAATTGTTACCAGAACTTCAATGGAGTTGCTAGGAAAGGTAGTTAGAAAAAGCCTCAGGTTAATTTCCATCATTACCAAGCACTTTACACCACTGAAAAATTCTAAACATATAAAGAGATGTCAATCTTGTTCTTTAGACAGAAAAAAAAAGGAAGGGGGGGCGCTATGCTTCAAAGGCTGTCAGTAGACAAGTCAGTCAATTACAGATCTGATTTAGTTCTTAACTCCTTGAGGTAAAAGACAAATGTTCAGCAAGAGTAACCATTCCTGGCATGCATTAAATGAAAAAAAAAAAAAAAACTTTTAAAAATCTGTACTATTATGGCAATACGGATAGAAGTGAAGAACTATGAGAAGAGCTGGAAATCGGTATCTGACATTTGAATCAAGACGACAAATGGGTAAATAGAAATGTTTTTGCTTTTTGGGGTTGGGGGCATGTCCTTATATTTAGTCATTTGAGTTAATGATCCAAGAAGGCATTATTGTGGAATGCTTTGAAGCCAGTATCAGAATAAATGGGTTCAAATCTAAGTTCTACCACAACTGTGTGACCTTGGCTAAGTTACAGAACCTCTCTGTACCTTGATGTTTTTATCTATGAAATGCACATAATGGATTCATAGGCCTTTTAGTGTTATGCAGATTAAATTAATACACAGATAAATTAGCATCCTCTGAATTTTTACTTAATATTACTATCAATCCATATACAGCAATGAGTTACAAGACTTAGAAATTTATAAAACAATCCTTCCTGAGAAATTTGGAATGTCTACAGATGATATGGGCATAGAATGTCTGCTGATAAAGCACATCATTTTCCCTCCAGCAGAGTTGCAAGTTTCTCTGGCCATACAGAACATTCCTGAAGTTACTGAGAACTTATTAACACCTTCCATAACATCTTTTTAAGATGGCAATTTATCTTTTTAACTGTACTTAGTAAAAATGGTAGCAAGAGACTAGTGGGAATAAAATCATGGTATTATATACAGCTACAAGCTTTTTCAGTTCTAAAGATTCTGCTGCAAGGCACACTAAAATGGAGTAAAATGCAACTTATTTTGAGCAGTTGCTTGAATGAGTTACTAGAGGTATATGGCAAGCTTACAGATGAAGCAAAAGAAACCCGTGGGTGTTGAAGGATGTGACCATTTTACTCAGGATACACAGTAAAATCTAACTTAAGGCATGCAAGTTAGGTCTTTGAAGAGTTTTCTAAAAGGTCTGCAAAAATGTAGAGGTATATAAAATATGTACTTTTGAAATAACCCTATAAAATAATGGTTTGAGATCCCATGGGGAATACCATCAGAACTAGCAAATACTGGTAATTTTGTTGAAAAGAGATTGCCTAGTAGTTTACACTTTCTCTGTCCCCAAAAGCTCTCCCTGGACACTTTTTATCTATCCTCAGCTTGACTGCTGACAGAGTATTGCATGGCGTTCCTTTGTTCTGAAAGGGCATCCTTTAGTTTCACACTAGTCTCAAGTTCATGCAACCAGGCAATCCACACACCTTTCCATCTGTTAAGGTTTTCCTGTGTTGTCTCACACTCATTTTAAATACGAAAGAATCACCCTCACTATTAGTGACGATTCCTTTTCTTTCCCTGTAAAACTGAAGATGTGAATGGAATCCTCCAGTGACAGTGTCTGGGAAGAAGATATTCATGGACAACTACATGATTTGAATAGATAAATTCAATTAGCCCTTCCTGGGAAGCCTCAGTTTACTCTACGACTCATATTTCAGAGAGTTTTAAAGAAATTCTAATTATTGCATAAAAAATAAGTCAAATTTCTCTCACTATGGAGGGCTTTTATTACTCATTGCCATAAAACATATATATATATATTTTTCTGTTGCTATCTTAGCAGAGTAGCTTGCATACCAATAGGATCACTAAAATGCCACGAAGCAGAACATATTTATCTGTAAAATTCTATGTACAGTAACCTAACAAATGCCAGAGACAGAAAAGATTGCCCTCTGTACAGGAATACTTGTGTAGATGTCTTCTTTATGCTAACAATGACAGGGTTTCATGCCTTGTACTGTACTCAAAAATCAGAGTGCATTTTTAAAAAAAGACTATCAAAAAGAAAAAGAACTGCACATTTTTGGCAGTGAGATATTTTATGTGGATAATAAATTTTTTCCCTTGAACTCCACTAACTACAAGTATCTACCTAGAAGATGAAATCTAAGATTTATGTCATTAGAAGTATTCAGTAGACCAGAGGATCATTTTTTCTTCTTTTCAAGACTGTCAACTTTGCTTACTATTTATGTTCAATTCTATCCTATACAAGAGATTAAATAGTTCTGTCATAGTCACATGTCAAATCTTCTTAGAATAAGTAACAAATGTAAAATTCTATTAATAAGGAGCGCTTTTAAAGACAGAAATCTAACTTACAGCTAGCATGTTCTAGTTATATTTGTACTAATCAAAAAGAGATTTTTGAGGCTATAATTTTATGACATTTAGTATGTTTTAGAATTGAAATGACAAAGGAATGATTAAACTATTATTATAAGTAACTTCAAGGAAATACATATGAAGTAATATAAGTCCAGCAATTGCCCTCATAAATCAACACATATATCATCAAATCTGTTAGCCTTTTGCATGCATTTTTAATCCAAACATAGCCCTTTAGCTATTGAAATCAGTATGAAAAAAGATATCAAACTGTATTATATGAATATAAGCTGTCTTTCAGTCTCGCTATATTTAAACTTTTTAAAATGCAATTTCAATCTCAAAACAATAAATGATAACATGTACAGTGACAGTAACTGAATTCTAACTAATTGTAATACTTCTGCCTAGCCTAGTAACAATTTATGAATTGTGAAGAATAAATCTATTTGACAGGCCTGTTAGTAATAAGGCCCTCAGTTTCTTGCTTTGCAGCAGAATGAAGTAAAATCTATCCTTTTCTTGCTGTTGTTAAAAACATTTCAACAGTTAGTTCTTTTTCACAGAAAATGCTGCAGGAAGGTTCCAGGTTTAAAAAAAAAAAAAAAAACAACAAACCTTAACACGGCTGCATTTTACACTTGACTATTATTGGACAGGATACATGATAAGTTAAAACACACTGAGAGATTTTTTTTTTAAGAGGGTAAACTTGATGCAGGATTGTATTTCTAGATTAGAATGTGGACACTGTAATCTTTCTGGCATTGTAAAACTGAAGCTGGCTGCAGGGAAAATAAACATTACAATACCCGGCACTTAAACAATTGTATTATACGTTAAGTAACAAAAGCGTGAGGCACCTGGAATCTCAGCATTTGTTCCTAATGCCAGCAACAATATAAAGCATTCAAGTGACATTTGATAATGAGCAGACAGTGGAGGCATTACACACGTCTTTAGAAGAATCAGACTTCCTACCTTGAAAAGACAGATGGAGGTAAGTTCCTTTATAAAAAAAAAAAAAAAAAAAAAAAGTTGTAAGTAAAGCCAGGCAGCAGTTGCAGTAAATTGAGTCCTTTCAGTCACTGTATACATACAGCAGTTCTGCAATAAGGGGAAAAATATAATGGGAGGAGCGGCTGTGAACGAGTGACCTCCTCAAGCTGAGTCCTCTCTGTGAACCAAGCATTGAAAGCCACTGCTCCTGATTTGCATGGATTATCTCCACTTGAACAGATACAGAGCAGATACATTTAAATTGAGCTGGCACAATGGCAAAAAGATGGAAGAGTGAATGAATGAGGGACAGCGCAAGAGAGGGAGAGAGAAAGAGAAACAGACACGAGATCGGAGAGCGTGGATAAGCTGCTTCTTGCAGAACTGTGTCTCGGAAGAGCTACAGCTCCCTCTTCATGTCACAGTTGTAAGATAAGAAATGTTGTCATTAAGAACTGGTTAATCATAGGGAAAAATATACCCAGATTAGCTGATGCTCCATCTGATTTGATTTTTATGAACATTTTACGATTCTTTCTGTTTTGTCATCAGGATTTTAGGTGGTAGGCTGAAAATCTTTTATTTGTAGCCAGGTAAACAAATTTGGATAAAACTGAGTTTTGACTGAGATCAGAGCTTTGATTTGATTAGTATACATATCAATGAAGGAATGAAAGAACCTAGACAATTTGCTGAATAGAATATATATTTTTTAAAACAAAATTAATTCCTTTAACTTTCGAAGATCTAGTCTTTTATTTTTGCAATGCAAAAATAAAATAGTACTTGAAAATTTATTAATGATTAATTATACAAAAGTACCCATATGTACAAGAAGGGTGTTAAAAAATTTCTTTATGTTGTTTTATTTCCATCAAGTTATCTTTGTTGGTATTACAGAATAGAATACCTTCTTTCTATACTATATAGATCTTTAAATATGCAATTATTATTGCTTTTATGTTCACATTTCAGAGTTTTATATATTTGTATTCCTTTTAAAAATGAGAAGTGGAGGTATGATTTTAACTCTTGCCAACAGTCACTCAATAAGGACGTGGAAGCTCTAAGAAGAAAAGAATAACCCTCATTTAGCAAGTTAATGTGAAGCTTGCCTTCTCTTTGTGTAAAGGTGTCTGCAGATGCCCAAACAGCCAGGCAATCAAGTCAATTCAAAGGATAAATCAGTCAAATCTGCTGGTTGACTGAATTGATCATAGCCTTGGGGAAGCCAGTATTAACTTGGTATGCACCAAATGACACCGGTTAAATATTTTTCAACAAATGGTATTAAAACACTTTACATAAGCATGTGAGCAATATTTCCAGAAGGTAGTAAGAGACCAGTTATATTTTTGCTGCTATTGGGTATCCACATCCTGTCAGCAAAGATAAAGAATTTAAACACAATTTACTTAGGAACTTTGACTTGATGGACAGAAGTGATACTTGAAAAGAAATCTCAGGGAAAATGCCAACACACATCTCCATGAGATTTAGTAAAGTTCTGGAATTTCTGAAGTGTGCAGACTTAGATTGTAAGTGTTTAGAAAACAATTGCTTGAAAGTAAAAGGGTGAAGACAATGCTTATTTTATGTCTCTGACATCCAATAATAGTCTGAATGCTCTTTGAGTGGATGGGTGTGAGTTCTCAGGTTTTCTATATCAATTTGGACACAGTTTGTACACAGGTCGAAGTTGGAATGTTACTGAAGTCTTAATGTTTCTTTCCAGGTTGTAAGCGCTTTGAACTCAGAGGCCCTACAATATCCTTTAAAATATTCCCCACAATATTTGAAAAGTATCCTTTACATATTTTAGCTAATTCATGAAGTTTGTAGAAAAAAATATTGGAAATAATATGAAAACATTTGTATTTTTTATACCAGTTGTTTGATGTAAATATTGGATTCAGAAATTATAAACCTTCTGTACCCGTATTAAATAAATGGAAATAAAATGTAAATTTCTTGCCACATATAAGATTGCAAGAAAATTACCAGTAGTAGTTAAATTGTGTATGAACAGGCAAGCTTAATTAGGTTCCCCGTTCCTATACCAGGGAGTATATTTCAGAAGGTATATTTAGGATTTAAGTTGTCTTTCTGGTCACCCAGTACTTACTCAAAGAATTATCAGTTTCGAGACATGGGCAGTTTCCTTGTTTGTAAGATGGCAATAATAAAATGACCTTTATTGTATGGTTGACTTAAGGAAGAAAGGGAAGGCTTAACATAATACCTGGGTAAAGACGTAATCAGTGTAAGCTGTTATAATTATTATAAATCTGTTTCCATTGAACTTGATTGCCTCTCTCTAGCTGGAATACTTTATTTTTGTGTCTATATAGGTACAGAAAAAAGACATCTCTGGTTCTAGCTTTTTCTGGCCATTGTATGAGGAGAGCTTCTACCTAGTTGCTGACAACCAGAAGGAATGGTTCCTCTACCTTTTTATAAAAGTCAGAAATAGAAGTACTATTCTCAGGAGAGCTAGAGGGTGTCGTAGCAGCAGATCCAGCCTTCTGTACAGGAGTAAGGATTGGCTTGCGTGGTACAATGTGAAGGGCACCCAGAAGCTCCCAGTCCAGAAATATCTTCCCATCTGTCCTCCTCTATTTCCTGAAATGCCACCATTAGGGGTTCATTTATATGTTTTACTGGCTTCCCATTCTCTTTCTTAATTCACATACCACTGTCAGAATGAACACATTCACAAGTTTACACGTAGAGTAACACATGAATTCAGAGTAGTTTTAATGATCTCATCAGAGATCCTATCTTCTAGTAACTAGCTGAAGATTGGCAAAGCTAAGAAAGAATAGTCATATTTCAGTGAAGAGCGCAAGAAAGCTCAATTGGTATATGAGAGTGTGCAGGGGTGAAATCCTAAAAAGGATCCTGCTATACCCCTGTTTGTGTTTACTTGGATCTGCTCTGTGTGAGTGGTCCTGCAGCAAGCAAGAGCCAAGAAAGTGACGTGAGGTGCTGTCTCCTGATGCTTTGCTGGAAGAACAAAGAATCATTCATTCATTCATTCATTTAACAGCAGAGGAAAAGAGGCAAATCACAGTTGGGGTAATGACAAAGGTCTTTACAAACTAGGCAACACTGGATGGGACTCTCAAAGTCAAAGTAGGAGTTGTTTGGGTAACAAAGGGAGGAAGGAGGACAAGGCTGCAGTTGTATTCCAGGTAGAGCAGGGTGACCTGAGACAGTTAGCTGGGACTATCACTGAGTATGCTCAGAGCACAGTAGTAGGGTTAGTGGGAAATGAGGAGAGAACTGAATGGAATGTTAGAAGAGAACTGAGGAGCAGTCACAGACAGGAGACGAAGGGCACAAGCAGGACAGATTGTGGGTACTTTTGAGCTTCAGCTTGGACCTTTTTTCTCTGCCTCCCTCAGCCTTGTGCATGCATTCATCCACACCTCCCAGCCCTGGGAATACATTCATAGGATGTGTTTTAAATGGCAAGGAGTGCTACCATCAGCTAGAAAAGGGAGCTATATTGCCAATTAGAGATTTAAATCTTTAAGGAGTTGCAATACCCCCAAACTGTTTGTGTGGTTTGCCACCCCATTCCTCTACCCTAAAGTGCTATATGGCACATACATATAGGAATTAAAATTAATTGTGTTTGGAGACTTTGGGATGTAGCAAATCAGGGAGGGAATCACTGTTAGAGCCCTGGAACTCATTTAGTGTATAAAAAACACAGCACTTTGAAATCCTTAGTGAGACAGATTACTAGCATTAATGCCATTAATACCACTGATGGTTAATAATTGCAAAATCATATTTATTTACAAAAACAATAATGATAATAGAGTGAAACCTAATAGCAAACCTCCCGACTCTATTATAAAATGCTGTATTATAAGCTTCCCATTCTCTTCTATTGCTTGAATCTTAGTTATTTTGACATATTTATCCAGAAAATATTGAAGTTTCTATACTTAACCCAAGGATGACAAATTGCTTCTTGTAAATATTACACTTACAGTAAAATTCACTGTAAGATAAATGATTACATAGATATTGGACCCAGTAGTGGGAAATATATTTGAATTCTAATAAGGACTGGTTCAAGCTTAAAAACAATTAATAACTGTCAATTTCCCATAAACACAATGACAAGAAAAACCTCCAAAAAGGGCACCTAAGCCACAAATGATTAAAAAATTATGCTGATTAACAGAATGACTGAATACATTAGGGTTCTTTTAAATTATCTTTCGATTGCTGTCCTTCATTCCCCCCACCCCTCCCCAAGGTGGGAAGAGATATTTGGTTCAATATTTGGCCCTTTCTTAAATATCATAAAACTACTTAAAGCTCTAGGTAGCTAAGGGTGTGTGCCACTTTGGATTTTCCTGCAAGAGAAGCCTGGTGGTTCTGACAGCCTCCAGCAATTAGCATCTTCACAATGCTCAGGGTCAGACAGCGCTTAGACAATGAACATAATGGGACTCTTACGGCCTGTCCGTTTCTGTCCTGGACAGGACTCCTCTAGGTGGGTTAAGATTTTGTCAGATCACATTATGGCGTGAGCTTTCTGCACAACCCTGCCTTTTCCATCATCTGACTTTTACAGGCTTGGGTCCCTGATAAATCTCTTATACTCTGAACTATTCTCAGACCGCTTGCCAGGAGATACAAGTTCCTAGCTGTCACAATTTTTACTTGGCATAGAAGCTACTTTTCTTCTTCTTTCTCCTTCCTCTCTTTGATTTCCAAAGACCTGACCTCCTACTCTTCATACATACAGAGGGCATAAAGATAACTCCCAAGTATGTTTCCAATTCCCAAATGTTCTTGTTCTTGAAACAATACAAGATTATGTGGGGAGATTTAGGTTAGTAGGACTTACTCTCACTGAATTGCTCCTCAGATTACTACTTTGTTTCCATAGCTCTGGCGTACTGAGTAGAAAACACAGGCACACTACCAAACTCAGAATTGAATAGTCCAATAGACTTATTAGACTAACTGCAACAGACAGACAAGCAGCACAAACAACATGTTGATGTACTTGGATCAATAAGACTCTGGAAGACGTTCAGGTTCAGTGCTGAAAGAAGTTCACATTAAGGAGGGTTTGAAAGATGTAAGAGAGTCCAGCAGGAGCTTATTGGTAGGTAGTTTAAATTCTTTGTGGTGTATAGAGCAACAGAGAAAAATAGATAGAGGCTTTGGAGTGAAGTTATTAGTGAAAATGCTTGGGTACAAAGACTTTAATTTCAATTCTTATTTATATCACCAAGGCACTTATATGTTTCCAATGAAAAAAAGATAAAAACTAACCTCTGTATTCCATTTGTAAAACACTGGAATTTTCCCAGACAATGGCATTGTTGAGCAACAGACGTGTAACATAATTAATGAAATTCTTTGCATTTTAGATTCTAAGGTGACATTAATAAGGAATAGAAGGATCCTTTTATAACCTGGTTATTGTGAGACATTCCTAAAAAAAGATCCAGATAACTTAAGCAAAGAAGAGATTTACCTCAACTCAGAAATTTAAAGAAAAAAGGATCTATATAACACCCACTATAATTCAAAAAGTAAGTATACTGTTAACTTGAATGTAAAAATACAACTGTTTCAAACAAAAAAAAATCATTGTTCTCAGTTGATATAAAGCAAATGAGTCTCTAAACTCCTTAGAAAGTTATTTCACAAATGTGAATATTTAAAAAAATTAAGAATGTTTATTTTTACCATTTCTTGCATATGCCTACATTAATTTATATCTCAGATTTAGCAATAATTTGCCCCAAGTGCAAATACAGTTTCTACATACTGAATACATGGAAATTCTGATGCAGAACTCAAGAAAATGGAGACTGACCAGGCAAGCATGATATTTGCCAACAAAATTGCCTTTTAGTTTGTCTATCGATTGATTCGCGCCTTCATTCTTTTCCTTCATTTCCTAATAAATATGTACACTGTGTCTACTGTCTGAAGATAAAATAGTGAACAAAGAGAAACTTGTTTTCTTGCTTATGGGGTAGCTACAAAGTAAGGGGTAGAAACCAAAGTTTTCTTGCTTGTGGGGTAGAAACCAAAGCAAACAACTGTATTAAATGATTTGATAGATTACAAAAATTGCAAAAATACCTGATAACTTCTCCTCTAGATACATGGAATTTATTTCCTCCTCCCTTGAATTTGAGTGGTTTTGTGGCTTGTTTTGATCAATAGAATTTGATGGAGGTGAAATTATGCTAATTTTGAACTTAGCAAGTTCAAGAGATCTTGCAATTTCTGTTCTCATACTCTTGCAGTCCATTGACAGCTATGTGAACAAGCTCGGGCCAGTGGGTAGAGGAGGGAAGACCACAGTGGGTGAGGACTTCAGTTATCTCAGTCATCGCTCCTGAGGTCATTATGAATCAGGACGCCCCCATTGGAACACTTGCTAACTGTAGTTACTAGAGCAAGTCCAGTCAAGATCAGCATTCAGCCCAGACCAGAAGCACAGCCAAGGTAAGTCATTTGTCCATTTGCAAAATCATGAGCTAAATTAATAATTTTACTTTAAAGTATTTTGAGGTGGTTCTCAAGTGGAAAATGTCTAAAGTTATGTTGAAACAAAGCCTCACTGTAGACCGAAAGTTCTAGAGAGTTACTGATAAAGGATCTCAAGGCCACAAGCCTGACACATACACCCCAGATAACCACTTAGAAGTCTCCTGCTTCTGTATATCAGCTGGCTTTAAATTGATAATGTAACCCCCTCTTTAGGTAGTAAATAACCAGTTCCCTAATTACTTGGATCTCAGACTTTGGAGAAGGATCTGCTCTGAGCCCACCAGCATTAAGAAAGAACTTCCCTCTCCTTTCTGAGTGATGCCTGCTTCCCTGATGGAATTCTGCCTTAACAGTTCATGAAATCAAACTAAGACAAATGACAAAAAGAGCTAGGATGGTGAAAAACTTAGGGTGCAGACCATAAAGACAGATTAATCCAATCTTTTAAAACTCAGGGATGGTGGCCAAAAGGAAATCATATCCTACCTGAGACTTATTGGAGGAGGAAAAAACAGGTAGTTAATGACCTTGATCCTGGCAATGTAAAGCTTTATAGGAAAGGAGGCATTCCTACTACGTACATCAAAAATCACTCCCTGAGATCAATCACAGGTTCCATGGTGGTTGGAGAACTACAGAGACTATACCTGAGGTGAGAAATCAAATATGGTCCAAAAATTGACAATGATGTAAGAAAATAAATTAACACAAAAATCGCTCCCCAATATTCAGATCAAGAATCTTGCAAGAACCCTTGATGATGCTTTTTCTTTTACTTCTCATGTGTAATCTTCCGAAAATTCTGTCACCTCTACCTTCAAAATATGTGTAGAATCTAAATGGTTCCACCACCTTCATTACTGTTGTTCAGATATAGGTCACTCACCTAGAATGTGTAACTGAATTACTGTGTGCCCTATGGTCTCTTGGATTCTGCTGTGCAATCTCCCTCCTCAAGTAACTTCTTGTAATTAAGTTAAGGCTCTTGAATTGACATCTCTCTGGATTATCTGGATAGGCTTTAAATCCAATGACAAGTGTCCTTAGAAAAGACAGCAAAGGAGAAGACGTGACGCAGAGAAGGCTATGTGAAGAGGCAGAGAATGGAGTATTTAGTCCAAAGTTAAGGAGTGTGTGTGGCCACAAAAAGCAGAAAAAGTCAAGAAAGGAATCTCCCTTAGAATCTTTGAGGGTTCCATGAGCTGCCAAAAAGCAAATTTGTTTTTGGACTTTTGATCTCCAGCACTAACAGAGGGAAAATATGTTAAGTCACTTAGTCTGCGGCACTTTGTTAAAAAGTCCAAAGGAACTAACATATCCTCAATGGCTTCCATCTCATTCGGAGTAAAGTACAACTACCAAGTCCTTACACTGACTTCCAGGCCCTACCTGGACTCATTTCCCTTCTCCTATCCCCTCTGTCATGCATCCTACACTTTCTCCTTAACTCTCTTACCTTAAGCTTTTCCGGGCTGCTCACTCTTCTTTCAGCATATAAGGTATGCACCCTCTTTTGGGTCTTTGTATTCCCGTGTCCCTCTGCTTACCATGTCCTTCTCCCAGATATTCTACCTGCATGACTCTTTCAGGATTCTTTTTATTTAAAAGATTTATTTATTTATGCAAACAAGAACTGGGTGTACAGGCCAGAGGTTTGGGAGGTAAGAGGATTCACCAGAGACAGAGTGGGGAACAGAATAGGTGGATTGACCAAAATACACTGCTGAGGGGAGGAGCAGGAGAGTCAGCAGAGGTTGGCTGCGCCGTGTGGGTAGCTCCCTGGCCAGGGATCAAACGTGCGGCAGTGGCTGCGGACCCCTTCATAGGTTGTGTCTTAACCTCTTGCACCACCAGGGAGGCCCCTTTCAGGATTCTTAGGAAATATAGTTGATGTATTGAACATTTTTCTGATCAGGCTGTTAAAATTCCATCCACTGCCCAAACCCCTCTACCTCTGGCCCAGTCCTGTCCTATTTCCCTGCCCTATTTCTTTCCATAGCACTTATCCTCTGGCCTACTATATACCATATTTATTCATTTGTTTGTTAATTGTCCTCCCAACTAGAAGGTAAGCTCCTAGAGAAAGAGAGAGGGTCTTTTGACTTTTCCTTATTGTTTTATGGCCCTCATTTAGGAGAGACACTGAATCAACAACTATTTGCCTTAACACAGTTTATGATCAGAGGGAATTATTTATATTTAGGATCTGGGAATTCCCTATGCTATTTCTGGAGGATATTTTTAGAATTCCTATTAGCTTTAAAATAAAACTAATGTTTGTAATTCTCTGGAGAAGAAGCATATAGATGCTCTAATTTTATAGGAAAATGGCACTGTTCTCTTATGGCAAAAGATCATACTCAATTTTCACTTTGAAACTCCTTTGTTTTCTCTTGTCACTTCATGTTTGGCTTTTATACAAGGTTCCAAAACCCTGAGTAAAATAGTATTGAGGGGATAGCAGCACTACTAGCAACAGGTAATGCAAGGTGAAATTTAGGGCCTTACAGAAGTGTTGAAGGGAACAGGATCAAAAAGTTGATGTACATATAAAAATTCCTTGAGATGGACAGAGAGTGTGTGTCCTTTGCTGATTTTCTTTGATGGAATTTCAAAGAATTTAGGGCATGTTCTTATAGACTGATAGCTTCTAAGCATCTGTAACATATATACTCAGTCCTTTAAACAGAGTTTACAGTATCTTTGCAGTTCATGTTTCCTGTATAGGGAACTATGAACTTGAATGCTGACAGTAAATTCATTTGCCAATGTGTGTGTGTATATGGATGCACATACATTTATACACACACAATATAAAGTGTCACAAAATATCTTTTGCACCATCCTTAGTCATCAGTGGGGAAACAATGGCTAAAACAGAAAGCCCAGCAGCAACAGTAGCTCCTGTCACCATATTTGTGTTATATGGCTTTAGTAATCTGGCTTTTTTTATGTAACCTCAGAGTTATTTGCATAGCAACAGAAAGTGGAACAATACTCTGTCCTTTGAAAAGCAATGGGAAAGCTGAAATGAAAATATAAGCAATCAGCAGGAACATAAATGGGAGGCTATATTCCAGAAGTGGAATTAGTTGAACTAAACTGATGTCTAACATAGTCAAGGAGTTAACAATGTTGTGGTATTTTAATTAGGGTTGGAGTTTGGGTTTGATTCAGATAAAAATCCTCAACTGCTTATTCCCAGCATACCAGGACTGCCCAAACATCTTGGTTTGCAAAATTAAGCTGGGAATAGCGCCCAAACAGGATTTCTGAAAAGATTTTTAGGCTTTCTTCTTTGACTAAGGCTTGAAATTCTGCAATGATTGCAAGAACAGACTTTTTTAATGTTTTGGCTAGAAGCTGGGAGTGAAATAGCACAAGAAAAATGTTTATGTATACTTGTGATGAAAAGTTACCTATTCTACTTCATATATTAAAACAAGGTTTGAATGGACCTTTAATTTTGTTCAGGATGCAAGCAGTAGAAAAGCAAGCTTAACTGTCTGCTTATTTTTGATGACAGATAATAAATGAATATGCAATTTCATAAAAATTTTAATAAAACTAGAAAGTGATTATTTGTTGGGGTATCAGAGATTCACTGGTCAATGGGAGCTAAAAACACATTGTAGCATTTGAAAATGCCCTGTTGTTTTCTTAGCACTTTCCAGTGAAAATGAGGTCGATGAGATGTTATTGCTTGCATTCTTCTTGGCATCTAGTAGAAAGTAGTCAGGAAGTAGGTTTTAGATAGCTAAGTAAAATAATTAGGTAATATGTACAAATTAGTTACAGAAGTTAAAATGATCAAAAAAGAAAAAGGTATATTTTATTCATTCAAAGACTTGTATTGAGCACTGTGGTTTTTTTTGTTTTTTTTTTAAGATTTATTTATTTATGCATACAAGAACTGGGCTACAGGCAGAGGTGTTGGGGGTGAGGAGATTCACCAGAGACAGAGTGGGGGAACAAAGCAGGCAGACTGACTGAAATACACTGCTGAGGGGAGCAGTGGGTGAGACAGGAAGGGTCTGCTGCACCATGTGGGGAGCTGCCTGGCCAGGGATCGAACTCGTGCTGCAGTGGCTGAGGATAGCTTCATAGGTTGCATCTTAACCCATTGCACCATCTGGGAGGCCCTATTGAGTACTTTGAACTTGAGGATACAGTGGACGAAATAGATGCATGGAGATTGCAGTATAATTGTCTAAGAGGGGAGGCAAACATTAAACAAGTAAATGACAGCAATCTATCTTCCTTCCTTCCTTCCTACCTTCCTTCCATCCATGTATCTATCTATAATCTGTCATCATTATCTATTTAATTGTAGACTCAAATATATTTTATGAAAGATGAAAAGCAGGTATTATCATGTAGATGAGTGAATAACCAGAAAATGTTATGATGGTCAAGGAAGAGTTCAGATTTAATAAGAAAACAGAGAAGTAAGAAAAAGTTTCCTTATGTGGGATGGAGAAAAGAATGACAACAGGAGAGAAAGGAGATAAAGTTATCATGTGTGATAACTTTATATGGCAAAAATGTTCAGCCCATTTAAGAACAAAAAGAGAACTGGGGTTGGAACTTAGAGTGAGGAAGAGAGGTACTGGCAGTGTAACTGGAGACTGGGAGCCGGACTCAGTCATGCTAACAATTCTGACTATTCTGAACATAGTATGAAGACCGTGGAGGCCCTTGCATTTTGCAATAAGATGGTGCTGGGGTAAGGTGGAGAGACTTCATCTGGTTTCCAATTAGAGATGTTTCTGGGCAATTGTAAAGGCTGTGCTGTTCAAGCTGAAGTGAAAGTGGAGAAACCAAGTGGGAGGTATTGCACAATACAGATGCTAACAGATGAGTGTGTCTGGAACTAAGGTGGGAATTGTGAAAATAAGAGAAATGGACAGATCCAAAATATAACCCAGAGATTGACAATTAAAAGGATTTGGTGATGATGGATGAGGAAAAAGGGAAGACTCAAGAAAGACTTCTAAGTTTCTGGTTTTAGCAGTGGGTGTCATTCTGTCAGAGATCACAAAGATTAGGGGAAGAACTAGATTGGAAAGAAAGGAAGAATCTTGAACATGTTATGGTATTGACACCGTGGTTCCTTCAAGCAGAGAGGTAAAGGGGTTGTAAAGTGGAGATAAAGGCTGTGGGATATATGAATCAGATGTGGAAGGAGAGGACTGGTCTAGTGATAGAAATGAGGAAATGTCAAGTCTCACCTGTGCTTAAGCATCCTCGGTGGCTTCCCATTCCTATAACAAGCAGTTCAAGCCTTTAAGATGTCATCGAAGCCCTTCTACTACCTTACCTTTACAACCTTATAGGATTTGTGATACATGAAATTATTCTTTCCCAGATTCCAGTATGAGTTAAAACATAAAACGACAAGTGAAAAGTGAGGTGCTCAATTCTGAATGTGATCTTTCAGTGAGAGAGTGCCCTCTGTGTATTCTCACTTTATTTTTACCTCAGTAATAACACTTAATAGACTATATCACCATTTATCTATTTATAGTTCTGTCTACTCTACTAGAACATGCATTCATCAAGGACAGAATAGTTCTTATTAATCTTGTTATACCCAAGGCCTAATATCCAGGACCCAGAGTGCTTGACACATAGTACATGCTTAATAAATCTAACTGGTAATGCATATTAAACAGAGCAAATAAGAATTAAATTTGCTTGGGGAATTTTATGGACTCTATGAGCTCATTTCTGGAGTATTGTTGAGCCCGTGCTGAGAATTTCATAAAAAGGTAAACTAAATGATGTAATATGACAGTTTTATCTTCTATGCAATGATAAATTGGGGTGTCTAGTAATCCTATGTTTAGTAGTGATAGTTCTGAACTCCCCTGCCATAGCAGGCACACATGGAGGCAGCTGAAAAGAGGACATTTTGCAGGTAGATGAAGCCTGAGGTCCTTCCCCTTCAACTCTTTCACATGCTGTTACCAGAACAAATGTGTGCTATTTTATTTCCTCTTCTAAGCATATTTATGCTGATCCTTGGAGAGTTCTTTCCCTCTTCAAGTCTGTCTTCCAAGTGAATTTTCAACTGATATTATTTCTGTAACAGTAAGTTTTGGAGTCAGGCAGTACATTTTATGAAGTACTGTGACTGGCCTCCTCATTCCTCAGGAATGACCTTGTCTAGGGAGGAGTCTTGTTCCAGTTATGCCTGGTTCTTCTTCAAAAGAAATTCACAAGATTGCTAGAACCAGCCTGTTTTCTGAACTCTAAGCTCAAGATCTCTGGAGTATCCAGTTTCTTAGGTCTAAACTATTCTGAATGCCACAGCAGGTCCCAGAAGACAGAGAAATTTTAAACTTGCTTTACAATTCAGAATGTGAACTTGGGAAAGTCAGGGGAGACCTGGTGCATCAGGACGGAAAAAAGGAAACATGAAGGAGAACAGCTTGAGCTTTTCTTTTAAGAGTATTTTCCTATTGTGTGGTAAAGGGCAGAAATTTTAAGAGCCTGGAATAAGTGTCAAAAATGCAGGTGCTGTCAGAGGTCAAGAAGGGAAAGTGAATGAGTGAAGCAGGCACTGTGTTAGACAATAGAGGATCCATTGAGCCAATTAGATAGTGCACGCCCTACCCGACCCCAACACATACACCATAATTTAAAAAAAAAAAAAAAAAAACAAGACACAAAGAGTAGTTTTTAGAATTGTATATCAGATCATGCTATACATCTGCTTAGAAGCCTTTATTATGATCACTCTTTCCTGGAGTAGAATGTAAAGCCCCTCCATTACCTGTGAGACTCCATTTGACCTGATATGTCACCCACCACACCTCTTGCCACCCCCTTCTGTTTCCAACCTTCCAGCTCTAGACCTCCCTCTTGTGCTACAACAAGTAAACCTAGAGTATTCAGGTCCCAGGCCTTTGTTCATGCTTTTTTTTTTTTGATGAGACAGAAAGTCCTACAACTCAAAGAAAAAAACAAACGGATCATTGGTCCAAAAAGATATGCTAAAAAAATAAGTAGAATAATGTAAATACAAACATATCTATAAATTGTTTGTTTAATTTCTATGAGTGCAACATATAGATTTAATAGTTATTTAACATAAGGAAAGGTCAGATCAATAATGGTATGTGCTAACATATTTGAAATTCCATTATAGTGAGGGTTTTGCTCTAAGGAAAAATGGAGAAGTATATTGAAATGACGTTAGGGCAATTGGAATAAGATTATCTGCAAATCTTCTCAACAATTTGTCTATAATGACAGAATTTGTGAACAATATGAGAAAGAATAAAGAATTCTTTATATTTTTGTGATAATTTTATTTTAGTCCTCCTCCTTTAAAAACAAACAGAAACAATTTTAAGAAGAATGATGGTAAAGCATTATGAAAAGAATGGAAAATGCTAAGGAACTATTTCTGTTCCTCATTCTACATCTTAAATGTTCTTCTAGTATCCTACATTTGCTTAAACAGTTAACTATTGCTAAACATAGCAGTAGAAACATTGATTGTACTGTCTGCTTGTGGAAGATGGAACAAACAAAAGCTGATGGACCCACAGGTAGTAAGGAGGCCTTGCTTAGACAGTCACATTACTGATGATGAGGCCCTTGGAGAATCTTGCCTTTGAATAGTTTGAAACTTGAATTTGCCCTAGTTGGCAATGGAGTTAACATTCCCGACCTCAAACAAAGCCTGGAAAAATAAAATCTTGGGCAATAAAATGCATAATAATATAAAATGATATGGAATTTTTGTTCTCCTTTGAATGTCACTCCTATGGAAGAAATAGTATTCTTTGGAAATGTGGGGCTACTAGAATCATGCCAGCCTGCTTGATCTTTTCTATCTAGAAAAGACAAAATTGGTTATAAATCTCCTAATACCTCATCCTTAGTATGACAGTTTAACTAGTTACTAGGGAGTGGGGAAGGGGACCAACTCTGCTATCCCCAAGTTGGAATTTTGTTTATGGGATTGAAATATTATGGACTGAAGCCAATAGTGTTCATTTGGATCAGATTTAAAATCTCACAATAAGAAGATTCTAGAGGGAGGAAAAGCTCAGACATATTTAACTATGTAGATGATTAAAAATAAATATACACATATTCTTTGATTTGATCTTAAAAGTCCCTTATAAAATTAGAATGTAGAAGAAAATTGCTGGAAAAATCCAAATTTCCTACTTACTCCTAGATACAAGGTAGTTTTATATTTCATATTGAGAAAACTACAGAATGCCAAAGTCAAAATCACCAACATTAAAATGAATTATCCAGCATTGAAATTAATGTATGAAGAAATGAATACAAATATTAATTACCTCAAACTCTATTGTGTACTGTATTCCATATAGAGACACAGCTGGAGTTCAGAGATCAATGAACATATAGACCCACGGGAACTGCAGCTTAGAAGCTCTTAGGAGAGAAGGCCAATCTCTTAAGGCTATAGAGCAAGATCATTTCTTCTCTGTTTTCATCTCTCTCTCTCTCTCTCTCTCTCTCCCTCCCTCCTCCACCCCTACTTCCCATAGATTCCCAGATCTATAGCTCAATAGTCAAGAGGAGTCCAACAGAATTAGGTTTCAGTTCTTTGTTTTATACTTACATGATAAGAATAATTTGAATTATCTCTCCAAATTTCAGATTTTTCATCAATTAGACAAGGATAATAATATTTACTAAAGATGTTAACAGTGACATGAGGTTTAAAACATATATATTGGATATAGAGTGGATGATATACTTTTAGCTTTGTGTTTAGCATATAGCAAATATTCAACTTGTTAGTCATTATTGCTTTTCTTTTTCTGCCACTAATGCTTGCCCTATACCAGCTTGGCCAGCAATAAAGATTATATAACCTTTTGGCTTAATTTTCCACCATTAACTACCACAGCATCTTAGATGTTTGAATCCAGATTCCCAATGGATGAATTTGACATGCTTAGGCCAAAAATCATAAGTAACTACCATGCATGTGAACTGCTGGCCTTTTCATCAGGTCTGTTTCTGGTTGACTCAGCCAAGACTGTGAGACAGAAGAGAAAAATCGGGAATAAAGTGGTGTACAGTTCATACAGCAGGATTTGTGGGTAAGGCAGTTTTCTGTGGGATGCAAAAGTATATGGAGCAGGCAGTGCTGAAGATCCATGGCAATCTTTGGCTCCCGTTTTATTGATACAATATAGATATAGTCTCAGTATTGATGTATTACATAGATAATTTACAGTTCCAAATCTAGTTTAAGGAGTTTCCATATTTTCAGGTTTCTGGTACTCACCAAATGTATTATATATTTTCTCTCTTCTCTTCCATCTGATGACATAAGGTAGAGTGTGTTTCTTAACATGAGAAATAACTGCTTGTCAATGTGACTGAGTTGGTCAGTATTGTCCGTCACAGCAGGTCCTCATAATCAATCCAGAAATGCCATAGTCCTGTTGCAATCAGGATTGATTATTATGAAAGCCAGCTGTGGCTCATCTATTTCATTGCAGATGGCCACAGTCTTTGATTCCATTGAGAAAAGCAATTTGTCACCAAAAACTCAAATGCCGCCTTCACAGTATTTTACTTTCAAAGACATAGGGAGGATAAATAGCCTTATGGAACTGTATATAGATTTGTCAGATCTGTTACTGAGAGTCTTTTCTGTGTTGCAAGTGGTGAAATGGGGGATATTGGGTTCCAGTTCTAAAGTTCCTATGCATAAACAAATTTCAGTGAGTTCAACTGAATATGATTTTTGGTGCCTTGCTTGCACAGACGTGACATGTCTGGTTTAGCAGTCTAGGAAACCCACCTAACTCCCTATGAAAAGACAAATGTATCACTCTAGTCATAATAATATAATAAGCTTCTAACAAATGGTTTTATTGTTGTACTTATTGCTTCCCATTTTTGATAAGCATTTAAGTTTTCATACAAAATTACTTTATTCATTTCAGTAATAAAGAAAGAAATAGATGAAATAGAAGTTTGATTTAGAAGTCTCTGTTTTGCTTAAGATAAGCTGGTAAAAGACATTTGTTGAAGTTACTAAGGACCAATTTTCAAAAGCTCACTGCTAATTTGAACCCTATCAAAGGAACACACAGATGTGCACCCATTTTTCAGTATAAATCAGGAAATAAGAATAATTGAAGTGCTTTTGTGCTCTAAGCTTTCATTAAATATAACTCAAATGCTGGTCCCAGCCTTCTGTCTTGTGTCAGGTTAACTTTAGCAAAATAAATTAGAGAAATAATGGACCAAATAAAGCTTTCTATCAGGAATTACACACAAACCGAGTGAAGAAATAGTTTAGGAAAAGTAAATGGATTTCTTAAATTTCTCTGATGGTATTCCTTTATTATTTTTAAGGCTATGTTATTTTGATCACTCAAAGAACTGATCTTCACTACCTAAATGAAATCAGATTGCTATTTAGTGTAATGAATTCTCAAAAGAACGAACAGACAAGTTTTCAGAGAAAAATTCAGAAATTCTTGCTTAATAAATTGCTACTAAAACTTTAAAGATAAGATATTAAAAAATGGCAGTAGGTTTTTGTAAAACAAGCCAAGTACACTGTCAGCATGTTATTTGACAATTTATAAAGCATATGTAAGTCACAAATCATATTACTAGGTAAAAGATGTATGTTTTATTGTACTCAACCTACATTTCTATTTAAAAGAACATATTATCAGTTTGTATTTTATGAATAAGCTGGGACATAAGCCTTTAGGATAGCTTGGAGGAATTCATATGGCTGGACAACCTTGAATTCTGAATCTTTCTATAACCATGAGTAGTCATCAGATATCTAGAGCTTTGCTTTATTGTTTTGTCCTTCACCCACAAAAAAGAAGTGGTGATGTTTATCTGAAACTCTTATAGTGAATGGAAGAGCAGCAAAGATCAATAGGTTAATATTTATAAACCACAATTCGGGTGATAAAAAGTCTGCAGATGCATAAAATAAACATTATGCTAATGATACACTATTGATCATAAAAAAATTGCTTTGCTCCAGGGTAACACCTTTCATTTGTTCTGTTGGTTGTTTGTATGTTAGTCTCAGATAGATATTAAGTAATAGCAATAATTATCATTTAATAACCCCAAGATTGATGTGGAGAGTAGAGGTCTCAATATGCTTTCTACAGGGAGGTTTTTTTTTTTTTATTATCAAAGTTTTATAACTGAGATATGAAAACCTTTCATAATGCTTTGTCAGATAAACCAAAGCATATACTAAAGCAGCGTAATAAACTCTCCTGTTCTAGTTTTTCACTGAGAAATCTTATAAAGTCATTTTGAAAATAATTTACATTTTGTCTGTGTTAAACTTTTTAAAGAGAATTTTCAATTTTTCTGTATATAAATTTCATTTTTCTGCTTATGTTAACCAAATGAAATATGTGGATGCGTAAGAATGGCAGAGAAAATTTACTGTTTCCACTTCCAAGGGATGAGAATAACATTCTTCAGTCATCCAGATTCATAACTTAAATTTAATCTCTATTTTTTTTCCCTTGCTCAATACCTGGAACCACTTGTCAGTGCTGTAAATTCCTAGACTAAAATATCTTTTACACCTATGTATTTCTTTTTATTTCCATTGCCACTTAGCTTAAGTCTCATTTCTTTTCATCTGTATCATTGCCATAATCTTCAAATTGGCCTTCCCATTACTGACTCTGCCCTTCTAAGTCCATTCTTCACTTTAAAGAGCCACTTTGCTACTCTCACTGCTCAAAATCTTCCATGGTTTCCTTCTGTACATATGTTAAGTATAAATTCAGTACTCTGATTTTCAGTCCCAAATTCTGATTAAATATATTAATGTCGGAATTTGACTGAACTGAGTTTGAATCATGGTTCTAACTTTTGCTCTTTTATATAATCTAACAAATGTCACTAAGATCGCATAACCCATCGTAAGGTTTGTGCGAAGTATAAATGACACAATTGATTGATTACCTAATTAAACAAATATTTATCAAGTGTCTGCTATGTGCAAGGTCTTGTTCTAAGACTGATAATAAAACAGTGAGCAAGAATTTTCTAGGGAGATGGACAACAACCAAACAGTAGACACACATACACTTTCAAAAATAATCTTTTTATTTTAGATTAGTTTTAGATGTGCAGAACAATTATATATATATATATATTTAAAGAATTATTCATTTATGCATACAAGAGCTGGGGTGTAGGCCAGAGGTGTGGGAGTGAGAGAATGCACCAGAGACAGAGAGGGGAGCAAAACAGGAAGATCTACTGAAATACACTGCTGAGACAAGCAGAGGGGTGAGACAGGAGAGGTCTGCTGTGCCATGTGGGTTAACTCCCTCGCGAGGGATTGAACTTATGATGCAGTGGCTGGCAATAGCTTGATAGTGCTGAGACTTAACCCCTTAAGCCACCAGGGAGGCCCTGAAAAATTATAAACTATATAAAGACAGTACAGTGCTCCTTCATACCCAGATTTTCTTATATTAACAGCTTATATTATTATTACTAACCTTAAGTTCAAAGTTATTCAGATTTTTTTACATTTTATATAATGTTAATTTTTTTTTTTTTTTTTTACACAAGATCCCATTCAGGATACCAAATTATATTTGTTGTCATATATTCTTAGAAATCTCTTGGCTGTCATTTTATTTTAGATGTTCCTTGTTTTTTGATCACCTTGACAGTTATTTTAATGTTGTTTAGAAACCAATAATATTAATAAAATGAAAACTGTGTATTTGGTTAGAGAGTAAAGGATGCTGGTAAGTCATCCCAATAGGATGACTGGGCAAGTCAAATTTAGGGCAAGACAGTTGAATTGAAACTTGGAAGTATCAAGGGACCAACCTATAGAATTATATCTGGAAAGAAATTTCCAGACCTAGGAAATGCCAATGTAGTCACCATGAAGTAGCACTTTGGTGAGTTAAACAAGTAGCAAGAAAGTTAATATGGATGGAAAATAAATGGGTAAAAGAAGAAGAGTAGTGTTAGTGAGCTCAGTGTGCCACCCATAGAAGTCATTTGGAAATTATCTTTGATTTATTCTGAAAGAAGTGGAAAGTCCTAAAGTATTTTTGAGCAGAGACTAACATAATATAAACGTTTTAAAAAGAGCAAAAGTATATTAATAGCTTTGCCTCATATTATTGCCTCATATTATTTTTGATAACTATCCACAAATCACAATCTATAGCTGACCTGGATTATTGTTTCCTCAATCATATTCCAAACTTCAAATTCTGACCTTTGTTAATGGTCCTTAGCTTTGCTTTCAGAATTCTACCTGACCTCAAGATCAATCTCAAAGATCACCAATTTTAGGAACATTTTCCAATACTTTTAATGTGTGATACTATGGAAAATATGATTAGAATATTATGAGCTATGGGAATGCATAGTTTTGTTTTTTAATGAATCCAGACTTTATCTACAAATTATTAGGCTACACTGAGTCTGAATTCTCTATGTACAAAATGTCTATTTGTCTTCCTAGGTTATCTTCTGAGATAATGCAATTAAACTTCTGTGAGAAGCTTAAGAAGTTCTACTTATTCAGAGTAAATTCTTTAAATTTCTATTATGACATTTTTTGATTCTTCCTTTGATAATAGCTATTAATATTTTATATACTTAAATTTCATCTAGCACCTACTATGCATAACTGCTGAATGAATGCTAAATGTGAGAATAGTTGGTAAAAGGAATAAAAAGATTAACATAAAGTACCTATATTTTTTTTGGTTGAGAGGCAAGATATATGTATACACATACATTGCACATATATATGGATATATTTTACAAATAAATTAATGGAAGGAGGAGAATCATGCTGAAATGGGTTGAGAGAAGAAAGGAAGCATCCTCAAGACTCAAAACCAGAAAAATGTTATTAGGTTTTATGCTGTCAAAGGCATTCTAGAAGCACTGTCAGTATCCTGCAGAGTCCTTGGTTATAGTAGGTATTCAATAAATGTTAGTTTAAATATATTCCCAGTTTTACAGTTAAGAATCCAGGATCACAATGGCTTGCCCAAGTTCACAGTGACACATGAAGGAGCTTGCACTAGAATAGAATTTTACTAATACCAGATCTGTATTCTACATTAGACTCATTCCATCAATAAACAAGGGTACAACCTGTGGTCACAAATATTATCAGAGGATTCCCTTAGCACAAACATAATTGGACTTCCACTAAAAAAAAAAAAAAATGCCAACTTATCATTAACACACCTTTTAACAAATTGAGAGTTGTAAACACTGAAACCTCTCCAATGAAGATATTATAAAGCATTTGTATTACACCTAACAGTTCCTTCATGTAGTCAGTTATTCCTCTACCCATCTTCAACCCCAGGCAAATACTGATCCAATTCCCTCACAATAGAGAAGTTTTATCTGCTCTAGGACTTTACATTAATAAAATCACAAGGTCTGTAGATTTTCTGCTTGTCTATTTCAGTCAGCCTAACATATTTCAAAGTCATTCATATCAGCACTTTGTTCCTTTTTATTGCTGATTATTATTTCATTTTTTTATTATTGATTGAAATAGTTCTAACATAGCCTGAATTCAAGTTCTTTGCTAGAATGTATGGTGACTGCTTTCCCCAGTTTATAGATTATCTTTTCATTTCTTAAAGGTGTCTTTCAAAAAGCAGATTTTTTGGTAAGGTTTACATAATCATTTTTCTTCTATAGTTTTCCTGACTTTCTTAAGAATTGTTGGCAGTTCTGAAGGGAAAAAGTTTTCCTTCTCTATCTTTTTCTAGAAGATTTGTAGTTTTAGCTTTTTGCTTTAATCTATGATTCACTTAGAATTAGCATTTTTGTGTATGCACATTAGGGTAAGATTGAGATTAATTCCCCCCACACACTGATATTTAGTTATTTCAGCATAATATGTTGAAAAAAATATAAATCCTTTCTCCTGGAGCTACCTTGGTACCACTGTGAAAAAAATCAATGGACCATATATGAATTTTAGACCCTGAGATTTTCTTCATAAATAAGTGACATAAAATTATAGATATTTGACAACTAAAATGCTCTCTCCATCAACTTTTTGACACTATGAACATTAACCAATAATCACCATGAACATCAACCATTCAATCAGTCAATGGGTTAATAGTAGACTTTTCTTCTAAAGCACTTTTATTACTTAAAATAATCATTTAGAGCATGATGGGGTTTTTCACTTGCCCCAAATAAAGTATTGACGAGAAGACCTTATCCTTATCAACAATTGCCTTTACAAAGTTCTTTACGAAGTTACTGAACTTGGCCTGTCATTATCACAACTAATTGTAGGGGTAGTGACTTATCCGTTTATATTGATTTCTTAATTTGATCATTAAGATAGTGCTAGCACAGCTTTTCCTATTATCTTTTGTTTTATAGAGGAGGAAACTCAGCTCAAGTGAATATTCAAAGATGGCTCATAATTGGTTTACACAGGATTCAAACTCAGATATTCTGATGCCAAAGCCCATCCGTTATAATAGGAAATATTAAAAAATCCTAAAATGAAAAAATATATATTGAGCCATTGACACATGGAATATATGTGTTTTTCTATAAATACAATAGATAAACAAAATAAGCATAGTAAATACACATGTGTATGTGCACACACATGATAAAGATGTGTGTATGTATGCATATACACATATATACGTACACCCCACCCCCACACATATAAACATATATCATGAATCAATCTTGATTAGAAAAGAGTATTTGTGATCCTTACTATCTGCAGTGCTACCTAGTCAAGGAATTTGGAAAAAATGTCCACAGAGCCATTCATTACTTCTTTTGACCTTATTTTCTAAAAGCAGAGTGAGCCTTGTGGTAGGTTTTCTGATACGGCTCAAAGGCAGTCCTCTGATCATTGATGGAAAGATGTGGTCAAAGAGCAAACAAGACAAAGTTTGACTTTAACAGTATTACTTTACTCCCTATAACCCTCATCATATGGAAATACCTCTTTATCTTATCTTTAACCTCAAAGGCTCAAGGTCCTCCTGTTCTCTTTCAGACAGCCAACCTTTCTGGAGTCTTTTACTCAGTTCTATCCTGCGGTCAAAATGCCTGAAATACTTTGATCTCAGGTGTTTAAGAAGTTTGAGGGAAATTTTAAGTGTTACGGTATTAGATACGTGATACTGTTTGGAATGTATGCATTGAGGAAAGCCTATGAAGTCTCAGAGTAATCACCAATTAGAAGGTAAGTGTGAAAATCACATTTCCTATATTTGGAAGACACAGGGTCAACTTAGTGCTTAATTATAAAATTAACAAATTCCAGAGGGAGTTGAATTCTCCATCTTAGCAAACTTGCTATGACAACGAAAAAAAAAAAAAACAAAGTGGGTTAAGTGCATCTGAATGTTTGTGCTAAAATTCTTCACTCCTTAGATTCTCTGAACTTCTGAGACTACAGAAGTGATCCCAGTTGAAGGCTGCTGCTCCAAGATAATGTAGAGGTTTCAAATGTAGAGGTTTCAGCATATATGCCTTCTGAATTTAACCCTACCTTCCTTCCCTCTGGCCACAAGAACCAACACATAGACTTAAATAACAATAGTAAATCAAATGGATAAGTTCAGAATCTGCTAAGTGGGGGAAAGAACTTTACTCTCATAACAAAATCCTCAAATCATGGAAACTTTGGAAGCATTATATGATATGATACAAGGGAAGATTGAAATGATGACCAGGATGTGGGAAGATGTTGACTTGTTAATAGCAATGGAAATGATTTATAGAATACATTATTTCTATATTAATGGGTCAATGACAAGAGTATTTTTATCCGTACAATTTTAAAGGAAAAATTCATACCCAAAGCTAATGATAACCATAAGGATAACCTAATGATAGTCCATATGGGTAATCTAAGGTTAACCTAAGAATAAATTAGGTTATATAAGCTGTCATATAAAAAATCATATCCCTTGTTCAATTTCTTCAACTGAGTCTATTTTCAGACCTGGACTCATTACTGACTGAAGATCTTAGAAAGAAAGACCCTGTTACTATAGCAAAAAGGTAATAATTAATACCCTAGTTCTTCCTCCCAAAGTATACATACTACTGTGTAATAGATAAAGTGTTTTGTTTTTTTTTGTTTTTTTTTTTTTTTTTTTACATTTTGAGGACTATTGGACATAGGATTTCAGTTGATCTTGATATCAGGGGTACCTGTTAGAATGTCATATATGAGGTCCCAAAATTAACATACTTGGCAGTTGGCAAGCCCCTCACATTGAAACTTTCATACTAAGGAATGTGAGTTATCATAAGCAAGGCCAGCCAGAAGCCTCTGAAACTGCTCCTCAAAAATCCTAGCCAAGATAGTTGATCAAAATAATATATACTGGGTCTCCCTGGTGGTTCAAGGGGTTAAAACACAACCTAGGAAGCTATCCACAGCCACTGCAGCACGAGTTCAATCCCCGGCCAGGGAGCTGCCCACATGGCACAGCAGACCTCTCCTGAGTCGCCCTCAGCAGTGTGTTTCAGTTGATCTGCCTGTTCTGTTCCCCACTATGTCTCTGGTGAATCTTCTTACCCCCCACACCTCTGGCCTGGACCCCAGTTCTTGTATACATACATAAATAAATCTTTAAAAAAAAAATATATATATATACACACACACACACACATACTGCATCCTAGAAAGAATGGCATATATTAGTGCAACTGTTAAAGAACTCAAGGATGTAGGGGTGATGGTATCCATCATATCCTTGATTTAATTCACCAACCTAGTTTCTATGGAAACACAGATGGAATCTAAAAGATAAAAACAGACCTGTATACTCAACCCAGTAGTAACACCAATTGAAGTTACTATGCTATATGTGCTATTTTTGCCAAATATTTAACATGGCTAATGGCACATAGGATATTATCACTGAATTATAATATGATTCTTGTCCATCCTCATAAAGGAGGGCCAGAGTAAAGTGAATTCTTATAAGGTAGACAAGAGTATGTATTTATTGTCTTGCTCCATATTTTGAGCTCTCTATCAGTATATAACCTGCAGGGATCAAAACAATTTATATATGCCACATAGTACCACGTAGGAATACTATATTGATAACATGCTAACCAGAGTAGATGGGGGAAAAGAATGGCAAGTGCAATGAAGGCCTAAGTAGGAATGTGCACTCTAAAAGATTGGAGATAAATAGTACAAAGATTCAGGAACTGAATCATTGTTGAAATAATTAGGAGTTTAGTGCATGCCAGGACATTCCTTCTAAGACAAGGATAAATGATTGCATCTTATGCTCCTACCACTAAGACATCAATGTGGTACCTCTTAGGCTTTAGGTACTGGAAGTAATATATTACACTCTTAGGATTATTGCTCCAACCCCTTTACTTAGTGACACCAAAGAATGCCACCTTTAAAGAATATGCTCTGCACAATTCAGACTTCAAGCAGTCTTGCCACTTAGAATATACAATCTTTTCTACCCTTTTATCTACCCTACATAGATATATGTAGGGTAAAACTAAAATAGAATCACAACATAGACATGTAGTTATCTGGACCTAGTCGTGTCAGCTACATCATAGAGCTGTTGATATATGTTGCATAAACAGCAACTTCTGTGCTGTTGAGTTCTGGTAGACATAAATAATTTGATCATGCAATAAAAATTTCTCAGTGATCCAGAGATCCTCACTGTGAACTGGATTCTCATAGACCCTCTGAGTTATAAGACCATCATAACATGGAAGTATTTCACTTGGGATGGAGTGTGAGTAGTGCCATAAGATGCAAGTAAGAGGTTTGAACAAATGATCCAGGATCCTATGTCACCTATCACAGTTGCATTATTGCCTTTCCCTTAGCTCACACATATAGTCACGTGAGGTGTTGTCCCTTATGACCAAGGCTCATGGATAGAAGAGAATAATTCGTAATTCATTTGTTTTGGAAGGTGGATGCAAGTCTATTAGAGCTCAACTCAAGGATAGTCCCAGAAGAGTGTGGCAAAGAATAATGCACTCATCAAGTTCAGTTTTTGTCAGTGAACACAGTGAAGTATTTTGTGTGGAAAGAGAAATGGCTCCAGATAAGAATACATCTGGGCTTGTGGACAGTGTCAATGACTCAGTTCATTAGTTACATGGTTTGAAAAGAAAAAGAAAGGCATATTCAGAATAAGAGGTTTACAGAAGAGGCATCTAAGTAGATGTATGTGTGTGGGCACAAAGTTTGGTTCTCTTTGCATTTATTTCCACCAGAGTACCCACTATAGGAATGTTACAAATGAATCATTTGGGCAACATCACTCAGTCTATTTCTATTTCTCTAGACTGATCTAACTACTATTGTTATTTATTATTTTTATTTTTAATATATTTTATTTTATATAATTCTTACATCATTTTTCATTTTTGCACAATGTATGCATTTTCATTTTGGTTATATTCCCCATACAATTTGGCCCCCCATTATTTTGACCCTAATCCCTCTTCTTCCCCAACCCCCCATAGTGTGTCTCTGGTTTATAGTTGCTTGTTGATTTTGATTTTTTCTTTATTATAATTAGTCTTTTTCCTGGTCCCTTATTTAGGTTTTCTAAATTCCTGCTATGAGTGAGACCATCCAGTATTTTTCTTTTTCTTTCTGGCTTATTTCACTGGGCAGGAATGGTATACAATGATGTCAACAGAAACCAGTGAAAAACCTCTGATATAACTCCAGTCTTTCAGGGTATCACCAACCGATTTGATGACAAGTTAGTTCCACAGAATTCCTTTTACTCTGGAAAGGACTGAGATTGATATTGACTGAAATGAATAACATAGTCTGAGCATATTCAATTTTCCATATTTTTCCTTATTCCATTTCTAGTTTATAGAACTTCAGCCAATACCACTGCTTGATGGTTTGAGCCATCAACATAGAAAACTGATTAAAATTTTCTTGGACCAAAGAAAACAACTTTGCAACAATGCAAGAAACAACTTTGCAACAATGGAGATAGTGAGCTTATGATGGGGTACACTGGTCTTATTACACACTGACAATTCAGTGGTTACTGGTTGAACAATATCTGGAAGGTACAACTGAGGAGCCAATTTGTGGATAGGTACAGCCCCATGGAATTCAGTATTTGATTGAATGACTGTTATATGATGTTTCATACCCCATAGGTGGCATATATAATCTAGGGATCAAGGCATAGAGATCTAAGTGGCCTCACTTATCATCTTTTGCAGTGACCTATTTATGCAGTTTGTGCTTCTTTTATTTGTAACTCTAGACTTTATATGTGTAGCAATGCTTGCTCTCAGAGATTACCCAAGGGATATCACATGGGTTCCATTAAACCTTATGTGATGTAATGGAATACTACTCAGCAATCAAAAAAGATAAACTAATGTCACTTGCAGCAACTTGGATGGAGCCAGAAGGAATTATGCTTAGTGAAATAAGTCAGAAGGAAAAATAAAAATATTGGATGGTTTCACTTATAGCAGGAATATAGGGGAACAAAATCAGATAGCAGGGGGGAAAATAACAATACAAAACACAACACAACAAAACAGAAACAGACAATTATAAACCAGAGACATTCTGCAGGGGAGGAGAAGGGAGAGGGATCAGAGGGAGAGAGGGAGGAACACATGGGACTGTGGTGATGGTGCACAGGTGAATTGGTGAAAGAAATTTTATTGGGACTATACCTGCATGGGGGGGAGCAAACATTGTTTAAAAAGGAACAATGATGTAAAAAATTAATAAATAAATAAATAAATAAATAAATAAATAAGTAAACCTTATGTGATGATTCCTACCTAGTCACATCAAATTCCTTTTCCAAGAAACCAACAGACAAGGAAAGCAGTGGTGAGTTTTGTAGGTTAATTGGTCCCTAAAATTAGGAAGAAGCAGGGCTGGTATTACAACATAGGAGTACAGAAGAATAGAATGGATATCCTTGTGATCCACTGGGCCATTTTTTGGCACTCCCTATCACAATTTGATGGTAAAATCAAATGGTGGAGCAATGAAGGCCTGAGTAATTTCTCAGGGGGCCAGGTCTCTCAAGGTTTAGGGTCTTGTGCACCCTACAAAGTAGCTTACCTAAGCAGACAGAGATCTAGACTAGGTAGGAGTAGGAGAATTACAACAAATACTGGAGGAAGGATAATGAATATCATATGTATCTTGGGTATGCCTTTGACTCACCAACCTTCTCTTATGAGTTAAAAAGGAGATCAACCACAATTCTGACATTTTTCCTAGATAGGGTGAGCCTGCTTTATGAAGCAAATAGATCTGGGTTGCACAAGGGGTCAGCTGAGATGATGATTTGTGCTATGCATATCTATGTTTAGCACCTGATTGTTGACTATTGATTGTTCACAGATAACTACCTCCCTTTCTCTTATCCACAGTTGAAGAAAATTGCCTTGCCAAAGGCTGTGCTACATTTTCAGGGCAGCTTACATCCAATGACTGGTAGGCACAGATACAAAGACCTGCCTGAATGCTTTCTTAGATTAGGGACATCTCTGAAATGCCTTCCTAGTTCTTCCTGTTCTCACTAAGATCAACTGAATACACTTGCAATTTTGTCCAAGTTTAACTTCATTGCCCAAGCAATCCTGTTTCCTTGCTCTTTTATAGATACCACCCTAGAGAGGATTCTCCAAACCCCTATAAATACATTTCAGGGTCTCAGGGTCTCTTTCTTAAGGAAATGGTCCTATGACAGTTGGATATTGGAGAAAGCATTTCCTTTTAAAGAAGCAGCTGGTTTAAATGCACAGTGTTGTGAAAAGTGATAGGTTTAACAATAATGTATTGTTGAAGTGTAGGATATATAGGGAAACATTCGGTAAGAAATTGACGCCACTTTGTAAACAACTTTGAGCAACAGAATGATTGTCTTGAGTGCCTGATTTAGTTGGCAATGTGGAACATTCATTGCTCCTAGATCATGCAAACAAAATGATCTGAACTTTGACGTGGAAATAGCAAACAGGTGTAAAATGGATTGAAGTGGAGGAAGGGTTCACAGTAAAGAAACATTGGAGGAAAGTCAAGAAGTGGAGTCAGGTTTTGGCAATGGCAGTGACAATGGAAAAGTTGAGGAGGGTTCTAATTCAAGAGTACGAAGGTAAACCCAACTTTGTATTTGCTTTGATGTGAGGACAAGGGAGAATTGGCAAAATACATTATTTCTGGAAGTTTGAGAGAAATTTTTTAGAGCTTTTGTAGGATTCTTTAGAAGAACCAGGGAGTGCTAGTTGTCTGAGTTTCCCTGGTGATAATATTCTAGAAATCTTCAAAGGCCATGGGGAAGCTTTTTGTTCAGCAGTTCCATACTATAATCCTCACAGCTGACTACAGAATGTTTTCTAATCTCTGTGCCCATTTTCTCCATAGGTTCAGTCTGCGCCATTCATTTTATGGCTTTGTTCTTTTGAGGATTAGCTGTGACAAACTGTGACTAGGCCACATAACGGCTTCTCTGTGCCACAGACTAGGGCACTATTGCATAGACCCTTTTTAAGAGCAAAGTTTCTTAATGATACTAAGCTTTGATTTAATTATTCTTATTATAGTATTACTTAAACACGTTTAAACATAAAAATAGGTATAAACTCTGTGTACTTATCAGCTTTATATAGCTATGTATAAGGAAAACCATTTTACAAGTTCAATTCAATAAAAACAACAAAACTAATAAAGTTTAAATTAACATAATTAATTTAATGGACAGAAGAAGTTGCTTTGTGGAAATTAAATTGCAGCTCACAACTTAAATGACAATCAGCCTCTTTTGAGTTTGGTGTATCAGTGCTAGCTTGTCACATCACTTAACTCTCTCACCATTTTTTTTATTCAAACAAATTTTCACCAGATTTCAAATGGCATTGGTTGACCTTTACTCAGGAGGTCCCTTCATTTATTTAGGAAGTACACACTTCTTATTAGTCTTAGACAATTAAGGGAATGCAGCTTGATCCAGTGAAATCCTGAGCACAAATGCATATTTAGGAACCAAAAGTGAGTTGTAGTATTTGGTTACAGAGTTGTCATCCAAATGAGGCACATATGATCCTTGAAAAAATTCTCTATTACCATAACAAACAAATGTATATCTAATTTTTCAGCGTCTCAGAAGGTGAATGAGATTTTAAAAAAGTTAAGTTCCTTGATCGATCCAGAGATAGTCTGTAAACTGCTACAATTGTGTGACTTTTTTCTTTGTCCTTTTGGAGCACTGACAAGCACTTCTATAGGAATTCCATCTTAGTATATAATTAAAACCAAGTTACTAGTAAAATACTATGTAATTTAATCAGGATTACCATAATTTAGTATTTTTAAACCAAAATTTATAAAATGCTAGATTTGATAGATTTCTTTCTTCTATTAAGAAGTCTGGTGGCCACACAGTGCTTTGCAATTCCTAGAAGCTTCTAGAGAGCATGGCATTCCTGCAAACCTCAGGAAGGTTGCTGGTAAGAACATTACGAAGACTATATTGTAGTGGTGGTAATTTTCAGTTATTATTCTTGGCTTTATTTTATATAAGTTCCTTTCAGTTTAGCATCATCATTATCCACTTTGTTGTAGTGGGTAGCAAGGCATAACTTTACCACTAATTTTCTGTCCTCTAATCGTATAATAGCTTGACACTAAGATATGCATTGTGAATCACGTGTAAATTGCCCATATCATCTAACCCTAATCTCCTCCCCCAAATTTAATTTTTTACAGTGAGTGATATTTAATAGTTCTCAAGGAGTAACATTTCCAAAGGAAATGAGCACCAGGAAAGGTAAGTGAGTTTCAGGACCATTTGCCATGTTAAAATGGACACTGGTTAAATTGTTTGAGAGCTACTATTCTAATTAGCAGGTGACAAAATCAGGTTGTATTTGTCCCTGATTCTTCTCCAGAAAAGTCACACCTAATAATATGTTGTTTAAGTTATCTTAATGTAAGCTTCATTTTCATAGTTTACTGCCTAGAATCCTTGAATGACTGCTCACAATTGAAAAAAGAAAGACTGTGGAATGGACTCTCAGTGTAATTCTAGCCATAATAGGTCAGATTTAGTATAAAACTAATACATATTGGATCAAATCCAGATGGGTTTATTACCAAATGAACCAGAAGGATCTAATTATAGCACTTTCACACAGAGCATGGTCCCATAGAATGGATTTCAAGGGTAGAGAGTGAGAAAGAATGTAGTGCAAATGAAAAGGAGATGGATAGTTCTTTTGATGGATGAGGGATGTAGGTAGATAGGGGAAAGAAGAAATGTCTTGGGGAACACAGATGAGGATGATATAAGGAACCTGATTCTGGAGTTATTTTAAGCATTGGCCTTGGGGTATGAAAGGCAAATGAAATAAAAAGCAAAGTCTATGAAATTTAGTTGAATGTCAGAAAAGTCCCTGGCTGGAAACATTTGAAACTGTTATACTAAAATCAGTTCAATATGTTCAGTATTATTATTATTTTTATAGCTAATTTATTTATTTTAATACTGCTGAACACTATAATAAACTTCACTTCTTAGAATATTTTCTGGCACCTTTCTAGAATGTGGTCCCATATATTCTCTTCTCTCTGGGTTATTTAAGGTATTCAATTTTCTACTGATACCCGTTGATGTCTTAAGTACAAAAATATAAAGAAAATGCTTAAATGTTTTGAAAAGAAAGTTATGGAAGGTTATGCCTAGTTTAATAGAATTTTTTATTGTCTTTTATTTCATATTTTCATTATTTTCTGTATTATTACGTACAGTGAATGCCTTGCCTAGGGGTTTTGTAACAGACATTGGAAAGTGCAAGTCAGTGGCATTTCTTTTGGAAGAAAACTAGGTGGAAGGAGTTTCAGAAAAACTAGGTGGATGGCTTTTTTTGATCAATTCTTTCTACAGAGTAGAATAGACAATGTGGATTGTGACTAATATTAGTACTCTTCCTTAGAAAAAACAGAATCACTAAAATTATCTATACACATTTTTTTGAGTTTCTCACATTTTCTTGAAGACACAACTGATGGGTTTCTCTTTCTCTAGTAATTTATTTTTCTGTCTAAAGCAACATGTGCATAAAATGGCAAATACATTGTGGTAGTTACTTGAAAATAATTTTTTGACTCTGTGGCATCAAACCAAATCCTTAATTTACATTTTTTGCCTCTACCGAAAGTGGTATTTTCCTAAACCTGTAATGATAGTGTTTAGGCAAAAACTTTCTGATTAGTTCAGTTAATAAATTCATACTCTCTTTCACCTCTCTGCACTTTGTCAGAGCATAATGGCAAAAAAAAAATATATATATATCTAGAATATTGAAATTACAAAGCACCAAGACTAGGGAATGTGTGAGTTTTAGATCTGTAAACTTGATGTGATCTGCTTTTTTGTCTTCTCCAAGTTTGTATACTCCCCACATATTCCTTCATCTATGACTGCTGTTCCCACATATTTTTTGCCTCTGGGATCTTTTCTTTTTATGCCTTGTCAACCAGCTCTCTACTCTTGCTTGCCAACTATGTCCTTCCTTTGGTCTATTTTTCCACTAGGAGACATTCTGTGGTCTCTTTCAGTAGCTACATACATTGAAGGAAAGGAGACGATTTTTTTTTTTTTAAAGATTTATTTATTTATTTATACAAGCACTGGGTACAGTCAGAAGTGCCGGAGGGTGAAAGAATTCACCAGAACCAGAGCGGGGAGCAGAACAGACAGATTGATGAAATACACTGCTGAGGGGAGCAGCGGGCGTGGCAGGAGAGGTCTGTTGCGCCATGTGGGACCCTCGCCGGCGGCTGGGCATTGAACTGGCACTGCAGAGGCCGTGGGCAGCTTTGCAACCCAGCACTCAACCGCTGCACCACCAGGGAGGCCCGAAAAGAGACAATTTTGAACACAAGTGTATTAACGCATTTTTTTCTCTAAAAATAAGAAAATTTTTGTCTCTCCCATATTTACATTTCTTAATATCACATACAGTTACAAAGTCATATACAACTGCATTATCTCAGTACAAGTAAATAATTTCCTGGCACTTACCCAGATCTTTTAAAAGTAAGGTAATTTATTGAATGTGTCTACATATTGCCCGGACATTCAGCTGGAAAATTGAGTCAAATTATTTATTGGGGCCTCCATGGTGGTGCAAGGAGTTAAGTCTCAGCATTATGAAGTTATCTGCAGCCACCACACCAGAAGTTTGATCCCTGGCTAGGTTGCTAAGCCACAATGGCGCAGCAGACCTCTCTTGTCTCACCCCCTGCTCCCCTCAGCAGTGTATTTCAGTAGTCTTCCTGTTCCACTTCCACTCTGTCTCTGGTGAATCCTCTCATCCCCTACCCCCACACTTCTGACCTACACTCCAGCTCTTGTATGGGTAGTAAACTAAATCTTAAAAAAAATATTTGTTTGGTCGACAAGACATCTAACATGGGATGTTTTCTTCATCGGTACATATCAAACAATTTCTTCTCAATATCTAAATGAATGGGTATTGTTTATTTTATTTTATTTTTTTTTAAGTTTTATTTATTTATTTATTTGTTTGTTTGTTTTGTTTATACATGCACTGGGTACAGTCAGAAGCGCGGGAGGGTGAGAGAATTCACCAGAGCCAGAGTGGGGAGCAGAGCAGGCAGAAGGACTGAAGTACACTGCTGAGGGGAGCAGCGGGCGGCAGGAGAGGTCTGTGCGCCATGTGGGACCCTCCTCCGGTGTCCTGGGAGCATCCGGGGATCGAACCGGCGTCACGGAGGCCGCGGGTAGCTTCGCAACCCAGCGCTCAACCGCTGCGCCACCGGGGAGACCCTAAATGAATGGGTATTGTTTAGATAGTGATAAAGATTTTTTCTTTCATTTAGTTATTCTGGTTGAAATAGACAGAGCTTTGTGTGTACTTTAACATAAACGGAGTAACTGTGAACTCATTGCTGATTTATTTTTAACAATCAGACAGATTCTTGGAAATAAAAATGATAGCTGTTCACATGATTCAGTTTATCATATGAATTCTATGTCATGTAATCAATAGGTTTTTATATCCATATGATATAATACAAACAGCTTATAATATTCAGTTTTAGTAAACAAAACATTTACTTCATTTTATCATACAGCAATACTTCAAAAAGTAATGGAAAATTCATGCTTTATTTTCTTAAAAACAGGCAAAATAAAAAATTTAAACAGGGACGGAAAAAAGAAACATTAATGGAATTTTATCTTGATGTTTATACAAGAATTCTTTATTGATACCAGTTACTCTTTATTACATGATTAGTATACACACAATTTTGACATGAATAATTATTTATTTAATCCACCTTTAAATTTCCTACCTTTCTTCCTAACTTCCTAAACACTTCACAATACTTAACTTGATCAGACTTTTTATTCAAAATTTACCAGAAATATTTCAGGTATTGCATTGTGGCTTTTGTTTTTTATTTTGATTTCTTTTTGAAATGTTTTTAGATTTTCTGAACTTGTAACCACATACACACAGCATTATATACAATTAAAATAATGGTCAATCCATCAGCTCTTTTGGCTGAAGTAACCAGTTTACTTTTTTTTTAATTATGGAATTTTCTGGTCACAAAAAGTTAAATAACTCATTGATTCTCTTCCTCACAATCAAATTTAATAAGTGTTTATTAAGTACCACTTTATTCTCCTGCTTTACTTTTTTTTTCAAATTTTATTGATTTTCCAATCATTTATGTAACTATATAATTTAATTTTGGGAGTACAGCTTCACACCTCTATAAGTGCACTTGCTTCACTCACCTCTACCAAACTGCCAGTGCAAATACCCTACTACTTGCAATCTGCTATTCTTTCTGCTTCCCCCATACCCTCTGTAACAATATTTTTTTTACGTAATTGAAGAATTATTTAAGTATCCACTTTTTACATAAAATGATATATGTCCTTTAATGGTTTAATTTATGTGATCCAGAAGGTCAGGGCATTCAAAGCTGATACATAGATTTAAAAATACAGAAATGTGATGTTTGCACTTATTTTGTGATCTGATTATATTTCTCTACCCAATCTTAACACTACACTTTCTAAGATAAACACTTTATGCAAGTGTCCTACAAATAATCATTGGTTAATAACTTTTCTGGATAACTCAAATATTTAAAATATGAATTTAAACAAAATAACTAGGATTCCAATTTGAGTAACAAATTAGAAAATTACATATGTTGAAATCTCCACTTTATACAAAAAATTATTTTACTTTAATGTAGCATAACTAAGTTGTTTGGAAATTGGCATTACTTTCTTTTAAACATTCCTTTTCCTTCTATTTTTTTGTCCATCTTATGTGCATATCAGGATATTTTCTCGTCACGGCATTAAGTGTATACTACCTTGTTATAATGACTTCTATGTGGATCTATTGATTGTTTCTTTACAGAGTCAGAAAAATGTATTAATCTTCAGAAATATAAGTTCTATAGTTTTATATTGTTTCCGCAATAGAGTTGACTGTAACTCCTTTCAAAATAGATGAAAAAATTATATAGAATCTAAAATAGTTACAATTGATTCATAAGAACATTTACTCAATAGCGAGATTTACTTTTCTCCCCCGTACTACATGTCAAAATATTTATATGTATCATTTAGACATACACACACACACACACACAACCATGGCCAATTTTTTTCTATAGCAAAATAGCAACATGTATATTTCTTAATGATAGGGAACAAATAATATGCAGCATCTAACCAAAGGAAATGGCTTAAATGAACACATATTGATTAATAAAAAGGGATTAAAGAGATCATCAAAAGTTACTATGATTAAAGAATAATATTACCTTCCCTTCCACCTTTAGGATTTTATTCAGAAGGAGCTTAACTTTGGTTCCTACTGCCAGTGCTAAAGAGATCAGTGATGTAATTGTCATTGAATGTAATATCCTTCTGAAAAAAAGAGGTGAATTTGAAATGCAAATCAGAATTTATTGAATCTTTTATGATCCTGTGAAAAAAGTAACAGAACTTTGGTTTGTGCAAAAAAAGCAATAAGCCAGATTTCTTACCTATGAGACAATTGAGAAATTAAAAAAAAATCACTTTCTAGGTATCTAATCATTTAGACTACTACCTTTCCTTCATCCAAGATCCTTAATGGGCTGAAATTAAATCTATATATAAATATTAAATAATTAAAACTTCCATTGTTGACAATGAAAACTGCATATATTGCATATATAAGCTATGCCTAATAATTGTAACTCTTAACTATGTCGATAATAATAAGCATATCTGTTTTGGCTTCAGGGAATTGAAGTTAAAGGAGCTATATTTATATTCTGTAATGCAACAGCAAGACATATAACCTGTTTTGGAAACTACATCGTAGAGGGAAAAACTATATAATTCTGGACCTCGTTGGACTCAATCAGAAGAATTTTAGTGCACAAGAATATGTTTTGCAATTTAAAGGCACATATGGAGTCACCATTAAAGAAACTCAAGTTATTGTTTTAAACAAGAACAAAAGAAAGCCAAACTGGATCTTTGTAGAGCAATGTGGTTTTTAACTTGACTAACAAAAATAAAGGATGTCATAAACAGTAACCAGTTAACTCTTTGGATTCTGTACAACATTAATTGTGCTGTGTTTTTATAGCATGTGTTACGTGTCATATTCAGGCAAAGAAATATAGCAAGCATCCTCTTCTTAAAGCAACATGCACTTTTTTTATGGCTAATAAATGTTTAGAGAATAAATGACTCATGTCTTAAATTGTAATATGAGATATAGGGTCAACATAAGTCACAGATGAGGCAGATCACTTTGAACTGGTGCTTAGCTGAGTCTTAAAGAAATTTATTGAATTTACAAAGACAAAACAGTAAGAGGAAATAGAATATGCTAAAAGTGAAATACTTAAATCACAGTATTAAGTTGAATAATAATAGTAATAGTAGTAGCAAACATTTACAATCACTTATATGAGGCAGTTTTAAGCACTTTGCTTCTACTACCTTTTTTTCATCATCAATTTCTGTCTTAAAATGAAGAAGCAAGAACCAAAGAGAAATATATGAACTACGTAGGGAGGATTTTAGATCCAGACCCAGGTAATTTCAGAGCCAGTTTACTTTTCTTGTTGAAAGGACTGGAGGTGAAACTTGTTGATTGCGGGAATGAATAAACTTAATGTTGACCTTTATAGATGTTTTAGTTGGTTTGATTAACTAATATAAAGTATGAACATGCTCTATTTTAAATTCAGTTTATTGGCTTTTTCTATGCTCAGTTACAGGAACTATAATTCCAATGTTTGTGAAAATAAGTTACTGGTTTTATGTCCAAATGTGAACAATACCTGGTCAAAATAAAATATATTCAGTAGTAATTTCTAGTTTGTCTATTTTACTGTGTTTCTTTATTATCCTCAAAGTCAATTAAATGAGTCAAATAATAAAAGATAAGCTTTGAAATGTCCAGTTGTTAACTAGAAAAATGGAAAAGGACTCAGTTTATGGAAAACTGTCTAAATGTGGAAAAACCATTCAACACTAAAACTTGAGGCAAACTTATAACTTCTCTCCTAAATTAAAATCAAAATTAATATTAAAAAGTCATTACACCATAGAACAGGATATAAATGTAATTAATTGATGTTAGAAGTATCATATAACTTAATAAAATTATTTTGCTAATAGATTTTCAATTGAGACTTTTGACTATAAAATAGGTCACTTTGATGGACTTTTTGAGGGGAATCCTAATAGACACAGTTAACATACATTATTTATGCTCAGCAATGTTTTTTATTATGCACATGTGCCCAAAGGCTTAGGCAATGGGTGAGGAATTTTATTTTAAATAAATTGAAAGAATAAATAAATTAAATAAAATTAAAGCCATATGTTACCTTTTTTTGGGGGGAAGCTCATATTTATATGACTGTTGGCTACTCCAAATGTTAAGTGTAGGTCTGGTTTAAGGTAATCTTATGATTAAAGGCCTATTCCCTAAAGAGTCTAGGGCAGTCTCTGGTGACATGCAGTTAAGGCAATGGATGGAGGCTCAAGTGCAGCAGATCCTCAAGATCTTAATACAATCCACCAAGTCCGTGACATAGTTTGTGATGTATCCTGGCAATTTTAAGGGATATGCTCTCCTAACTTTGGAGAGGTGATCAATACCATATCAAAGAGTCCTCAAACATGGACACATTTGAGACTCTTCACATCTAAAACCTGAAAAAAAAATAGACCATCCAAAATTATCTTCTTTTCCAAGAGATTTTCTGGAAAAGGGATCAAGAAAAATAATGTGCTCTCTTGATCACTAAATCTGAGGGTAGAAGGGAGAAAGATGTCTGGAATGCAATGTGAAATTCGATAAAGAAAATCTGCTATTATGGATTTACTTCCAATCATTCTTTGACTCTATGATTTTGTATTATGACAATGTCATAATACTAATTTTTTTGATAGAATGTCAGAAACATTTTACAAGTCTGTGGTTCCCTGAAAACTCAGGTGCTTTTATAACTCTATAAAAGTTACTATAATAGGCTTTATTCTTTCTTTGAAATGACTGTCAGAGGGACCTACCATTATCTTGACACTTATATTTGAGAAACTTTTGCTTGAGCTCTTATATACCTTCATGGAAACACTCAATTTCTAGTCTCTTTTGTGGCTTCCTCTTTCTGCTTCTCATTATGTCTAACCAGCTGAAAGTTTTGTCTGTTTTGATCAGAAATTTTATAAGTGCACTGGATTCTCAACATTTTTCCACTATTTTTCAGTTCTCTTAAGAAATATTTACTGAAGCTCTAGACCTATTAAAAATGAAGTAAATGTAGAGATTTTATTGATGAATAGACAAGGAAGTATTGCCCACTGTTACTATATTCAAAACATTTCAGAAGTACAAGCAGAGAAATATGTCTCCATCATCACAATTTAATATGAAATCATGTTCTTCTGTCATACAGAAAATTTGTCATAGATTTTATCTGCAATAAAAGCTATGTCAATGGTACCACATAAAACATTTGTAAAGGTTAGAGATATTTCAACCCTCATTTGTGGACCAGAATTATAATAGTAAGGAACCCATTGAAACACCATCAGCAAATTGTGAAGAGTGTGAAAATTTTCTGCAGACGTTTATGCAAAACAGCATAGAATCCACACACTGTCACACAGGGGTTCATTTTGAATATTGATCTTGAAATGATAATTTATTAAATATGTTAAAAATATATGACTACAAATTCCATTAATCTAATGTCTTTGTCATGGATTTGTGTTTTTGAAGTCCAGGAGATTATGCTGTTGTATTGGTTAAACTCTCAGTAAAGACATGAAAATATAACAGCCACATTATTTTTATGACTTCCTTTTTGAAATGTGTATTGTTACAAACCATGCATAATGAACAGCAAATTCTCAGAAAGATTAGTCTTACTTATCTGGATTTCAACTTCCAAAATTTATATAATTCTCTGTTTTTAAATTCTCTCATTAGGAGAGCAATTATAGGAGTAAATATTTGGAGCTGGATGGACTATGCCTCAGATAATTAAAGCTGACATTCACTTTTGTAAATTATAATATTTACTTTTGTAAATTATAATATCTCTTGTTTTCTTTCATTGTATTTCCTGGGGTGCCTTTCTAGGCAGATTTTATTCTTTTCTTAAATTGTACATAATATTTGTTTCTAAAAATAGCTAAATTTCAGATGCTGCACCTTTTTGTTTCATCAAAAACACTGTGCCCAAAATGTATTTTGATCACTGTACCCGAAATTAAGTTACAAGAGAACTGAAATTCAGAACTATCTAGAAAAATAAAAAGAAATGTTTAGATTTTTCATTGGATGCACGAGAAACAAATACAAGTTTTACTTAGGAAAATCCAATGAAAACTTTTTAAATTTTCTTTTTTTAAAGTTTTTATAGCTCACACAACTAAGGGTCTTTCCTAAGGCTCATGCTGGCTTCTGGTCACTGCTTTCTGAAGTGTAGAATGTTTTTTGAATACAAGATGATTTAATTTAGTTGGTTTAATCCAGTTTCAACTTTTGCCTTTTCTTTTAAAACAAGTTTCATAAAAGCATCTGCAGAAGCTTGTTTTGATTACCCTTTATCCTTCAGCCTTAGATCAGTATCAGTTTTTTCCCCTTGCTCAAATCCATTATAGAAAATACTGTAGATTTCTACAGCATGACCAGAACTTCACATTATGTTTGCAATTTTCCATAAGATTTGTATAGTATAAAGTAAAAATGTTTGCTTTAAGAGACATCTGCTATAAATAAAGTGACAGTGTAAATTTTCAAGAGTTACACAATTGCTATAAAGACTGAAAACATGAGCTTCTAGAGTGAGTTTCAGCACTTAGTGATTTTCTAATGGGTCAACAGTGTTCACCTCAGTGTTCTTGAACAACCCCAACCCCCCCCACCTTCCTCCTGATTCTCCCAACCTGCCTCTCAGGCTCTGAAATTGCAATGAAATTAGCCTGTAATGCTTTCAACGCCCTTGCAGATCAGCTTTCATTCTCAGGAAAACATGTGAATGGCATTAAAATACGCTTCCCATTCTCACAAAATATTTCCTCAAAACACTGGAGAAACTTAAACCAGTTACTTCAGACTCTGATAGTATCTTTATTGAATAGTATCAGCCAGCTTGAAAGGGTCAGCCATCCCAGTCAGTGACACATATTGTTTAAGAAGTTTCTAGAACTACTCGTTAAAGCTCTGCCTCAGGAAAAATTGGTTAGTGATAAATGAGACAGACTGGCATTTCTTTTTTCCAAATTTTCCTGTTAGTATTCTTACAAACAAATAACCAGAGTTCTCATAATATGCTTTTTATAAATGGCATAATATTTTTATGCTTCCTAAGGTGAAGGTCTTTATAATGACTGTGGTCAGAAACTGAATTTGGTAATCAATGAGTAAGAATGACTATGACAATGAAATTCCTAGAAAGGCAGGTCAGTTACTTTATTGAAAATGGACATTGAAAAATATAAAAAAAAATTCATGTATGCCACGTATATCTCTTGATATAGAAAGTAAAAGCAGAGCAACGAATACACTTTAAAATTCAAAATATAAAATTTTGTCAAATAACAAATATAGTATATCCAAGCTTTGACCTTCAAAAAAGCTACTGGGGTTGATGGAGAAATATGTAAATTAAAGCTCATTATTTTTCAGATAACAAGAAAGGAAGTAGCAAGTTGTGTGAATATTTCTTCATTTATTTACTGTGTATCTAGTATGAAGATCCTTTTCAATATTTATAGGACTATATTTTAAATTGCTTTTTCAATATTAACCCCCAAAGGCAAAATTATTTTATTGGAGCATTGATTCGCTATCAAATAAAATAAAGATAATAGTTTAAAAGTTCTAAACTAATCATATGATAGAAATTTAAACTAGTCAAATGATAGAAATTTAGCTTACAAGCATTACTGGATTGCAATTGTTTTGTACATGCCTGGGAATGATAGTACATGTGTGAGTGTGTGTGTACATATGTATGTGTGCACAAAAACTTACACATATACACCTTTGCATATTTATTATTCTTAAAAATGACTTTTTGCAACAATGGGGAAAATGTTAGGCTGTCACTTTTTCATACCGCAAGTGCCTAATGCACACAGAAATTACATAAATTGTTATGACTATCAAAACCAATTGCCATTTTTTTAACAAAATACTTCCCCCTCCTATAAATGGTTTAATTTCCACCTATCTCTTTGAGTCCTTTATCTTCTTCAATGTCCTACCCTGCAATATGTGTGAATTTTATCAAAAGCTTTCTGATATTACCATAAATTACTGTGTAAGCAGAGCTATTGCTTATCTGTCAAGGGGGCTTTTTTCCCTTTCTTTTGCAATTTTCTCCATTTCTGTATGTGTGAAAGGTTTTTCCTGCCATTTCTTACCAAAGACTGAACCTTAAAGGCTTTGACTTTTTAGTAAGGGGGATATAGTAGAAACCTGTTCATTAAATAACCTTGTGACACCACAAAGGGGCAAGAAAAGCGTTTTATTCCATCTGTCCTCTCTCTTTCACAAGTATTTGGAGAGAATAATTTCTGTATTGTGAGATATATTCCATTCCTGTGTTAAATATAGAAAATGTATTTTGTGGTGAAGTAAATGTATTTTCCTTTCCCTTTATGTTCATTTTATTTGTACAATTGGTATGCAGTGACTATATACTGTTTATCCAGTTATTTATTTTTAAATTTTAAATTTTTTTTTTATTTTTAAATTTTTTAATGTGTCATTAGTCAAAATGATAAATGTTAATGTTTTGATAGGAATTATTTTATTTTATGGGACTCTATTGTACATTGTTAATCACAATTTTTGACACCCATGCAATTATCTTTGCTATTGTGAACTTTCTTAAAAAGTATTCGAGGTTAATTGGCTGGATATTATACTTTGGAAAGAAGTTATGATGATATCCTATTATGGACTATATAATCGGGAAAGAGACTGAATATTAGGGTTGTTTTATTACTGCCATGGGCAGAAATGGAGTGGAATTTCTATTTTGGGCAGTGCAGGGAAAAGGTCACTTTGAAGATCCAGACTTTGAGGAGGATTGTCATGATAACAGAATATCTAGAAACTACTTTAAAGAAGAAAACTATAAAGCCCTCAGTGATATGCCTAGAGGGCTCATCAGACAACTGAAATTCTTTGTTTCATACTTCGTGACTTGGCCTGTCATGTCTCTAATTTTACCTAACTGATACCTCAGGTATATTTAAAAATCCTTTACAAAAATGACACAACCCTGCCTTCCCTATAGAGCACACACACATTAGCCTCACAAACAGCTACAAAACAGAAAAGGTGTGTCTCTGAATCTATCCATATTGAAATCTATGCAATAATGTAGAAAATGTTCACCATCAAAAGACAACATATGTGAAATTGTTTTCAAAGGCAATAGCAAAAATAAAATGGTAACAAACAAACCCTGGAACTATCAGGCTGCTTTCCCTAATGCTCATTTTTTTTTTTTCTCAGCACAACTACTACATATAGATGTATTCACTCTCTGACCACAAGGTGGGCCACCTCTGTAACAGGTGATAAGAAATAAGTTTAAGGGGCCTCCCTGGTGGTGCCGGGGTTAAAGTCTCAGCACTATAAAGCTACCGCCAGCCGCTGCAGCAAGAGTTTGATCCCTGGCCAGGAAGACTGACCCACATGGCGCAGCAGACCTCTCCTTTCGTGCCCCCTGCTCCCCTCAACAGTGTTTTTAGTCTATCTGCCTGTTCTGTTCCCCACTCCTATCTCTGGTGAATCCTTTCATACACCCCTGCCACTGTACCTCTGGCCTGCACCCCAGCATTTGTATGCATAAATAAGCAAATCTTTAAAAAAATACAAAGAAATAAGTTTAAGCCTGGATGGCTGGTTATAACTTCTTTAATCACTCTTTCCATTATGTAGTTAACGTCTTTGGGGAGTGCAAAATTGAGAGTACTGCTTTAGAGAGGATCCAATCTGAGTTCCATGCACAGCTCCCAAGTACTAGCTGTATGAACTTGGACAAGTAACTCAACTTGAGTGAGTCACATTCTCCCATTTTCAAAATGGAGATAAAAGTAGAAACTACATTATTGTGATTTTATGATTAAAATAGTTGATATATTTATCTCTTACCAAATTAGTAACTAAATGCATTTGCTTAATTATTAGATTTTATTTATTTTGAGCAGTTTTAGATGTACAAAAATATTTGGCAGAATGTATTTTCCATTTGCTTTTCCTCACCCCAAACTTCTCCTTGTTATTAACATCTTACATTAACATGTATATTTGTCATGATTGCTAAGCAATACTAGTACATTATTATTAACTAAAATTCATAGTTCGTGTTAGGATTCACTTTGTGTTGTACAGAAGTTCTGTGTATAATAGTGTGTATTCTTCTATACAGCATAATACAGAATAATCTCTGTCCTACAATAGCTTGAGCCTCCACATTTTCATCCTCACTGACATTCCCCCAAAGCCCTGGTAACTACTCATCATTTTATTGTCTATGTAGTTGTACTTTTTCCAAAATGCCATATAGTTGGTGTCATATAGTCTGTAATCTTTCCAGTTTTGCTTATTACATTTAGCAACATACAGTTAACTATTTTTTATCATTGAGTAATACTTGATTCATTCCTTAAGCCAGTTCCAATGTGATTATGTGAGGAAATTTCTTCACATAACCAATACTTAAAAATTTGGCAAGGTGTCCTAAGATTGAACTAAATTCTCATACTATCAGCTTGGAGATAGTATTAGATTCATAGGTTAAGTGCTCAGTCTTCCAAACCGATCCATATATATATATATATATATATATATATATATATATATATATACACCAGGTATCAGTCCTAAACCCAGGCTATGAAGCAGAGAAACCCTCCTTAGTTTCAATTAATTTGCTAGAGTGGCTCACACAACTAGGTAAACCGATTACTTAATAGATCATTATTATATCTATTATAAAAGGATGTACTCATAAAAGGATCAGACATATGGGAGAAATGCATAAGGCAAATTATGGGAACAGAACTCGGGGCATCCATACCATTTCCGTCTTGCCTTTTTCCCCAAATCGCTATTAGTTCACCAGCTTGAAAACTCTGAATCTCCTCCTCTTGGGTTCTCATGATGATGGAGGACAAGAATAGAAAGACTGAAAAGTAGGTGCCCCAAGATCAGAACGTGACTCGTACAAGGAGATGGGGGTAGAGGGAAATAACTTGAGCATTAACCCACTGTAGAGGTCGGGATCCTTAGGTGCCAGTACATTATCACAAGGCATAAGACCTGAGCAGGATCAGACTGCTATAGGGAGTGAGCCTGAGGGTAAAGATATGGAGACTGGGCCCATTCTGGAATCTGTGATCCCTTCCTGGTTTTGCTAGTTATCCAGCATCAGCAACAAACAGGCCACTCAAAGGAGGAGTGAGCCCCTTCCGAAGAGAAAAGGACTCTCTCAGTGCAGTCTCTGCACTGGCCCAAGGCAGCAATCCTTCTGCCCACCTGTGACTATGCAGGTGTTTCCTTCCACCAAATTTCTCCTCCCTCTGCATTCAGCAGCTTCCTGCCTGCCTGTTACCTGTACATTGCCGGGGCTTCTCCTCAACTGACCTCCCTCAGCTGAGGCTGCTCTCCTCAAGGCCACCTCCTGCAAACATGCAGGCCTTTCTCAGCAAATCTTTCCCTTTCGGGGCAGCTCTTCCTGCTCACTTGTGTCTATGCAAGCGTCTTTTACTCTTCTGGCCCTTTCCTTAATAAACCTGCCCTTTAAATATATCTAATGTTTCTGTCTTGGGGAGAAACTCACCTGGGAAACTCGCTGCATGCCGCTGAAAAGGAAGCTCTGGTGAAACCTTTCCCAGAGCGAACCCAGGGGCCCCGCACTCCAAACCCACTGACTCCAAAAAAACCCATCAATGAGTCTTCATTACTTAAGCATCAGATTGATTAGAACACTGGCCATTGGCAATTGATACAATCCCCAGCCCTCTCCCCCTGTGGTGCAGCAGGTTGAGCACAGCGCTGTGAAGCTGTCCCCAGCCTCTGCAGTACTGGTTTGATTCCCAGCCGGCCAGGCAGATTCCCACATGGTGTGGCAGACCTCTCCTGTCTCACGTGCTGCTCCCCTCAGCAGTGTATTTTGTTCCCTCTGCCTGTTCTAATCCCTGCTCTATCTCTGGTGAATTCTCTCAGCCTCCCACGCCTCTGGCCTGTACCCCAGTGCTTACAAAAATAAATGAATCTTAAACAAACAAACAAACAAAAAAACCACAACAATCCCCGGCCCTAATCCCTGCTCTGGAGGTCTAGGGTGGATCTGGAAATTTCAGTGCTCTAATCACATAATTGGTTCTCCTGGCAACCAGCCTCCCACCCTTAGGTGCTGTTGTAATTTAATCATTAACAAAACAAAAGACAAATATGTATAGGAAATATATTTTGGTCATCTAAATGACCAAAGCTTATTACTTATAAGTCACAATATTGTATACTTCATTGTATGCATGTACTGCAGTTTGCTTAATTGTTCACCCGTTGACCAAAATGGTCCTTCTAGTTTTTAGTTATGAGTAAAAAAATAAACAGTCATGGGGACAGTTTTTGGGTATACATGTTTTTAAGTCTTTAGGGTGATTAGGAACACAATTATGGATTATATGATAAGATTATGTTTAGCTTTATAAGAAAGTCTCAAACTATTTTCCAAAGTGGCAGAACCATTTTGAAATCCCAATGTTGTAGAGCAACCCCGATACAAAATGGGGTGCCTGACTGTGGGTCCTCACCCGCGTGCTTAAAAGGACTTATCAATGCTCTACTGCAGGCACACACACAAGGTTAATAAAAGGTTTATTTACAAGGGAAGGGGAAATGAGGAAATGTACAGCTCAGGGAGAAAAGTGGGAGACAAAGTTTTAAATGAGTCCTACCCAATCCGCCTATCAGGAATCCCAAAATGGCACTCTGAGAGCTGGCCGCCAGCCAAGAGCGGTGAAGCCAGGAGGTGAGCGATAGCAAGAGCCCCAAGCCCCACGTGTTTGGTTTTTATATCCAACCTGGCTGCCCAACTCCACCCTCAGGTCCCAGCCACCTTCCCTTTGGTGGTGATGGGATTTGTCTTTCCCAATGTCTTGATGGCTTTAGTCTGGAGTGGGGGTGGGGTCCACAAAGCCTGTATGGGATTAACTCAGGACATCCTTTCCCCCTAACATCAACAACAATGAAAGAGATTTCCTGTTGCTTCATACCTTGCTGAATTTGGTGTTGTCTGTTAGTGTTTAGGATTTCATCCATTCTAATAGATATGCAATAGTATCTCATTTTTGTTTAATGTATTCACTTTTTAAACATTATTTATTAACTTTTATTTATCAAGCACTATTCTAAGGACTAATGTTATAGGAGCGAATAAGACAAAAAACCTTCTATGGAGCTTGTGTTCTGGAGGTTGGAGTCTATAAGCAAATTAGTGTTCAACTGTGTATAATATGGAGGGTGGTGATAAATGCTATAATGGAAGAAAATTGAGGAATATTGGAATGGGATCTAAAAAATTGTGTGGTGTGGGCAGCTTAAGTGAGAGGATGACATTTGAATAAAGACTGAATGAGGAAAGAACACTGTCATGCAAACATCTGCAGAAGTGCTCCAGGCAGAGGGAATATCAACTGCAAATGTAGGGGGAAGGAGCATGATTGGAAAGTTTAAAGAGCAGCACAGAAGTCATTGTGAGCAAGAAGAAAATGTCATCAGGGAAGTATTAGAACCTGCCTTCTGTAGAACATGGTAAAAACTTTGATGTTATTTGGAGAGGAAAAGGATTTTTGTTTTTTTTAAAAGATTTATTTATGCATCCAAGAACTGGGGTACAGGCCAGAGGTGTAAGGGGTGAAAGGATTCACCAAAGACAGAGTGGGGAATAGAACAGGCAGATTGATATACACTGCTGAGGGGAGCAGCAGGCAAGCCAGGAGAGGTTTGCTGCGCCATTTATGTTGTTCCCTGGGCAGGGATCGAGCTCATGCTGCAGAGGCTGCGGATACCTTCATAGGTTGCATCTTAACCCCTGGCGCCACCAGAGGCCCTGGAAAAAGATTTTGAGCCGAAAAGTATATGGTACTGAAACTGAGACCCAGGGGCACACGCTGTGAGGCAAAACGGGTTCTTTTCCACCACCAGCTAAGTGGCGGGAGTTGTTGGAAAAGAGGTAGCAATTTTCTGCTCACACCAGAAGAAGCAGCTTACAGGTAGTGCAAGTGGCAGCAGGTGATAGGCATTTTCCCACCTGTCACCTGCTGCCCCTTGCACTGCCACTAGGGCTCAGAGGCCAGCAGTGATGGCGGGCAGCAGTGGTTCCCCTACAACACCATCACAGCCCGTGGTTCAGGCTGCAGGGAGGAAAACAGGGCCCCAGCTGCAGCAGTGGAGTCCAGAACGACAGGCAGGCTACCAGTGGAGCCCACCCTGCAGTGTCGTTACAGGCTCCCCCTCATTACACTGTTACACCTGGCCCCAATGTAGGGCTATCCACTGCAGAGTGCCTCAGGCCCCATTTAGGCAGCTTTGGTTGTGACTCCTCACAGCCTACCAGCCCATAAGCCTGCCCTGACCTCAGGTTTTGTACAAACATCAAGTTTTCCCTTTTATATTTGGTGTCTGGATCATAGAATGGACCGATCATCTACAAGCTATGAGCTTATTGGTGCTAAATGGTCCAGTCAGTCACAGGATTGAAAAAGCCCAAACGGAATTGTAGGTAAGGGGACTCAGAAAGAGGATAAAAGGCAAGGCAGGAGCCAGCTTGGGACTCATTCTTGAATGCTGTACTTGTTCGCTGAAGAAAGAAAAAGCATCCAGAAGCCTACCTGTGAAGAAAGAAGAGAAACCAAAAAGCTTTGAAAAGAAGCAAGAGAATTTTGCTGAACTCAGGCCGGCCATGGCCCTACTTGCCTCCGGCCTACCTCTAACATCGCCTGAAAGCAGTACCAAGAGTCCCAGGCCTGTGCTTCAAAGAACTGTTTGTTGTTGGTGTGGGCCAGCAACTCACAAAGAGCTATGATGCTGGTGTTCTGACACCGCTTCTTGGTGACTGACCCTACTCGTCAGTGCTGCCCAGCACTGTTAACAGGTGACCAGCACTCTCTGTCTGGGTCACCTCTGAGAGATGTTAGCTTTTTCTGATCGTCTGGTACCACCTCCTGGTGCTGCTGCCTCTGTCGCTGTCTGGTGCTGCCCATCCTGACCTTCAGACTTTTCTGGGGGCTGCTGCAGTGTCATCTCAGGGGCACCACCTATGAGCACCTCCAGCTGCGGTAAGTCACATCCTGGCCTACCACTTGCCAGGGTGCCAAGAGCTCCAGGCCCTTATAGGTAGGATGGTGCCATCTTAAATGAATGGCCTTTTGTTTGGGATTTCTGGACACTGTGCACACTATAGTTTCCCTTGTTTGTTAAATAAACCCCATTGATGCTGTTCCCTGTGCCTGAGTGGTCTTGCAATTGTGTATGTGGGTGAAAAACCTAAACAGTGACCTGGCCTCTAGTTGGCCACTGTCATTTTGAGGCTATAGCCCCCTATAGCACTGCTCTAGCAGCTCTGTTCAGTATGACTATCATTGAAAGCATCAATTGGTAGCCAGACTGAAAACAGTTTGTAGGAGGCTGTAGTGCCAGCAAGTCACAGTGCAGGTTCTCTATTGATTCAGGCCGATGAGTAAAGGATGAGTCCTGGAACCTGAAAAAGGGACTTTTTCAGGCTTTTAATGACCTTTCTACACCTTTTGTAGTGAGGCAACCAGGTGCAGGTCACGTAGGGAGGCCTGGGGGCCAGGAGGGTGGTAGGCCTTTTAGTCCCAGGTAAATCTTGACTCTCTAGTTTCTCTTGGTGTTCTCTGGAGATCTCTTTGCTAGTCTCTACTGCACCCCACAGCATGGCCCTCTACCGCCTCCTGTCCTTTGCCACCACACTTAGACCTCAGTCTCTGGCTCAGGTGCTCCCACTCATGCACGCCCACAACACGCTCCAGGTGCTGCTATCAGGCATGCGTTTAAGACCACAGGTATCAATCATTGATGCTAATGGCAGGAGGCCGAAAAAAGCCTGATCACTTCCATTTACCCTACAGGGGTCAAAGGAAGATAGACAGGGCAGGAAGCAATTTCACTAATTCACACAAGAGATGCGGTTGCTTGTATCAGGTTGGAAGAGAGTGAATACCAGATGTAAAGTACTTGCAACAATGCCTGTTACATAGTATTATCATTTTTATTATTTTCACCAGTTTTGTCACTAATATAAAAGTGTAAGTGGTCCATATTTCCTGCATTATGTTTCTAATTATTATGACATCATATTCTATGATGTCAGTACAATTTTTAAAGTAGAGTTATGGATCTTAAAAAATACAACCTCTTCTATTTTGAAAAGTTGGAAAAAGGTTTTTATTGGATTAGATTTGCATGATATTGCCAGGGTATGTCTTTTAACTCTTTCCCCTATTGGAATGTGTTTAGCTCATTTAAATATAATGCACTTCCAATTTGCAATCTTTCTAACTAGCAAATCAAAGTGTCATATAAAATGAAGGCAGAGATTTCTTAAAGTTTCAGTCTCTTAAACATTTCCCCCTGCACCAGGAGCAGCAAAATCAAGGAGAGGAGAGTGGTTACAATAGTTGTCATTCAGAATTATGAATGGAGGCTCTTTGGTTGGAGAGTGAGGCTAGGTAAGGAGATAGTTCTTTTTTGTTTTTGCTAAATATAAGTCTCATCTCAATGCTAAATGTCCAGCCAGCTTTGCATAGAAGAAACTAAAATCAACCCTGCTATTCTCCTGCTTTCTCACAGATTGGGAAGGACCATGTGGTCTCAGCCTACAAAAGCATCAAATAAACAAAAACTTCAGTGGAATTCTCCAGTAATTTTCTATGTGATTATGACATTAGGCAGTTATGTAAACTGATCCTAAGAATGATCTAAATGTAGATGGAAATATAATTCATATAAGAAATATTTATTGAACAGTCTTCCACATTTTTTTTTAAGATTTATTTTATTTATGCATACAAGAACTGGGGTAAGGGTCAGTGGTGTGGGAGGTGAGAGGTTTCACCAGAGACAGTGCAGGGATCAGAACAGGAAGATCTACTGAAATATACTGCTGAGGGGAGCAGTGGGTGAGTCAGGAGAGGTCTGCTGCACCATGTGGGTCAGCTCCCTGGCTGGCCAGGGAGAAAATTTGTGCTGCAAAGGCTGCAGATAGCTTCCCAGTGCTGTGCTTAACCCCTTGTGGCACCAGGGAGTCCCAATAGTCTCCCACATATGAGGAACTCTCTTATGAACTAGGGTTACAGAGGTAAATGAGACTGAAGGAAGACCCTGTCTCAGAATTTTTCTTGTGCGGGAGACAGCTGACACACATTTAAGCAATTGAACATAGTAAATTATGTAGACTGAAAAACAGGAAACAGGGTAAAGAGATGATGAGTGACACAGTGTGCATTTTGAATATTGTATTCTACAAGCTTTAGGGGAGAGATCTCTGAGGAAGTGACATAAGAATTAGATGCAATTCAGTAAAGATGCAAGCCATACATATTCCTGGGAAAAGCATTCCAGGTAGATAAAATTCCAAGTGTGAAGTCACTGAGGTGGGGGCCTTTCCTTCCTCGCTCGCTCCCTCCCTCCCCCCTCCCTCCCTCGGAACAGTTAAGAGACCATGTGATTACCTACCCAGAAGGAGTGAGAAGGGCCGGGAGATTAGACTTATTGGGAAGGATGTTGGCTTTCCATGATATGGAAAACTATGGGTGGCTGAGCCTCCAAATGTTATGATCTGCTTTGCATTTTTGGAAAGATCACCCTGTAGATCTGAGAGAGTAGAGAAACACAAATAGAAATAGGGTCTAATCAAGTAGTTGTTACAGGCACTGGGGGAGACCTGGGCTTGCACAAACATGGTGGTGAGTAAATCTAAGCTGCTTTTTTAGTACAGATGACAACATCTCCTCATGAGGGAGAAATAAAGCTAAGGAGGTTTAGTGCATAAATAGCCATATTAATGATGATATTATTTTGCAAGTTGAGGAATAAAATTTGGGAAAGAAGTTGGGGTGCAAGGGAAATTCTTTCAAAGTTATGTAAGTATGTTGTCTGTCTGTGTTTCTAATAAAGCCCATAGCACTTATGAGACATAAAAGACAATTTATATTGTTTTAAACATTAGTACAGCTTGAGATAAATTGGAGATGGACCATTTAACTTTACTCCTTTGAGATGAGCATAAATTCTACAGCACTGATTCTCAAAGAATGTTCTGTGGCCCTGTGAAGGGTTTTAAGCAATCTATCTTAGAGCCTCAAACTGAATGCACATTGTCCTTTTTATTCTTAGAGAAAAATCAGATTTTATTCCATAGACCTCTCTTACCTTTATTTATTAAACTATGATGTTTTTGTTTTGTATTGTTTTACTAGTAACCCATGATATTAACATTTGGTATTTATTTACTAAAAATATCAAGTTGCTAGAGCTTCCTGAAGAGAAGTTCAATTTTATACTCAGAGGTGTTGATAACACTTGACAATATTCCTTTAGTTTTTGGGGAGGACAATTTGTTATAGGTGAACCAGAAATGTCTAGAGTTGGCCAGGATTTTAATTGCTGTTATCCTTGCCTTTAATTATAAATTAATTTTTAGTTTAGCTTAATCATTGCCATTTTAGTTTCTTATGGGATGTTTCACTAAGCTTGCAGTGTGTAGTCATGTATATTTGATCTAATAGTATTTTTAGATTGTTATATCCCCAAAGCATTGAATCCCAATGTACTGTGATTTGAATATGAATCATCATACCCCCTATTGCTAAAACAGATGTCTGCATAATTCCCTCCTTCATCCCTCAACTTGCTTAAGCAATGACACTTTATTGTTACAACAGAATTCATTTTCCACTGGAAGAAGTGATCAGATAGGAAATATGGATTATGGAGTCTTTGCTTTAACCAAGTACTTCAGTTCATAGTTTAGATTAGTGTTACCTATTGGTATACACACAAATAATTGTTTCTTCTTTGTCATGAACTTTAATGAGTTTTATATGTTTTTCTATAGCAATTTACTAGATTACAAAGACAAGTAGATAGAAAAGACAATCAGAATTTGGAAAATCTTTTATACATTTCACTTAGAATCAAATCTGCAACTAAATTCTGGCTGTGCTAATCAACAGTTGTTTGATCATTGAAAAGTTACTTAACTTCATATTCTAGTTTTTCATCTATATGCTGGGATCACAGGGCTTCTATTTTTTACAGCATTATGAGGATTCAGTAAGATAAGAATAATAATGGAATATATGAACTTTTTTATAGGTCATGCACTATTTAAAGTACATTGCCAACATATCTCTATGAAGGTGATAACAATATTTTTCAATCCTAATAGCATAATGATTGGAAAAATAAATGATTTTAAATGCATTCTAATCAAATGTTGATAGAATTTTAATGAGACTGGTAGCTTGACTTTGGGATATAAAGAATGAGAAAAGAATTGATCTGATACAGGAAAACATATTGTAGGGTATTTTTACATTACATAGCATAAAATATAATTACAGAGACTTCTTTTATATGAGTGGATATATTTATGGTTAAAATGAAATTTTTCATTGAGAATAGATCTGAGTAGAATAAAATCCATTCACTTCTAAAAATATAAATGTTTTAGGCTAAATGAATCCATTAGTATATCTTCATGAGACATTGATTCAATTGGTTATTTTCCCTTACTGAAACAAAATAGACTAAACTTAATTTTGACCAACTTGGCAATTACTTGATAACTGCCAACTTATAACCTCCAAAACTTTACTAAACAATTTTAAGAAATTTTGGTTATCAGAAATCTTGTCTAACAAATACTACAGGGATAGTAATGATAGTCTGGGGACCAAGGTTTGCTGCAAGAATAGAAAGATTATGAACAACTGTCTGTGAAGAAATTCAGGGCCAGGGTAAAAGACTCCCTGCCAGATTGGGGGTGGCCTGGGAAAGTGCATAGAGAGGAAAGAAAAAAAGATTGGGACCAAAAACCATGTTCCCCTAAGTCCTAGCGTATAAAGATGGATTATTTTTAACTTTTATGCAATGACTGCACATTTTATTAGTTACTTATAACAATAACTTTTAAAGTGAAACCCAAGGGGGAAAAATGATAGAAGAGGTCTAAGTAAGCACATAACATTCAGTCATGAAGTTGCATGTCCAGCTTTTCTCCAACTCCCACAGTCCAGCTAAATCCTTTTGGAAAGGAGAATGGAGTATGACTTTTTTGTAACAGTTTCTTTTAATTCTTTGCCCTGTCTTGTCAAATACCCTCTGTTTCCTCTCCCAGAATGGTTTATATGTTGAGCTCAGTACTCAGTTGTAATAGGAAATCCCAGTGGTTATAGCTAAGCTGTGGTTTCACTGAACTAGAAAGCCTAAATCTGTGGACAAGACTTCAAATAAGAACCATAATATTAACACAGATTTGTATAGGAGTGAATTAGTCTGTGTCTGTCCTTATCCATATGCCACAAAATGTTTTTATATGGGGGCTAATATATTTGTTGGTAAAACATTATTCTTTCTTTTTTCCATTTAGCTTCTCAATGTGTTTAAAATATTTTGTTATTTTATTTTTCTATTTTTTATTGAAGTAACATGGCATTATAACATTATATAAATTTCAGGTGTGCATTATTATGAATCAACATGTGTATAGACTACATTAAATTCACCATGAAAAGTTCATGTTAAAAATTAGGCAGTTATTTAAAAGTCACTATCCTATTTTAATATGTCTAAAAAATGTTCAAGGTATTATAGAATTTCAGTGAAAAAAGAGAAATTTGGGGCTTTTGAAAAGTGATTCTATCTAGAACCAATGTTAGGAGTTGTGAGACTAGTTGTAAAATGCATTTCAAAAACTCTAAGCTGGATGTTGTAGATGAAACCCAACCTAAGGACAGAGATTGGTCTGTAATAGTAAATTTTAAAACCCTGGGTCACTAGTGTACACAAGTCTTTTTCTTTCTTTGGGCCCTTTACCTCAGTTAAGTAAACATGGCAAGAGCCTTAGGAGTTTTGGTTCCTATAGTTGTGATCAATGTAATCACACTTGGAGAAAATGAATCCAGCAATGCCTGATGACCCTACTATAATCTGATAGATCCTATCTTGTAGGCTTATTTAGGTGCAGGGATAGGGAATGGTCCTCATCCCAACCATGCTTCTCATCAGGCATTTGAAAGGGCATTGCTGGAGACTTAACAGTACATTCCTAAACTTCTTTCTGAGTCCTGATCTCCCTGATTCTAGACTAGGGATCCAACTATTCTAGAATGACACTAGGAGAACACTTATGAAGCAGCAAAGTTTATATAGTTCTTTTTTTCTTGCTTATTTCCTTTAACTTTTTCAAATGAAGTACTTTCATTAATCCTAATAGCAATTGTTGGTACACCACTTGTGGTTTTTCTCTAGAAGAGACAGCATAAAAGTATTTCCCTTACCTGTGGGCAGTTACCCCCAATAAAAATTTTAATGAAGAGCAAATTTTTTCTCCCACAGTCATGAGATCATGAAGTGCTAGAAATATGAAAAGTCTCCTGATAAAGGAGTCTCTAATGAAAAGAGGTGGATGGTGTCAGTCTCATTGCCACTGGGAATCCCAATCTACCATCCAGAGCTCAAATCATGACAGAACACAGCCTGGGACATCTATAAATTAAGACTGTGAACTATCAGAGTTAGATCAACTTGGAACCATTTAAACTAAAAATACCCCACATCTAAGCCTAAGCATGATTGAGACATATCTCAAAGCTAGAATACTTGCCTTTGAATCCCTACTATGATCTACCAGCTGTGTAACCTTTTGTAAAGTCATTGAACCTATTATATATGTCATTAACCATAATGCTATTTAATGTTGCAAAAAATCACAAAATACAACTAACTCCTACTGTATCTCAAGATAGAAATTTAACATTGCTTTTTTAAAGCAAGAATTAAACTTTTTATAAAAATTAAGGATTGGATTTATTATGACTTATTTCTTAATAATTTTAATATTTTTCTTTTTTAACACATCTAAAATCTCTTTAATGTCTTTCTATGTTGTGTAGATAGCAAAGAAAATTTATGCATTGGATTTTTTTGCAATTTTTTGCTTTTGGCACATGTAACTCAAAGGATATATCTAATGCAATGAAATTCAATAAAATGTAATCTTAAGTAAAATTTTGAGTATTAGAAAATATATTTTTCATTTTTCATTTATTTTTTTATTTTTATATTCCCCATACAATTTTTAATAATGTTTAAAAGTGAATATAAAGGCATTAGATAATACAGAACATTGATTTCTTTGTTTACATTCTGAAGAAATTAAAGTTTTTTAAAAAATAATTCATCTTTCTCCAGCTCAGCAAAAAAATATGCCTGGATCCAGAAATTTGTATTTTGACTCACTAAATAAAAAAAGTAATTTTCAAAATGTAGCAAAAAATGTTTGGGAAATTTAAATGACAATGGTGGTCTTGAGTATAATGCACACCTAAAATAAAAAATTGTAAAACATAAAAAATAATTATTGAATCATGCTGTGTCTTACTTTCCTCATCAGTAAAATGAGGCTGATAATGGATGATAATGGAATCAATTAAATAAGGTAGATTTTATGAATTAATATATGGAACACTTTTAGAAAAATGCCCAGTGCCTCAATTGGTAAATACTATGTAAGTATTCGTTGTTATTATTATTGACTAGTTCCTTAAAATTAGATCTGAAGTCCTATTAGGTCAATTACCACCTGAAAATTACTAAATTGCCTTCAGTTTTTGGTAAATTATCAAGACAGAATGCCCTAGATTATAAGGCTTACTTAGTATTGTGGTTAAACTTCTCTCTTATACCCAGAAAAATGTTAAAATTTTAAATAAGTAGAATGTAATAAATCCAAATAGGTGCTCTTTGTTACTATTTTCACTATTATTATTTTGTTATACTCTTAAAGCACGCTACTTAGTGTTGATTTTTTTTTCAGGGATATAATAAGAGTGACTATTTAAATTCTTCAGTACCTTTTAAGGAAGTCACACTTTTGCTTACTCTGAAAAGCATGCAATTGTGTTTACTAAAACATATGGGTTGTTTACTATAAATGCTTCATTCCTAGGATCTGCTTTCACATTTGTATATCAGGCATAATGAAAATATTTTAACCCTGGTAAAACATACTATATAAATGTATGTGATGTGCTTTACAAGATCATTTTCATCCTCAAGTTAATTATTTGAGTAAAATGCAAAAATTTAATTGAATGTAAAAATTGATCTTATACATATTTATTTGCTCTATCCTCAGAATAAATTCAGATGATTACTATACACATAATTTTCATTGACTTCTAAGAAGATGATTTCACAGTCACCTGAAGTAACAGCCTGCAGTCGTCATTATGGAGAGCCCCCAAAAGAGGCTTGCAAAATCTTGGAAGGATTTCATAAGTCTTATGGGCAAAAAAAAAAAAAGAAAGAAAAAGAAGATTTCTTCTTAAAAAGAAATCTGAAAATGTAGCATTAGAATCCAAGGGGTTCTTAATTTATTTACATTTCCAGCTCTGACTCTCCAGAAAACTCTTTCACTGTTCATTTTACATTATTATGTTTCATTTCAATATTATTTAAAATAACTGCATATTATTATATTAAAAAGGTAAAAACAGAGATGTAATTTTTTATACTGTAAGAAAAGTTGGAATTTATTTAAAGGAGTCGCACAATAACAAGGGATAAAATCAGTGCATTAAGAAAAGATAAATATAATGTGGTGTGGTTGGCCATTAGAAAAATAAATTTAATAGAGTTTATTTCTCTCAAAATGAATCATAAAAATCTCACTGATTTTGTGTTTCTTTTTTCAGTATTTTGCTTCAAATTTACAACAGAATACAGGAGTACTGATGAAAATAAGTCGATCGAGATAGGTTTTGTGAGTCCCATGTTTTACTGTTAGCATACTAAACAACAATATGTGAAAGTTACAGATGAACAACTTTTTTCCCTCTTCAGGATATAGTGAGTCAAAATGTTTTACATAAAATGTATATATTTTTTTCCTTGCTCTTTTTTCTGTTTTGTTACCTTCAAGTTAATCTATGCACTTGATATTACAAAAACATGGATTGTGTGCCATTAAATTTGACTTTATAAAGGGTCTCTGATACTGTGTTATGCTTATATTATAAGAAAGATAAAAACAATATACCCTTGAGGATAAACAAAAACTCAGACTGGCACAATTTCAACTCATTTGCAATGTGTTTTATTCCTTATATATAGTTATATTCCTTATATATACTTACATCACTCATAGAACAGAATATTTACAATTCAGAATATTTACAAACTCTACTGCGAGAGTCTTAAAATTTTTTAAAATGGCATCTCACAAAATCTTAAGAAAATATATAGCATTAATGACCACCTAGTCTAACCTGATATTTTCAAGTAATTTTTAAAATTCTGGACAAGGACAAAGGAACAAAATGAACTAACAAGGAATTATTTACACATGAGATGCTTATAGTTGCTTTGTTGATTGAAGAGTGTTTTATGAATGTGTTCCTATCAGTGAGGAGGGCTGGAAATGATTCTATACCATTATTTATAAATTTCCTTAAATTAGTTCTTGTTTGAAATTTTTTACCATGTCTCTTCTTAAATCTTTATCCTTATACCCTGTTTTGGATCTCCTTCATGGGTTGTAGTTATTACTGCATTCAATGCCAAATTAAACACACAGCCTCACATTTGCATAAATTCACAAGCAAAATAAATTGAGAAACATGACAAAATTAGTGTGAGTTTCTAAGTATTTTGAAAATTCCTGAAATATTTGAAAAACTTGAAGGACAACTGCTAACAAATGTGTGGAAAACCTGTCCATATTTTCCATGGGCTCTCCTATCCACCAATATTCAACTGATAATCATTACATAAAATCTCAAAGTTCAAATACTCATTCTCTCCTATGAAACTCAATAGTAGTTTCTGTCTCAGTTTTGCATTCAGAAGATTTTACATGTGATTTTTACAGCCTAACTTGCTGTGTAGCTTTAGACCGGTCATTTTAAACTCTCTGAGGTTAAAATGTCCTTCACGGAGACGTGTAGATAAAAATATTGAGCCCTATCTCAAGATAGATCAACATGAGGGTGAAGATCGACCTGAAGATGGCATAAACTATAAACACACATATCTAGTTTATAAAAGCAGTAGTCAGCTAGATACATAGAATTCGATTCAAATAATTCCTCATTCTTTGAGAGTAATCTGTGGTTGCTCTTCAGACTTTCCGTGTTCATAGAGAATGTTTCAGTGGGATGTCTGGAATGAAGAGCGATCTGGGTGTCATTTTCTTTACTCACCCCGCTTTGAACTGCCTGGGACCTGATCAGGAGATCTAACATATGGCTGTGCAAGTTGCCAGCACTAGGTGCCTTTTGGGTGCTTTCTGGCAGGAGGGTTGAATCTAGCCTCCTCTCTGTAACTGCCATTTCATCTGGCAAGGGAAGTCCGATGTCTGCTTGGGTGACTGGGAGCTTCTTTTTCTAGTCTTAAAAAACCAAAGTTTGGGAGAACCCAGAGTCTTTTCCTTTGGAATCAACACTTTTCTTTTTGAGATCACGCTTAGCCCTCTACAAAATGCCAACTTCTTCACGATGCATTTTAGATAGCTTTTCTCTCGATCCATATCATTTCTCAGACATACAAGACATATTCATGATTTTTTTTTCTAACATTCCTATTAATTCCACCACATATTAGAACTGCACCTGAAACATAACTCTATGCACAAGCCAAACACAGTGCCTGTAGATGATGTGACATGTTGTTCATCCTTTTGTGGACATTGCCCTTAAGACCTGAGGGTCAAAAGATCACAAACATTTTATAAATTTGCTGTCCCTGCTTTTTCAGTTTGACCAAAGCAAGATAGCAATTGAATTTTTTTGCTGTCTGCAAATTTCAGTGTAGTGTTCTGAAATCAACTATTGATATGATTGGGAATGGTTTAAATCTTAGATTGTACACAGAGAAAAGTTAAAATTTTGAATATGAACATCTAATTAATCTACAAAGGAAACTTTAAACATTCCCATATATCCTGTCCTCAAAAAAAAAAAAAAATCCTTACTTCCTTTCCTGCAAAATCATTGCATAATCCAAGAATATGGAATTAGGAAAGTATATCAATTCTAAAACTTATTACTTGCTCCTGGAAATAATTACATTCATTGGGATACTGTGAATTTGAAATAGAATGTTTTTGTGTGTTGCTGCAGGAGAAAATATCTCAGGTTTCATAAATCTAATTGAGTTACTAAGAAAGAATAAAAGGTCTATAAAGCTATGAATACCTATTCTAGTAAAGGATGCAAAAATTTCAATAAAGAAATAATTGGTGATCTTGAATTCAGTGACAGAAAATTATAAATCTGTCTCTTTTATGAAGTCTCTTGTGTGAAATACGGATGAGTTGAGGATATAAAAAATCATGTTTGCCAGTAGGAGCCTAAATCAACAGCTTTGAACATGATAGTTCAGAAAGTATCAGGGAGCCACTGTTCCTGGTGTGGACAACGCAGACATTTATTTTATTTTTCACTTTCCCACTGTATCCATTTCTTTTCCTGCGCTGCCCTCTCTACCTTTGTCCTTGGTTAAAATAAACCATCATAGCATTAATCTATCCACTACAGTTAATTACTTCTGTTACGTGCTAAAGCATTTAGTAGCAGCACCTTCTCTCTATGGGTTTTGAAGACTCAGTTTAATATTACTTTGTATGGTGGTTGCTGTACATCTTCAAACCATAAAGACCATGTCAAGCACTCCAAGGAATAATGAAATATTAATTTCGAGACAAAAAATTAAGTGGCTTAAAGAAGAAGCTGTTGTCTATCCCATGAGTGGCTTTTAAGACATTGATATCTGTGCTTTGAACATATCTATTCTTAGAGATTCAAACCACATGTAATGAGCCCTAAGTAACTGTCTGCCTTCAACCATGTAGCCTACAGATTGAAACCACCAATACTGTCTTTCTATCAGAGCATAGCTACAGAAGAAAGACGTGCTTTTCTTACCCTCAGCTTTCTTTTTTGACACCATTATGCCAATATAAAAGCAGGGTTGCTGTCTTTAAACACTGCAGAAAAAAATAAATGCTTTAAGAAATAGTAACGCTCAAATGTTTTGTGGCATATATGCATATGGATTTGGTAATGCTTTTCCATACTTATTTTATTAAATATATTATTTGGAAAAAAGAAAATCCCAGTGCTAAATGGAGACATTTTCCTCATTCATTCATACAATAAATATTTACACAGAATTTTTTAATGTGACAAGGCTGATACATAAATGATTGTGTTTATCCAAAATTTAAAAAGTAATTAAAACAAAAATAGATAAAAATAAGTAATTGTTATATGAAATTACTTAAATTCCACTGACAGTTAATAAACATTGAACAATGATAAAGGATTCTCAGGAAGTAAAAAAAAAAAAATAACTTATTTTTGGCTACGTATTGTTGACTTTGAAATTGAAAGTTCCATTCAACAGTGCTCTAATAATTTGATGATGGCATCGGCTTTATATATTTCATAGCCAATTTTCCTACAAAGCAGGGGCACTGTGAATTCTTAAGTGACTCTTAATAATGATTATTTGTTAATAGTTTGTGTGAATAAGTTAAGATGGGAAGGGGTATAGAGGCAAAAGCATTAGGGGCAATCACAATGAGGACTGACTGCAAATTTTAGGCACTTTTTGAAGCAGAAACGGTTCTAGTAGAAAATCTGGGTAGACACAGAGAACCAGCAACCACTTAGAAAAACCTCAAAGCAACAAGATAAGAGGATCTCAGAGAAACATCATTTAAAGAGTAAAGGTTTAAAGGAATCCCTTTTCTCATCAATAATTTTATAAAATATACATGGCTCTCATGAACAATATGAACACCATTATGTTGAGGGACATGATGTCATGAGAATCTCTTTTCTGTTAATGTTCCCAGAACTCTTTGATAGAATCAATACTCATAGTCCTGATTCATTAAAAATTACATCTGTCTCCAATATGATGAAAGATTATGGAACTCGGGTTAAGGATTTCCTATTTAATATTCAAGACCTGGATGGCCAAACGGGATAGATATCTTTCTGATTCATGGGCTTAGCAAGTGCCTGAAACACACTGTATTTAATGCTGGGAACTGGTATTCATCCTGGAATTGCTATCAGAAAGATCTACCATTTAGCTTTATGGACTAAACATGTTTATTATCTCATGAGAGCCTGAAAAAAAAAAAAAAAAAACCAGCGTACCAAGTATGTATTATTTCTAATTAGCATCTCTTTCAAATGGCTTATTCTGCTTTTACATAACTATTATTTATTTTGTTGCTTTTATAAATTGGCCTTTGTTTGGCTGAAAAAATAAGTTTATTTCTCTCTAAGATGTTATGAAACATTCTATTTTAATTTCTGTGTAGAGTTTCAATTTTAATAGTCCCTTTATGAAGCAGATGGAGGAAGCAGGGTTCCAGGGTTGAATGATTACATCTGGTATTTTGTCAACCAACAGGTAGAGGCAATTACCAATCACAGAAGGAGAAGTCTCACTAATGGCTATGCTATATCCCCAATGTTAACCTCCAGGAAGGTATTTGTCAGGTTTTATCTACCAACCAACTAGTCCTTCTACTGACAAATTTTCCAAGTTGTTACTTTTAGCGTCCCTTCTGTATCATGCACTCAACACAGTTTGTCCTCAATACCTCATTTCGTACCATGGATTTAGCAGCACTCTTGAAATGGAGGTAAAATTAGACTTTTTAACCAAGAGTGTCAATGGATCTAACCACTGAGCTTTGTCTCTTTGCAACAACAAATAAAAAGGAAAATTGCAAGAAATAAATCACTCTGGTGGTGATATTGGCAATGGATGCTGCAAGTGTGTTGGGGTAGAGGGTATATTAGGACTCTACTTTCTATTCAATTTGCTGTGAATCTAAAATCATTCTACAAAAGCAAACTCTATCTAACGAAGGAGGGAAAATGAATACTCCAATTATAAAAATGGAGATAACACATTTGCATTTTTAAGAGATTTGTTTTTATGCATCAGGTTAATTTCATATTTGCCATTATTTATCTTTAAAGATGCATTTAATGATGAACTTAAAGTGGCCAACTTTTCCAGTCATTTGCTGAATGCAGCTTTGTCTAGAGTTGCAATTGACATGTAGAAAATTGTAAGGATGTTATACATTATTTCTTAGCCTATGTATCTGAAGTAATGATTGTAATTGATAAGATTCTCAATGATGGGTATGACAATGTAGAAACAAAGGATTATAGCACTTGATATTTTTATTTATAGAACATGGGAAGGGGGCCTTCCTGGTGGCGCAGGCAGTTGAGTGCCTGTGAAGCTGTCCACAGCCTCTGTAGCGCCTGTTCGATCCCCGCTGGCCGGCAAGAATCCCACATGGCGAAGCAGACTTCTCCTGTCTCGCCTGCTGCTCCCCTCAGCAGTGTATTTCGTCAGTCTGCCTGTTCTGTTCCCCACTCTGTCTCTGGTGAATCCTCTCACCCTCCCCCACATCTGGCCTGTGCCCTGGTTCTTCTATAAATAAATAAATCTTTTAAAAAAGAATAACAACAACAACAAAAGACCATGGGAAGAAAGTGAAGGAAAGAGAAAATTGTATGAGGAAGGAGGACATTAGAGTGAGATCAATCTCATTGCAAACCCTACAAAACATTGAAGGCTGTTGGTTTTCTCTTTATGTTTCATTTAATGTAGCTTTGCGTTTTATTCACTATTTTGCCCATGAATGTATAATTTTTCTTGGCCATGTAGTGGTCTAGAAGACACCAAATCTAAATCAGAAATGAGATGCAGTGTGAGAGCCTTAGAGTGTGTGTAATGTTGAAAGTATATTTGATAAAATGTAAATCAAAGTCTAACTCATTCTTCAGGAAAAAAATGAGCATGGATGTACTTGAGTTGCACTCACCAAATAAAGCACAGCTTTAGAAGGAAAAAGAATTTATACAGACAGAATCTTTCTAATCTCAGTCCCACATGTATATTGCATGCCACTACCCAGGATTTAGAAACCTAAAAAACAGAATTCACAATGTGAGACTTGGTGTTCAGAATGTTGAACAAAGAATTTGACACTGTTCATTGCTTTACAAACAGAATTTTCAGAATCCCAGACAGGCAAAGTGTCGTAATGCCTATGAGGAATGATATGCTTGGATCTGAGAAGTGAATTTCAACAGCACTGACACAGTCTGTCTTGACGGGTTAGAGTCCTACATGGCAAATGGGTGTTTTTTTCAAAGAAAGTTTAATTTGTTTTCCCCAACTAAGACTTCTTTTACAACCACTTAAAATATGCAGGTTTTTGGTTTTTTGGTTTGTTTTCTTTTCCAGCAAAAACCATTTGAGGAATTCCTAAGTTCTGGAAGGTGCTAACTTGCCTCTTGTGTTGCCCCAGATTCAGAGAGAAAATTAGATTCTCCCATACTAGAGCAAAAGTAGTAGATCTATACAACTAATGTGCAGAGCAGTTTCTCTTCTCCCCGGACCCTTTTCAAATAGGTTAGCAGTCAAGTTGTGCAAATGAAGAAAGAACTAAATAGCAGCTAATTCAGAATGCACTGGATTATTCAGAACATTGTAGGGGAAGTTTTATTTCCTTTATAATTACAATAAAAGATAAATGTAAGAAATAATTCAAAATATAGTAAAAATATAATCTTCTATAGATTTGAAACTGGCTGCCCATCACTGAAGAAAAGAACGAAGCACAGAGGTGTTTGTACACAAACAACCTGAAGTAGATGACCCCAGTCAAAAATAACAAGCTAAACAACAAAGACACTGAAAATGGGATACAGTGTGAATAAGTAACAGTACAGAAAGAGGTGTTTGGATCTAAATTTAAGCTGCATACAACATGGATGGAGCTGGAAGGGATCATGCTCAGCGAAATAATCCAGAAAGAAAAAGAAAAATACCGGATGGTCTCACTCATAGCAGGAATCTAGAAAACCTAAATAAGGGACCAGGAAAAAGAATAACTGTAAGAAAGAAAAAGTCAAAATCAACAAACAACTATAAACCAGAGACACACTATGGGGGGGAAGGAAGGATTTAGGGATTGGGGCCAAAATAAGGGGGGGTGCAATTGTATGGGGAATATAAAAATAAAATAAATAAATAAATAAACAAATAAACAAATTTAAGCTGCATAAATACTGGGCAAACAGGTTCATTGTTCTCTTATAAATGAAATTGCTTCTTCAGCATTTAAAGGGAGAAAATACCCCAGAAAGCCCCTTTAGGCTTTGACTGTTTTCACACCACCCCATTAAAACTGTACTGTTGGTACTAATAAAAGTGAACATGAAGGAGGGGAAAAGGAGAGGTAAGGGATTGGAGGGCGGGGGTGGGGGGAGGGAGAGAGAGAGAGACAGAGAGAGAGAGAGGAGAGGTATCAAGTCTGTAGGTCACTAACTACTTTTTTCACTTTTCAAAAAAAAGTTTAGAATTTAGAGTCACTGAACCACAGAGTTTGCAAAGAATTCAATTTTTTGCAAAGAATTCAATTCACTAAAGAATTCATTTTTTTTTTTTTATAGAGGCATGTTTTATTTATTTATTTGTTTGTTTGTTTTGTTTATACATGCACTGGGTACAGTCAGAAGCGCGGGAGGGTGAGAGAATTCACCAGAGCCAGAGCGGGGAGCAGAACAGGCAGAAGGACCGAAGCACACTGCTGAGGGGAGCAGCGGGTGGCAGGAGAGGTCTGCGCGCCATGCGGGACCCTCCTCCGGTGGCTGGGGAGCAGCCGGGGATCGAACCAGCGCCGCAGAGGCCGCGGGCAGCTTCTCAACCCAGCGCTCAACCGCTGCGCCACTGGGGAGGCCCAAGAATTCATTTTTTTTTTTTTCCTAATTTTAATAGCAGAAATAGTCCTAGCAGAAATCTCCTGGTGAAAATTTAAACAGGAACTAAGGTAGGAGGTTAGAGGAAAAGAGAAAGGAAAGCAGCAACAAATGGAAAGCAAAAGCAAAATAAATATATTAATATAGTCAATCAAGGTGAGTTTGTCTAAATTATTTTTACTTCTCTACAAGTCGACTTGTGACTGTAGCTGCTTGTGACTTTGCCATTGCCTGTGGCATTAACTTTTAAAACTTTAATTTTCCAGTCAGATGCCAAGCATACCTGAGATCACTTATGATGGGCATGATTAGCCATGCTTGTTAGGCATAGTAACCATGGGCTCTTTACTGCGATGAGAAATTAAACTTTAAAAAGTCATTCTGATTTACAACTATACAAACTCTCACAATGTGGTAATAAAGAGGCTACATGATGAAACCTGACAGGATGTTAAGCTTATTGCACAAGTGTGGACAGCTGAAGAGGCAAGAAATAATACAGTTGTCACTGGGCTGTTTCACCTCAACACGGAGCAAACAAAAAGAGCGTTGTTAATCAGTTCAACTCTTCGGCTGGATAATCCTAAACCAGTAATTGATAAATGGGAAAACCATACGGCCTCAACTCTGTGATTCATAAAACACATGAATATTCATACCGTCTCCTTTGGTCAAGAGGCATTCTACATGCTCCTGGGCAGGCTTTGAAAGACGAATACCAATAGTTTCTTGCTCAGCAGTAAAACACTGCTTCCCCATTTGAAGGCCTATTTTCTCCTATTAAAAGTGAAGTTTTGAAATAGATAGACACAAGTAAACACAGAAATGTAGGTAAATGACAAATGGTTCTGGAAGTTTGTTCATGCAACTACTTTTTGAAAAATATTAAATCTTCAAAGCAAATGGAATACTTGCACTACCAGAGAAACTATGGCAGTAACACTGCATCTTCATTCTGGAAATAATCTCTGCAAAATAATTTATTTTGTAATAAAAACCTAAACATCTGAATTTCTGACATGCTGAATATAAGTAGTTGAACTTATAGATGATAATAAATAACTTTTAGCAAATGTTTATATAGTAATATATGGCAGTTTATTCTTAATAAAATTAGTTTTAAAAGTACTTAAAAGAAAGTGGATGGCATTTGTATCAATTAATTTTAACTTTAGGAGATGCACCAAAATTATAATGCAATAAATGTAATATGTATCACCACCAATGTGTGTGCTAAGGCATATAAATTAGAATGTTATAAATGGAAATATATTTTAAGCACATTGGTAATTAGAAATCTTGTGGGAAAATATTTGTATAAAATGGAGATTTTGTTCACAGTTTCTCACATATGAATTGATTTTCATATGTGACTTTTCCTTAAATTACAGCACCTGTTGCTATACCTCATGTAAGGTATAAAAACCATCCATTATCCCGGATCTCAGAGCTAACAGTAGAGCAGGGATCAATGTTAAGGACAAGAGTAATGTACTTGGCTGTCTGAAAATATCATATATTTTATATATTTTACATATATAAACATATAAAAAGAATAAGGCTATTCTTCAATATTATTTAGTTTAGAACACCAGTGAAGTGCTGACCAAACATGACTGTTCACAAAATAGCAATTGATTAAATAATATATATATATATAAATGTTTGTTTCCAGTAACGCACTGTATATAATAGCATGTCAACATACAGCCCTTGTGATTACTTTTTTATTTTTCATTGATTTGGACCTTAGCAAAATTTAAAGTCATTTCTCTACCACAGACCATGGGAAGAAAGAACCTCTCCAGGATGAGTGACATCACTTTTCCTTTTTACTTTTCATCAAAAGCAGCCCAGTGATCCATTTTCTGTTTTACTGATAACTTGTTCTAGAAATTTTATTTCACATATAAAATGGCAATAGCTTTTTCTAATACCACAAGTTTTTTGCATAAGATGTAATTCAGAGGAAGTGTTACTCTCTTATTAACTCCTAACCTTCACAGAAATAATCATTGTTTTGTGTGGTGTGTAATTTCTAGGCTATACTTTAGTGTATTTAAAGCTCCCCTTTCATCCAGAATTTTATTATGAAAAATTTCAAACCTACAGAAAACAGAAATCCCACAAACATGCTACATAGATTCCACAATTAACTTTATGATATCGTGTCTTAAACATTTTACATTACAGAAATGCTTCTCATTCCTTTATCATTAAATTACTTTAATTTTACAGACATACAAAGTATGCAGTGAAAAGGAATCATTTCACAAGAAGAAAAATATCATTTATATTTCTTCCTTGTTCTCTGAGGACTTCAGATTTGCAGTGAAAAAGAGGCTTGGAGTAAACAGAGTGTAGCCTTGACAGAAAGACAGTGAAATGTGTGTCCTGTCTACGTAAGGTAACCCGAACCCCAAACCAAAGAAACAGACAACTTTATGGGTATTTTTAAATAAAATAAGTATCAGTCTATGACTTTGCTGAGTACCTTTGTTTTCATAAATGTTGCCAACATCTACTGTTATCTTCCAGGCACAGCCCTGAGGGAAAGTCTTGCTGCAGACTTCATCAGTTCTGTTACTATTAGGCACACAAAGCAGTTAGAGGTTTTATGTTTTTTTTTTTTTTAACCATTGTTTATTAATGCATTTGCTGCCACAGATTTGTCTACAAATTTTGAAGGAATTCCCAAACAAATTCCAGGGCAAAAATTCTAAAATTCTAGAGTGAAGATATCAATAGTTCTTAATTTATTCAATAGCAAATGTTAAATGGAGTTGACAGAAAAAAGACAAATTTTAAAATCTCTCTGTGCTTAGCATACCACAAAGTTTTAGACCCAAATAGCCATTATACTTCAGAATGCTACCTATAAAATGAGGCTTTTATAATACCCACCACAAACATATTTTCAACTCGAAAGGAGAAAACATTCAACATTTTGAATACTGTGACTGACATATAATAAATAATCAATAAATTTGAGTATCAGCTTCCTAGTGTGCTTCTCTTTAATTTTCAGATAGGAGAATAGTATATTTTTTTAACTTTATGTATTTATGTTTTTTTAAAAAATAACTAACCATATATGTTGTATGCACATATATCAAAATGTGTTTAAATCATTTAATCAAAACGTAGATACACCTTTACCTAGACTATAAATATTTTAAGAATGCTAACTTATGTTGAGAAATCGTGTATATATTAGAATGTAATGTTAAAAATTAATGTTGCACTTTGGGAGAGAGACAGAGGATGACTCAGATATAAACATACTGTTCTTCCATTCAGCAAGGAAAGTGTTTCAAATTTGATCTGCTGGGGTACCACATGTGGCAGGTTTATGAAGTCACAGTGTAAGATGCCACAGATGGAGCACTTACTGTGTAGCATAACAGCCAAATTACACCTTTGAGAGTTATCTCTATCTATATATAAATTTATATACTGCATATATATTTCACACACATGCATATAATTAACAAGTGTGTGTGTGTGTATTGGAAAGACTTACTTATGGATATGGGGTTTTGTCCTATTTCACATTTCAGTCCAAACACCAAATTTCAGCGAATAAAAACAATTTTTCTTTAAACAATTTCCCCTTTAGCAATCATTTTGAATGACTGTTATGTTAATAGCAATCAAATACTTTCACGGTAACCTTAACATGTTTTGATTTTAATCCTTTAATTTTTTGTCTGAAATTTGCTTTTTTTTTAAAATCTGGTTAGGATTGAACATGAGCCCCTAGAGTTTCAGAAAAATTATAAGGACTCTTCCAGCAATGCTTACGAACCCATTGAGGTTATGCTTAACTTTTAGTGAGGAGGATTTAAATACGTTTGGAAAAAGATTTAGGTACATAACTTGGAGAAAGATATAATTCTTAACTTTCAGAGATTTGCTTACTAAAATTACAGCAGGCATTATTAACTGACATTTAATGTGAATAGCTCTGGGCGGATCCAGACTCAACCTATTTTTGTCCATCAACACTTTGCTGACAGGTTTAATGGACACCTTTGTAAATTATTTTAACTGGTATCAACAATACCACTCCTTAAGCCCCCTTAAACCTTATCCCACAGATTGACTCCTAATGGATTAACTGAATTCAGCAGACAAGAGCTGCCAAAGCATTAGCATTTCTTTACATTTCAGTTTTGGCTTTATGTTAAGATGTCAATGTTTACTTTAAAACTAAAGCCAATCTCTGAAAAATATTTATAGTTCATATGCCAATAAAGTTGCCTTACACTACGGAGCAGGTAATTATAGCTAATGGAAATCGGCAATGATAAACTTGCTTTATAATAATCTCAGCGACTCTAGCGTTACCCAGAACACAAGCTTTTTCAATCCATTATTAAAAACATCTGATACATCTGTGAGAACTGGAGCCCCCCCACCCCGCACCCCCCCGCAGTGTTCTGAGTACTGGGAATAGTTACAACTACAACATTTTTAGAGGCTGATTTTTTTTTTTCTTCACACACACACAAAACCATGAAAGAAGCTTTTACAGGAAGTAACAAATACTCCTAAATGACATTTCATTAAAAATGTGTTCCCTTGGAAAGCGGACAGAACTAAAAGCCATGCTTTTTACTTGGCAGAAAAAGTGGTACAGCAGGCAATGTGTGAAGCTAAGGAGCATCAAAATCTACTTTGCCATGGATGTGAGCAGCATTTTGACCTAGAAAAAAAAAAGGCAAAGGAATTTTTACATGGGCTTTGATATCTTCTAAACTACAATTTCAGTGGAATTCCCATTTTGAAACAAAGAACAAACAAAATGCAGACAATTGTATAGGCTATGTTAGTTCAAAGCTACCAGATATATATGTAGTTTCATTCTTTTGAGACCCACATATGACAATACACATTAAGATTTTTTTAAAGGAAAAAATTTGGACCTGCGTCTACACCAAATACGTTACTTGTCAACCCTGGATAGATTATTAATATTAAGTCAGTCTTTTATATACGTTTCCTTTTTTTCTCTTTTTTTTTTCCTTTCCTTCCAAAATGGATATTGTTAAAGCTCCAGAATATTTTGGCTGTTTCTTTGGTTAATTGGAAAAATTAAAAACATATTAATGTTGTAAACACAATGGCCAAAATAAAACTTTGTCATTCTTGCTTAAGACATCTGCTTTTAGCTACTCTTACCCAAAGGACAAATGATTAATATGAGTGGTTTCCTTCTCCTCTAGATAGAAGCACGGCCAAAGCATCCTTCCCCTTTCTCCAACTCCTAATAAAAAGGTTAAAATTGTCATTGAAAAATCTGTTCGTGACAAGCTTTAACATACTCATTAGAAGAGTTTGCAAAGCAGAGTGAAAACTCTTCTGGGAATGGCATTGCCACCTTGTTTTTCAAGGTTACTTTTTCTTCATTAAAAACTTTGTAAAATAATAATGAAGAACAAACGGCTTCCCATTAAGGAAAGAAAAAGACCACTGGTCAGTTTTACTGCTCTCCTACGAATTTTTTTCTTGGTTGGCGGTAATACTGGCTCGTGTTTTGCAGGAATTCTTTGCTTCACATTCACTGTAAACAGAAAAGAGCCACAATTATGCCACATTTGATCCATATCAAAGCCACTGATCCATGTATCGATTTACATAAAGTAAAAGCACATAAAACATTTTTTTCTTTGCACCCTTCACCACTTGCTAAGGAAAGTTTCCTTTAGTGTACTTCATTTGAATACAAACCCTCCCGTTGAAATTTGTGATGTTAAACAAACCATACCAGTCATTCAACTTTTTAATTAAGGATTCAGTGTTCCATCCCTTTTCAGACATTAAAATTCAGGTGCAGTCATTAATCTTTCTAAACGAATTCACCTGTGGCTAATACTGATGTATTTTCTATGAGGCTTGTCATGGGCTGCGCGCTGCATGCATAACCACTCTCCAGTTAATTACACAGGGGATTATTGTTAGTGTCATAAAGATAAAGCCTTGCTAGCAGCATTGTGGAGAAGGTTCTTTTCCTTTCTCCCACCTCCCCTCTTTTTGGAGCAATGCCCTATTTCATTTTGTTAACATCCACATAAGTATTTACGAAAAATACATCGTGTTTACTCTACTGGAAAACTGAAGATATTAGTCAGGGGAAAAGTTAGAAGGTAGGCATGGAAGGACACCTATTTTAGAGTTTTCCTATGACAACCGAATTGTAGACATGACCTAAACCCAAAAGATCTAAGAAAAATATGAAGGAACAGTACCTTTTTATTTCTAGGCTCCTCAAATAAACATATGAGATAGATCATTTTCTGAATTTGTTTATTGAATGATAGCTCAAATACCTGCATTCAGAAAACTAAAAGGAAAAGATTGGCTGACTTTAGCAAAAGACCTCTTTGAGATATATAATGAGTAAAATTATAGAAAAATTATTAAAACATATAAAACAGCTTTATAGGCTAAGTGAACAAAAATAACTAAAAATAATGAAGAAAAAAAACAGGACAAGTTAAATGAGTATGTTTTATTTCAACAATTTATACCAATCATATATAATTACTATCTTTACTTATACTTTGGTAGAAATAAAATCAGAATGACTTTTTTGGTCAAAAGTTGAACTTTAAATACATATACTCTGGTTGCAATCAACTGATGATTTTCTTTAACTTGTTACCCACAGTATAGTTTACATTCTCAGAAAGGAGAAAAATGTGTGTTAATATCAAATACAGTTCAGATTAAAAGAAAACACAGGATGTATCTAAACCTCCATTTAAGAGAGTCTAAAATTACTTCAATCAACAAGAAATCTTAGTTATGATGTTTTAAATACCATCTAATGCATTAAAATGAGGGGGCAGGGATAAGAAAAGTTTTTTTTTTAAAGTTGCCATCAAGTGAAGAGAAAATGTAGTTTTTGTTTAATTTGCTTAATGTAGGTTAAACAGATTTTAATTTAAAAAGTATGGAAAAATAATTTTTAGTATGTCATATGTCACATTACCATGTTATATTTAGAAATAAGAACTAATTATTTCTGTCATAAATTTAGGTATTTTCAAAATAAAGGGAGTTGCTTCAATGATTTTTCTATTCTTATCTCTTGTTCCTTGACTTTTGGAAAATGAAATAAAACATCTATTTATAATCATGCAGAGATTGTCAATTTGATTGTTTTTACCAAATAAACAGTCTTTTACTTGGAGTAGACATAGACTGATTGCTAAAGTTAATAAAATTACTTGAAAACTTAAAGTACATTAAATTAGTATTTCCCAGAAAATTTCTAATCTCTTCAAATTAAAAATTTAAAGTATAAACAAGTGATAATCATGGTTTTTCAAAGGTGATACCACTTGAAAACTACAAATTTATTTTGCTTTTTGTTTTAGCTCCAAAGACAGGTTCCTACACAAAAATAGAACTCACCAGCTTAATGCCTGTAATTTGGCTTATATTGATTATCACAGTAATGAGAAATGTTATGGTAGATGCTGAGCCTGTCAGTGGACAATCTTACTAGTATCATTGTCTTTGTCATGAACGGTCTGAAGTGGAAACAAATTTGTCGTAGACCCAATATGTCTCTTCTAGGAATTTGGTCACAAAAGTATTTCGAGACAATTCCATCCCCCCATGTAGACATAATTGTGCACAACCAGGTCCTAGGATATGATTTTGGTTCCTCGTTCTTTTGATTAGGTGCACATTGATAACTTAAGTGGACTTTTTTTTCTATGACTTCCTTATGTTTCCTAATGTTTTACATTCATGTTTTCTGAATCATGTCTGATGTTTTCATTCTTAAAGCATGAAATGCTAACAGAATTAAATTAATAATACAAGTACCTACGAATATGTAAAAAAAATATTTAGAACAAATTATTTTTACCCATTCAATGTGTAAGAAGTTTTCAACTTAAAAATGATAGGATTTTTAAAAAGTATACTATCCAAGTTATAAAGGTTTATTTCTAAAGTTCTTATATGGCTTTTGAAATCATTCCTAACATGGTGGGCATTTATACCCTTGGAATATTTATTACTTTATACCAGCTACTTTTATCATACCCCCCCCCCGAAACAAAGTGTATTCCTTGAAGCAATTTTTACAACATAGAAGCTTTTGTTTTTATCCTCTAATCTTAATATAAAAGTTATTACTCTTTGATAGGCCTTAAATTTGAATTAATCTACTAAGGGAAATAGAAAAGCTATAAGATGTAAGTGTATTTGGATAGGGAGGTTTTCAAATTTTGTTCTATTTACTGTTTTTAAAACCATACTAGATTTAATATTTGTTGTAGCCATACCTTTAAAAATTTGGTTTTCATTTTGCTTTAGCTCAAGTGACTTAAAGTTATGCAAACTTTACTAAACCATGCTCTATTTTACAAATTCTTTTGGATTTTTAATATTCCCTTTCATTACACTACCCATTTAAAACTGCATTCATGGGAGCCCTTACTTAGGAGTTTTCCCCTTCACTCAGAACTGTTAAGAATATAACAAAATACTAACAAATGAATGTTATCCAGTGATGAATATGCAGGCTTCTGAAATTCTTAAGTGGAGTTAATAATTTGTTCAATCAGTTTAAATAGATAGTGACTTTTCTTTAGTAGTGTTACAATAGTTGGAACTTAAAAGGTTGCTAAATGTAAGTGTTAAATGTAATAATAAATATATTTTAACACTTTGAGAAAAGCAAGCTTTGTAGCTTCTCAGTTTGAAAGATGATGCTATTTGACTAGCCTATGATTGGTTGTCGAATGTTGACAAATATGCTATGACAAATCTAACATTTTTGAAATATATTGCAGTATTTATCCAATTGTGTTTTGTATATATTACCACAAATTTATCTTAAAGATGATAATGTTAAATATATGTGCATATATACATATGTCATATCAGTATATAGAGATCTATAAATTCAGAATAATGAAAATATATGAGGTAAAATCAGTGTAATTTATTACACTGCTAATAATAACAAATATTATTTGTTGTCACACCTATAAATCCTGATTTCAAAAATTTAAAAAGTAAAATACCAAGTTAAGATAGTTTCTTTTTTAGTAGAAAACCTCTTATTTCTCAGTGTTTTTGATTGAGTGAGTATTAGGTAACTTAAAAGACATTGTGGTAGAAGAGAAATTATGTCTACAAAATTTCATGTAAACCTCACCCTAATTCCTTAATTAAAGAAATAGAAAAGACTCTCATTTTAAAATTCTTCTCTATTTATTGGATTAGAATCAATAATTACAATACCAGGTATGAATTCCAGGAAGTTCTTTTCAAGCAATATTTTAAGATGATTTTCAGGCCATGACCTTCCTTTTTCTTCTGTCTTGTTTTGATTCCAGATTGTGAATAAATCTTTAGTTTGAATGGGCTGTCAGTTATTAAATTAAAAAACATATAATATGAACTCAGATTAATATTACCAGAGAAATATCCTGAAAGACACAGTTAGGCATTGTGCGTTGATGAGATTACCATTGATCTCACAGTATTTCCCTTAATCGTAATGTTTCCTTCCAGTTTTTGCTTATTACTCATTTTCCTAATCCTCTAATTCAGGATCTTGAATTTTACTTGTTCATCAATATTTCTACTCAAACTGAAAACATATTTTTAGTATAACTTTTGTACCAATGGGAGAAAAAATAACATTCCATCTATCTTTCACACTGGTTACTAGTAGACATATGCTGCCCCCCTAATAGTCCTATACCACGACTTCCTTTTTATTGCAGACAGCTTGCAAACCTACTGACAGGATACAGTATAAACACACCAGGTTTTATGGAATTAGTTGATGCACTTGCAAGGTTAATGCAGCATCTGTGATGCAAATATGTGACCATTCTAATAGCACTATCGGTAGACTGATGCCATTTCGCAGATCTGCTCTTGAGTTCCATTAAGCAGTTTTCTACTCACTATTAACTTCAAGTATCATTTATACAGTAAATCTATGAGTCTATGGAAAGGAATGGCAGAAGTGCAACCCATTTGCACACCACAGGGTCCTGTTGAATCATAGAAACTCCAACTGCATGTAGAATATCCTGGACTGACAGCACATTCTGAAGCCTCACTTTGCATTTCTGGACACATGTTCACTTTCTGCTCATGAGTAAGCTGGTCACTGGGCTGATACATTTGCTATAAAAGGCTTCATTTTTCTCATTTAGAGGTTCAGTAACATATCTTCCTGAGTATATTTACAAGATGTCATATTCTAACAAGCATGGGCCAGACTCTGAAGTCAGGAGCAGATTTCACACAGGACAAGCTTTCTTTTTAATCTGAGAGCAGTAGGGCTAAGAGCCCAGCAGGATTCATCTAGCCTACAAAAGCTCTTCCATCGTGCACACAGTGTGTGCTTAGCCAGAACACCCACATATTCTGCTTTCTTACCAAATGACATTTTCTGGCTGCTCACTTCATATTTGTCACTTGTATACAAAGTTTAATGTCTAAAGAAAGCATGATCAGCTTGTGCATCACTAATCTCATTACTGTAATAGCTCTGAAAACATGCGACAAAAAAGTAACGGTAAGCCACTACACATGCACATGCCATGCTCAGCAGGCACCTCATTGAAACATGCAATTCACCGACTTCTAAGAAAGGCAGCAGTCAGCACTTCCAATTTGACTCCTCACTCCCTGCTGCAAATGAAGAAAAAGCCCTCAGTCCTAAATGAAAGGAGCACTGTCAGGCCTATCTACCTTAACGAGCTATCAAATGCAAGGGCACAGTGTAATACCCACCAACCTTTCAAATCTGATTGAAATTTTTGGAGACAGGAGCCAGGGAGCTCTGTCTGTCCATTTCAAGTTTTCTATTGTCATTTATGCTCCCTTTCATTACAATATGACTCCTTAACCAGCAATTTGAGGTCTGTGGAGATCCAGATTACATCATTACTGATATGTGGTATGTTACACACTAATCATAACCATTACCACTTACAAGTCTACAGCTTCATTCAATTAGCTGCCTGACATGGATTTTTTCAGTTCATTCATGGTGGAGGTCAGCAGTGGTCAGCGTGGCAGGTGCTTTCTGCTACCTTTCTGAATGTCAATTATTAGTCTTGGGTAATTAGAGTGACTCTCATAGAGAAGTTAATCAGAGAGCTTAACACCTAAGATATGTGGTTTGTGGAACTGTCCTGCACTATTAAAAATCATGTAGGATAGTCTGTGCAATTAAGCAGATCTATGTCCCTTAGTTTATTTGAAATGAAAATCTTCATGCTTACTCTTTTGTTCCTATTGCAAAAAAAATGTTCTTTTCATCAATGTAGGGGTATATATGGTGTCCTTAGTGTTTATAACTGACTTTAAATGGTAGGCAATAATCTAAGTTTTTAAAATATTTTAATAATAATTCCAACTATTTTCTTGGGAGGTCAGTTATATTTAGTTTGAGTGCTCCTCCCCTTCCAAAGTTGGTTTTCTTGAAAAACTGGAATTTTTCTTTCTGATAATTTGTAGGGTAAAGAAAATATCAGGCTTTTCTGCCCTTCCGTCATCAGGATAGATGATGGATCCTTGTCCTGAATGCATGCCTGATGGCGGGCACCTGGAATAGGGTGCGGGCATAGGTAGATGGGATTCAGCTGAGCTAAGACTGTGCTTTTTAAGGGCAGCATCACGGGGACGCCAGCAGCAGCAGCAGTAGAAGCCGAAGCAGAAGCCGAAAGAGAAGCCGAGAAGCAGCAGAACGAACACCAGAGAGCCCAGATAGAGTAAAGACTTGCTGGGGGCTGGGAGGCCTGCCAGCCTCCCAGCCAGCACCCCTGCCTGCCATATGCCTGGTGAACCCCAATAAAAAACCTGCAAAACTACTGAGGACTCTGACTCCTTTACCCGGTCTGCATGGGATCAGAAAACCTGCACTATGGCCAGTCCTGCCCTTACATAATTATAATTACATATCATAGGAAACCCCTTTGTGCTGTAGCTGTCAAGAGGTTTAGAGCTAATTTTGTTGTTCATTTGAAGTATTTACATTAGCTACTTGCTTAACATATTACTTGTTTTATTCAGATTCATTATTTTAGATATCTGTTAAATGATCTCTCTATGTATGTCTGTATGTGTGTATGCAGTCTCTATAGTTTACTTTCTAAATCTATAGCCTGTATGTTTCTATTTGAATTTATATATATGCATATATGCCTAAATCATTTCCAGGGGATAAAGCAGTCACTAATTAAAATCTCATTAATCACTATAAATTGTTTTGGATATTAATTGTATTAACAATATATCCTGTAGCCTGTAGCTATTGAAAATGTACGGTCAGACACAGGCTGGCTAGACAATAGGCATAAAAAGTGAATTAGACAAACTTCATCACACTCACTATATAGAATTTAAGGGTAACACAGACACTCAACTAGAATAGAGTGTGATGGAAACAAAGATATGAAGAATGGCAGAATGATGACTGTTTATCTCATTGACAGTTACCCAGGGGTTCATTATGTCATTCTCTGTATTTTGATATATTTGGGGGGAACTAACGCCCCTGTAGGGTAAGTAATTGTCGGGCTTTTCTGCCCTCCCGCCATTAGGATTGATGATGGATCCCTGTGGTCCTGAATGCATGCCTGATGGCGGCCACCTGGAATAGGGTGTGGGCATAAGTAGGTGGGTTCACCTGGGCTGAGACTGGGCATGTAAGGGCAGCGTCACAAGGAATAGAACAGGCCAGATAGTGAACAAGCCAGAGGCACATGATACCTTCTATACAATAAGCAGAATGTATTTCAAGATGAAATCACAGGAGGTGAGCCTAAAAGGGAAGCAAAATCCAAATCACTGAGGGTTTCCAAATCATGGTATTAAGTTTGAAATTTATTCTGAAAATAACTTAAGACTTAAGTTGGTCATTTGTAAAGCATTTCGTTACAGGTAGCAATGTATTTTAATAATGACATGTATTTTTAAGGAGTAAAATCAATATACTGGGAACATTTGTGTGTATGTGTGTGAAAAAATTAGAGAGTAGAAAATATTATACAAGAATAGAAGAATTTGCAGACGCTTTTAAGAAAGCTGGATAGAAAGTTTAAACTGGTTTTCTTAATACATATTTCTAAAACCAACATTTTAATCTTTAACTTAGTTGCAACACAACATAAAGTCACACCTTAGAAGAATCTGTTGAAGTGTTGAGTGGCATAAATGCTATCTGGGACAGGCCCTTTGTCAGATGGGTGTAAGGCCCTAAAAAAGGGTGGAGGAGTGTGTTGTGGAACAGCTGTCTGCAGAGACAACAACCAGCAACAACCAGAGTTCATCAACTATTGAAAGATCTTGTTGTCTTGAGTAAATACTAGGCATGAGCTAAAACAAAAATGAAAGAACAAGATAAAAGGAATATGCTTCATTAAGGTGACTGAACACTTAGTCTATGGTATCCTTCAACTTTCAGAATTATATTTGTTGTCTATACTGGTCATTGCTGCATTTTATTGATTCCTACGTTTCTTTTGTTTTGGAAATGGTTAATCTCAACAATGGTCATAAAAATCCAAAGACATCCTTAGAAACATTAACTTGTACAATTTTTACTTTGTAGTTTTGTTAGGGGGAAAGATGTCCTAAAGCTAATTCCATACAGGCTTTGTGGACTCCACCCCCCACACCAGACCAAAGCCAAAAGACACTGGGAACTCCAAATCCCATCACCACCAAAGGGAAGGTTGCTGGAACCTGAGGGTGGGGTTAAGCAGCCAAGTTTGGTAAAACGGGACACGTGGGCTTTGGAGAAGTTTCCCCTATTTTGGCTCTCCGCCGGCTCGCAGCATCTGACCAGCTCTGAGAGTGCCTTTGGGTTTCCAGGTCGGCAGATCAGGTAGGACGCATTAAAGACTTTATTTCCCTATTTTTCTCCCTGAGTTGTACATTTCCTTAATTCCCTTTCCTTTGTAAATAAACCTTTTATTAACCTTTTGTGTGTGCCTGTAGTGAAGTATTCATAAGTCCCTTTTAAGCGCTCGGGTGAGGACCCACAGCCAGGCAACCCGCTTTATATCGGGGTTGCTCTGTAACAGTTTCATTCATTCCCAATTATGAAAAATATCCAGACATCTGATGAAGTAAATTTACACTTATCTCTTCCTTTTCTTTAATAATTTTATTATCTCATAGAAAAATTATTTTGTCAATATACAATACTTCAGAAAAATAACCATAACTCGTTGGAGAAGGTAATGATATACCTGGAAAATATACTGAGTTTTAAATTTATTAAGAAGGTAATAAGAAAAAAGACAAAGTTAATTTCTGTATTAAGTCAGTGGTTCAATATGAAAACTTGGTAACCAGTCCTGACTATTCATATCTTTGGCAATAAGAAAATAACACCCTTCTCAGTAATGGGCCAGACATAAGTATAGATATTTAAGTTCACAAATGACAGATGATTGCAGAAACGTGACTCTAAAAGGATCACTTGATTAACTTTTTCTTCTGAAAAGTAATGCTTTTTATATTGATTGGATATTTCTTTCATTGGAATATATAAGTCACTCATCAAATGTCAAGGGCAATATGCTATGCTATCGCATGGTTGGTGATTTTAAATGAATTGTTAGAGAATCTGTCATTTTAATTCTCTTGAAAGGAATAGTGTACAGTTTAACAATCATAACATTGTGCAAAATATTATGTTCAGTTTTTAATTTATTGTGTCACTTTACCAAATTTTAACAAGTTCAATGGAGTGTTAAATAGCAGATTTAAAAATACTGTAAAATATATTCTGAATAAAAATGTGTTCTAAGCTATGCTGAAAAATAACATAATTGACATCTTGTGAAGAGAAATTTATAAGTTGAATTTGGGATCGGGATCCAACTGCAAAATATGAGATGCACAAATATATTTGTTATACAGGAAACTTTATAAGTTACCTAAACTATGCTAAGAGAATATATTTGTTCATAGTAAAGAAAAAAAGAGGTGAATGGAGGTTGTAATACAAACAGAATTCCCTTTAAATGTATTAATTTCTCCCACTAAAAACACCAGCCCATTTTAAATATTATCAATATTAGGTACACAACATCTGGATTAGCTCAAAAACTTAACATGAAACCTAGGTAATTATTCCCGGATTTTATGTCTTTGGCAATAAAATAAAGAAGTCTTATTGAGCAATGAGACATGTACAAATACAGACATTTAGGCCAAAAAATGTCTAATGGTTGATGAAATTTGATTCTAAAGGATTATATTAATTCTAAATATATATTGATTTTTATTATGGAATGAAAGGAGAATTTACGGAGATACACAACTGACTTTTGGATTTTTCAAGTAATTATCATTCACAATAAAGTAGTAAAGAATAGCATTTTATAGATTTAATAAAGGAGAAAAACTTGCATGTTAAAGGGATGTATTACTAAGAATTATAGTTTTACTTTTCATGGATAGTGATTTGCTTGGGAATTCTTGTTTGATATCATTCATGAGAGATAATGGAAAGTATCTGGTTTAAACTTGGCTGCAAAAGGTCTAAACTTAAAACAGTAGCACTATTTTCAATTGATTTATTACTTTAAAATTTTCAATGAGAAATTTATTAGGAAACACTGGTTGCTTGCTGCAATTCTTGAAATGTTTTGGCTTTTTCAAATCATTTTTAGGTTTACATGAGAAGCAAAGAGTGACATTCTAGCTACAGATTATTCGTTACATCAGTGAAATTAATATTCACAGAATATTTTTTCAATACATATTTATTATGTATTTACAAGTAAGGAAATGTGCTAGGAACTAGGATATACATACAAAGGATAACACATGATAAAGATGTTTTATAAGACTGACAATAGCCAAATAAAAAGCAATTCATTTAACTTTTCTTATAAAAGTTATTTTAAAACTTATTTTTTTAATGTGGCAAAAATATACACAATGCTTAGAGGTAAAAATAAAAGCTTTCCTTATAGTATAACCCAATCCATGTATTTCACTTATGAAGAACACTATATTAAGAAATTAAGTGTAAAGTAAAAAGGAGGCTCTAACATTTAATGATGACTAGGTATTAATTAGCTCAACAAACTCAAGTTAACTCCACAAACCAAAACAGTGACATGAGGGTAAATAAAAGTAATCCATAAAGATTAAATTGCAGTGTATGGATACAATCTTTCTTTTTTCCCACCAAATTTAAGATAATCCTAAATGTGTTTTGATTGGTTTTTAGAGTACTTTCATCCTCTCTGACACTTAAAGAAAAAAAATAGTCCGGAAAGATTAAGTGCAATTAAAAAATATGTGATAAAAATCTAATGATGGCCATTGTATATAACACTCTTTGAATTATGACATACATATGTGATATGTATCAAAAATACATGAACATGTTACAAAACAATACAATTAAGCAAGACAAATTATTCATTTTATACTATGTATAATTTGTATTGAAAATGTATAAATAAAACTAGCATAATATATATTTAAACAAAGTGCTTATGTATTTATTTACATCATATATACAAAATATGTGTTTTATACGATGAAATATTAGGGGTGTGTATGAAAGCAGTAATATACATTCCAAAAATATGACTTTCACAAATAGTGAAATGCTTTCACAAATTGCTTCACACTGACTTGTGTGGTTCATGATGAATTTACAATAACAATCTAGAAGAATAAAAATATTTCATGTGGCTCTTCAAGTTATTTCATCTTAATGAATATAAATTTGATTAATATAAATAATAATTCATTACATTTTAAGTGTTGAACTACAAAATAGTATGATTCTTCTATAGTATTTTATGTATGTCTGTAAATAAATTTTAAATTTTGTAACAGATGTGTTTTCAATTAACCCTTACAAATACATGTAAATATGACATTGTATGACAGATTGTGTGACAGAAAGATAGAGAATACCATACATTTTTCAAGAGATATTTCAAATTACTTTATAATAATTTAATAGATTTGTTTATAATTATTTTTTATATTTAAATAATTTAAGCAGAAAAACTAAGAACAGGGCATGAGAAACACATTTTTTATGTGTTTAAATAACAAAAGATTACATTCCAGAGAGGAAAGCAATGCTGAAATCTGATATTAGGCTCTTAACTCTAACAAGCACTTGTTGTGTCAACTTGGACAAATGACAACTTCTTTCCTCATGTATAAATTGGGAATGTCATAATAAAACCCACTTTGAAGGACACAGGGAGGTGAAATTAAATAACCCACAGAAAATATTGGTAGTTAGGAAGCAATTGGTACTTTAATATTAGCTGGTGTTCCCTATTTTGAGTCCATGTACATGTTTTTCTTATATGTGACTTTTTCCCAACTTCATAATATTTTGAACAAAGATAAGATGATAAATAATAGATGTTCTTTAGTCCAAAATTTCTCTGAAAAATGATCATCTTACTTTTTGGCACAAGTTACTGAATTTGAATCATACCAGATATTTAAAAAAATGATAAAAATTTAATGCAAATTATACTAGAACAAAACATGTTAGAAAGACAAGATAGCAAGTTTGTTATTTTGCTTTTCTTTACTGTACCCTATGAATTAAAAAGTCACAGTTATTTTTAATCTCTAAAAAGAATTATTCAATTTTTACATTGTTCCACAATTATTTAATTAATGTTAAATAATTATGCATTTAATTTACATTTGGGAAATGGAAGAAGAAAATGCCATTATAATTAAAAAGCATATATTAGGCAATTCTATATTCTTAGTATATTACTGGGTGTTTTTCATTGCAAAATTAAAGTATTGGTCCTTATCTTTTAAAGAATAAAAGCTCAGAGCAGTACTGATGATACAAATATTTAAAAGACTTAGAAACAACTGAAAAAATAAGGAGCTAATACCACTGAAACAAAGTTCTTATTTGAAGTACACCCTGAGGGATTAGATTTTATTTACCCTGAGAACTGATTGTATTACCTGCAGAAATGGGAGGGTGGGTATTATTGTATGCTTTGTACACCAGCACGGTTCAAAAGTTCACCACCCTCTTTTTATCCAGGGTTATGTCTGCCTGTTTGGCTTTTCCTTTAACCTTATTCCCCTCACCTTGGTCATGCACACACCACACACACACTTCACAGCACTTAGAATTCCTGTTAACTTGTTCTTTACTTATTTCCCAGATCTGCACTCTGTGAGTCTCAGTTAACTGGGTTCATTCATTCATCATAATAGAAATTAATCCATATAATTTTTATCAGTGATATGATGAATAAGTAGGTAAGACTGATTAAGTTAATTTTCTGAGCGTCATGTATTTGCTTTAAAATACTTTTATTAACCCAATGATCTTGTTATTGAAAATGTTTAGGAAAATAAGGTCTTTATGAAATTCCCCAAATAAGGTCTTTAAAAAATGTGTTCCATCAATACATGGCATAAAATGACTCCACCAATGTTTTGAATTCAAACTTTGAAGCTAATGAAGATTTCATTAAAGTTATCTTCTTTGTGAAAATATCTAGTTTGCAGAGGTGAGATTAATTTTCTTCCTATGCTCAGAAATTTGATAACACTACTCATATCTTGGTATCCTTCTATTTTTCAGAATTCCCTTGGTTTATCTCCTAGTTGTTTTCTTTGTCCTGTTATTTCACCAGACAACAAAGCCCCTCAGGCCTGAAAATTTTCCCTTTGGATCTGCCAAATCAAGGCCTTCTGCAAATTCCCTCTTCAGGCTGAGTCTCTGAAGTTTGCAATATACACTAGATAGGACATCAGTGCAACAACAATAGACACCCCAGATAAAGACTGATAAATAATAGATGGACAGAAAGAGAAATGATAAAAGCTATTGATGCATTCCTTCCATAGTTAAAGAGAAAAATGAGCAAGAAACATAAATAGGGGATGGAACCAAAATTAACCAAACTTGTAATCATTGAGTTCTTTTTCTTATAATTCATTAATGCAATAACATAAATAGTAGGCAAGAAATAGTTCTTTTTTACTATGTTGATTAAATGTATTAAATAAAACAAACATGATTAAATAGATTGTTTTAAAATACAAGGCATAAATTGTAACTTAATTAGCTGTTACTATTAAGTACTAACTTAATTAAATGTTAGTATTCACTTGTAAAAATCAATCCCTGCAGATAAAAATTGCTATTATTTACATAGCACTTACTATGTTGTTGGCAAACTAATAAGCTCTACTTAGATTAACTTGATTCATACAATAGCATTAAAAAGCAAACTATGAGTAAGCTACTGTGACTGACGTTCAGGGAGTTTAGAGACCTTTATGCTGGATAGAGAACTTGACTGTTTGTTCAGTACAGAAGCAGAAAAGTCCAGATGTGGATGTATATCATATGATAGCAGAGCCAGTTCCCTAAGACTTTATATACTATATGACCAACACACAAAGCTGATCTGAATATCAGACATACTTAACAAAATAACTTCTGATTTTAAAGTCATTGCTTTAGATTAGAACAAATATAATGCCGTGCTTAATTATTTCTGAATCAGATATTTTTCTCCATGTCCAAAAAGTTTTGACTAGAATATGTTTCTTTGTTGGCATGCAGACAATTTACAAAATAAATATATTTTGTGTAGTTTGTTAACATAAACATATCAACACATTTTGTCTCATGAATGTCCAGTAACATCAATTCTTGAAAAGAAGGCAAATGTTTAAAAACATTTGACAAAGATATGCTTTCTAAACATTACTCTTAACTTCACTGTTTTTGCTATTCAAGTATATACTTAAAAAAAAATACTTTCTTTTGAAAAGTCAACTTGTAAGAGGAAAGTTTTCTTTTCACATTCATTTTTATATTTCCCCTTTAACACATTGTATTCTTATATGGATAACAAAGAACTATTTTTTATTTCAATATTTTAAAATATATACATAAGTGTATTTATACTAGCCCCAGGACAAGAGATTTTTTTCCCTTTACATTACAGTTAATTGGTCAAAATTAAGTAATAATTTTGTATTTAAAGGACTTACTTAAAGTCATATTTTGAAAGAGAAGTCTCAATTTTTATCCTTAAAATGATAGATTATATTTTGCAAAGTTATATTTTATAATGTATTATTTTCTTTTCTTACATTAATAGAAGATATTCTTAACAAATAGAATTAAGATTGGTATTGAATACATATATACATGCATACATATATATGTAATACATTTAAGATTTTAGTAAAATAATAAGCATGGATTAAGACAAATTATAATAGGTACTGGATATGAAAACTGAATTTCTTTGAGTTCAAATTCCTATCCAGGAGGAAGGAAGGAAATGAGAAACTGCCAAAGAACATATGCTAAGGAAAAAATTTTGGAAATTCATTCTGAAGAGAACGAAAGTTTCACATGTATGACATATACTCAAAATTTATTGACAGTGCTGTAAGAATTTAAGAATATTATATTACTTCAAATAAAACTGAAGAGTAAAAACAAAGTCCAAAGTCGGCAGAATGAAGCAAATCAATATTATAGCAGAAATAAAATACAATGCTTAACCCACAATACAGCAGAATGGGAGGTTATGATAAATATCTCCCCTCCATGAAACTACAGAAAAAACAAATTTTTGCTCTCAGATAATATTACCAGTTTAACATCAGCAACAGGAAAGCAAAACATGCATATCTTGCTCTGAGGTTCTTGACTCATTGATGCGGCAGAGCAACTAACTGACAAGGGAGTCGTGGACAGGGCAGTCATATCAACACGCTGAGCAAGCCAGGAATGGACCCTGACCTTGTGCCTGCAATCTCATTCAGTGAGCTGGGAGTACAAACCTTGCCTACTTGTGTGGAACAGCAGACCTTGTCTATGAATGTACTGGGGCACTGAGTTCAATTGGGGAAAATCAGGCAGCCAGCTGCACAAGCAAGAGTCTCCCTTCCTTGTAGGGAGTGCTGTGGATTCTACACCAGGAGGGATTCTTGCCCTTCTTCAAGCCTCCAACAAACATTGAGTGCTCCTTACCAAGCCTGCACTACCTGAGCCAGAATTGGCCCCAGCATCCTACTGGGTATGTATATGAAGAAAGTGAAATCAGTGTCTGTAGGGTAAAGTAAAAAAAGTATCAGATTTTTCTGCCCTCCTGCCATTAGGATTGATGATGGATCCCTGTTGTCCTGAATGCATGCCTGATGGCGGGCACCTGGACTAGGGTGTGGGCATAGGTAGGTGGGTACACCTGTGCTGAGATTGGGCTTATAAGGGTGGCGTCACAGGGATGCCAGCAGAGTGAAAGAGAACATCAGAAGGAGAACAATTGAGAGATGGGAAGATAACCAGCAGAGAAGCAGAAGCTACAAGAAAACGCCGGAAAGAGTGAAGACTTGGTGGGGGCTGGGAGGCCTGTGAGCCTCCCGGCCCCCCAGCATCCCTGTCTGCCGTGTACCTGATAAACTCAATAAAAGTCTGAAAAAGCCACCGAGGGCTCCAGGACACTCTCCTTTACCCGCCTGCCCTATCATAGAAAACCTGCTCTGTGCCCTGCCCATACAGTATCTCAGAGAGATACCTGCAAATCTGTCCACTGCAACATTAGCCACAAGTCAAGATATGGAAACCATCTAAGTGATGTTCTTCAATAGATGTAGAAAATACTGTGTCATCTGCAAAGAGCTGATGAGACTCAGCAACAACAAAGAAAATAATCCAGTCAAAAAATGGGCAGAAGAGCTAAAAAGAAACTTCTCTGAAGAGGAAATGCAAATGGCCAACAGGCATATGAAAAAATGTTCAACATCACTTGTAATCAGGGAAATGCAAATCAAAACTACCATGAGATACCATCTCACACCAGTGAGAATGGCACATATTAAAAAAACTAGCAACAACAAATGTTGGCGAGGATGTGGAGAAAAAGGAACTCTTGTGCACTGTTGGTGGGAGTGCAAACTGGTCCAACCACTATGGAGAGCTGTGTGGAGATTTCTGGACCTACTAAACATAGAGCTTCCATATGATCCAGCAATTCCACTCCTAGGTATTTACCCAAAGGACACAGAAACATCAATTCCAAAGAGCACCTGCACTCCTATGTTTATAGCAGCACTGTTTACAATAGCTAAGCTTTGGAAACAACCCAAATGCCCAAAAATAGATGACTGGATCAAGAAGATGTGGTACATATATACCATGGAATATTACTCAGCATTCAAAAAAGATAAACACATGCAATTTGCAGCAACATGGATGGCGCTGGAAGGGATCATGCTCAGCGAAATAAGCCAGAAAGAAAAAGAAAAATACTGGATGGTCTCACTCATAGCAGGAATCTAGAAAACTTAAATAAGGGACCAGGAAAATGAATATAAGAAAGTGAAAATCAAAATCAACAAAAAACTATGAACCAGAGACACTTTTTGGGGGGTGGGGGGCGGGAGGGGAAGGATTGGTGTCAGAATGGGGCGTTTGCAATTGTATGGGGGAATATAAAAATAAAATTTAATATTAAAAAAAAAAAAAAAGAAAATACTGTGTCTCTCTATATACTTACGCATATATGCATATGTATTTACATGTATATATACACATATTTAATGTACCTTTATGTGTACTTTTATATGTGCACAATGGATTATTATTCTGCCATAAAAAGGAAGGAAATTTTGTCATTTGCAACGTGGAAGAAAATGAAAGACAGTATGCTAAGTGAAATAAACCAGAGAGAGAAAGACAAATACCGCATGGTATCACTTTCTTGTATAGTCTAAAAAAAAAACAAAACCAAAAAACTGATTTCATAAAAATAGACTAGAAAATAGTGATTTTTCAGAGGTTGGGGAAGGCAAAATATGATATAAATCAAGTAATTTAATTTTTGTTACAGGAAAAATAAATTGAGGATCTAATATGCATCCTGATGACTAGGGTTAATGCTATGGTATTATAGAATTGAAAGTTGCTGAGAGTGTATATTAGACACACACATACACACACACCACAACCTGTTAATTATATGAAATGACAGATCTGCTAATTGACCTTGGTAATCACCATTCTCAATGTATATATACATCAAATCAGCACATTGTACCCATTATACACACACACACACACACACTCTTATATTTGCCAGTTATTTTTAAATAAAACTTTAAAAAGAATATTTTGATTAGCTTAAAAACCTGGTTTGGAGAAGACAGAGGAAAAATCCCTTGCTTTTTGATTTCAAAATTTTCAAATTGTAGTATAACTACCTGTGCATACACACATGCATACTTTAAATCATATTCTAAATTAAAACCTGAAGACAGTTTTGCATTTTAAAATAACTTACAATTTAGCAGAAGCTGCAACCAACCAGGATTCTCTGAATAGTATATGACATGTTTGATATGGCAGAAATGCCATGCTAGTCAAATTCTGCAAAATCATGCAGTTCCCCAATCTCTAAAGTTTCTTTTGGAGTCCTTAACCAAAGCTGAATTCAGATACGAAGAATATTAGTCTCCAAAGGATATGCCCCGCTGACTTCTTTCCCTGTTAACAGTATTAAATCATCTTTGAACAGAAACCCTTTATAGTTATCATAGCCTGGCAGCCCAAAGATACAGGCAACTTTTATTTGTGGTCATTCAGGTGGGGCACCTCAAGTCATTGATATATATCTATTTCTATAGTGCAATTTTGAAAGAAAAGATTATCTGTTTCCTATTTTGTTCTTATTGTAATATATGTACCCCCTCTTCTGCTTTCTCCCATCACTCTTTTCCCAACCCCAGGAAAATTCTCATATAGCCTGAAAAAAAGAAGCCCGAACAGCAAAAAAAATCCAAATAAAATACTAACCCCCAAACACACACACGCACACACACACACACACACACACAGAGACGGGGGAGAGGGGGTGGAGAGAGGGGGAGAGCAAAAGAGAGAGAATGTAGATGAAATGGAATGCTTTGATTTCCTTCCCACATCCCATAACCTCTATCACTAAATTGGATTGTCTGTGATGTAAGGATCTGTTCATGTTAGGAAGGTAGTTAATGTAATATCCTGTCATTACAATGGCTTTTACATGAGTACAAGAACAACAGTTTCTATTTTGTAGTCAAGCAAGGCCGGCTTCATATGTTGTTTGTTAAATACCTCCACTGTGTACATAATTAGGTCAGTTATTTACTTCCAAGTTATTTCAAGCTTCAAATGAGACTAAACCAAGAAAATATATCACTCACTTGCCTTTGTTTGTTTGAAAAGGGAAAATGTTCAGAGAAAATGGCAATTTTATAAATTTGGTGACCAGCTATAGCGGCAGGATGGTCACAGGGCAGGTTCTCTATGATCCGAGCAGACCGGATGGGTAAAGGAGAGTCCTGGAGTCCTTGGTGGCTTTCTCAGGCTTTTATTGAGCTTTTACATGTAGTACAGCAACCAGGCACATGGTAGGCAGGGGTACCAGGGGGCCAGGAGGCGGGCAGGCCTCCAGGCCCCCAGGCCCCCAGCAAGTCTTCACTCTGGGCTTCTTGGTCATCTATTCTCCCCTTCTCTCTCCTGCCTCTTCTCCTGCTTTTGCTTCTCTTGGCGGATTTCTCAATGCTGAGCCATGGTCCACAGAAGTAAACAACACAGCTTACAACAATGTAACAACTGCAGGTGCCCCATCAGGCAGGGCAATCCTAATGGTGGGAGGGCAGAAAAGCCTGAAAACCATTTACCCTACACAACCAATTATCAGAGAGCTACAAAAATATTGACAGTAATAGAAGAGCACAAGTTTTATATTCTTATTGGGGAAATACATTCATTTAAATATAAAGTTAATAAAAAATTTTAAAGTGTGAGACAATTGTCCAATAATTTAAATTTTTCATTAACCAAATGGTATTTACTGATAACTAGTTAAATAGAAAAATTAGAATTTATTCTTGCTTTGTCTATAAGGTGCAGATAAACTAGGCAATCAAAAATTTCCTTTGGGTAGTGAAAGAAGGTACAGAAAATTAGAATTATTTTTCTAAAGAAATTTAAAAAGGATATTATTGATAACAATTTAATAAAGTTAGCAAACTATTAATTTAAAAATGTGGAATATTTTGCTCATTATTATCCTGACTTTGTCTATATTTCAAAATCAATAGAAAAGGAAAAATCGACAATATCTTTTGGAAATAATTAAAAGAAATGTTTCAATGGGGAAAGACTTCATATTTGAAGTAAATGATGCTGAAGCAATCTTATTTCTCATTTTAGCTGCAATCTGTAGGGGCAGGGTGGGCACTGAGCAGGTTTCCTTAAGGAGGAGTCCTGGAGCCCTCGGTGGGTTTCTCAGGCTTTTACTGAGCTTTACCCTCAGTGCAGCAAACAGGTACATGGCAGGCAAGGGTGCCCCGGGGGCCAGGAGGCCTCCAGGCCTCCAGGCCTCCAAGCCCCCAAGCCCCCAGCAAGTCTTCACTCTGGGCTTCTCTGGCCTTTCTTCTCCCCTTCTCTCTCCTGTTTCTCTCCTGCTTCTGCTTCTCTCCAGGACTATCTCAATATTCCTCCCATGGCCCACAGAAGTAAATAAGACAGTTTGCAACAATATAACAACTGCAGGTGTCCCATGACTCAGGGCAATCCTAATGGTGGGAGGGCAGAAAAGCCTGAAAAACCATTTACCCTACAAATCCTTACTAAAGAAACTCCTTATGGGGGGCTTCCCTGGTGGCTCAAGGGGTTAAGACGCAACCTATGAAGCTGTTCGCGGTTTCTGCAGCAGGAGTTTGATCCTCAGCCAGGGAGCTACCCACATGGCACAGCACAGCAGACCTCACCTGTCTTGTCCACTGCTCCCTCAGCAGTATATTTCGGTCAGTCTGCCTGTGTTCCCCACTCTGTCTCTGGTGGATCCCCTTATCCCCCCACACCTCTGGCCTGTATCCCGGTTGTTGTATGCATAAATAAATAAATACTTAAAAAAAAAGTCCTAAACGACATTAAAAAAAAAAAAGAAACTCCTTGTGTCTTTTGAATTTAAGCAATCATCTGCACAGTAAATTAAAAAAAAAAAAAACTTGAAATTAAATGATTAAATGTTCTGCTGCTATTCATAATGTATCCTCAAATATATTTTTAACTTTATTTTAGGTATTCCTTGAAATAGCAAACAAACCCAGGTTTTAAGAGAATATATGATGTATTTTAAGATTTCAAAAGCCATAAGTGGACTGGAATTTAAATTCTGGCTGAGCTTTTTCTAGGTTTGTGTGAATTTAGGCATAAGGATTAACTGTGAATCTTAATTTCTTCATTATTAAATGGAGAAAGTTTCTATCTCATAGGACACTTGTAATGATTAAATGAGATTGCTCTTATTTAAAAGTCTTAATTTAGCATCTGAGACATCTATAAATAGTACCAGTAGTGGTACATAAAAATGTAAAGAAGGCCTGAAATTGCAGATAGTTCAGATAATTTAGAGTTGCAAGGACAAGAAATGTAGCAATGTATAAAAATGGATAGGAATCTTCTTCTCCATCTATTCCTCTTCTCCTCCCCTTCTTCCTTCTGCTCTTTCTCCTCCTTTTCCTCCTAATCCTGCTCTGTTCTCTTCTCCTCTCCTCCCCTACCTTTTCTTGCTCTCCCTCCTATTCCTCCTCTCTTCCCTTTCCCTCTCTGCCTCCTCTCTTTCACCTCCTCCTGTTATATGTCCTTTTCATCTTTCTGTTTTCTTCTTCTCCTGATCCTCCTCAACTTCTCCCTTTCTGCACTCACCCCTCTTTAGATGCTTAATCATATCAAGCACAATACTAAATGCAATCGTTTTATCTAATTTGAACTTTAGGGCCATGCTATCAAACAGCTATTTTAGCAAATACTATAGAAAGTACATTAAAATAATAAGTGGGAATTGTGTGGTGATTATAGCCAAGATGAAAATGCATACATTGTGCAAAAATGAAAAATGATGTAAAATATATATATAATAAAAAAATTAAAAAATAATAAGTGTCCAAACCTTCAAGGATTAGTCAAGAGTACATTTGCATGTTTTTTTTTCCCTTTTAAAAATATTCAGTCCAGATAAAGCTTCATTCTAGGTTAGAAGACATATTTTCTCTGAAATTTTCCTTTTTTGAAATTGTTCTAACAATTTTGAATCATGCGCATTGTTTTTTTCCTGATAATAAAACCACACATAATCATTGAAATAATCGGAAAAGAAAACAATGAAAAATTAAATAAGTCACAACAACTAGGAATAACTGATATAGATTAATTATCTTTGGTTTTTCTAATGAAAAATGAGAGCTAAGAAGAAAAGTAGCAGTTTATCTATTTACTATAAATGTGATCCATCTCTACTAATTTTTTTATTCCTTGTTAACACAGGCTTCTGGGGAAATCCGGATGATCCTATGCACTGGGCCTTTCAATGAGGATAAAAAAGTGAACAAGAGAGCAGGGTTTTACACTCAAAGTACCTGGAGTCTAGAAGCAGCTTCAGGATAAAGTTATATATCAAGGTAAAATTTTTTTTAGTAGACATTTTCCAGAATGATTTGAATTGGGACTTATAAATTAAGATGTTGAGAAAAGTATTGGTAAAATGAATTGAGTTCCTGCCTGCATGGAGTTACCTGAGTGATATTGAAGATGGTGGAGTGTGGTTCTACTGTGTCCCACTAAGGATCAAACAGATTGTTGGAAAGAAAAGACCAGAAACAGGTCATATTCATTATAAGTAATAATCAACCATAAGTGATCAAATTAATTTCCTAGTAATTCCATATTCATAAGTCCTTGCCAAGACAGTTCTCATTCCCAAATATTTTTAAATTGTGTTTTCTAAAACTGTGGTTAATGTTATGTTTACAGCACAGTATATTATGTAGGGGAATAAATTCATCCTTCAGATGTATGTCATCACACCACACTCACCACCAATGCATCCTTAATAATCTACTGTAGTCCATTGGGGCCCCTCCCCAGTTTGCTCCCCTGTTCTACTCCCCACTCTGGTAGCCTGAATTCTACAGTCAGATTTCTAGGTTTTGTTTTGGCTTATTTTTGTCTGTGACTTTGTTTTGTTTCTTTATATTCCACATATGTATGAAATTATCCAGTATTTGTCTTTCTTCTTCTGACTTACTTCACTAGATATTTACTCAAAGAATGAAAAAACACTAATTTGAAAGGGTATATATGCACCCCTGTGTTCACTGTAGCAGTATTTACAATAACCGAGTTTTGGAAATAACCTAAGTGCCCAATGAAAAATTAGCAGATTAAGATGTGGGATATGCACACAATGGAATACTAAGCTATCAGTATTTAAAATGATAGACTTTTGGGGGCCTCCCTGGTGGCTCAGGTGGTTGAGCGCAGCGCTGTGAAGCTGTCTGAAGCCTCTGCAGTGCCGGTTCGATCCCTGTCGGCCTTGGAGCAACCCACATGGCGAGCAGATCTCTCCTGTCTTGCCTGCTGCTCCCCTCGGCAGTGTATTTCATCAGTCTGCATTCTGTTCCCCGCTCTCTCTGGTGAATCCTCTCACCTTCCCGTGCATCTGGCCTGTACCCTGGCTCTTGTGTAAATAAATAAAAATAAATAAATAAAATGATAGACTCTTGCCATGTATTATTAGATCTATTTCTCTTTGATCTTTTATTACATAAATGTCCTGGTATATTATTGCTTATATTTAATAAATCTTGAGGAATATTTTTGAGAGTAGAAATTGCATGTATTTAAAGCCACAAGAGATCTTTTGAGTTACTTTTCCTTAAATTACACATAAATCTTTGATTCATTATTGAAATTCAAAGGTAGAACATGCCATAATTGCTTTCCTTAAATTGGTTTATTTTTTTTTTAAATTATGAAGAACACCATAAATTAATATTGTGATTTTCACATAGGTAGATCCTATAAAGCAATTTGGAAAGTAGTATGAGTCTTAATCTGGGTTTTTGAAAAATTGCCACCTAAAATACACATGCTTAACCTAAATATGAATATTATAGATAAGCTTTTTGTTACTGTGCATGTTTTGGTTCTCAGTTACTTATTTATCTATTTTAACAGAATAAAATAATTCTTTTCCTATATTTTAATATTCTGTAATATAGTCACAAAACATTGTCTCTCAACTGAAAGTTTCATTAGCAATGAACCTGCAATCATAAGGAAAAACTGGACTACATTTCTATTTCTACCTTACATCTGTTCTCACAATTAAATAATTTAATTTTTAGAATATGTGTAGTGCTGCACCTGAAGATCATATTACAGTGCACTTTCCTCATTTCTAAACATAGCATATTTAGTACTAACAAGACATTCCAGGTCATTGAGCATTCTGAACAATGCACCTTGAAGTCTCAGTAAGTCAGCAAAGTCTCAAAGGTTGTACCATGCAAAAGTCAAATAATTAAAGACTGATTACTTACTGTTTTTTTTAAAAAAATACAGGGCTGGGAAAAGTTGGATTCAGATCTAATTTCACAGGGAAGATTTCAGTGAAAATTAAGCCTTTAACTATATTCTGCTTGACTTGATTTGAAAGAAAATGGTAAGAGAGAAAAAAAGATTATAAAAGCTATTCAATACTGTCTCTGCAACAGAGCTTTGGAAGGTGACAAACAGCCACTGGGATTCATTCAGTCATCTTTTCCCTAAACAGCATTTAGATTCCCCTTCAAAATTTGACTGCAACTCTTTGGTTTCATTATTCTTTCAAAATACAAAAGTTCCTCCCTCCTGAATGCCTGGTTCCAGTTGAAATGTTTTAGTTTCCTGGAAACAGCTAATTTCTTTTTTTTTTTTTAATAATAAATTTTATTTTTATATTCCCCATACAGTTGCAACCCCCCCTTTCTGATCCCAATCCCTCCCCTCCCGCCCCCCACCCCCAAAAAGTGTCTCTGGTTCATAGTTTTTTGTTGATTCTGATTTTCACTTTCTTATAGTTATTCATTTTCCTGGTCCCTTATTTAAGTTTTCTAGATTCCTGCTATGAGTGAGACCATCCGGTATTTTTCTTTTTCTTTTTGGCTTTTTTCTCTGAGCATGATCCCTTCCAGCGCCATCCATGTTGCTGCAAATTGCATGTGCTTATCTTTTTTGAATGCTGAGTAATATTCCATGGTGTATATGTACCACATCTTCTTGATCCAGTCATCTATTTTTGGGCATTTGGGTTGTTTCCAAAGCTTAGCTATTGTAAACAGTGCTGCTATAAACATAGGGGTGCAGGTGTTCTTTGGAATTGATGTTTCTGTGTCCTTTGGGTAGATACCTAGGAGTGGAATTGCTGGATCATATGGAAGCTCTATGTTTAGTAGGTCCAGAAATCTCCACACAGCTCTCCATAGTGGTTGGACCAGTTTGCACTCCCACCAGCAGTGCAGAAGAGTTCCTTTTTCTCCACACCCTCGCCAACATTTGTTGTTGCTAGTTTTTTTAATATGTGCCATTCTCACTGGTGTAAGATGGTATCTCATGCTAGTTTTGATTTGCATTTCCCTGATTACAAGTGATGTTGAACATTTTTTCATATGCCTGTTGGCCATTTGCATTTCCTCTTCAGAGAAGTTTCTTTTTAGCTCTTCTGCCCATTTTTTCACTGGATTATTTTCTTTGTTGTTGCTGAGTCTCATCAGCTCTTTGCAGATTTTTGTGATCAGTCCTTTATCATTAGTGTTGGGTGCAAAAATGTTCTCCCAGTTGGTGGGGTTTCTCTTTGTTTTTGTTATTGTCTCTTTTGCTATGCAGAAGCTCTTTAATTTGATGCAGTCCCAGCTGAAACAGCTAATTTCTAATAATGTTTGCAAACATAGCAAAGTCCATTTCAACTGATGCTGTTCTTTTTACCTCATACATTAAAAAAAAAAAAAAAAAAGACAACTCTTCTTCAGAATTCTAACTTTGGTCTATTTTCAACTCTACAATCTTTCAAATTTGTCTAATATGCATTTAGAATAGATCTAAGTGTTGTTTCTTACAGCCCACCTCCACTCCCCAGTTTATCCTAGTGGCTAATATAAAAAAAATGCATAGGTGATGCAATTGCAATTGTTAAAATTTTTCCTTCCTGCAAGTCATCTCAATTTTTATCCCTCTTGTTCCCATTCTTTTGGTTACAAGAGGACATTTCTCTCTGCTTCATGGGTGAGAGTAAAGATGATCTAACAAAAAATAGCTACATTGCTAAATAGCTACAAATTTACTTAATTTCTTGGAAATATCACTAACTAGCCATTCTGAGGAACACAGGATTATTTCTTTTTTATTGGCCTAGACTTTTCTTTGCTAAATTTATCAAATATTTCCTTGTTTTATTGTTCCTAAGAAAGAATGTTTACTTTTATCGACTGTTTTACTTATTAATGCCTACTGGCATTTCAGTAGATTAGATATACTATTTTATCTTTTTTTTTTTTTTTTTTTTTTTTCCAGTAGCAAGGACTTAGGAGCAAATGAGAGTTTCAAATCATGTTTGAACTACTTAATAATTAAACACCTTTGAATTACTATGGTGAAATCTTTTGTATTTCAAAAATAAATTTTGATCCTTAAATAGGTACCAGTAAAATGTGAAGCACTTTCATTCCAGATTCCTTCTTTAATAATATTGCTTTTTTACTAGTTTTATTTTCATATGAGAGTGTTGAGAATAGTAGTGAATTTGATAACAATTTTCCTAGATCTTGGCAGGCAAATTGAAATTTTTATAATAAAAGATAGTAAAATAATACTTTAAATATTGATATTTCTATTAATAAAAATATTTCGTATACTGCATAGTGTAGCCACAAACATAAATTCAAAATCCACCCATTATTTCAATTTTCTTCTCTGTAAAAAACGTTTTTTATCCAGGTGAAGAAACCACTCTTCTGGTGATCTCCCACCTGGGAGACAAACGGTTTTCCAGGAACATTTGTATAGTGAGAAAAAAAATATGCTTTTTTTTTAAAGACTTATTTTATTTATTTATGCATACAAGAGCCGGGGTATAGGATAGATGTGTGCAGGTGGGGGTGGAGTAGGGAGGTAAGAGGATTCATCACAGAGTGGGGAGCAGAACAGGCAGGTCAACTGAAACATGCTGCTGAGGGGAGAAGGGGGTGAGACAGGAGAGGTCTGCTGTGCCGTGTGGGTTTGCTCCCGGGCTAGGGGACCAAACTCATGCTGCAGTAGCTGCAGATAGCTTCACAGTGCTGAGACTTAACCCCTTGTGCCACCAGAGAATCCCAAACTATCCTCTTTTGTAAAGAGTAAAGATGGTATCATTAAAATGATTTTCAAAATGTATTGGTAGAAATATGATTTGTACCAACAAATATTTAACTCAAATTCTTTTCAATGACGCATTTGGATCTAACTTTTGAACATTTCCAGAAATTGTGGATTTCAGCATTGTCCTAGGTGCTAGGTGCAAACGGAAAATAAGATGTTGTTTTGTGATATATAAAAGTGGGAAAGTGAGTATTAATGTCCTTTTTTTTTAAGGTTTATTTATTTATACAAGCACTGGGGTATAGGCCAGAGGCACGGGAGGGTGAGAGAATCCACCAGAGACAGAGTGGGGAGCAGAACAGGCAGAAGGACCGAAATACACTGCTGAGGGGAGCAGGGGGCGAGACAGGAGAGGTCTGCCACGCCATGTGGAAATCTCCCTGGCTGGTGGGAATCGAACCAGTGCCGCGGAGGCTGCACACAGTTTCTCAGGGTTGTGTTCAACCTGCTGTGCCACAGGGGAGGCTCTAATGCCCTTTCTGAAGGAATAAAATCATTGGATTTCACCAAAGAAAAAATATGGTTGTAGATTGATGCAAAGTATGGATAATTCCATTGGAAAGCTTTTCCCCAAAAAACCTTTTCTCCCCAAAAAGTTTTTTCCCCAAAACCAAATATGTTTTAAGTGAAATATTTACTTATTTCTGATTGCATTTCTTTTCTTTTCTTTTTTTTTTTTAAATTAATTTGTGTGTAGTGTTGTCGTTTTTTGGAGTCTGTGGGTTTGGAGTTGCGGGGTCTTGGGTTTACTTGGGAAATGTTTCACCAGAGCTCCCGTATCAGCAACACGTGGCGACTTTCCCAGGTAAGTTTATCCACGTGACAGAGACATTAGTTATATTTAAAGGACAAGTTTATTAGGGAAGGGATAAAACAGTTAAAGACACTTGCATAGACACAAGCAGGCAGGAAGAGCTACCCCAGAAGGGACAGGTTTGCTGAGACAGGCCTGTGTGGTTGCAAGCAGGTGGCCTTGACAGGTCATGGGCAGGCAGGAAGGCTGCTGCCCTGTGGAGGATCAAGTTGGTGAAAAGAGGCACCTGCATAGATACAGGTAGGCAGTGGGATTGCTGCCTCAAGCCTCTGCAGAGACTGCCCTGATAAAGTCTTCTGTTTGGGAGGGGTCACTTCTTGTGAGCTGTCAGTTGGTTGCTAGTTTTGGATAACTGTAGAATTTGAAAGGGAAGGGAGATTCTACAATGGGCTCAATCTGCATATCTGCATATTATAGAACTTTGCATTGGGCTCAATCTCCCTATCTTTACCTTTGGGCCTGTGCTCTCGACAGCATCTGATACCTTCTTGAATGTTATGCTTTGTAATCTAGGCATCTTGTGCCTCAGGATACTAGTTTCTGCAACAGTGCCTGATGGTTATGCTAATCCCTTCTGCCTCCACCTCTATATGAGCACCAGGTTTCTGGTCTTGTGGCACCTCCCTTTTTAGTTATTTTTTTTTCCAATTCTTGTCCTCCATCATGTAGTTTACATATATATATGTATATATGTATGTGTGTGTGTGTATATATATATATATATTCTATAACTTTGGGTATGCATTTTTGTTAGGGGGGAAAAACATTTTCACACCTCTATACGTTCACATGCTTCATTCACCCCCAAAACTCCTGTGCCTCTGTTGTATCTTTTTCCTTTTTCTGTCCCCTCTTTCCTCCTCTTATTTCCACTGGCCATCAGTATATTTTTCACAGTCTGAGAACTAGTTTTGCTGTTGTGTGTTCTTTGGTCATTTATAGTCCCCAAATAAGTGAAAACATCCGGTACCTGTTGCGAACTGTAGGTGGTTTCTTTGCAATTCCTCTGCAAAAATAATGGAACAGAAAGAGGATTTACAAATACTTGTTTAGTTATAGGACCCCAGTCTTATCTACATTCTTATCTAATCCTATATTTTAATATAGTTCAAAGGGACTGTGTCAAAATAATGACATTTCTTTGGCATATTTTTCTTGTGCTTTGATCCATTTTGAAAGAACTAAATCTCTTAATTACTTAATTCTTGATGTCAACATTAACAAACTTCATAACATGACCCAGTAACCTATAATACTCATGTAATCTTGGGAACTTTTTCAATGTAAACGCCAATAATAACAGTTTACTACTTACTTAGATTTCTTTTAAGAGGCATTCTTGCTAATAATTTCAGACTTGGAAACTTACTTTTTTTTAAAGATTTTTTTTTATTTATTTATGCATACAAGAGCTGGGGTGTAGGCCACAGGTGTGGAGGAGGGGTAAGAGGGTAAGAGGATTCACCAGAGACAGAGTGGGGAGTAAAACAGGCAGATCTATGGAAATACACTGCTGAGGGGAACAGCGGGAGAGACAGGAGAGGTCTGCTGCGCCATGTGGGTTAGGCCCCTGGCAGGATCGAACTGACGCTGCACATAACTTCATAGTGCTCAGACTTAACCGCTTGCGCCACAGGGAGGCCCCCAGACTTGGAAACTTGTTAAAGATGAATCAAATTCTTGAACAACGCAAGTGCCCAAAAACTCAAAAGTGACTTTGTCTCAATAAGTTACTATTGCATTTGATAAATTTGTTTCTTTGAATAAATAATATTAATTGACTTGAGATCCACTTATTCTTTCATCACAAAAATTTTTGTGAAAGCTATTTCACATCTAGGAACAACACCTATCTTTCAAAATGAAAATCTGTCCTTTTAGTTTGTTTTATAGCACAACAGTAAACAAAACATCCTTAAGAAGTTTAAGCACAGGGCCTCCTGGTGGCACAGGGATTAAAAACAGTGCTGTCAAGCTGTCACTGATCACTGCAGCATGAGTTGATTCCCAGCCAGGGCCTAACCCACATGGCACAGCAGACCTCTCCTGTCTCGCCCACTGCTCCCCTCAGCAGTGTATTTCAGTAGAACTGCCTGTTATGCTCCCCACTCTCTCTAGTGAATCCTCTCACCCCCTATACCTCTGGCTTACACCCCAGTTCTTGTATATATAAATAAATAAATCTTTTTTTAAAAAATAAGATTAAACACAACAGTGTTCATTACTGTATAAACAAGAATTGAAAAAGTAGAATAAATTTCTCATAGAGAAACTCGAAGATATCAAGCTCACATAATATGAAATTACATGTGCCATATTTGATCACAGAGAAATGATTTTGGCTGAAAGAAACAGAAAATATGGGCGGTAGTGGCTGAAGCAAATATAGGTTTATATTTCTCCAATTATAGAGTCTCAGAATTGCTTGTATTAGTAGAATAACTAAATGATATAAAGATGAGCATTAGACTTTCTATCATTGTTTTCGAGGCTCCAGTTTAGACATGAAATTGCTATTCGTGGCTGGAAAAATCGGTGAGTGAGGAATGAATGAAAAGCTACCAATTTTCTCATTTTTAGCAGAAAAACACATTTTCTCAGATATTTGCCGCTAGAAGTCTGCTTATATCTCCTTATATACTCCGTTGCATGCTCTTGCTCCCTACTGAAGATACTAGGAAAGTAAGAGTTTATTTGTGTTTCACTCTTTTTTTAAAAAAAATATTTATTTATTTATGCATACAAGAACTGGGGTACAGGCCAGAGGTGTGGGGGATGAGAGGATTCACCAGAGACAGAGTGGGGAACAGAACAGGCAGACTGACTGAGATAACACTGCTGAGGGGAGCAGCAGGCAAGACAGGAGAGGCCTGCTGCGCCATGTGGGCAGAGGCTGCTGATAGCTTCACAATGCTGTGCTTAAACTCTTGCACCACCAGGGTGGCCCTGTGTTTGACTCTTACTCTCTAACATGAAGACAAATAAGAGGGAAAAAGTTGGAAATGGGTGCTCAGTAGCTTCATATTTATTTTATTCTTTCCTCTTTTTCAAAGAAATTTAAAAATAAAACATTGTCCAAATTGGAAAACAATATAAAAAAATGCTCACTTTTCAATAACATTACAAAGCAATTATTATTATTATTCTCTCATTCTAAGTTTTGATATCCACAGGTTTTAAAATCTGTTCATAAACATACTATGCTAGAGTGCCATAATATCCCTTTCTTCCGCAAGGTGTCATTAACCTTCCAACAGCGGTAAACTTTCTTTTTAACTAACAGCTTTAGTGTTCAGTCAGTGTAGGGTAAATGATTTTCAGGCTTTTGTGCTCTCTTGCCATTAGGATGTCTTGCCTGATGGGGTACCTGCATTCATTACATTGTTTTTTTAACTTATGTTGTTTATGTCTGTGGGCCATAGCTCAGTATTGAGATACTTGCCAAGAGAAGCAGAGGCAGGAGAGAGAAGGGGATAAAGAAGGCCAGAGAAGCCCAGATTGAAGATTTGCTGGGGGCCTGCAGACCTCCTGGCATCCTCCACCCCTCACCCCTACCTGCCGTGTACCTTGTTGCTGCACTACATGTAAAAGCTCAATAAATGCCTGAGAAAGCCACCGAGGGAGCCAGGACTCTCCTTTACCCATCTGGTCTGCTCCAATCATAGAAACTTAGAAACTTGCTCTGTGCCCATCCTGGCACTACAGTCAGTTGATAGCTTTATCTCTTTTCTTAGTAATTCCATATTAGCAATGCATGAGATTTTCACATTTCTTCATAGATTACTATTGTTTACAACATTTCAACTTAAAGCATATTGGAAAAGTCAAAAAATTGCCTTATTAATATCAATAAGCAAAATGACTCGTCATGGGTGGTTTAGTGAAAATGACGTAAGACAGGAAGGGCTTCTGAAAAATGAGGGTGGTGAAACACTGATGTGTAGTTTCATGGAGTGTACAAGTGTCATTTTTACAGAATGTGCTCTAGAGAATAGTCACGTTGATGATTTAATTTCTATTTAGACTAAAGTTGGAAGGATAAATTGGAGAGCTCCTCAAATTGTTTTCTTTAAAGCTTATGAATCTATGGTCATGTTTTATTTATTTACAACTCTTCTTAACAAGTTATGAATACTTTTAGAGAAAGTCATTCCTTATACCTAAGAGCCCTTAGAAGTTGCTGCTATTGTGATTTAATACAGATTTTATGTGAAAATAATTGTTGATAATTTCTCTTGAATTTTGTTATAAAAGGAAATAATTGATCATTTATGTCTAAATTTATAAAGCATTCCTAAAAGGAAGAGTAATACAAAATTATTAAAGAATACATATTGAAATTAAACACAGTTCTTCCAAAATTGCACATTGAAGGAGTTCACTAACTTGAGAGTCACAAAAGAAAAGTCATAAATAGAATGTAACAATTTGAAAGTATTTAAAATAATTCCAACTTTAAATAATAGGCTAGATGAAACCATCAAATGGCATTGTACGCTACCCAGTGGGAAGGTTTTCTATAATTCTGCTCTAAGATTAGAGATAAATGGAGCTATCACCATGGCAACTATTTTTGAGACTAATAAAAGTGTAACAAATATGGACTAAAAAATACCTATAAAATCCCCACCCAGACAGTAAATTTTCCCTTCTTAGTAAAAACGTCGTTGAAAAAAATGAAGGTCCTCAGACATCCAGATTGCTTTGTTGTGTACAGAACACCTGTTTTCAGCTGGTTTCTTCTTTTTGTGGAATGTAAAGCTTCCCTTCAGGGTAAAAGTCAGATTTATCCTGAAGCATAAAGGGAGGAAAAGGCTTAGTGCAAGTGAAATTTGTGGAATGCACATACTTTTAAAATATAGCTTTCTTCCTAACCTAGTGTAAATCATAGTTTATAAACCACTACTATTGTTCCCTCCTTTCCTTTAAAGTAGACAAGACTATAATGCAGTATTGATAATTTATAACTGCCCAGAAAAAAATTCTTTAGGAGCTTTATTTCCAGAAAGCTTTTCTGAAATTTATCTTTTTATTTTCTTTTGAAGGTAAACTATATTTTTATGATATTTAAAAATTAGTGCCAATTTTCCAATAAAACTGTAAAAGGAGTATGGATGAGGATTTGTAATGGAAGACAAATTTTACAAGTAGCTAAAAAAATTAACCTCAGTGGATTAAAACTACAAAATTTTAGGCCTACTAGATTAATCCTTCATATCTCTTTAGAAATATGACTAATCAAATATTGTTTCACAGAATTGAATGTAATATGCTGATTAAGGCAAGAGAAATAAAGCCCAAATATAAGAGATATTTTTAGGATACATTAATAGACCATTTTTTTTTTTTAAATTAAAGGAACAGTCTGCTAACATAGTGACGTATAAGTTTCTTTGTTGGTATTCTTTCAATACCTATATTTCTATCCTTTCAATATTCTTCTATTAGTGGGGTCATAGACATTAACACTCAGCCCGCAGATGTTTTCACTAGCACCTCAGTGTTCTTCTACAATACTTCCCTTTAAAGTTTTCCAGCACTAAGCAAATTTTACTTGACCAAGACATCTAAAGCAACATGTACTATAGTTGGGTTTCAAATAGATCCATTATCCGGATGCTACGAACATTCTCTGGGTTATCCTAGCATTGTGAGCAGAAGAAACACGTGGATGTTGACATCATAACTTCAAGACCTGTGGTATTGGTCCAAACTGCCTGAAGATATTATCAGTTAAGCCGACCTAATGAAGATGTGGAACTGCTTATTTTCAGCCAAAAATCATGACGCAAAGGACCTGTAAAGTAGTAAAAGCTTTTAAATAACCAAATTATAAAAAAGGAAGAAGACCTCTGTTTTTTTTTTTTAATTATTTATGCATACAAGAACTGGGGTACAGGCTGGAGGTATGGGGGGGTGAGAGGATTCACCAGAGACAGAGTGGGGAACAGAAGAGGCAGACTGACTGAATATACACTGCTAAGGGGAGCAGCAGGCAAGTCAGGAGAGGTCTGAGACGCTAACCTCTGGGTTTTATCTTATTTTAATATTTGTTGAAATAAATACTAGACTGTGCCTCACATTAAATCTCAGGTATTTATTGAGCAACTAGTATTCTTTGTACTGTGCAGTGGGGATCCAGTAGTATTATAAAGTCTTTCATCCCACAGGGTATATAATCCTCTGATAGGAGAGAGAAGTGAAAATACATTATGCAGCTCATGTGTTAGGAATTGAATCAAGAAATTATTTACTATTTCACTTAATCATAATGACTTTACAAGACTGTCTTGGTCTGTTTGGACTGTTACAATAAATTATTAGAGGATGGGTGGCTTATAAAGAACAGAAACTTATTCTCATGGTTCTGGAAGCTGAAAGTCTGCGATTAGAGTTTCAGCATGGCAGAATCCTGATGAGAACCTTCTTCCAGGTTGCAGAGGGCAGACTGATTTCTCTTTTCCTCACAAGGTCAAAAGCAAAGATCAGTAAGTTCCCTTTTTTTTTTTTAAAGATTGATTGATTGACTGATTGATTTATACAATAGCTGGAGGGTGGATTGATTTATACAATAGCTGGAGGCCAGAGGCGCAGGAGGGTGAGAGGATTCATCAGAGAGAGAAAGGGGAGCAGAACAGGCAGACAGATCGAAAACACTGCTGAGGGGAGCAGCGGTGGAGACAGGAGAGGTCTGTCGCACAATGTGGGAATCTCCCTGGCCGACTGGGAATCGTAACCATGATGCAGAGGCTGCGTACAGCTTTACAGCACTGTGCTCAACCCACTGCACCACGGGGGAGGCCCAGTAAGGTCCCTTTCATTTCCCTCCCCCACGGGCTCCATTGTTATGACAATTCTAATCTTAATCGCATCTCAGTGACCCTGCCTCCTAATACCAACCTCTTTTGGAGAGGAGAAGGGGTACTATCTTAATATCTGAATTTGGGGAGGGGAAACAAACATTCAATCTACAGCAAAGATAGCATAATATTTCCATTTTACAAATGAGTAAAATGAGACAGAGAAAATGAGCCATTTAGTAAAAACCCTGTATAAAATAGTTTGCATTTGGACTTAATTTTATGTAACTCTATAGACTATACTATCTTTGTATTATCGGTCTATCTATCTACCCATCATCCATCTATCTGTGTCGCTTTTCTGTTAGTGTTAAGAATTTTCCTTTGTTTCTAAAGAGAAAATACATAAACAGAATCATTATCATGTGATTAGTAATTGCTACACTAATAGCCTGAAGTATAAATTGTTGTACTTCAGATTTAAAAATTGTATTCAGGAAGGAACTCCTAAGTGGGCTGTTAAAATCAGAAAAGTTTTTATAAAGAGATGATTGAGAAATTCTTATTATTGTCACCTCTTAGTGCTTCCTCATAACTTACACTGTCTTCACAATAATTTTTAAATCAAAGGCACATGACAGACTTAATATTTCCATTGTTATTTAGATGCTCAAACAATATCAGAACTACTGGTTCTAATTGTGCATGAAGAGTTTTGTAAGGTTAAGACAACAATAGCTGTTATTTTTGTGAACTGATTATAATCAGGCACTAGCCTAATTACTTAATATTCAGTTCTTCAAACAGCCACATGAGGCCAGTATTATTATTAACCCTTTTTCAGATATGAGGAAACTAAAGCTTAAATAAGTAAGGTAACTTGTTTAAGGTCACATAGAAAATAAGCACAAGAGTTGGGGTATCAACCTGGACTCTATTTTAGCTCTTTCATGCTTTGCTTACCCCACTATACTGCTTCACAATAAAAATATCAAGCAATTTAATTTATGACATACATGAGAGCTAAAAAAGATTTTTGACTAAAATATGGATTTATTGCTTTACCATAGGTGCAGCTTTCATGTCCTTTCCATGTAGATTTTCTTGCCCCAGAGGCATGAAAAAAATGTGTTCCAACTGTTGTAGAGCAACCCTGATACAAAACGGGGTGCCTGACTGTGGGTCCACACCCGCGTGCTTAAAAGGACTTATCAATGCTCTACTGCAGGCACACACACAAGGTTAATAAAAGGTTTATTTACAAGGGAAGGGGAAATGAGGAAATGTACAGCTCAGGGAGAAAAGTGGGAGACAAAGTTTTAAATGAGTCCTACCCAATCCGCCTATCAGGAATCCCAAAATGGCACTCTGAGAGCTGGCCGCCAGCCAAGAGCGGTGAAGCCAGGAGGCGAGCGATAGCGAGCCCCCCAAGCCCACGTGTTTGGTTTTTATATCCAACCTGGCTGCCCAACTCCACCCTCAGGTCCCAGCCACCTTCCCTTTGGTGGTGATGGGATTTGTCTTTCCCAATGTCTTGATGGCTTTAGTCTGGAGTGGGGGTGGGGTCCACAAAGCCTGTATGGAATTAACTCAGGACATCATTTCCCCCTAACACCCCTAGACATGAAAACTATCTTTTTCTTTCATGTATATAATTGTTTCCAATTTTCCTTCCTTCCCCACATCTACAAACCACAAACAAATCAAGGCTGGAGGTAAATGGAAGTAAGGACGATTTAAATATATTCTACATACTAATGATCATGATTGGAAAGACTATGGAGTGGAAAATAGGTCAAATCCTCACTCCCTTTTTGCTATGGGTAAAGAAATCACAAATTTAAAATTGAGACCGTAGGCCAGAATAAGGATTACATTTCCACCACCTTTAGAATTAGGTGTGCTTGTGTGTAAATTCTGTCCTAGGGTCATTTATATAGAATATATGCCACTTTTGGGTCTTGCCTTCAGAGAGAAAGAACATACATGGCCTACCTCTTCCTCCTATTTTCCCTTTTTCTACTTGCTAGAAAGTGCCTATGGGCCATTTTGTACTAGGTTGACCAGAGCAAGCTTAGAGGTAGTTGAGAAATAAACCAATGAAGTCTCTGTGATCCTGATCCTGTAGTCTCAACACCATAGCTTTTATTTTGACAGGTAAAGAAATAAACCTCTATTTTTTTAAGGATTTAATTATTTATGCATACAAGAACTGGGGTACAGGCCAGAGGTGTAGGGGGTGAGAGGATTCACCAGAGACAGAGTGGGGAACAGAACAGGCAGACTGACTGAAATACACTGCTGAGGGGAGCAGCAGGCAACACAGGAGAGGTCTGCTGTGCCATGTGAGTTGCTCCCTGGCCGGAGAATCAAAATTGTGCTGCAGTGGCTGCAGATAGCTTCATAGGTTGCGTCTTAACTCCTTGCGTTATCCGGGAGGCCCTAAACTTCTATTGTTTTCAAATAACTATTAACTGGTATCTACTGCACATAGCCAGCCTCATGTCCTACCTATTCAAGTACATAGTTCCAGCAATCCTTTCCTCTTCTATTTTCTATTATCTTTAAAAACCTTTTCATGAGTCTTCTACTTCCTTAACCATCTTTACTCTGTTGAACTTTATAGAGAAAGTCCTTTTTTTCCCTGCTTCATGTCTCCATTACTGTCAGGTTACTATGAATTCATGAAATTGTCCTTATCAAGGTTGATAAGCTACAGCTATATTGCTAAATCCAAGAGTTAATTCATACATTTACTTGAGGTATTTTGCTATTGTCTTTTCTTCCTGTTGTGAATAGTCCCCTCCACCCATAATATCATTTAATTTTACCCCTTACTCCTATCTTTTTCCCAGTGCCACCTTCTTTGTGAAACATTGATGACTATGTTTCTCCGTTATTGGTAAAATCCTCAGCCCCACCACAAATCCTATTCCACATCATAGTTTTATTTCCCCCAGAGCATCTATTACTATCTAAAGAATAATTTACTTATTGTATTGTTTGACCCAATCCCCAACAAGAAAATAAGGGCAACTCTTTCATATGTCAGCTTCACTGTTGTATCTCTAAGCCCTAGAACTCTCCTGCCATATAGCAGATGTTGGAGAGAGCAGATACCTATTGAGAATCTATTAGCTGCTATTCAGCTTGCTAGTTTTACAATAACAAAATGAATAAGATAGATGGCACTTTCCTCTTCAAAAAACTTATGATCTAGATTGGAAGAAAGATATTAATTTACTCCTTTTCTGTAAAACACAAAGAATGTAAGCATCAGAGATTATAATGCAAACATGGGCGCACGCGCGTGCGCGCGCGTGCACACGCGTGCACACACACACACACACACACACACATACACACCTGAAACCTAAAATTTGGTGTCAAGGAGGACACTGATGTCCAACCAATAGAGTGACATCAAACTTGGGAACTTAAAGACAAGTAGACTGGAATAAAGGTGTGACTGAAGAAATGGGTTCAAGAGACAATGACATGTTGCAAGAACTTTTGAAAAGTTCGTTGTCCACTTAAATTTTATTACTTATGCTTAAATAATATCCATAAAATAGAAGTGATGAGAAAAGAGCTAGAATTGTGTAGTAATTAAGACTGATCATTCAAGAGACAGACTGAATTCCCTGGATCAGTTATTCATTATTGCACCAAGGCAAATTATTTCATTTCTGTGCTTCAGTTTACTAATCTGTGAAATGGATAAATGGTATCTCACTAGGTGTTTTTCATATTCAATTAGAATTGAATGTAAGGAAATTAGCATAGAGTCTGATAAACAAGAAGTTCTCAGTAAATACTAGTTGTTACTGCTGATTTGTGAAATAAGAGATCATTAACATTTTTACAGGTCATGTTAGGAAACTAGATACTCCATCTACTTCCAACAGCCTTTGAGGCATTATGTATTACTAGTTTAATCATTTTATGATTTTATCATTATTATTTACAAATCAATATTTTTCCTGGTTCCCAGAAATATCTCCATAATATTAAATCGAAAATTGATGTTCTGGGCCTCCCTTGTGGTGCAGCTGGTTGAGTGCAGCACTGTGAGGCTATCTGCAGTCTCTGCAGCATGGGTTCAATTCCCAGCCAGCCAGGGAGATACCCATGTGGCACAGTAGACCTCGCCTGTCTCGCCCGCTGCTCCCCCAGCAGTGCTTTCTGTCTGTCTGTTCTGCTCCCTGCTCTGTCTCTGGTGAGTTCCCTCGACCTCCCATGCCTCTGGCCTGTGCCCCAGTTCTTATATAAATGAATGAATCTAAAAAAACAAATCAAGTTAAAAAAATAAAAGAAAAGAAAATTGATGATCTGGCATTAGTTTGTGGAGAAGTGTGGATGGGGACAGGGATGGGAAACTGTATGCTTTTAATCATTTTAACTACAGACACATATTTTAGGAGTATGCTGGTGATAAAATAGACAACAAAGCACAGTAAATCAAGAGCAATTAAAATAATACAAAATGTATACAATCATAAATACCTTATTATTACATTTGAACATAATTTTTTGCAATATACCTATTTAAAAATATTTTCTGAAATATGCATATTTTTAAATAAACTTATTGTTTAAATGAAGTTCTGGAACTATGTTCTAGTATCTTTTCACCTAATAGACTTTACCTGTTTTAGGAAAGATACAATATAAGCAAATCAGTGCATTTGGGAGTCTGAATCATTGCAATAATTACCTTAATTCTCCAGTTTAAAAAAAAAAAACTATCTTAAAAGGTATCTTCTTTGAGTGACATGTGTCTGCATTTATTAACAAAAAGATAGACAAAAGAGGTAGTTAGTCTAATTATTGACTTTTACTACATGACACAATATGGGGCATTAAGAGCTCAAATCCTGAAGATGTAGGATACCTATTTCAAACTCTTTTCTGGTCACTTAGAAGGCAGTCCTCACTTATTAATTAAATGTCACCTGTACAAGTAATCAACAGTGAAATTGAACATCTATTTCTAAGAGGGTGAAAAGGGTTATTTTAAGCTTCATTAAATCCTTTGTGCTTTTCTTGTTCATTTGTTGTATTGTCTGCATTTGGCACAAAAGTGTCAACAGGTGTAACAAAGTTTAAATGGATGCATGGTGCCAATAGCTTCTCTAACTCTGGCATGAGAAAGGACCTCCTATAAGAAGAACTGCTTCCTGAAGCATTTTGTTAGCTGTCATTGGCTGGAGCTCATGTCGTAGTACAAGGGGCCAGCCAACTTGTGACTAGGCAACCGGCCATCTAAACAGATGGGCATAGATTTGGCAGCCAAGAGGCCAAGAATATACAGCAAATATAGGTATCACAGCTTCATTTCCAACTGAGGTTTCTGAGAAATCTGTTTGTCCTGATAGCATATAAGTTGCTGTGATGAGTTTGATGATTTTTTTAAGACACAAATGACATTATTTATTCTAACAAACATTCCAATTGTTATTATTTCATTTATTATTGAGATGTTACTAAGAAAAGTGAAAGGTTAAACTGGAAAAAGAAACTAAAAGAAAAGCTAAGTCTTTAAAAAAACTTGAGTTACATACTGATATGCTATTTAGTCAGATGAAGAAGGTGAAACTTTTATGAAATCTCCATAGTGCCCCCTTAGGTCATCACTATTGTAAGATCAAAAGAAAGTTGAAGGTTTATTTATGATAACACAAAAAAACTAAGTAAATAAATTATAGGTATTAAAAGTATCATAAGAAATGAGTATTTCCCTTTAAATGAAAACTTCAAAGAGGGGCCTTGTAAGCCTTACTGTTGCTATTTTTTTCAGTGTTTAATCAATAAATGCTTGAGGGATGACTATAGTTAATATAATTCTTTGTTCCTACGTAACTTTTATATATCACATTTCAAATAAATTCACTAAATCATGATGCTTACACCATTAGACAAGTGTGAACTTTCTTGAATCATTGGTGACTCTGGATTCTTAAAAAATTCAGTCTAAAAGTATAGATTTTTGAATAAAATGTGACATATTACAACATAATTTCAGTTTAAAATGCCTAACTGATGATATTTTGTGTTTTATATTATAATCCCCCAAATTAAAATATTACTAGGTTTATAATAAGCACTGGAATATTTAAAACAAAGTAATATTTATATGTTAGAGGTTGAAATAAAAATCAACACCTAACATATATCTGAAACTAGATGAAGCATGAGGGGTGAAGAGAAAAGCCTTTACTCATGAGGCTAAGTCTTCAAAATTATCATATTTGCTTCATCATTTTCATTTCTGTTTGAGACACTTCATTATTATACCAGGTTACAATGCATTATTGACTAATTAAACAAAATATCATTTCAAATATTTTTATTTGTTTCCCTAACTCATTTTCTGAAAATTATCTCTATGATGAATGTTGTTTGTCCCACCTAAGGACTGAAAAAGACTAGAGATGTGAAGATGTAGACTTCAGGATAATGTGTATCAGGTTCCTGTTAAATTTAATTTGTTCTGATGGTCTAAAGATTTAGTTCAGTGTTTCATTTGAAGTAACCCTGGAGATTCTAGGCAAAATATAGTCTTCCAGGGCTACAGTCATTCAACAAAGATTTATTGAGCACCTGTTTTTGCCTATTTATTCCAGGTTTGATCCAGAACAAAATTGTATAAAGTGGTGGTTGATACTGGCAATCTTTTCAACTTTCTCTTTGTGATGAATTCCCCTCAAGTCTCCGGTGTGGCATCCTTAAGGTCCTAGTACCACAACACAGTCCCTGCTTCCACCACATATATTTTATATCTTATCCTGGTAAGGTTTTTCAAACTTCAAACACCTCTACTCACACAAGAAATTTATTGTTTATTACGACATAAGGAGTATGTGTGTATCAGAAGTTAATATTTTTATGTAACAATACTTCCCCTTAAAACTGCAACCAAAATCATAGTTAATATTTAATATTTTGTTAATAATGAAGTACAATACTTTATTCTGTTTCATCTTAAACTACCAATCAGAACTTGCTAAATTTACCTCAAGACTACTAAAGTGTCACACACTGGGTTGACTTTCTTGAAAGGTGTTTTGATGTGAATGTAGGTGTTATGCACACCTCAGATTATTCAAAGCAGGGGAGTGCGCCTCCATAATAATCATCCACATTTACTTGGCAGTTCTACTTTGTTGTAAGGAGAGCTTCTGAGTATAATAGAGTTTGGGCAAAAGTGAAGGGCCAGCTGAGGGAAGCTTACACCCTTAAGGAGTCCTTTAATTCTCTTTTTATCACTTATACTCCACAGGACTCACGGGGAAGTCTTCACTGAGCAATTAAGCACTGAGAAATTCATCTGTATATCTAAATTTGGAAAAGTGATGAATATGCAATTTTGCCTCCAGATACAGCTCTAGTCTCCTCCTTCTTCCAGCCAAATGAGTGTAGGCTTATTGAGTATCTCCCACGGTGTTTTCAAGTTAAGTTTAAGTAGGTATCATGACACAAAAGTTATTTTTTCCATTCTCAAGAAGGTTGTATAACAACTAATGTGATCAGACTCCTTACTGAGCAATGAATATGGAAATTAGATAATCGAACTACAGTAGATGGTTAAAATGAACTCCAAGAATTGAAATAGATAAAATGGATGCATATGGGCAATATTGTGTATCTGTGAGTGAGACTGTGTGGTAAAAGTTGTTTTTTTTATTCTAATAGCATTTTAAACAACTGTTTTCACCTTTTATAATTGAATAACATGATGAACAATTTCTAACATAAAGCCATGAGAAATGCCCAGACTTGATGAAAGATGTTTCTGCATGTTACTCAGAGTCTTTAAGTAGTTACATTCTTAAATTAGGAGATTAGTTTTGAAGAAATGTTTTTTAAAAGCCTGGGTATAAAATAGGGCATGTATATTCTGTGCTCTATGGCTAGTTTCTTTCAATTTTAAGTCCACTGAACCAATACGCCAGGGTTAACCATGCAGAAAGTGAACAGCATTTATTGTCCTGCTAAGGGTACCTTCACTTGTCCTCTGCTATCCTTTAAATTCCTATACTCTTGATATCGTCTTTTTTTTATTTCTTCTTATTTTTAATTTGTAGTTTTGATCACCTCTGATTATGGTTATGTGACCTCAAAGACAGCTGAGTCAATAGATAGTATATTGTCTTTTTCATTACATAGTAACTTTCTTAAGGATAGGGATTGAATTCTCTAATTCTGTTACAATGATCTATAGCTCCTTGTATTCTGCTCATAAACAGTACTCAATAAGTAATGTTTATGTGTTGACCAGCTGCTCATAAATGGAATATTTTACAATTTCTTCCTAGTGAAAGGGTTTAAGAGGGTCAAAGTGAGTTAAGTCTCCTAGGAATACATTCTAATAAACCCAAACTTGAATTCCAATTCAAGTTAAATTCTCAGGAGTGGAAGGGAGGCCTGTGAATCATGATGCAAGACAACCAGTGAAAGCTACTGTACTGGGATATCAAATATTTCAGTTCAGATCTATATCTAGTTGACAAGTATATACGCAGAAAACTTAGAGTAAATGATAAACTGCATTTAGGAACAAGTTCAGAATTAGTTTCAGATTGGCAGAAGGAATGGTACAAAAATGCCCTGAGCAGTCTTAGTACATGGGTAAAGAATTAAACTACACACACACACACACACACACAGGTGGAGAAAGAGGACAGTCCAGATTAATAGACTAGTTTAAAAAAAACTGCCAGGTAGGGCCTCCCCGGTGGTGCAGGTGGTTGATTGCTGGACTATGAAGCTGTCCGCAGCCGCTGCTGGGCCTGTTTGATCCCCGGCTGGCCTGCGAGGGTCCCACATGTTGTGCAGATGTCTCCTGCTGCGCTTGCTGCTCTCCTCAACAGTATGTATCATCAGTCTGCCTGTTCTGTTCCCTGCTCTGGCTCTGGTGAATTCCCTCACCCTCCCGCATTTCTGACTGTACCCAGTGCTTGAATGAATGAATGAATGAATGAATAAATAAATAAATCTTTTAAAAAAACCAACAAACTGCCAGCTATTAGCTATACTTAGGGACAAACTAGTAACTGCCTTCTATGTCATATTGTCTAAGCTAAATGTCTTATTAATAAAGGAACAAAAACAAAACATATATGCTGTGTGTATGTGTAGTGTTTCTAACATTTTCTACTCCTGATACACATAAAAATTGTTGAATAAAAACTGAGAGACAGTCTTTGGCATTCTGTTAATAACTAGGCTTAAAAATATATATCCTTTAAATATATATCTTTTAGTGCGTGTGTAGCTCCAGGGTAGATAGCTTGTTATATTTCAAAAATGAGAAAGGAGGGGAAAAAATCACCACATTTATTACACCTGAAAATACAATAATATTTAAAGTGTTTCATATTTCTATGCACCCCGTCCTCCTAGAATTCTCCTTCAGTCATGCTTTATGGGCCTAGCCATGGGGACAGGAAAAGAATCTTGTCAGTACTTCCCAAGGGAGAAGTCATCCAAAGTAAAGCCTGGGCTCCTTCATTTAGGTGAGGTCACTGGGTAAAGTACTGCTCATTCCTTTAATCAAAAATGGAAGAAATATTGTTTTCAGTTTATTTGGAAAGACAACAAAAATAAATAGCAACAGCTGAATTAAAATAATATGAAAATGATGTTGATTTTCTTCAAATTAATTCTATATACTCAGATTCAAGCCTGGAATTTGTTCATTTTACCCATTCCTCCTCTACAGTGACAGAACATGACTAAGTTCTTTATTTTACCTTTAAAATTAATGTCTAGGGGGCTCTCTGGTGGCACAAGGGGTTAAGTCACAGCACTATGAAGCTAATGGCAGCCGCTGCAGAACAAGTTCAATCCCCAGCCAGGGAGGTGACCCACATGGCGCATCAGACTTCTGTCTCGCTCATTGCTCCCCTCAGCAGTGTATTTCAGTCAGTCTGCCTGTTTGTTCCCCACTCTGCCTCTGGTGAATCCTCTCACCCCCCATACCTCTGGCCTATACCCTAGTTCTTGTATGCATAAATAAATCAATCTTTAAAAAGTATATAAAATTAATGTCTAATCTATACTTTCTGTCTCTATTGCAACCATTTCTCTTTGGCTAAACCATCACTGCTTCTTATTTGAAATATTGTCCAAAATATGTCTTTTTATTTTTACTCTTGCTCTCTTTTAATTCATTATTGACTTAACAGCCAGTGTGGTCTTTAAGAACCTCTGTTAAATTGTTCCCCACTCTTGGTTTTTCTTGCATTTGAAAGCAAGAAAATTATAATGCCTCACATATCTTAAAATTTTTCATGATCTGTTTCCTATTTTCCAAATTCAATTCTCCCCACCTATTATCTGCCTCCTGTCATGCCATCATTTTCTATTCACTGAATCTAACAAGTACTCAGTTCTTGCTTGGGCTGGACTAAACTGTTAGCATTTTCCCCTCCTCCCTCTCTGTTTGACAAAATTATTTTTTTTGGATCTCAACTTAATTTTTACCTTCTCAGAGAAATTTCCTAAGTAAACCAATCAGAACGAAGTTTTCCTCATTATTTTCTCCCAGTGGATTTATTATTTTCTTCCTTTGACTTACCAGAATTTGCAATTGCATGATTTTGTTTGCCTGCCTTATCAAACTGTGAACTGCAAAAGGGCAAAGACTCCTTGTTCTAGCACGGTATCTGACACTCGATAGTGTCTGAAACCTACAATATCTGTTAAATGAATCAGTCATCATAATAATGAGCAACTTAATTAATTCATTAAGTCATAATCATACATTAAAGCATATGATCAAGATATAAATTTTGAAGTCTTTTCACTTAAGGAATTGAAAAAGGGTCATATGTACTTTTTAGGGTAGCTCAGATTATTCTCTTTTCAAGTGCTAAAGAATAACTTTTGGTACACTTATTAATCCTGAAATGATATTTTTGTCTTTCAAATCAAATTCTTATTTATCTTTCAGAATGTTAAATCTTGCTGATCTACAATATCTGCTGTCTTTATGTTATCATAATTGCAGGGAGATTTTTAAAACTGCTCTTGGAAGGAAATCTCTTTCTAAAGAAAATTTTAAAAGACCATTCATTTGTGAGACATATGAAAAGGTAACTTCCAGTATGTGAATATTAAACACTTAACCTCAGCAGATTGGAAGTCTGAGAATAACCCGATTTAACCATTTCATATTCATTTTATCTAGCATAAATCTGAGTGGAATCTGAGAGAAAAGAGATTTGGGTAAACTTATTTATGTCCTGACTAGTCAGAGATGCCTTGTATAAGAGGTTAAATTTCCTTCAAACTGATAGAATGATTTCTAAACCAGCATCTTTCCAATCCATATAACTGGAATCACTTAATAGCCAACTGGCAAATTAAGTTCTATCTCTGGTTCTTGGAACAAACTTCTTCCCAGGGAGAGGAAATTTATGTTCTTTAGTCTGATGGCACAGGAGTGGGCCAAAAGCAGCCAAAATGAGTTAGACCACCTTTGATATTGGATTTACTTTTTGGATTTCTATCTTCATCATTATGACCAAATCTCCTGAATCCAAATCCATTCTCAGGGATTTGGGAATTGCTTTCTACCTTGGGATCTTGGACCTTCTTCCTAACATAGAATTTCAGAGCTTGGGCTTTGGTGCCAACCAGATCTGAGTGTGAATTCAAAGTGATAAACTCTTATTTTTTTGCATGACTTATGTAGCCTCTCTAAAGCTTAATTTTCTCATTTGTATAGAGAATATAATAACAGCAGTTTCCTCATAGGAATATTGTGGGAATTAATTGCAATTAGGTATACAGCATGCTTAAGACTGCTTTGAATGTAGTGAAATTTCTATCCCTACAATGATCAAATAGTGTCTAATGGTTCACCTGTATGTCATCCTTAGATTGAGGAGAACATTCCTGTGTCAGGAAGTAGAACTCTTTCCCCCAACCCTCATCTTCCTTATTCTATCCCCATTCCCCCATACACAATGTTTTCTATGAGAGTTAAGGGACAATTGTAAAATTTCTCATGTCCAAATCTTAGGAGTTATTCTTTCTATTTTTAATAAGGTATCATTGATTTCCCATTAATTAACACTACTATGATATGACACAAAACTATAGAATACTTATTAATACCATTCTCACAGATATGAAATGATATCTCATGTGGTTTTGATTTGTATTTCTGTAAAATAAGTGAAAGTTGAGATTTTTATCATGGCCCTGGTATATCTCCTTTGGAGAAGGGTCTATTCAAGTCTTCTGTCCATTTTTTGATTGGGCTGTTTGTTTTTGTTACTATTTTTAAATAAGTTTTGGATATTAACCCTTTATCAGATGTCCTCAGGTATATGATGTTCAAATGTTTTCTCGCAGTAGGTAGTTTGCCTTTTTGTTTTAGAAGTGGGTCCTTTGCTGTACAAAAGTTTTTAAATGTAATATAGTTCTATTTATCGATCTTCTGTTTCCTTAGAGTTAAGTCTCCAATGACACCTATGTTTTCTCCTATGTATTTTATAATTTTGTTTCTTTTTTTTTAAAGATTTATTTATTTATGAAAGAACTGGGGTACAGGCCAGATGCGTGGGAGGGTGAGAGGATTCACTGGAGACAGAGTGGGGAACAGAACAGGCAGACTGATGAAATACACTGCTGAGGGGAGCAGTGGGCACGTTGGGAGAAGTCTGTGGCTGGGATCGAACCTGCGCTGCAGAGGCTGCGGACAGCTTCACAGCGCAGCACTCAACCTCCTGCGCCACCATGGGAGGCCCTAATTTTATGTTTCATATCCAAATGTTCAATACATGTTTTAGTTATTTTTCATGTAAGGAGTTAAATAGTGATCTAGTTCTTTTTGTTTTGTTTTGTTTTGCATGTGGCTGTCTGAGTTTCCCAGCACCATTTGTTGAAGAGATTTTCCCTTTTCAAGTGTTATTCTTATCTTCTTTATTTCCTTTACTCTTTACACATAATCTATCAAGTCCTTTAGACTCTATCTCAAAGGCTTTCTTGAACTACACTACTTCTCTTGATTTTCACTTTTAACCACCCACATTCAAGTTGTTATCATCTCTTATCTGAACAATTATTGAAGTAGGTTTCTGATCTCCTTTAAGACTCATTTCCCTAAGACCACATTTCCACATATCAGCAAACAGATATTTCAATATATAAACACCATTTTAACATTGGTTTGCTTAAAACCATAAAAAGGCTTTTGATTTTATGTTACACAGAAAAATCTGATCTATTTTTCCATGGTCTTCAAGGTGCTCCTAACTAATTCTTTTTTCTCTTTTCCTCTACTTGCTCAATTTTCTCCCCATCTCTTTTCCTCAGATATACCAGTCACAGGTTATAACCTAAGAACCTTGCACTTGTGGCTCTCTGTGTCTGGAACACACATTTGCTAGGGCCTTGACTACATAATTCATTTTCACTGTGCAGATGTCAGCCTCAAAATTAGCTCTAAGGAGCTGTCTTCCTTAATATCTTTCTTTTTTTTTTTAAAAAAAAAAGATTTTTATTCATTTATGTATATAATAGCTGAGGTGTAGGCCAGAGGAGTGGGAGGTGAGAGGATTCACCAGAGACAGACTGGGGAGCTAATAGGTGAATATATTGAAATATACTGCTGAGGGGAGCAGCAGGTGAGACAGGAGAGGTCTGCTGCACCATGTGAGTTAGCACCCTGACTGTGGATCAAACTCAGGTCTCAGTGACTGGCGATAGTTTAATAATGCTGAGACTTTAACCCTTGTGCCCCCAGGGAGGCCCCTTAATATCTCTCTTAAAGAAGGAATCCCCTTCCACAACCCAATCATTCTCTATCCTAAAACTGTGATCTATTTTCTACACAGCAATAGTCACCATCTGAAATAATTTTATTTGCCATCCTATCCCAACCCCTGCAGCACATATACTCCAGAATCTCAATAGTCCTCATCCTTTATTGTATCCCCAATGAACAGTACAGTGAAAGCATATGGTATATCCTTAATATATATTTGATTGATCTTACCCAATGAATGAGATTGTGAGTCTGCATTCCCTTGCTCTGCTAATTGCTGCTAGAAACAATGTGAAAAAAGAAAACATAAAACTAAGAGTTCATTCTACAAGACTTTTGCTACCTTTTCAACAATTATAACCAAAAAAAAAAAAAAAAAAAGAAGAAGAAGAAGAAGAAAAAAAAAAAAAAGACAGGTCCCATAGACCTGACCTTTTTGAAGAGCACATACAACTTAAAGGGCATTCTTCATTTTGTTTCTACCTACCACATTTGCATTCCTAATAAAACAAGAGTTGGCAACAAGAGCAGCAGTTCAAAAACAAAAGACAAGAATAGTTCCTTTGACATTTATTTCTTTATTTTTAGAGTTGTTGAGGAGCTGTTTCTTTCCTTTGGAAAGCAAATTCTTCAAGTGAATTTTAAAAATGAAAATAGAGGCTAGTAGTAAATACAATCATGAATTTTCTTCTAACATTTGGTATCTATTTTTAAGGGCTATATTTAAAAATAATTACCTTATATATTAAATGAAGGAAGATTGTTTAGTCATCAGTTTAGGTACATTTTCACCCAGAAGTTAGTGAACAATTCACATAATTGTTTTATGTTGCTATAAGTAAATATTTTGTTATTTATCATAGAGAATGAAGATACTATGAACAGTAGAGGAAATAGGTGAACAGTAGTCTGTAGTTAAACTTCACCACAAAAAAAAGAAAAACTGCCTCTAAGATTCTGAAACATGGTTTTTGAGTAGCTGAGGAATTAGGACATTAGTGATCAGAAACAAAACTAAAGTGTATATAAATATAACCCCTAAGTTTTGTAAATATTTTATTTTGGTAAGCAAAATACAACAGAAAATTGATACTGACTAGTAAATGTAAACTATATGGGCTCTGAGGTTTGTCTTAGAATATTTGATTTCTTTGAAAGCAAATTTTAATATTTTTTTGTCTGTATTTCTGTCTTTGTGTGCAAAAAATGGCAGCAATAGAATACAAATAATTTTACTGTTTGGAAGATAGTATATTTTCTCACGCTGTTCCTTGAAATAACAAAGCAAGGATAGGGCCTCCCTGGTGGCACAGCAGTTGAGCGCTGGGTTGCGAGGCTGCCCGCAGCCACTGTAGCGCTGGTTCGATCCCCGGCCACCTGGCGAAGGTCCCACATGGCACACAGACCTCTCCTGCTGCCAGCTGCTCCCCTCAGCAGTGTACTTCGTAAGTCTGCCTGCTCTGCTATCCCCTCTGGCTCTGGTGAATTCTCAGCCTCCTGCGCTTCTAACTGTACCCAGTGCTTGTATAAAATAAATAAATAAATCTTTAAAAAATGTTAAAAATAAAACAAAACAAAGCAAGTATAGATGAAAAGATTTATAGAACAAAACTTAAAAAAAGAAAAAAATGGATGTGGATAATGGATTCATTTATAACTCATAAATGACTTTAAAGAAATTCTACATATGAGTGATATAATACATACAGTAATTTGCTTTGTGACCTTAAAAAGTTCATGTCAGCTTTCTATGACACAAATTTCTCATTTGTGAAATGAGAACAATACCACCTCTCCTGCCTACTTCACAAGGAGAGAATGACCGCACCAAAGATAATGGTGATGCATCAATTAGACTTTATTAGAGAAAAGCAGTATATAGTTTCAATTGTTATTGCTTCTTAGAGAAGGTTAATTACAATGAGGGCAAAAGCAAATTTCACCCAAGTTATGTAGGGGAAAAACAAACAAACTAAAATATGGGGACAACAACCATACCTAAAATTCTTGCCAAAGTGAAGCCAACTGAATAGGTTTTGTTTTGGAGTATCAAAAATTAGAAATTTCTCTTCCAAAGAGGAAAAAGATAAAAGAATAAAATGAAATAGGCTTTTTGTGACTTTTAGCTGAACATGGATAATGACAAAAATTGAAAAATTTGCAAGAATGAAAAGTTTTAATAAGGTTTCTAGTTCACTTTTTAGAGACAAGCACCTCTTGGTTATATGTTTGTGGCTTAACCACTTTCTGAACTATCTAGGTTAAATCTGCACCCCTGGCAGACTTCTCCCTTGTCTCTGTGTTTCTGGGTCAAGTCCCTCTTTCTGTGCCCTCTCCCTGAGGCAGTTTTTATGTCAAGGAATGCAAACCAATTTTCATATTAGCCTAAGGTAAACATAATTAGAAGGGTAAATTTTCTGCCAAAAGTGGGGGAAATCATACAATGTATTTCCAATTGTAATATAATTTTTGTAAAGAAAATGTATCTCTAATACTTCCCCAAAATATCACATCAAAGAAACCCAGAGTTAGAGATCATCCATAAATGGCTACCATTTGTTTACTACGGAGAATAATTTTGAAAATAATTTTTAAGACATTAATCCTATACTTTCTTGCAAAATAGTCAACAAATACCTCCTCAACATACTATGGAATTATACTGCTATAGGTAAAGATATAGAACTCCATAAATATTTTATCTGTAAAATGAATTCCAGGTAATTGAATGGTCAGAACATAAAATAAAAAATATTTAGGGAAATGTAAATAAGACAATCATTTTCACTTAATGGTGGCGATTTAATGAATATTAATAGAAAATTGGGCATGAGAATATATATGTATGAGCAACTTAAGGACAGGTACTTCTTTGCCTTTTTCTTTTTCTTTGCCTTTTTCATCATCATATTTCTCCAGAAAATAGAGGAAAGTCTCAGTAAATCATTGTAAAATGATTGGTAGCATAGGGTAAGGAAATAATAAGGTGAGCCTGAAAACATTATCAAAATAATAGTAATAATAATAATAATGATAATAATAATTACAGGAATGGCAGAAGAGACAAGGTATAAGAGTAATGAAAACAATTTTTCACTTTTAAAAAGATTTGTTTTTATTTTTGAGCCCTATAAATTTTCAGATCATTGTGATTTTCATGATGATTTTCTAATTGTTATATTTTCAAGTATTTTCTATCTGTTGTGCCCCTCTATAAATCACATACTACGATATTTTTCAGTCCAGAAGTTTCAACTTTGAGAGAGAGAACTAATTTTCTAATTAACATCTCCTGGATCACCAGTCCAGTCGGGCTCTTATAAGTACCCTGCCCAATAAGAGCAGTTCTAAGTTGTAACCTCTGAGCTTGCCTTTGCCTGATAACCTGATGTGCCAGAGGGTGCCAGACTCACAGGTCAGAAGATGGAAATTTCAAAGCAGAGAACACTCTGGAAAGGAGTAGATAAAGGCTACACATTTTAAATCATTTCCATTCCATATTCATATCTTCACGCATAGGTGTTTTGTTTTGTTTTGTTTTCCCTTGTAAATGGCTTTTAAACATAAACCCCATTCATGCCATGGATTAATCTGAAAATATATCCAATATAAGGTTAACTTGTTTGTCTTTCCCCAAATTGGAGGTATTCTCATCTCATTTCATCCTCTGACTTAGGGTTGCAGAGCTTTCTAAAGTAACCAGAAAAGATTTCCAATACCAAAGAACAATTCAATGTCCTGCTATTGGAGTTCACAATCCACCTGTTTTCTGAGATAGACAAACTGGGGTGGTTTAGATAGAGTTTGGCCTCATGTTCCTTTTAATCAAATCAGTTATGATTTTGAAAAAAAATAAATAAAAGGAAAACTATGTTTCAAAAAGGACTCAGCTGTTTCAGTGACTTCAAGCAGCGAAACTGGGGTCAGCAGTTTCTAATGGTATTGCACAGCTTTCTGAGAAAAGACCCTCCTGTGAAACAGCACAGAACTCTAGATCCTATTGCTGGGTGCTTCTTTGGGGGCAGAGAATTAATTGAATAAACAAATTGGGGAGGGGAACAGGGGAACAAATGATACTCACAAAAATAACAGCAACCAAAATTAAAAAAAAAAAAAACTCTCCTGTGTGAGAATTCAGTACTGGACCCTTTGACCTTAGTCCTCTTGTATGAATGGATCTGCAATTTTAATGGGGTTTTTATGGATATTAGACATGGAAACGGAACCAACTACACAGTGAATTGAGGAAATAAGTCTCATATTTCTGTGATCTTTGAAGAAAAGTTTGTCAACAGGCTGATCTTGCCCATCTATGATTATTAATGGCTTTCAAGATTTCAGCACTTGGCAATATATTGTTCCCAACATTTCTTATTATTCTGTCTCTGTTTATATCTCCCTGGTAGACACATACTCCACTGTAAATGAGGAGTTCTTCCTAAGAGACAGCTGCAAAGGGTTCTATTTATGCACACAGGACTTGAAATAAGACATATCCTAACCTTTAATTATGAATTACTACCTAAGTTTCAAGGAGTGTGAAAGGAGGTGGAAAAGCAATGAGAAAATCATGCAGAATTTTTTTAAGATGACAAAATCTTGAGGTTGATTTAACAGGGGTTCTTTGACTTGAAAAATCATATGCTGAAAGCTTTTGTAAAAAAAAAAAAAAAAGATTGGGCAGGTCATACAGCCAAGGATAAACAGTCATTCTTAAGTCCTTGTTTCAGGCCACAGAGAAACTTAATCCCTGGGGTGTTCCTGTCTGTCCATGCATGCATGTGAAGCTCTGAAGCTCGCCATTCCTCTAGTCCCCACGCTTGCTCTCAAGCAAAGAGCTCCTGACTGCAAGGCATTTGATTTCTGGTAATTAATCAGCTCATCATACTCGCTGTGTTTCTCCCCCAGGCCCAGCTCAAGTGAGTGATCCAAATCTGGCTTCAGGAAAAAAAGAAAGCATTTATGCTCTGAGTGCGCAGAATGAAACACTGATAAACAGTTCTTGGTACAACATTGAATTCAGATGGCATTATTTTCCTTTTCAAGCCATAAGTCGTCTTAAAAAAATACACATAGCAAAATACCAAAACCAAAACAAAAGCCAAACAAAAACATATTGGCTGCCCTTTAAACAGAAAACATTTTGTCCTAATAAAAAGAGTTATCAAGATTTGCTGGTGTCTGTGAGGCTGGTGCCGGAGCCTTTTAAAGTGTTTGCCTAGAATGTTAATGTTCATTTTTAACACCTTTTTGTTTGACTCTTTACCCACAGTGCTTTATCTCAGAATTTCTTGTTTGGCTTGTCTCTGTAACAACCCAGTTACTACTAATTTTATCTGTTGTTGCAAACAATCTGAACTTATACTAGTCATTCTTTATTCCTAGAGATTTGGCAACTTTCATTCTTTTCCATTACTAACTTGTCTGCCTCAACAACCATTTGTAAAGTCAGGTTTTGTTATTAGAGCTGAGAATACCCTCGTATATTTGTCTTGCAGGTAATTTTGAGCCCTCTTGTTTCTATAAATAATGTAGTCCCATAATGGTTTCCCTTTTCTTGCCAATTATTCTGCTCAAAACTGAGATTTATCAATCAATCAGTTGTCAAAAGCATTTCTGAATCAGCTGTATTTGATTTATAGAAGCAATGCAGGAATATTAAGCAATGAGAAACATGGCATATCGAAACTATAATAAACTTTAATGATTTTGAAGACAGCATGAATTTCAAGTAATGCCAACCCACGTAATTCTCTCCAAGTCTGATGATATTACTCATTGCTCTGTTGAACTAATCTTAAAAAATTATTTTTTCTACACCTGTGACTTACAGTCTTCTACAGTGATAGATTTCATCAGAGGTTCTCAAGATTTTGTTTCCCAGGAGACATCTGATGATTCTAGAGACATTTTTGCTACTCACACCTGGGGAGGGGAGATATTGCTGGCATCTAGTGAGTAGAGGTGAGGGATACTCTAAACATCCTCCATTGCCCAGAACAACTGATCAGAATTATGTGGTCCAAACCATCAGTAGTGCTGAGGTTGAGAAATACTGAGGGGTGTGTGTGTGTGTCTGTGTGTGTGTGTGTGTGTGTGTGTGTGTATGTATGCATACAGGGATATAGAAAGCCAACACATCATAAACATAAACAATAAACTTCACCTACTTTCTTAAATAGTATACATCCATATAAGTAACAGCAAGATCAAGAAAACATCATGATCCAGACCCTGGAATCCCTTCATGCTCTCTTTCAGCTACTGCCCACTCCCCCAAAGGATAATAATTCTCCTGATGTATAAGAACACTTAAGTAGAATCATAAAATGATATATATATATGCACACACATATATGTAAAATATAAATTACATAGACATTCTCTCCTTCCATTTGAATCCCACATGATGAATCCCACAAATCCTACAGATGGGATTTATTCTAACTTAGAGAAACTTGAAGACCTTTGAATCTACAATGCATTTATTGAGGGCTCTTGTTATTACTTAAGCATTGGATGAGAATGTAGTAATTTCTGGGGGATATCTGTTTACTTGAATTTACCTTATCTTATTCCATCCACGTTTCTCCTGTTGCCAAGTGATGGAAATTCACGTGATCTCTGTTTATTCAAAAAGCTTTACCATGAAGAGAAAGGGAGTTCTGATTCATAGAAGGAAGAAGACAAAAGCTGGTCAACAAAATAAAATGAAGAACTGTTTTCTGAGCTTTGTTTGTTTTACTTCTAATGAACTCACATACAAAAAGAGAGCCCACAAAGCCACCAGTAAATAGTGCAGACTCTTAGATAAATGGGAAAAAGCGCCTTATATGTCATGTCTTGTACCCTTGTTCTGTTTCTAATTTTTCCTGCTTCTTAGTTCTAAGCATACCATGCACATAAGTGAAATAAACTACATTGGGCTAGAGCTTAAGTCAAATATCAAAATCACTGCATGCTGACCATGAAAACTCACTCATGTTGAACAGTTGTGGGTTATCAAGATCAAAGGAGACTACGATATTTATCAAAAAATTTAGCCCACCATGGTTTAGCCTTCATTAATCTGGTATGTATTTGAAGAATTCAATAGAGTTAATGCAGGCCAAGACTGAACTAACTTTTTTTTTTTAAAATTAAGAATACACTTATCCTCTTGAAGAGATAGGTATCAGTTTTTAAATATTGAGAAAGGGCAGAATAACATAAGGTTCACACATACAATCTGGTTGTCTAAATGTAATGCAGTCACAGGACTGAATTATGCTTTGTACAGGAAGACACAAGAATAAATTTGTCTTTTATATAATGCTTCTAATACTGATCTTAGGTACTATGGAAAATCACAGTGAGTCTAGATAACACAACTTTTCTACTTTAAATCCAAATTTATTTAAGTGGGGACATTAAATATCCTCAAAATCACTGGCTGCTGAGTACATCAGTATGAGTAAAGAGACTCCTCCAGCAAATTTTACTTACAAAGCCATTTCCCACAGAGAAGTCAGGATGTTGGGATGTTCTGTCCTGAGTCAGAGACAAAGGAGGTTACATCTTGCTGTATATAAAGTGGCTAAGTTCATCACTTTATTTCAAAATATAAAATATTTTGTGTTTAATGCCACTTACCATTTCAATGTTTTTCTTCATTGGAAATTATTGTTGGGGAAATTGCTATTGGGGGTTGAGTGTTAGGGATAGGTGGAGTGGAGATATATGCATACATATATGTGTGTATATATTTATTTTTTTTAAGATTTATTTATTTATGCATACAGGAGCTGGGGTACAGACCAGGGGTGTGGGGTGTGAGAGGATTTACCAGGGACAGAGTGAGGAACAGAACAGGCAGACCGACTGAAATACACAGCTGAGGGGAGAAGTGGGCAAGGAAGGAGAGGTCTGCTGAGCCATATGTGTAGCTCCCTGGCTGGGGATTGAACTCGTGCTGCAGTGGCTACAGATAGCTTCATAGTTTGCATCTTAACCCCTGCACCACCAGGGAGGCCCTGTATATATATATATATATATATATATATTTATAATTTGCATCAAAATGCTAAAGAAATTTTCCAGGTGCTCCTGGTAAAAGGGAGGTATTCTGAATCAAAGAAAGTTAGCCAGAGACAGAGAGGGAAACACAGAATCTAGAATTTTAAGAATTTAAAAATTTTCCTGGAAAATATTTAATCTACCACCTGTTTTATAAGTCTAAATATGCCATTGTATTTAAGATAGCGATAAAGCATTGCAAAAAATTCTAAGATGATACATAGAAAAAATCATTTGTTTTTATAAACTTTTTAAAACTATGGTCATTTATGTACAACAAAAATAGATTTGCCATTTTCCCCACCTATGCTGCATTACCTTCAAAATCAGTTTTCTCTTGTACACCTCTAAGAAAGATTTTTGGTAATAGAATTGCCCATGCATAATAAATATATAATACTATAATTATTTGTAAATATCACTTAATTTCTGTAACTATAGAATCAATGATCAAGTCACAACTTTAATGTCATACAAATTGCCCCTGGGTTTTCCTATTAGTGCAAGGCATTCTTGGAAAACTGTGGTGTACAGAGTTGCAAACATTCACAGGAATTTATTAGTGAGAAAATTTCTCATTCATATTTAAACAGTGTTTGTCTAAATGGGGCCCGGGGATCCCCTGCTTCAAATTCTTTGGGAATCAGGAAATGTTTTATCAAAAGTAGATTCCCATTACCAACTGTAGTGCTATTAAGTTAGCATATCTGAGGATTGTGTGTAAAAAATTTGTGAGCTATCATTAGATAAAATTTGACACTTGTAAAAAACGCTGATATGCTTACATCACTTTAAAAACTATAATTTTTTGGTAGCTTAATAATTTTTAAATATTTACTTGAGCTAACATTGGTTTATATCACTATATATGATTTAGAGGAATAGGTTCATAACTCCTGAGATGTGTATTACTACACCCCACCCACTCCAGGGCACCCATATCCCAAGTTATCCAAGAAAAGAGAAGGATTTAAAAAATCTATTTTAAAGAGATTCAAAGAGAAACAAATAGCTTCAGTATAGAAAACACCAATAGATGAAATCGTCTCAGAAGTAAAATTTGCTTCTTTTTACTATTGTTGAACTTTTAATCTTACTGTAAAAATAGAACTGACAGCAACTGTTCAAACAGAAACCAACCATGTTCCAACCCAGTGTCACCCTTGGCGAGAGGCAGGTTTGGAGACACAGACCGATGCCATTCAGCTACAGCAGAGTTCACCTGCCCAGCTCCGGCACAAGACAGCACAGCTCAGGTTGGATGAGCTACTAGGGGTTCAGTTTTGAATCTTGGGCTGGTCTTGAAAACAAACTAATTGGATTCAAGCTTGCATCAGCACAAAACAAGTCTTGGAAACAGCTGGTTTGGAAAATGGACCAATCAGATTTGAAAGGTAGGTACCTTGAATGAGGATATAAGTCAAGGCTTTGCTCTACTTAAGAGGTTCAGAGGGCTACAGAGTGACTTGGCTTGAGGATTCAGAGCGGCTTCAGGAGATACTGGACTTGAGGAAAGAGTCTCATCTGCACCCTCTCCTGAGAAGCCCTTCAACATAGAACTTTGGAGACCTTCACAGTCCTATGAGTCCTTTGAGAACTTTTTAGAACTTTGAGACCTGTGTTTCAGCTGCATTCATCGGTACTGCTAAGTCCAACATCTTGAGCTGTCACACTGGGGCCTGGTTCTCTAGCACTGCCTTTGAGAGCTCTTTTGTCCAGCAACTGGAACTGACCGACCCTGGCCTTCAGGTTGCTTCCACAATTCTGCAGTGCTGCCTCAGGTGCTCAGGTGCTCCTGATAGAAGGGAGAGATTCTAAATACCCACAGCTGCTACAGGTTAGTTGGATTGCAGTCCATTGCTTACCAGTGTGGGGCCAGCTGCAGGCTCTCATTAGTAGGACAATGCCATCTTGTACAAGCAGCTTTTAGTTTGGACTGCTGGACACCATGGACACTATCTGGGGTAGGACAGCTGGCCATTTGTGGCCTTAGGAACTCTTTCCTTATTTCCTTATTTCAATCACCTCTTTGTAAAAAACCCTGTTGTTGCACCCACTTGCTATTTGAGCACATGGGTGAGAACTCACAAATTATGATCTCTCTCACTGCTCTGCCCAGTTTCATTACCATATAAAAAGATTTAAAAAATAGTTTTTTTAGCCAAATGACTTGGCTGACAAATCCATAAATTAAGCTAACTTTAAAGGACCGTAGTTATGTAAGAGGAACAGTGAGGAGCAACCTCCATGCCAGTGGGTGGTGCTCATAACCAACCAATAGCAGAAGGTGGAACTTTCTATGCTCCTTCCCCTGCCCTGGGGCAGATATGAAAAAGAGGCGGAACTGGAGCTTTTTTAGCAGTTTGGCAGTTAGGCTGCTCAGACTTTGGCAATCAAAATGACTGGCGCTTTGACAATTGTATGGCTGGGGTTTTTGTGGTTAAACCACAGGTAAGGAGGGATGTCTGGAGAAGCTGCCCATTTGTCCCCATGCACCTTCAACTTGGATCTTGCTATCTGAGGTAAGACAGACCACATCTGGCCACATGCCAGCCTATAACTTTTCTCTTTACTCTCCTTTTTCTTACTATGTAAATAAATTCTGTTGTTTCTATTCCATAGGGTCTGTCTGCTTTTGGTGCTGTTCTGTGTTCTTCAGAGCTTGTACAAGGTCCCATCAAGTGGGTCTATCTCTGTTCTCCTCTTTGTCCTGTTTCAGTTGTTCCATCCTGCAGTTGAGGAAACTGAGGCTTACAGATATTATATGACTTTGCTAAGGTCATACAGATAGTAAATTGTAGAACTGTGTTTTATATAAGACAATTTGATGCTATTCTACGCAGTGTTTCATGCATTTTTCTAATTTGAATAATGTAGAATATTGAATCTGATTTTTACTTGAGCTAAAGTCAAAGCTGAAAAGAAAAGACACTCGGTATCATCTCATTCAAACTCACCCTGCACTATCACTGTCTGCTTGGCAGGGATAGTGATATTTAAAATTCCATGGGAGGTAACTGAGTTATATATAATTAGGCATTTCTGGTCCCCCATCTAAGATAGCTCATCCCATTCTGGATGTAGAGAGCACATCAGCTCTTTTTAGGAGCTGAAAAGTTGAACTTGAGCCTGAATCTGAACCCACAATTGAAGAAGCTCTACTGGGTCATCCAAAGTGTATATTTAGAGCTCACAAGGACCAACATTTGAACAATGATGTCACCGAGGACATCACCAGTCAGCACCACTCATGCAAATGCCTACTCTTGCCTTATTACAGAACAAGATGTTTGCTATCTTGTTCTCATTTCTCTCTTTTCTATTCCAATTTCAAAAATGGAAGGGAAAGAGAAGTGTGTAAAGTGCAAGGTTTCTAGCTCTATTCCTCATGCCAGAAGCTCAGTCTATATTGGGGGAGGAAGAGTAGATGCAATACAGACATTTTAAACCAGCTCAAACCAAGTTTTACATGTCAAAAGCATTCAGAAATTTGAAGAACCTACACTCTTCAAGGATTAAGACATGCAATTTTTTTTCTAGATCTATTTATTTATGCATACAAGAGCTGGGGTACAGGCCAGAGATGGGGGGGGGGTGGAAATGAGAGGATTCACCAGAGCCAGAGTGGGGAACGGAACAGGCAGACTGACTGAAATACACTGCTGAGGGGAGCAGCAGGCAAGGAGGAGATGTCTGCTGTGCCATATGGGTTTCTCTCTGGCCGGCTGGGGATAAAACTCATGCTGCAGAGGCTGCGGATGCAAATTTAACACTGCATGCCTGAAAACAGTGACTGAGGGAAATCAGGTACTCAACCCTCTTTCCATCTGAGACTTTTCAATAAGCTATTTTTGTAAACTACATATTTAATCAGAATTTCTCCATTATAATCAAACTTATACTGAACATTCACAGCAAGTGTAGTAAGGTCACATTAGGTCCTTTAGACATTTCTTAATGGCTAGAATACAGGAAAGAATTTGTATTGTACACATAGTCATAAGCATACAGTAGTAGAAAGGCTATGAGGACATTCATTGGATTTAAAAGGATGTTTGTTTTAAAATTGGAACAAATAATAATGACCTTAAAATTAGATCATTTTGATGCCTTTCATCTTCACCAGATACATGTAGACATACAAATAATTATTTACTTCAGGAGATGAGTCCTGGAACCAATGTCTTTTTATGGCAGTCATATTTCTTTAGGTTATCAATAAACTCTCTATTCCAAACCAAGGGGTAAAGATTATAATCCTTTTGGAATACTGTAGTCAATACTCTTTATTCAATGATAAGGTTAAAGTAAAACTGACTATACAGCAGAGAAACTTGGTGCCAATAACTTCATTAATAAGCCAAAGCAAGGGTACCACAGTCAGTCTCAAATCCATCTCTTTTGACAGCTCCTTACACTGTTCCTCTATTGTTTGATTACCTCTGCTTTGCTTTCTAGAAGCTTTCTCCAAAAGTGCAGGTTTATTACTGTAAGAACTTGAAGACGGGTGTACAAGTGGTGCCACATGAAATGGCAAACATGAAAAGTATACAGTGAATCTCTCAGGCTTGGAATGGGAACACAGAACAGCTTATCTGTGTATTAAGGCTGCCACTTAATTCAGTTGCTAGCGAGAAAGTTCATAGCATTCATGCTGGTAGCTGACTCAAATTTTAATGCTCTAGGGGTAAAAAAGAGACTACTCTATAACTCTGTGAAGTATGCAGAGGATAAGATCACTTGATATAAAGCCAATTGAAGAGCCTCCAATTTATGTCACCATACTTTATACACATGTATGGTTAAACTGCAGCTTACATATCATTCACAGCATACAGCAGAGTTCCGGTCTGAAGAACCAGCAGGCCACCTGTCTTTATTGAAAATGACACATTGGAATGTATCTGCAGTTGTTTGAATCTGGAGAGTGAGCCAAATTATTTTACCAGAAACCCTCTTGTAGGGATGGAATGTTTGCATGTGTCTATTGTTACAGCACTCAGGGATTGATAGAACACTTTGCTATTGTTGGGACCTGTCTCATCATTCAAGGAATGTGTCTGGCTGGCCGGCCATCCGGGACATCTCATCACTTTATGGAAGACTTAGTCCAAAATGAAACAACAGATCTGAGTGAGACCTCATTTATTCACTTTACTTATTGCTATCCCACTTTTCTTTGGTATTTTTCATCCAAGAAGGCAGTAGAAACAATTGTTTACTGATAGGCTTAGATGGGAACAAAGTTTCGAGATGTGGGTCGTTGGCCATCTGCAGTGTATTATCATGATATGAATGCCGGGAGGGAGAACACATTGGAGTCATGTACCAAGAGATAAATCATGTGTCTATTAATGGGAGAGATATGAAAATGTACTAATGGGGTGTTTGTGGAAGATATCATATCATATGCTTAAATTCCAGGCAATTGTTAAATGTTAGGGGCATATGTTGAACGCAACTTTATTCTACTTTTGATGTGAACCTACAGGAAAATTTCTCACCATGCTAAAATTTGCAATAAAAATTAAAATTAGATGTACACTTACATGAAGGTTTTGTTTTGGCTTGTTTTTGCTAACTTCACTGCCTAACGTTCTCTGAACAGTGGTTCTCAATTTGGCAGGATTGACATTTTGGACTACATGCTTCTTTCTGTGAGAGTGGTATTGTACCTTGTTGGATATTTTGTAACATCCCTATTCTATACCTACCAGATACCAATAGCATCCCTTCTAGTTGCAAAAAATCAAGATGCCTCTGGATATGCCAAGTATTCCTCAGAAAGCAGAGTTGTGTCTATTAGTATTACATAGAGATACATCATTATTAATGCATTTGATTAATTCAGTAAGAAGCAGTGGTAACATTCATAGACATTTTGGTAAGGCATATCATTCTGAAAATTTTCAGAAAGCAAGATGCAACATTTTGTTTCATTATAGAATGCATTTGATATTTTCCCCAATTTAGAAATGTTTTGTTTTACCTAGGGATCTACTAGCCTAGATTTCTACAGGCATTTTGATTTAGAAACAATTTTCCAGCATAATCACAGAAAGTTATATGTGCCATACTTGGTCAAACCTGTTAATCATATAGTCAGTTTATGATTTGGCTCTGATGCTCACCAAGGTATATTTTGAAGCTTTTAGAGATGCTTTGCATAATACCACATTCTAAAAAGATTTTCAAACATTCCTCATTTGCTTAAAATACTCATTATAAGCTACACTATTAGTGTATTTAAGACTTTTTAAAAAATATATATTTTTAATTTTATTTATACAAGCACTGGGTACAGTCAGAAGCACGATATGGTGAAAGAATTCACCAGAGTCAGAGAGGAGAGCAGAACAGGCAGACTGATGAAGTACACTGCTGAAGGGAGGAGCAGGTGGCAGGAGGGGTCTGTGTGCCATGTGGGACCCTCGCCCTGCAGCCGGGGATTGAATCTGTGCTTCAGAGGCTGTGGGCAGCTTTGCAGCCCAGCGCTCAACCACTGCGCCACCGGGGAGGCCCTGTATTTAATATGCATTTTGCACCCACTTGTATATAAACTCTGTCTTTTCGAGGTAGTGAAATTTTAAAGGTTGGGGAGTCCAAAGACATTTCCATAGTGTAGCCATAGAGACTGTTTCATAAGGGACACTTCTATTCCAGCTGCCAGCAGAAAATACTCGGCCAGTTTTTCTCTTTCTGATAGTCCCTGCCGCCCGCTCTATCTTTTAGGGTTTTGTTATCTACCAAGAAGGAAGACAGAGGCTTGTGAAGTCTTGCCAGTTTGACCCATTATTTATCGACCTTTGACTGAATCACACAGACCTTTTTGTTTTGTTTTGTTTTAAGGGTTTTACTGTTAATTCCTTTGGGGAAAAAATTGAAAAGATAAAAATAACAAATGTGGGAAAGTAAGGAAGGTTATGCACATTTACAAAGTTCTTACAATCCTGTTCCTTTCTATGACTCGCCTCTGAAGATAGGAATTGGAAATTTCCCTTTGATTTCTGTCCTGTGATTTTATTTAAACAGTGAGGTTAAGCCAAACCTCACTTCTCCTCAGCCCCTTCTATGCAGTAGGCGAGGGACAATCTTTTCCCCTTGAGGGATTCTGACTCACGATGAGGAAAACTTGAGGCACCGGCAAACTTTCATGTTTTGTCCCCCATTAAACTGGTCTTTATTCACAAGGAGTTAATTCCTTTCAGATAATTTCTCACAATATGTTACACCCGGCTATCTGATGTCTTGATTCCTTACCCATACCAAATAATGCATGTTTTTTTTTTTTAATTTTTTTTCAAACTTTAAGGTGTGCTCCTTGTCCTTACGTTTTATATTTCATTCATAGCATCTTTAAGTCTTATTTATTTTCATCTTAACTCATCTGAAATTCTATCTTCTTAAATTTTCCTCCAATTAGACACTTTCTTACACTGTGATACCTAAGAGTATAGAGGAACTCATTTTGATAGAAGGTTAGATCCCTCCACTTAACAAACACATATTTTCAATTAGGGATGGACTCTTGGAGGCACTGGGGATACAGATGGGAACAAACAAAAAGTTTTGCTCTCACCAAGCTTCCATTCTAATGGGTGGAAACAGTAAAAAAAAAAAAAAAAGCACAAAATGTGTTAAATAATGATAAATGCCAGAGGTATTATAAGGCAGGAAAGGAGTAGAAATTGCTGGTTTATAGGGAAGTACTTACAATTTTAAAATGGGGTGGCTAGGAGAGATCTTAGAAAAGAGATATTTTAGTAAAGGATTTAGGAAGGGGAGGGAGAGAACCATGTGGATTTCTAGATTAGCAAACTAAGAGTAACAACAATTCATGTACCTGCTAGAAGAAAGGGCCAGTGCAAAAGCCCAGAGACAGGAACATACCTGGAATATTCCAGGAAGAGTAAGAAGTTTAATGAGGGTAGAGTAGAGCAAGTGAACCGAATAAGTCAGAAACATTGCAGAAATAATACTTTTCCTCCTGTTCTTTGTAATATATTCAGTGTGTTGTAGGACATTTTGAAATTAGCAGATTATTGTGCAATGTCTTAAATAGATCTTAAAAGACATCAGCCCAGGGATTTCTTATTATCCAGTGTTGATTATCAAAAGTATTATATCTATTTGAATCATTCCAACAAGTTATAAAAGTGCTCATACATTTGTTCAATTCTTGGCTTTCTTCTTGGCAGTCACATCAGAAACATAACAACATAATAAAACAAAACAAACCAAACGCATTGGCAAGTCAGGTAACTAATGGAACCTTTGTGGCTAAGTAGCTAATTCCTAATGAGATCCAGGGAGCTTAAAATATGTGTCAAGAGGGCCTCCTCTGGTGGCACAGCGGTTAAGCACTGGGCTGTGAAGCTGCCTGCAGTCTCTACAGTGCCGGTTCGATCCCCGGCCCCCGGCGAGGGTCCCGCATGGCACACAGACCTCTCCTGCCGCCCGCTGCTCCCCTCAGCAGTGTATTTCGTCAGTCTGCCTGTTCTGTTCCCCGCTCTGGCTCTGGTAAATTCTCTCACCCTCCTGTGCTTCTGACTGTACCTAGTGCTTGTACAAATAAAAAAAAAAAAAATCTTAAAAAAATAATATGTACCAAGAGTTCAGGGGGCTGAGGGCAACTTATTTTGCTAGTGCATTCTCATGGTTATCAAAGACAAGGATTTCAGATCACATTCACGTCAGGACTTAGAGCAATCAGAAATCCATTTATTTAAGGAAATAAAATCCAATGCAACTGATTTAAATAATAAGAGGGAATTAATTGGTTCACATATAATTGAAAAGAGTGAAGGAGTCAAACTTCAGGGATGGCAATACAGAAATTTAATGATAGTATCAAGATTTTTTTTTTTTCATCTGAACATTCTGACATCTGTGGAGTTAGTTTCACCCTAAGGTTAGCTGTCCTAAAGATGCAAATATGTCTGCTGGGCCTCCAGGACTTCACATTCATAAGATGCCAACTAATGTGAGAGAACCAACATCTTTGTCCAGAATTCTCAGCAAACTCTTTCAATGGAATTGATGTAATTAATTTGTCTACATAGCTCTAAACAAATCAGTGTGGTCAGAGGGACGTTATGTGACAGAAGCCAGGAGATGATACCAAGTTCTCTTGAAACTCATCAAAGTAAGAAGTAGGATACAGTTTTCCAAAACAAATTGAGGGATTCATACAACACTGGGAAAAAGATGCCAGGAAGTAAGTGTAAAATGTCCTCATATTGATAAAAGTTGTCTGTGCATTTATTTTTATACTACCTTGTGTGTAGTGGATCCTTATATTGATTGACTTAATAGTTATTGAATGAATAAACATTCCTTATTAAGAATATGAATGACAAAAAGTCATAATAATCCTTACCTTTGTATATTTTGTAGAAAAATTTGTATTCTAAAATCCATGTTGAAATCTGTGTATCACAGCTGTACTATTTCTAAGGAATGACCTTACCTCTGATTTTACAGTCAAAGCTCTCAGTAGAATAATTTGAAGGAAAACATGTACCTGTTTTGGAATAGAATTAAGATACTCTGGGAAGAAAAATTTCACATCTAAAGAAGCATAGTAAAGTTCAGGTAAATTTTCTTTGCATCTTAAAAAAAGTCAAACAACTTTCATTGCCTTTTCTTCTAAGTCAAAAGTCAAGTTCACTTTCAAGTAAACTCTTCTCTTTTGCAAATTCCTCAGTTCATCAGGGAGTCAGATGTTATTTAGAAGTTACGATTTTGCACAATGCTAAATAGTTTATATGTTATTTTATTTAATTCTCACAAGCCTCAGAGGCTGTGTAGAATAGAGACTAAAAATCCAGATACTGGAATTCACTTGCTTATGATCAAATCTTGACTCTTTCAGCTGCTAGTTTTGTGACCTTGGGCAGGCTGCTTAATTCTTTGTGTCTCAATTTCAAATCTTTTAGATAGGCAGATAGTGTTTATCTCTCACTTTTGTTATATGGAATAGTTGAGTTAAAATCTGCAAAGTACAAAAGAGCTGTCTGAAACATGGTAAACATTCAATAAGCATTATCTACTGTGACAATGCTGCTGCTTTCTCTTTTCCTATGTGGGAAATTGTGGCTCTAGAAACCTCAGTTACCCTTCCACAGTCCCAAAGTGGGAAAGTCAAAAAGCCAGATTCAAGTGAAGGTGTGTTGGACTTTGACCCCTTAGCTTTATATCTATACTGATACCTTCAACCCTGTTTACTGACATATACACACAACTCCTTTTTAATTTTTTTTTTTTTTATTGAGGGAATGGTTTACTCACTGCATATGATTGTAGGTACAGGTTCAGATGTATGTTACCACACAACACCCACCACAAAAACATCCATAATCCTTCACATAATCCATTGGGTCTGTCATCTGGGCAAAATCAGGACTTTGAGTATTCTTCTTAAGTACTGCAGGGTTCTAGCACTGGGTTTGACATCCTGTGTGAGTTCAGTAGATACTGATTATTTGTTCAGAGACACCCTATGGGGAATACTCATTCAGGTTGGCATTATAAAAGACGCCAGAGCTAGATGGTCGCTTTCCTTTTTTTTTTTTTAAGATTTATTTATTTATTTATTTATTTATTTATTTATTTATTTATTTATTTATTTAGACAAGCACTGGGTACAGTCAGAAGCGCGGGAGGGCGAGAGAATTCACCAGAGCCAGAGCAGGGAGCAGAGCAGGCAGAAGGACCGAAGTACACTGCTGAGGGGAGCAGCGGGCGGCAGGAGAGGTCTGCGTGCCATGTGGGACCCTCCTGTGGTGGCCGGGGAGCAGCCAGGGATAGAACCGGTGCCGCAGATGCTGTGGGCAGCTTCTCAACCCAGCGCTCAACCGCTGTGCCACCGGGGAGGCCCTTTGAAAATATATATCTTCACTTAGGAGAATGGGGTACATTAATTCTCCTCTTTAATTTACTCTCAAAATTATGCCACAAAGCAGATGTGGCCATCAAATGAATTGCTTGTTAAGTTAGACAAACTGGAAGGGCAATGGGAATCAGATTAACAGGGCTTAATAAAAGAGAATTTTTTGGTTCACATATAATAGACATGACTGTAGGACTCAAGTTTCAGGGGTGACTAACTATGGAAACTTAATGATACTACTAAGAATTTTTCTGACTGTAATTTTTTCCACTTAATTAAGTGTTCACAATTATTAGGGCAAAACTAGAAAGCAGATATGTATCTATATGTGAACAGAGACCAAAATGTTCACCAGTAATATTTGCAGATGATGCATTGATGGGGGACAGTTTTACACAGGGCATCATAATTTTTTATTTATTTAATTATTTTTTTTCCATTATTGTTCATTTTTAAACAATATTTGCTTCCCCTCACCCCTCAGATGTAGTCCCCATAGTGTTTCTTTCACCAATGCACCCGTGCACCGTCGCCTTAGTCACCTGTGTTCCTCCCTCCCTCTGATCCCTCTCCCTCCTCCTCCTCTTCAGGATGTCTCTGATTTATAATTGTCTGTTTTTTGCGTTGTTGTGTTTTGTACTGTTATTGTTTTTTTACACTGATGTCTTACTTGGTTCCCCTACATTCCTGCTATAAGTGAAACTATCCAATTTTTTTCTTTTTCTTTCTGGCTTATTTCACTGAGCATAATTCCTTCTAGCTCCATCTATATTGCTGTGAATGGCATGATTTTATCTTTTTTGATTGCTGAATAATATTCCATTGTGTATATACACCATATCTTGTTGATTCAGTCATCTATTTTTGGGCATTTGGGTTGTTTCCAGGTTTTACTTATCGTGAATAGTGCTACAATAAATATAGGGGTACAGGTGGTCTTTTGAATCAATGTTTTTATGTCCTTTGGGCAGATCCCATAGGGTAGAATTGCGGGGTAATATGGTAGCTCCATTTTTAGTAGACTGAGGAATCTCCAGACAGCTTTCCATAGTGGTTAGACCAGCTGGCACTCCCACCAGCAGTGTAGGAGAGTTCCTTTTTCACCACATCCTTGCCAACATTTGTTGTTGCTTATTTTTTTTTTATATGAGGGCACCATAACTTATGTTGAGGACTCTAAGCTTCCTCTTAAAGGAGGATTCATCTATTGTCTGCCCAGAATAGCAGTTAATCCAAGTCATCAAGAAAAGCTCTCTATTGTGGTATGCAATGTCTAAAAGAAAACACACCAAAAAATGTCAATCTTGTGATTTTAGATATGTTTATTTTTTCACTCCATATTTTCTTTTATAAGGTAGGCACTACTTTATAACAAAACAAAGTTGTATCTAAAAAACCTGGTAACACTGAACTTTCATCCAACTTGAATTATTGGAATAACTGAAAAATTTCAACTTAAGAATGTATGTTTATCTTGATCTATGTTGAGTTTGTGATGGTTTTTGAGAGGTTACATTAATATCAAACAGCATAAAGATGGCTTTATACACCAATTAGAAACAGTTCCCAAGCATTTTAAGATCTCTGTACCAGGGGAGATAGAACACACACACTCACACACACACACACACACACACCCTCATAAGCACCAAACATATCACAAACAAAAAAGTTCGACAAATTCAAATACACAGGCATTTGTCAAAGAAACTAATTACATCCATATACTGTGCCTCTGTTTTAGAAAGAATTTCATGGCAAATTGAGTCACCGAACAGGTGATGCATAACATATTGAAAACATTGTTCTTTGGTCTTAAGAGGTTTTTTTGTATTTTTTTTTTTTGACCAGCAGTAAAGTTCTCTCCCCACCACCCTCTCTCCTCTCTTTCTCTCTCTTCCTCCTCCCTCCCTCTCCCTCTCATTCCCTCCATCTTTTGGTGGTTTATGCATTATCCAAAACATATTTAACAACAACCCAAAGACTGAGAGCTAATTACATTTCACAGAGTACATTATAACTTGCAGTCCATGTGTTTTTATTCTTCAATATTTAGAGGGGAGTTTAAAGACAAAGGCATGTCAAAAAATGACGTGTGCGTGTGAAATTGTCAGAGGAATCTGCAATTTAGTAGGATCTAGAACATTTTGCACTAAATGATCCAAAAGAAGAAAACCAGATTAGTCTGATCTCTCACTGTGCTAAGCATGATCAAATTAAGCTGAATAACTAAACCATGCTAGCTAACAAGGTTGATGGGCAACAAGGTAAAAAGTCAGAAAAGAATAAAGAATTGTTACACAAAAAAATTGACCTTTATGTCTTTGGAATAGGGTTCCTGCCAAAAAGAAGACTGCTTTGGAGGAGAATTTAATTCAGAACATTGAGCCCTATAAAACCCCTTTGTCAGCACTTTTGCACTTGATACATTTTGGCAACAAACAAAATGGAAAGGAACATTTTAATGCTTTTCCAACATTATTTCAATATGAAAGAATTATTTTTACTTCTTTATTTTGGAAACAGTTAATATACTAGAGAAAAATATGAAAATAAAAGGCTCTAAATCTGATCATGATTCAGTTTAAAACTATTTTCCTTTGTCTTCTACATTCATAGATTTACTATAGTTCTATTTTTAATCTTCAGGAACTTTGGTCCATGGTGCATTACTCTTGTAATTCTCATGCTCTAGTTTCTCTTCAGTTTGTGTAAATCTTTCTCTAATTCAACTGAAAGCAATGAAATATATTGATATTTTTAAATGCTGAGTGTTCAGCTAGAGGATAAGAACAATAACAGAGGTTATGATAGAGGATTCATCCCACAGGTATCATTATGTATCCAGAGCGTTCTTAGGGCAATAAGCAGAAACTCTCAAGACCCACTCTGGTTCTTCGGAAACGGGGATAACAGTGCATGTTCAGAGGAAATGGGTTCCAGTCTGTATCAAACCTAGCTCAACATCACCTCAATAAACATTTTTTTTCAAGATTTATTTATTTATGCATACAAGAGCTAGGGCACAGGCCAGAGGTGTGGGGGGTGAGAGAATTCACCAGAGACAGAGTGGGGAACAGAACAGACAGAATGCCCGAAGTACACTGCTGAGCGGAGCAGAGGGAGAGACAGGAGAGGTCTACTGCACCATGTGGGCTGCTTCCTGGGTGGCCAGGAATCGAACTCCTGCTGCAGGGGTTGCAAATTGCTTCACAGTGCAGTGCTTAACCCCTTGCGCCATCAGGGAGGCCCAACCTCAAAATACTTAACTAAAAAATCAATACTAGCCATATTATTAAATATATAAATAAATAAACATAAAATCTGCATCCTGGGGGCAAAGGGTGGAGGGTATATCTACTGACTGAAGAAGGAAACATCTAGGATTTTACCACTAAATTCAATGTTGAATCCACATTTGTTATATACATATTTGTTCTGGCAATTATATTTTAAAATGCTAAAATCCTCTTTGTTAATAATTGTTCTTTTACAAATTAGAATTAAATGTTTAAATGTATTTTGTATATTGAAAAAATAAAACCTAGCTCAAGTTTACTCTGAAGCAATTTTGGAAAAACAAAACTGTGGATCTTATTTTGAGCAGTTTCTGATTTACTTCTCGCAGCTGAGTCAGAACCATGAGGTTCCTTGATGTGGAATCCCTAAACCCTGGTTCACATAGGTTGCCCTAGAGGTATACTGATCTATGATAGTTTTCTGTCATAGAATAGGGAGAAACTCAGGGTGAACTAGAGTCTTCCAAGCTGTGGAATTGTTCTGAGCTTTAACGATATGGACCCCATTTTTCTTTGTGTATTTTGAAGTAGTATAGAAACACTAAGATGATAATGACATTCATGTAATTCTTTTCATTTTTCTTTGGTTTTGACCTCATTAAAAATATGAAACAGTAAGACAGACAGATATACTTACTGTGAACTGGAGTCCCAAATATATTCAATGCTTGCAATTCTCTTATCCAGTTCTCAGCTTTGTGTCTCTCCTTAGCATTGTTACAGCTTTATTTATTTAGATAGTTGTTTACAGCTACTTTATCTTCAGATTTTTCTTATTCAAGACAAATTGCATTTAAATGTACTCAGCTAATCACTAAATGTACTTTATGGAAGAGAAAGCCCAAGCAGACACATCTGAGGCAGTGACAGCAGAACAATCCAATCATTCATTTAAATAAATCAACCTAAATGGTTTATGCATAAGAAGTTCAATAAGTTATACATCTCAGAAGTTAGGCTGTGTTTATCAGAATTTTAAAAGCTTTTATCCTCTACAAAATATTTCTATCTAAATCATGGTGATGACATTACATTTAAAATAAAAGGAAGACTGAAAAATCCCCTTAAATTTCCCTATATTTGTAGTCAGGCATAGTGATTAACACAAGTTCAGTTTTCCATTACAGGGTAATACAGTGATAAGATAAACTTCAATTTCAAGGTTGAAATAATACTGCTTAACTCTACTGTGTATTTTCACCTTGAATATTTTGTTTTTAACTGGAGTAGTTATGTTCCAAGTAGTTAAGATGCAGTAACTCTCTTTGAAGCCCTGAAAATCTAATCACTTAAACAAAAAAGATTTTATTCCCATAAGTTAACTGTTGGCAATTGTAGATGTTTTTGAGCAACCTTATATTCCAGAGTTCTGCCACACTTTTTGACTAAGGAATAGGATACTTTGCTTCCTAGTGCCATCCACTATTTCGTAAAAGAAAACTGATTTACTTTTACGTCGAGATTTTAGCTCCTTTCACCAAAACAATATATCATTAAATTATTTGTATTGATTTTTCCATAGAAAGGAAAAGCTTTCTAAATATCAAGCCCCATTTTCTTTATAAGGAAACAATCAGGATTTGTAACCATCTCCACGCAGGCCTATTAAATTAGCTAGTTTTCTACTTTTTCATATCCTTCAGCAAACAAGTTGCAAACCAGTCTGTGAACAATCTTTGCTCTAATATTCTGAAATACACTCTTGATTCTTTTATATGAAGAGATTAGGTTTCTCTAATTTATTTTGGGCAGAAAATCAACATTTTAACTCCTTGAATTTATACAATAGAAGCATTTTTCATCTGTGACAAGTGGATAGTGCCAATTAAAATCAAGGAGAACAGAGAATGTTTAAAAAGTACTATTAGAGTTGACATCTGAGATGATTTTTAAGAGCAAGATGGCAGTGAAACTTACTAATGCGGTAACCATTTCTCACACATTTCAGAAATAACTAGTGACATGTTGAGGTAGACCTTTAGGATCATCTGACATCATGTAAGAAGGAATTGCCCAAGTTAACAGATTGTGAAATATAACCTTCCATCAAAACAGGTAATACTCTTAAAAAGCCACATATATGGTATATTTATGGCCATGCTGTGACATCTGATTTTTGGCCAAGTCTCGACATTAGAGTGTTTGGAGAAACTTTTGCTATTACTGTTAATAAAACATGATTTGTATATGACAGCTAAATCAGATAGGAAGAGAACCAAAACCAAAACATCTGCCTCAAGCATGGGAATATTAATTGTAATCAACACATTACAAAATACTACCAAAAAGTTGTTGACCTAAAAATCACTTACGAGCTCAAAAGTGAAATGGTATGTTTTCAGTGGCATATACTTACAATTCTCTGAAATATCCTTATAATGACAATGACAGTGAAGTCAAATGATTTCATGATATAAATAAGATTTAGAACTTACAAATATCTAAAAATTCTAAAATTTCTTAAAATTACAATGTTTTCATAGGTTAGCTCTGATGGTATAAAATTTAAAGTATCCCACAAAAAAGAAGCATAAACTTTTCATGAAAATTCAGTCACCTTTTGGAACAAAAGGCTCTTCTGTTAGCAGAATAGATGAATATGTAATGTATTTGTTGAATGCAAATATGTATTGACTGAATGCATGAGTGACTGAATGAATGAATTAGCTTACTCACATTCCTGTGAACATTATCTATACTATTCAAAGACATCTTATTATTCTCAAATGGAAAATCAGAGCAATGTCATTCCAAAAGCCAAGTGATAAAACCTTTATGAAATGAGTACTTACATATTACGTCTATTCAATTTGATGGAACCCCACAGAAACCTGTGAAAGCTTTCCTGAATTCTATATGAAGTATGTTAAAGAATTAAATTTAAGAAATATTCTTTACTGCTTCTATAACAAGGGCCCATGAGAGAGTGAACCCCAGAATCTGCCAACTCTAGAATCCACCACATTTGACCTTCATTCATACATGCACATCTCAATTGGTTACAGGTTCTCAAAGACAACAAAGCTTCCTTGAGTTTGCAGGGCAGAAGGCAAAAGAAATAACTGGCCTCTTGAGTACTGTCTTAGAGACCTTTAACAAATATCATCTTACAAATTCAAAATTAGAGCAAATATAAACATGAGAGAAAATAGCCAGGGTGGTTATGAGTTTCACTTTCACATTCTGAGCACTTCTGTTTCCATAATAAATTTAAATGTACATTTTATCAGAAGAGTTGAGAATAGTACTGAAGGAAAAAATCTATATGTTCAACATTGATCTGTGCAAATGCTTGAAAATAATATTTCAGAAATATATATTGGGACTATTAACTACTCACCACACTATTGATCATGGGCCTCATGATTTTGGTCTTGCTAGAAGGAATGAGCTAGATAATTTGGATGTGATTCTGCTTTAGATAATGACCTTGAGAAGTGGAAGTGTGCAATTTGCTTCTGATGTTTTCTCTATAGACTTCTTTAATTTGACACTGGATGTTTGAAAAACAATCCTAAGATTGTTGCTTTTTTGTAAAATTTGAAATATCTGCCATACCTAGAATATCATGCAATTAAGTTGTTGAGAGCAGCTGACTGGTCAGATAGCACCTGAATTAGCTAGGAAAGGCTCACCCCAGTGCGAGGTTAAGATAATGAAAGCTTAGCCCTTAAAATTTTGTTCTGATTTTCTTCCAAACTTAGGGTATTGTCTAAATGTTGTGTCATTAGTCCTAATACATCCCTAATATGGCTCCAGTCAAGTGCAAATTAAAATCTTTCCTTTATCTATTCTGTTGCAATTCTAGTATCCTTTGATATGGGCTTGCCTAAATAAGTTTGATCACAGGCGCCATAGTAATAATTAGATGGATAGATGGGAAAAGTAGATTGACTTAAGGGTTCACCAAGTTGCATCTCTGTTATTGTTGAGGATCCATTAACCACTAGTTTTCTACTTAAGCTTTTTCATTGTGCTAAAAGCTTCCATATTTTTTAGTGAATGGCTATCATCTTCCAAGGCTAAGACATCACTATTTCAACTAGAAGACGGTAAAGCATTTCTAAACAAAAGAAACAGTAGAGACTCCCATGTAATGGATCCCTATTTATTTTTAAAGTAATCAATAGTTGTTTGCAAGTAATTGCGTAGTATAATCTGTAAGGAAGGTAAGACTGAAAACACACATGAGTTTTGAGATGGTCTAATCTGCTCAAATTAGTGAACAAATTACAGATTATCCTGAGACATGCAGTTTTGTTAAATCATCATTGTGACCCTTTCAAGGCTGGCTTTGTACTGTATTTTCCTTATGAATTTCAAAGGAGTAGTAGACTTCCTTGAACTACTGAACTACCATAGTGATTGCAGTTAAGTACTGCATTTCTATAGAAATCAATGAAGCTAATCATACAAACACAGTTCAACATTTCCCATTCAGCAGTCTTGAAAATACTTGAATATCATAATTGGTCTGCAACTGAGCACATTTTGTTCTTCAGATTCTGAGGGGATGAAGTATCCTTCTCAATTCACCATGTAAAAGTGAATAATGAAAGACATAAACCACAGAAGATTGTTGTTGATTTTAAAGAAACTACTCTTGAAATGGTTGCAGAAGGCTGTAGTCTCTTATTCCTACTACTAAATAATAGTAGTGAGCACTGCAAGCAAGCTGATTTTTTCCAAGCAATGCATTTTAAACTAGAGCCTTATCTTTCAGGGGAAAAATGTCTTTTATTTATCAAAGAAGCTAAGGAATAATAATTAATGGTTCTAAAGGACATAGTAGGTGAAGACATTGTGCTAAACATGTAACTCAGCATCTGATCTGGAAACTATTATCTTATGAAGAGGGCATTATTGTTGTCTCTGTTTTGCAGATATGAAAACTGAGACTTAGCTTCCTATCCAAGTGTACAGGATCCAAGTGTATCTGAATGCTATAGACTCGAGTTTATATGTGATGCTTCTTCTAACTTGGTCAGAAAAAAAAAAAAAAAAAAAAAAAGACCAGTTTGGCAAGTGTTTTGTGTTTTGTGCATAAGACTAAAAAGGTGTATTTCTGTATGCTGCTTGTTGGCTAAAAATATGGTGAACAAAACAGAAAACATTGATTTTAGTCATCACCCACATCTGATTTATACTTCAAATTGCAGTAGTTCTACAAATGTTAAAAGATTTTCTCTGACCTTCTGTCCTTTTTTGCTTTTAATCTATGAAGTCAAGATAATATCTGCTTTCTAAATATGCTTCAAGAATATCAAGAATATTTCTTGCACATAAAGAATATATTGACGCATTGATGCAAGAAACAGTTGTCTCTTTTTTATTTATGCATACGAAATCTGGGGTACAGGCCAGAGGTGTGGGGGGTGAGAGGATTCACCAGAGATAGAGTGAGGAGCAGAACAGGCAGACTGAAATACACTGCTGAGGGGAGCAGTGGGCGAGTCAGGAGAGGTCTGCTGCTCCATGTGGGCTGCTTTCCAGCCGGCCAGGAATCACACTGGTGCTGCAGTGGCTGTGGACAGCCTCATAGGTTGTGTTTTAACCCCCTGTGCCACCAGGGAAGCTGCAGAAACTGTTATCTCTTAAAAGGAAAGTCCAACACTTTCTCTGGGGTAGTCTTCACATTGAAGTCATCACGGTGTTTGGAGTCATAAAAAGTGGCCAATTGTGCACAATTTGTAAGATTTTTAAGGCAATTTCTACAGAATCCCAGCGATTATAGCCTAAAACATGTTAGGAATTGAATGAATATTTTAAAATTAATTCTTTCCACTTGATGAATCTATTGAAACTGAAAGAAAATTAATTCCCACTAATATGCAAATGGCTTAAAATAATAATCTATCCTAATGTGCTTGTTCATCAAAGAAAAGTTACAATGAAATTTCATTGTTTGGCTTTGAAGTGTGTGTTTTCTCTCGTGGTAATGGTGTCTAAATTTCCTTGGGGAAATGCCAATTCTCTTATTTCTTCTGAGTTGTACTCATTTCTACTATTTCAGTTTTCCAGGGATAGTGCACATATCAGGTAAATGGGACATTTTATTTCTTTGACCTTCAGGCCAGAGATGGGCATGTAACTGATCAAAGTGAGTAACACTCACTGAGGCCCTTTCTGGGATTGCTAGAGAGGCAGGTGGTTTTACCAAATGTGTCAGGCCTTTTCCAGTAATATCTTTTAACCCTTAAAATAAAAATGAAGTCTCTTAGACTGAAAAATAATAGATACAAAGATAATAGCAGGGCCTCCCTGGTGGTGCAGGGGCTAAAGACATAATCCTATCAAGCTATCCCCAGACCTCTGCTGTCTTGCCTGCTGCTCCCCTCAGCAGTGTTTTTCAGTAGATTCTCCCATTCTGTTTCCCACTCTGTCTCTGGTGAAGCCGCTCAGCCCCTGTACCTCTTGCTTGCACCCCAGTTCTTGTGTGCATAAATAAATAAATCTTGAGAAAAGATAATAGCAATTTTCTTGTTAAAATTTTAAAAAGTGAATCAATAAATGTTGCACACATTTTCAGAAAGAGTGTGAGCAAGAGAGATATTCAAGACATTTTGTTCAGTACAAAACCATTTTCTGGTACACACAGCATGAAGGGCAGTAATCATTAGTACACTAGAGCAGAATACTGATTAGTATAAAGGTATCACTACAGTATCTTAGTTAACTGCATGGAGTTCATAGGTTTTTGAAAGTATTGATAAAATTTGGATTGAGTCTAAGTATTTTGTCCTTGACTCACTGAAATTTCATTAGATGTGGGATACTACCATGTAGAAATGTCACCTGTATGTAACTCTGTATCCTCTATGTTCATAAATGTTATTAATTGTTTTATATTTGTAGATTAAGAAAGAAAAATAAAATTTATATATGAACTATTTAGAGATGTCTGTAAAATTTTTGAATTGACAACTCAGATGAATAACAAATATTTTATTTGAATAGGTACTCACTAAAGAAGTGAGTAATAATATGTCAATAATCATTTTCTCATGCTTTTCCAGATACAATAAACTTAAAAGTGACAAAAACACAGAAAACCTATAAGGAAAGAAATGTTAACTACCAAATAATAGTTGATATTCTGGCATAGTTTATTCATGAAATCTTAGAACTGTAATTACATAGTGATGAGAAACTATTTCCCCAATCTCTCTAAAATCTATTTTAATATGACTGTAATTTGTTTCATTTTTATTCTTATGTTCAATAGTATCGTAACATTGTAAAATGAAAATGCAAACAACTTCTGTCAGTTATAATCATGTTTGATTAGTGAATAAACACAATTTGATATGACACTTCAACTTAAAATTGTCTTTCACTATGTTAATTTTTACTTAATAAAGTGGAAAAAACAACATTTTATTCATTAGAGGCTTATTTTCAATGGAAAGTGGAGTAAGTGGATATATAAAATGTGTAAATGAAATTCAAACTAGATAAAAAGCATGTTAGGATCTGTAGAAATAATATTTGTGAGCAAGATTGTCTGTAGAATGTGAGGATTTTGATAAGATACCACTTACATGACTGAGTTTTATATTTTCTCTCTCCTGTACATTATTCTAGTGGCACCAGAGTGATTTTCATTGATGGGGTAGACCATGTTTCTTCTTGATGGAACAGCTAACTCAAATGGCTTGTTTTATTTTATAATCATAGTGAATATTTTCCTTGTGCCAATTCTTGTATACACTTAAGATTCCTTGAGATATGTGAATTCAATGTTACAGGCATGGCAATGCTGATGAGTAATACCTACTAATTTATGACATAGTGCAAACATAATTATGAAAAATGTTTGAGATTTCAAGGGTCCATTTAAGAGCCACATGTTTCACACTTCAATTCCAAATGAGTTGAAAAATAAGACAAATGAAGAAGTCAAATGTGAAAGAAAAAAATTAACTTTGAAAATTATCAACTGATATTTCTCTTATTGGCCAATGTGGACTACAGCTGAAAATAACCCAGATTCCTGGTATTGAAAGTTAAAATTTAGGTAGAATTTGGGGCAATCAAATGCTTCCACCGTGACAGTAAAAATTCATGGCCAAGTTGACAATTTGAACATAGCCTGTACTCCATGGGCAGACCCTCTCTTTCAAGAGATGGAAAGGGACTTGGCTTATTGGTACTACTTTTCATTCTCAGCTTCCCATTCTGCCTAAGAATTTGTGTGTGAGGAGGGGTGAATGAAGAAGTGGAAGATTGAAGAATTTGCGCAAATAGAGCTTACTTCACATAGAGAAAACAGGTTTTCTAACAAATGCCACTGAAAAAAAAATCAAACACTTAAATAATCATTTAATTTTAAATAATTAGGGCACAAATAGATGTATTTTCAGGGTTGATTGTCAATTAAAAACAAACAAACAAAAACTTGACATTAATTCATGAAGTTAATGCATCTATTGGATGATAACTATGGGTTAGTCATTGGTGATACAAAAAATGAAATTCATGTTCTCTGCCTTTAAGGTATTTACAGTTCAGTAGGAAAACAGATTTTCAAGCAAACCAATGGAACATAATATTGTCAGTTTAAATATGTTCAATATGAAGGTGGGACTTAAAGGGGTAACTCCTTAGGTTGAAGTGGAAGTCAGGGGAGACTTCTCAGTGAAAGCAGCATTTAGGTTGAGACCTGCAAGTTAAGCAGGAATCTGCCAGTTGAATAAGTTAGGGAAAGTGATTTTTACAGAACTTGATGTTCACAGGTACAAAGGCATGAGAGAGTGAGTTTTTGTTGAGGTCCCTGGGGAACTTCAAGTAGCTGCATTGAAAACTGGAATTAAAAAATTTATCAATAAACCAAAAAAACACTTTGCACTGAGTAGTTTGCTAAGTGTTCAGCATGGGTTATTTTATTTTACTCTAGGAATTAGTTAATATTACTATCCTATTTTACTAATAGGAAAATTGAGGTGTAACGAAACAAAGTTACATGGCCACAAATGGAAATGAATGTAGTATTTAATGCCAGATACTGTGATTCCCAGGGTTTGTGATTTGTCTATTGGGTTTTGCTTCTGAAATGGGGAGTGATAAGAAATGAATGTGGACCTATACATAGATGGTGACAACATCTTAAAACAATTTGTAGCTCACGATCATAGATTTAGATTTTTATCCTGTGATCAGCATTGATATATTTGACACTATGATAGGCAAAATCTTTGCAGACAGAAGAGAGAAGTTTATTCAAAGTAGTTTTTCTTTAATTCAATATTTATAAATTAAAACAAAACTGAGCTTTATTCAGTTACAAATAAACTACTATTCTCTCTTGCCTATCCAAATCAAAGTGCATTTATCATACCTCTTAATGCAAATGACACCAACCATGGATTTATTTAAAGAGAATGCCATAATTATCAATACTGTCTACATTCTATGTCCACACAATTGCATAAAAGTGTTAATAGTTTTCAGTTAAAATAAAACTTCCAAATTAGGGGCCTCCCCAGTGGTGTAGCGGGTTGAGCACAGCCTCTGCAGCATGGGTTTGATTCCTGGCCAGCCAGGGAGATAACCACTTGGCGTGGCAGACCTCTCCTGCCTTACCAGCTGCTCCCCTCAGAAGTGTTTTCCATCAGTCTTCCTGTTCTGCTCCCCACTCTGTCTCTGGTGAATTCTCTCACCCTCCCATGCCTCTGGCCCAGTTCTTTTATAAATATATAAATTAAAAAAATCTTAAAAAAAAAAAACTTCCAAAGCATCTAATCAATCACATAGAAAGTTAAATCATTTATTTATTAGCAACTATTTTTTGAATAGCTTATATGTAATAAGCACTGTTGTAGGTAGTGGGAATATAGTAGTAAATAAACCTCTGTCTTTGTGGAACTTACATGCTAATGGGACATGACAATAAAACTATGAATATTTAAAACATGTAAGATGTCAAATGATAAGGACATGGAGGAACTAAAGTAGATGGTGTGAATAGGAAAAACTGGATGGCTACAATTTAAAATATGGTAGTCAGAGAATCCATATCAGGGATTCATTTGGACAAAGACCTAAGGACACGAGGGAGTGAATCTTCTAAGCCATGTGACAAGCATCCGAGGCAAAGAGTGAAAGTCATCTGGAAAAAACAAAGAAGATGTGCTGTGGTGATTGACCTTGGGGAGTTCATAAGAATAATTTATGTTAATAATTAAGTAACACTGTGATGGATTAGGCAGAACAATTAACAGGAAATGTTATTTAGAAAAAAAAATTGTCATGTTTTATATTCACAGGGTGTTTTATTAGCTTTATAGTACTTTTTCAGACATGTTCTTATATGACTGTAATTGAGTTATGGAAAGCAGTTATTAGTAAACCCATTTTGTGAACAAGCATGAGAAAACAGAACACCAGAGGGTTAATGTACTCTTTCAAGTTCATCTTTTGTTATTTTAGGCTGGAATTAAACTCAAACTAAAATCCTCCATAGTTTTAGACTTTGTTTTCCACCATTCCCTTCCTAGTAGACTCCACCATCCTCACTAACTGTGCAGGTAAGGAAAACCCTTCCAGAATAAGTGAAATATTGAATAAAGGCAGATAGAAAGTGGTAATTTCAAGCAAGGAGAAAGAGAATTCACATTCAGAAAATTAATGGGTTTTTTTATTGGGGTCTGTGAAAATAGGGAGATGGCATGACAGCGATTAGACTACTTTGAAATAGAATTATTTTTAAAAATATAAGAGAGCTCAGCAGAAACCATAGCAAGTTGAGGCCAGATGGTAGAGAACTTTAAATGTCAAGTTAAGGCATTTGATCTTCATTTTTGGCATCAAAGAAACCATTTATGGTTTTAAGTAGAGGAATGATACTGAAAAAGTGTAGATTTTTCCCCAGAAAATCATATAGAATGTAAAGGAATTAGAAAAGAAACAGAAAGGAAGACAAATTCAAAGACTATTAGGAGTAATCCAAAGTAAAGTTAAAAATACTCAGTAGGTCCACAGCAGGATAAATTAATGCAGTTAAAAAGATACTCATGTCAATGAAAGATTGCTATTTTATTAAAGCAAAGCTGCCCTATGTTTGGGAGTTTATTTCCAGGTGCTTCAGGTGGAACCCATGCACAAAATAGACTTACTGGAACATTTTGCATGTGTGTTGCTACATCTCAGATGGTGATAGTTTGAGTGTGATATGTTGCACATTGCTTTGGAAAGAAGAAACATCAAATGCACATGCCACGTAATGCACAACTTAAAATAAGACTTTTTCTTTTTTCTTTTTTTTATAAAGAAAGCAACAATTTTATTTTATTTTTTTAAAGATTTATTTATTTATGCATATAAGAACTGGGGTACAGGCCAGAGGTATGGAGGGTGAGAGGATTCACCAGAGACAGAGTGGGGAGCAGAACAGGCAGATTGACTGAAAACACTGCTGAGGGGAGCAGCGGGCGAGGCAGGAGAGGTCTGCTGTGCCATGTGGGCATCTCCCTGGCTGGCAGGGGCTTGAACTCGTGCTGCAGTGGCTGCAATAGCTTCATAGCGCTGTGCTTAACCCCTTGCGCCACCAGGGAGGCTCAGAATAAGACTTTTTTCCCCCCTCTCCTTAGCAGCTGCAGTTAACACGTGGAGTTTAAATGACCCTAGAATCTATTTTACTGACCGTGGTAGCAGCAGCCCCAGGAAAGGACCACAGCAGCTAGCCAGGTAATTCCCAGGGAACATCTAAGGGAAAGCAACACTACTTGAAGGAGGGATGGGGTGGGGGGAGGAAATGGTCCATTGGGAAGCAAAATGAGGTAAGGACAGAACTAATAACCGAATGTAATATGACCTGTGACAGCCAAGGCTAACCCCTATCCCTGTCTTCCTGTCCTTCCCCTCCTCACCTCCCATTTGGATAATAGTTTCAAACAAAGCAAGAAATAAAGGAGTCAACATATTTGTGACCCTGTTAGCAGACTCCCCAGCTTACTCTGATCATTTCTCCATAACTGTGTCGTAGTACCAAATAATGAATGAAGCATTGTTTATAAAGGCAACTAGAGAAATGAGTTGTTACTTTTCTGGACTCATGAAAAATACCTGTTAATTAGCTTGGAAAAAAAAAAAAAAGTTTTCAGGCCTGCAGCCATTCTTGTCAGGTTGGAATCTTATTAGCTTGCACAAGTTAAGTAGGATCTGACCTTCCAGCACCACCAGGGAAAACTCAGAGGCTTCCTCATGCAGTGTTTGTGACTAGGTGCATTCTTTCTGATCTCTGTAATGCTGAGGGACTCTGAGTTGCTGAAGGTATAAGGTGGCCCTTACATAGCAAGGCTCATATGAAGGTAAATATCAACTATGTACAATGCCTATTACTTCCTAATGCAACACAACAATTTTATTATGGATAAATCTTTTCTGTCCTGTCTGAGTTTATTTTAAAGGCATGGAACTTAAATCATGTTCACAGCAAGATATCCAGTTTCACTTGAAACTGGATGGAGATTTATTTCCCGTCATCAACTGATGGAATTTCAAAGTCCCAGAAGCCACTTAATTCTGAGATTAAGCATTAATGGTAGGGCTATGGAGAAATTATCTGGAACATAATTGTTGAATAATTCAGCAGACAAATGTGAATTTTCCTTTATTGGGCAGTGCTTTTAGGTTGTCATGTAGGAAGAATAAGAAAGAAGAAAGTGTCAGTGGTTCAGACGAAGAGAGAGGCAAGATAGAGCCAAAGAAAAAGAAAAAAAAAAGGGTAGGTACAATCTCAGGAGACATGAAGAAGCAAGAAAGGCTTAGAGAAGAGGAGGAGAGAAAGGATTTATTCTAGGTGGAAATTTTCCTTATTATCCTAGCCTAGTTGGCACTTATATTTTGTCTATTTTTTATTTAAGCAGCTGCCTGACTTTCCTCTTAATAAGAATTAGTGAACAACAAATGATCATCAAGAATCACTTATTCTGGATAGCAAAAGTCACTTGGTACTTCCACTGTAGATGATTCAGAACTAGTGGAAAATGGGAAATTAGTGTTTTCATTTACCTTGATGAATTGTTTATAAATTAGGTGGAATACATACATTGAATACAACTTTGCAATATTTACTTCCATTTCTCTCATAAAAGTCTCCTCTGTGATTCCATAGGTATAACATGAGACCTCATTGGTATTTCTCTGGCCACTCAAGTCATCAGAACACCCCATCAGGATGCCTGGACAGAGAAAACTCTGTAGGTCAAATTGTGCTCTGGTCAACTTCAGTCATTCATGGAGCTACTGTGGTCAATGGAATTGTCCTCAGGATGACAGCTGGAAAACTTGCCTAGGCCAAGATAAATGCATTAGAAAGCAAAAGAGGAATGCAGCTCAATGGGCAGTGAAAATCAATGAGAGCAAATTGGTCCATTTTTGCCTCACTGACTGTACTGTCCATTAAGCCCTATTTGCTGGTTCATGGTTGTTCACTTCATTTACTCTCTAATCCTTCTTTTGCCAGCTTGGCGCATCTCCAGGTTAGTGCAATCCTGTTAATTGCCATCGCCTGCTACTGACTAACTGTGACACAAACCTTATCACCTCGTTACAGGGATTGGACATGAACCTCTACACATGAAACCCAGTGTGAGGTCTACTTTGCTTAGTATTGGGGCTTAAAGCAGGCATGATCTCACAGCTTCATGGGAATGGAGATTTTCTAGTCTTCATACCTCTAACGGAGCTTGTATTGGCCTTAGCTCACTTGACTTTCACAGTCTTGTTGCCACTATGATCTCTGCAGTGATTTAGACAAGAAAGTTGGAAAAGTGGGATATTCAGTGAAGGGACAATGTTTTTGGAATTTTCTTTCCATGCAGAATCCAGGCCCCTTATGCAATGAGTACAGGGCTATATTAGTGAATAGCATACACTAGACTGTAAGTACAGATCTGTTTGTTTTGTCACTAAATAGTGATCTTCTCAAGGGCAAGGAAGTTATATATTTTTAATTTTTGTGCCTGGCAGCTAACCCAGTGCTGGACAATAATAGTTTGTTGATTGAATGTACCACAGAGCATTAATAAACTACCTGCCGCAAGATGGCTCATTCTCAAAATAACCCTTTGAAGGTAATAACTCTTATGTCAATATTTTTTGATGATGGTATTAAAAGCCAAAGAACTTAAATTGCACATCTGTAAGTGGCAGAAGTAAAATGAAGCTCAGGGTGCCTGACCAGTTAGAGACACGACAAACTCACTTTCTAACTTATTGTCATCATTCAACTCCATACCAAATTCACAATTGTGAGAAAATTCCTGTTATTTTTTCAGAATGTAATTATTCTTCATTTTAATTCTGTTTCTGGCTGCCTTTAAGCTGGTTCTTCAAAATAATCAAAACTATGTAAGATATCTCTACTTTTTTTTGGTCTCAATAGTAAATATTAGTCTTCTCAGGGGCAAGACAACAGCTAATGTTTATTTTGAAACTAGCTCTATCAGACTTCCACAGTATTTCACTTTTGCAACACAGACTTTTATTTTTGAACAGCCTCCTTTGGTTTTTCCAAAAAATTTTTTAAAAGCCAGTGTTATAGTGGCCTCCCTGGTGGCGCAGGCGGTTGAGCGCTGCACTGTGAAGCTGTCCGCAGCCTCTGCAGTGTGGGTTTGATCCTGGCTGGCCAGCGAGAATCCCACATGGCGCAGCAGACCTCTCCTGTCTCGCCTGCTGCTTCCCTCAGCAGTGTATTTCGGTCATCTGCCTGTTCTGCTCCCCACTCTGTCTCTGGTGAATCCTCTCACCCTCCCACGCCTCTGGCCTGTATTCCAGTTCTTGTATAAATAAATCAATCTTAAAAAAAAAATGCCAGTGTTATATAATAAAGTGCGTGTGAAAATCTCTGGTTAAGTTTTAGCACCTCTGCCTTTTCACAATTGGAAACAATGTGAGCCTGTGGTTTCTCTCCTTTGTGGCTGCACCTATCCTCTCTGAGTACTGGCAGTCACAATAGTGAGGATATGAGAAGAGAGCAGGGACAAACACCCTGAATAAATCAAACTTGATCTGCTTTGACCTCTAATAGTTATTTACCCATTTATTCAACAAACAGTTCCTGAGCATCTGATTGTCCCTTGGAACTTCTGGGTAAACATCAGTTTTTCATGCTATTGATGTCTGTATTTTGAATTAGCAATTTATTATTTGGTCTAGTTTCAGTTACCTTTTGAGGAAAACCTGAATTTCAGAAGGCTCTCTTCCTGAAAACTCTCTCAACTTTCCCTGTAGACGCAGTTCTTATGTTCAGACAGTAAAATGATTTTCATCTGAATATAACACAAAGGAAAAGTTTTAATGATACCTGCACACTCTAATATGTGGTCTGAGCTCACATAACCTACAAGAACTCTTGCAAATTGAAGTCACATTTGTGATAACTTTTCATTTAGCTCAAATACATATATAATGTTACACTATGTCAGATATTCTAAAGTGAAACAGAAGTAAACTTTGCTGCTAAGCCATGGTTGTACCATCAACCAAGAAAAGGGCTTCCTGCTGAAAACCAAATGGAAAGATTAATTTCTACTATCTAAATTTTATAATGAGATATAGAACTCCAGGCTTAAGTTCTGAATGTATCATTTGAGGTTGTTTTAAGCAAAACTATTGCAGCCAAGTGAACAACTAGTGAACTGCAATTTTAATATGTAAGCATATGTATATTTACATGACATAAAAAGACACAGACATGGTGTAAGTCTTTGAAATATAATATTTATAAGCAAAATTCTTGTAATTATAATCCTTACAAGCAAAATGGTCCCTAGAGTAAGATATAAGAAAAGAACTGTGAAAAGGAAATGTCGACAGATCCTCAAGGGAAATACTATTCATTGAATGTTTTAGTTCTCAAACATATATTAAAATGAAAATAATATTATTGGGGCAGATATCAAAATAATGAACACTATCAACAATATTTTATGTGGATATTGTAGCTAGAGGAATGTTTATCGTGTCCTTGATTCCATTTTAGATGACTTAGACACACAGAAGATTACAAAGAGAAAGAAAAAGAAAATCAAATAAGTTATTTTCTCCTTATCGTTTCTGGGAAAAATTAAGAAAATGCTGTTGGGCACCCAGACCTGGTTACTTTTACAAACCATTTTCCATGCAACCTTAGGGAGTAAAGAAGGGCTCTCCCATATCGAAGCCTGTGCAACAAGAAAAAATACTATCACCAACTAAAAATGTCCATATTTCAGTACTATGGGAAGCGAAGGACACAATGAAGATATAGAGACATGACAGTTTTAAGATTTTTTTTACTTTTCTTGCATATTTAAGGTTAATAAAATCAAGAATTTAAGACACATGCCATTATAATTTTTATAAATGTGCTAATGAATACATTTAAAGCTTTAATTACAACATACATAGCACATAAATAGATTACTAAGTACTTTCTTGATTTCAGTAAATCCAAGAATTAAAATTAAATCTTAATACTGCTTCCCAATAATTGATTTGGTTGAATTTAGATATTATGCACATTGCAGTCTTCAAGTAAGGTGCTTTTAGATATATTAAATTACATTTTCAATAATTATTTATTGTTATATTTGGTGATTTTGATGATTAATATTTTTGATATTTTTAAAAATGTGTGCATAAAAGGAGTCATTTATTTGAAAGTCTGTAGTTCAGTAGGCTTCAGAAAGTCAGGCCTAATGAACCATGATATTTTGTGACATTTCATTAATAAGATTTTTTCACTGCTCTTAAATAGTTTTTGTATACTTAGCAATTTTCTGCCAAATTATGATCAGTGACTAATTTTCCCTACCATCTCTACTCAAGAAATGTGAAATGTCTTTGTGTCATAACCAAAAATACTTTTTGGATTCTTCTGTAAGAATATGCTGTAATAATACTCTCTGTTCTAATAGTATTTGGTGAAGAAGGAGGAAAAAATTTCTGGGAGTATTTGTCTAAATATTTGTGAAGCAGTATTTTGTGGGATGATACTAATAGCTAATGGACCAGATACATACAATTTTCAATCAAGAGAAACCTGCCACAAAGGTTAAAATATTCCTTTATGGTGCTGTGGTTAATATGCATATATCATATATATATATATATATATATCATGACTACTTAATTGAATAATACTTCAGATCTTATAGCTGTTAGTCAAAAGTTGGCTAATTTACACCTGAAAGTTACTGCGAACCATTGATAGATATTCAAAGTATTATGAAATTACATTTTGATTTTAAATTTGTAGATGCTAACACCTTTTTATTTTACTGCTGGAACCAAGCTACAGATTTTGGGGTTTCTTTTTTGCCACTTGTTTACATGTCTGCTAGCTGTCAATTTTATATTTCCTTGCACAACATAAGTTTCAATAAATATAAGTACCCAATTCATGTTCATCATAGTTGCACTGACGTAACATTTTTCTTGTTTTCATTGCTTTTCCTTTTTTAAAGGAAAATAAATATGGTAAAATTTAGTGCTGAGGGAAGTGTCAAGTAGAAAGAAAGGTAATGCTACATTTGAAACTGGGGTTTCTGGTAGAATATTAAAACTTTCCCATATACCACACCTGGGTTATGGAGAGATAAATAGATAATACAAATTTGATAAGGTAAATTGTTGCATCTCTGACTGTAAAATTCAAATAATCTGGATCAAGGCTAGTAATCCATCAGAGTACAGCTGTCTAGACTCTGAGGCAGGTTGTTTTGAGCTTCCTGATGACAAAGAAAAGCCCAGTTTTGGTTGGTCAGTTCTGGTGCCCATCAAGTGTTAAATAAGTTTTAAAGATCAGCTCTGTATGTAAGAGATTAGATAGACAAGTTATGAAACATTTGCAGATGGTATAAGAAGTGATTAGAGACAGAAAAAAGGAATGGAATATGACATCTGACAACTAGTTCCTAGTTGAGACTTTTTATCTTTTCACATAACCTCCATTATAAAGACAAGGGTATTGAAACTCAGGTTTTGAGATTAAATAAACTAACAGAAGTAAAATATCTAAATCAATTCTTCTGCTATTCATAATCATTCAAAAACTTTAACAGATACATAAAGCTCCTTTGACATGAGGCCTGTTATAATTTCCCACACCTTTGAAGCACTTTTTTTCCCCCTAAATGTCAGTGATTTACACATATTTACTGTGCAGTACTACAAAGAGTTGACTTCCTTGTGGGGTGATGACAGATTATTAGAGTGGGAAGCAAGCTTTTTTGATTACATACTCTAGCTTTTGGCTTTTGAGAAGACATGAAGTCAAGTCACAAAGAAATTCAATGAGTTTCACAGTCCTGATATTGGCAAAATGAAAATTACAAATTTAATTCTGCCAGAACTTACTCCTGTGCCTTTATAGTATTCCATACTGCACTCAATTGGAAGATAGTAAGTGACTTGAAGTTGAGGCCATGTTTTCTATTTTCTCGTCAATAACTCTTTAGAGCCAATATGTGTTTAGTACCAATATGGATTTTGATCAACAGTTGGTTGACTAATTTATTCATCAACAAATATTTTTTGTTAAAAAACTATGCGATAAATACCATGTTGAAAAAATATGAATAAAAACGATGCTGTTTTTGAGTTTATCTACTATTAGATGAGAGACATGAGAAAAACTTATTAAACCATGTGCAAAGCGTGAGGATATAGTAGAACATATGAGTTAATCACAGAATGACTGGGTTTAAATTTTGATTTAGTGTTTTATGCAAGTTTCACTCTATTTCCTCATCTGTTAAACATAGACATTACCTGGTAGTCTTGATATAAGGATTTGATCCTTGTTAGGTATGCAGGCTGTGATATTATTATTGAATGTATTAATGTTATTGTTACTGTTATCATTATAATATAATGATAATACAGTTAATTATTAAAGCGCTAAGGTGCTGTAAAGCCCCTAGTACACCAGGAAAGACACTAAGAAACTTGCCAAAGGCCACAGATAGTGTGTGGAAGAATTAGGTTCCAAAGAACATGTTCTTAACCCCCACTTAGGATTAAATCAATTTGGAATACACTTCATTCAATATTTAGATAAAGGTTTTAAGAAATATTGAGAAAGAAGGACTTGAAAATATAATTTCAAGGGTCAGCATAGAGCTATTGGCTGAACATAGGTTCGGAAACATGAATGTGGATGAAATGACCCAAAAAATAGTGTCCAGAAGTTTATACTCTGACTGAAAAGAAGACATGATAGTAGAAACATTGTGTCATTAATAATAACAGGTGGTATCTCTAGCATGCATTGGCAGAATAGTTCAGGAAATAACCAAATACAGACACATTAAAATTGAGTGGTCAAGTTAAGAGGGAAATGAAAAGGATTAAAAGTGTTAAGTGGAACAACCAAGACATAAGAGGAAAATTAGGAGGCCAGTGTTTCAGAAGCTGAGTCAGGAGAAGAATTTTGAGAAGATGAGAGTAGTTGACTGTTAAATATGGCCAAGAGTAATGAGGTTTAAAAAGTGGCCATTGAGATTTCATAATTGTTATTGTTAAATTTCAGTGAAGTGGAAAAGATTCAAGTCAGGTTACAGGGGGCTGAAGAGTGAAGTGAGTGAAGATGTTAAGGACAGTTTTTAGACACGCAGAATTAACAGCTGCTCAGGCTGTTCTCTGAATTGCACCATCACAGGCCTTAGAAGCAAAGGATGAGCAGAACTCTGGGAAAGGTGCTATATGTGTGGACTGAAATCATTTTTAAATTATCCTTTTCCTTCTTAAGAATCAGAACTTCAGGAGACAATTCCATCTGTTCTGCAGGTGGCATTCTACAGTGTGCCACTCAGCAACATAACACAAAGTCCACCCATGGCACCTGAAGATGTAAGCACCTGGTTAAAGCACAAGGACACAAGAAGAAGAGAGGAAAAGTGGAGGTAAGTCCTATTAATGTGGGGACATATTTTGAATATGTGGTTTTAAATGCTCACCTAAATGCATATGACATGGCCCTGGCACAGTGTCTGCTACCAGCTTGCCATTAACATAAAGGAAAGTCATGCAATGCCCACCAAAACCAAGAAGCTGTTGCAGCTGCAGGAAGAAGACAGTGATATATTCATCGACTCATTTCTCACCACCTGAGCAAGTGGTTCAACTTAGTAGTTTGAATTTGTATTTGCAGAGATTTTCTTGGATATAGTCCAAAGCAATCTTCCTGAAGGAGCCAGATTGTCAGTGATGGAGCACACTGAAGAGAACTTCAAGACAAGGTTCAAAACTTGGCTGGACCTGGAAGAACTGTTGGCCAAGTTGAACTATCTCATTGCAGATTGTTTCATACCAGATCTGGTGATACTGGGTGCCAAGGGGAATAGTTTCTTGGGTGGTCAGTGAAGTAGGAGGTGCTAACCCTCAGCTACCTTAAGAACCTATCTCCATAGCCAGGAGCGCAGGCTATTGTTTTGTGGAGGAGCGCAGGCTATTGTCACCACTTCCATTTGAGTCTACTTTAGGTATCTTCCATCTCTAATATTAAAAATTGGTTAATGATTGTTTGAAATAGTAAATAAAAACAGAATTTATTCACTCTTCTGGCTCTTAGTATACCATCCAGAAATATATCCATTGCTCATTTCAGTATTAGGATAAAAACTTTATGTCAACCTGGTAAAGATCCCACAGGACATCAGAGTATTGTTATTTATAGGATCTAATGTTCAGGAAGAGACATCTGAACAGGTTTATTGTAGAAACCAAGGTGCTCCACAATTTTCATTCTTTCATCTAAGTCCATTTAATTACCTCAAGTAGGTCAATGGAGAGTGTTCATTGGGAGGAACAAGAAGTGGGTAATTCTGAGTTTGAATATGGTCTTGTGACTTAAAATCTTTGTGGGCTAGGACGTGTTTCTTAAGCTCTCTAAGTCTCAGACTTCTGACCTATAAAATGGTAGTACTGATGGCACTTATTTCACAAGTTATTCAGATGATCAAAGGGGTTTTTGCAAGTAAAGTATTTATCATTCTGTCTCACATCATTAAGTGTTTAATAAATGGTAACTACTCTAATGATTATTTATTATTATTATTATTATTATCATCATCATCATCTATTTTCTAATTCCTTGTGTTTATGCTTAGTAATTTGTTATCTAGGAAATTGCTTTACTTATTTTATGGAAATAATCCAGTCATAAATACAGACTGCTACTGTCATCCACCATAGACACACACACACACACACACACACACACAGAGTTGAAATAATGGCAAGAGGATAGATTTAGTGTAAGACAAAACCTTGAGTCTGGTTACATTGCTTTCTAGCTCTTTTATCCATTGAAAAACCTTTATCCTTTGTTTTTGTCATTTCCTCATTTTTATAATTGGAAAAATAACACTTTTTTATAGGATCATTGTAAAAGTTGGATGAGGTAACATTTACATAAAGAGTTTTGAATTGGCACTTCATAAGAATAACACAAAAGCTGTGTTTGCTTTGATTTATCTTCAGGATTATACATGAAACATGAAGTCTTAGGTCATTTTTCTCTTTTAAATTTTTTTTTTTTTTGGTTTAAAATACTTTATTCCCTTTATTATATATTTTTCCCTGTGAAAAGTCTCCTGCTAGACCCAAAGGGTCGATATCTGCAGAAAACCAGCCTGCATCACGAATATATGCAAGCACAAACACAAAATCACTTCAAGAAATTTTAATGTTAGGTATGGGAAAAAAATAACAGTTCTAAATAGATGAGCCTTATGCTCACCAACAGGGTTGTTACTCTGCCTTCAGTATCACATGGGGTCTGGTAAATTCATTAGGTTGTTACATCTTGCTGTTATACTCTTTAACCCAGGACCAAATTTACATTTCAGTCTTTTGATAATCTCATGTAACAAGTGGAGTAACTGCTGGACACCCAAAGTGACTAGACACAGTAGATCCCCACTATAGCACCGGTACTTGCTAGACATTTATTTTTAAATAAAATGGCTAACTATTCCTCTGGTGTATTTGAGATTTTTAAAAGTATTTTTTAATCTAGTTTAATCTGTATTTAATTTAATATATTAAATCTTAATTTAATATTTTATAATTTTAGCTAATATATTTAAAATGCATAGCTCTTAATTTTATATATTCAATCACAGTTTAATAAAGTTTCCTTTTAACATCTTGATTAAAAGGACTGTTGCACAGTAGTTATGCCTTTCAATTAAACTCTAAGCACTGTTGTCTCAGTGGGTTTAGTATTTTATCAGGGGCTAGAAGTCCGAATAAGGAGGGAGAGTAACTGAAAAAAATGTAGAAGCCTTATTATTGACATATCTTTCCAACCATAATGACTTATGTAATAAAGGTAAGGTGACAGGTAAATTACCAAATTCCAGTCATGTAAAATAAGGGAAGATTTTCAGATTATCTACCAGATTGATGTCCTGGTCCATGTGTGGTTCTCTTCCAAATGGCTATTGGGTACCCAGTTCTGTTCCATCTTCTACTTGACTTGTCACAAGGTCAACTAGAAGGTAAAGGTAGAATGTTGAGGATTTTATGGGTTGGATTTTTATGACCCAGATCTGGAAGTGACACATTACATTTATTTGAATACTGTTCAGTTGGTCAGAACTCAGTGACATGACCATGCCTATCTGCAAGGGATAGGATGGCTGGGATTGAAGCTGAGTTGTGTGTAGAGGAAAGAGAGGATATGATACTGTTCATATATATGATGTTATCATTGGTATCCCAAAGTATATAAAATATTAGTTAGATATTTTATTTCTAAAATGACCATTTTACACCTAGCTTGAAATTCAGTGCCTCAGAAATTAAAAATTCCTGATTAAAAAAATGCTATTTGAGAAAATAAGCCAGCAGTGTACATAGAAACAGCTAGTATTACTTTTGTAGGTCTGAGAACTAAAAACTGTTTCCAAGGGAAGCTTTGAGTCCCAAAGTAAACAAACAAATAAACAGCAATAAACTATAACAACTATAAAAATACTTGTGGGAGACACACAAGAGTTCTTTGAATAACTATGATATGTATTAAAGGAGTCAGAGAAAACGATAGACCAGGTTTTCAGCCATTCTATGCAGAGGCAGGTACTGATGACTGAACAGAAAATACAGTCTCAGCCTACCCTCTTCCTAAAAAGACAGGGAATTATGACACATAGCTACAGATGTTCATTATGAATACAGCTTGACAATTTTTAAGCAAGCATATTTTGAGTGATTTGTTAATAGCACATGATACATGTATAAGAAATAAGCACATGAAAAACTTTCAATATTATTAATTAGGGAAATACAAACTGAAAATACAATGAGATACCATGACATACATTTTGTAATAGTTAAAGCTAAAAAGTCTGACTCTATCAAGTGCTGGAGAGGAAGTGTGCCAACTGAATCTCTCATCCAATATTGGTGGATGTAAAATGGCACAATCATGTTGGAAAATATTTGGCAATTTTATAAAGAGTTAAAAATACACTTACTGTATAATCCAGCTACTTCATGCCAAAGTATTTTCCCAAGAGAGATAAAAACATATGTCCACACAAAGACATGTGCATGAATATTCATATCAGCTTTATTTGTAATAGTCAAAACCTGGCAACTACCCAAAGGTCCATCAACAAGTGCCAACAACTGTGATATACCATGCGATATAATCTTCCTTAAAAGTAAAAAGGACTAAATATTGATGCATGCTGAAACATGGATGAATCTAAATGTGCCAAGAGAAAGAAGCCAGGCAAAAAAATAGTGTGTATTGTATGACTCCATTTTTACAAAATTAAAAAAAAATAGAAACTAATGTACAGTGACAGAAAGCAGTTTCCTTGATGTCAGAGAATGACATATACAGCAGTTATATCTCATCAAATTGTATACTTTGAATATGAGCTGCTTATTGATTGTCAATCATACCACAATAAAGTCACTTAAATAAAAATAATACAGAGCAGACTTAACATCACCTCTAGCTATTCCTGTTAAAAAAGCTTAACCAGAAGTTAAACCTAAGCTGAAGAACATTCCACAAAATTACTGACCTGTGATCTTTAAAAGTGTCAAGGTTGCAGATGTAGTTGAGAACTGCTACGTGTGTGTTTCTTCCAAATGTTGCTTAAGTTTGTAATTATTTAAGAAAATAACAATTTAAAAATTAAAAACCATATTTCGATAATAAAAATACAAAAAATTCACATAAAATGTGGGCAAAGGATTTTAACTGATACTTGTCACAAATGATAAATGGGTGATTAATAAGCATATGGTAAGATATTCAATATCATTAGTCATTAGGGGAAAGCAAACCAAAACCATATGGAAACATCAGGACACATGAAGTGTGAAATGACTGACAATATCAATTGTTGGGTGGAAAAGTACATAAACTGGAACTCTCATGCATTGCTTCTGAGACTATGATATAGTACCATTGATGTGGAAAACAGTTTGACAGTTTCTTAAATAGTTAAATATACACCTACTATAGGACCCAGTCATTCTAGTCAAAAGTATTTACCCAAGAGAAATAAAGGCATGTGTTGATATAAAGACTTTTGTACAAATACCCACAGATTTATTACTAATATTAAAAACCTGGAAACAACCCAGATGTTCACCAATACATGAATGTGTATATAATGCTACTCAATAAAAAAGAATCAATCAATATCACACACAATGACATGGTTAAATCTCATAATAATATTATGCTGAGTGAAAGAAATCAGACAAAAAGGGTATATACCCTTTGACTTTGTTTTTTTTTTATTAAGATTTATGTATTTATGCATACAACAACTGGGGTATAGGCCAGAGGTGCAGGGGTGATATGATTCACCAGAGACATATGGGGAGCAGAATAGGCAGATGTACTGAAATACACTGCTGAGGGGAGCAGCGGGTGAGACAGGAGAGGTCTGCTGTGCCATGTGGGTTGGTCCTTGTCCACCCCGGGATCTAACTTGTGCTGCAGAGGCTGCTGATAGCTTCATAATTCTGTGCTTTAACCCAGTGCGCCAACAGGTAGGCCCTCTTTGAATCTCTTTGTATAAAATTCTAGAAAATATGAACTAATCTATGAGAGAAAGCACATCACTTGTTGTCTGAAGCTAGGAGGAAGGGAAAGCCAGAAGGAGGGATAAAAGAAGGCATCAAGAAACTTTCAGGAGGAAAATTTCCTTTCCTCCTGAAAAGTATGCTGACTAGTAGACAACAATGCTTTCCTCCACAGAAGTATTCCTTCTGTGACTGTGTTGATAGTTTCACAGGTGTCTATATATACATAATTCATGGGTGTCTATATATATAATTTTATATTTTTATGACAAAATATTTAAGCTCTATTTTTAATTCCTATTTTTACATTAATTAATTTTCCTTTTTTTTCAAGATTTATTTATTTATGCATACAAGAGCTGGGGAACAGACCAGATATGCAGGCAGTGAGAAGATTCACCAGAGATAGAGTGGGGAACAGAACAGGCAGACTGATGAAATACACTGCTGAGGGGAGCAGCGGGCAAGATCGGAGAGATCTGCTTCGCCATGTGGGTTGCTCTCTGGCCGGCCGGGAATCGAACTCATGCTGCAAAGGCTGTGGATTGCTTTGTAGTGCAGTGCTTAACCCCTTGTGCCACCAGGGAGGCCCTATTAATTAATTTTTAATTGAGGTTAATATTTGGATACACTCATCAGGTATTGTCACCATAGTGCACCCACCACAAAATCACTCCTAGTTCACCACCAACAGCCCATTGTGCATCCTTCCCTCCTCCACCTCTTTCCCCGGCTTGGTGCTTCATTTCTTTTTTTTTTTAAGATTTATTTTTATTGGGGTCTCCCTGGTGGTGCAAGGGGTTAAAAGGCAGCCTGTGAAGCTATTCGCAGCCACTGCAGCACAAGTTCAATCCCTGGCCAGGAAACTACCCACATGGTGCAGCACACCTCTCCTGACTTGCCCGCTGCTCCCCTCAGCAGTGTATTTCAGTCAATCTGCCTGTTCTGTTCCCCACTTTGCCTCTGGTGAATCCTCTCAACCCTCACACCTCTGGCCTGTACCCCAGTTCTTGTATGCATAAATAAATAAATCTTTAAAAAAGACAGAGACAGAGTGGGGAGCAGAACAGGCATATTGACTGAAACACACTGCTGAGGGGAACAGCAGGCGAGACAGGAGAGGTCTGCTGTGCCAGGTGGGTTAGCTCCCTGGCTGGGATGGAACTCAGGCCAGAACAGTGATAGTATGATCATGATAGTGCTAAGCCTTAATCCCTGCGCCACCAGGGAGGCCCCCATTGGTGCTTCATTTCTGCAGTCAGCTATCAAGGGTTAGTTTTGAAGCTTGTCTGAGTAAAGAAACAAACAGTCAATTTGTATATTTTAGTAGGTGTGATTATATGTAAATTTACCTTGATAAAGTTGTTAAAAAAGGCTTCATCTGAATTCTTGATAATTTCAAGTGGCAATCAGAGCAAACATAATACCCCTGGTGAATGCCTAGACTCTAGCAGATTAATGTTACTGGTAGACATGCTGACTAGTAGACAGCAATGCTGTTGAAATTATGGTGAACGTTTCTTTGTGAAATCTGAGGAAACTAACAGAATGCTTGGGAGTAGGCCAAGGGAATTCCCTTAAGCAAAGACAAGGCACGATTTAGATTTTTTTTCAATCTGCTCTACCTTCCAAATGAACAATTATTAATAGTTTTTGATTTCCTGGTATGGAAGTATTTCACAGAGAAACAGAAGTCCAGGGATGCCAAGAAAGTGCCAGATAACATCAGTTCTCCCTCAGGGAATCTCAGAGACACAGTGCAACTAAATTCTTTGTCTCTATCAGTGTCAGGATATGTGCTAGGGCAAGTGAGTCCATGGAGTGGCTATTGTGCAAATGTCAGGAAGGAGATTAATTTCAACACCAGCTTCTATTTTTTAACTAATCAGAAAACAAGGAGGAAAGGCAAAATTGATACTCCTCTTTCTCTTTCCTGGACTCAGAGGCTTTTTTTTCTTCTTCTTTTTTAAAGATTTATTTATGCATAAAATAACAGGTACAGGCCAGAGGTGTGGGGGTGGGTGGGTGAGAGGATTCACCTGAGACAGAGTGGGGAATTTTTTTCTGACTTTCCTGAGGACTTATTTCTTCAGGTTAGGTTGCTAGAAAAAAACACAGCTGAATTTCAATAGAGCAGTCCACAAAAGCCTAGAGAAGGCCAGTCTTAGAGTGAGTGTAGAGTGCTAGAGAAACCATTAAAGTTTTTATAAAATTATTTGTGGTTTTCCCTTTCTTTAGGTTACTTGTGGAACTGCACTCTCTACAACTGGCACACAAACCCCATTCTACCTCCCTGCCCCTTGGAGTCACATGGTGTCTTTTGAACAATGAATTGGACAAGAACTCTTTCCTTTGACTTAGGAACAGGCAATTCTGAAAATGATGTCTTCTCAGTCAGCCTGATCTCTTATTGAGTAACATGAGCAAAATACTTCTTGCCTGCTTTCAAAAGCCATGTGACATGAGCAGGAAAGCAGCTTTTATTTTAGTTGTTTGTTCTCATGCCACAATCCTAGATATCCTGACTCATTGTTTTAAAAATAATTTACATTTCTTAAGTTATAAGTACTGATTTCCCTCCTTTAGGGTCATTGGTAGTAAAACATAGAGTGAAGTAGAAATGATTGATAGAAACAAATTGATATCACGTCCAGTCAGCATCCAGAAACTTCCACTGAATTACTTACTTAGAAAATGGCAAACTATTCAGAAAACGGCACTCATTCAGAATATAGTTCACAATTATCTCATTACAGCATTTACAATAAATTTTATGCCTTCAGTCATAGAAGCAGTAAATCATCTTCTTCTGGATCTGAAATTTAGTCCAGAAACAGGAAGAAAGATGATGTGAACTGACAAAATTTAAGCACTCAAAGTTTACATCTAATATGTAGACTTACATGCACTGAATTATCTTGGCTGAATTTAATACAATAGCGTAACCTTCTAGAGAAGATAAAATGAGTGCTTGCTTATCTGGACTTGATTTTAAGAATAAGGTAGCTATCTTACATCTTAAAAATGTTGCCATTTATGCCACTGACTCATTCACATGTAATAGTTAATTCTAAATACACAGGATCTTTCAGGAAGAAAAGCTGAGAGAGCTTTTTTTTTTTTTTTTTTTTTTTTCACAATTCCTTACTGAGACATGATGTTACAAATGTTCCTTTCAATAATTTGATAGACTCAAACTTTGAGCCAGAGAGAGCATCTGTTGGAAAACATGGCAATATCTTCCTTATTTATGGCTCTTTTCAGTCTAAACCACAACCTCATTTCTGTTCTGCACATCCATTCCTTGAAAGCACAGAAATAACAATGATGAGATTTTGGAAGAAAGGAATTGTGGAAACCACCCAACACCTCAATGCAATGGGAAATACCTCCCTCTATTTACTAAATCCAGGGCCTTTTTAGCATAAGTAGTTCTATGAAGTTGGCCCCCATTTTGGCTCCACCAAAGGAAAAAAAGACTCTCAGCCAGAAATGAAATTAAAGAATACACATGAGTCACTGCATTTTGAGAGCATTTTAATACCAGAGAAGCTATTGACTGAACCGAAACCACTAAGTGTTCCACCTCAGAAAGATTAATAACTGACAACAAAAGTGATGTTCCAGAAATTAGACTGGACATGTATGATAAGGACAGAAATCTAAGTAGAAGACCATGCACGTTTCTAATCCTCTTAATGTTACCCAGCTGCCAGCATCCAATAACTTGGGAAAAAATCAGAAAAACATCGGCTTTTTTGCTTTTCTTATAGCTTGAAGGAATTTCCATGTCCATGAAGTTGGTTTTCTCATCAATTATAGTTTAAGAGCTTAAAATGACTAAGCCAGAAAGAGACAAAAACAATATATTTGTCTATTATCTAAAATTACTGTATCACATATATGCTTTTGACTATCAAATACTGCTGGAAAATAGTGAGTAGCTAATAGTGGGTGGCTAACTTTTGGAAGATTGTGTGTAGCTTCTGTAAATACTGTCATCCATCAGGACACCAGGGTCTGGTGCTTCCAAGTGCAATTGCTATGTACTATGGTGCCTTTATCAGAAGAGATTTCTGTATATTCCCCCATATAGGAGATTAGAGGAGGAGTGCTAAGTATTTGCAGGAAATGTAAATGGTTTCATAACATATCTTAAATAAAGGGAGTAAAGACCCAGAAATAAGGGGGCCACTACTTAGGAACCCAGGTCAAATACCAAAAAGAAAATTCAACATATTATTTGATATGTTTGAATGATGTCATATTTTTCTTTGGAAAGACCAAAAATCAGAAAGGACCCAGGTTCACACTATAATGGTGGCCTAAAGATTCTCTGCTCTTTATTACCCACTCTGTCACATCCAGGCACAATACATCCACATGCAGCTATCAAAATTTTGTCACAAAGCTCCTCTGTTAAAATCTTCCTGTGACTTCTAAATAAAAAAGGAACTTACAGTACTATAATTAATTTGACTCCCCAATATTGTTTTTCCTTATATACTGTAATTGACTCCAATTTTTTTTTCTTCATTTCCTATCATGCTTTCCTTTGTTTATTTTTCTTCATTACAACAATGTTCTTTCTAGTCCTGGAACATAAAACTAGTCCCTTTCTTGGTCTGTTGTCCTTGACTTTTACTCTGGTAGCTGAATATACCTCTAAATATTTATTTATTTATTTATTTATTTAATTATTTATTTATTTATAATTTTTATTTTCTTAAAGATTTATTTATTTATACAAGCGCTGGGTACAGTCAGAAGCATGGGAGGGTGAGAGAATTCACCAGAGCCAGAGAGGACAGCAGAACAGGCAGACTGACCAAATACACTGCTGAGGGGAGCAGCGGGAGGCAGGAGAGGTCTGCTCACCATGTGGGACCTTCGCTGGCGGCCGGGGATCTAACTGGTGCTGCAGAGGCTGCGGGCAGCTTCGCAACCCAGCGCTCAACCACTGCGCCACTGGGGAGTCCCGCCTCCAAATATTTACATGTATTACTTTGTCTTTCTCATTAAAAAGTTCTCTACTCAAATCTTACCTCTTTACATAGGGCTCCCTATAGGTTATGTGCCCCACAGCCATTCTCTTGCTTGGTAATATTTATCAGTATGTTTGATTCTTATTTATTTCTTTTGCCTGTTTTAATTTGCCCTCACTCTATCTAAAACAAAAGTTCCATGACAGTAGAAATCTGTATTGCCTTTTGCCATTAACCAGCTCATAGAAAGAGTGTCTCTCATACCATAGATACACAATAATTTTTTGAATTAATTTAAATATCTTTTGTTTAAATTGTGTTCAGGGAAAACTACTAAAATCTAGATCAGCATAAAATGAAGTTGGGAAATTAATGAAACAGCAAACTAAGGAAATAGAACATTTCATTAGGGAAAAGTAATTGTCTTTCTTGTTTCAGCTTGGTTACATGTGAGATTTTCTGTTTTCTGTTTTCCCCGTTTGAGAATCAAAAAATTAAATACACATAAGATCAAGCAAATTGGCAGTTTTCTTAAAAACTGCCTTTGCAGTGAGTGACAAGATAAAAAAAATAGATATTTTTATAGCAAGCAGAATTCTATCTCACATGTCATAACACATTTGTAAAGCCTTTCCATGCAGTGTTTTTCTAAGGAAGATCTGCCAGTTAATCATAATGCCACTTATTCATTTTTAAGTAAATGGTATGCATTGACAGCGTTAGGAGCAGAGAACTCGAAGCTTGTATACTAGTAAGGCCAAAGTTGGGGTCCCCTTAAATTTATTCCAGAGCAAAACCTTTCTGTCTTGGCCACAGGGATAGTCCTTGAATCTTGGCCAGCTGTGTACAAAAGACATCTCCCTTCTCACAGAGCAGGGCTCATGCAAACGAAGGCAGATAAGTCTCCAGTGATATATCACACTGATGCGGACATTTCGTTGATAAATGAGTATCGTGTTCTTAGACAAAAGTCAGAATTTGTGTTATTTGCAAAGACAAGTAGATATTACTTTACATAGCAGATATAAAAGTCTTGAGAGCGTGCATACATTTGGAAATCTTATGCTTTTTTTTAATGTCTTACAAGGAAACACTTATTTGTGAGAAACTTTTAGAGTATTCTTCCCCAGAAGGAATATATATTTTGTAAAATGGATAGGGATTTCTTAAAATGCTCATTGACTGGGTCAGTTTTACTCAAAATCTAGATGAGGCTGATCATAGTGGAATCAGTGCCTAGAGGTAAAAAGAAAAAAGGATAGCATAAAATGTGATCTTTTAGAATATTTTTATGAGTACTATTACTGACAAATACTTTGATACACATGTAACTTACATGTTTAAACATTTAGTTCAACTTAGCATCCTTAGACAACAGATGAGCATCCCCCCATTCTACACCATGTGTTTAAAGGATCCCATTTTGGCCCTCATTTGACTACTTTTTTTAGTAGATGAGGTGTCCCAAAGTCCAAAAGTATATGCCATCAATAGCTTACACACCCCTTCTAGGCCTTTATACAGGTTTCAGAGCCCCTGAATATCTAGCCCAAATGTTACTGACATTGTCTTACAGGCCTGTGTGGGTCTTTTGCCCATGTGTGCCTTCCTGAAGGCAGACCAAGCTACTGCTGGTAAATACAGTCCTTGATGTAGAAGATGTATACAAAGCATGGAAAGTTGGGCTGGAATGTCCTGGACAGGAGCCTTCTTTGAGTATGACAGGGAGCCAGAGGTAAAAAGAGAAGGTGAATCAAATTGGGTTTGGGTTCTAGGCCTGTGGAGGGTCCGTATGCTTTGTCAGGTTCTGATGAGGGACTAGCCTTTCCAGTCTGAATGAAGATGTATTTGTCAAGGTGGAGAGTTAGAACATATTTTATGTAATTCATAACATATCATAACTCAAATATTTCAACATATGAAGTAGAAACCTTGCCTTAGGCCCTGCAAATGTTTAGAGGAAGTCTATTAGACTGTCTACTGTGTTTAAAATTTTATTAGACATTGAGATTTAAAAGTGTTTGGAGAGCTGACATTAAGTGACTGTGTACCTTCCACAAATCTGGAAATCTGCACTCTGGTGTGTCTAAGCAGATGCCACTGAGAATAGCTTGAGAATCCTGCTCACAGCATCTTGGTGGATGTTGTTAATACCTGAGCCTGAGAGGGTTATGACAGAGTGATATCGGGACTCAAAGAAGTCCTGTTTTTTGGAAAAGACTGTATTATTAAAAATTGCTTTTCCTCTCTGAGAGAAGATTATATTTCCGCATGCCAATTAAATTAGACTTGACTACATGATCTCCTCTGGTCAATGAGGTGTAAATGTAAATGATACAGACACTTTCTAACAGAAGCTTTATGATCCCTTATATGGCTCCACCATCTCTTTTCCTTTACATGACGAGATTGACCAAGCCTTGATGGGAGCAAGTCCTTCAGATTGTATCCTGGAATAAAATTGACATTAAGGGGAACTACTGCTGACCTTCACTAGATATGTAACCCAAGCTAGAAATAAATCTCTGCTGTTGTAAGTCATTAGGAGGTGGAGGTTATTAGTTACTATTTAATAACTTAGTGATCAATAGAAGTGAGTACAGTGCAGATACAGCATGTGAACTTTTCTACCAGAGGTCACAAAGATGATGGATGTCAGCAGCATATACTAGTGCACAATGATAAGAACCAAGATTAAAGCTACACAATGTGGAGAATAGCAAGGAGAGAGACTGGCAAGTGAGCGCATAGACCAGACAGCCTTGACCCGAAGACCTGCCTATCACTAAGCGCCAGTGATGAGGGTATTTAAAAGGAATAATTGTGAAAACCTTAGTTATCTGAATCAAAATCCTGAATTGAGGATTTCTAAAACTAAAAGTGACTTACCTTTGAGTTGGTAAGAAATTTTTCAGTAACTGGAATAAAGGCAGCAAAGCTTTGTTAATTTTAATTTTTCAGGGCCTCCTTGGTGATGCAAGGGGTTAAGTCTCAGCACTATGAAGCTATCACCAGCCACTGCAGCATGAGTCCGAACCCTGGCCAGGGAGCTAACTCACATGGCACAGCAGACCATTCCTGTCTCACCCGCTGCTCCTCTCAGCAGTGTATTTCAGTAGATCTGCCTGTTCTGCTTCCCATTCTGCCTCTGGTGAATTCTCTTACCCCCCCACCTATGGCCTATACCCCAGCTCTTGTATGCATAAATAAATAAATATTTTTAAAAATAATTTTTCAAGAAAATAAGTAACAATTGTATACATCTAACTTTGAAACTAAAGACTTAAATGTATAAGAATATTAATCTAGAGCTAATATTTCTAAGAACCTTGTAGTCACAATAACCTAAAAGAGAGGTTCTATTATCATTCCAGTGTTATTCTTCATTAAACTGACATACAATGTGAGTGTCACGGTGCCCAAAATCTTCTCACTCACATGCACAAATACACAATGCCTCATATGGAGGCTTGGCGTCTCTAATATTGATGCTCTAACCTACCAAATCCTGAGCATAGCCCATCTGAAGCCTGACGTCTGATATAAAATGTCTCTACCCTCTGATTCACTGAAATTTTCACATGGAAGTGCAAAACAGAAGTAGAGAGAAAGTTTATTAATCACCTCTTATATGTGACTAGTGTTTATTCCTGTCTCATTTAATAATAATGCACAATTAGGTGATAGGCAAGATAATTACTCAAATTTTATAAATTAAGAAAGCATTTAACAAGCCTACTCAAAATCTTGCTACCTATACTAGTGGGATATTGATTGAAGACCAGAGCATTTGCTTAAGAATCATGTGATACAAGCTTCAAATGACTTAAGGAAATAGTATTTTCTGTTTTAAAATCAGAGAAAAGATACTACACTATCCTGAACTAAGGGATATTATGCAATTTTAATTTTAGTAGAGTTAAAAACAAACAGAACAGAAAATATGTGGCAGCTCTATAATAAATGCACTGACTGAGAGTTTTATGGAATTCTGAATATAGGTTTGGCAGTAAGTAGATAACTACAGAGTGAGCAGGATCATTGTCGATGTGACTACTAAATCTAAGTACTTGCCCTCATCTCTCTCCAGAGCTTCAAACGTGCATTTCCACAATTTTCCTTGTAAGTTCACTTAGAGACTTTGTCAACTCTTAAATTAACTCCACTCATCGTCCCACAAAACTGCTCCCGTATTCTTGTTTTGTAATATTAGCAGCATTCTTTCAATTATATGCTATATAAGTGCCTCAGTAATCTTTAAATCTTCACTTTATATTGCTTCACAGCATTTAGTACTTATCTTTACATATTATCTTTTCTCTTAACAACAAAAAAAATCAAGCCTTCTTTTTTTCCAACTATACTGATACAAGCCTAGTTCAAGCCTTCATCATTTCTCTTCTGAATCATTAAAATAATCTCTGGCAAGATCTCTATGTTTCTACCTCCTGATTCTAGAAAATCATATTTACTACTATTGGGCTAATTCTGTTTCTATTCTCACTTTAACACTATCTTTCCTTTTTCAAGTCTATTAGGTTTTGGGTTTCCATTGTGTGTAGAATTAAACATTGTTTTGTGTTTCCAAATCTGAATTTAAGACTGGGAATAATATTTATTTAATATAACATTAAAGTACCCTTTACTTTCCTTATTGTTTAGCTGCATGTACTTTCGCTCTTCCATTCCTTTTGTTCTTATTATTCTTTCTGTATTTGGAAATCCTTTTTTCCAAGTCCACCATAAATTACTCTACCTTCATGGAAATACCTTCCTCCTCTCAGAAGATTAAATAATATCTTCACATGATCATAAAATACTATGAATTCATAAATAATTATTGATAAAATCACAATTGATATTATCTGGATATAATCATGGTCAACTTATAATGAGTTTGGTTTCAAATCAAGAATATGAAATTTTGCTATCAATGAAGACAGCATATGTTCTAACTTTGCTCTACTATCTAGGCTTACAGATACTAGATTCTAAAGAAGAGAGATTAGTTTTTATCACCATTTTATTCTATTTAAACTTTTACACCTAGATTGTATCTGAGAGACTTAAAAAAATACTATTTCTTGAATAAATGTCAAATTGCAATATACTTTCTAATTGTCCTTAAGACACTTCAAACTATTATGTCACCCACTGTCAATAAACAGTCAGGGGCCTCCCCGGTGGCACAGCAGGTTGAGCGCCACGCTGTGAAGTTGTCTGCAGCCTCTGCAGTGCGGGTTTGATTCCTGGCTGGCCAGGGAGAGACCCACATGGCGCAGCAGACCTCTCCTGTCTGGCCCGCTGCTTCCCTCAGCAGTGTTTTTGGTCCAGTTGCCTGTTCTGTTCCCCACTCTTTCTCTGGTGAATCCTCTCACTCTCTCATGCCTCTGGCCTGTACCCTTGTTCTTGTATAAATAAAAATAAATCTTTAAAAAAATAATAAACAGTCAGAAACTAGAATTATTGAGGAATGAAACCACATCATTATTTTTAAAAATATAAAATCTGTATTAATAATGAAAAGGCAGTGTTGATTTTGGACATAATCATATAAGGAGAACAATTAAGAATTAAAAAAAAAAACTTTCATTCTTGTTCATTTCCTATGACTCATGAAAATTTAAAACTGTATTTTATTATCCTCCACTCATTTATAGAGGCCACATAAATTTTAAGACTGGAGCTATGCCCAGCATAGTGCCAAGATCAAAGGAATATTTTCTAGTAAATTTGAATCCAGACCTTGATATCACAAGTTTACAAATTTATGGCTATTAGCCATGAAATAATCTGTCATCTCTTCTCTGGATTATGAACAGTGAAAAAGTTAAACCGCACAAAAAAGAAAGTTAGTGTATCAGAAATTAGACCTATGAAGAAAGTTCAAAATACATTTTAGTCTTTGGATATGTTTATAAAGGAACTGTAACTCTCCATAAAACTCTGTTCAATGGAGTAGCATATTTCTCAGGTTCTAATTTTAGTTCAAAAGCCAAATTATTTGATACACATGTTGTCAACATCGATCTATGTTTAAAATGCACTGTTACTCTTACTGAATATACAGAGAAAGCATGGGTGTAAGTCACCAATTGCAAGGGTATGACTGATTGGGAATAAGAGGTAGAAAGGTTATGTAACATGGAGAACCTATAGGAAGAAAAATCAAAATCCAGTGATTGCCTCTCCAGGAATACAAAGCAGGGAGAAGTCGATAATTGTTCAGATAAGGACACAAGCTGAGGGGTGGTGCCGAGGACATAGGGCAGTGAGTGTTGTTCCATGACTGTGGTGACCATGACATGATGGTCATTGCTGGCTTGGTTAGTATTCTTTAAAACATTTAACTCCTTCAAGAAATGCACTGAAAGTTCCACCATTGGAAATATTCAATTAATGCAAAACAACTGAGAAACCCTACCTTAGACACTAATGTAACTGTAATAAAACTCTCATAATTAAATTTTAAATTTTAACAGAAGGGGCATTGTTTAGTCAGTTTTCTAGATTTGCCTGTGACCATAATTTGTCGCTGCTAAATATGCTGAAAGAAAAACTTGGTATAGACATATCATTTTACATGTGCTTTTTAATTTGTTGTACTCAACATTCAAAATATTTTCTTTCATTAGAAAAGTGGTATTTCTAGAATATTGTATTTTAAAAGTGCTTGCCTTGTAATAGAAATAAATGTTTAGTTTTGTTGTAAGATAATTAGAATTTAGAATTAGAAATTAGATAATTGTGCACTTAAAAATAAGAGCTTCTCAGTAAAAACTATTTTAAAATTTTTTTATGGGCAATAATTTTTTTCCAATAAACAGTGTGTCTTGGAGAGGATGATAGATAAGGTATAGGAATGAATAGGGGAATATATATTTACTATATGTGTGTAGCAAAGATACAAAAGGCCAATCTTGCTAGGAGAGTTAATCATGATCCAGGCTATGCCAGCAAAAATGGAAAACGCTAATTGAAAACAAAATGATACAATTTTTGAGAAAAGTCATATAACCACCTCAATAGATGCTCTTGGTAAAACAGAATACAGATTGTTTTAATTTGCTTAAGCAAACAACAAAATTCAAGAATGATTTAAGTATAAGGCCAATCATACTAACTTAAATATAATTTCATTTAATTTTGATCATTTTCAAGAAGATGTGGTATATATACACAACTTACTCAGCAATCAAAATAGATAAATTTATGCCATTCACAGCGACATGGATGGAGCTGGAAGGGATTATGCTCAGTGAAATAAGTCAGAAGGAAAAAGAAAAATATTGGATGGTGGGTAATTTTAAGAGTGTGTGTGTGTGTGTGTGTGTGTGTGTGTGTGTGGTTTTAGTGTCTGAACTAGTGTGCCTGACCAACAATCTTTATTCATTGGTATGTGAAACGTGGTAAAAATCACTTTTTCATGGATTAAAGAAGCAAAAGCATGCTGGCATGACAGTTTTTGATTGTAAAGGTAAGCTCTTTATCAATTAGACTGTGAAATTTTCCACTGGACAATCCATGCCTTCAATTTCTTCAAATATCCAGTATAATATTAGGCACACAGTAGTCTGTTAAGCAGCAGTAGGATCAAATAAACTAGTGCAGTGACTTGTTAATTACTACCAGAAAAGTCAAATTATAAATAATCTTTTTTCAAGCCTGAGGGGGGAACGATGGTTATGTAAATACTGGAAAATAACAGGAGGTGCTAAAATCTAAGAAAAGTTTCTGAGATTTTATGAAAAAATTAGAAATGTAAATTGGTTGAATAATTGTAAAATGTAATTGGTAAATATAAATTGCCTGGAAAAAAGTTCACAGAGAAAATGAGACTAAAAATCTAAGTTTTTTTTTTTTTTTTTAAGATGAGAGTAATGGTGAGTATTCACAATTACATGTTTTTAATCCAACATAATTAATAAATGGCTATTCATGAAAAATCTGAAATTGATAGGATAAGACTACAGGAAGCAGCACAGTACAGCACAAATTCTAGGGCTGGAAAGCCAGGCACTGTTGTACTATGAAACCCAGAAGCGCCTCTGATATGTGTGACCCAAGGTAAGCAGGTTAAGATAAGACACTACATCTCTCTGTGACTCATTTCTCCTCATTAGTAAAGTGTGATAATAACAGTGCTTAGCTCATTAAGGTGTTGTGAAGTTCACATTAGCTGCTAAATAAGAAAGCACATAAAAGAGTGAAAGACATATTAAGTTCTAAATAATGTTTGTTGTTTTAAGTATTATTTTGTCATTCTTCACCTAGCATTGTACCAGTGACTGAAAGAAGAGCTTAACAAGTGGATACACACACACACACACACACACACACACACCATAGCATTTTAAGTAGATGTAACAGCTTTATTAAGGTATCTATTTTAAGAATTTTATATTGATAATATAAAAAAAATCAGGGCTGATGTATCTAACTGAAAAATTTTTATAAGAAAATTAAACATGTAGTGAGTAATATTTTGATTGACAATTGTCACCTTCTGAATTTAGAGATTTAGAATGTTTCTAAATATGACAATACTTGATAATGTTTATTTTCACTGTCACCTTTTTCATCAATATGTAGTCTAAATACATAAATCCTTTCCTCAAAATCATCTCTCAGGGAAATTGATAGATGTGTGTTTATAACAAAATGTACATTTTACACCTGTAAATTTAGGACGTTAGTGGACGTTAACCCTGAAAGTAGGGAAAAATGGCTTTTCTGTTTTTAAGATTCTTTTTTCTTTGTTTTCCAAATTATTTAATATTATTTTAAATACTTCATAACATAAACATGATGATATCTTTTAGGAGACAGTAGTTATCAAATCTACATCTCAGTCACATTGAGATCGTCAGTGTGAACTAGGGATTGTGCAACACCAACAATGTTACTACGTCAGCGTGGGCAGCCTGGTGAAATCAACTGTGTCATGGCTATAGCTGTAGCCACAAAGCTTGGTCAGTATCAAAGGGAAGACTATTTTCTCAAATTCCAGATTGATTTATTATTTTGTTTTTCTCACCTCATGTATTTCTTCAAACATTTTTGGAAATGGAAATAGTGTTTTGAATTGTACTTCAATTTATTGGCAGTATCTATCTATAAATAAGAAAGACTCTTATTCCCTTGATCAGAGATCATTTTCTTTCTTTCTTTTTTTTTTTTGGTTAAGATTTATTTTTATTTATTTATGCATATAAGAACTGGGGTGTAGGCCAGAGGTGGGGGCGGGGGAGGAGTGGTGAGAAGATTCACCAGAGACAGAGTGGGAAGTAGAACAGGTGGACTGACTGAAATACACTACTAAAGTGAGTAGCAGGTGAAACAGGAGAGGTGGCCAGGTCCCTGGCCTGGAATCAAACTCATGCCGCAGTGGCTGGCCATAGCTTCATCATACTGAGACTTTAACCACTGCACCACCATAGAGGGCCAGAGAACATTTTTTCTTTTCTTTTCTTTTTTAAAGATTTATTTACTTATGCATATAAGAACTGGGGTACAGGCCAGAGGTGTGTATCAGGGTGTGTGAGAGAGAGGATTCACCAGAGACAGAGTAGGGGGCAGAACAGGCAGACTGACTGAAATATACTGCTGAGGGGAGCAGCCTGTGAGTCAGAAGAGGTCTGCTGCACCATGTGGGTATCTCCTGGCCCGGATCCAACTGGTGCCGCAGTGGCTGCTGATAGCTTCACAGGTTGCATCTTAACCCCTTGCACCACCAGGGAGGCCCCCAGAGATCACTTTCAATGCATCATAACCTGTTCCCCCTTACCTTCACCTTGAAAATGGAGCTTTCAAATTCTAATCCGAGATTATTCCTTTTTCACTTTCACAGTTACTGCCAGATGCCGTTTAAGCATCTTCTTTGGACTCTGTCTTCAGTGCCTCGCTCACTGCTTTACACAGATCTCAGAGTGAAATCACTTCCCTGTAGCACAACCTGGGAGGGTTGGGAGGCAAAACCAGCTCTTTCCTGCCGCCTGCCCTGGGGCCTAAAACCGCGGTCAGGTGGCGGCTGCAAAAGCAGCAGCATCGGTTTCCCGCATGTGCAAGCAGCCGCCTGCGCAAGCGCATCTTCTAAAATCAGCATCTGCGCAGGAGCACCAGCAGCTACCAGGATGTGCTGCCTGCGGGTAGCCCCTTCCTTTTCCCTGGGTGCACGTCGGCTTTGAGTGCGGGAGACCCTAAGACTCTTCGGGCACCAGCAGGAGTTTCCCACCAGCTGCCCAGAAATGCTGCCTTTGGGCAGCACCCAGGCCACCCAGCAGCCCGACCATGAAGGACAGCTTCATGGAGGCCTGCCTCAATGGGCCAGGCTTGATAGCCGCCCCTGTGTTAGTCAGGTATATTCACTAGAGACACCCTCTCCTTGGGGTTCCCCCTCCAAGCCCCAGAAGTACACTGCTTGCAAGCAGTGTAACTGACAGCGGTGGCAGTGCATGCCAGGTATTTTATCACAAACCACCAGCGGCCCCCCTGCGGTTCAGGCTGTTGGCAAGGCTGGCAGTGACAGCAGGAGGCAGTAATTTCCCTGCCATGGAACCTCAATGCATGCAGCCCTACTGGGGCTGTCAAGCAAGGTTGCTGTGTGGGAGCTCCAGCAGAAGCGGCAACAGCAAGCCTGGTGGCCCCTAGTTCAGGCTTGCAGGGAGGAACATAGGGTCCAGCACTGTCCAGCACTCTTGACAGGTGACTGACACTCTGTGTCTGGGTCAGCTTTGCGAGATGCCCAGTGCTTCTAATCATCTGGCACTACCTCCTGATTTGTTGACTCCTTTTCTGTCCTGTCCAGCATCCAGTGCTGTCCAGTCCAGCATTCAGATGGTTGCTGGGGCCTGCTGTGGTGTCATGTCAGTGCCCCCACCTTGAGCACATCCAGCTGCCAGATGTGTTGGACCCTGGCCCATAACTGGCCAGTGTGCCATGAGCTCCAGACCCTTTGATGGGACACCATGATCTTGGAGGAGCAGCCTTTTGTTTGGGACATCAGGACACTGCGGACACTCTGTGGGGTAAGACAACTGGTCATTTGTGGCCTTAGAAACTATTTACCCTATTTGTTATATAAACTCCATTTTTGTTCTCTGAGTCTTAGGGTTCTTGCATTGGAACACATGGATAAGAACCGATAGACAGTGACCTGTCCTTTATGTTGGCACTGCCCCTTGACCCTCTGTTCAATGCTATAGCCCTGTTGTAAGAGGACTGATGTAGCTGAATCTAGCCTGTCCGGGTACACCATTGACAGGAGAATGGGGCGCCTTGGGCAAAATCATCAAATTGTGGGCATTGTCTACTCAGCCAGTGGCCCAACTTTGGAAAACTATTTTTCGCTTGCACTAATGGTTGAAAATATAAAACAAAGTATATAAAGCACTTACAAAAGTTTAATATGTTAGTTTCGTGTCATATTTTCTTGTTTAAATGACTAACAATTTCTGTTAGCTTCATGTGTGTGCTACCAATGAGGTCAAGAGATCTAATTTGTTTGAAATTTAACTGCATTTTATTTTCTACATTTTAGTATTCTGATATTTGGGGATCTTATAGAAGTTAGGCATAAACCCATCACAGACAATTTCTTTTGAGATCATAGAGTCCCCAGTGTTCATTAGTGGACCCATTTGACTCAATTCTATGAGGACTGGGATTTTGCTTTATTGATACTTTTGTGTCTATCACCAGGTACCCCGTACAATTCTTTTTATACAGATTCACTCTTAGTATGTTCTGACTTTCCTGATGTGCGCCCCCCCAAACCTGCTATATCCAAAGCCTTCCAATCTCAGTAGCAACTCTAGCCTGTCTTAGTCTCTTTGCCTAAAAACTGTTAATTTTCCTTTAACTTAAATCTTACCTTCAAACTACACATCCTGTCAATTTTACTGTATTTTTGTCTTTGAAACCAAAGTATATCTATGAAGTAAAAATCAAAATCAACAAGCAGCTATAAACCAGAGACGCACTTCCTGGGGTGAGGGAGGGAAGGAGGGATTAGAGTCAAAATATGGGGGATGGGAATTGTATGGGGAATATAACCAAGATGAAAATGCATACATTGTGCAAAAATGAAAAATGTTGTAAAAATATATAAAACAAAATATTAAAAAAATAAAAAAAGTATATCTAGAACACAGCTTGTCATTACATTCACTGTGGTTTTAGCCTCCTCAACTCTCACTTGGATTACTGCAACAGTCTGCTGACTTCCTACTTCCATTCCTATCTCCTACATTCTAGTGCCAGTAATATGGTAGGAATTATTCTCTTAAGATGCAACGAGTTCACATTATCGTTTTTCAAAATATTTAATGGCTTCTAGTTCACTCAGTAAAAACCAATGTAACACAATGCTCTACTTGATCTTGCCCTATACCTAGCTGGCTGCCTTTTCCAGTGTTATTCTCTTCAGGCCCCTCCTCTCCAACCTCGCTTCCTTGCTCCCAGGAAGCAGCTGCAGGAACCTTTGGACCCTATCTGAATGTGGTTAAATCTATCACTTCATTCAAGACTTACCCAGAAGTCACCTTCTCAATCAGGTTCTACTTACTACTTATTCAAAATACCTTGTCCTCTTTGTTTTCCTTTACCTGTTCTATTTTTCTGTCCCCACAGAATTTGTGACCTTTTAAAATACTTATATTCTAAATAATAAATAGCTTATAAAAACAAAAACTCTGGGAATTTTGTTCTTTTCTCCTCATTGATTTATCCTGTGTCTGGTATGATGCCTGGGACATTTGTTGAGTGAAAGAATTATATTCTCTTGAAAGTTTTGTTGTCACTTGTTTGAATATATTTTTATTAAGGTGTAATTGTCCCCCTATTTCATAGATGTCTGTATTATTTTTCTATTTTATGCAAGCTGTCATTGACCTCACTTACTGATTAACTATATATGCAACTATACTAACTATATCTTTATTTGATAATAATGAGTGCATAGGTTGGAGAATCAGAGTAATATGAATGTTGAGATAAAGATGAAATAATGGAAGCAATCTTTGAACATGCTCTAAAAATAGCTCTTATAGCAATGTGTTCAATTATCTAATGACTGTCTAATTGATAAAATGAAATCCTAGGTTCTTAGTATTTCATTGAAAGAACCTGCTTTTAAGTTTAATTGAGACAAGAATAAATGAAACTGCTTTCAATTCTATTTTGTGTTTGATAAAGAATCTATAAGTACATAGACTATTACCAGTGCAAACTGTTTGCCATTAAAATGAATTATTACATATGATCCTAAACAAGGTAAAGATTCATAATGCTTGACCTGTATAACCAATTTAACAAATACATAAAATGACAGATGAATCCTTTTATATAAAGGGCACAATTATGTTGTATGGTGATATCATACATGATATTTTCATGATTATTATGTAGCAAAGTTTCACCACATTTAACAAAAGGTATAGTGTAAGTATTAATTGATTTTCAGTTAAGGAAGTTAAGGATTTCTGAGCCCTTTTCCTACATTATTTCAAATTTACCAATATTGTCCAACATGTCTTTTCTAATGCTCATGCCTCCTTATTACAAAATCATCTCTTCATTTTAATTGTCAGTATTTTTTAATTTCTTACTTTATTCTTCAGAGATACAAATATGTTTTTCTTTTCTACTCCAGATCTTGTGATGTTCTCTATAGCTCCAGCATTAAATTATTAACTAACATTCAGAAAATGTTTTTTATTTTAATTATACCTTTTTTGAATGAGGATTGAGACAATAAAATACACATATATAAAGAGTACTAATTGATAAATTTTGACATGGGGGTGATACTATCACCACAATCAAGATAATGAACATATTCAGCAATCTAAAAAATTTCCTTATGCCCCTTTGTAACTTGAAACATCTCTTTTTCTCTGACTCCTTCATTTAAAGGAACCATTACTTGGTAACTATAGAATAAATTTCATCTTCTAGAATTTTTTTAAAAAAGGAAGTCAGGCAGTGTGTACTCTGTCTTCTTCAGCCTGGTTCTTTTCACTCAACATAATTTCTTTGAGATTCATCTTGGCAGTTGCATGTATCTATAGTTCATTCCATTTTAAGCTGAGTATTATTTCATTGTGCAGATACAAGACAACTTGATGGACACTTGGTTGCTTTTAATTGTGACTATTGCAAATTATATCCTATGGAGATACAGAACTGCATGGATTTATGCTTTTATTTTCTCAGGTAAATACATAGCTTGAGTCACAAAATCAGGGTGTGCTTAGTGTTTTAAGAAACTGCTCTGTTGTTTTTCCAAGTTGTACTTGAGAGATCCAGTTGCACGTCTTTATATGTCCAGGCTTTAGTTTTAGTTATGCTTGGTGCTTGGTGAATGTATAGTGACATCTAACAGTGACTGAAATTTAAAATTTTCTAGTGACAATGCTATTAAGCATCTTTTAATGCATTATTTGTCATTTGTACATATTTTTTAGCAAACATTCTGCTAAACAATTTCATTTTTTTTTTATCGAAGTACAGGAGTTTTTTGTATCTTCTATTTGCAAATCTCCTTTTAGCTATAGGTTTTGCATACTTTTTCCAGTCTTTGGATTCTCTTTTCCTTTTCTTAACAATATTTTTTAAAGAGTGGAAGTGTTTCATTTTGATGAAGTCCTATTTATTGTTTTTTATTTTATGATAAGCATTTTGGTATCATATATATATAGAAAACCTTTGCCAAATCCATGTCACTAAGATTTTCTCCTGACTCCTTCTAGAAGTTTTATCTCTTAAATTTTGTCAATGACAATTCCAAGCTAACATTTTCCTTCATGGTATGAGACTAGGCTTAATGTATTTTGGGTTTTGTTGTTGCGTATGACTTTCCAATTGTTCCAGCATCACTTCTTGAAAAGATTATTGTTTCATATTGAATAGCTTTGACACTTCTGTCAAAAATCAATTGAATATATACCTGTGGGTCTATTTCTGGACTCTCTATTCTTTCTCTATTGACCTATTTATCTATCTATATGCCAATACCACACTCTCTTGATTACTGTGGAGTTTTAAAAGGTCTTGAAATCAGATACTACCTGTCCTTTAGCTTTGGAAACTGATCCCTTTTGAGCCTTGCTTTTTCCTTAGAGTAGTTAGAACAGAGTCACCCTTAATCTATGGCTAATTTTGGCAGATTTCGGAGATAATCTGCTGATTACTCACCCTCTACCTTTTTGAAGTGATGAGCACACAAACAACTCCCAGCCCTTGGGGATATCTGTAGGCTATTCACTCTCCTATTCTGGAGTCGTTCTTACCTTTCCTTACATTCCCGGACTGATCAATACTCAATTTATGAGTCAAATGAAACCATCTATAGATATCTAGAATTCTGTTCTCTTTTCAGTAATCTTCTCTCTGGTACTCTATATCACAAGCCTGGCTACCACCAAATCCCAGCCTCACATCTGTCTCCTGAACACAGGATGGCTGCTTAGCTATATCTGGGTTCTCATCTGTGAGTTGCAACTGGGATACTTTCCATAATGACAATTGAAGGCCACATTTCATTGGTTTTCTACTTCTTAGAGATCACTGTTCCCCACTGCCTACTGTCTACTCCCTGAAAGACTTGGTTTCATATAATCAGTCATGTTATTTTTTTTTTTCACTTTCTTAATGTAGTAGGGTAAATCCAGTTTCAATTACATCATCTTGATTGGAAATGGAAGACTTCTATAGATTTTCTTAATGTCCTCAAATATAAAGAACTCGATGTAACTTAGGAGCTGGAAGAAACTTAGTCTCACTTGGAATCATCCTGTTACTCATATCTCATCTCATATTCTACCACTTCTTTTCTTCACCACAACTGCTTTCCAGCTAGTCTTTCTTCTCTTTCAGTCTTTTTTTTTTAAGATTATTTATTTATGCATGCAAGAACTGGGGTACAGGCCCGAGGCGTGGGGGGTGAGAGGATTCACCAGAGACAGAATGGGGAACAGGACAGGCAATTGACTGAAATACACTGCTGAGGGGAGCAGCGGGCAAGTCAGGAGAGGTCTGCTGCGCTGTGGGTAGCTCCCTGGATGGGGATCCAACTCATACTACAGAGGCTACGGATAGCTTCATAGGTTGTGTCTTAACCCCTTGCTCCACCAGAGAGTCCCCTCTGAGCTTGTTTTCTTAAGGTTCCCTATATAAAACTGATCATACAGAATTTTGGCTTTCTTTGACATATTTCACTTAGCTTAATGTCCTTAGTATCTATCCTTGTTGACACAAGTGGTAATATTTATTATGATTGAATAAAATTTCATTGTTTATGTAGTATATATCTTCTTTATCCATTCATGGATCAATAGATGCTTAGGTTGTTCCCATATCTTGGCTATTATGACTTATATTGTAATCAACTTGGTATTTATATATCTTTTTGAGTTAGTGTTTCAAGTGCTTTGGATAAATAACCAGAAATAGAATTGTTGGATCATATCGTAGTTGAATTTTTTAATTTTTGAGGAAGCTTCCTACTGTTTTCCATAGTGACTACATTAATTTACATTCCCATCGATAGTGCACATGATTTGCCTTTTCTCCACATCTTCACTAACACTTGATATTTCTTGTCATTTTTCATCATAGCCGTTAAACAGATGTAATTTGATGATCTCATTTTGGTTTTGCCTAGCATTTTCCGGATGATTAACGATGTTGAATTTCTTTTCATGTACCTTTTCATAAGTGTTTAAGTTTTCTAAATATTCATTAATGCTTAAAATATCTGCTTGATAGTGCACAAATTCCTTAAAAAGTTTTACTAAAATAATTTAAGGATGAGGATATATTTGTCAATATTTATTTTTAAATCACTATGATTTTATATTGTATTTTAAAGACTATCATATGGATATTTGGTTCATGGTTTCTTATTTCTTGTTGATGGATTACTATAGCTTTCAATACTTGGCATACCACTTTTTTCTGTCAGTGATTTTATCCTTAAGTTATGTTTTGTGTAATATTACACTGCACTGTGTACTAGCTTTTCTTTGGTAACTGTTTCTGTCAAGATTTAGTCCATCCCTTTATTTTCTAAGTTATGCACATATAACTTTATTAAATTACACACACACACACACACACAACCCAAACTAGTCTCTTTGAATTTTTCCTGCACATTTAATCTATAGAAATGTATTGTGATTACCAGGCTTTGTCATCTTATTCAGTGTTTTTAATTTGCTGTTGTGGGCTTTGCTTTGTAGGCTTTGTTCTTTCTTTCTTTTGATTCTATTGTTGTTATTTTAGTCTCATTTCCTTTACTTGTTTAGAAAAATAATTACTCTTGTTACTACCAGGAGTGTATATATAATTTTTAAAAGTTTGAAAACAAACATTATTCTCTTATCTTCTTTGCTAGTGTTACCTAGAATGATAGTCAAATCATTTCTGAATCAATTAAAATTACTTTCCTCTATTATACCACTTTTTTCTGTCAGTGGTTTTATGTTATGTTTTGTATAATATGTTATGTTTTGTATAATATGTATAATAAGTTTTGTAAAAATAGATTTTTTTTATACCATATTTTACTGATAACTTGTTATTGTTACATACATCCCATTTTTCTATCTAGATATAACCTTTTTTCTTACTGCTTACACGCAATGGAGTAATTTGTTGTATAAGCTATTAGAAGTTTACTATTAGTACAAATGTTATTTATTTGTAGAAAATGTGCATTATTTGTCAAAATTTGCAATGCTTTTTAATTTGTCTGTTCTTCAATAGTTCTAAAATTATTTTAAACATTATATTTCAAATATTACTGGTGTACCAATCTATTTTCTGCTTCTGCAGTTGTTATTACATACTAACATCTATGTTCTATTTTATGTTTAATGTTTGCAAAAATTTCTCAAAACATTTATGTTTTAATTCATTTAATCTCATGATAACCTTTTAAAATAGGAGCTTTATATTATTACAATTTTACACATGAAGAAATGAGTAGAGAAGCCTAAAGTAACTCACATTACAAATGTAGAATATGGTTTCAGATCTGTTATCCTGTGAACCTGTTAGACTTTTATAGATTATCTATCTATCTTTTGCTAATTTTCACTTTCTTTTCATATTTTCCATCTCTGTGTTATGCTCTGTATTTACTCCTTTGTGTTACCTTTTATTTTATTAATTTCTCTTTATTTCCATCTATTGTAGATAGACTTTATTGTGAATTTTCTTTGAATGATACTGAATATTATATATCCCACTTTCTGGATTTTAATTGGTTTCTTCTCACGTCCATCTATTTTTGATCCATATCTTCATGTTTGTTGTTTCATTAATAGTTGGTCTAGTTTTTAGATATGATTTTTGCTTTTAGAATCTTAAGCATACTCTTTGACTTCAGAAAATTTGAAGTCTGTTTTAAGTATGGTAATATGCAAAAATTTTAAATGAACAGTTAGATTAGTTTTGCCATATACACGTATAATTAATACCACCAATGAAGACATTTGTTATCTCTATTACTTCTGAGAGTAACCTTTCCAGTTAATACTCCCTCAAACAACTACTATTCTAGTTGCTATTATTATAGATTAGCTTTGCCTAGTGTTAATTTCATATAAGATTATATAGTGGGTATTCCTTCGTGTTATTTCCTTTTGTTCAACATATTTTTAATTTCATAATATTGTTGCATGTATTGATATTTCATTCCTATTTGCTGCATTATATATAAATAAATCATACTGTGATTCTCTCTTCTCATATTGATGGATACTTGTGTTGTTCCTGTTTTTTGACCTTTTTGAATAACGTTGCTATAAACAAATTTCCAAGCAATTTTTTTATGGTCATAGTTTCACTCTTGTGGAATTGATAAATTATAGAGTAAATATGTGTTTATTTTTATTGTAAACTATCAACAGTGTTCCAAAGTGGTTACACCATTTTAATGTCCCAGCAAAAACTTAGTGTATGCTAACATACATTTGTAGTTATTTTAATTCCAGCTATTTTAGGTGGATAATGTTAGCTTGTTGTGATTTTAATTTTTATGTGCTTTTTACTGTGCTTTTGCTATAAACATATAATGTATTTTAATCTATATTGAAAAGGAAATAGATTTTCAAAAAATTAAGAAAAATATTTTATTTTTATCTACATATTTTCTATTTCTGTAGTTCTTACTATCTTACCAAGTTGTGCTATCTTCAGAAATTGTTTCCCTTTTAGTATAAATGTTCTATAGTGTTTACTTAACAGTTCTTCTGATGACAAATTTCTCTGTACTTATCTAAACCTGCTTTTATTTCACTTTTGTGTTTTAAAAATACTTTTCTGGATATTAATTTCTTGTTGATAGTTATTTTTTTTTCTTCAGCATGTTGCTCTTATCCATTGCCTTCAAACTTCCATTATTTCTAATAGCAGTTCTAATTAACTGCTGCTCTTGTTCCATTGAAAGTAATATGGGTTTTTACTTTATATAGTTTCAAAACTTTTTTTTTAACCTTTGTTTCTCAGGGGTTTGACTGTCATATGCTTACAGCAATATTCGTAGTATCTTAGGTTTTCTAATTTCTAGGAATTATGGCTTGATACGTTTTATCAATTTTGAAGAAAAATTCAACTACTCATTCTTCAAATATCCTTTTTGTTTTGGGATTTTATTTAAATGAATGTTAAATTATTATTCATTTCATACAATTCCATGATACTCATATGCTGTTTTTTAATTTTTTTTTCATTCTTTTCCGTTTAGCTTTGTTATGGATAAGCTTTGGTATGCCTTTAAGAACATGACACGCATAGTGCCACAATAAAAGAGTATTTCTATCCAGTCTCACTGAACTTCTGTTCTTTGTCTATTTATTTTATATTTTTAAGTCCAACTCTAAACACTAACTGCTAATTGACCTCAACTTCCCACAAAACATGCAACATTAACACATTGCTCTTTCTGATAGTTTACCTCATGTTATTCACTCATTCAAGATCCTACAGGAATTTTGTTTCCTACCAAATTATGTATCAACTTCTTATCCTTATGCTGGATATCCTTCAAAAACTGGTTTGCAATTAGTAATGTTCTGGATTATCTCTTACTGCTAATTTACTCATTCAAATTCTGCATATTGGATTCCTGTTAAAAAGCAATCACTCTGGGCCTCCCTGGTGGCGCAAGAGGTTAAGATGCAGCCTATGAAGCTTGCCACAGCTACTTTAGAATGAGTTTGATCCCCGGCCAGGGAGCTACCCACATGGTGCAGCAGACCTCTCCTGACTCGCCTGCTGCTCCCCTCAGCAGTATATTTCAGTCAATCTGCCTGTTCTGTTCCCCACTCTGTCTCTGGTGAACCCTCTCACCCTCCACAAATCTTGCCTGTACCTCAGTTCTTATGTATATAAATAAATAGAATTTAAAAAAAAAAAAAAAACAAAAAAAAACAATCACCCTGCTAGGCAGTGAGTTCAGATAATCAGCCAAACAAATATAGTCCCACGTCAAATGAGGTGTAACCTTCGATGTTGAACTATATATAAATATAATTACACTAAAAAAATCATAAAATTATAACTGTATTTTTAAGGGCAGAGTTTCATGATGTAATGAAATATAGTAGTTCTGACTAGCTTGAGGGCTAAAAATTCTCTGGTAAAATAGTGATTTGTGAAGAAAAATGAAAATGAGCAGAAGGTGAACTTAAGAAAGAGCAGAAGAAAGCATTTCATGTAATTAAAAAAAAGAACATTTTAAAAATCCTTGGCAGAATGTGGTATGAATCATGTTAAGAATTAAAACAAAACAGTGATGCTTAAATGCACAGAATGAAGGGATCCAATTTTGAGATGAAGTTAGATAAATAGATTGGTAACCAGGTATGTAGTTTCTTATAAGATTTTAGACTTTATTTCAACATCAGTGGATATTCATTGTAGGTTTTAAGTAGAGGATTGACATGATCAGAATTGTATTTTAAAAATCACATGACTGCTATGGGATATAGATTTGAGAGAAACAGAATGGATATGTGTAGGGTGGTGCAGTTAGGAGGCTATGTACCTCAGGGTAGAGGTGATGAGTTTGCACTAGAACAGTTGCTATGGGTATGTTGTAGCTATGGTTTTAAAGAGAAATAATTAGATGACAAATAGATAAATTCAATAAGTCTTGGTAGTAGATTTTATATGGTGGTTAGGCTATATATCTAGAATTTAGCTTCTTTAGTTTGATGGAAGATGAAGTCACTGATTGCAATAATGAAATTTGGAGGGAGAAGTCCACCTCTGGTTTCATTTTGGAAATATTAATTTTAAGGTGCTTTTGATCGGTCCACTTGGAGATCATAATAATGCATATGAAAATACAAAGGTAGTTTAAAGTGACAGTCTAGGCTGGAAGTACAAATTTTGGACTCATCTGCATATAAATAATAAAGATATGTGTAGATGAGGTCATCTAAGAAGTATGCATTGAACGAGGAAAAATAGGACTAAAGAAAAATGTTGATTAATAATTGTCTGTTTTTGAGGTCTTATTTGGTTCCCCTATATTCCTGCTATAAGTGAAACTGCCCGATATTTTTCTTTTTCCTTCTGGCTTATTTCACTGAGCATAATTCCTTATAGCTCCATCTACATTGCTACGAATGGCATGAGTTTATCTTTTTTGATTGCTGAATAATATTCCATTGGGGAGGTGGAGGGAGAGGGATCAGAGGGAGGGAGGGAGGAGCACAGGGGACTGAAGTTATGGTGCATGGGTGCATTGGTGAAGGAAATTCTATGGGGACTACACCTGAGGGGATGGGGGAAGCAAATATTGTTTAAAAATGAACATCGATGTGAAATAAAAAAACAAAAAATGTTGAGTTTGTACATTATTTCATCTCTGGATAGGGATAGATCTGCCTAAGTAGAAATGTAGAAAGAGAGATAAGCCAGATAGGTTGGGAAAAAAAAAAAGTTTTTTAAAAATGTGTTACACATGAAGCTAGGGAAAGATACTAATTCTAAAAAGAGATGAAAATGATGATCAAATTATATGAAAACAAACCATTTTGCTTTAGATTTGTTGATGTTAAAGTTATTGTAATCTTATTTAAAGCTATTTCAGTGAAATAATGGTGGTATGTGTAGTATTAAAAGAATTAAAAATGCCTAGGAAAAAATAAGAAAAGTTGGGAAAAGAACAGCATAGACATATTAAAAGTCTGAAGAAAAAACCCAATTAAAAACAATGCAACACAGGGCCTCCCCTGGTGGCGCTGTGGTTGAGCACTGGGCTGTGAAGCTGCCCGCAGCCTCTGCACCGCCGATTCAATCCCCAGCTGCCGGCGAGGGTCCCACATGGTGCGCAGACCTCTCCTGCTGTCCACTGCTCCCCTCAGCAGTGTATTTCGTCAGTCTGCCTGTTCTGTTCCCTGCTCTGGCTCTCACCCTCCCGTGCTTTAAAAAAATGCTACATATATTTATATATATACAGTTTATGAAACCTTTTCTAAAATAAAATAAGAATTGTGTCTGTATAATAAACAAACATACCATGACAGAGAGAATGTGATGAGACTGGATCTTAGTAAGTATATATCTTACCAATCCTAACATTGAGAGCCTAACAATCAGAATTGAAGTAAATCTCACATGCTATAAAATGCAGAGAATTTATGTACACAAATTTGATATATTTTTTAAAAGAGCATATCTGTGTAATCACTGCCTCAACTGAGATAAAGGATATTATCACCTAAAATATGTGGATGCCCTTTTCTAGTCACTTTCATTTACGTTATTGTCTATTCTTATTTCTGTCACCAAATGACAATTCATATAACTACACAGCATGTCAAATTTTGTAGCAAAATTTGTCCCTCCACAGATAGTGAAGGTTTCTCTATATTGTATCGGCTGGTTGGTATTTCATTGTATGAAAATATCAAATTATCAACTGCCAGCTGTCAAATGGGTATATCAAATAATTTTTTAAAGGGATTCAATGATTTCATTGTCAATTATAAGAATCACGGTTTTTAAAAGATTTATTTATTTATGCATAACAGAACTAGGGTACAGGCCAGGGTGCAGGGGGTGAGAGGATTCACCAGAGACAGAGTAGGGAACAGACCAGGCAGATTGACTGAAATACACTGTTAAGGGGAGCAATGGGTGAGACAGGAGAAGCCTGCTGCACCATGTGGGTCGCCTCCCTGGCCAGGGATCGAACTCCTGTTGCAGTGTCTGCGGATAGCTTCAGAGTGCTGCGTCTTAACCCCTTGTGCAATCAGGGAGGCCCCTAGAATCACATTATTTTATTGAAAAACAAGTGCTCATTTAAAACTTATTCCAGTTCACTTTCAAAATTGAATATACTTTTGTGGTAAAATATACGAAATTCATTATTTTAACTATTTTTATTTTTTTGAATTATTTTTGTTGAGGTAAGATTGGTTTACAACATTTTATATGATTTAGAATATAGGTAAACACATCTTCACTTGTATGTTATCAGACTACACTTATTACCAAATCATCATAATCCTCTGCCACAATCCATTGGTCCTCCTACCCCTTTATTCTGCAGACGCCCACTCACTTTGATGTGGCCTCAATTCTATAATTAGATTTTAGGGTTTATTTTGGTTTAGTTATGTCTATTCCTTTTTTTTATTTCTTTATATTCTGCATGAGTGAAGTTTTCTGTTTTTGTTTTTCATGTATCATAATTTCCTCTCATTCAATCTGTGTTGTCACAAATGGCAAGAATTTTTCTCTTTTTAAATTGAGTGATATTCCATTGTGTACATAATCTATTCAACTGTCTTTGAGACTTAGGTTGTCTCCGAAACTTGAATACTGTAGAGTGCTGCAGTGAACGGAACAGACATATGTCCCTTCAAATTCGTGTTTTTTTTTTTTTTTTTTCATTTTTCAGAGAGATGCTTTGGAATGAAATTGCTGGATCATATGGTATGCAATTTAAAAAAATATTTTGAGGGACCTCCATACTCTTTTCCATAAGGACTAGACCAGTCTACATACCCATTAATAATTCATGGGCTTCCTTTTTCTCCACACTGCACCAACACTTGTTTCTGATTTTTTTATTTTATTTTATTTATTTATTTTTGATATGGGCCATTCCTATAGTTGTGTGGTGGCATCTCATTGTGGTTTTGATCTGCTTTCCTTGATGCTTGGTGATAATGAGCCTTTTTTTTTAAGAACCTGTTGACCATCTTTATACATTTTATCACCATTGAACTGAGAGTTTTTATCATAAATGGATACTGAATCTTGTCAAGTTCTGTCTCTACATCCATTGATATGCTCAGATGATTTTTCTCTTTCCTTTTGCTCAGATGATTTTTGTCTTTCCTTTTGCTGATGGGGTGAATTATATTGATCAATTTATGGATGATGCACCCTTTGTCTCTTGAATAAATACCACTTGGTTATGATGTGTGATCTTTATAATATATTGCTGAATTCTGTTTGCTAATATTTTTGAAGATTTTTACATCTATGTTCCTCAGGGATATTGGTCAGTAGTTTTCATTTTTTTATGATGACTTTGTTTACTTTTGGTATCACTAATATGGGCCTGTAGTATGTATTTGGAGACATTACCTATGCTTTCATTTTTGGGAAGATTTGATAAGGATTGGTATTAGTTCTCTTTGAAGGTTTGGTAGAATTAACTAGTAAAATCATCTCTTCTCAGGCTTTTATTTTTTGGGGAGACTTTGGATTGTTGTTTTAAATTCCTTGTTTGTTAATGGTCTATTCACATTTTCTGTTTCTGGTTCAATCAAGGAAAGTTGTATGCTTCTGAAAACTTGGCTATTTTTTCTAAGTTATTTAATTTATGGGCATAAAGATGTTCATATATATGTACAGATCATACAGGTATTCTTTCTGAGATGTCTATTAAATTTTCTTTCATTTCTGATTGCATTTATTAGACTGTTCTCCCTTTTTTTCTCAGTGAGTCTAGCTAGAGGTTTGTCTATTCCATTTTTTTTTTTTTTTTTAGAAAACAAGTTTTTGGTTTCATTTATTTATTGGACTGGCTTTTAAATTTCTATCTCACTTATTTCTTCTCTAATATTTATTATTTTCTTCCTTCTACTGGCTTTTGATTTTTTTCACTCTTTTTATAGTCCCTTTAAAGTTCTAGTGTTATATTATTTATTTGATATCTTTCTTGTTTCTTGATGTGGACCTGTATTGCTGCATACATTCCTCTTTTTAGAGCTTTTAATGTGTCCCACAGGTTCTGAAAGCTCCTGTATTAATTTTCATTTGTCTCCAGGTATTTTGAAATTTCTCCTTTGATTTCCTCATTAACCTAGCAGTTATTCAATGGTAAGTTGTTCAGTATCCTCATATTGGAGGTTTTTCCTGCTTTCTTTTTGTGATTGGTTTCTAGTTTAACATCACTGTGATCAGAGAATACTTGAAATATTTTCAATCTTCATGAATTTATTGACCTTGTTTTGTAATTCAATATGTAGTCGATCCTTGCTCATGTTCCATATGCATTTGAGAAGAACTTGTATTCTTTAGAGGGTAGTTCTGCATCATTATGTACTTTCACATTGTTGTACACATATAGGAACCATCTGTCTTTAGTTCTTTTTTTATTTTGCAAATTGAACTTTTATTCATTAAATGATAACTTCCTGTTTACTCATGCCCTGCCCCTGGCAGCCGCCATTCTACTTTCTGTCTCTATGATTTTGACTTCTCATATAGCTAGAATCATACTGCGTTTGTCTTTTGGTGACAAGCTTATTTCCATTAACATAATGCCTTCAAGGTTCACCCATGTTAGCCAATGCCAGAATTTCCTCACACTTGAGACTAGATACTCTTCCATTTAGTGTATATTTTATTTATCCAGTCATCTGTCCATAATTTCTTGGGTTGCCTCTATCTTTTGGCAGTTGTCAAGATGCTGCTGTGAAAATGGGTGGAGTCTTATCTGTTGAGTCTGGGCTTTCATGTTCTTTGTGGAATATAACATGAAGTAGAATTGTTGGATCATATATTGCTACTTTATTTTTAATTTTTTGAGGGTCCACCATATTGTTTGTCATATTGTTTTCCAAAGTATCTGCAGCATTTTCACCATCAATACACAGAGTTTTAATTTTTCCATGTTCTTTCTAATACTTGTGATTTTCTATTTAGTTTAGTTTTGATAATTACCATCCTAATGGTACAAGTGGAATCTAATTGTACTTTGATTGACATCTCCCCAATGATTAGTGCTGTTGGACATCTTTTTATGTGCTATTGGTCAATTGTATATCCTCATTAGATAAATTCTTTGCCCATTTTTTTAAAGATTTATTTATTCATGCATACAAGAACCGGGGTACAGGCCAGATTTTGGGAGGGTGAGAAACAGAGACAGAAAGGAGAACAGAACAGGCAAACTGACTGAAATACACTGCTGAGGGGAGCAGTGGGAGAGACAGGAGAGGTCTGCTGTGTCATGTGGATATCTCGTGTCCCGGCCAGGATCAAACTGGCACTGCAGAGGCTGCGGACAGCTCCACAGCTCTATTCTCAACCGCCTGCACTTGACTGAAATACAATACACCAGGGGAGGCTCTCTTTGCCCACTTTTTATCAATTTTGTGTGTGTGTATGTGTGTGTGTGTGTAAATTGTGGGAGTTCTTTATATATTGAGAATATTAATCTTTTTAGATTTATGATTTGGTAAATATTTGTCAAGTAACTTTTAAATACAAAAAAAAAATCAAGTTGACCTGGGTATCCTGCAGATTATTTCTTAATTAGTAGAAAAGAGAGTAAAGGCTCTCTAAGAAAGAAATTGTGAGCTAGTTTTAACCTGTCAAATTGCCTTCTGGTGTATATGTTATAGAAAAACCAATATTAAATAGGCAAGAACTCAAAAAATACCTTCCTACAAGTGTCCACATCTATCAGTGTGTTAATCTCTGTCAAACAATGTTTGGTGTGAGCATAGAATCTATAATTATAGAATTGAGTTAAAACAAATATGGATATTAGAATGAAGGAGAAAGGTAAATCTATATATTTTTCAAGGTAGAAATGATATAAAATTAAACATTAGTGTCAAAAAGGTAGATAAGATAATATTCTGAATCCAATATTTGTAAGACTTAATAGCTGTGCAGCGTGATTTCAAATTGACAAACCATGTTCAAAAAGTATAAATGTATTTAATGGTAGAAAACAAACAATTGGTGCCTTAGTACTTTCAGGAAAGTACCATAAATTGATTAACTTTTTTATATCCATTTTATGTTTACTGAAGTGGAACATCAAAATCTGTTAAGACTGGGAATACAGAGATTAAAAGAAAGGAGAAACGATGTAGACTTTAGAATAAATAACAACAATGACATTTGGCATATCTATTTATTTATTTTAAGGTTTATTTTTATGCATACTGCCATACAGTCTAGAGGTGTGGGGGTAGGAAGATTCACCAGAGACAAAGTGGGGAGCAGAACAGGCAGATCTACTGAAATACACTGCTGAGGGGAGCAGCAGGCGAGACAGGAGAGGTCTGCTGTGCCATGTGGGTTAGCTCCCTAGCCAGGGATTGATCCGCTGCTGCAGTGGCTGCCAATAGCTTCATAGTGCAGGAACTTAACCCTTTGCACCACCAGGGAGATTCTGGCATGCTAATTTAGTGGTGAAACAGTGAAGAATAGAAAATAATTCTGAAGGCTTGATTTTGCTGGGGAGTGTGATAAGAGTGATGACACTGAGTTTAAGGAGGATTAGCATGAGAAAGTTTAAAAGAAAAGTGAACATTTTTGTTTTCTATGTTGATGTTGAGTTAGCTGAGTTATCACCTAACTATTGGTTAGGTTAATTGCTATTATTCAGTTGAAGAGTATAATACTCAATTAAAAGGACAAATTCAAATACAATACTCAATAAAAAGGACAAATTGAACAACTTCATCTACATTTTATTTCATGGGTAGAAGCAAGGCAGCTCAGTATTTGGAAAATGGAGAGAACTATAGAAGTCCAGTACAGTGGGTTACATGGCAGTGAGGATAAAGTAAACAGATATCAAAAGGGTGAAGGAAATCTAACGAAATAGAACTAGTTCCGATGCTTTTATTTCTGGGAAAAAAAAAAAGCAGGAGGTAGAAGTTATACAGGAGCTTCACTTTGTCTACTAAGAAATGCATGTGCTCTCTTTCTTTTTTTTTTATACTATGATGCAATTTATTTATTTTTTTTGCTTGGTATTATTTACAGTTTTTTTTTTAAAAATAAGTTTTATTTTTATATTCCCCATACAATTGCAACCCCCTTATTTTGACCCCAATCCCTCCCCTCGCTGCCCCCCACCCTCCATAGAGTGTCTCTGGTTCATATTTTTTTGTTGATTTTGATTTTCACTTTCTTGTAGTTATTCATTTTCCTGGTCCCTTATTTAAGTTTTCTAGATTCCTGCTATGAGTGAGACCATCCGGTATTTTTCTTTTTCTTTCTGGCTTATTTCGCTGAGCATGATCCCTTCCAGCGCCATCCATGTTGCTGCAAATTGCATGTGTTTATCTTTTTTGAATGCTGAGTAATATTCCATGGTGTATATGTACCACATCTTCTTGATCCAGTCATCTATTTTTGGGCATTTGGGTTGTTTCCAAAGCTTAGCTATTGTAAACAGTGCTGCTATAAACATAGGGGTGCAGGTGCTCTTTGGAATTGATGTATCTGTGTCCTTTGGGTAAATACCTAGGAGTGGAATTGCTGGATCATATGGAAGCTCTATGTTTAGTAGGTTGAGGAATCTCCACACAGCTCTCCATAGTGGTTGGACCAGTTGGCACTCCCACCAACAGTGCAGGAGAGTTCCTTTTTCTCCACATCCTCGCCAATATCTGTTGTTGCTAGTTTTTTTAATATGTGCCATTCTCACTGGTGTAAGATGGTATCTCATGGTAGTTTTGATTTGCATTTCCCTGATTACAAGTGATGTTGAACATTTTTTCATAAACCTGTTGGCCATTTGCATTTCCTCTTCAGAGAAGTTTCTTTTTAGCTCTTCTGCCCATTTTTTGACTGGATTATTTTCTTTGTTGTTGCGTCTCATCAGCTCTTTGCAGATTTTTGTGATCAGTCCTTTATCATTAGTGTTGTGTGCGAAAATGTTCTCCCAGTCAGTGGGATTTCTCTTTGTTTTTGTTATTGTCTCTTTTGCTGTGCAGAAGCTCTTTAATTTGATGTAGTCCCAGCTGTTTATCTTTGCCTTCACTATCACTGCTTTGGGTGATGTGTCTGTAAAGATGTCTTTGATGTGCATATCACATAGTGTTTCGCCTATATTTCCTTCTATGTATTTTATGGTTTCAGGTCTTATGTCCAGTTCTTTAATCCATTTTGAGTTGATTTTTGTGTATGGTGTGAGGTAGTGGTCAAGCTTCATTCTTTTGCATGTAGCGACTCAGTTTTCCCAGCACCATTTATTGAACAAACTTTCTTTGCTCCAGTGCATATTCTTTGCTCCTTTGTCAAAGATTAGTTGACCATATATCTGTGGGTTTATTTCTGGATTTCTATTCGATTCCATTGGTCTGTATGTCTGTTCTTGTTCCAATACCATGCAGTTTTGATGATTATGGCTTTGTAGTATAGTTTGAAGTCTGGGAGTGTGATGCTTCCATTCCCTTCTTTTTTTTTTCAGGAGAACTTTGGCTATTCGGGGTTTTTGGTGATTCCATATGAATTTCATCAATAATTGTTCTATTTCTTTGAAGAATGACATTGAAATTTTGATTGGAATAGCATTGAATCTGTATATTGCTTTGGGTAGGATGGCCATTTTAATAATGTTTATTCTTCCAATCCATGAGCAGGGGATGTCTTTCCATTTCTTTGTGTCTTCTTCTATTTCTTTTAACAGTGTTTTATAGTTTTCTTTGTATAGGTCCTTTACCTCTTTTGTTAGATTTATTCCCAAGTGTTTGATTTTTTTGTTTCGATAATAAAAGGGATGGTTTTTTTGATTTCTTCTTCTTCAGATTTATTGTTTGTGTATAGGAAGGCTACTGACTTTTGCGTGTTGATTTTGTATCCTGCCACTTTACTGAACTGATTGATGAGTTGAATTAGTTTTTCTGTGGAGTTTTTGGGGTTCTCTATGTATATTATCATATCATCTGCAAATAGTGATAGTTTGACTTCTTTTTTTTCCTATTTGGATTCCTTGGATGTCTTTCTCTTGTCTTATTGCTCTGGCTAGGACTTCCAGTATTATATTGAAAATCAGTGGTGAGAGTGGACATCCTTGTCTTGTTCCGGATCTTAATGGGAATGCTTTCAGCTTTTCACCATTGAGAATGATACTGGCTGTTGGCTTGTCATAGATGGCCTTTATGATGTTGAGGTATGTTCCTTGTATCCCAAGAATTTTAAGGGCTTTTATCATGAATGGGTGTTGCACTTTGTCGAAAGCTTTCTCAGCATCTATTGATATTATCATATGGTTTTTATATTTCTTTTTGTTGATGTGTTGGATAACGTTGATTGATTTTCGGATGTTGAACCATACTTGTGTCCCTGGCGTGAATCCTACTTGGTCATGGATACATTGTTGGATTCTGATAGCTAAAATTTTATTGAGGATTTTTGCATCAGTGTTAATTAGGGAGAATGTCCTGTAGATTTCCTTTTTTGTGTTGTCCTTGTTCGGTTTTTGGTATTAGTTTAATGTTGGCTTCATAGAACGTGTTTGGTATTGTCCCTTCCTTCTCAATTTTTTGGAAGAGTTCGTGAAGGATAGGCACTAATTCGTCTCTGAATGTTTGGTAGAATTCATTTGTAAATCCATCAGGTCCTGGGCTTTTGTTTTTGGGGAGATTTTTGATTACCATTTCAATTTCACTGCTTGTAATTGGTCTGTTTAGGTGTTCTATTTCTTCTTTACTAGCTTTGGGTATTGTAGAGTTGTAGGAATTTGTTCATCTCCTCTAGATTCTTGAACTTGTTTCCATATAACTGTTCATAGTAGTTACTGATTATTCTTTTGATTTCTGCTGTGTCTGTTGTGATTTCTCCTCTTTTATTTATGATCCTGTTTATTTGTGCTTTCTCCCTTTTTTCCTTTGTGAGCCTGGCTAGGGGTTTGTCTACTTTATTGATTTTTTTGAAGAACCAACTCTTGGTTTCATTGCTCTTTTGGATTGTTTTTTTAGTTTCAATTTCATTTATTTATTTATTTTTTTAAGATTTATTTATTTATTTATTTATTTATACAAGCACTGGGTACAGTCAGAAGTGCGGGAGGGTGAGAGAATTCACCAGAGTGGGGAGCAGAGCAGGCAGAAGGAGCGAAGTACACTGCTGAGGGGAGCAGCGGGCGGCAGGAGAGGTCTGCATACCATGTGGGACCCTCCTCTGGTGGCCGGGGAGCATCTGGGGATCGAACCGGCGCTGCAGAGGCTGTGGGCAGCTTTGCAACCCAGCACTCAACCGCTGTGCCACCGGAGAGGCCCTCAATTTCATTTATTTCTGCCTTGGTTTTTATTATTTCTTTTCTACTGGTTTTGGGGTTTTTTTGTTGTTCTTTTTCTAGATCTTTGAGCTTCGAGATTAGGTTGTTTCTTTGAGTTCTTTCTTGTTTCTTGATGTGAGCCTCTATTGCTATATATTTTCCTCTTATTACTGCTTTTGCTGCATCCCATACATTTAGGAAATTGGTGTGCTCATTGTCATTCAATTCAAAGAATTTTTTAATTTCTTCTTTGATATCCTCATTAGTCCAGTTGTCTTCCAGTAGTGTGGTTTTCAATCTCCATGAGGTAGGAAAGTTCCTTGCCTTCTTTTTATGGTTTATTTCTAGTTTGATGCCTTCATGGTCAGAAAAGATGGTTGGTATGATTTCAATCGTGGTGTATCTGTTGATGTTTGTCTTGTGTCCAGTATGTGATCGATCCTGGAGAATGATCCGTGTGCACTTGAGAAAATGTGTACTCCATTTTTTGGGGGGGTTTAGTGTTCTATAGATGTCTGTTAAGCCCAAGCGCTCTAGGTCCATATTTAAAGCTTTAGTGTCTTTATTTATTTTTTGTCTCGTTGATCTATCCATTGTTGATAGTGGTGTGTTGAAGTCTCCCACTACGTATGTGTTTTCTCTGATGTCTGTTTTCAGAGATGACAATAGTTGTCTGATATATTTTGGTGCTCCTTCATTTGGTGAATATATGTTAATGAGTGTTATTTCTTCTTGAAGTATTGTCCCCTTGATCATAATGTAGTGGCCGTTGGGGTCTCTTTTTATCTTTTTGAGTTTGAAATCTGTTATATCTGATATAAGTATAGCTGTTCCTGCTTTCTTTTTTGGTCCATTTGCTTGTAGGATTATTTTCCATCCTTTAACTTTGAGTCTATTTTTATCTTTTGTAGCTAAATGTGTTTCCTGGAGACAGCAAAAGGTTGGGTTTTGTTTCTTAATCCAGCCTGTGACTCTGTGTCTTTTTATTGAAGAGTTTAGTCCATTTACATTTAGAATTAATCTTGATATGTTAGCATCTATATTTGCCATTGTGTTTGTCTTTCCTTTGATTTTATTTATTTATTCTTTTAATAACTTTTTTTTTTGGCCTTCTTTCATTGTTATTCTTCCCTCTGAGGTTCTGGCTTTAGGACTCCTTGTAGTATTTTTTGGAGTGGGAGTTTAGTCGTAATGAAATTCCAGAGTTTCTGTTTGTCTGGGAAGGTCCTTATTCTCTCTTCATAGAGGAAGGAGAACTTTGCAGGATAGAGTATTCTTGGTTGGCATCTGTTTTCTTGGAGTCTGTTGACTATGTCCCTCCACTCTCCTTGCCTGTAGTGTTTCTTCGGAGAAGTCTGATGTCAGCCTGATTGGTTTTCCTTTGAATGTTATCTGTTTCTTCCCTCTTGTCAGCTTCATTATTTTTTCCTTGTCCTGGATTCTTGGGAGCTTTACTATTATGTGTCTTCCTGTATTTTTCCTTTCATCGTGAAATTTTGGTGTTCTTCTTGCTTCTTATATATAAATTTTCAGCTCCTTCTTCACGTTTGGGAAGTTCTCTTCAATTATCTCCTTGAATATTTTCTCTGTTCCTACATCTCTCTCCTCTCCTTCTGGTATTCCTATAACTCTTATATTTCCTTTCCTCATGGAGTCAGATAGTTCCCTAAGTCTTTCTTTGGTCTTTTTCCTTCTTATTTCTCTTTACTTTTCGGTTTTGGTTCTTTTTATTTTTGTGTCTTCAAGAGTACTTATTCGTTCTTCCATTTCATCTATTCTGCTTTCATTGCTATTCCCAGAGTTCTTTAGTGCCTCCATTAATTCTTTGATCTCCTGCATTTCTTTTACTTCCCTCTTTAGAGACTCAATTTCATTCTTCTGATCGTTGATTATTTTTCCCTTATCATTGTTTTCCTTTATGAGTTCTGTCAGTTTTTTAATCATGGAAATTTTAAATTCTTTCTGGAAGGCTCAGAAGTTCTTCCAAGTTACTGTTGTTGCAATCTGGGGTGTGGTTTTCTTTTTGTGGTGTGCTTTTTTCCTGAGGAGTTGCTAGGTTGTGTGTGGTTCTTCTAATCTCTACTGTCTGTTTTCTAATTTGCCATATGCATTGGGACACTGTGTTGTTGGGACTGGCCAGCATCTTGGGTGAACTTCTCAGCTCCCCTCTGGCTCCTCCGGGAGCTATGTATTGGTTTCAAGCAGTCTTTACTGAAGAAAGGTCTCTGTTCTAAAATGCCGATGCAGGGATACACTCCCCTGAGTGCCTGGTCTGCCCTGGTGGTGGGTTCCTGCTCCCTGTCTGGGCTTGGACTGCAGGCCAGAAGGGGCCTGGCGTGGGCGAACTTCCCCCACTCACCTCTGGCTCCTCTGGGAGCCTTCTGCTGGTTTCAGGAAGTCTTTACTGAAGGAATGTCCCTGGTCTAAAATGGCAATGTGGGACGCACTCCCTGCGTGCGGGTCTCAGGCACACTCTTCTGCACACCCGGTCTGCCCCGGCCGTGGGTTCCTGCTCCCCATCTGGGCTCGGACTGTTGGTCAGAAGGGGCCTGGCGTGGGCGAACGTCCCAACTCACCACTGGCTCCTCCGGGAGCCTTCTGCTGGTTTCAAGCAGTCTTTACTGAAGAAAGATCCCTGTTCTATGGGGTGTTGGTGATTTTTTTTTCTGGTTGCTAGGTGGCATCAGAGATCTCTCCTAGTGTCCTTGGGGAGCTGTTTTTTTCACCCCATGGGACGGGGAACAGAGTGGGAGTGGTGGGGAAAGCCTCAATAGCTTTGGGGTGCTGTGTCTGCCTTGTGCCCCACCGTCGTGGGGAACCCACACCCCAAATTTTGTGCCCCGGGTCTCAGTTGCAAAGCCCTCAGGTCCAGGACACGGGCTGTAGCCCAGTTCAGTGTCTGCAGAAATGGAGCCTTTTGCCCCCCACCCCCCTGGCTACTGTGTCTGGGCGCCTGGTTTCTGATTACTCAGTGAGGGACATTCACCTCAGTGAGGGCCCCCCGCGTGTCTCCCTGCAAGCCTAGGTCGCAGGCGTGGGGACCTGGGCAGCCACGATCCGCGTTTGTTTTTCAAGCGCGCCACTTTTCCGTACCAGCTTACCGGCTGGCCTGGGGCTGTTTGTAGGTCTCTGAGAGTCTTTGGTGCCTGGAGCAGTTCGCTCACCTCCGCAGCGAATCCTGCAGGGTTTTCCACAGCTCCAGTTCACGGGGTGTGGTGGCTGAAATAGTTCCTTTCCACTCACAGTCCTGTTTGATGCATAGTTTGTTCTTGTTGGTTGTTTTAGTTTTTTTTTTTTTTTTTTTTTGTTTTTTTCCTCCTTTCTGTTGGTTGGAGAGTGCCGACTTTGTGGGTGGGGGAGGGTAGCAGGGTTCTGAGCTTTCCTCTTTTGTGGCAACTTTCTTCTTAGGGTAGTTTGCTGGAGTCGTCTGTTTATCTTCCGTGTCCCAGTTCTCACTGGGACCTGCCGCTTTTCCTCCCTATTAACTTTTTTTTAATGGGAGATCTTACTCGCAGTGTTTCCTTGCCGCCATGTTGATCCACAGTCTTATGATGTAATTTGCTCTCTTTCTTTCAGCAGTTAAATAGTATATTCCAAAGGAAATACATCGCAATGCATCAAGAAATATTTTAAACTATGAGAATGAAGTTAATCAAGTTAATAATATGTTATAAAATAGACCTGAAATCATACAGGGACATGGAGGAGGAATTTTAAAGTAAAATAAGAGTCGATATTAACATCCTCCCAAAATGAAGTGTGTATGACATTACATTAAGCAGAAATATATGTACATATAATTCTCAATATATGATAACAATTCTTTATACATGATGAGGAAGAACAGGGACATAATTTGCTTGCAGTGTTTTTATTAAATAGGAAAAAATGCATCCAGACACTGTATGTATTTTTGGAACTATTATGAAGATAGGAAAATTAAAAAAAAAAAAAGCAAGTAGCTTTTGTAGAAGAGTAAGATAAAAAGGATTTTGAGAAAAGAATAACTTGCAGAAGGATAAAAACTACTGGCAAAACAATGAATATCTTTGCTCCATATCTATTGAGAACAAAACAAGAGAAAATAGGCTTACATTATAGACACAGGGATTTAAATTTTGTGCAAGTTAAAATTTCCTAGCAAAAAGTTTTGAGATCCTTTTGGATATCTTTGTTTTGTTTCATTTTGAAAATTATTAAGCGTAAGTTTAACTTCCATTTGTGTTTGTAACAATGCCAAAATTACATAATACTGAAATCTGCGTAAGGTTGCTGTCACATTATTAATATGGTGTATAAGTATATATAAACTTCTTATGCCAAGAATGCTGACTAATATATATAAATATATATATATATATACACACATATATATATATTCATTTTAAACAAGAGAGCAAATGATCTTCAATTGCCTCAGGAGAATTTAGTTAACTATAGAGAAGAATTTCCTGCTAGAGAGGAATGTTAAGCATCAAAATGAACTAGAACATGAGATGAGGTCCCGCTGGAGGATGATTGCACAGGCACCTCACCGCTGGTCCTGTCAGCCTGATGTGCCCAAATAGTCTCCTTCAAAAAACCAATCCCCATTGGAGTGGAAGACAAATGAGAGAATGGGGCGTTATGGCATTAGGGTCATAAAGGAATGGTTTTAGGATTGCTTTAAAGTCCAGCGCCTCCCTGGTGGCATAGGGGTTAAGTCTCAGCACTATCGCCACTGTGGTCTGAGTTCAATCCCCAGCCAGGGAGCTGACCCACATATGGCAGAGCAGTCCTCTCCTGTCTCCCCCACTGCTCCCCTCAGCAGTGTATTTCAGTAGATCTACCTGTTCTGCTCCCTACTCTGTCTCCAGTGAATCCTTTCACCCACTGTACCTCTGGCCTGCACCCCAGTTCTTCTATGCAAAAATAAATAAATCCTTAAAAAAAAAGATTTCAAAACCACACTAGACTAACTAGAACCAGTCAGTGTCTTTGTGTTCACTTGTATATATCTCCCTTTATGCCAGGAAGACGTCTAGGACAGGACTAGGACAGGAAAATGTGGAATGAAGTTACTTTCTGTTGCCCTCACTATATTACATGATATTATCTTTCATATTTGTCATCTGACTCATTATTACTAACCCAATGAGAAAATAAAGGAGATTTTATTTCAATTCACATTTTATGGAAGAAGATATTAAAACATTGGATATTAGAATGTTACCCAAATTCCCATAGCAAGTAAGCAAATCAGTCTTTATCCAAATACAACATTCCCAATCTCTGTTCTACTGATTCAACTATATTTTGAAAATTTCTGTAAGTATGGATTAAACTAAATTATTAGACTAGGTTAATTTGTTTACTGACTTCTGGTTTATTTAGAAATTGTAAATATTTAGAAAAATGTACTTTCTCATTAATTGACTACATGTAGTTACTGATAAAATGTCTAATTTCCTTTATGTTATGCTAATTTCTGATTTTTAAAACCTTATTAAAATGCATCCATTATTTCCCAGAGTTAAAAGATTAGCTCTGTCCCCCTATTGCATGAGAAAATGGAATAATCCTGTTTCGCACCGTTTTTGAAAAACTGTACTCTGGAGGAAAACCATTTTTCAATCATATAAAATTTGCCTTTCAATAACGCATTTATGTCCTTTATTTGGCCCTCAGTAAAATATGATTATGTTAGATCACATTTCTTTAGATATTTACAAATTACATATTACATTGTGACTAGGAATTACTCTCCTAATGTTTCACAATGACTTGAATTAATTGAAATCCTTTAGGGTATATGAGGCTGGAAGTGTGTGGTGTTCATGGTATAGTAGGAAATAATTAGTTCTGTAGTGAAGAGACACTCCCAATTAAATCTTTATGGGAAAATGATTCTGAAATTAGCTTTACGGAAATTGAATGGAAACAGATCATAGGCAAAAAGTAATACTCATGTGCATGATATTAAAAAGTATATTTTATAGCTGTGCATGGAACTATGTCCTCTCCCTTAGAGTAGGGATATAATTTGAGTGTTATATTAGAGAAAGTTAGGTAATACCAGATAAACAAAAAAGAGCATGGGAAACATATTTTATGACAATGTTTATGGCAACATTCAGTGTTTTGCTCATAATCATCATATTCATGTAAAAACCTTAACTAGGAGAAATACAAGAGCAATATTCTAGAATTTTTATGAGAAAAATCATTTTTTCTTAGTTACATTGTGGCATAACACATACAGCACTATATGAGTTTAAGGTGTACAGCATAATGACATAGGAGAAATGATCATTACAATACATTAATATTAGAAAAGTATTAATTGTTAAATTCCAGAAGTTGTTCCCAAGTAGCTGTTAATAAGTTTGTTCAAAGCAGTGTTTACTAGAACACGTGGAAAATATTACATGTGAATTTATATGTCTAAGTTGATTGACAAAACTTATAAAATAGAGCAATCTTGAATTCACATGAAGTATTAAATTCTGAAAAATTCTGAAGTAAGTGCATGTGTGTGAATGCCCCAATAATTGATTTACTGCCTTATTTTGGAAGTCCTAATACAATAGCTCCTTATTCTTATTTATTTCCAAGTAATATTTATTTATTTTGTTTGTTTGTTTTCAGATTTTATTTATTTATTTATTTTTATATATTTTTTACATTATTGTTCATTTTTAAACAATATTTGCTTCCCCCCTCAGGTGTAGTTCCCTTAGTTTCCTTCACCAATGCACCTGTGCACCATCACCTCAGTCCCTTGTGCTCCTCCCTCCTTCCCTCTGATCCCTATTCCTCCTACTTCCCTGCAAGATATCTCTGATTTATAACTGTCTGTTTTTGCTTTGTTGTGTTTTGTACTGTTATTGTTCTTTTTACACTGATGTCTTACTAGGTTCCTCTTTATTCCTGCTATAACTGAAACCGTCCAATATTTTCCTTTTCCCTTCTGGCTTATTTTCCAAGTAACATTTAAATAATACTGTTTCAAGGTATAAAATCTTTTATAAATCATACTATAATTGATGCATTCTAGATTTGGGAGCACAGTTCCAATTTTATAATTAAGAAGGCTTAGATTCAGAGAGGTTATGCAAATGGCCACATTCACAAAGTTTGGTGACCAGTTAGTGACTTTGGGAACTACACTTGGATTCAGAACTTCTAATCTTATATCTCTAGTTTATACTTGGACCCAAAGTGCTTCTGTTGTCATAGGTAGCTGTTTGTGTGTATTAGTCCATTTTTGGACTAATGTTCAGTACACAATGAATAGAAACACTTATTTTAAAGTTAAATTTGAGGACATTTATGCTCATGATGAGGTGCAGCTTTAAATGTTTTCCTGGATCATTATTGACATTCAATTATCTTGTGGAAAGATTGTGGCCTCCAGGTTTTTGCTGTAATATTTCAATTATAATTTACATACTGCTTCTAGTGATTGGCAAGAAGGAGACTGCAATTTTATTCACATGCAGAATTTCAGTCCTCGATGAGTAAGCTATTATGTATAAAAGGAAGCATTTTAAAGCAAATTGGTTTTTCTGTGTAGAGCTTTAGCCCAAAAGGACTTCTCTGTGCGAAAATCAAGATCAATAGTTCTAAGCAAAGCTAAATTGAATCATGTCACTGCTTCAATTTTATAATAGTTTTAATGTAAGATAAATAATAAACTTGCTTTAGAATATATCTTGTTGGTTGGCCTAATTTCAATAACAACTAGTGTATATTTCATTACACTACTTGCTGTTGACAACAGAACCATAAGTAGAATTTACAGTGGGGGAGGCATATATTATGTGTGTCAACCAAAGGCAGCATGCTTGGCATGCCTTGTCATCTGTTTAACCAAAACACTGGTAAAGCTCTATTATGATAATTATACTCTGAATTTATGGATGCCATGTGAAAGAATAAAAATGAAGAAAATAATTCCTGCTACTCTCAGGGAATTAGGGACAATATTTGGGTAGCTTTATGCTAGTGCGTTACATTATGACTAATGATAATACTTTCAGTGTAGGAAGTGTGGTATATACAATGAGAAAAGGCTAATAGACAATTTAGGTGGTTATTCTCTGAGGGAATTACACTTTTATTGTGAAAAAAAAAAACAAGGATGAAAAATAATGGCACATTATTAATAAAATACACACACACATCGACAAAATGATAGTTATCCTGATAATTTAAACTTAAAATTCACATTTGTTCCAGTAGCAGAAATAGTTGGGGAGAGGTTGACTGATGCACTTAATTGGGTGAAGAAGGAAAAGAAAGGAATATTTGTTGGGTATCCTCTGTGGACCAGGCAGCATACATGTGTTATTTGGCACATTAGCAAACTATAAAACAAAACCAAACAAACAAACAAACAAAAAAAAAACCCAAAAAACCCAAGCAAGAAAAAAAACCCCAAATATATATATATATATATATATATATATATATATGTGTGTGTGTGTGTGTGTGTATATAATTTTTAAAGTCATCCTGTGCTAAGAGTCAGATATATAATATTGGCAAGAAAGATACATGTAAGACAACATGGAGTATGGAGCTTATACAATCTTCCAAGAGGATCTAACTAACCTCTGTTTATGATGAAGAAAATAAGTGCTGAGAGAAGTGAAATAGTTTATTCAAAGTCACACTGTTAGGAGGTGACCAGGGTGGGATCTGAAGCCAGGTCTGTCTGTCTTCAAAACCAGATGTATTTCATACCATAGTGCCATGAACACATCCAGGTGAATAGTGAGGATGTGTTCAAGTACATGATCCTAAACATGCCAAGGTCTATTCATCTGGCGAACTCCTACTCCCCTGTATTTTTTTGGGTTAAAAAAAAGGCAGCTCATTTTTCTAATCTTGGCAGGTGCTTATGTCTGAGCCTGAGTACATTTCATTACATTTCACTGTCACATATAAAAGCTTTTTTTAAACTGTAATTTGCACATATTTTTGAAAATTAATTTAATAAAATATTCACTGAAAACAAAGATTAATTACTCCAGGTTTGTCAGCCAACACAACCAAGTGATGACTGTGGCTTTCTTTTTTGAAACAGTTGTTACTTAGACACAAATTATGATGCATTTTTGGAAGCAGACAATTCCTAAATTCATATTAAGTGCTTCATAAATCATAGGCCAACTGAAAAATTAATGAACACTCTTCAACATGTAGGTATTGGTAAAAGTAGGCAGGTCTAAGGCTCAAAAGTAATACAACTCTCAAGTTTTTTCATTTCTTCAGAAAAAATTAACTCCATGATTGATCCCATTAGGAGAAGAATTTTTAGTAAGACATTTCTGAATTGGTATTTTTAAGTACTAGGAAGGCAAATAATAATGTGCTTTTCAGGAAGCTAATTTGAATATCTTTAAGCATGTAGTAATGTCTGAAATATTTAGTATTTTTCAAGAAAGGTTATATTTGCAGGAAATTGATAATTAACCCTCCCATTTTTGAACTAGTTAAAAATAATTTAAATATATCAATTGTTATATTTAGGTTTGGGAAACCAGCATTTTTATGATATTTGAATGCCTGTCTATTCAGGGACCCTGATCATTTCAACTGCAGGGATAAATTTCTTCCCTTCAGCACTTGATCCTTATCAATACATTTTTGCAACTATGTGCAGTGTTATTTCAGGTTTTTAGCACATATTAATTGGTAAAGTAGGAAAACAAGTCTTTGTCTTCATGATGCTTAAATACTCTTTCTCTTAGGTTTCTGCAAATTTACTCTTGATTTTCCCCCAATTTCTCCCCTTTCTGCAAACACTCCTTTTTTTAATTTATTTTTTATTTTTTATTTTTTTTAAATAATAAATTTTATTTTTATATTCCCCATACAATTGCAACCCCCCATTCTGACCCCAATCCCTCCCCTCCCGCCCCCCACCCCCCAAAAAGTGTCTCTGGTTCATAGATTTTTTTTGTTGATTTTGATTTTCACTTTCTTATAGTTATTCATTTTCCTGGTCCCTTATTTAAGTTTTCTAGATTCCTGCTATGAGTGAGACCATCCGGTATTTTTCTTTTTCTTTCTGGCTTATTTTGATGAGCATGATCCCTTCCAGCGCCATCCATGTCGCTGCAAATTGCATGTGTTTATCTTTTTTGAATGCTGAGTAATATTCCATGGTATATATGTACCACATCTTCTTGATCCAGTCATCTATTTTTGGGCATTTGGGCTGTTTCCAAAGCTTAGCTATTGTAAATAGTGCTGCTATAAACATAGGGGTGCAGGTGTTCTTTGGAATTGATGTTTCTGTGTCCTTTGCAAACACTCCTTAATACTGGTATTCTGAGACTCTATTAACTTTCTTCTCTATATATACTATTTCCATTTGTAATATTATTCTTGTCTTCAAATATCTGCTATGCATTTCTCTGAAATGCATGTCTTCCTCTCTTTGACTTCTCTGCATAAAGTTCTGTATATCCAAATAGTTACAAAAATCCATCTGGAAATCTCACATTCACTGCACAGATAACATATCCTGAATTAAAAGCACTATTTGCCTCCATTTCCATTCCAAGGAAAATTTTTCTTCCCTTAGCACGTATTTTCTTCCCTATTAACATCATTACTGACCAAGAAATCACCAATATAAATGTCTATAGTCTAAGTGATTAATAGCGCAGATTTCTAGACTTGGATGGCCTGTGTTTCTATCCCAACTTTGCCAATAATTAGCTTAGTAATATTGACAACTGACTTAACCTATTGGAGCTGTAATGTTCTTATAGGTGACTTGGAGATTAAAGGTGTTGGAAAGATTGACAGTGGTGATATGATGAAGGAGTTAGCACCTAGTAAGAGCTAAATAAAAATAGCTTTTGATCTTAGTTGTTGTTGTTTTTATTTTTGCTGTTGTCGTATTTTTTACAATTACCACTGATCAGTCATTTCAAAGTACACTTGATAAAGTCCTTGGGTGAGTGTAGTAAAGCCTGTTTGGGGCCTTCTTTTGACTGTGAGTGGCCCTGAGCATCAGAGCTCCTAATTGTCCTCTAAAGTAACTTTATTCAGACTATTTTGATATACAATTTATTTGAGTTCAGTTTCAAATTTTTATTGAAATGTTTCTACTTTGAATGCAATTTCATAAACCAATGATATACTCCTAGGGATGCTCCTTTGTTTTTCTATTCAAACTTACTTTTTCAAATATTATCCTTGAAGAGCTAAACTTTCCACTTGGCACTGAATTTTCCTTAGTTCAGTCCTTTAAGTGTGTGCATTTGACTGAGAACCCCCATCCTGCTGGATAAGTTCTCTTGAGACACTTTTGTGAAATGTAGACATGCTGTGGAATGTGAGGGGTGACATTGAGGGGTGACATTGCTGGCTCTCCCTGATACTGTTCTAGCTAGATCAAGTTAGAGCTATGCCATTAATTAAAAGGAGGATACATTTTTCTTTAATGCTTTACACACACATTTGCAAAGCAAGTGGTCTTCAACTGCAAAGCACATTCCAAAAAAAGAAAAGAAAAAACCAACAAAAAGAATCTGCCTGTGTTAAGAACTAGCCAAGAATAATAATTAGAATTTTGTTATATCAGTTTCTAATGAATGCATTATTTATTTTGAAAAAAAACAGTAGCAGATCTATTAAATTAAAACCTTCAGCTTTGTTTCTAGCATGCCTATAATCTCTCTCCATGAAGGAAAAAAAGTAAAAACTTAAATCTAGTATAGAAATAACTTCCTAGTCAGTTAAGTTTAATAGTTAAAATGAGCTGTAGACAGAGAACTATTGTTCATTAATATTTCTTTATTACACATTTCAAAAACATAGATGTGAAAACTAAGGCTTTAATTGTTTTGCTTACTAATCATAGTCTGTAACTTGAGTCCATATTCCAATTTATCCAGTATTCACCATTAAACTCAGTTTGATGTTATTTAGTCATTTCTGATTTTTACTCACACAAAAGATGTCATTCTCTCACTTGTCCTCAGGTACATCTAAATTAGAAAGCCTAAGTGTAACCATATGATTTATTTTTCTAATTCTACTATTTTTTATTGAGATGACATTGGTTTATAATATTGGTTTACAAATTATAAGTGCATGTGATTTAGGAATACAGGTTAATGCCTCTTTGGATGCTTTACCACACCACACCCACCGGCAAAGCTCATAATCCTCAATTATAGTCTATTTGGTTCTCTCCCACCTTTTCCTCCCCACCCTTCTCCCTCATCATCCAGTAGCCTCACTTATACAATCCGATGATCAGATTTATAAAATTTGTTTTAGTTTAGTTTTGTCTACATCTTTATTTCTTTATATTCCACATGAGTGATACCATCTGGTATTTGTCTTTCTCCTTTTGATTTATTTCACTTAGCATAATCCCCTCCAGGTCCAACCATGTTGTCACAAATGAAAGATATAGCTGAATAATCCATTGTATGTATATTTTCTTAATCCATAGCTTCTTAATCCACTCATTTGTCATTCGGTACTTATACCAAAACACTAATTCAAAGAGATGTATGCACTCCTATGTACATTGCAGCACTAATTAATATAACTAAGCTATGGAAACAAACCGCGAGATTTAGATGAGCCATGAATGATGAGACTGCAAGTAACTTCTTGACCATGAACAACCTTTGGCTTCTCAAAACATTGTAGAGATACAAATTATGATATCAGATCTTTGATCACTGTTTCATTTCCTACTGCCTCAACTACTTATACCCACACTTGAACTTGATCCTGTTTTCTATGAACAACATATCATATACTGTGAGTGCCCTCAGTTACCACAAAAATCATCTTAATCGTCTTTCAGTAACTTTGTTTTTTTTTTTTTTTTAAAGATTTATTTATTTATACAAGCACTGGGTACAGTCAGACGCACGGGAGGGTGAGAGAATTCACTAGAGCCAGAGTGGGGAAGCAGAACAGGCAGACTGACGAAACACACTGCTGAAGGGGGCAGTGGGTGCCAGGAGAGATCTGCACACCATGTGGGACCCTCACTGGTGGTCAGGGATCAAACTGGCGCTGCAGAGGCTGTGGGCAGCTTCGCAGCCCAGCGCTCAACCATTGAGCTACTGGGGAAGCCCCAGTAACTTTGTTCTTAAAAGACTCTAGAAGGTCTGGAAAATATTCAGAAAGTTTACAGACATTTTTCTGGAACTATGGAAAGCTGGTCATGTCCTCTTTTCCTAGATACATTTCCTACATTTTGCTTACACATGGTAGTCAAGAGACTTTTTCTCTTTCTCTCTCATTGGCTTTATGGTTCTCCTGTGCTGTTAGTATACCTTAGGTGCAGAGAATTGAGTTTATTGATCCCAATTTCATAGTATATTATCATCATTTGTTCATGAAAAACATTTCTGTGTATGATTGATTCTTTTCTTTTATTGAGATCCCCATTTGTTTTCTTTCCCTTAATAGGAACTGTGTTGAATGAATATTTACATATACATCTATCTTGGTAAGATATGTACTTTTGTGTACATGTTTTTAATTTGTATAAATGGCATTATGTTATAAATATTGATATTAACTTTGGTCTTTAAGTCCTTATGTATATGTATTAGATATAGAAAGGTCTAGTTTTGGCTTATATCTATCTATCTATCTATCTATCTATCTATCTATCTATCTATAAAATAGTGTTTGTCCAACTTATATTAGTTTGCATTTTATGAAGCTTGCATTTTCTTATAGTCAAAATGGTCAGATATTAGTAATTTCATATGATTAATCTTAAAATTATCCATTCTTCTAGTGATGAACAACTAGGCGGTGGCCAGTTTCCTGCTACCAGAACAATGCAGTAATTAGTATGCTATACATCTGGAATACATGTTCAGGGAATGACCCCTCTGAGTAGTGTTCATTTAATTTCACTAGGAGCTGCCCTATTGTTCTCTGGTACTATAAGTGCCATCTCAGATATTAGCTGAGTGACAAGAAATATATCTATATTGCATTTGGACCTCCCCAGACCTATTTAGTGTGTATTTTCCATTCTCACTAAGCCAAGGCTCAGCCAAGGTAAAGACCTCTGTTCTCTATTGATGGTGGGAGGCACTTGGATTGGCAACAACATATATAAAGAGATCTTGTTTAATATTCCTAAACTGTATCCCATTATGGGTGCTTTCATGTAAACATCTTTCTCTTCTAAAAGTCAAAATCCTTACTTTATTTCTTTTAGTCAAAAAGAACCATCTTTTAGTTGATGGTACAAATCACAGAGAGCATAGAAGCATTTGAAATAAAAAATATCAGGGTCTCAAGAGGTAGCAAGACTTTTCTTCCTCTAACCCTCCTTGCTTTCTGCCTCTCATTTTAATTCTCTCTCTCTCGCTCTTTAAAGATTTATTTATTTACGCATACAAGAACTGGGGTGCAAGCCAGAGGTGTGGGGATGAGAGGATTCACCAGAGAGAGTGTGGAGCAGAATAGGCAGATGTACTGAAACACACTCCTGAGGGGAGCAGCAGGTAAGACAGGAGAGGTTTGGCTGGTGAAAGCTTGACAGCGCTGCCTTTTTTTTTTTTTTAAAGATTGATTTATTTATGCATACAAGTGCTGGGGTACAGGCCAGAGATGTGGGGGGTGAGAGGATTCACCAGAGACAGAGTGAGGAGCAGAGCCGGCAGATTGACTGAAATACACTGCTGAGGGGAGCAGCGGTTGAGAGGCCTGACAGTGCTGTCTTTAACCCCTGCACCACCAAGGAGGCCCTCATTTTAATTCTCTTATTGTAGACTAGTTTTCGTCTACATAGTGAAAAACACAGTGGTTGACAGATTCTGAGTTTTATCCCACAAAATTTTGCTACCTGAGAGATATTACTGTTACCACTCGGTTTCATTTTGAGTAATCCTTCGGGAGTCCCCTAATATTCCTGGTTTAGACCAGAGCTCATTTCTGGATTGCTCAACTTTAATCTGTATATGTGTAGGGTTCTGTACGAACATCTTTGTTTTGAGGGGGTCATGTGAATGAAGGAAGAAGTTGCAAGGAAGTTGTCGGGCCTCTCAACTGCTGCTCCCCTCAGCAGTGTATTTCAGTCAGTCTGCCTGTTCTGCTCTTCACTCTGTCTCTGGTGAATCCTCTCACCCCCCCACATCTCTGGATTGGTAGGTTATGTGTCTCATTTAGATGCTCATGAAGAAGCAGCAGTATAAAGAGTACATTGTGGGCCCCCCACATGGCTGAGAAATACTCACTAAGCCTGCAGTCCTGGAATGATGATTCGGCCCATACAATTTTCTTGTTCTGTGTTTCTCTTATTCCCAACAAAAGTGTGGCTTCCTGGAGAGTGTTTTCTGGAATCTCTCCTAATACATACATATCTAAGAACTTAAATCTAGCTAGAAAAGGGGCCGTTGTTTCTTTTGACCTCACTGTTGTATAAACCTTTGTTACGAAAGATTTATAAAAACAATGTATAACCTTGAGATTACTAAAAGAATGAGTTCAGTTGACTCTGCATGTTAACATTGGTTTTCCTCGGAACATTGGAAGGATATTTTCTAATTGATGTAAGTGGGTAAACACTATTAATGCCTATGTAAGAATCCTTGAGATAGATTTGGGAGGGAGGATGACTCGTAGGATAAGGCAAACATCAACCATCATTAACTACACAGGTTCAATACCCGCCTATGGTTCATAACACAGGTACATAAAAGAATGGTGTATTTTTCTGTATGTCTCCACCCCACCCCCTTTCCCTCTCAAACTCTCTTTATGTGGCTCAGAATAACCTCCTGTGGCCAATTGTGGGTTGAAGATAATTAGCCTTTAATTATCACCAGTTACATTTTCACCTGTTCCTCTTGCAAATCCCCAGAACTTCTAGTTTTCCAATTAGCGTATTCATCCTGCAACAAGCAAGTGTGGGGAAAAAGCCTTTCCCTTTGGGAACTAACCTCTTCCTCACTAGCCTTTCAGGATATATTTTAGCTGGTGTTTGAACACCCTTGAGAGGATCAACTTATTTTTATTTGCAATATGTCTCTGCAGAATCTCAGCTCTAATGTATGCTTTCAGTGCAGTAGCTGAATCAAGGTAGATATTGGGAATATGATCTCTGGGGAGATCAGAATAATGACTATTACTCAAGAGAAGAACAGAAGAATTAAAATTCACTCAGATCGACAAAACTTTATTTGCAATCTAAAGAAGATTTTACTGTTCTTTTACAGTTGCATGTGGATAAAAGTCAAGTGCAAAATATTGGAAAAGAATTCTGACTTAGAATATTTTTTTAATCTTCTATCACGGGACTAAATCTTTATTTCATTTAGTCAAAAGACAGCACGGACCCTGGGCTCACACTAAGGAAGGTGACTGTGGCATAAGCTTGGAAGACATAAATAAATAAATAGGTAAGTGGGTGAAAAAGCCCATAGAGGTAGGAAGAACTCACTAACAACAAGCTGGCAAATTTGAAATAAAATGTTCACTAATCCTCCAAATGTATATTGCATAAAGGGAAAAGGATAATTTTCTTCACAGACCTTTTGAGTTTCTACATCTTTGTATCACATGGTGTCATATTTACCTGATTGGAAAACTATAGAGAAACCTTTGGTAAGTCTGTTCTGGGAATACACTCTCATTAGCATGCAAATCATTTACAGGATGCAAATAATTTAATGATAATGCTGCCAGAGTCCCCAGAGTAAATAATTTCCATTTCCATTACTGTATATGATACAAATACCCATAATATTTTCTTTGGAAATTGTAGTACTTATTTAGCCCACTTTGATCCAACTACAAATTTTATCTCATTAATCCTCACTTTAAAGCAGGTGAGTGAAACAGATTATTTTGCCAGCTCACACATGGAGAAATAAAAGATAGTCTAATCATAGCATAAGTTTAATACACGTGATGTCCAGGCTCTCAAAGGTATTGATTTGGATTGCTGTTCACTACCACCATCTTCATTTGAATTTTAATCAACTTGTCATATTTCATTCTAATTGTAGGAAATTAAGAAAAATACATTTAATGGGCTATTTTACCCAGTCTTGACAAATGTAATTTTTAAAATTTAATATCTGAAATACATTAATAAACAATCTCATACTTTTCAGTTTGCGAGTCATTGAGAGAAGGGTCTTAAGAAACTTTGATATGAAAAAAGTTAAGTGATATTCCTTTTAAATGGCAGGATTTGTAAGTTGTGCAAAGAAAACCCACTTTTCTTCATTTTTATTTCTAAATATGGGAATGATAGTACAGAAAAAGGAACTGGAATGGGAAACTGGAAGGCCAAAAGAAAATAACAAAGAATTGAGTAACATCTATGTAGGGTAAGGAAAAATGTCAAGCTTTTCTGCCTTCCCGCCATCAGGATTGATGATGGACCCTTGCAGTCCTGAATGCATGCCTGATGGCGGGCACCTGGAGTAGGGTGTGAGCATAGGTAGATGGGATTCACTTGGGCTGAGACTGCTTTTAAGGGCGGCATCACGGGGACACCAGTAGAAGCCACAAGAGAAGCCAAGAACGAATGGAAGCCAAAAGAGGAAGAGAACGTCAGAGAGCCCAGATAGAGTGAAGATTTGCTGGAGGCTGTGAGGACTGCCAGCCTCCCGGCCCCCCAGCACTCCTGCCTGCCATGTACCCGCTAAATCCCAATAAAAGACCTGCAAAAAGCCACTGAGGACTCTGACTCCTCCTTTATCCGGTCTGCTAGATCAGAAAACCTGCCCTGTGTCCATTCCTGGACTCTACAATCTATATTTAGTTTACTAAATTTACTTGCTATGCCCATATTATCTATTAATTTCAAATGAGGAATAAATTGCCCAGCTAATAAAATTAGGAAGTTAAAGATCATGAGTTAATAGAGTGCTTTATAATTTACTTTCAATAATGCTGCAAGAGGGATTGCAAGTTGAAGTCCTGAAAGTGTCTTTGTTGTCTCAAATATTTTCAAGGGCCATATGTACTTCTGGCATGGATAAGCACAGCTTTGCATGTTATGATACCCCTGCTTCATTGGTCACTACACAGGGTTTCACTCTACACCCCAAAATTTCTCACAAATAGCCCCAATTTTTTTTTCATAGCTATGTATCTCATTGCTTAGGTTTCCTGCTGCTTTTTTTCATGCAATCCAATAATTTTGTTGTCACTCTCTTTTTAGCCAGAATTCTAAGCAGTGATTCCTAGGGCTTCTTTGGAAAGGGTTTAATTTATTTTCTGTTGCATCAGGAATTAACTGGAAGTTTTGCAAGCAAGCAGTCACCTTGGCAAGTAGAAACTTCTGTTTCTGTAATCTTAGGCCTCCAAAGACATTGATCTTCAGCTCACAATAAGTTTCCAATATGTGACCTTGAGCCCTTTTGGGTGAGGTAGACTGCTGTTTCCTGCAGTCATTAACTTGAGGTATTCGTGCAACTGAGACAACTCGTCTGTTTGACAGCAGCATGAATTTAACTTGAAAAAAAAATAAAGGTTTGATCTCTAATTCCTGATGTTGGACAAGGTCGGTCATAGGAGAAAAAGGTTGGCGTAGGGTAAGGTTAAAAAGTATCAAGCTTTTCTGCCCTCCTGCCACTAGGATTGATGGATCTGCGGTCCTGAATGCATGCCTGATGGCAGGCACCTGGAGCAGGGTGTGGGCATATGTAGATGGGATTCACCTGGGCTGAGAGTAGACTTATAAGGGTGGCGTCATGGGGTTGCCGAGGAACAGCACAGTGAAAGGAGCAAAATGACTAGAAGAACCAGAAGCGAGAGAGCCCAGTAAGAGTGATGATTTGCTGGGGGCTGGGTGGCCTACCAGCCTCCCGGCTCCCTGGCACTCCTGCCTGCAAGTACCTGGTAAATCCCAATGAAAGCCTGAAAAAGCCACTGAGGGCTCCAGGACTCCTCCTTTACCCCATCTTCTCATGTCATAGAGAACCTGCACCATGCCCATTCCTGCTGCTAAGTGGGTCACAAGCTTATGTACAACAAACCAAGATTGAAGGGAATGCCATTCACACCGAATAACAAGTGGATAGGACCCCCTTCTGGGGCAACCCACCCTCAAATTTAGTTGGGAAAACACAAATCAGGTAAGGGAAAATTAAAGCACCAGTTAGGAATTCTGACATTCTATTCGAAGATTAATCTAGGAGGAAATTTACGGGGAAGGAAAGACAGGAATATAAAGGAACAAGTGCAGAATGGCAAATTCAATCATGAGATAGTGAACCCTTGAATGTGTGCTCATCGAAGTCAAGAAACATTCTTTATATTGATACACCTCTGTATTTCAAGGTCTCACATGTGCCAGGCAAACAGCAACATTTATGAAGTTAGCCTGATGATAAAATTTTCAGTGGTGAATTTGCTGAGGGTAATCTTTGTAGTATTGTAATTTGATCCCATAGTGGGTCCCTATCTTCCAAAGGCAGTTTTTACTTTTTTGTTGCTGTACACCTGTATGTATGTGGGGGGTGGAATCCATCAAATACGACACTCCTAGTTTGATGTTACATATTATTCATATTATAAAAGAACAGGGAAGAGTGTATTTTCTTAGAGATAGAAATTTTGATTATAAGAGTACACTGGTGAAAATATGCCCAAAAATTGACTAGAACTATAGTGGTACTGTAGGGTAAATGAAAAATTATCAGGCTTTTCTGCCCTCCTGCCATTAGCATTAAAGATGGATCCCTGTGGTCTTACATGCATGCCCGATGGTGGACACCTGGAGTAGGGTGTGGGCATGCATAGGTGGGCACACCTGGACTGAGACTAGGCTTATGAGTGAAGACTCAGGGCTGGGAGGCCTGCCAGCCTTCTACCCCCCTCCCCCGCCCCGTGCCTGTTGTATACCTGGTAAAAGCGCAATGAAAGCCTGAAAAGCCACCGAGGGCTCCAGGACTCTCCTTTACCCATCTACTCGGATCATAGAGATCCTATCTTTGCCTTCTTGGCACTACAGGTACTAATAGCATCTAGGCCTTAATGCTCACCTGTTATATGTCAAATCATAGTACTTACTTCCATTTCTTACCTCTTTTTATCATTGCAACACTTCTGAGAGAGTTGTGGCTCTCAAATGGTGTATCAAGGCAAACTCACAAAGGTAACGGGGGATAACACGCAAAGGAAAAACAGTGACATCAGTTAGTTGGTCATTGTACCCACCAGTATTTCAGTGTACTTCACAGTTTTGGCATTAGATTGTTATAATGGTATCATTTCATTCATTAACATCATATGTGTGTGAAGTTACATTTTCAGTGGTTACTATAATTAAAATGCCACACAAACATCTATGTGGAATTGAAAATGTTCATGGAAATACAGTTTGATTGCAAAATTTGAAGTTGTGCTGTGCCCAACAGTCATAAAGGTGTTATGACATGTGTGTGTAAATATATATAGATATCTATAGTTACACACACGCACATATACACACACACACACACACACATATATATATATATCTTTTGGATTTAAGTAGTTAATAAATAAAATCTATTACATGTTTCTTTTTGCCTAAGGGAGTTGTGAAAAAATTACTGCAACACAAAGTATACTTTGAATAATTTGTGTTAGTATATCAGTTAGAAATTCTTTGGTTACAAGTAACTTATTCTGAACTATAGTCATTAAACATAGGAAGAACTTTGGATGTTATTATGGCAGTTCAATGAGATAAGCACGGTATCTTTTCTTCTATTTTGTTCCCATCTTTAAGATGTTGTCTCATGATCAAAATATGGCTGCTGGGTTCAGGTATTTGCAATAAGAATAAAAAGGTAGTGTGTGGTGGGGGGCAGGGGAGGTTGGCAGGGAGGGACATCTCTCTGTAGGATATGGACACAAATGTTTTCCCCTGAACACCAAGTAGATTTTTGTTTATAGCTTCTAGACTAGAACGATTTGCATAGCCATTCCATGATGCAAAGGTGTTTGGGTAAAGGAGGATTTAGCATTTCTAGTATCCAATAATGAAGACAGCTGGGGAGGTTGGGAAAGTTGTTTATTTACATACTTAATGAGAGTATCTGCCTCTGTTAAGTATGGACATCTTCAGGTTATGTTGTCTTCTTTAGAAAAAGTAAATCCTATAATGTTTGAGCAGAGATTAAGTTCAAATTTCTCCATTTCTTAAATGCATGTTTTTCCAATTATGGCCAGAAACCACTATTATTTTCTTTTTTACTTTTCTTCCCTATTGGTATCCCCTGATTAAAATTCATGACATGTCTTGGGAGACTGAAGGGTTCTTTGGGGATGAAGAGAGGGCTGCAATAGGTAAAAGAATAGGAACTCAGAGAGCCAAGCAGAACAATGTGGGTTTACTATAATCGCAAAGAGGAGATGATAGTTCCTGAAGTGAAGACTGGTGTAATAAAATCATCATATAAGAATAGTCACACAAGCATCTGTTTGAGTTTTGTCATAAATACACAGCCTTCAATGCTCTGATGCAATCTTCTGGCATACCCTTGGCACCTGGATTTCTCACACACATTTTAACTCAGCTGGCAGAAATGTGCGATTAATAGGAATTTTTGTTTTCTCTGTCATTAGGATACAAAACATTTCTTGAAATGATTCTGTGAATTAAGACCAAAATGCTTATATGTGATTCAGGACTGGGGGCCTTTAATCTCGATGTTCACAGACAAAAACTTGATGGGGAAATGATTCCCTTCAGATTCTTCTTTTAGATTCGAAGCAATAGGATTTGCAAGAAATGAGGGAGAAGAGAAACAGTTGAGACGTGTTAAAAACAAAAAACATTTTTGTTACCAACTTTTGAGTAATGTTCCATTCCAAATATAGTGACATTAGCCTCACATCAAGTGTAGGATGTTGCACTTGTTCAAGTATTTCATTTGGCAGCAGCACAGAGGAGAATATAATTTGCCAAGAAATGCTTCACCCCGTCTCTGTTAGTAAATGGAGAATTCATTACCAGTAAGAAGCTGTATAGGAGACCTGTTCACTTGGTTACTGTTAGGAGTCTGCCCCAGTTTCTATTACTTATTCCTCTTTCTCCAGGTTTTAAATTTAGTCATGAAAATTGGATTAACTATGAAAATTGGAAAAACGAAGATGTTTTGGTCTTTTATATTGGTACTTGAAATGGCCTGCATTTTTCCAGGGAAGAATACAGGATTTGTGTTTCAAAATTACTTCTGATTTCAGGAAACATATTCAGATGAAAAGTGATAATATGACAATATGTAAGCTTCATATGTAGAGAAGAAATCCATTTCTAAACTATTAACCTTTCTGCTTGGCCAGCAAATTACTTTTTATTAAATATTCCTTTGCCTATACTTTATTTTTTAAATATAAAGTATAGTGATTATGCACTACTATGTTGCTTTCAGAAAATGCAAATTAATTGCTTTCAAATTTATAAGCTGTTGGCATTTTTTTTATCATAGCACCATATTGCCCAGCAGCACCTAGCAAAACAGTTAATCACTCTTTTTATTTATACAAATCTTTCTATAAAATCCTTGACAAAGAGAGGAGAATCCTAAGGTAAAGATGTTTCTTCAATAAGAGATAGATCAAAATTGATTATCAAAATTGGTCATTTTGGTGAGAGATAAAAGATGACACGTAGGCTTTTGTATTTTAAGAACTGAAGACAAAAATTGAAATAAAGGTTACTCTTAACATTATTTTAAATTCATTAGCCAGTTCAGAATGTGCATTAGACATGTACAATTCTCTAAATCGACAAAACCTTTCAATTCTTTAATTCATTTAAAATCATTTTTTGCCTTTTTTTGGGCCAATTATTGTACATCTTGCTTAGTAGTCCATGGTGAAGAAAGCTGACAAAATCTTTGCCTGTTATGGACTTAGCATCTAGTAAAGAAATTTGAAAAATATTTTGGGAGGAGAAAATATAGGGAAGCTAGGGAATATTAAACATAGATGTTAACTAAGTCCAGAGGAATTGATGGGAGGCAATGAAGTCTTTGAGGACAAAACAGAATCCTGAATTTGGGGTGAGCTAAGGATGTTTGTGTGTGTGTGTGTGCACATGTATATGTCTATGTATGTTCAATGTGTATGTGTCTGCACATACATGCAGATGCACATACATGCAGATGTGCATGTGTAGGGTAGGGTAGGAGGGTGAGGAGTGGGGAGAAAATAGAATGTCCTGAGCCATCATCACTGCTGTTGAGAGAGAATGTTCATTTTTTTAAATTGTAGTAACTGCGATTTATAAATTTATATTGGATTAAGGTATCAGACTTATTTGTCAACAATTGTCTATATTACATTCTGCTCATCATCAAAAACCTAGTTTGACTTTTAAAGTCCTCCAGGTTTGGGGCCTCCCCTTGCGGTGCAGGCATTTGAGCACAGCACTGTGAAGCTGTCCACAGCCTCTGCAGCACTGTTTGGATCCTGGCCAGCTGGGGAGATACCCACATGGTACGGCAGACCTCTCCTGTGTTGCATGCTGCTCCCCTCAGCAGTGTATTTCAGTCAGTCTGCCAGTTCTGTTCCCAGCTCTGTCCCTGGTGAATCCTTTCAACCTTCCGTGCATCTGACCTGTACCCTGGTTCTTGTATGCATGAATAAATAAATCTTAAAAAAAAGTTATAAAAAAATAAAGTCGGGTGGGAATTGTATGGGGAATATAACCAAAATGAAAATGCATACATTATGCAAAAATGAAAAATGATGTAAGAATTATATAAAATAAATAAAGTCATCCAGTTTAGAGATAGTGATGAAGTATGGTGATAATTATTATAGAAACAAATTCTGGAGAATTAGATGTAAAAGACAAGAGGAAGTCATTATGAAACCTTACTTTATGATTCAAATAACTGAGCTATGTATTTAAAACATGTATAAATAAATATAAAAATATGGAACTGAGCTATATATTTCTGTTGCTTCAACTGAACAGGGCCAGTTAGAAGATGAAGGAAGAGAAGGTTGGAGAGTAGGTTAGATGACATGTTCAGTTTTGGGTTTATTGAATTTCAGAAACCTAGTGGATCCCTGAGGAAAAGAACTTTAGCAGTAGGCTGTGTTTCTGAAGCTCATATACACATTTGGCTGCTATCAATAATGAGACCAGCCAATATGTGAAAATACCACACATATAGATGGAATCTTTCAGAGACATTGTATGAATTAGGAAAATGATAGGATGAACCCTGGATAAATAGGAACATTTAAAATATCTCCTAAGTACATGGCTGCAAAGTTTTAACTTTCGGCTTGAAAGCTCAGGTCACAAAATATTTTTCCTGGAAATCCTTAAATAAATACAACCAAACATATTTACTAATATTGTGAAATAGTATTCTGAAATTTACTGATGAAACACAATGTGACAAAGTGACACACATGGGTGTACTACTAGCAGACATCTCAAACTTAACTGGCCCAAAATATAGTCCTGATGCTTCTCCAATCTGCTTTGCCTGGGTTTTCAATTGCTATAGTACATACAAATGTCAAGGTTAAAATCTTAACTTGGTCAGTGTTCTTAACCAGAAACAACAATTTCTAAATTTGTGAATTAATTTTATATTTGACTTTCAAAGCTGTTCTTAAGACTTCTTATGTAATTACAACCTTTAATAACCATGTTTATGATTGCATTTCAAAAAAAAAGGATCTAGCAAGAAGATGAAGGCTCTTAAGGAGAGCACGTTGTAATAGTTAACGGGGCAATTATTTAAAAGTCGTGATCTATAGCAGGGATTGACAAACTTTTTCTGCCAGTGATCAGATAGTACATATCATAGGCTTTGAGTCTAATGTGTGAGTCTAAATACATTATCTAACTACTGAACCCTGCCACAGACTCTGAGATCTGTCATCAACCATGTATAAACAGTTGATGATTTCTGCATTTCAATAAAACTTTATTTACAAAAATAAGCAATGAACTGTGGGCAATAGTTTACCAGTGTCTGAAAGACACTATCAAGAAGGCAAAGAGAGGAGGTTTTTTTGAGTAAAGTGGGGGTAGTCAATGTTCTATATAGTTCTGAGGGATGCAGTAGCAGTAGGATGACAACTGAGAACAGCTCATAAAACTTGGCATAAATCAGTCACTGGTAATTCTGGTGTGAACTTACATTTCCAGGAGGATAGGGATACTGCAATAGCTGGTGGAATAAATAGGTGGTGAGGAATTGGAGGCAGTGAGCAGATGAAAACTATGTGAAGATGAAGATATTATAGGAAAAAAGTCAAATAGTAACAGGGTAGAGGAAAAATTTTTTTTGGTGTTTTGTTTATAAGATGAAATAGTCCTCAGTATATTTAAATGCCAAAGGGTAGAAGCCAATAGAATGAGACTGAGAGAAGGGATCTATTTTTCTGAGAAGGCAGGCAGGGTGGGTATCAAGAACATATATGAACATATTATCTTTCAAGTCATTGGTAATAGGAGGGAAGGGAAAAAGCAAAGTCAGAGTTTGGTATTGAGAGGTAGAGTTCCTTAGTGTTGATTCTTTTTTTTTTAATTTTATTTATATATTCCCCTTACAATTACAACCCCCTTATTTTGACCCCAAGTCCTCCTTTCCCCGCCCCCCACACTCCCATAGAGTGTCTCTGGTTCATAGTTGTTTGTTGATTTTGATATTTTCTTTCTTATAGTTATTCTTTTTCCTGGTCCCTTATTTAAGTTTTCTGGATTCCTGCTATGAATGAGACCATCTGGTATTTTTCTTTTTCTTTCTGGCTTAGTTCGCCGAGCATGATCCCTTCCAGCTCTGTCCATGTTGCTGCAAATTGCGTGTGTTTATCTTTTTTGAATGATGAGTAATATTCCATGGTGTGTATGTACCACATCTTCTTGATCCAGTCATCTATTTTTGGGCATTTGGGTTGTTTCCAAAGCTTAGCTATTGTAAATAGTGCTGCTATAAACATAGGGGTGCAAGTGCTCTTTGGAATTGATGTTTCTGTGTCCTTTGGGTAAATACCTAGGAGTGGAATTGCTGGATCATATGGAAGCTCTATGTTTAGTAGGTCCAGAAATCTCCACACAGCTCTCCATAGTGGTTGGACCAGTTTGCACTCCCACCAACAGTGCAGGAGAGTTCCTTTTTCTCCACAACCTCGCCAACATTTGTTGATCTATGGCGTAGTAAATCTAGTCATCAAAACAGGGCACTAGATCATGAACTTGCATTTTTGAGAGTGGGGAAGACTTAATTTGAAGTAAGAAAATTGAAAAGGAAAACCTACAAGAATCTGGAGACATTTAGTTTGAGTGGCAATAAACAACTGGATTATTTGATCCCCCAACCCCAATCTTCAGCATCCCATATCCAGGAATGGAACATCTTAATGACTAAAATGACACTTGGAAAGACATACAATAGATACTTGAAGAAGCAGGTAGAAATATTTCGAAGCTGTTATCACTATCTGTGATCAACCATATGGCAACTCAGAGAAACGGGGAATGAAGGATATACTTTATAGAGAAAAGAAGACTACATGTTAAAAAAACATGATACCACAAATATTTATTGTGAATATCAATGCCTGACATTTCAAAAAATTAAACAATTTAGGCAAGAAAATACAAGCAATTTAGGCAAAAACACACAAGCAGCAATATATCTGGTTTCTAAGAATTTTGTTTTTAAAGATTTATTTGTTTATACAAGAACTGGGGTACAGTCAGAAGCGCATGAGGGTGAGAGGACTCACCAGAACAGAGTGGGGACCAGAACAGGCAGACAGATGAAATACAATGCTGAGGGGAGCAGCGGGTGAGACAGGAGAGGTCTGCTGCGTCATGTGGGACCCTCGCTGGCAGGCTGGGATAGAACTGGTGCTGCAGAGGCTTCACAGTGTGGTGCTCAACCGCCTGTGCCACCAGGGAAGGCCCTCTAAGAATATTTTTTAATGAAACTAATAATAATAGACTTGCTCCATTTCTTTTCCCTTCCTTTTACCTGAGTCCTTCATCTCCTTTTAACTCACAGTATTTCATACCTTCCTGACTGTTAATTTTTTCTCTTGTAATTATTGATATTTGATTCCATAGCACTTAAGAATATTGGCAGAGAATTGAGAATGTCACTTTGAGTTGTTCAAATGTCATTAACATTTGTGCAATTCAGATTAAGAAAAAAATTACACAAAATTAACCTCAAGTCATAAAAACACATATATATTTATATATGTGTGTGCATACATATACACATATACGTTTATGTTCTTAAATGTTTAAATAAATATTTGTACATTTGATCTATTCATGCATTTTTATTTAATGTAATAAATTTTTAGAGTAGGTTTTTCTGGCCAGGAAAGGGTTATGCTTTGATTAAGTCTTTACTTCACCTTACCTCACTTTTTTCTTTTCCTTTCCTTTTTGCTTCTTTTTTAAATTTCAGGTACAATTCAATTTTTAGTCACAATGAATTAAGTTAATGGAAATTATTTGAGAACAGATAACTAAATCCTTTTAAAAATAGTTAATATGAACCCAGACATTCAAATGTGCAACATGAGTTTCTAGGAACAGTATTCTTTCCATCAGGCATTTCGCTTTTGAAACAGTGAGTGTTAAGGAGAGCTTTAGTAGTCCTGGTGATTTTTGTGTAGATGATTGATATGGTGATTTGGTTCAGGACATTAGAAAGACAATTTACTGGCTGACAAAATGTCGAGTTATGTTTTTCTATTTCCTCAATAGGAAAAGCAGTCATAACACTTAGAGTTTTAGTTTCTGCTTTATGAGCCTGCTGCATTTCACATGAAAATATTTCCAATTATCAATTATTTGTGATAACATGCAGTCCTCCTTTAAGAACAAAGTTTAATTCCTTTTAGCACAACTTCATCACCTAGATGTTATTTAAAATACAGCCTTGTATGTTAATTTAGGATATGGTCTGGTTTTTTAACTTAATTATTTAAGGGATGATTGCAAACCTATGTTAACAGTTTACTTCTTTCCAACAAACCCTAAAAGCATACTTATTCTTAATGAGTGCATGAGAAAAGCACATTAATGTTGAAAGTAATAATTAAGCTGCCTTTAGTCTATCTACAAGCTCAGCCTCATTATAAATAAAGACAAACAAGTGCAACATAAAGAACATTTATTCCTTTTTAAAGGACTTTTAAGTTAGTTTCTCAAATTGTTGATGAATGTAATAAAATTAAATTAAATTAAAAGAAATGTCAAGAAGAAAACAAATTTAAAAATTAACAAAGCCCACGATAAATTTGCAATTACATGTCCATTAAAGATTTTAAAGGGGGTTAATCTTGGCAAAAAGGAAAAAAAAATCGACACTATTGGAGCTTTAGCCGCAACAATTATTATCATTGCAAATTACTTAAACTATTAAGCTGAGAATAATTCAGAAATATCATTAGCAGTCAAATTACTGAAAAAACTTGTTTTCTTTCCCCCTTTGTTTAATTTAAACTTAATGTCTGCTTATTCTCACACAAGCAGAAAATGCTGATAAATAATTCCAGAGCATGCCTAAACATCTCCCTTCACAGTGAGCTTCTAATTTGATCTCTGGAGACCCTTCCCAGTAGCTGAATAAAATATTTTCATTTATTCTAGCAGAGCCTCCACCACCATACGTTTCTAATCTCGAGCTGCTTGGTAATGCCTCTAGATGAGGTCCTCAGCAAATCATTAAACTTGTTCAATAACAACGTTACAAAACACAGGAGATTTGCCGTTAGTGAAACAAAGAAGTTTTTCAAACAGGGGGAAAAAACCTTTAATAAGCCAACTTGAGTTTCTAGGGCAAGTTTGAGAGATTATTTAACATTTTAAACTTTCTGGCAGTTATAGTACAAGGAGACTTCAAATTCACGGTGTCAGAATGTTCCTCAAGGGCCATACTTTCAAGTTTCAGAAACCCAGTCTGCGAGATTGCTTTGCTGATAGAAAGTGGTGTCTGCCCAGATCCCCTTGCTGTGTGGCACACACAAGGCCTCAGAGTGCACAGGACCCTAGCTCTGGAAATATATGAAATACTGAACTATAAATTTGTTTGCTTTTTATGAAAATAAATGTTCTGATAATCAGATAATGGAAATTACCCAAACTGCCTGGATCCATCAAGATGCATTTTGATGAAATGAAAAATGAAAGACTTGTTAAAGGTAATTTTTCTTTCTAGGCTAGGAATTCATGATGAATACTGATAATTTATACCCTGAAAGACACATTACCAATTAAAAAGACACATTACCAATTAAGAAGAAATGTTAGTAGAATGGTGCAACATTTAATATTGAAGGGATCAGATTCCATCCCAGAATGGGGATGGACTCTGACTGCCTAGGACAGAAGCAGACATGGGGAAGTCTATGGTTTAAAATCCCAGGAGCAGGGAGGAGGAATGACTTGTGTCCTTTGACAGCTCATCAGTCTTGTGTTGTTGGATTATTGTATTTTTATATTAAGAAACAGCCTTATGTTGTGAAAAGTTTGTTCAAACCTTTGTTCAATGTCAAAGAATTCTTAGAAGAAAGTTGGAATAAATAAGACTATATAGATAGAAATAAAGCAGGTATTCTGTATAAATCTTTAAGTTTTCACCCAAATTTCCAGGGCTGTGAATTTCCCTTTAAAATATTTTACTCAATGCCAAAAAAAGTGCTTTAGTTAATCTTATTATTTTCATTGTATGTTCACATGATTTCCTCTGCTACTAGTGTACTCTTGAATTGCAGAGTTAATTACATGGTCTCTTCCTTCACCAACTCTCTTATCATCTTAAACTTCAGCTTCTTTTCTCAATCCTTCCCCCTAATAATTTCACTACTTTCCTTTCACATGTGAAGTAGAATTTTCAGAAGATCTTAATGTATATCACAGACAATGAGGAGCATAGCGGGAAGACTTCTATTGAATGACCTGTTCCTGTCACTCTTGCAAAAACTTAAATTTAGGAAGCCCAAAGGAACTAACATAGCTCTAGTATCATATGCTCTTTGAGCAAATCTGGCAATAAAGAATTTAAAGACATTGCTAGAATTAAAATAAATGCTGTATTTACTGATTCTCAAAACAACCTATATGGACCAAAAATAAGGGAGTCATAGGTGAGCAGAAAGGAGAATTTACACATTACCTTTAACAAAGCTCAACTAATTAATTATAGCTTCTAGTGATCACTATCTAGAAATAGAATTTAGAAAAATGGTCCTGAAATATTATTGTGTATGCATTCCTGTGTGTATGAGTATACCTATATATGCTAATCAATTCTAGTCATGTGGTTAATACTTGAAAAAATAACTACAGTACAAAAAACTCTGATTCTGCATGTCTTTAGGATCCAGAAAAGATGCAAATATTGTGTTAGTTAATACTTCTATCACACAACACACCTAATGATAATTCCAAACTAGAAAATGCCCACAGTTTCTTGCACATTATCTAATTTTCTTTTTCTTTTACCCCCTTGTTAGTTGAGCTGTTTTCATGTAATTTGAATAAAAAACTGCCATGCAGGAAAAGATAGTAATTAAAATTAAGTCTGTATGTTCTGAGGTGAGAAGAGGATTGGACTGTCTTCATGGTTTTGATGCATAGAAACATTGTTATGGAACACCTTGGGGGCTCATGGTCATAGTGTTGTGGGTTTGGGATTAAAGATGTTGGTTTAGAATAACACCACATGGATTTAGATGCAAATGAACCATCTAATACAAGCCATGTGACTTTGGATAAATTATTTAATCTCCTTTTATTTCAGTTCCTTCAACTGGAAACTGGTGACAGTTGTACTGATTCAAGATTGTTGTGAGTTAATGGAGGAAAAAAACCAAGAACACTTGCATCCTACTAAAAACTCTATAAACATGCAATCATGGTTTATTATTATTGTTATTATTACTTCTTTATGAATACCAAGGTGCGACTATATGGAGTGTGCTTGTGATTATTTAAATTCTTTTTCATATAGTGCCACAAAACTATTCAGATATTTGTCTGTTAAAGTTTCCAATCATACACCATCTAAATCAACTGATTTCAAACTTCTTTCTCTTGCTTTCATTGAATTTAAAGACTACTGAAACTGAAGAAGAGTAAAGCTTAGTTTTCCAAATGTCAGCACTACACTAGGATCAAACTGAGGCCAATGTGAATTCCAGGTCCATTTACCAGGCTGCAAAACGTCATGGTTAAGTGCATGGACTCTGATTCTCCCTCCAGCTGGGAATGTCTGTGAACTGGGGATAATATGGGCAGCTCCTTCTTTTCAAAAGTTCAGATCATGTCACCTTTAAGAGAGACTTATAATAGTACTTGTTTTCACTAATAGAAAGAAATCCGAGACTATTTCAGCTTTTGTTTTGCAGTGAGTTATTCATGACAGAGGCAGTGGGCATCATAGATCATGAAAATGACACTGTCAAGCTCTGTACCCAGAAACTTCTTTACATAGGCTGTGTATTTATCAGAGTATTCCTGCTTTCTTTAGTGTTATTTTAAGTTTTATGTGTCATGTTTATTGATTTGGTGGGTTATCACTACAGTTCATGCCATTTTGGCTTACAAAAGTTTTTGCAGAAATGTTCTACTTTGAGATAGCGGCAGAAGTTTGTTATATTTACCTCATAAACTGTCTTACCAGGGTTAAGTTAATAAGTAATTTTAAAGAGCTTGGAACAGTATCGGATACACAGTAGTGTTATGTATTTGTTATATAAAAAAAAAATCTTCACCAGTGTGAACTTCAGCCTCTCTGAACCTTAGTTTTTTTAAGATCAGAATAATAATTACTCCCTTTATGGTTATGTGAAGAATTAAATGAAATAATACATGCACAATGATTGGCTAGTGAGTGTACACTAACAAAAAGGATTATTACAAATTATCCTATTTCTCTGTCATGATTTTTCACCACTCCTCAAGACAAATCCTGTGAAGATAGTTTCTTAAAATATTTTTCTGTTAAGTCTTCGCATTTTAAGAAATGTATTTCCCTCTATTCCCTATGGAGTATCACTCCTATCCTTGCAGAAGTAATTTCATCTCTATTTCCATCAGGTCTAAACTGACAACACAAAAATCATTGAAACCATGAGCTGGTTCTTTGAAAAGGTAAAACAAATTCTGTGAATCTTTAACTAGACTCCCTAAAAAACAAAAACAAACAAACAAAAAAAAAGAACAAAGAGAGAGAAGAGTCCAACAAATAGAATCAGAAATAAGAGAAGTTACAAAAAAGACCTTAGAAAAGCTCATAACAAACTACTGTGAACAACTTTATGCCAATAAAATGGATAATCTAGGGAAAAAAATGAACAAGGACTTAAAAATCACACAACCTTTCAAGACTGGATCAGGAGGAAATTGAAACACTGAACAGAACGATTACAAGCAGTGGAATTGAAACTGTGATCAAAAGGTTTTCCCCAAAACAAGTCAAGGAGCAGATGGTTGCACTATTGAGTTCTGCCAAACCTTTAAAAATGGACCAATGACTATCCTTCTCAAACTCTTGTAAAAAAATTGAAGAGAAAACACTTCCAAACACATTTTATGGGGCAAATCTTACTAATACCAAAAGCAATCAAGGATATCATAGGAAAGGTACAGACCAATTTTCCCAATGAGCATAGATGAAAAACTGCTCAAAAAATACTAGCAAATTTAATTTAACAATACATTATGGGCCTCCCTGGTGGTGCAAGAGGTTAAACACACCACTCTGAAGTTATCTGCAGCCTCTGCAGCATGAGTTCTATCCCTGGCCTGCCAGGGAGCAACCCACATGGTGCAGCAAACCTCTCCTGTCTCACCCGCTGCTCCCCTCTGCAGTGTATTTCAGTCAGTCTGCCTGTTCTGTTCCCTACTCTGTCTCTGGTGAATCCTCTCACCCCCTGCACCTCTACCCCAGTTCTGGTATGCATAAACAAATCTTTAAAAAAAAACAAAGTGATTATAACCATGGGGGATTTATTCCATGGACGCAAGGATGATTCAACATATACAAGTCAGTTAATATAATATACCACATTAATGAAAGGAAAAATTAAAAAAAAATGATCATGTAAGTGGATATTCCTTTTCTGACAATGTTCAACATCCATTTATAATAAAGTGAGGATATAGAATGAACATATAGACATAATAAAGGCCATATTTGATAACCCACAGAAAATATCATGTTCAATGGCATATTCCAGAAGAATTCATAGGAAGAATATATTGTATCATTCAAATATGGTAATGCATTGACATCTAGAAAGACATAAATCATAAATTATACTACTGAAAACCTGAATTTTATATTTGGACTAGTCATACTGACATTTATAAGGAGGCAGGTTAGACAGAATTCACATGGTAGCCATAATAGAACTAGGACAAGATCAGATCCTATAACAATATATAGTTTGTGATGATAATCAGGGGCATCATTGCCCAGTTATATATTTCTTATGCTTTGATTGATGCATTTGTGCGTATTAATGCTGATGAATGTTTGTTGTGCTGTCAGCACCCCTTTTAATTGTTAAGCTAATTGGCCTTGCTCTTCCTGAATTACTTTGTAAAGAGTAATTATCTGAGACCATGTTTTAGCAGTTTGGTCCTGCAAGAGAATTGTCTTTGTGTACCACTTAAAATAAACCTGGCTTATTGAGCTGTTGTTTTTACCCAACCCTCTTGCTCTCTTTCAATTTAGAGAGAACTCTCAGAGGTAAACCACAGGAAGAATCACACATGAAAATTCCCTGAGGTCAAAGCTAGTAGCTGTGCCAAGTTGGAGACTTTAGGCATATGACAGCTCTTTGGGAGTTAGTTTTCACTTTGCTGCCAAATGGGAATTTGAGATAAGCAAGGCAAGCATTCGGCTTCTTGCAACTTTACTTGCGGAGGTGAAAAATGAAGGTGCTTCTAATTAGTAAAAAATGGTTTGAAACAACAGTTCGAATTCCAAATCCTGTGGTTGGTAAAGCATACATATGGAAGTAAATTTAGGTTCAGTTGCCAGAATTTACAATCCATTTCCTTTCTGCAATATTTGAATCCATATGGGTATTAAGGTGATCCAATTATTGTCAACGCACCTTTCATATTTTTAGGACAAGATAGTTATGCTTGGGCACCTTTTAACATGTTATCAGGTTTAGTTTCAAATTCTATAATCTACTTAGTTAAGGCAGAATACTAATATGGTGAATGCCTCAAGGTGATTTATTTCTCTCTTAAAATATGATAAAAATTACATTTTAGAATATCTTAAAGCAACTTGAGAATGAAATTTTTAGGTGCTCAAGGAAAGGAAATTTTAACATTAATTTTAAATGTTGGTAATATTTTCACCAAAAAGAATCCAGAGAAGTAGAGGATTATCTCTTTATGTCTGTTATAATAATAAAAACAACACATTGATTTTTTCAAGAATAGAGCTACATTTAGTAATTAAATTTTTAAAAGCAGTATAAACATATCTTAATTGTTTTAGTTTTTTGTTTATCTATATTTTTAAGTTTGCACTGTTTCATTCATTGCCCACTAAAATTTTTAGTATTATATATTGTTTTCAGAATAGCAAGAAACCTCACAATAAGTGTATATTACTGCAATAATGATGTTTTTGCACACATATAATTAAGCGTAATAAATGAACAGTTCTGTTTTTATTTATCTTTGCTTTTTGAATATATTTCAATCATTAAGAACTTTAGTAACTTCCATAATTTAGTATAGGCTATATAAATATATACTTACATATATAAAATAGAGGTTTGCCTGTGTTTTAAAATTCAGTAAGAATTTGTGTTTAATTATATTTTTAGAGAATTGTATTTCCTTCATATTACTTGATTGCTTATGAATAATATAACTAAAGGAAGACATCATAAATAACTTTTGCTCTATTTGTTAAAATATCATTTACTACTTTCAGTATACCATAATGAACATTAGGTACATATCTGTATAGTTAAATTTAGGATAGATTGCATTAAGACAACCATCAATAACTGCTAATTAAACTTTTATAATTAGCTCTTCTAGCCCATAGGAAATCATTTTCTTTTGGGTCAGTTCTGTGTTGCATGAACTCATTGTCATGTTTGAAGTACACACTGAATTGTTGAGTGGTAAACTCATAATTGGTTATCTGAGAAAAAGAAAGTTGATGTGCCTGGGCTCTGGCAGATTTCCCCTGGAAGCAGATTCTGAATTAAATATTGGTCTTTAGGAGGTTTGTTAGGATAGCCTTTTGGGGTCCTCATCTGAGGACGTAGAGGGAAGGAAACAGGACTGTGCAAGAGGGAAGCTGGACTGCAATGCAGTCTCAACAAACACCTCAGCTGTCCCCACAGTAAGTTCTGAAGCCAAGAAAATTGTAGTGAGGAAAGTGAGGCTTTATCTCCTCACATTGCAAAGTTACTGGACAGGGCTTCTTAGCACAAAGACCATCCTCTTTGGCGAGGCAATTCTTTTTAGACAAGACAATTTAAGAAAGTTTTCCGGTGGAGGGCTTCCTGCCCACATTGCAATATGCAGTGGTTAGAGGCCCGTCAATCTTGTCAGTCTTGAAGCGCAATCTGCACAGTGTATTGTGGTGCGGGGCATAGCTTTCTGTACCATACCTTAGGATCTATCAATGAATTGTGAAAGTATTGGAACTTGACCTGGAACTCACTTGCTTTATTATTCATTTACCAAAAAAAGTGTTAAATGTTTTCCATTCCTTAAATCCACACTTGGTACATGAGAAGAATTAAAAAAAAAATATTTCTAGAATGAAGGCATGAATAGGTAATGGTCACTATGCAGGAGAACAATTTGTGCAGAGACTTACTTAATGAGGTAGTAAGTACTGTCTTTCTTCACTGTTACTGAAGTTTAAGAAATAATCACAGTATACTTTATTTCCATTATTCACTCCTTATTTGACTGTGTACTTTAAGAGGCAATAACCATCCTTTCATCTTTTTTTTTTTTAAGAATAGTATTATTTATGCATACAAGAACTGGGCACAAGGGGTGAGAGGATTCACCAGAAACAGAGTGGGGAGCAGAACAGGCAGATCTACTGAAATACACTGCTGAGGGGAGCAGCAGGCGAGACAAGAGAGGTCTGCTGTGCCACGTGGGTTAGCTCCCTGGCGAGGGATCGAACTCCTACTGCACTGGCTGATGCTAGCTTGATAGCACTGCCTTTAACTCCTTTGCCACGAGGGAGTCCCCATCTCTTCATCTTTATATCCACATAATCTAGCATAGTTTCTTGCTTACAGAAGACAGGTTATAATAGTTGTATCAATGAAACCAGTTTATGATGGCCCTGGAATGTTGCGTCTATATATGTAAATTTTACATTAGGAATAGTGAAAGGGTTGCCATTAAAAAATAAGTGAGTGACAACAGTTTGAAGGTTGAGGAAGCAGTATAGACTGTGGGTTGGAGGACTGAGGTCAAAAACAAGCAGTTCAATAGGTAGATTTTTGTCAGAATTCAGGCAGGAATAAGAATCAAGCTAAGGCAATGAAAGTGGGGGTGAGGTGGCTTGATTTCAGTTGTTTATTTTGTTAAAAGATTGGATGTGTATTTGAGGGAGGCAAAATGGAGGAAAGGTTTTTGTATATAGAAAAATTAAGTGTCTTCATAGGAAAGTACAAAGTAGCTACTAGTAGTTATAAATAACACACACATACCAAATTTCTAGATAATGAATAGGCTACCATTATTTTAATTACGAATTTTTCTAACTCCTGCCTCACTCTACTCATCTATCACTCCTCTATCTAAATTAAGATAGGATATTTTAAGTCAGATATTCTATGAGGCCAGAATCTTCAGGCATTGTTCAGTAAAGTTTAAATAACTAGCATATTTCTGACAAGAAATATTACAAATTTTTCAACTAGCATTTTTTTTCTGGAATTTTAAATTCAAGAATCACCATCTTAGTGCCTCTGTATCATAAGGCATATTGTTTCAGGGAATGATGTGATCAGTTTCCTACTTAGAGTGGATGATTTTGCTGTTTCTCCTCCCCGCTTCTCTTTCTTCCTTTCTCTTCTCCTTCCTTCCTTTCGTTTGTCTTTCCTCTGTCCTAATATCCCCCATTATTTCACCAAACCAGAACTTGGGGATTCAGTATCCTTTCTCATTCCATTTTATATGTAAATAGCTTGATATACTAGAGAGATGCAGAAATGATTGCCCAGATTAACTAAAATTTTACTTCCCCAGGAAGCAATGTTTAACATTGTCTATTCATTAAGAAATAACTGGGCCTCCCTGGTGGCACAAGGGGTTAAGATGCAATCTATGAAGCTACCCGCAGCCTCTGCAGCATGAGTTTGATCCCCTGCCAGGGAGTAACCCACATGGCATGGCCTACCTCTCCTAACTCACCCACTGCTCCCCTCAGCAGTGTGTTTCAGTAGATCTGCCTGTTTTGTTCCCACTCTGTCTCTGGTGAATTCTCTCACTCCCCACATCTCTGGCCTGTTTCCCAGTTCTTGTATGCATAAATAAATAAATCTTTAAAAAAAAGAAATAACTAATCTTAAAAAAAAATAATCAATGCTCAACAGCCATAAAAAATAGGAGTGGGAAGGAGAAGAAGAAGGAATAGGAAAAAATAGGGAGACAAGGGAAGAGAAAGGGAAAGGAGGAAGGAGGGGAGAGACAGGAGAAGAAATAATCAAATTTAACTTTTTATTTAAATGAATCCTATAGTTGTGGTATACTGCTTGGTATACTGCTGTATATATCCAATTTTTAGTGTACTTTTGCTTTATTTAGCCTTTATTTCTACTAGTAAAATTAAATATACTCATGGAATATGGGCTTAAGGTAAATTCAGTTTTTGTTGCCTTTGGTCCACTTTTTTAAATGTGAAAATATGGCTTTAAATAAAATATCTCACATTATGTTAACTAATTCATATGTAACAAGTGTATATACATACATGTGAAATTTCCTTGGTTGCAATCATTAGGCTGAAAATGATTCTCATTCGTTAGTTATCAAACATGGAATGAAATTTTGCTTAGAGAAAATGCCAGATTTGATGATATAATCATGTAGCAAAGTAAAATATTGAAAAAGAAAAAGTGGTATGTCAGACAGACTTGTTTATTTTTAACCACCAAACTTTTGATGTCCTTGGGTTATTAAAATTATTTCACATGTCCTAGAAAATGAAACTTTAGATTTCCTGGTATGTGTGTGTGATAGCAAAGGTTTGCAACAGATCTAGGGTGTCAGTTCCAGTCGCTGATTGGCACTGGGCTAGTCTAGAGGCGATCCTTTTGAATGAGTGGAGTACTTGATATCTACATGAACTAAAAAATATATCATAATTTTTAAATGAAACAACTTTCTAATTTGCATACTCATGGCTGTATGGCTACACTTGAGCAAGGAATAAGCACAAATTTGTAGGTTTACTCCCCTGGTTTTTTTTTTTTGTTTTTTTTTTTTTAGGCAGGCTATTTTCTTCAGTGAGATTTTATAGAAAACAAAATTTATTTTGCATGCACTTCCCATCTCCTTAGAGTTAAGTTATCAAAGGTGATTCATGAAAGAGAAAGTTATACCATATTCAATCTGTCCATTTTCATTATTGTTTTCTCTCTGATTAAGGATCAAAGAAGAATTAGAAGCATAGTAACTCACACTGTTGCAGTCAGTAATCTTCACCCAGTAAAATTTAAAAGTGAAGGAATACTAAGATTTTTACCTATCTTTGGTATTTTAAGTAGAAATTTTTTATATTCTATCTAGGTATTTATTTTTAAATATTATACAGAGGGCCTCCCTCGTGGCTCAGGTGGTTGAACTCTGTACTGTGAAGCTGTCCACAGCCTCCACCACACGGGTTCGATCCTGGCCAGCGGGAGAGAATCCCACATGGCGCAGCAGACCTCTCCTGTCTCACCTGCTGCTCCCCTCAGCAGTGTACTTCGTCAGTCTGCCTATTCTGTTCCCCACTCTGTCTCTGTGTCTCTCCCTCCCGCGCATCTGGCCTGTACCCTGGTTCTTGTATAATAAATAAATCTTTAAAAATATAAATAAATAATATACAGATTTCAAATGTTAACATGAGTAAGTTATGAACATTAAATTACTATTCAAATGTTATTATAATAGTGGTCTATAAAGGGCTTGACATATTCCCTTTGGCTCATTATTATAGAAATGTTTCAGTACTAGTTTCACAGTGATATTTTTTCTTAGTCAATACATGTTATTTTTTAAAGATTTATTTTTATTTATTTATGCATACAAGAACTTGGCTGTAGGTTAGAGGTGCAGGGGATGAGAGGATTTGCCAGAGACAGAGTGGGAAGCAGAACAGGCAGATCTACTAAAACACACTGCTACGGGGAACAGCGGGTGAGACAGGAGTGGTCTGCTGTGCCATATGTCAATTAGCTCCCTGGCTAGGGATCCAACTCATGCCACAGTGGCTATTGGTAGCTTGACAGCACTTAGACTTTAACCCTTGCGCAACCAGGAGACCCAGTGCATGTTGATTATTTTCATCAAACTGCACTTATTGCAAATTTATACTTTGGCAATCCTGATAGTAATCTCTAAGAATATATAAAGGCAAATACTAAGCTGAAAGTTTACATAACCTAACTAATTCAAAGATTATTTCTTTAGTCAAGTTAATCCATTTAGTCTCTGAACAGATTCTGTTACTTTCTATTTGAAATCCTCTGTGTTCTTCTTTGTACCTCTTTCCATCTATAATTTAAAGTTCAGTTCAAGTCTGCTGGAACTTCTTTCCCATTAAATCAACTTATATTTTATTTCACATGTCTCTTAACTTTCATTGTGGTTATTAAACCATAACTTATTTTGACCTTTAAAATTTATTTTTAAAATTAGTAACAATAGTAATAATATTAATGATAGCTTCAGGGGCTTCAGGACCTACTCAGGGGCAAGAATCGAACTATTGCTCTAATCACTAAAATGTGTAACAGCCTTGCAGGTAAGAATTACTATTTTATGTTTTACAGATGAGGAAACTAATTTTTAGAGAATTAAGTAGTTTGCTATAGCTTGAACAAATAATGACTTTTATAGTCTGTATTCAACACTAGTTTTGACTCATAAAATCATGTTCTTTGCATTAAAAACTTAAAATATCATGTACTTGTTCATTCAAATAGGCTGTAAGAGATTGAAATCTAGAAACTAAGTTTTAATTGATAAAAAAAAAACCCTCCTAATTTCCTGGTATTTGGCTATTTATGTTTCAAGCCCAGAAAAGACTAAGTCTAAATGAATAACTAGTTCTCTCATTTTGTACATTTTGATATATTATTATATATATCAAGATAAAGAAGCAAGATGTAAGTTTATGGTTTTCCTCTGTTAGAACAGTCACATCTAATTTGAGGGTAGCAATTAAGATTCAAGTTTTAGTTTTTCCTTAGTGATCTCAATTGCTTTGTGATGTACAACGAACACTTAATTATCTATACTCATGGGGAAAATTTCAGGTAATGATAGTGGTGGTCATGTATAATTTACATTTGTAGTGTATTTTAAATGTGCATGTGAATAAATACATTTAATATTCTGGTTATTTACATTAAAAATGAGTTTGAATAAAACAGCAAAAATCAAGACAATAAGAAACCTTCTTAGTTTTCTGTATTTAATATCTAGTAACTCAGGCCATGAGGAAAATCAAAGATTCTCTTTGTTGTTTTCTTGCATGCCAGTCTGGAAGCTCTCAGTCCTTCCTCTGGCAGGAATGGTTAAGTGTTAGGGAATTACTGTTGCTCACGAGTAACTGTGTCTATCTCTTTTTCCTTGTCATTTTGTTCAATTATATTTCACTCAGATGGGCTCAAATTACTACTTCTGGCCAAATGATGATAACCAAAAGTGATAAATGCTACTTCCAGTTCTAATCCCTAAAACCTCCTGCAAGTTCTCTACAATATCCTTTCCTTTTCTTTAGGATTTGGTCAATGGCAGATCACTGTAGTGCCCTGTCCTCTAACTTGTGTTCGTCATTCACTATAAAGTAATTCAAGTCTCCAAAACAAAATCCGGATCATGCTCAGTGAAATAAGCCAGAAAGAAAAAGAAAAATACCAGATGGTCTCACTCATAGCAGGAATTTAGAAGACCCAAATAAGGGATTGGGAAAAAGATTAATTATAATAAAGTAAAAATCAGAATCAACAGGCAACTATAAACCAAACCAAAGACACACTATGGGACGGGGGTGGGGGGCGAGCGGTGCAGAGAGTAGGATCAAAACAAGGGTGGTGGGAATTTTATGGGGACTATAACCAAGATGAAAATGCATACATTGTACAAAAAATGAAAAATGATGTAAAAAATATATATAAAAGAAAAAAAAAAACCCAAAACCCCAAAATCCATGTTATTGTTAAATTAATGAAAATTAGGGGATATTTGTTATCATAGTTAGCATACCTTGACTAATGAAAACTGAATGCAATGTCATAGTAAATTGGGTGTAAGAATTGGCAACAAATATGTAAATAGAATATTTTAGATACTAATTTTCATTGAACAAAATGTGATTATTGTAAGTAGATCAATCATTACTGTCTAGAAATAATTGCTATGTATTAGACTAAGGGAAATTAAATATAAATTTGAGCTTAATAAAAAGGAATTGATTAGCTAATCATTAAAGTACTGTCCAGTCTTTCATTTCCAGTTTATCCAGTTAGCAAATATTTCTTGAGCATCTACTATATGTTAATAGCAGTTCTAGGGTACAAATCTATGTCAGTGAACCTCACAGATACTTATTCCTATCCCCATAGAGTTTACCTTTTAGTAGAGAGAGACAGACCATACATAATTAACATAAATAGCTGTCAGTAACTATTATAAGTGATAAAGTGCATAATAAAATACAAAACAAAGTAAAGGGGATTAAGAATGTGGAGGTATGGTGAGAGGAGAGGATACACTTTTAAAGGATATAGAGATGGCTACACTGAAAAGGACATTTTTGGAACGGAAGGAAAGTAAAGGAGCGAGAATAGAAAATTTAGGGCAGAGAGAACAATCAGTCCAAAGACCCCAAAAAGGCTCTTTCTGATGTGTTCAAGGCCAGCAATGCTAGCATGTGACTGAGAGGTACTCAGGAGCCTCGCACTTTAAAGGAGTGTACACTCTGAAAGGGATCCAGCCATCCACATGCACAAAGGCAAAGGGTGCAGACTTTCAGTGTGAAAGATATTTAATTGAATTAGTGTGCTTAGAGAGAGAAGAAAAGATATTCCTAATAAAAGTTTCCCAGTAAAACTCCCCAAATTACCCAGTGCCTCATGGGCAAATGTCCAGCCAAGAGGGTCAACCCAAGGTAGAGCCTCTACTTGGAAGCTTGCCACAAATCTAAGGTATCTTCTGGCAGGAAAACACATAAAAAATGCCAGACAGGTCTGGAACAGAAAGAGAGACACACAATACAAATATAGATAACAACTATCATCTTCTCTGCCAAGGACAGCCTCCCCAGGTGTCTAGACACTAGATGTCTCTTCCAGGTCTCTACATGTGTCTCCTCCATGTGTCTCCTCTAAGTTTTACCCCAGAAATACCAGGGTGAAGTTGGGCTGCAAGAGCAAGAGAAGGAAAGAGCCTGCTTTTCATGTTATTTAGGTCACTCAGCTCGGCCTGCAGTTCCCAGTAGCTCCTCAGTTTATGAAGTCCTGTTCATGACATACTGGGACTGTAATCCAGGCAGATGCAAATATGTGTGTTCGTGGGGAAATGGTTCTTCCCTTTCACAGAGTTGTATTCATTGTACCCATAACAGCAAGACTGCATTAGTTACTAGAAAATGAAGTGAAAGAAAGAGTGCTTTAGCTTTCTAGGGCTGTCATAAAATACCACAGACTGGGTGACTTTAAGAATACAAATTTATCTATCTATCTATCTATCTATCTATCTATCTATCTATCTATCTATCTATCTATCTATCTATCTATTTAAAGATTTATTTATTTATGCATACAAGAATTGGAGTACAGGCCAGAAATGTGGGGATTGAGAGGATTCACCAGAGACAATGGAGAACAGAACAGGTGGACTGACTGAAAAACACTGCTGAGGGGAGCAGCAGGCAAGTCAGGAGAGGACTGCTGCGCCATGTGGGTTGCTCCCTGGCTGGGGATTGAACTCGTGATGCAGTGGCTGTGCACAGCTTCATAGGTTGTGTCTTAACCCCTTGTTCCCCTTGAGGCCCAAGAATACAAATTTATTTTCCAGGGTTTTGGAGCATAGAAGTCTAAAATTAAGATGTTGGAAAGTTTCGTTTTCTTCTGAAGTCTCTCTCTGCAAGTTGCAGATGGCCACCTTCCCGACTTCTCACTGTATCCTCCCTGATCATCCCTCCTTCTTATAAGAACATAGTAATATTGGATTAAAATCCATCCCAGGACCTCCTCTGGTGGTGCGGGTGGTTGAGCACCATGCTGTGAAGCTGTGCTGTGAAGCTGTCCACAACCTCTGCAGCGCCAGTTCAATCCCGGACGGCCGGTAAGGGTCCCACATGGTGCGGCAGACCACTCCTGTCTTGCCTGCTGTTCCCCTCAGCAGTGTGTTTCATCACTCTGTCTGTTCTGTTCCCCGCTGTGTGTCTGGTGAATCCTCTCACCTTCCCGTGAATCTGGCCTGTACCCCAGTTCTTGTATAACTAACTAACTAACTAACTAACTAACTAAATAAATAAATAAATAGGAAAAAAATAAAGACAGACACCTGCCTTTAAAAAAAATTAAAATCCATCCCGATCACCTTATTTTAAATGAATTCTCTCTTTAAAGGCTCTATTTTTAAATATAGTCATATTATGAGGTACTAGGGGGATTGGGACTTCAACATACAGCTTTGGGGGGAAAACACGTGTTACTCCAAAATATAGAAAGATTGTGTCCCAGCTCAAGTAGGATTTAGAAATTTGGGTTTTCACTCATTTTGGAGGCTCTGAGGAAAGGAATGACACATTCTGCCTTATGTCTTAATAGTAGCATATGCTGGGGATGAGGGAAGAATAGGGACATGAGTTAGGAAGGTTTTGACATAGTTCAAGCAAGAGTAGAGGCAGCTTAGGCTCACATAAATTGCTCATGAGTTGAGTTGGTATATTGGAAACAAGCACAAGGAAAACAATTTTGTCAAATTCAGAATCTCAAGGTGTGGCAAAATAACAGAAAAGTATAGTTTTTTTATAGACAGGGAAACTGAGGCCTAAATTAAAATACATTTTTAAGTTTTCACAGCTCATTACAAATAGGGTGACTTGTAAGTGCTCTTACCATTGTTCACACTGGTTTCAAATTCAATTTTGTTAAAGCAGATTTTCTGTTCAAGAATATCTGACTTCATTCCCAGATGAGTGCAGGATTTGTTCATTCCTTTCAGGTATCAATTAAAAAAAAAACTTTTAGTGAATATTTCCATGAGGACTTCAGCAGAACACTACCACCAGGTATATATTCCTCAGTTATATATATTATTTAAATTAAGTTGTATATGCACATACGTAAATATACATATGTAGCTGATGTGTGACAGATAGATAGACAGAACAAGTAGATAGATAGATGATTGATAGATAGATAGATAGATAGATAGATAGATAGATAGATAGATAGATAGATAGATGGAGTGAGCCCTTGAAGAAAGTTTCTATAGTATATAATAGACTAGCCTATTCAGTACCCGTTAGTTTTTAACCCACCAAACAACTATTGTGATGTAAGTATAATAACCAGAAGTGTATGGCAGAGAAATTCTTTGGTTGAAATCTTATTCTTAATCTGAAAAATACTATCCTTAAGCACTGATTGTATTAAAGATGTTGCTATCAAATGATCTGGGCCTTAGAATTTAGGATGTGCTATGGAATATTATTCAGCAATCAGAAAAGATAAACTCATGCCATTCACAGCAACGTGGATAGAACCAGAAGGAATTATGCTCAGTGAAATAAGCCAGAAGGAAAAAGAAAAAAAAAATCAGATGGTTTCACTTATAGCAGGAATATAGGGGAACCAAATAAGACATCAATGTAAAAAAAGAATAACAGTACAAAATACAACAAAGCAAAATCAGACAATTATAAATCAGAGACATACTGCAGGGGAGGAGGAGGGAGAGGGATCACAGGGAGGGAGGGAGGAGCCCAGGGGACTGAGGTGATGGTGCACAGGTGCTTTGGTGAAGGAAACTCTACGGGGACTACACCTGAGGGGGTAGGGGGAAGCAAATATTGTTTAAAAATGAACAATGATGTAAAAAATAATAAAAAAAAAGAATTTAGATTGTACTGATGAATGGAGAGTAGTACCCTTTATCTAAACTTTCTATCACTGTTAATTTAGACTGTATATCATACATACTTATATATAACAATCAGCAAATACAGTCATAGATATAATATGTATGTATATAGTTTTGTGTGTATTTATATGTATATATTATATGTGTGTGTACATATATTCATGTATACTAGTTTGGTAGTGCCCTCCAAGTTTAATTGTTTTCTTTTTGAATATGTAGATTTTAGTAAAAGGTAAACAGTATATTTGGACTTTTGGAATAGTGTTTTGACTTTCAAGTGTTATATTCCAGTGAAATTTTTAACACAACTATTTGGCTAGACTCCTTCTTTTCTTTTGAAAATTGTCTGTTTCCATCCTTTTCTTCTTCCATCCAACTCCTTTTGGGAATTGCCATCATCCAGTCTCTATCTAGCCATTTGGTTGAAGGAATTCAGCCATATTCATACATTTTCCCTATTCCATATGTCAAGGGATGACAGATCTAAGCTGGACCATAGTTTTTTGTTCTTTTTTTTTTTAAGACTATAATGAAAGAGTTATTTCTTTCCAGTGTTGAAACAAAAAAAAAAAAATGCTACTTGGAAAACGTTGGTCTGCAGTAAGTATAAATCAGGCAGATTCTTAGAGGAGGGATACTCTCATATGCTGGTGGGATTCAATTCCTTGACTCCAGTTGTCTCCATCTTTGAATTCTCTCTGCAATTTAGTTGTCTTACCTGTTTTGTATTTCAAAAAAAAATTTCCTCTTGTCAACTTAACTTGCATTAGTTTTTACTATTAGCAAAGATGTATTTCAGATTAATATGCTGTCTATGTTAAATATATGCCAAAGTCCTAAGCAAAGACTTGTAATTCCTTGATCATACCATTTGCAGTATTTTTAAACCATTTCTAGTAAGGAGATGTCTAAATATTCATGAAAAAAAAATCATTATTATTATTATTATTATTATTTTTTGCCATGACGTTGCTATTGCCTTCCTCAAAGTACAGAAAACAAACAATCCTTTGGGAATGGGCCATTCTACCTGCATGCTCCTGCTAAGTATCAGGCACTTGTCATGATGGCTTACAACACACATTTGAACAAGATTCCTAAAGAAGGGCTCAATTGGTAGAGATAGAACCTTTTTATGAATCTGACCTTTGAAACCAGCATAGTGGGCAATAACCATTAACAGATCAAATATGAGAAATGTCAGGTATGGAATAAGCCCTGACAGGAAATATTTCATCAACCTAAGCCCTTGAACAATCACTGGCAGACCTTGGAGGCCATTCTATAGGCACCTTTTCCCTTACACTCAGTGATAAGGATGATGGGTTGCTTCTTTCAGCATGCTTTCCTTAGCTCAGTATTCAGCTGAAAGGAGATCAAATTGACTCAAGTGTACCATAATTCTGAGAAAATTACCATTGTGAGGTGACCCAGTTTTTTTTATTATTGCATGAGAATAGGAGTTCTGATAGAGAAATAAATGTATTATGTTTAAGAACTCAGTGCTGTCTTTTTTCTCGGCTATGTGTAGTGCATAATGGTATTGCATATTCTTTTAGCCAGAGGCTTCTTCAGCCAGGTTCCCAAATCTACTTTTCCAATTGTTAAGTACATCTCGCAGCTTCAGTTTTAAGGTCACCATGGAGCTGGTAGTGGGAAAGCAGATAAAAAATGATAGGAATGGTATGAGCGGAGTTACTATCCTAATACTTTTTCCCAACCACATTTTGATTTATAAATGGGTTGCTTCCTTTTGAAGCAGCTGCCTGTTAACCAATCTGGTTATGAAAGAATAGTAGTAGATCTACTAATACATTTTTAGCACTCGATACCTGCCAAGATCTTTACTAGTGGCAAAGTAGTTTCCCCATATGCATTTATTTCCTGACTCAGGGCTGGATCTGCTAAAGATCTAGTTGTTACTGAAATTAGAAATCCCATTAGTGATACATTTGGGGATATCTTTAATATGGACCTTGTTTCTGAATTGTGGGAGGAAAATCACAGGATATTGCTCTATCTGTGGCAGCGATCCCTGAGCTCTTTTAGTAAACAATCCATCAGCATCCACAGTTCAGAGGGGAACGTAAGTTGTATGCATCATCTAGCACCCAGTAAACACTAACAAGTAATGATAAGAAAAGTTGAAATGCAGATTTGTAACTACAGGGAAATAAGAATGGGTATTAAAAGGGAAGAAAAACATTAGAGTTTGCTTCATAACAGCTACTTCTGTCTTCTTACTTGTGAAGTTTTATTTCCTTTGCACTCTTGTACTTTCATCCTGATGACATGGCTATTATTTTATAGCAGTTTCAAGCAGTTAATTAATGAACTGCACACAAGTGACATGACACCACCTTGCCCAATTATCTCTAGCATCTATTTTTACAGTACAAAGCACTGCCGCTTTGTGAATTGTCTCCGTTCGCAAATTGGCTCAGGAGGCAGTTACTTTAATAGCCAAAACAATGCAACAGTAGTGCCACACTGGTGACACAGAGTAATTGTAAATCACCATGTGAGATCTCATAAAGCTCACCATAAAAGCCTGGTGATATCATGTAATAAAAGTGCTTTTTTCTACTGAGTTAAGCAGCTATTGCTCAATTTACCGTATAATCTCATGAGCCCAGGGCTCATTAGCTCATCAAGAATGGGATGTTGTATGAGGGTATGTTGACCACATAGTACCAAAAAGTCACCACTGATCCTTTTATTTCCCTTTTATTTCTTGGTGTGCTTTCTGAAATAGAGAAACTGTGTTGCTGTCAGACTGTTATCATCCAGATTTGTTCAAGTAGCATCATCTTCACACTGCTTTTTCTCTCTAATCAACCCTCTTCCCTCTGGTCAGCTGTGTTCTTAGATGTCTAACACATTCACACCCATGTTATGGCTGTTCTACTTGTGTGTCGAAGTGGTTACATTGATTTTCCTTTATAGTTTGTCATAGCAATCTCTGCTTAATTAAAAGCCTTCTAAAGTATAAAATATTACCAATGTTGTGTCCAGAAACAAAAATGTAAGTTTTGAGTAAACCAAGGGTGGAATTTACAAATTACTTTTTGATGAACAAAATTTGGCACAATGACAGTACACTTCCCTGCCACAGGTAGTGAAGAGGCAGAGACGTGCTTTGTGGCAGATATATTGATAGAATAGTTTAACGTGTCCATCTATAAAGATGGACAGTAGCACTAAGAATTTCAAAATTTATGACTCCAAGTACACACTAAGTAGTATTTGTGCAATCTATGTCATTTGTAACATAATTAAAAAAATTACATCATTGTTGATCTTTAAACAATGTTTGTTTTCCCCCACCCACCCCCTCAGATGTAGTCCCCACAGAATTTCCTTCACCAAGGCACCTGTGCACCATCAACTCAGTCCCCTGTGCTCCTCCCTCCCTCCCTCTGATCCCTCTCCCTCCTCCTCTCCCCTGCAGGATGTCTCTGGTTATAATTGTTTGTTTTTGTTTTGTTGTGTTTTGTGTTGTTATTAATTTTTTTACACTGAATTTTAACTATACTTGAATTTTTCCAGTAAAGTCTTCTACAGGACTAAGATATTATATATATATATATATATATATATATATATAAACGTATATGTAATTAAGATTAAGTCTGTGAGTCAAAATTGTTGTAGAGTCTGTCATCGACTAGAGTATACACAGGAAAAATCAGTAGCACGTGTCATATTAAGTTCTAAAGGCTATGTTCTTTGCTATTTACTCTTTTCCTGTTATTTATGAATATTTCTGCCTGTTTTCTTGTATGTTACCTTGAATACTTTCTATTCACTACTGTAAATTTCATCTGTTTACCACAGTTTAAAAAATTGGTTTATAATAGTGATTTATTGTATGTTATTAAGTAGGTGTTTTTCAAGCAAGAGTACTCAAAATTGTTTTTTAAGATATTATTTGCACTTATTCATTTAAGTGGACTATATATATCACTAATATTGCTGTGAATTTTTTAACTCCATTCTTGAACTTTCTTTAGAATAATTAATGACATCAAATTTAAGGACTATCAAATTGGTTGCCTATTACATATCCATGAGTAGCTTTAATTTTATTTTAAAATCAAAACAAATATTAAATGCCTTCCTCCAAATATTTATAAATACCTAAATGATTCTGGTAATTTGAAAATCTGAACTACTGGGAAAAAAACTGAGAATGTGCCAAGGATTCTGATGATCAACACAAAAATGGCATTGAAATGACAACCACACTAAAATAAACTGATGACTTAGTAATAAGATCTTTTCGGTATAAAACAACTTTCCACTTTAGTTCTAATATTGTTGTTAAAATTATTCAAGACCAATTCTTATATTTGATTTTAATTGAGGTAACATTGGTTTACGTTGTTTGTGTTTCAGAGGTATACGAGCTCCCCACTCGGGATCACACCATACCCACCACCAAAACACCCATAGTTCAGCATCATAGTTCATTCTGCTTCCTCCCCACTTCATTTGAGCCCCTTCCTCTCCCCCTCAACCTCTGACAATCTCAGTTCTACACCAGATTTCTAGGGTTTGTTACTACTTTGCTTTATTTAATTCTTTTATTTCTCTATATTCCACATATAAGTATCACCTTGTGGCATTTGTCATTCTTCTGTTTCATTTCACTTTGCGTAATCTTCTCAGTTCTATCCACATTGTTGCAAATGGCAAGAGTTTATCTTTTCATAGCTGAATAGTATTCCATGTGTAGATACTTCATATCTTCCTGATCCACACTTTTGTGTGGATCCACTGTTTTTTGGCACTTAGATTGCTTCCATTGCTTGGCTCTCAGAAATAGTGTTTCAGGGCCGCCCCTGGTGGCGCAGGCGGTTGAGCACCCTGTCTACAGCCTCTGCAGCACTGATTGGATCCTGGCTGCCGGCTGGCCGGCGAGGGTCCCACATAGCGTGGCAGACCTCTCCTGTCTCGCCTGCTGCTCCCCTCAGCAGTGCCTGCTCTGTTCCCCGCTCTGTCTCTGGTGAATTCTCTCACCCTCCCGCATATCTGGCCTGTACCCCGGTTGGTTCTTGTATAAATAAATAAATCTTTTAAAAAATAAATAAATAGTGCTTCAGTGAACATAGGGGTGTATATTTACTCTTGATTCAGTGTTTTTATATTCTTGGGTAGATATCTAGAAGTGGAATTGTTGAATCATATGGTAGAGCCATTTTTAATTTTTGAGAAACATCCCTATGTTTTTCATAGGGAATGGGCCAGTCTCTATTCCCACCAACAGTGTAAGAGGGTTCCTTTTGCTCAATACCTTCACTAACACTTGCTGACTTGTTTTCTGGTCTTTTTTGATGTGGGCCATTCTCACATGTGTGAGGTGGCATCTTATTGTGGTTTTGATTTGTGATTCCCTGTTGGAAAGTGATGATGAACTTTTTATTTTAATGTTCCTGTTGGACATCTGTGTGTATTCTTTGGAGAAGTGTCTATATAGCTCTTCTGCACATTTTGATTGGATTATTAATTTTCTTTTTTGTTGAGTTATACTCATTTTTTGTAATAGATCTTGTATATTAGCACATTGTCAGATATATGCAGTACAAATATTTTCTCCCACTCAGGAAGGTGTCTTTTTGATTTAGTAATATTTTCTTTTGCTGTGCAAAAGCTTTTTAGTTTGATGAAGTCCCAACTGTTTGTATTCTCTTTTGTTCTCCTTGCTTTTGGAGAAGAATCTCCAAAGACCTCTTTGAGGCTTGTATCATAAGTGTTTTGCCTATGTCCTGTACTGTTTTATCCATTTTGAGTTAATTTTGGTTGCAGTATGAGATAGTAGGATGGTTTCATTTTTTTTTTTTTGCATGTGGCCTTCTAGTTTTCCCAGACCATTTATTGTATGTATATTCTTAGCTACCTTTTCATAGATTAATTGCCCATATAGGTTTGGGTTTATTTCTGGACTCTCAATTCTACTTCATTGTTCTGTTTGCCTTTGTTCCTGTACCTTTTTGGCTTTTGTTTGTTTGTTTGTTTTTTAATAGCTTTGTAGTATAGTTTGAAGTCTGGATGTGTGATACCACCATTATTCCTCTTTTTTGTCCATATTGCTTTAGCTATTTGGGAGCTTTTGAGCTTCCATAAAGATTTAAGTAGTGTTTATTCTGTTTCTTTGAAATATGACATTGAAACTTTGATAGGTATTGCATTAAACCTGTATATTATTTTAGGTAAGGTAACCATTTTGACAATGTTAATTCCTCCAATCCATGAGCAGGGAATGCCTTTCTACTTCCTAGTATCATCTTCTAATTCTTTTAACAATATCTTAGAATTTTCTTTATGAAGGTCCTTTATCTCCTTTGTTAATTTTACTCCTCAGTTTCAAATTCTTTTTGATGCAGTTGTAAATGAGATTGTTTTCTTGGTTTGGTAATCTGAAACTTTGCTGACCCTATTTATTGTATCAATTAGTTTTTTTTTAGCAGAGTCTTTAGGGTTTTCTATGTATGTTATTATGCCATCTACAAATAATGGTAGTTTTACTTCCTTTTTCCCAATTTGGATTCTTTTTATATCCTTTCTTGTCTAATTGCTCTAGCTAAGACTTCTCATGTAATCATTGTGGTAAAAGTGCCATAAATGTCTTATACTAGATATTACTGTAAAAGCTTTCAGTTTTTCATGTTTGAGAAAGATGTTAGTTATGGGTTTGTATTATATTCTATGGCAATGACATTAATAACCATTCCACCATAAATTTATAATTACTCGATCAAAGACAACAAATAAATATTGATCTACATATTACAGGTAATAGAATATATAAATATAAAAATATATTCACAAAGGAAACATTATGTAGTATGTTTTACTTACTGAGAAATCTTTAGAAATAGAAAGGCAAGCCAGGCATTACATTCTACCCAATATAACACAGAATTCTGAATCTATTGTGTTATACAAAAATAGGATATTTTATTAATGTATAAATTACTTAACTGCATTATAAGTGGTTATAGGTATGCATTTTTAATTTGGTTGTCCTTTGCTTCCTGAACTACTACATTAGACAGTGAATGAATTACTGGTGTTTGATATATTTACCAAGAAGTTTTCAGTCACAGCAGCTAAATTAAATAGAAAATAATTTGCTGATATATCAAAGCCACATCTAGTATTAATTTACTTGGCCAATACAAATGTTAGGAAAGTTAAATACCTAATTTGATTAAATTGTCAACTGATTATTTATGAAGGTGGGTAGATTGCAGGAACAGGAACCATAAACACAGACATCATATTAAACATGTTTAGATGTGATGTAGACATGTTCCTATGCCAAGGTGTATTTTTTTTTATTAGATAATAAATTTTATTGTTATATTCCCCATACAATTGCAGCCCCCCCAATCTGACCCCAATCCCTCCCCCCGCCCCTGCCCCCTAAAAGTGTCTCTGGTTCATAGTTTTTTGTTGATTTTGATTTTCACTTTCTTATAGTTATTCATTTTCCTGGTCCCTTATTTAAGTTTTCTAGATTCCTGCTATGAGTGAGACCATCCGGTATTTTTCTTTTTCTTTTTGGCTTATTTCGCTGAGCATGATCCCTTCCAGCGCCATCCATGTTGCTGCAAATTGCATGTGTTTATCTTTTTTGAATGCTGAGTAATATTCCATGGTATATATGTACCACATCTTCTTGATCCAGTCATCTATTTTTGGGCATTTGGGTTGTTTCAAAGCTTAGCTATTGTAAACAGTGCTGCTATAAACATAGGAGTGCAGGTGCTCTTTGGAATTGATGTTTCTGTGTCCTTTGGGTAAATACCTAGGAGTGGAATTGCTGGATCATATGGAAGCTCTATGTTTAGTAGGTCCAGAAATCTCCACACAGCTTTCCACAGTGGTTGGACCAGTTTGCACTCCCACCAACAGTGCAGAAGAGTTCCTTTTTCTCCACACCCTCGCCAACATTTGTTGTTGCTAGTTTTTTTAATATGTGCCATTCTCACTGGTGTAAGATGGTATCTCATGTTAGTTTTGATTTGCATTTCCCTGATGACAAGTGATGTTGAACATTTTTTCATATGCCTGTTGGCCATTTGCATTTCCTCTTCAGAGAAGTTTCTTTTTAGCTCTTCTGCCCATTTTTTGACTGGATTATTTTCTTTGTTGTTGTTGAGTCTCATCAGCTCTTTGCAGATTTTTGTGATCAGTCCTTTATCATTAGTGTTGGGTGCAAAAATGTTCTCCCAGTTGATGGGGTTTCTCTTTGTTTTTGTTATTGTCTCTTTTGCTGTGCAGAAGCTCTTTAATTTGATGTAGTCCCAGCTGTTTATCTTCGCCTTCACTATCACTGCTTTGGGTGATGTGTCTGTAAAGATGTCTTTGATGTGCAAATCACGTAGTGTTTCGCCTATATTTCCTTCTATATATTTTATGGTTTCAGGTCTTATGTCTAATTCTTTAATCCATTTTGAGTTGATTTTTGTGTATGGTGTGAGGTAGTGGTCAAGCTTCATTCTTTTGCATGTAGCGACCCAGTTTTCCCAGCACCATTTATTGAACAAACTTTCTTTGCTCCAATGCATAGTCTTTGCTCCTTTGTCAAAGATTAGTTGACCATAAATCTGTGGGTTTATTTCTGGATTTCCTATTCGATTCCATTGGTCTGTATGTCTGTTCTTGTTCCAATACCATGCAGTTTTGATGATTATGGCTTTGTAGTATAGTTTGAAGTCTGGGAGTGTGATGCCTCCATTCCCTTCTTTTTTTTTCAGGACAGCTTTGGCTATTCGGGGTTTTTGTGATTCCATATGAATTTCATCAATAATTGTTCTATTTCTTTGAAGAATGACATTGAAATTTTGATTGGAATAGCATTGAATCTGTATATTGCTTTTGGAAGGATGGCCATTTTAATAATGTTTATTCTTCCAATCCATGAGCAGGGGATGTCTTTCCATTTCTTTGTGTCTTCTTCTATTTCTTTTAACAGTGTTTTATAGTTTTCTTTGTATAGGTCCTTTACCTCTTTTGTTAGATTTATTCCCAAATATTTGATTTTTTTTGTTTCAATAACAAAAGGGATGGTTTTTTTGATTTCTTCTTCTTCAGATTTATTGTTTGTGTATAGGAAGGCTACTGACTTTTGCGTGTTGATTTTGTATCCTGCCACTTTACTGAACTGATTGATGAGTTGAATTAGCTTTTCTGTGGAGTTTTTGGGGTTCTCTATGTATAATATCATATCGTCTGCAAATAGTGATAGTTTGACTTCTTCTTTTCCTATTTGGATTCCTTGGATGTCTTTCTCTTGTCTTATTGCCCTGGCTAGGACTTCCAGTATTATATTGAAAAGCAGTGGTGAGAGTGGACATCCTTGTCTTGTTCCAGATCTTAATGGAATTGCTTTCAGCTTTTCACCATTGAGAATGATACTGGCTGTTGGCTTGTCATAGATGGCCTTTATGATGTTAAGGTACGTTCCTTGTATCCCAAGAATTTCAAGGGCTTTTATCATGAATGGGTGTTGCACTTTGTCGAAAGCTTTCTCAGCATCTATTGATATTATCATATGGTTTTTATATTTCTTTTTGTTGATGTGTTGGATAACGTTGATTGATTTTCGGATGTTAAATCATCCTTGTGTCCCTGGAATGAATCCTACTTGGTCGTGGTGAATTATCTTATGGATACATTGTTGGATTCTGATGGCTAAAATTTTATTCAGGATTTTTGCATCAGTGTTCATTAGGGAGATTGGCCTGTAGTTTTCCTTTTTTGTGTTGTCCTTGTTCGGTTTTGGTATTAGTGTAATGTTGGCTTCATAGAACGTGTTTGGTATTGTCCCTTCCTTCTCAATTTTTTGGAAGAGTTTGTGAAGGATAGGCACTAATTCGTCTCTGAATGTTTGGTAGAATTCATTTGTAAATCCATCAGGTCCTGGGCTTTTGTTTTTGGAGAGGTTTTTGATTACTATTTCAATTTTGCTAATTCTAATTGGTCTGTTTAGGTGTTCTATTTCTTCTTTATCTAGCTTTGGGTGATTGTAGAGTTGTAGGAATTTGTCCATCTCCTCTAGATTGTTAAACTTGTTTCCATATAACTGTTCATAGTAGTTACTGATTATTCTTTTGATTTCTGCTGTGTCCGTTGTGATTTCTCCTCTTTCATTGATGATCCTGTTTATTTGTGCTTTCTCCCTTTTTCCTTTGTGAGCCTGGCTAGGGGTTTGTCTATTTTATTGATTTTTTCAAAGAACCAGCTCTTGGTTTCATTGATCTTTTGGATTGTTTTTTTAGTTTCAATTTCATTTATTTCTGCTTTGGTTTTTATTATTTCTTTTCTTCTACTGGTTTTGGGGTTTTTTTGTTGTTCTTTTTCTAGATCTTTGAGCTTCGAGATTAGATTGTTTCTTTGCGTTCTTTCTTGTTTCTTGATGTGAGCTTCTATTGCTATATATTTTCCTCTTATTACTGCTTTTGCTGCATCCCATACATTTAGGATATTGGTGTCCTCCTTGTCGTTCAATTCAAAAAATTTTTTAATTTCTTCTTTCATCTCCTCATTAGTCCAGTGGTCTTCCAGTAGTGTGGTTTTTAATCTCTATGAGGTAGGAAAGTTCCTTGCCTTCTTTTTATGGTTTATTTCTAGTTTGATGCCTTCATGGTCAGAAAAGATGGTTGATATGATTTCAATCTTGGTGTATCTGTTGATGTTTGTCTTGTGCCCCAGTATGTGATCGATCCTGGAGAATGATCCGTGTGCGCTTGAGAAAAATGTGTACTCCGTTTTTTTGGGGTTTAGTGTTCTATAGATGTCTATTAAGCCCAATTGCTCTAGGTCCTTATTTAGATCTTTGGTTTCTTTACTTATTTTTTGTCTCGTTGATCTATCCATTGTTGATAGTGGTGTGTTGAAGTCTCCCACTACGTATGTGTTTTCTCTGATGTCTGTTTTCAGAGAGGACAACAGTTGTCTGATATATTTTGGTGCTCCTTCGTTTGGTGAGTATATGTTAATGAGTGTTATTTCTTCTTGAAGTATTGTCCCCTTAATCATAATGTAGTGACCATTGGGGTCTCTTTTTATCTTTTTGAGTTTGAAATCTGTTTTATCTGATATAAGTATAGCTGTTCCTGCTTTCTTTTTTGGTCCATTTGCTTGTAGGATTGTTTTCCATCCTTTAACTTTGAGCCTATTTTTATCTTTTGTAGCTAAATGTGTTTCCTGGAGACAGCAAAAGGTTGGGTTTTGTTTCTTAATCCAGGCTGCAACTCTGTGTCTTTTTATTGAAGAGTTTAGTCCATTTACATTTAGAGTTAATATTGATATGTTAGCATCTGTATTTGCCATTGTGTTTGTATTTCCTTTGATTTCATTTATTTATTCTTTTAATAACTTTTTTTTTTTTGGCCTTCTTTCATTGTTATTCTTCCCTCTGAGGTTCTGGCTTTAGGGCTCCTTGTAGTATTTTTTGGAGTGGGGGTTTAGTTGCAATGAAATTCCGGAGTTTCTGTTTGTCTGGGAAAGTCCATATTCTTTCTTCAAAGAGGAAGGAGAGCTTTGCGGGATAGAGTATTCTTGGTTGGCATCTGTTTTCTTGGAGTCTGTTGACTATGTCCCTCCACTCTCTCCTTGCCCGTAGTGTTTCTTCGGAGAAGTCTGATGTCAGCCTGATTGGCTTTCCTTTGAATGTTATCTGTTTCTTCCCTCTTGCCAGCTTCATTATTTTTTCCTTGTCCTGGATTCTTGGGAGCTTTACTATTATGTGTCTTGCTGTATTTTTCCTTTCGTCGTGGAAGTTTGGTGTTCTTCTTGCTTCTTGTATATCAATTTTCAGCTCCTCCTTCACATTTGGGAAGTTCTCTTCAATTATCTCTTTGAATATTTTCTCTGTTCCTACTTCTCTCTCCTCTCCTTCTGGTATTCCTATAACTCTTATATTTCCTTTCCTCATGGAGTCAGATAGTTCCCGAAGTCTTTCTTCATTCTTTTTCCTTCGTACTTCTCTTTCCTTTTCTGTTTTGGTTCTTTTTATTTCTGTGTCTTCAAGAGTACTTATTCGTTCTTCCATTTCATCAATTCTGTTTCATTGCTTTTCCCAGAATTCTTTAGTTCTTCCATTAATTCTTTGATCTCCTGCATTTCTTTTACTTCCCTCTTTAGGGACTCAATTTCATTCTTCTGATCGTTGATTATTTTTCCCTTATCATTGTTTTCCTTTATGACTTCTGTCAGTTTTTTAATCACGACAATTTTAAATTCTCTTTCTGGAAGGCTCAGAAGTTCTTCCAAGTTACTGTCGTTGCAATCTGGGGGCTGGTTTTCTTTTTGTGGTGTGCTTTTTCTCTGGAGAGTTGCTAGGTTGTGTGTGGTTCTTCTCCTCCCTACTGTCTGTTTTCTAATTGCCGTATGCGTTGGGACACTGTGTTGTTGGGACTGGCCGGCATCTTGGGTGGGCTTCTCTGCTCCCCTCTGGTTCCTCCAGGAGTCATCTGTCAGTTTCAAGCAGTCTTTACTGGAGAAAGGTCCCTGTTCTAAAATGCCGATGTGGGGACACACTCCCCTGTGCGCCTGGTCTGCCCCGGCGGTGGGTTCCTGCTCCCCCTCTGGGCTTGGACTGCAGGCCAGAGGGGGTCTGGCGTGGGCGAACTTCCCCCGCTCACCTCTGGCTCCTGAGGAAGCCTTCTGCAGGTAGTCTTTACTGAAGAAATGTCCCTATTCTATAATGGTGATGTGGGGCACACTCCCTGCGCGTCCGGTCTCAGGCACACTCTTGGGTGCTCGCTCTCCCTGTGGGCTCAGACTACTTGTTCGGAAGGGGCCCGGCGTGGGCTAACTCCCCAGCTGGCCACTAGCTCCTTCAGGAGCCTGTGCTGGCTTCAAGTCGCTAGGTGGCGCCAGAGATCTCTCCTAGAGCCCTTGGGGAGCTGATTTTCCACCCCGTGGGACAGGGAGCAGAGCGGGGATGGTAGGGTACACCTCAACGGCTTTGGGGTGCTGTGTCTGCCTTGTGCCCCACCGTCGTGGGGAACCCACGCCCCTAATTTCGTGCCCCGGGTCTCAGTTCCAAAGCCCTCAGTTCCAGGACGCGGGCTGTAGCCCAGATCAGTGGCGCGGGAATGGCGCCTTTTGAATCCCGCTCCCCTGCCTGGGCGCCTGGTTCCTGCTCACTCTGGGAGGGCCTCCGCGCGTCTCCCCGCAAACCTAGGTCGCAGGCGCGGGGACCTGGGCAGCTGCGATCCGATCTGGATCCGCGTTTGCTTTTCAACCGCACTGCTTTTCAGCGCGATCCGTGCCACTTTTCCGCGCAATCCCGAACCGCGTCTGCTTTTCCAGCGCGCCGCTTTCCGCGCAAGCTTACCGGGCGGCCGGGGCTGTGTGCTGGGGCTGGTCTCCTCCTGGGCGGGGTCTCTCTTTAATGGCGCCCGGTGCTCACCTCCGCGGCGGATCCTGCAGGGTTCTCCACAGCTCCCGTTCACGGGGTGTGGTGGCTGAAATAGTTCCTTTCCAGTCACAGTCCCGCTTGCTGCGTCCTTTGTTCTTGTTGGCCGTTTTAGTTTGTTGTTTTCCTCCTCTCTGCCGGTGGGAGAGTGCCGCCTCTGTGGGCGGGGGAGGGGAGCAGGGTTCTGCGCTTCCCTCCCTTCTGGTCCTCTTTTATGGCAACTTTCTTCTTCGGGCAGTTTGCTGGAGTCGTCCGTTTATCTTCCGTGTCCCAGTTCTCACTGGGACCTGCCGCTTTTCCTCCCTATTAACTTTTTTTAATGGGAGATCTTACTCGCAGCATCTCCTCGCCGCCATGTTGCTCCGCCCCCTTCCAAGGTGTATTTTTTTAATTGCCCTTTGGAAAAAAATAATACAAGAATGATGACTATGAAATGCTGAATGGAAACCTTATAACACTCAAGGATGTAGAAAAATTATCTATAAACTGAAGCAGGAATAATAGATTTGTTATCAGTCATAAAAAAACAGAAGTCACAAAGGAAAGGTTACAAAATAGGTCCTTGTATCAGAAAATCCAGGTATGTATACAGTTGCCAGAGCTTGACACATTAATAGAGGTTCAAACAAGTAGGTTACAATTTCTAACATATGTACAAGAGGTCTCAATTACTATGCAAGATGGGAATAAAATAGAGGGAGGAAAGTCACATTTATATGCCCCTGCTCAGAGGTTTATGTGCCTATTCAATTTTTAGGCCCTCTGATTATGTTCATAGGTATTTTCAAGAAGCTTCTTAATGCCAGGAAATGTTCTAGCACTTGGGGATTCAACAAGAACTGGATGATGTTGTGCTTATGGATTTATATCAGGATTTCTCAAACTTAGTATGACTTTTTGGGCCAGATTATTCTTCATTGTGGGCTGTCATGTGCATTTCAGGATGTTTAGCAACATCCCTGTTCCCCCACTTACTAGATGCTAGTAGCTTCCATGCAATTTGTGACAAACAAAAATGCCTTTGGATATTGTCAAATGTTCCCTAAGAGAACAAATTGCCCCACATTAAGTACCACTGATTTACCTAATAGTGGGGGAAAATAAGCAGTGAAACATTCAACAAATAAAATAACACAATTTCATACATTGAGAAACACAATAATGGAGAAATAGAATTACTCAGGTTTGGTAGTGGAGAGGACAGGCTTGTATAGGGTATATAAGCTACTGAGAAGTTCTCAAAGAAGGAAGACTTCAGATGATATTGATGTAAATAAAGGTCTAAGAAAGAGGTTATAGGCAGAGGAATAGCTAATATAATGACCTTGGGTATGAAGAATCTTGGTCTAGAAATAGCTTCATTGTGCTCAAGGTCACAAGGAACCAGGATATAAGTCACATCTGTCTGCTCACTGATCCTGAGTTCTTTGCATGACCCTCTATCCACTCACTTTAAATTAACACAAGTGCATTGCACATTTCCTACGGTGGAAATGTGAGTTCTGCAGGTGGAGGGATAATCTGAATCCATAGCAAAAACATACCAGTGGCAGCTTATGTTTAGAGGGTCTGGGAGGACAACAATTGATGATATTGACAGAAGTATAGTTGGGAAATAAACATTTTTCAAAACAATAACAAAAACAGGCAAAATTTCAATAAGATGATCTGTATCTCTTTCTTTTTTTCCTTCCTTCCTCAGGTACATAAGCTATCAGAGACATATGTTTTACGGCAAACTACACTGGGTGGCATAGCATAGCAAAATTAGAAAGAAAGTCTTTTTATCTGATAATAATTCATCCTAAAATATAGTGTATCTCTGACACTACAAATTAAAATATATGTTGACAAAGAGATATTGCCTTTTATACTAGGTAATATACTTGTTATGGATTTATGGTTTGTACATAATATTAAGTGGCCCAGACAGAGAGATTTCATTGAACTCTTGGGAAAGACTGTAACTTATATTTCCTGCTGACTTCTGTTTTCCATGGTTTCTTATTAAGATTTATGGAATATTTAGTCTTTGATTCTTTAATTATAATTGGCAGGTGTCCCTGAAGTTGTGAAGCAATTAAGATGTCTGTAGTTATTTTCTTACAGCAGGAGTGCTGGTGGACTTGATTTTTCTGAGGTGTTTGTCTTGTCCTATTTCTTCTCATTCATCATTACAGATTGGAGCCCTCAAGGATAGCAGTGTAGCTATGACCATTGCCTCAAAGCACAGATGAATATAAGGAGCCCAGAGAAAATACAGGTTAGTTTATTACACAGCAGATTTGACCATCAGAGGCAATGTTTACTACCTTAAATTAAGAGTGTGCTGTTATGTTGTGCTCAAAGTGGAGGTCTCCTTGTTTTTAAAAGTAACTACAAATTTTTAACTGTTAATACTTAAAGCCTTTATTTATCCAGTGGTAGTAAACTGTTCTATGGTTTGAAAGCCCTTTAAGTGATAAAACTGTTCCTCCTCATTTGTAGAATAGAATTTTTAGACATCTTAAAATCAAACAAATATAGAGAGAAACTTTAGATTTTTTTTATTTTAATTCAACAGGGACTTTAATAGTCCTCAAGGAAGTTATTTTGCTTATACGTTTTTCTTTTAAAGATAATTCATCTTTGGGCCTCCCCAGTGGCGCAGCAGTTGAGCGCTGGGTTGCAAAGCTGCTTGCAGCCTCTGCAGAGCCGGTTTGATCTCCGGCTGCTCCCCGGCCACTGGAGGAGGGTCCCACATGGCGCGCAGACTTCTCCTGCCGCCCTCTGCTCCCCTCAGCAGTGTACTTCGGTCCTTCTGCCTGCTCTGCTCCCTGCTCTGGCTCTGGTGAATCCTCTCACCCTCCCACGCTTCTGACTGTACCCAGTGCTTGTATAAATAAATAAATAAATAAATCTTTAAAAAAAATAAAGATAATTCATCTTTTGCGGTATTTGTTATTTATGTCAGTATTCTAAGCAGGGTAATAATATGATGTATGCAGAATATTCTCAGTGATGTGTTCATTTGTTCAATAGATACTTATTTTTTTCCTCTATGTGCTAGGCTTTGGATATATATTGAGAAAAATATATGATCCCTTCCCACATTCAGTATATAGTCTAGGATGAAATTTTTTTTATGTATTCAATAAATGTTTATTGCATCAGTCTCGCTTCTTGTGTAATGATAAACAAGGCAGACGACATCCTGAGTTCACGCAGTATATAATCAATTGAGAGACTTTAAAAAATTAACAAGTAGATATGTAATGAGTGAATGAAATAAATCTAATTTAAAGTAGACTGTAGTATGCATTTATGGGTTCTTAACTTCTATAGTTATTATCTTTTTGTAAGCTAAAATGTTTTCGGGTAAAGGGAGGGAGAGAGGTTGAAACAGTGGACAGTGGAGATGGATCCCAGGTGCTATGGAGGTGGGAGAACTATGGGAACTACACTTGCGGGGAGAAATCAAATACTGTCCAAAAAATAACAATGAGGATAGAAAATAAATTTAATAAAAGCAATTTAAAAATGTTATAGGTTAACTTTCATTCTAAAGAATAGGGAAGTATGGCAGTCAAAATAATTTGTCTCTAATATTTTAAACTGCTTTAACTTGAATAGAAGCTAAATGATAGAGCAATACAGGAAATAGAGATACTTTAAAGATGGAAGGTCCGGGCCTCCCCGGTGGCTTCTCCCGGTGGGTTGAGCGTCGTGCTGTGAAGCTGTCTACAGCCTCTGCAGTGCGGGTTCGATTCCCGGCCGGCCAGGGAGAAACCCACGTGGCGCGGCAGACCTCTCCTGTCTCCCCGCTGCTCCCCTCAGCAGTGTCTTTGGTCCGTCTGCCTGTTCTGCTCCCCACTCTGTCTCTGGTGAATTCTCTCACCCCTCATATCTCTGACCTGTACCCTAGTTCTTATATAAATAAATCTTAAAAAAAAAAGAGATGGAAGCTCCTCAAATATTTTCGATTATATATGAGAACAAGTCAGGAGGGAGAAGGAAGTTGAGGATAAAAATAGAGGGGATCACTAGCAGAGCCAGTCCTTGAGAAGGCAAAATCTCATGGAGATCTCACTGTCCATACATGCGCAGAAAATTTCTTACATCCATTTATTCATTCTTTTATTGATTCATCTATTCATTTTCCAATCATCAAATATTTTGCTCAAATATACTTTGAAAGATATGATACAAATAAACACCAATGAGTCTAGAATATATGACTGGAAAATAGTTACCAATACGTGAAAATAGGAATTATATTAACAACTAATATTACGGGAATTCAGAAGAAATAATTACTGTAAGCTGAAGATTTATGCTAGCACTCTATTTCTAAAGTTTGGATTTTCATGGGCACTTGATGAATGGGAATCATAGCCCTTGCTCATGGAGGAAGTTGTTGTTGTTGTTGTCTTTTTTTTTGCCCCCAAGGAATGAAAAGGTGTGGAAATAAGAGGAAAGGGCTTCCAAGATAGAGGCAAGAAAAATAAGCAACTGCAGAAGCAGGCATGCTTTTTTTCTATATTGCATGCTTTATTTTAGATTCTGTGTTTCCAAAAAAAAAATAAACTGAAGTCTTAACCTTTAAACTTCAGAATGTGCTCTATTTGAAAATGGAGTCATTGCAGATATAATTTGTTAAAATCAGGTTACTGCAGAGGACTCTCCATGCTATAAAACTGGTGTCCTTAAAATAAAAGGAGAAAAATATACAGAGGCAGAAGACTGGTATGTATGTGACTGGTATGTAAATTGGGCTGATTCACCTAGAAGGCAAGGAATGGCAAGGATAGTTAGCAAACCCCAGAAGTCAGAGCGGGGAAGAAGCGTTCTCCTCTACAAGTTTCAGAGGGGAGCATGGCCCTGCCATCACCTTGATTTCAAGCTTTTAGTCCAGAAATCTAAGATAATATTTGTTGCTTAAACCACCCAGCTCGAGGTTCTTTTTTATAGCACCCACTGAATGTGGGACGGGACCATATATTTTTTTCAGTATATCCAAAGCCTGGCACATAGAGGCAAAATAATAAGTATCTATTGAACAAATGAACACATCATTGAGAATATTCAGCATACATCATATTATTACCCTGTTTAGAATACTGACATAAATATTGTAGATATTTCTTTAATTGTATTTAAAGTCTAGTAATTTTATCTCTAATTTTTGCATATTGTATTTCATATGAAAATATATTCTGTCTGAATAATTGAAAGAAACTTTTTGAAACTGTTAATTATGTCATATTTTAATATAATGACAGATTTTTAAATTCAATATTACTATGACAGGCTATGTAGTAGGTTTTTATAGCTATGATTAGAGTAAATATTTTAAAATATTGGGAAACAATATAAATGATAAAGGCATTGAGGATAAATGCCTTTATCCTGTATTCTGGTATAATAATATATAAAATTATGTATCAGCAGCATTTACAAAATTATATATCAGTAGCATTTACAATAAAATTATATATCAGTAGCATTACAATTATATATCAGTAGCATTTACATTACATATACTCATATCCACTATATATGTAAACCCAGGGCTAGAGATTAATCAACAAGGGAAAAAAAAAACTGAAAGAAACTATAGCAAAATAATGATAGTAGTTATAGTTAGCTTTATCTTTTATCCTTAAAATTAAATCTCAAAAGGTTTATATTTTCTTGAGAATAAAAACCTTTTTGTATTTTTTTGGTATATTTTAAAGCAAAAAAGCTGACTTTTGCCTACTAACATGACTAATGTTTGTATGCATCAAACCAATGATGTCTGTTGAAATGTACTTTAGTGTTTTTGATCTCATGTATGTGATATTTAGTAATACTTTAATTAGCATTGTTCTGAGAAAACAAGTAAGCTCCCTTTTACAAATTCCATCCAAGTCCAGATGTGCTGAGAGCATTGTAAGTGTTCTGGGTCCAGTTGGTTCTGGGGTCACCCTGCGATATTGAGGAGTACAGTACTATACTCTCCTGAGTTATCCCGAAAATGGTAATTTGCTAACTTATTCCTCAGCTGAATCTTGAGTTATATATATATATATATTTATGCATACAAGAGCTGAGTACCGGCCAGAGGTGCAGGGGGTGAGAGAATTCACCAGAGACAGAGTGGGGAACAGAACAGACAGATTAACTGAAATACACTGCTGAAGGGAGCAGTGGGCAAGATAGGAGAGGTCTGCTGCACCATGTTTGTTAGCTCTCTGGCTGTCCGGGGATCAAACTCATGCCGTGCTGCAGAGGCTGAGGATAGCATCATAGTGCTGTGACAAAACTCTTGCACCACCAGGGAGGCCCTTGAGTTATTTTCATGTGCATGTTGAGAACTGTGGATGTGATGGTTTTCTGTGCAGTTTTTCCTACTTTTCTAATTTATCCCTTGGTCTATTAATGAAGTCTTTTTGAATAATATTGTACTGAAATGTGTGGTGACATTATGTACAACAAGCCTGACAGTGAACAGTTAATTCTTAATTAAGTGAGTTTTGTGTTTACAAATTTCAAGTGAAACCTCCCTACACTGGCTGGCTTAGTGATGTGTTCTGGTATAATAATAAATTACTATGATTTTGAAAACGAACCAGAGTTAAAATGATTCTAGTTATAAGTTAAATTTAAAGTGCACTCAGAGAATAATTGGGTTTTAAAGAATGAAGGGACTGTGCTTTCAAATTATCCAGTGTACTCTATTTTATATATGATATACCCGAGGTACAGGCAGGTAAAGTAACTCCTAAGTTTCCTTAGAAAGTTTGTGTCGAATCCAGAATGGAACAAAGGCCTTCTGACTCTCAGGTGACGGGTTCTTTCCATTATATCAGCTCTGCTATGATGATCTGTCAGAGATATTCAAGCGCAGGTACAATGACTGTCAGTCAACCTGAACATAATCCGCTAAGTTATGCTAATTCCCATAAAAACGAAGATGACACACTGCTGAAGGAATCCCCACTAGGATTTGGTTCATATAAATTTGCCCATTTATGGCAAATTCATCCTACTCTTTGGAATCTTTTTGTTCTCTTCATGCTATCCCTGTTGTCTTAAACCCAGAAATCTTTAGGATTAAAGGAAGACAAAGTGGGGAAAAATGAATCAGAAATGGAAGTGGTGCGCTTTTCTATCTAAGTTAGCATTTCTCTGATGATCACCTATAATATACGAAATGGGAAGACAAGAGGTGACGTGCCCTGGCATCCAATAAGTTTCATCAGTATTTGGCACTAAACAGAGAAAGAACTTGTTCTTAAACAGGTCAAAAGAAAAGGAAACAGGAGCTTTTAGTAGTCTAAAATTATTTAGTAGCTGTGAGATTCTCAGGGACTCGTGGCTTTAAATGTAGTAAGAATGAGGAAAAAAAGTCAGTTTTGAATAGCTACCAACGTTAGTAAAATCAATAATTAATAATTTACTATTATTTTCAGATTTAATTTGTTAAAAAATACCTAAAAATATTCTAAAAGACAAAACCTTTAGTGCTTCTCAGAAAACCGGTTGTTTGATTTGTAAATTTAATGCTAGGGAGAGAACTTCTGTGAGAAGAAGAAGCTATCAAATTGCTGTTTGAACACTTGGATCAGTAGACTTTTGTTTAGGAATCAGAAAGACAAATTTAGGAATGAAAGGAGAAGTCAATTTGAGTAAACCCTTGCAAAAAAAAAAAAAAAAAAAGCAGTTTCCTTGGTGAGGAAACTGAAAAGAATATAGGAATAAATATTTCCTTCTAAATAATCCTCTAAATTTCTGCCTGGGTAATTGTTTTCCCTATTGTATACGGTTTATTATCTCTTTACCATCAAAAAACTTTTTAAAAAGATTTATTTTTATTTATTTATGTATACAAGAACTGGGATGTGGGATGTAGGCCAAAGGTACGGAGGGTGAGATGATTCACCAGAGACAGAATGGGGAGCAGAATAGGCAGACCGACCGAAATATACTGCTGAGGGGAGCAGCAGGTGAGACAGGAGAGGTCTGCTGCACCATGTGGGTTAGCTACCATGCAGCAGTGACTGGTGATAGCTTGATAGAGCTGAGTCTTTAACTCCTGTGCCACCAGGGAGGCCCGCCATTTAAATTTTTTCTGTGACCCTTTATTCAAATTCAAAATAAAATTTAAAATAAAACAAATTAAAAAGTTTAAAACCATCATGCTATTCCTGACTCTTCCCACCATCCAAAGCTTCTCCTCCATGACTATAGGGCATTTGAATTTTATAAACATCCCTTTCATCCTTATGTGCAAAATGTTGTCATTCTTCCATGCCTTGGTTCACACACCTAGACACACACACACACACACACACACACACACACACACTCACACACACACACATTACTGCTAGGGATGCCCAGATAACCAATGGCCCTTCTTCAAAACCCAGTTCACTTCTACTGTGGAACGTTTCCTGACCTACTCTGAAAAATTTTCCCTCTGTGTGTTAATAGCATTCAGACATGACTCTGTGCAGAGATCCTATGACAAAGCACTCCAGGTATATGCATGTGAGTGTACAATGCATGTCTTAGTCATCTTTCTATCCAGCACCAGCTCAATGTCGGGCAAGTAACATGTGATCAATTAATGCTTTAAAAATGAGGGTGTGGACGCTGGTGGCGCAAGGGGTTAAGATGCAACCTATGAAGCTATCTGCAGCCACTGCAGCACTAGTTCGATCCACAGCCAGGGAGGTGACCCACATGGCACAGCAGACCTCTCCTGCCTCGACCGCTGCTCCTCTCAGCAGTGTATTTCAATAGATCTACCAGTTCTGTTCCCCATTCTGTCTGTAGTGAATCCTCTCACCCCCAGACCTCTGGCCTATACCCCAGTTCTTATGCACATAAATAATAAGTAAATCTTAAAAAAAGAAAAAAAAGAGGGTGTGAAAGAATGCAAGCTCTTGTTGAAGCCCAACTCTATACACAGAAAAATATGCAGGGGTAAGGGAATGCCGAGAGCCTGTCCCACAGACATTTGTAGATCCATGAGTGCTGTTAAGCTAAAAGCAACATCAAAGGCAGCTTAAAAAGCAGAAAAAGTCACACCATAAAGGGGGTATGATAAAAGTCGAAATAGCTTTCTCACATCTTTGTCTTAAGAATTATTCTATGTATAATGTAGGATTATCGGCTAATTGTATGAACTTGAATCTCAGGTCTTTTCACAATTAACAAATTCTCCAAGGCTATTAGTATAGTGATCTTCCTTGGGTCCTTATGTTTATCACCCCAGTATGTCTCTGGCTGTCCATATATTTTTTGTCCAATCACTCTTCTCTAAATATACTCTACCTGTTGAAAATGAGTTGATCCTTGTAGAGTGATCCGTTAGGAAAAGCTAACATGATTAGATCCAATATCCCAAAAGTCTTTCTTACCAGAGAATAAATAGAATTGTTTTGCTCTGCTGAGTGCCTAAAACACTGCAATTGAATATCATCAACTAGATGCTTTTTGCTTTGAGGAACAAAATATCCATCTAAAACTCTTTTTAAAAAATAGGGATTCATCTATATTTTGAATACTATATATTATTAACAGTTTTCAAAAGTAGGAAAACATTGGGTTAGCTCTTCAAAGATATCCAAGGCAAATCTGTCCCGTACTTTCTCTTCTCTCCCTTCTGGAAACTGATTTTTAACCTGGCCTGCTTGCTGTATTGTCTCGAGAATCCCCTTCAGATATCCTGACTACTTTTTTTTTTTTTTTGAGATTTATTTGTACAAGAATTGGGGTACAGGCCAGAGGTGCGGGAGGGTGAGAAGATTCACCAGAGACAGAGTGGGGAGCAAAACAGGCAGAGTGACTGAAAGCACTGCTGAGGGGAGCAGCGGGAGTGTCAGGAGCGGTCTGGTGCGCCATGTGGGTATCTCCCTGTCCAGCCGGGAATCGAACCCACGCTGCAGAGGCTGCAGACAGCTTCACAGTGCTGCATTCAACCCCCTGCACCACCGGGGAGGTCCAATCCTGACTACTTTGGAAAGCAGAGGACTGAGCCATCATTTGTCCATACTAGAAAAAAAAGTCTACGTATTGTTCATAGTTACAGTAATAAACAATAGTGCCATTTTCTGCTGACAGTTTTCAGAATTGTAGATATGACCCTTGACAGACATATGGGGTCTTTTCCAAAGTTAATTTATTTCCATTATGGCTGTTGTAACAAAACACGAAAAAGGAATCTGAACTTTTCATACACAGCTAACATGAGTTCTTAAAGAGAACAAGTCTAGAAAATATTTCTATATAAGTTAATTTTACAGACTTGAAAGACAATGAGGATAATTATATGCACAAGAAATGATTTCAAAAATTTTAAAAGAACCTGAAATTATTTTCAGAATAGAGTTACTTATTAAACAGCAGCCAGGTCTGTACTGCTTGTGTTATGATAAAAGTAATGGAAAATTTGCTTTAATATAGTTTTTAGAAATTAGTTAAGTCTTTAAAATTTCTAAAAAATATTTTCAAGATGAAAATCTAAAGCAACTGCTTGTAATGAATTAAAATAAGTCAATAAGAGATGCTCAATGTTTTTTAAATTTGCTTCTGTGTCTGCTTAAGGAAAGTTTCTGAGAAGATTAACCCAGACTGGAGAAAAGTTCTTTTAATTTCCCCCAGTGTAAATATGAGACCTCACTTTCCTCTTTCCCCTTTACTCTAAGAAGCATGTTTGTTTTTTTCTTCCTGCAGAGACAAGACTTAAAGTAACTGCTGTTCACAGCTTGAAAGAATAAGACCTTCACTATTTCCTAAGTCTTTCCTCCCCAGAGGTAGCTTCTTGCTTTAATAAATTGAGGCTCTAGTCCTAATGATTTTTTTTTTTTAAATTTGGTTCAAGGGTAAAGGGTAGAAAGGCAAAACCCAACAGGTTATATTTTCTTAAATATGTAAAAGTTTATCATCATAAACATATATTGCAATAATGAAATTTTTCTGTTCCCCATAAGCAAAAACATAGGAGGAAGTTAGTAAATATCTGATAGTGTATGTTGGTTGTAAAATATTTTAACATTGCTCGTTAAGAAAGTTTTAAAAATATACTTTTATGATAAACTCAAGCATTTTAACATCAAAACATGAGGTCTATGATCTTTTGCTTTTATGTGGACTAGCCTCAGTGATTTCTTTATACCTTAAAGATTGCTACAAAGTGATGCTGGGTGGCTTTCAAGGCAAGATCAGAAACGGTCATGCAGCGTCTGTCTAACTCTCTTAGGATGCTCACTCTGGGGCAAGCCAGCTGCCATGTAAGAATTTCAACTACAGAAATGACCTTGCTGAGTGATCTCTTGTGAGCTCTCTGGACAGCATCAAGTGCAGCCATGTAAAGTGCACCACTGAGCACAGTCTAGCCTTCAGATGACTGTAGCACCAAACCAAAGCTGACTTGCCACTGGTGATCGACTTGAGGCAGGAACTGTCTAGACAATCAATCCCTTTCTGACTTTCAAACTTACATCTTGAGTCCATTAAAACGCCTACCTAAACCTACTGTTTGTAGAGTAATTCTGTAAAGTCATTAGAAAATTTTGTTAAAATTATATAAAATCAGTTTTATAAGGACATGTTCACAATATATGCCTTCTGGTTAACAAAGACAGCTTACAGGAGCTCAAACTTATTGTTTAACTACTTAAACATATGGTTTGGAAAAAGGGATCTTTGGTTAATAAATATATATATATATATATATTTGGATGTAAAATTTAATTTTGGATGGGTGGTAAATCTTCATAGTTATTGTAATTTATTCATAAGAAATATATTTTCTACTTTTTTGAGTATTTCCTACATAAGGTAAGATAGGGTCAGACATAAATCTGAATACCCATTCAAACAGGTCCTTCTATTGTTTTAAATTTATGTAAATTGTTTTTGAAATTTCTAGTGATTTGTCTAACTTCAGAGTCTATTAGAAGAAACAAAATTGAGCCCAAATATTAACAAATAAATAGAAAGGTGATAAAACTTCTCAGTGCTAGGTTATAAAGTTTTAGAATCATGGGTGTTAGGAAGAAAGAAAAGGAAAAATTTTAGGTAGTTTGAAAAGAAAGGAAGATTAATGATGTAATTTTGTGAATTTTCAGAGAAGAAAGTATGTCTAAAGCCTTGAAAGTTAACTAATTCTTCAAAAAATAAATGAAAATTTATGGAGAAAAGTATATCATGATACATAGAGTAGACATTCAATAAATATTAGCTTAAGATGTCACACATTAAAGGAGCTCTGTAAAGAAGGGAAACATTTGGATTTTGGTTTGTCTCTAAGCACTTCTTTTTTTTCTTTTGCTTCACCGCACCTTCTTGTCTCTCTCTGAGTTCCCTTTTTAGTACCTGCTCTTTTCTGTTTTTTTCTTCTCTGTTCTCCCTAAAGTGCTTTGCCCAATTACTTCTTCTCTCAAATATCAACAGGTCTGGGGTTAGGACTGAAGCAGCACTTTGAGTGTCCCCCAGAATGACAGGCTCCCTCCGTCTCTTGTTCTATCATTCTTAGCATTTGGCTTCAGTGTCATGGTCCTAAGGTAGCATTTCATTTAGAGACTTGATTGTATTACTCCTCCTGTTAGGAGGAAGATGAAAGGTGAAATGTGAAGGGCAAATGTACAAAGATAGCAAGCCTGCTAAGTTAAATCTCTTTTAAAAAGCATTCTTAAATCCCATCCAGAAGACTCTTGTTTACAGAACTTAGCCATAAAGATAACCATAGCTACAAGAGAGCCTTAAGAAGTAAGTAATATTATCTGGACACAAAATCATCCTTCCCAAATAGAGTTCTATAGGTTAAGAAGAAGATGAAAAAAGATACTGACGGTGAAGAACAGTTTCTTCTCTATCTCCCATGGTGGAGGAGTCATCTTCAAATTTTCAATCTCCTTTAAACCACTCACTGGGATTGTTCCTCAGTGCATCAATTACTCAACAGGATTTATCAGTCTCCCATCAAATCTGCCATTTCCATTTTGCCACTGTAGTAGATTGAATGGTAGCCCCCCAGAAGTTATGTCTGTGTTTTAATTCCTAGAGCCTGTGAATGTTACCTTATTTGGAAAAAGGGTTTTTGCAAGATGTAATTAAGTTAAGGATTTTCAGATGAAAAGATCATCCTGGATTATCCAGGTAAGCCCTAAATCCAATGATGCAAGTATCCTTATAAGAGATGTGCAGGGGAAATTTGAGAGACAGAAGAGTAGATCTTGTGAAGATGAAGGTAAAGATAGGAGTGAGGGCTACAACCAAGGAATGTCAGCAGCCATGTGCATGTGAGCCTGAAAGAAGCAAGGACTGGAATCTCCTGCAGAAATCTTAAGAGGGAGTACAGTCTGGCCAACATTTCAGGAACAATTTTGGACTTCCAAAATTTTTTTTTGCCATTTCTGGTATTTTATTATAGCAGTTTCAGTAAATTAATACAAATACCCTTAATCTGAATTTTGAGGGGGGGTGTGTTTTTGCAACAGTGCTAAATTGTCTCCCTTCATTCTTACCCTGGTCCCATCTAAGTAGATACTAGATTAGTTTTATTATAACATAAACATGATTATTATGTTGCCTTAAAAGTTTTCAATGTCTTTCTATTGACTATAGGCTAATTTTTAAATCCCTCCATAGTTCATACAAATATCTTAATAATGTAGTCCCTGCCTATCCATACAAATTTAGATTTTTACACTCTCAATTGAATTATACATGGTTTCCTTCAGTACTACCCAATCTTTATTCTTATCAATTCAGTAAATTTCTTCTCTTTGTATATGTACAGATAAATGCTTATTCTGTTATCCCAAGGAACACAAGATCGTACTTATTTTACCCCAGTTTGTCCTGCTTAAATGTGAGCCCCTCAAAGGTGTAGCAGTCTTAACATTTCTCTAATCTAAGGTGTCACCACTATATAATAAAGACCAAAAATTTTGTCAAAGAATAAAGAAGTGATGTAATTACTGTGGTTCTTAGAATTAGATGATGCAGAGTGTGATCCCAGTGCACAGAAAGAAAAAGCCACTGGCTTCACAAAGTAAATGATTAGATGCCTTAGGAACAGCAATAGTAATTCTGATAAATATTTGGGTGCGGATGACTATTTGCTGGGAGTTAAACAGTATGAGATGTTTTAATAATTAAATAGAGGACTGTGGATTTTGAATTCCAGAAATCTGGCTACAAAAGGGTAAGATTATATGTGTCTAGCACTTTTATTATTTTTTATTTTTTAAAGATTCATTTATTTGGGGCCTCCCCGGTGGCGCAGCGGTTGAGCGCTAGGTTGCGAAGCTGCCCGCAGCCTCTGCGGCGCCAGTTCGATCCCTGGCTGCTCCCAGGCCACCGGAGGAGGGTCCCACATGGCGCGCAGACCTCTCCTGCCACCCGCTGCTCCCCTCAGCAGTGTACGTCGGTCCTTCTGCCTGCTCTACACCCCGCCCTGGCTCTGGTGAATTCTCTCACCCTCCCGCGCTTCTGACTGTACCCAGTGCATGTATAAAAAAAAACAAACAAACAAACAAATAAATAAAAAAAAACATGCCTCTATTAAAAAAAAAAAAATTCATTTATTTATGCATGTAAGAGCCAAGGTGTAGGCCAGAGGTGTGGGGGTGAGAGGATTCACCAGAGACAGAGTGGGGAGCAGAACAGGCAGACTAACCAAAGTACACTGCTGAGGGGAGCAGCGGGCAAGACAGGAGAGGTCTGCTGCACCATGCCAGGGGTTGAACTCATGCTGCAGTGGCTGTGGATTGCTTCATAATGTGAGTCTTAACCCCTTGTGCCACCAGGGAGGCCCCTATGTCTAGCACTTTTAATTGGCTACATGTATTGCACATTTTTCAAAGATTATGGATTATGATTTATGGTACTGGGCTTGCATTGTTACTGCTACCATTTTTCCTGCTTGATTATTCCTATTGTCTTTGCTAAGAGCATCCTGCTTTTATTTAGAAAGATTGCTTCTCCCTCATTTTATATAATCTTAATGAGACTGAAAGCCAAGATGTCTTGACATACTAATTGAGGTATGTTATGTGACACTCTGTTGACCAGTCTGAATCTTGAAAGACTCAGTAGAGAAAATAGCCTAAGTTCATTCATTCCGATGGGGAATTGAGTGATTCCCTGACACTTACAGACTTTCAGAGTTGATCTGATTCCTGTTTTTTTTGTTTTTTTTTTTTCACACTGGTTTATCTTTCTACTGATTCTTGGAACTATTTCTTATTATACATACTAATTTTGCTCCATATTTCATCCATAGTCAGTTTCTAAAATTTTTAGGTAAAAAAAGGAAAATACCCTAACTGATCATTGTTTATCTAGAGTTTTTTATTTATATTAAGGAATGGAAGACCTCTTAGAGGAAATAAATTCTGTAGCAGAGATCAAAGTTTATGTTTGCATGAGGATTCTACTTATCATAGTACTGAAAGGGCCATATAAGAAAGAAAATAGTTGCCTTTTTTTTTCCTAGGACAACTGAAAGAGTAAGCTTAAAGAACTCATTTCAGAAGTCTTTGAAAAAGTTAAATGTCATAGACTCAAGATTATTCAAATTTACACAGAGAACTACTTAGAGATCAACTAGATAAAAACTGTGATGTTTGTCATTTCTAATTCCGGTAATTAAGTGCTGCTCTTGTTCTACTTGAAAAGGTCTCTATGGGATTATATTAATGGCATAATGGAGAGTCAAAGAAAAAAATCAAAACTATTATGAAAAAGAGTGATATTGAAAAATTCATGAGCTGGAACCTTCAGAAAAGGAGAGTGTTTATGGTGACAGATGATCAGGATTACTGGAATGGTATGTGGTCTTTTGTCCAGAAGGACATGCCACCCCTTATATTCCTAAAAATCTATATAATGCATTAGAAACATTCTCATCATGAAGACAGTGGTAGCGTACTTTAACAGAAGTTCTTACATTACAATCCCTCTATTTAATGCCGATTTCTCTGAAAATGATGGTTGCTTGATTTCTGTTATAAGGTGATTAGTTTTGAAAGACTAATCTGAGAGCAATGTGATCATTATTGGTAAAAATGTTAATGATTTTTAGTCTTTGAAATCAGAAAATGATCCTGTTTGGGTCTTAAAGATATGAACCTACCAGGTAGTAGTAGTTATTTGGCTGCATTACCTTGATTGTCTTCACCTGTTCAGACATCAACATTCTGACAAGCAACTCTGTTCAGCCCTTTTGTGACAGGAACATCTAGAAATACAAGGCAGGAAGTTCTGAGAGGGATTTAAAAGAAACACAATTTGGAGAAACTCACTTAGAGCCCCAGGAAATCAAATAATTGTATGACCTTAATCAAGATCCTTAACTTCTTTATTTCTCAGTTTCTTTATTTCTGAAATGGAGATTATTGTACCTAGTATTCTTATCTCATAGAATTGCTGTGAAGAAATAAAGTACAAGAAAAATTTTAGCAAAAAAATGCTATGTAAATGCAAAATATTTTATCAATACAGTCACATGTCATGCTATGTAATAGTTTAGGGGAATGTCCATCTCCACAAACAATAAAATACATGGATTTTTTAACAATCATAAATTCGATAAAAATTAGAAACAAACATATATTCAAATGCAGTAAAATATATAGAGCTTAAAAAGTGATAATATCATCCATACTCTCAAGGAATAGCAAAATGCATTCATCTTATACCTCCCTGATAATTCTTTTTTAAAAAGAAAATATCTCTAGCAATGTTGTCATGTTTATTCTTTTTAAATTTTTTTTTTTTTTTTTTTTTTTTGGTGGGACCCTTGCCGGTGGCCAGGGAAAGAACCGGCGCTGCAGAGGCTGCGGGCAGCTTTGCAGCCTGGCGCTCAACCGCTGCGCCACCGGGGGAGGCCCTGTTCTTTTTAATTTTTAATATTAAAACAAGATGTATCTTAAAATATAAGATGGCCTGTATTACTTTTGGTTTTTATTGTAATGACCATTGATTCCTATATATTAGTCATAGGGCAGACCCTCTCATAAAACCTGGAGTTTTCCACCCTATCTAAGTGACAGTATTTATTCTTATTCTATAGCAAGTTGTAATGCAGAAGGCACCATACAATCTTTTTGAGCATGTACTTATCAAGATGTACCAATTCATTAAAAAACCTGCTGTGGTAAGTTATGTTGACTGATACTGAACATTTACAAAATACAGTCTACTTTTTTATAATTGCATTTTAATTGAGCTATTTATGACACAAAAGATAACCACATATGTATTGTCTCCTTGAATAATATTTCAAGGTACATCTTTTAATTTTACTGCTTTTATTGATACTGTTACAGTTTGCGATTTCCCCACAGCTGTTTTTATTTCCTGAAAATCATTCATCCCATGAGCATGACTATAGCTCTAAGCATTTTATAATAAATTGTTATGATCATTAAACATGTAGTTAAGGACTTCTTTGCATCCAATTCCTTGTTCTTTGTTTTAATTTTTCATCATCTTTATTAATTTTATATATCAAATATAATTTTTAAACCCCTCAATAATCAAGCTACATATGCTGTGTCTGTGCACTGAGAGTTGTCTTCTCACATTGCTTCCACACACAGGATATATCTCCTCCCTGTACAGACTTCCCAGTAGCCCACTGGCTCTCTTCCTGCTCCTGCTGCTGATTGCCTCGCATCCCTGCCATATACCATGCTCCTAGGTGATTTCCCATCCTTCTGCTACAACTTCTCTTCCTCTGGTCTCCCAAGTAATGTTCCAATTACATCTCTTCTTCTGTATCTCCCCTGATCATCTCTTTGCCTTCTTCCCGCTGTCATTTCAATGTAATGCCTGTGATTGTCACAAGACACTCACTTTCACAGTTGGCTAAGGTTATTATTCATTCATTTATTATTCACTCAATCTACATGCATCCCTTTAGGGTGTAGTCATTATCAACATGATAGGGACTGAGTTTACTCAGATGAGTATGACAGTCACTCCCTTTGACAAACATAAAGTTCAGTGCTGTAGAAGGCTTTTAGATTGGTTTTCATTTATTGAACATTGGTTTACGACATTCTATAAGATTTAGAGGTACAGTATCACACCCTGCAGTTACATGTTACCACAACTTACCCACCACTAGAGAACCCCAAACAATAATGTCCATATTTAACATTTCTGTGTTTCCAGCAAAATTTCTACTAGAAAATATCTCTTTTCTTTCCATGAATTCCTAAGTGGTATAAAGCTCACATTGGTGAGAGACAACTGACAAATGACTTGTAGCAACTTTTACTTTACTGTGAGTAAAATGGTAGCTATTGCTTTTACATTGTATGTTGAACCTCTGGAAGAATCAATTCTTCCTAATTAATGAAAATAATAAAAAGTGTTTTCATAGTTTGTGTTACATTTGTATAAATAATTTACAAAATTGGTTCTTTTGTTTCCCCTCTCTAGATGGTAAAATTCAGGTTTTTAAAAAAGCTTAGACAATTTCTTGTCTAATTGTCCCACGGGACAGCATTTCTAGGGCAATTACAAAAGAAGCTAGATGCTAGGAATTATAAAGGTGTGTATCCTCAGCCTAATATAAACAAAATATAAAACCTAGATTACCAACAAAATCCTCCATCAATTACAACAGCAATCTTGCTTTGAATTTCCAGAAGGTTTTGGAGGAATACTCCCTTTTTCTAAAATAGAAATGTTTTTATTTCATGGATTATATTTTATATTTAGTGACCCCAGAGATCCTTTACAGAATACACATAGAGCCAGCATTCAGTAAGTGAAACAATGTCACTTAGCATCTGAGTATGGTTCCTACTCGTAATGTTTTTTAAAAAGGCCTGATGGGAAACATTTTCCATTATTTTAATGAGGAAATTCTATCCTTTCTGAGGGGAGTGTAGGGGATGGGTGTAGAAGAACCTTTTTTTTTTTTTTTAGATTATAAATGTCTAATTAAGCATGAAAGAAGTCATATTATAAATATTACAAGGATCTGACAGAAATGCTACTACAGTGGGCCTCATAATATTGCAAGGAGCTAAAAAATTATTGCAAATGTAGACAGCAGTAATAGAAACACAATATTCAAAGCAAGGAAACTAATAGTCCCAATGAACTAAGCTGTATGATATTAAGTTTTGGCTGCACAATTTCTGATAGACTTTGAGTAAGTAGAATGCATCCAGGGGAAAGGAAGACAGCTGAAATGGCAAATAGTTTGAAAATCTCATCCCTTAAAGGAACAAAGAATTGCTAGCTAGGAAAAGAAAACATTGTAAGGATATTTCAAAAGTTGCATTAAAATATTTGAAGGATTGTAATCTTAAAGAATACAGACATTATTTTTTTTCCCAAATGGTAAAAAAGATAGAAATCAATTCAAGTTTTACTGAGGCAACTTTCAGTTCACCATTCAGATTTAACTGTTAGAATCATCAAAAAGTCTATCACGGCAGATCCACTGGATGCTAGAGGCATTGTAGGTTGTGCCCGAATGTTCAGAGGCAAGACAAACATTGACAGAGGAGCAGTGTTAAGTAGACTATTATCTATCTCACTAAACCAGAGAACACCAAAGAATTTGTGCAAGGTAGTAAATGATAGAAGCTTTGGTTAATAGATTTATGACACTTGTTTAAATGAGGAAAAAATTATCTATATATATAATATATATAGATAGATAGATATCTGAGATTTCATATTCTGGATACTTATATAAAGAAATAAGTATACTCAGAAATAAATTCATATGCCAATTTTATTGTGTATCACTAATGTACTTAACATAAAAAATTCCATGAAACTACCAATTAATCAGTGAACCAACAGAAATGCCAGTTAGTCAAGTAAGTAGGCCGTCGGGTCTGTATCTACATAATCAAGTTATTGCCTTTGAGAAGCTTATAATCCCACTAAAATAAAATCTTAAACTTGCAAAACAAAGATCATTGTAAGAAGTTAAAATATACAGACAAGTATCACAGTTTCTTGTTTGTTTTTAAGAATCTAGAAGTTGTTGCAGTTTGGGTTTTTCAGAAACAGACACTGAACACTCAGAGGAAGTTGGGATGTGGAGTATTTACAAGAGGTAAGCAATGCCTATACCTGTGAAAGGGAGCGGGAGGAAGCAAGATTTGCAGAAGAAGCTCAACTTATTAATGTCAGTCCAATTCTTGCCCAAACCCACAAGTAGCTCTGCAGTATATATGGCCTATCACAGTTTCCCAGTAGTGAGTTACATGTTAGGGCCTTTATAGCCCTGTCTTCAATAGCTATTGGATATATTCCTGAGATGGATATACCAATGACCAGTAACTCTTTTTTAACTGAGGCAAACCTTGGAAACTTGATCTAGAACTTTGGGTTGTTCACTGAACAGATCAGTAAGTAGATAAAACTGGAGCTTTGTAAAAGTTCTAAAACCTCATCCTGCCATCATTGTCATTTGAAAGAACCCTATTATCCCACAGACCATAGTGACAGAAAATAATAGCTAAAGTAACAGTGATTAATAAGGGCCACATACTCTTTTAAGTGTTTTGCATACTTTAACCTTTTTTTAAATTTTTTTAAAAAATCATTTATTTTTTTTAATTAAAAAAAATTGTTTTTAAGATTTATTTTATTTATACAAGAACCGAGGTACAGACCAGATGTGCAGGAGGGTGAGAGGATTCACCAGAGACAGAATGGGGAACAGAACAGGCAGAATGACCGAAATACACTGCTGATGGGAGCAGCAGGCAAGATGGGAGAGGTCTGCCCCGCCATGTGGGTTGCTCCGCCATGTGAATTGCTCCGTGGCCGGTGGGGATTGAACCAGTGCTGCAGAGGCTGCGGACAGCTTCACAGTGCTGCACTCAACCGCCTGTACCACCAGGGAGGCCCTACTTTAACCTTTTTTACCCCTCCCCCCAATTACCTGCGTGACATGCATATGGCTTGTACCTTTTACATCTAAGAAAACTGGCACAGATAAGTAATCTTCTTAAGGTGACTCAAACCTTTTGACTCTTAACCACTGTACTCTGTGTTGCACGTGTATGTCTTTAGTAAAGTTTCATGGATAAGTTTTCAGATAGGGTTTAAGGAAGCAAGTATCTTAGGCATTATTCTAAATCTACAGTGGTGAATCTGGAGGGACAGTAAATGGAGACCATAATCAATTATGTCTCATGTGAGAGACCCGAGCAACAAATGTTCATGGCTACCACCATCTATTTCCTCTAGAGAGCTTTCAGCTGGATTATATTCCTTATTTTTAAAATTATTTGTATTTATTTTCTTATGTCATTGTTAATATTCCATTGCCTTTGTTGTTAAGTATGATGGCTGAGTTTTTACTAATAGAAAGTGAGTGAGTAGACTCGAGGTGTAACTTTCAGATATGGGCAAAAAGAAGTTACCCATCAAAAAAAAAAAGAAGTTACCCATCAAAATAATTTATATCTTCTTCTGGGTGATTGGAGACTTACCCAGGGCAACCTTGAAAACCATGTCAAAAAGATGTTAGAATTTTTGTTATGAAAATGCTGCTTACAGGCATACAGAATAGGGCAGTTTCTGCCTGTGTTATGTTGACTTAATTTTTTATTGTTGAGTAGAGACTCCAAATTAGCATCCATGCACATATTTTATTGACTTTCACGTTACTAAGCATGTCTATCAGACCCCATAAAAAAGATCAGATTCTTAAATCCAGCATGTAGAGGGTGTGGGGTCCATGTGTATGCAGGATATGGGAGGGTGCAAGGGTAAAATGAAAATATGCCCAACAGTGCTGACAATGCTTCAAAAATGTCCCAGACAGCTGGCCACCAGCTGAAGGCTATGGGGAGAGAAGTACAAGTATCACACTGGTGAGCTCTGCCAAGCTTAGCCTGCCAGCTGAGCTTTGGGATTTGTGACGTTTCAAAACTTATTTATAAGAGACAGGGGCCCCCTGTTGGCTCTAATTCCAATTGAACAGCTCAACATTAAAATGAAAAGGCCTGATCCTTTCACAGAGGATTTGTCACAAATCAATAAGATGATAATTAGTGCTAATGTTAGACTATAATTAATAATAATGTATTTTCTCAGAAAAATGTATTGAGTTCCTATTATGTGCCAGGCACTGTTCTGTGAACTGGGGTAGAACAGTCACAATGCAGGGTAATTCCCCAACTATTCAGTTTTATTCAGAACTGAAATCAGAATAGGGTGTGATAATAGTAATGATTGTGATTCACAGACCATTAAATAAGGGGGACTCTCCCTGCTCTAAGATTTAAAAGTTCAGAATAGGTAAAAACAGGAATGAAGGAAACATTAAAGGCATTTTTCTGGGAATGATCTGCATTACAGTAGTTTTAGTTATTCACCCTGGAGCTGAGTGGCAATCTGGAACCATTGAGAATCAAAGCTTTATTATGCCTCATAAGGCAGAATTTTTTTAAATGATAATTAGAATTGAGAAAGAACTGAGAGACACAAGAGAAAAAAAGCACATGCAGGTATTTTAAAAATAATGCCATTAATATTCAGTTTGAAACAGAAAACAGGCAAAATAAAAGGAAAAAAACTAGCATTTAAAAAACACTGGAAGTTGCAAATGACTTGCAGAAATTCTAATGAACATTGTAAAACAGATTACTGCATGCTTTGTAATAGAAGTGTATTTTCAAATACACACATATGCATAGATTAAGCTTCAAGTATGTGGCCCAATTCACAAATTTGGTTAAGTAATATAATAATTAGCATGACTCCTGAAAAGTTATCTGTAAATATTACTTATGTTGAGTATCACTGTCAGATCGAACTCTTCACAAATGAAATTCCTGTCAACCTAATAGAGTATTTAAAGACACACGTGACCCTTATATGTTTCTAAGTCACTTCACACATTCACAAACCTGATTCTTTACACTTTGCTGTATGAATAAATCTAATTAAAAGGATGTGAAAAGATGAACTTTTATGCCTTCTCCTTAGGCATGCTGTGACACAAGGAAATACAGCTTTTTTCATAAGGATCATTTCTACTCTGAATTATTATACTTCACCTTAATTTCACTTTAGTTTTACCTGTGATATTAATTATTAGAAAAATATCACTTACACCATTCCTCCTGCACCAATAAAGCAATCTCCTTAAAACATCTTCCTAAAACTTGAAAACTACTGATCAAATGGAATACTTGTTTCCTTGCTACTTTCGGTGGCCTACAAGCAACTACACAATGTTTTAGAAGTAATGAGAACCCGTGCAACATTTTTCAGTCAAATTGAATCTACTCTTTTATTTGGTCTGGAAAAAAACAATAGTAGTGGTAATTCTACAGAGACAGATTAATTCAGAGTTCAAATAATAACAAAAAAGGAAGAGAAATTAATGAATCTTACCATGTGAGGCAGTGCACATGAGGTCTCAGAGAAGCCATAAGCCTAGAGAGAAAAGCACAAGTAGTTTGTTAATGACACAAAGTCTTTGAAATTGAATTTATCTTGTATACTCAGCTGTTTGGGGAATGCATCATTTATGAGAATTCTTGTTACTAATATTTTCCATTCCATAGACTCTTTTGACAAACTACGTATTTTTCACCACATTAATTTTAAATTTAAAATGAACATCTGGTAACTGCATTTATTGATTTGATTCTCAACCATCCTGCTCTCTGATTTTCTTTTCCTGTCTTTTCAAATAGCCAAAAGGAGCCTGAATTTGGGTGTCATTGGTTTAAAGTCATCAGATGCCTATATGCAGATTAGAAAGATGATTGCCCCTCCCTTTAATCACTCAATCACTCAATCATTTGATCAACATGTGTTGTGCTGATCATATTTTTAGTCCAAAGACAACTTCATTACTTTATGCCAGTCTCAGGTGGCACTGCGCTATCCCACATACCTGTTTATTGCTTTATTTCTAATTTACCCAAAACCAAGCCCTGATACAAATGAACCAAGTTCATTTGTGGAGAGAAGAAAATTGGTGTGTGGGACATGGGAGAGAAAAAGTCTATGTAAGTGTGCATTATTGAAGTTATCGAAGAAAGCAACTAGCTTTCTCTTGGAAGCTCTGAAAAGTATGTAGAATGTTATTCAGAATTGTGCATCTGAAGGACAGAACCTGAAGTAGTTATTTGTTGCCTGCCTTTTTCATTGTATGAGGGTTGCCCTAGTGGAATTAATTCCTCTACATGTTCAGGCAGAGGCATCTATTGTATTAGAGGAATACCTGAGACAAAAAGTAGAAAATGGGGGGCAAGAACTAGAGGTGGATCCCTGCCAAAAATATGTGAGTCTAATCTCAAAAGGGAATTTCAGTTGAGGCTGAATTCAGAAGTCGGCTAACTACATACTTCAATGTACATCATTTATTTCAGATGTGGCTTTGTTCATTTCTGTCACTGGACTGAGAATTATTGAGGGTGGATGTTCTGTTTTCCTCTACAGTGCCAAGGTGTAAGCCTCATTTAGAGTTGAGTCCTCCAAATTGTTGTTGAATAAAGAATGAAATAATACTTTTTCATTCTACTGTACCATGGACCTTATTGCTTATATATTATTACTTTTATGAGCACTAAAATAAAATTTATATTTGCTTAAATGCAATACATTATCCATACACATGCATTCATTTATTTATGTATTAAAGTAGGAGAGGATAGTGCCAAAGTAAAATAACCACTGTTTTTAGTATGAACTCTGTCTGACAAACCACCCCAAAACCTAGTGACTTAAACCATAATAAAGTATTATTTTCAAGATTTGGTGGGTTGATTGGGAAGCTTTTCTGGTGTTATTTGGGGGATGTTATACTGATTGGCAAATCTAAAGTGGCCTCATTTGCATGGTTAAGAGCTGGGCAAGCTTGAATGAGAGCTCACTCCAGTCTAGTAGATGGATGCCTCAATTTGCACCACTTGGGGCTCTGCATTTAGCTATTTGGGCTCTTTCACAGAAAGGCCCCAGGTTTTGCAGAAAGAGTATTCCAAAAAGACACTTAAATCTTGGCCTTGGACATTATGCAGCACCATATTCTTCAAGGATTGTTGTTAAAATGGCCCAGAGGTGAAGCCTACATTCAAAAGGAGAGGGAATCAACCTCAGATCTTTAAGGAGAGATTGGCAAAATCCTATTGCCAAAGAATATAGATGGCAGCTATTGTTATGGCTCTTTGGAAACAATCTCCTGTAACCAACATGTATGTGGATGTGCTCAGGCATGTTTTTATGAAATGAAATGACCCGTAAGAACAAAGAGCATACCTAATTCATCTTTATATATCTGGAAACTACCACACAATCTATCAGGTTTTGGTGCATACATACATGTTTGTTGAATAAATATTTGAAAATTAAGAAATATAAGTATGCCAAAAAATGATTCTTTGCCTATGAAGATACTAGACTGAAAAAGAGTCCTTCCTATGGGTACCTCCTATCAGTACTAATTCTTCACAGCCAATCCTCTCGTACCACTCAGCATTCAAGGACCATATCTTGCTTTCCCAGGAAATATACTATAAAGGAAAGACAGTCAACTTGTTCAAAAAGAGATTAAAAGGGAAAACTTGAACTGGAAGCATGGATTGATGAGGAGATGAATGATCCATTAAAATTTTTGCCTGAGATATTCCTGGTTTGGGTCCTGTAGAAAGGAAAAGAAAGGTAACCATGGGTGGCAGTCAGGAAGACAGGTCATGAGGCAAGGAATAAGTTTGTTTGACAAACTAGTTTGACAACTTAAAGGCTCTACAATGGTGTATTTGTTTTCTCATAGTGTTTCCCTAGAACATAGAATTCCAAAGGTCTTCATATGTTTCCCATTTGGGAATACTGAGAAAGTGTTAAAGCTGAAGTAGAAGTGAGAGCTCTACATTTGAGACTCTCAAACCAGTAAAATGAACAGACACTTGGCAGACCAGTTTATTTCTCATTGATGTAAGAAGACGTTGTGCTCTCATGGAAAAAAATATGACTCTTCAGAAGTGTCAGCAAAACAAAGCTCAGATGAACCACAACAATGCTTATTAATATGGTGGCTAATTTCCCTCTCCTTTCTTTCCCTTCTTCAACATTTCTGAGGGATAACGATGACTCGTTAATATAGATTTGTTTAATGCATTAATATTGCTTTGTAGACTGCCTTTCTGGAACTCATCTATTTTGCATATGTAAAGATCTTTATTGCACTTAGTAGAGAGTATTAACAACTTTGCTAGTTTATACATATTGCATCAAGCATCTCTGTGGCTCTAAAGCAAAATCTATGTGTTTTTTGGAAAACTTGTTTTGTATCCAAACTTTGTAAAGATATTGAAGTAAATAACAGCGCCAAAGTAATAATGTAAGTTCTACCATTGAAAAAAATTGCAAGTAACAGAAAGTCTTGAGATTTCTTGGTTTTTTTAAAGTTCATTGACCTCTTGCAAAAAAAAAAAAAGAAGAACATATTTATGAACACATCTAAAGCCAATATCCTGATCTCTGTTAATCATTTTCACTTTTTAAAAAGTACATGAATCTTGTTCTTTTACTATTTTGTCACAAAGCTGCTATCACAGCTTGCTTTGCTAAATTGTTATTTTAGGGTCAGATTTTCTTTTACTCAGTTCCTCTGTGTTTCTTTGTGATACCCTTCTCTGGATAACCTAGGGGGACTTTAGCTGTGTCGTAGATTAGAAAATAAATAATAATACAATCCAACACCAAAGAAACAAATAACCCAATTAAAAAAAAATGGGCAATGGACCTAAACACTTTTCTAAAGAACACATTCAGATGGCCTATACACATATGAGAAAAAAGTTCACTATCACTTATTATAAAGGAAATGCAAATTAAAACCACATTGAGATAGCACCTTACCCCTGTGAGAATGGCCATATAAAACAAATGGCATTAACAAATGTTGGTGAGGTGTGGTGAAAAAGGAACTCTTATCTATTGTTAGTGGGAGTAAAAGTTGCTACAACCTCTGTGGAAAACAGTGTGGAGTTTCTCTAGAAAATAAAAATGAAACATTTATACACAAAGAAGGAGAATAAACCTTGAACTTAGCAAAAAGAATATAATGGTTACCAGAGGGAAAAGATGGAGGGGATAGGAGAGAGAGGCAGGTGGGGATTTTGGCCACAGAGGATTTTGTGGAGGGGAAAACATAAAAAACAAAACAAAACAAAACAAAAAAAAAACTTAAATAAACTAGTACTTGTCTTTAAATCATAACTTAGTACAAAGTTCCCACAGGTGGAACTTTTTATGGGTATCTGTGGCATCTATGCATATTGCTCTATCAATACCTGTCTATACTATGTGAGGATGGGATCTTTGTGGGGGGAATATGTAACACAGGCTTTGACAGGCAAATCTGAATGCTTTTTAGTACATTTTTCAACCTTTTTAGGTTCAATTTTCATTGAGATATGAAAATAGTGAAAGTACTGAAAACACAGGGTTTTTGTATGGATTTCAAAAAAGATGAATAAAACATAATCCCTGTCTTTGAAGATCTTAAAATCTATATATAAAATTTGACAAATTAAAAGGTATTTTCTATTTATTCTTTCTGTATTCTGACATTATTTTTAATTTGCATTTGTAAATAAAGTTATAATAAGAAAAAAACATATATAAAACATTTGATAGACTTCTAAGGAAAATGAAAGTTTAAAAATGTTAACTATATTATTGTTACTATGCAAAATACATAACTCAGAGTTATTCTTTCTGGAAAATCTTAAGGAGGGGGATGAAATACAATAAGTCAATTTTAATTTGCTCAATTCCCAAACAGCTCCCTATGGCAAGGAATTTAAAATATCTTACCTTTAGTGTCCTCATCTTTAAAGTGTTAAAAGTAATATCTCATAAGGCTATTTTAAGAAGTGAGGAAGATAACATAATTAAATATTCAATCCAGTGCTTGAGCACACAAACAATAAAAATTGTAAAAATTATTTTGTCATATCTATTGCACTATCAATCAGTAGTAAAGGAAATAATAAAAAAAAATTGGCAAATTTGGGACTTTCATACTATCACTAAGAATTTTTCTATTTTCTTAAAAGGGTTCAAATGCATGAAATTGCTGAATTGAGTTTAAAAAAGAAAATTATAATTTGGGTAGTAAAAGCCCTCTTATATCGTTTCCTTTAGTGAAAAGAAAGGTAAATCCACAATTATTGATAGTAGATAAAAAGAACAAAGCAAAATCAAGTCCATTAATTGTCATTTCCTTTACCACCTTCAAAATTTTAAGCCTCATCTCCTCTCTGCCCTATGTGAATAAGAGAATAGATATATAATGTGTGTGTGTTTGATATATTTTAAGCCAGAGAATTGGTTTTCAAGTCCTTCAGAGTAATATTGATATTTGTGTCCTTATTGGAATATCTGAATTGCAACCCCTCCCCTTCCCCCCACCCCCCAAAAATAATGTGAATGGAATGAATTATTCATTTTCTTGCTCAGTGCATTAAAAGCCCTTTATAAAATAGAAGAGTTGCCCATTATTCTGAATCATCCTAAACTTCACTAACTAAGCTTTCTCTGAAGCGATATATTGACTTGGCCTAGGAATGTAGACTCTACCATGTAAAAATATTCTTGCTTTGCTTTACACTTCATATATTTTATTTTATACACACACACACACACACACATAGTATATATATTCTGAATTATCAGGATTTGTACATTGTTTTAGCTGTATTTTCAATATTATGTTAGTCATTCCTCTTAGTTCCTATGAGAACTTTTCTCAATAATTTTGGGGCCAGCTTTTTAGCAGAAAATTTAATTAGCTTTAAAAAATAAAAATAAGTTGAGTTTTACCATACTTTTAGTGATTTTATAAATCACAGGATTGGGACTTGGCTCTTATCATGAGACTCATTTTAGATTCTACTTAGGGTTGACTAGGCCAAGGTCTCTCATCTGAGAAGGGATAATGCTGGCAATCAAATACAGGTTTAGTTATCTTCAGAGCTTTTTTAATATTATGGTCATGATTTTAGAGAATTCTGTTTCAGAGATTTGATTATTTAAAAATAAGACCAATAATAACCCAGGGAGATATGGGATTGTTTCATTTGTACCTTGACATTGGTTTAGACAGAATCCTGTTCACTCCTAAAATTTCTTCATATTATTTGTTCATCCAGTAAACCTTAATCTTCTTCTTGAGTATGAATTCCTACTCATTCGTGTTGTATTCAAAGTTGAGTCCAATGTTCTTTCTCCCATAGAAAGCCCTATCTTAGTGCTCCCATTCTCTGCTACCATAGCTTCTTACCTCCCTCCACCTTGAATAAAGTCTGCCTTATTACCTTCAGAAAATAAATAAATAAAAAAAAAAAAACTCATTTTTATTAAAAGATATAAATATCAACCAGAACTTATTTGTGAAATTCTCTTCAAGACTAGTAAAGAAAACCTTCTCAGCTATGTCTTCATAAACTGGGTTTCATCCAAAAGCATTTGTTTCAGAACAGGTTGTAAACTTCTGAAAAGTTGAGGGATCATGAAAACACTTCATTCAAACTCCATAGACAGGGTAACCCAGCAATCATAACAGATCTTTAAAAACAACAGCAAAGCAAATAGCAGAACCTGAATTCCTATTTTAATAATGGGATTTTCATTGAGTGTCAAAATGGTATAATGTTCTGCTTGAAAAATTTTTACCTAATCATAAATCTATCCTCAGACAAAATCTTTTCTAAATCCAAATGGTCCCTGCATCCATCCCCTTTCACTAAGAGCACAGAGAGTCAATTATGGAAAAAGGTAGAGGGGCTCTCCTGTTAATGTGTTACAGGGATTTGCTGAGAATATACCATCTCTACAAAAGGGATTGGCTTCTTCAGATAATTTTCTTAAATGGGATGTTGTTGTTGTTCTCTTAATTTTCACTTGTACTCCATTAAGAGGCTTGCTTTATTTATGTGAGTCATCTATGTGTTTTGCACTGGCTCCTAGTTAGCTCCTAAGTGCAAGCTGGTTGCATTGGAATATTGATTTTAATCCATAAAGTCTTGTATGGTTTGGGTATTGTCTGCCTTCACTAATTTTACTTCCTAGAAGCTGAAGTGAACTAGAGAAAACTATTCACTTTCTTTCTCTTTCTCTTTCTACCTTAGGGACAGGGGCAGATTGTAGGTTTTGTGTGTTCAAGCAAGTTGTAGGCGCCTCTTTAAAAGAAAATACAATTATAATGAAAACTACGTATGCAATTGGAAAAGAAATCATGAGAAATTATATTTTTTTAAAAAACTAATCAAAATCCAAGAAAGTAACAATATTTTAAATTATAATATAAATTATACACATTATAATTAAATATAAATTCATAAATATATGAGATGTATCTATTACAGGGCAGGAAGAGGGACACCCCAGATCCTGCAAACCTGCCTACTCTAAATGGGTTCTGACATCCGCCGCATCAACACAAAACATATGAGACTTTAATGGGAAGGAACTTTAATACAATTAGGAAACAATACAGGAAAGGCAAAGAATATAGTTTCTAAATCAAGCACCAAAGTTACCCATCCCCTTGTGGGTAAAAGTCCACCCAAGCAGGATTGGCCCAGAGCAAGACCCCAAAGCCTGCTGCAAGTCTAAAGTATCTTCCAGTGGGGACCCACAGAAAGGGATCAGAAACAACCAGACAAGTCTGGAAGGAAAAGAGCAAAATCAAAATCAAGACAAAACCACCATTGTCACCTCCCCACAGGTGTTTCACCCACATCTGTTTCAACCAATCCACAACCAAAAGCTAAGTGTAGTTTTTTCACATGCCTCTTCCAGGGCTCCTTCTGGCTCTCCATTCCTGCTTCCTTCCTTCCTCAGTCTCCTCTGCAGCTTCTTCTCTCCCTGCTCAGCTCCACCTGCCTTTTGGGTGGGACAAGAAACCTGGAACCTCCCCCCTTATTTGGGGACCACCCTATTACTTTTCTATTACACATTTATATGTATTTTCCCTGACATTTGGCTGCATATTCTTTTTTTTTTTAAGATATATTTATTTATACAAGAACTGGGGCACAGGCCAGAGGCATGGGAAGGTGAGAGAAGTCACCAGAGACAGATTGGGGAACAGAACAGGCAGACTGATGAAATATACTGCTGAGGGGAGCAGCATGCAAGTCAGGAGTAAGGAGAGGTCTGCTACACCATGTGGGTAGCTCCCTGGCCAGGGATTGAACTCGTGCTGTGGTGGCTGCGGATAGCTTCATAGGTTTCTTTTTAACCCCTTGCATCACCAGGGAGGCCCTGGCTGCATATTCTTTGATTACCTCTTCATATTACACTTCTTACTATTATTTTCCTTAGAATAACATCACTAGTAAGATGCTTCAGTCTTTTCTCAGATATTTCCGTCTTTTGTTGATTGAAATGGTTTGTTATTGTCAGCTTTAGAAAAGTTTCACCCTTTATACCTTTTTACTGATAATATTAAGTACATTTTAGGTTTATTGTCAAATTTGGAAAACATCTCTCAAGATTTTTCTTATATGGGTCTTAAGTTTTCAGAACATTTCAAAGTTTCTTGATCAAACACAAATGTTAAATAATCTTTGAAGCAAACTCATTAAATTTTAGCCACTAACTGCTGAGGTCAGACTCTGGGATGATCTCACAGAGCTCTCCCGCCTCCGTCCCTGCAGGATCAGTCACAATTCCCTTTGTCAGCAGTGGGTGTTCTGAAGCCATTCCTGCATCTGAGCAGATAGCTAGTAATCCCTGAACTCTACACCAAAGTAACTACATACCATAAAACCCCAAAAGCCAAATTCATAGCTCCTGTTCCCCTTAACTATGCCTGTGTCACACCAAAGTTACTGGATAAGAGTGAAAGTGAGACACGATATTGCAGTGCAAAAATATAGCAAATATACAAAATTTGTGGTAAATATGGCACTTTTGCCAACAGTTCGCAGGTTGTGTCAGATTTCTGTAGAACTAAAACAGTATTGATGAGTTACTTTAGATTAATTGAGTACTAGGGAATGGGTTGATTTTATTAATATAGCATAACAATGGACTTTCATGTCTACTCCAAAATTAGGAAGGCTTGACAGGATGATTGATTGTTACTGAACATTGTACTGTCTTAGACAATTGATTATGTTAGAAAAAGAGTTGTACCTAGGAGAGTAATTGTCCCTGTTGATTTTCTTAATCAGATTAAAGAAGTCTCCTTTTGTAAAAAAAAAAAAAAAAAAAATATGGCACTTTTGAAAATTTTACATAATAATAATCATGTGAACACATTGTTAAAGCCCATGCCAGGGCCTTGGAAAAATACAGGACTCTAATCAAAAGTACTGATGCAATCAATTTGATATTCAAAGATAGATTTAGGCTACTCTAAACCTTATTAAAAGTCTTTTGGGATTTTCATTCAAATTTTGAAAAAAAACAGCTTTATTTTTCCATTTATTTATTTATTTATTTATTTATTTATTTATTTATTTATACAAGAACTGGGGTACAGGCCGGATGCACGGGAGGGTGAGAGGATTCACCAGAGCCAGAGCAGGAAACAGAACAGGCAGACTGACGAAATACACTGCTGAGGGGAGCAGTGGGAGCGACAGGAGAGGTCTGCCGCACCATGTGGGACCCTCACCAGCCAGTTGGGATACAACCGGCGCTGCAGAGGCTGCGGATAGCTTCACAGTGCGGCACTCAACTGCCTGCCCCATCAGGAGAGACCCAACAGCTCTATTTTTCAAAAGCAAAAACAATTAGAATTATCTCAGTAAATTTAAATTAAAATTTAAATAAAAATAATTTTAAAATGTACACAGTGAAACAAAATATAGGTAAATTAAAAAGACATCCTTCTTGGGCCTCCCTGGTGGTACAGCAGGTTGAGCTCAGCACTGTGAAGCTGTCTGCAGCCTCTGCAGTGCTGGTTCGATTCCGGCCGGCCACGGAGATTCCCACATGGCGAGTCAGGAGAGGCCTGCCTTGTCCGCTGCTCCCCTCAGCATTGTATTTCAGTCAGTCTGCCTGTTCTGTTCCCCATTTTGTCTCAGGTGGAATCCTCTCACCCTCCGCATTTCTGGCCTGTACCCCCAATTTTTGTATACATAAATAAATCTTAAAAAAATATGAGGAGATAGAGGAACCCTATTACACTATTGGTGGGAATGTTAAACTGGTATAATCATTTTGGAAAATGATCTGGATTTACTGAAAATTATATGGCCCAATAATCTTCATTTTGTGCTAGCTATTCAAAGTGCATAAAGGCATCAAAAGGTATTTTCCGTACAATGTTTGTCATGGTATTGTTAAAATAGTTAGCACATAGAAACCACCTAAGGCCCACTGATGAAGGATTGGATCAAGAAGATGTGGAATATCCACACAAAGGAATAATATTCAATTATAAAGAAAGACAAAATGAGGCCTCCCTGGTGGCGCAGGCAGTTGAGCACCACACTGTGAAGAGGTCCGCAGCCTCTGCAGCACTGGTTCATTTCCGGCTGACCGGCGAGAATCCCACATGGAGAGGCAGACCTCTCATGTCTGGCCCGCTGCTCCCCTCAGCAATGTATTTCGTCAATCTGTCTGTTCTGTTCCCCACTCTGTCTCTGGTGAATCCTCTCATCCTTCTGTGCATCTGGCCTGTACCCCAGTTCTTGTATAAATACATACGTTTAAAAAAAAAGAAAGACAAAAGAAGGACAAAATTGCAATTTGTAGCAATTAGCAGGAATTCAAGAGGATTTTGTCAGAATGACAAAGATGATAATTGCACATTTAAATAGTGCATGATGGGACAAAGCATATTTCTTATAAAATCTAGCAGACACTAATAAAGTTTCTGAGGCTGAGTGAGGGGAGAGGGAGAAAGGGTCAAAGAACTATAAGGAATGGTGGTGGGGGAAAAATATCCCATTATGGTTTATTTATTATAATCAGTTGATATCTCTTTTTAATGATGTTTAGTCTTTAAGGATCTTCCTTTCCACTTTCCTCAGAAATTTGTATGTCAAAGAAACTGAGCTGTTTCTCCTTTGAAGGTTCTCTATCTGTATGTTGTTAATCGCAATCCCATGTGTCTTTTAACATGTTCCTCTGTCTTTGTACTTCCCCCTTGGTGTTAAAATTGGTTGGGAGGCTTAATAAGCATTAGTGTTGTTAGAAAAAAATAGCTGTTTCTATCTAAAACTTTTTGCAGTACAGTTCATCTCAGAGAAAGAAAGCAGGCTGGAGCAGTTGGGGCTGTGGCCATTTCAACTGAGTATAATTTGGGATCATATTTTTCATACCTTTGGTGTTCTTTGGTTTTCATACCTTTGGTGTTCTTTCATACCTTTGGTGAACACCTTTAAGTGATTTAAATAGAATCCAGTCTAGAAGAATTTAGGACTGAGTGATAGAGTTTATAATGTGCTGGCCCATCCTCCCTGCTACCAGACATCTGAAATAGAAAAGGAATGGTCCATTTTCATCTATGGGTTTGATCCTAAATAATAGTGTAAACCATATCTACTTGGTGCTAAGTTAAAGTGCAGATTTGTTTGATTTTAGTGATTGTTTACATGAGAACTAGAAAATTTGTGCATTAAATATGAAATTTTAAATAAAATGTTGGAAAAACTGGACAGCCACATGCAAAAGAATGAAGCTAGATCAATATCTCACACTATACACAAAAATAAACTCAAAATGGATAAAATGCTTGAATGTAATATCTGAAACCATAAAATACATAGAAGAAAATAGACAAAACACTCCAGAACATAAATAATTAGGACTTCATCAAACTGAAAAGCTCCTGCATAGAAAAGAAACATAACTAAGATAAAAATCCATCCCTTATCATTGTTTGTAAAAGACAAAGTTTGGGCCTCCCCTGGTGGCGCAGGCAGTTGAGCGCAGCGCTGTGAAGCTGTCCGCAGCCTCTGCAGCACCGGTTTGATCCCGGCTGGCTGATGAGGATCCACATGGTGTGGCAGACCTCTGCTGTAGTGCCCGCTGCTCCCCTCAGCAATGTATTTTGTCAGTCTGCCTATTCTGTTCCCTGCTCTGTCTCTGGTGAGTCCTCGCACCCTCCCGCACATCTGGTCTGTACCCCAGTTCTTATATGAATAAATAAATAAATCTTAAAAAAAAAACCTAAAAAAAAACAAAGTTTATGAAAAAAATATGTATATATATATATATAAACACACACATTTGTATACATATATTTATATATATAAAATTGTCATTTTTCTTAAAATGACAATTATAGCCTAAACTCTGTTTCTATCTGCAGTTAGGCTTCTTGCAGGGAGGATAAATAAGGGTTCCCAGAGTGTTATGACAACTGGCAAAAGTCAGGGGAGATGTGAACAATCCAGGCTTTTGGTTTAGAGTAGTGCAAAGAGGTGTCAATAGTAGGACACCAGACTGAGCTGGGGGCCTGTGAGTTGGGCCAGTGATGGTACAAATAAGGTCAGGAAGATTACATGAAAATGGAGATCATCAAGCCATGTTGCTGCTCAAGAGGGAGGCTCCAGACAATCCGATGGGCTCACTGAGGCCTGTTCTTACAGACTCATTGATCTTAGAAGAAAAGCATTTGTGGAGGAATGAGACTAAGAGCACCATAACAGAAAGTACTGGGAAGTATAGAACCTTGGTTAAACCTGCAAAGGAAAAACAAGTTTTGCAGAGATTATTGCAGATAACACCAATTAAAGAGTACAATACAGTGAAAGAAGGGAGGGTCTTACATGTTTCTGAGTATGTTAGGCAGAGTGTGTCTCCTGGTATGACCATGATGTATAAATATGGGAATCCATATAGAGTAGACAGATGGTAAATAAGTAACAGTGGCAACAGTCACTTCAGAGAGCCTGCTATATTAGAAATCGAACTTTAAATGTGCAAAGGGAAAATGCTGAATAAATAAATATTTAAGTACTAGGTTGTTCAATAGCCTTTTCCCATTTAAAGCGCCGAGACATTTACCTTCCCCTCTCTTTGGAAGAGGGACAGGAGATGTTCCTACTCAAATCAAACCAGGGAGGAAGTTAGAAAACCACTCACAAGAGAATATACTGCTTACCAGAAAGGAAGATAAAGATCTTATTCCAGTGAGATGCCTTCCTTGCTTCAGAAAATCCTATACACATCTCATGGTACAACCAGAGAAAAGCATGGTGAAGGGACCCTGGAAGAATTGATGTTGTCTACAGTATGGGATATGTAGGGCCTGTCACTGACTTATATTAAAGACTAAAGGAAAAAGCATCTCACATTGCCTCTGAAGACAATGGAATTGATGCGTATTCCCAGTTTCATGAGTTGAGGTTGCTGTGGATCAGAGTGGGCAGTTCGGATATAGCCAAGCCTCCCCTTCTTGAAAGGACCACATTCAAGAGGATAGCTGCAGTTGTGATTCAACCTAGAAGAAAGGGACTATTATTGGAGCAAGAGGTAAGATTGGTAGGTAGGTAGATGTCAGCTATGGAGGCATTGCCCATGCTGAAGAATTGCTGGGCAAAGTTTTCCAGTAGTTAGTATAATCCACAACAGTGTTTAATCAGAGAAGTAGCTGATGTTCTGCTGCACAGTTGGCGGTAAAGTCAAATCACAGCAGCACCAACCAAGAAATATCTTGTCATTTCCTCGCTTGGCAATGTTTTCATCTTTCTTTCCATCTTTAAGGGATGAATGAATTGACTGCTTCCCCCTTACCAAATGCTCATGCAGGGAATTTGAGATTCAGGTCTAATTTCAGGGAAGAGAAAAATTTTTAAACTAGATGTGAAATAGAAAACTTTGATTCAGTTCTGACTGGACATTTTAATATCTTAAAATGCTGTTCCTCCGATACCTGTAAACTAGGAGATCTAACCAAGCTATCATCCAGTGTCTAGGAAAGAAGAGAATAGCAAAGCAGTAGAGAGAAAAGTAAACCTGTGTCTATTGTGCTCTCTCTTATAAATTAGATTTTATAAGTAATCCAAGTAGTAATACCCTAATTCCTAATTGACTCCTCAATCAACTGCCTACAAATTTATGAACTTTTTTAATGGAAGGTGAGACCATATGCAGTAGACAGGAACACAAATACTCTAAGAAATGAAACTATTTTTTTTTATGGAGTAGGAGGAAACAATAAAAAGGAATGAGAAGAGAATAAATTAAGAGTTACAAGAATAGAGAACATATTGATGTCACTCTTTGGATAGGAGTGAATATTTTGCATGGCAGGGGGAAGGTAACTACTCTGTAACTAGAGGACAAATTCACCCTGTGAATGTCCCTTTGGAATATGACATTTCTATCCTATCACTAGAAGCAGGGCTTAATCACAAGACAAACTTCACTAAAGGAACATTAGCAAATGTACAGAAAACAAAGGTTTAAAAAATACACTTTGGGGTTTGTTCCATTTTAGCTCTTTTGAGACTGCCACATGACATCTGTGCAAATTTCCCATACACACATGAGAAAACAAATGACTCCATTGTTCCCATGGCCCAACCAACAGCCATCACCACCCACTATGCCTGTGAGTTGATCTTAGATCACACAATTTCAATCAGTCAGTTAGTTGGTGGCAGTCATGTGAAAAATCTCAGGTGAAAATAACCAAATTTTTCAGAAGTGCCCAGCCCAAATTGCTGATTTGTGGAACTGTGAGGAAATAAAATTGTTTCATTGAGCTATTGTTTTTAATTTTTCTACAACAAATGATAACTGAAAGACCTAGGATATGTATGTGTTTGTTATTGTCCTTTTAAATTTCTCTGTTTTAAAAGTCATAAGTGAAAACACCTCACTGGTTTGCTATAAATATGTATGCAGTCACCCATTACAGTCAGTATGCCTACCCATAAATTTGACCAAGTCAATTCCTTTTTTATTTTGAGACATGCAATGGACTATTACAGGAACTTTTCCTGATTTGATGTGAAGTACACTGGTACACAAATGATACATAAATGGGAACTCTGTTGAAGTGAGATTGAGATACAGTTGTATTTCAAAAATTACCTATGATGAAATAAAATGTTAATTTGTGGGCATGATAGCAATTCTTACAATTTTTATGAATAGCAATTCTTGAAAGAACATTGTTTAAAAATGAAGACATTCTTTCCAGACACAACAGTAAAACGTTTCCTGGAGCCATCTACTAGTGCACATGTAAAGGTTGTGCAGGATGGTGAGAAGCATATGCAGGTGGTAAAGTTGTCTGCATTTTGGCCTCTCTCGAGGAAATTGCCATTCTGATCACAAACAATCTTTTCTTTAAGTTAAACATTTCATTCTCTTGGGTGTTTATTGCTAATGGAGACAGAAATACCACTCTCATCTGGATTTAATACATTTCACACACATATCCATCAAGTATACTATGTTCTCAGCAGAAGTAGAATTTTAACAGTTTTTTGTGACTTTTGACACATCATCACTTACAAGAGGCCTTCCTTCTGGGGACTGTACAGAGAGACCTGGCACAAAATTTGGCTGTCTTGCTCACAAATGGATAAACAGATGTCATTTATAGATTTTTACTAACAAAAACCAAATGACATAGTGCAAAGGAATTGTCACAACAAAGTTCCTCTTGTTTGTTCTCTTATTCTAACCATGTTATATTTGACTTGACCATTCAACAAAATGCTCCTTCTACCTTCTCACATTCGGCCAATAAATACACATTTTAAATTATTTTGGGACAATTGCATCCTTCAAAATGCAGAACACCATTTAGAGAGAATTAGTAAGGCTACATTATCCCCATATTTCAGCCTTGTTTTCTGAGTTAATAAATGAATTAATTTGCTAGGAATGATGAGTGCAATAGTAGACAGTAAATTAAAGCACAATGATTTGGAGGTATTTTACTTTTTAATTGAAAGTTAATGTGTTATAATAAAAATAAAATGGCCCTTAGAGCTAGACAAACTTGGGTTTGATATTATATGTGGATTTTCATTCTACATTGAGTTCACCAGGTGATTCTAAGCAAGTGACTTAAGCTCTTTCACACCCCCTTCATTCTTCCTACCTATATCATCGGGGCAGGGACACCTACACTGAAAGTTTGATCATGAGGATTCAATTCTATAACAAATAATTTATTACATGATGAGGAAATGTCAACTCCCCTTCTAGTTAAAAACAGTTGCTTAGTATTTCTATTTCTTAAAATGAAAGCATTGTTTTCATTCTCTGTAAACATAAATTAACTCCAAGAAAATATTCAATGATTATGTTAATTTCACAATGAGATAAATCCATTTTGTTTTTTCTACCACAATCTGCATATTCTACTAATATTTGAACTTCAGTTAACCATCCTGAATATTTCATAATGGTTCAAATATTGGGGGGGGGGCGGGCAAAATGGACCTGCCATGCAACATACTCTTTCCATACTGTGAGTAAAAAAAAAAGAGGAATATACAACACATGTGTGTGGGGCTCCCTGGTTAGGGCTAACCTAGGAACTTCCATAGTTCTAATCACTTTGAAACAGTGTAACTGTATCAGAAGACTAATGTTAACCTCCACTTGAGGACAGTAAGATTCTGATAATTTAAGCAATGTACTCATTTTCATGTAGATACTGTTTAAAATCCAGATATTTTTTCTAAATTATTCTTTTATTCACAGAATGAGGGTATATTTAATAAAGCTTCCAGTAAACAAATTATTACAGCTATTAGCACTATCTGTCTTCCAGTGCTACAGTAAACTAGATTTCAAAATAATTGTAGAAATTGCTCATATTATCTTATTATTTTAGAGTTGAAATAAATAAGACAATAAATTGTTACCAGCACAAGATTATATCAAAATTACAACTCATGTCTTGAAAGTCCCATGGAAAACAGATAAAAACAAATCATGTGGTATAGTTTTTCACTGTCCTTAATTTTATTCTCAATTTCACAGAAGCATTTCTATAATATTTTGAGCCCTTTTGTATTGTAGAACCAGAGAATGATAACTGTGGTTTGGTGATCATTTAATCCAAGTGCTCACAGTTTATAGATGGGGAAATGGAAGGCGTTTCAGCTAGAAAACTCATGTGTTTATATCATCAGCTAGAAGGTAACAGTATCATGAATATAAATAATGTCTTTTAATATGTAATCCAGTGCTATTTATACTATACTATTCAATCTCTTTCATTAAGCCCTGGTATTTGGCCTTAATACAAGGACTTCATGGTAGTTGAAGTGAAATCCATCAAAGCATTTTCTTCAACTCAACAAACTGACAGTCCTTGAAGGAAAATAGAAAGTTGATTAGAAGTTGGAAGGTGTCCTTTCTGTTTGTATCTCATTCACTGTATTTGAGCTTGCCAGGTCATGGAAACAAATTGAGTTGTATAATGGTTCAAATAACATAGAAATATATTTATTTCCATTTGACCATCCAAAGTCTTTTTTTTCTCCCTTAACAATCGAAAGTGGATGGCAGAGTGATAGAGAAGGGACTCAAGATGCTCAGTTAAATGTCAGGGATCCAGGTTAACAACATCTCTATCTTCTTTGACACAGGGTAACAGAGGTATCTGTAGAGTTTAGCTCCACCCCATTAGCCAGAAAAGAACAGCACATAGAATGTGATTGTGGGCAAAGCATGAAAGTGGAACTGTTTCAGATATACCTCTGTTAAGGAGAGGTGTCATTTTCCCTGCTCGCATTTACGTGCAGCCACCTTGGATTATAGATCCCAGTGTGCCATGAACTGACTTTCCTGGGAGTGGGGAGTTACTGGGAATTAGGGATGGAGTTAAGTAGCCATGCTTGGTATATAACTGAACACATGTGTGCTTGGACTGTTTTGCTCCTGTGGTCCCATCTTGCACCCAGGACCACTTGTTAGCAGTGCGGATTGTATTTGAGCAAATGTTAGTCTATTAACTCTCTTTTACTCTGACTCTCCCTATCCCCATCCTCCCGTTCCCTTCTAAGTAAACCATTTTTTTCTTCTTCATTTCCTATTGAATGTCTGCTTTTGGATTTTGTCTTGAATTCTTTTTTTTTTTTAAGTTTTTTTTTTATTTTTTTAAGATTCATTTATTTATTTATATAAGCACTGGGGTACAGTGAGAGTGTGCGAGGGTGAGAGCCAGAGCAGAGAGCAGAACAGGCAGACCGGGGAAGTACATTGCCAAGGGGAGCAGCGGGCGGCAGGAGAGGTCTGCGCGCCATGTGGGACCCTCGCCCGGCAGCCGGGGATCGAGCCGGTGCTGCAGAGGCTGCGGGCAGCTTCGCAACCCAGCGCTCAACCGCTGAGCCACCGGGGAGTCCCTGTCTTGAATTCTTAAGTGTTTGGAATAGAACTTACACCCACCCAGGTCACTCTGTTTCCTACGGGGATGCACTGGAAAAGAACGCATGGCCTCTTATTCTGTTGTCTAGAACTTACTCTTCTAACACATATAAGTAAGACTGAAAAAAACATCATCTTTCTGTGTTCCCAGAGGATAAATAAACAGATTTGGTGAACATTTATTATACTTATCTAATAATTTTGCATCCATTTTTTGGACATAAATATGTTTCGCACCCCCCCCCTCAAGTATTTTATTTCTCTGAATGCTTGTGCATCTCTCTCTGTTATGTGACTGATTCAGTTTATGGGTGACTTTGTCAATATGTTTGAGTCCTTTTGAGGATATTGTACCTCTCTGTGCTTATCTTAATATATGAATGTGTCTCATTTTGATATATAAGCTTTCTTCAATTTGGAAAACAGGCTTTTGTTAAATACAGGAAGCTATAGGGATTAGATGATTGTTAAACAGTAACTGAATCTCTAATAATGCCTAACCACCATTCGTGGACTGTTGAAGCATATCACAGATTGTTTTCCTACATTTGTTGAATTTTAAGCATTACAAGACCTGCCTTTTGCTAATAAGGACTTATCAGCTCAGCTCATTTACATAGTGAAACTAAATATGCAGTTAATTTGCACATTTAAAAATGTATAAGAAAAGCATTTTCCCTTGCACACTGGGGGAGCTCTGAGTTACACAAATAAGAAACTTTAACTCAAAGACAACCAGAAAAGCCCATGGATATACAAATAGGTCTAATTGGTATTTGGTTTATAGCTACATGCTGACAACGATTAAGCTAATTATAAAGCACATAGTGCTAAATTACTGTCTTTTTCATACATTTTCTGAAACAGCAAGAGAGGTTCTGGTTCAAAGTCTAGTTATTCTAAAAGAGAATTGAATTATGACTATTTCTACAGTTAACCAGTTAATAAATGTCAGCACAATTAATGAAATATTCAACAAACATTACAATTTATAATAAGGAAACCAAGTAAAGATATATTCAGTTGGATAAACACTAACATAGTTTCCAAATATTCTGTCATGTTTTGTTTCTGAAAAAATGAGGTGTCAATTATGAGTTCTAATGCAATATTGTGAGAACAGACAAGAGAAAGTTTGTTCTGGAGGAAATGGGATCAGAATCTACTAGCTTTATAGGGAAGAAATAGAAATTGATGCCAAGGATCTTTCACCCCTTTAAAAAGATTTGGACCAAAAAAAAGAAAAAAAAAAAAAAAGAGAGAGAGAGAGAGTTGTTGAAGATTGTTTGTAAATTAAAACTGTATCTTACAATGTATATAAAATTGTCCTTTGAGCTATAGAGATTAATGCTGAATACCACCAACACCAAGACGCTCATTAACTTTCAAACTATAAGTGGTCTATTCCAAAGTCATTAATGGATCCATTCTATTCTGTCCCATCATTTAGATTTATTGAAGCCATATGTGAATACTAATCTATTTAAACTAGTGAAATTTACCAGAAGCAGAAAAGGAAGAAATGTTTCTCTAATCCTTTTAGGTACCAAAATGTTTTTCAGTGATTCAGTTGCAAGCTTTAATATATAACAACTTCCCTCCAATAGCTCTCCAAAAAAGCAGATCTTTTCAATATTGTATAAATGTATGAGTATCAGAACTTTAGCTATGCACATAATTAATGTAAATAAATGACGTTACTAATTTTGGCTACAGAGTAAAATTTAAAGGGGCTATAAAATTCAATCTTAGAAAAGACTCAAAAGAATTTACAGAATTTCAATGACTCCTAACATATTTACTTAGATTTCAAGTGATCATTTATTTCATGTCATTCAGAATGTTAACGAAAGACATGTAAAAGGATCAAATTAGACATGTCAGAGAGCCCCAGTTTTCCTGAATTTCAACCCTTATCTTCTATTTTTTTCCGTTCTTTTTCCATTCCCAATTCCACTCCAGCTCCCAACTCAGGAGGCATCAGCCTCCTGAACCTTGAACAACCAGTAAGCCACGAGGTTTGCAAATGACAGTTCTCCAAGAAATACACTGTCCATTATCAGAATGGAATTGTACCACTGATACCAAGAAAGAAGCGGGAAATAACAGAATAATCTTCAGCTGTTATAACCAGTTTTTGAGCAGTTAGAGACAAAATGTGTAATTTGAGCCAAACTACAAGAACATATCCTACTCTCTTCCCTGACCCTATCAAACTTCATAAACTTAAACTTGGAGAATTACTTGGTCTTCAGTTGTTCCCTCATGCATATTAGCAGAATAATATCATTGACTGTTTTGCAATCCCTTAAATTATTTTCTTTATTTGGACCAGGAGGAAGGTGGGGGCTTTTTTTTTCTTACTCATTCACCCCAACCCTTCTCCTTTGACCCTTATTCTAATTTATTTAACCCTTGGGATCCTGCAAACTTCTATGATTAGAATTTTATATTCACAAGCTGGTTTTAAATTCATTTGAGCTTGTAATAATCAAATCATGAATGTTGAAAACGAAAGTATAATTTACCTATAAGGAGTGGCAGAATATCAGTGTGGTCATGAAATTAGTTTATTGTTTCTCCAATGTTTCTTGAACATTAATTATTAATTTTTTTAAAGAGGCATGTATTTTTATTTATTTATTTGTTTGTTTGTTTGTTTGTTTGTACATGCACTGGGTACAGTCAGAAGCGCGGGAGGGTGAGAGAATTCACCAGAACCAGAGCGGGGAGCAGAGCAGGCAGAAGGACCGAAGTACACTGCTGAGGGGAGCAGCGGGCAGCAGGAGAGGTCTGCGCGCCATGTGGGACCCTCCTGTGGTGGCCGGGGAGCAGCCGGGGATCGAACCGGCGCCGCAGAGGCCACGGGCAGCTTCGCAACCCAGCGCTCAACTGCTGCGCCACCGGGGAGGCCCAATTATTAAAATTTTTTAAAACTCTAAATATCGTATCAGAAAGAAAAATGTAGATGAAAGAAAACATATAAAACTGTACATATTTTTTAATATCATGAGTAAAACAAAAACTAATCCAGTTTGTTACAGGGCAGGGAGAGGGGCACCACAGACCCTGCAAACCTGCCTGCTCTAAATAGGTTCTGCCATCTGCTGCATCAACACAAAACATATGAGACTTTAATGGGAAGGAACTTTAATACAATTAGGAAACAATACAGGAAAGACAAAGAATATAGTTTCTAAATCAAGTACCTAATGTTACATATCCCCTCGTGGGTAAAAGTCCACCCAAATGGGATTGGCCCAGAGCACCTGTCACAAGTCTAAAGCATCTTCCAGTGGGGACCCACAGAAAAGGATCAGAGACAACCAGACAAGTCTGAAAGGAAAAGAGCAAAATCAAAATCAAGACAAAAACCATCATTGTTACCTCCCCACAGGTCTCTCATCCACATCTGTGTCACCCAGTCCACGACTGAAAGGCAAGTGTAGTTTCTTCACGTGTCTCTCTGCTCCATGTGCCTCCTCCAGGTCTCCTTCTTGCTCCCCATCCTGCTTCCTTCCTCAGTCTCCTCTGCAGCTTCTTCTCTCTCTCTCAGCTCCACCCTCCCTTGGGGGGCAGGGAAGGAAACCTGGAACCTCCCCCTTTCCTGGGGACCACCCTGTTACAAGTTCACTCATAAATAAGACACATGGGAAAATGTAGAACTAAACTTACAGAGCAATGAAATTTTGGCACTTATGACCTTTATTGCTTGGAGAAGCAAAGGGAAGCAAGAGTTAAAAGAAAAGGTCTTGAGAAAACTTTAACAACATAAATTTCTACCCATAAAGTAGGATGATTATTGCAGATGTGCCCTATCATTTACACTCTTTGATTTGTACCAGTTTGGAAAAGTTTAGAGAGAATCATCAGTGGTTATCAGGTATTTAGGGTCCCTGCAGCAGCACATTCCAATGTGATTGTGAAGACTTTCGCACACCAACAAGCCATTCAGTGACACCAACCCTTTGTCAGAGAGTTCACCTCAATTCTCACACCATTTACTCAGAGATAGCACCAGATTCCACAGGTAAAGTGCTCAGTCTCCGAAGGTTGCCCCACAATTTAGACAATCCAGGCTGTTACCTGTACTTCTAACCAATAGGCTACAGACTAGACATTCTCACAATCCTCTCTTTAGAGGTTTGATTAGGTTTGATTAATTTGCTGGAGCAGCTCAGAAGTCAAGAAGCCCTTTTGTTATAAGGCAGGGTGAGGGTCACCCAAGGACCCCCTAAAACTGCCTGCTTTAAATAGGTTCTGGCATCTGCCACATCAGGACAAAACATACTCTAGTGCATAAGACCTTTAATGGAAAGGAACTTTACTCTGATTAGTGTGCAGTAAAGATAAGGGAAATACAACATTGTTACCAAGTCAAGCACCCAAAGTTACCCATCCCCTCTTGGGTAAATGCCCAGCCAAACAGGTTTGTCTCAAAGCAGGGCCACTGAGTCCCAAAAGCCTGCCATGAGTCTAAGGCACCCCCTGGTGGGGACCCATAGGAAAGGGTCAGAAGGGACCCAACATGTCTGGGACACAAGAAGTAAAATGTGGTGCCCCTCTCCCTGCCCTGGTGGGCCTGGAGAGGCCCAACACTTGGGCCTCCCCAGTGGTGCAGTGGTTGAGCACTGGGTTGCGAAGCTGCCCGCGGCCTCTGTGGTGCCGGTTCGATCCCCAGCTGCTCCCCGGCCACCGGAGGAGGGTCCCACATGGCGCGCAGACCTCTCCTGCTGCCCGCTGCTCCCCTCAGCAGTGTACTTCGGTCCTTCTGCCTGCTCTGCTCCCTGCTCTGGCTCTGGTGAATTCTCTCACCCTCCAGCGCTTCTGACTGTACCCAGTGCATGTACAAACAAGCAAGCAAATAAATAAATAAATAAAAATACATGCCTCTTTAAAAAAAAAAAATTAAAAAAAAAGCTGCCATTGTTAATCTTCCCATGGGTCTCTCACCCACATCTGTTTCAACCTGTCCAAGATCAAGAAGCAAGAGAAGCTTCTGCACATGTCACTCTGTGGCACCTCCAGGTCTCCTTCTGGCTCTCCTTCCTTCCTTCTGTCCCCTCTCCAGCTGCTTCTCCTCCTGGCTCAGCTCCACCCTTCCTGCGGTGGGGCAGGGAACCTGGAACCTCCCCTTTTCCTGGGGACCACCCTGTTACACTTTTACTCACTATCATTAATTTACTACAAAGTATATATAACTCAGGAACAGCCAGATGAAAGAGATGCATAGGGCAAAGAATGCGGAAAAAGTGCAGAGCTTTCTTGCCCTTCCCAAAATCTTCACAAGTTTACCAGCCTGGAAGCTCTTTGACCCTTTTATGCCTTCATTACATACCCATAATTAATTAAATCATTGACAATTAGCAACTGAACTCAACCTCTAACCCTTCTTCCTGCCTAGGATCTGAGCCCATCCCCCTCATTCCACCCTCTACTGAAGCTATTTTCCTTGGCAACCAGCCCTACTCTCAGGTAATTTTCAAGTTACCTTCATTAACATAGGAAAAGACCTTTATCACTCTTAGTACTTAGGTAAATTCCAGGGCTTTGGGGAACTGTAAACCAGGAACTATGGTTGAAGACCAAATACTTACCACAGATATATTTTGGTAATTATCACAATATATTTTTTCTTCTAAAGTACAGTAGCATGCTAGGTAAAACACTTAATGATACTAAGATCACTTTCTTTTTCTAAAAGTTATGGACAACTCTCACCACTGCTTTTCAACATAATGCTAGAAGTCCTAGACAGAACAATAAGACAAGAGAAAGACATAAAAGGAATCCAGATAGGTAAGGAAGAAGTCAAACTATCACTCTTTGCGGACAATATCATAATATACACAGAGAACCCCAAAAACTCCACAGAAAACCTAATTAAACTAATCAATCAGTTTAGTAAAGTGGCAGGATACAAAATCAATGAACAAAAATCAATAGCCTTCCTATGCACAAACAATAACTCTGAAGAAGACGAAATCAAGAAAACCATTCCTTTTATTACTGAAACAAAAAAAAAAATCAAATACTTGGGAATAAACCTAATAAAGGAAGTGAAGGACCTATACAAAGAAAATTATAAAACACTGTTAAAAGAAATAGAAGTAGGGCCTCCCCGGTGGCGCAGCGGTAGAGCGCTGGGTTGCAAAGCTGCCCGCGACCTCTGTGGTGCCGGTTCAGTCCCCGGCTGCTCCCCAGCCACCGGAGGAGGGTCCCACATGGCGCGCAGACCTCTCCTGCCGCCCACTGCTCCCCTCAGCAGTGTACTTTGGTCTTTCTGCCTGCTCTGCTCCCCGCTCTGGCTCTGGTGAATTCTCTCACCCTCCTGTGCTTCTGACTGTACCCAGTGCATGTATAAACAAAAAAACAAAACAAAAACAAAACAAACAAATAAATAAAAAAACATGCCTCTATTAAAAAAAAAAATCTTTAAAAAAAAAAAAGAAGTAGAATTAGACACAAAGAAATGGAAAGACATCCCCTGCTCATGGATCAGAAGAATTAACATTATCAAAACGGCCATCCTACCAAAAGCAATCTACAGATTCAATGCTATTCCAATTAAATTTTCAATGTCATTCTTCAAAGAAATAGAAAAAATATTGATGAAATTCATATGGAGCCACCAAAAACCCCGGATAGCCAAAACCCTCCTGGAAAAAAAAAAAAAAAAAAAAAGAGAGAGAAGGGAATGGAGGCATCACTCGCCCAGATTTCAAACTATACTACAAAGCCATAATAATCAAAACTACATGGTATTGGAACCAGAACAGACTCACAGACCGATGGAACCAAATAGAAAACCCAGAAATAAACCCACAGATTTATGGTCAACTAATCTTTGACAAAGGAGCAAAGAATATGCACTGGAGCAAAGAAAGTTTGTTCAATAAATGGTGTTGGGAAAACTGGGTCACTGCATGCAAAAGAATGAAAGTTGACTACTACCTCACACCATGCACAAAAAACAACTCAAAATGGATTAAAGAACTAGACATAAGACCTATACTACAAAGCCATAATAATCAAAAATGCATGGTATTGGAACCAGAACAGACACACGGACCAATGGAACTGAATAGAAAACCCAGAAATAAACCCACAGATTTATGGTCAACGAATCTTTGACAAAGGAGCAAAGAATATGCACTGGAGCAAGCAAAGAAAGTTTCTTCAATAAATGGTGTTGGGAAAACTGGGTTGCTGCATGCAAAAGAATGAAGCTTGACTACTACCTCACACCACACACACACACAAAAAAAAAAACTCAAAATGGATTTAAGAACTAGACATAAGACCTGAAATCATAAAATATATAGAAGGAAATATAGGTGAAACACTACATGACATGCACCTCATAGACATCTTTACAGACACATCACCCAAAGCAGTGATAGTGAAGGAAAATATAAACAGCTGGGACTACATCAAATTAAAGAGCTTCTGCACAGCAAAAGAGACAATAACAAAAACAAAGAGAAATCCCACTGACTGGGAGAACATTTTTGCACACAACACTAGTGATAAAGGACTGATCACAAAAATCTGCAAAGAACTGATGAGACTCAACAACAAAGAAAGTAATCCAGTCAAAAAATGGGCAGAAGAGCTAAAAAGAAACTTCTCTGAAGAGGAAATGCAAATGGCCAACAGGTTTATGAAAAAATGTTCAACATCACTTGTAATCAGGGAAATACAAATCAAAACTACCATGAGATACCATCTTACACCAGTGAGAATGGCACATATTAAAAAAACTCGCAACAACAGATGTTGGCAAGGATGTGGAGAAAAAGGAACTCTCTTGCACTGTTGGTGGGAGTGCAAACTGGTCCAACCACTATGGAGAGCTGTGTGGAGATTCCTCAACCTACTAAACATAGAGCTTCCATATGATCCAGCAATTCCTCTCCTAGGTATTTACCCAAAGGACACAGAAACATCAATTCCAAAGAGCACCTGCACCCCTATGTTTATAGCAGCACTATTTACAATAGTTAAGCTTTGGAAACAACCCAAATGCCCAAAAATAGATGACTGGATCAAAAAGATGTGGTACATCTACACCATGGAATATTACTCAGCAATCAAAAAAGATAAACACATGCAATTTGAAGCAACATGGATGGAGCTGGAAGGGATCATGCTCAGTGAAATAAGCCAGAAGGAAAAAGAAAAATACTGGATGGTCTCACTCATAGCAGGAATCTAGAAAACCTAAATAAAGGACCAGGAAAAAGAATAACTATAAGAAAGAAAAAGTCAAAATCAACAAACAACTATGAAAACCAGAGACACACTATGGGGGGGGCGGGGAAAGGAGGGATTGAGGTCAAAATAAGGGGGTTATAATTGTATGGGCAATATAAAAATAAAATTAAAAAAAAAAGTTATGGACACACCAAAAGGCAAAACTCACTGACTCGTAAGTATGAACTCTATATCACACACAAATAATGACTTATAATTATTAGCATTTTATAAATTTAAGATTGTCCACATAGATACATTACCCTTTAGAGCACAATAGAAATAGTAGATTGTTTCATTCCTATTTGAGGGATGATACAATTTAGAGAAAGGGCGTATTAAGTAGTTTGCACAAGTTTCTTTACAGTCTGCAGGGAAACTAATACTAAAGTCAGATTTTCTGACTATATTATGAATATAATGTAATAAGGACTTCTCTATCAAATGGGAGGTACCATGTTCCCTTCACCCAATTAATGAGGGGCTGATGAAGCTATGTACCATGGAAAGCAGGTGGTCTCATAAAAGAAGAGAAACACAGAGAAAGAGAGACATGTGGAGAAGGGCCTGCTTGCATCTCAGCTTTGGACATGCACCAGGTATAACAGGGTGGTCTCCCGGAAAAGGGGAAGTTCCAGGTTTCCTGCCCCACCCAAAGGAGGGTAGAACTGAGCAGGGAGAAGAAGCTGGAGAAGGGACAGAGGAAGGACGGAAGCAGGATGGAGAGCCAGAAGGAGACCTGGAGGAGGCACATGGAGCAGAGAGACATGTGAAGAAACTGCGCTTGCCTTTTGGTCCTGAAATTGATGTGGGTGAGAGACCTGTGGGGAAGATAACAATGGCAGCTTTTACTCTTTTCCTTCCAGACTTGTCTGGTTGTTTTTTTGGTTTTTTTTTTTTGTTTGTTTGTTTGTTTTTTTCCCAAAGATTTATTTATTCAAGCACTGGGGTACAGGCCAGAGGCACGGGAGGGTGAGAGAATTCACCAGAGACAGAGTGGGGAGCAGAACAGGCAGACTGACTGGAGACACTGCTGAGGGGAGCAGCAGGCAAGACAGGAGAGGTCTGGGTTTCTCCTTGGCCAGCCGGAAATCGAACCTGCGCTGCAGAGGCTGTGGACAGCTTCACAGCATGGCGCTCAACCTGCTGCGCCACCGGGGAGGCCCAACTTGTCTGGTTGTTTCTGATCCTTTTCTGTGGGTCCCCACTGGAAGATGCTTTGGACTTGTGGCAGGCTTTCGGGCCTTGCTCTGGGCCAATCCTGTTTGGGTGGACTTTTACCCAAGAGGGGACGGGTAACTTTGTGCTTGATTTAGAAACTATATTTTTTGCCTTTCCTGTATTATTTCCTAATTGTATTAAAGTTCCTTTTCATTAAAGTCTCATATGTTTTGTGTTGATGCAGCAGATTGCAGAACCTATTTAGAGCAGGCAGGTTTGCAGGGTCTGTAGTGCCTGCCCCTCTCCCTGCCCTGTAACACAGGGTTTTGGGGAAAATGGAAGGTGACATGTGGAGGAGCTGAAACACAGGAATGTTCACAGACCTGCCCACATGAGTTCTTGGAAGCTGGAACTTTGAAGAATGAAGTGAGCTGCCACAGCTGTCAGTCAGAAAGGGCAGAAATTCAGCATCATGTAGAAATATCAGGAGTTTATTAAAGAGAGTATGGAGTACAGTTCCTGCAGGGGAGGTGGTCTCAACTGAGATACCTGTGAGGTAATTTTTTGGGCTACTTTATATATTCTTTCCAGGTGGGCTGCTGGATTCCTGCTGCATCAGACATTGTTGAAGTCTGTTGGCTCATTTCCAATGGTTGGTTTTTCTCCTTATTTTCTTTCTCCTTGGTCAGCAGGTGTTTTCCTCTGATATCAAATTTGGTCGGGGGTCTCTGGCCAGCAGAAACCTACAGGGTGCTTATCTTACTCTCTGTCTCAAATCTACTGGGTGCTTACCTTACGGTCTGTCTCAGACATGTAGAGATACTTGGGAGAGGCTCATGGGTAAGAGCTCTGTGGGGAGACTGACAATGGCACCTTTGTCTTGATTTGTACTTTCGTTTTGTTCCTTCACCCCAGACTTGCCTGGGCCCTTCTGTCCCTTTTCTATAGTTTCCCATCAGAAGGAACCTTAGGATTGTAGCAAGTTTTTGGGCCTCAGCAGTTCTGCCTAAGGCCAATCTTGTTTGGTCAAGGGATGGGCAATTTTAAGTATTCTTTTCTCTCTGTGCACACTAATCTATTAAAGGTTTTTCACACCAAGAGTTGCTTTGTCTTTGTGTGCACAGATGGTCAGACCTCTTTAGAACATGTAAGTTTGGGGGTCCTGAGGGTCCCTTCTGTCTGCCACTAACAATAAGACTTGCTATTTACAATTGAAAATAAATGTAGTATGAAACCAAATAGTCTTAACATCCAAAAATTTTCTAATTATGTCACTTCTTAACGATCATGGTTTTGATATTTTAATCTATTATAAATATCAGAACATATTGGATTTACAGTGTGTGAAGAAAACAACCAAATCAGATAGATACTCAATGAGAGTTGCTGTTTTAGGCAAATTGTTGGGAGAAAAATATTTTCTGAAATTAACAGAAAATATGCATGCTATCTGCTGATATTACTGGGACCAGGATCTGGTAAACTAAACTACGTTTAGTATAGATGAAGATCAAATGAATATATTTGAGAATTTTCTTTTTATAGTCAATCACTTATAATGGTGCAGAACTCTATGGAGAGTCTCTAATACGAGTCCTCATTTGTCAATGTGTTTAAATAACATGCTAGTCAAGATTTAGAAAACCTGGCAAACGTGAGCAGATTTGAAGCATCTCTCAAAGTCATATATCAGAAGAAAAAAATGTGAACTTAATTTTCCCAGAATGCAATCTTTGGGTGACAGAATCATTTCTATTGCAATTAAATTAAACCTCAGAATGTTAATGGTGGTGGTGGTGAGAAAGGGAGATATAAGAAGGGATTACAAATAATATTTAAAATTTACTTTTGTGAAAAAATGTACTTGGTTATTAGTAACACATATTAGTGTAGTGGTAGGGATCTTTTATAAAGTATCCAATATAAGAGACTACATGAATTAATAATTAAGCAAAATATTTTAGTTTTTGTTTCTTTAAGTTTATAAACATACTTGAAGAAGAACATTAAAGTTGGTGTATTAGACAACTAGGTAAATAGAAAACAATATTTTATATGGTTTTTAAAATGAACTAAAATATTTTATGGGTACAAAAACATTTTTTCAGTAATCATGAAATGGCAGCATTTAGGAAAACTAGAACTAGTTTAAACCAGGCTAGAACTTCCCAGGTAACTACCTTCAAGTGTGAAATTGACAGGACTCCATGACTAGTGGGAAAAGGAAAAAATTAGCCTTTGACATATAAAACAACTGAGATTTCTCTTTGTTTATACTAAGTATGTTGGGGGAAATGGATAATTCCTCTGTACTCTTTCTGTCAGTGGGGTAAATGGTATTGAGTTCTCTGCCCTTTCAAATTAACTAGGAGAGCAGACATTAAAAGCTAATATATCTCTTTTATAATTTAGGTGGCCCATTGGTGTGGGGCAGAAATGAAATCAAATGCTTCTCGAATTCCTTAATTGGGGGCCATGCGATTCAAAGAACAAAAAGGCTCCTTGCTAATTGGAAAAAAAAAAAAATGTTTTCCTTTTCTCAGTATGGATTTAGATTGTAGTTGAAAGAGAAGTTAATGTCTATTCTTGATAGATGTGCTTGCTTTAATAGTTCCATTTGTTAAAGGAAGTATCAGTCCAGAGTCACATAGGTGAGAACATTGCTCAGGAAATGCTAATTGTATTCTATGTGCTTTTATCTATGGTGTTCATAGTCAAACTTGAGTTTGAGTAGTGATGAATATCACTGTCACTCGAAGCTACTTGGATCTAGAAGATTTGATTTGAAAAAAAAAATGTGAGTGTAGTAATAGCAGCAACAATAATGAACACAGTTGTACTCACTATGTAATCGGTGCTTTTCAAGCATTTGTGTATAACAGTCTGTTTAATATTCACAATCATCTACCTGGCTACCACACCATGGTAGTCCTGTGTTCTAACTATTTGGAGGTTCTGTGACCACTGGAGCATGCCTGCCATTCATGGCTAGCTAGCCCTGTGGGGAAGCTCGCAGAAAGTCTCCTTGTTTCTCCTTGCAGAAAGTCTCCTGCAGTGCTGGATGCCTCAAGCACCTTGCACTAGTTTTGGTGCAGTAAAAGTTAAAGGGGTGATTTTGGTGAGAGGTTGAGGGTTATTTATTTATTTTTTTGTAGCAGATATGGTGTAGTCTCTGGTTTAGGGAACCTGGCTTTGGCCTTTTGAAGGTTCATTTATGTGTTTACACATAGTTGTGGGAATCTGGTTCTGACATCCTGGAAATTTTTTGAGAATGTTTGTCTGATTTAAGGAATCTGGTTTCAGCTTTATACAATTTCCTTTGTGAGTATGTGTCTGGTGTGAGGAATGTTACGTGTAGAGTATATTTTTATTTGCTAGTTTAGAGAGTTTGATTTTGTGGGGCTTCTTGGAAGCTTGTATGCTTTGCTTTAGATACAAGAGGTTTGTTCTGGGCCTCCCTGATGGCGCAAGGGGTTAAGACACAACCTATGAAGCTGTCCGCAGCCTCTGCAGCACGAGTTTGATTTCCGGCTGGCCAGGAAGCAACCCACATGGCCCAGCAGACCTCTCCTCACTCACCTGCTACTCCCCTCAGCAGTGTACTTTGGTCGATCTCTCTGTTCTGTTCCCCACTCTGTCTCTGGTGAATCCTCTCACCCCTGACACTTCTGGCCTGTACCTCAGCTCTTGTATGCATAAATAAATAAATCTTAAAAAAAAAACAAACAAGACGCTTGTTCTCCTAGTGTTCACCCTTTTGTAAAATGGTGTCTGAAGTCACATGGCAAAATGAAATGGCATCTAAGGCCACATGGCAAACCAAGATGACATCTCTCTATTGCTTTTGTTCTTTCCATTATTTTATTCCTCTCGCAATGTTTTTTTATGGAATTGCTTTGTGGATGTCCTCTGATATCTGCTGACTTGGAGGACATATGTGCATGCAGTCTTTGGCTAAGATATACAGGTGTTAATTCACACTAGGGGTTTCAGACTGAGTACAGTTAATTAAACCTCTTGTTGTAGGAATGCTGTCTATTGCAGCTATGTGTGCAAGGTCCCTGACAGTTGGAGGTAGTGAAGTGGACATCTGGAATGGTTGGTGGTTGCAAAGTCTGGAACAAGATCTTTATGAATTTAAAAGGGTAGCTGCTGAGAATCCTGTCTCCACCATTTGGAGCTTAAATGCTTTTTGGATTCTGCGTGAGTTGTTTGTAGTGTCATTGGTGGGAGACAGGATTCCAAGGCAAATATCTCTTGCTTCCTGAGAGGCAAGGTTTGTTTGGAGAACACTGCCGTTTTGACACGATTAAAGCCCTTTTGGGTGCCAGAAACATAGTTCAGTCATATTCGGAAATTGCTGGATTCTGCAGAGTATGGATCAATGAAAGAAAAAGATTTGGGGGAGTATTTTCAGGTTTTGACAAGGTACCGGGAATGCAGTCCATAGTCTCCAGATCATAACAAAGGTTGGGGACATCTTTTCTGCCACTTGTCACACTTTGCATGAAGGCGCCATTGAAACAAACAAAAAATAACAAAGGCTTAATTTCTTTTAGTTTCTGTTGTAGTTTTCCCCGGGATTGACTTTCAGATGAAAAATGGAACAGTGTAATAATGAGTACAACCCCCCCTTGATAATTGTAATATTTTTCTTCAAAGATACGTAGGATAGCATCTGAAGCAAAGTTACCACCTTTGATCCAAATCTTTGGGTAAGAACTTTTGGGGTCCAGGAAGCACATGCCCCTGAAGTGCATAGCCAGATTTCAGCTGTTATCTCTCCCTAGTTCTTTCCCCTTTGTTTCACGTAAGTTCCTTTTGTTTGCATTTGTGGCTGTAAGTGGCCACACCCAGAACCAATGAGAGAGGTTCTGACCTGCTGCTGGTTTTTAGATCCTTTGCCTGATAAATGAAACTTCAAGGGCCTCCCTGGGGGCACAGTGGGTTGAGCACAGCACTGTGAGGCTGGCCCCAGATGGAGCCTCTGTAGAACAGGTTTGACTCCTGGGCTGGCCAGGGAGATCCCCACATGGTGTAGCAGACCTCTCCTGTCATGCCGCTGCTCCCCTCAGCAGGTCGTCTGCCTGTTCTGCTCCCAACTCTGTCTCTGGTGAATCCTCTCACCCTCCTGTGTCTCTGGCCTGTGCCCCAGCTCTTATATAAAAATAGATAAATCTTTAAAAAAAAACAAAGAAACACTGAGTAGGATCTTAATATACATCTCTGTGTTGGGCCTTCTCACTTGTGCCCCTGCTTTTGATTACAAAAAGCTCATGCTTTAGTAGCCAGGGGTTCAAGGTGATAAGAGAAATGTAGAAAAGGTTTGGACCTATCCTGTAATAGTGTGATATCCATAGAAAGGGGAGAGTAAAGGTTTGGGGTCCTGGGGTGTCCCTCATTCTGTCTGGTAACAATCCCACTGTTTGGAATGAAGCACAGAGAAGTTCAGCTTAGATTCGCCAACCCAGTTATGCTTCAGGCATATGAGCAAGAAATAAATGCTTATTATTGACTTCTGAAATTTTGTGTTTATTGCTCAGTGAAAAGTGACTGATACACAGCCTGCTTGCCATGTGTTAAGCATACATTTTCTTTCATTTCAATGACTATCTACTTTATAATATGGATGCATACTAAGCTTATATTAAGCTAAAGGCTTTGTTTTTTTTTTTTTTTTTTTTTGCCTCGGATTTAAAATACATGACATCAATTATGTTGGATTTTAAGTGACCTTTCACAAAATTTTAATGTATTCCTCATTTGCATGGAGTGTGTTATTATTTACATTGTCACTATGTCTTTTTTTCCTTCTTTTTGGGCTCACTAAAAGCCATTCTAAATACAAATCTTTTTTGGGGGGGGCCTCTCCTGGTGGTGCAGTGGTTGAGCGCTGGGCTGCGAAGCTGCCCGCAGCCTCTGCAGCGCCGGTTCGATCCCTGGCTGCTGGGGAGGGTCCAACATGGTGTGCAGACCTCTCCTGCTACGCCTGCTGCTCCCCTCAGCAGTGTATTTCATCAGTGTGCCTGCTCTGTCCCTCTGGTTCTGGTGAATTCTCTCACCCTCCCGTTCTTCTGGCTGTACCCAGTGCTTGTATAAATAAATAAATAAATGCTTAATAAATAAATAAATAAATAAATAAATAAATACAATTTTTTTTTAAGATTTATTTATTTATGCATACAAAAACTGGGATACGGGTCAGAGGTGTAGAGGGTGAGAGGATTTACCAGAGACAGAGTGGGGAGCAGAACAGGGAGATCTACTGAAATACACTGCTGAGGGGAGCAACAGGCAAGTCAGGAGAGGTCTGTTGTGCCATGTGGGTCACCTCTGTGGCCAGGGATTGAATTTGTGCTGCAGTGGCTGAGGATACCTTCATAGTGCTACAACTTAACCCCTTGCGCCACCAGGGAGGCCCTAAATACAATTCTTGTTAACTCCAGCAATTGGGATTTTCTGTATGTGTGGCAGGATATGAATCCAACTCTAATTTAGAATTAAGATATGCTTTTCAAATACTAATAATTAAACAGTATGGACAAGCTTTGTAAGTATTGCTGAAGAATACAAATACTGTAGGTAAAGGAATTTCAACACATTTTCTGTGGTTTTGTCTCTAATTACTGTCCCATAGCTCTTGTGTTCATTTAGTGGTTGACTTGATTGTTCATTGGTCAATGATATAATGACCTTTAAATGTGGTACAACTGAGTGACCACTTACATGTTTTACAAATAACTTTTAAAATTCTTCTAAATAAAATAACTTCCCAAATCAGCTGTATTAAAGCATATATTTTTATGGAATGATTTTACACACACACACAGATAAAATATTTATCTAATTGCTCTAGTGTAGCTAAGTTATACTAGATTTTTGTCTAGCAAAGACACAAGTTAAATCACTGTTTAGGGTAGGTAGAAAAAATCCTACTATTATTTTGATCCAAGAACATTTGGTATTTAAGCAAGCAGAATAATGATAACAATCAATTTTTTTAATGATATGCTTATCTAATAGATTTCAAGTGGCAACATTGAGTTTTCACTGTAAGCATAATTCTCTTGAACTAGAACTCTTGAAATCTTTGAAGAAAATCTCTTAAACTGGGTATTCAGGAAGTAATGTGGATTGCTTTGTTAAAGAAAATAGGATTTTTTTTAAATTTAAGGGTGATGCTAATTGTTAGAATATGTCAATGTAGGAAAAATCAGTGAAAGTGTTTCACAATTATTATTGATAATGCATACGTCTAAATGCATTCAGGAGAAACATCGATACTTTTACTTATTCATTTACATACCCGCACAATCACACATAAAACTGTACATATGAAACATCAATTCTTAACATCTGTGTCTTTCCAACAATTCTGACCATTAGGGAGCTACAGCTCCCTTGTAGTTGCTGGGGAAACAATGACAGAACTCAAGCCAGGAATCAATTAAACTAAGGAGACTGTTCCATATCTTTGTTTTCTGGGAAGAGAACAGGTGTTTAATAATTTACATAAATTATGCAAAATCTAAAGCATTTACAGTAACTAGAAGCTTAGCAACAGACATGAATGAAGAGGTAAATTGGCTATGATGCTTGTTATTACAGCGGCAGCGGCGCCTGCTAGCGCTGCTATTGTTATGGGTCTGTCAGCATTTCCATTATAAACACTATTTTTCATGGATTTATATTTCAGTCCTAAAATCTGCAGTAGTGATATTTTGGTTTGTTTTTGTCTTTTAATATCACAATAGACATGGCCCTTGACTGGTAATGTATCTTATGTTTAAAGTAAGAATTTTTTTTGTGTGTAGTTACTTGACTTATATTAAAGTTATTTAAACAAGATAATAATGGACTTTAAATTTAAACTCTTTTGCTTAGTTAATACTCAAATTACTCCAATTGAAGAATATGCTTTAAAGATCATTTGGAATCTGTAGCCTGTTTTTGAATCTTGGATAAGATTGTATGAACTACATCAGGGATTCTATTTCAAAATGGGTTTAATATCTATCAGAGTTCAGTGTCTAAAATAAGAAAGTTGATATTTTCAGTCAATGTATAATTGGCTTTTTTGTTTGTTTTGAGAATTTTTCATGTGATTTGTCATTGCTAAATTTAGTAAGGAATACAAAGAATAACACACAGTATCTGCCTAAAATAAAGTCAGTCTGGCTGGGAAATAAAACATAGAAATTTCTAACAATAAATGAAAATGATAAGTGTATTATATAAATACATTTTATGCTGATACAACAATAGAATATTGAATTATTTGTCACAGTAAAATGTCCTATTTCCTTAAAGATTTTTCCTTTGTAAATAACTTTCAATTAGCTGGCCAATACTCAAACTTTTAAAGCTCAACTTCACCATTAATACATGCTGCTGAATTCTTGCCAGATGTGAGACAGTCTTAAAGATCCCTGGTTAAGTAAGCCCCCAGGAAGACACATTTGTTTCCTGATATGATACCCAAGAGTTTTAAGGTTCCTTTAACTTTACATATTTTAGACAAGTCAAATATATCCTAGTGTGTCCTGGCAAATCTAAACTCATTTGGAAATTTTAAAACTAGTTAAACTCAGATCTTCACTTACTCTCTACCTGTCTCTATGCAACTAAACAGTTGCTTGAAAACACCCAACCATGATGACTAGTCTCATTTTAAATTCATGACTGAACCTGGAGAGAGCACTTAATAGTCATCACAAAATATGTCCCAGGTCTCTTCATTTTCCCTCTCTGATGACTATTTCCCATCTCTCTTTTTTAACCTTAACATCTCCTCCATCATCCTCATACCCAAGAAGGATCATGCTTTTTTCATCATTGAGAAAATTAAAGCATTCAGATAGTAATATTTACCACTTCTCCCTACTAACTTCCTATACTGTCTCAGCACTCACACACTGTTCTCCTGTGGGCTGTGTGAATGAATAATATTGTAGTGTCTTTGGCCAATTCTTCCCTGTATATACTAAATTCAACCATCTCATCGTCACTCAAAGAAATAGCTCTAACAAGTCTCCAAACTAATTCCTACATCATCAAAATTTCATACTGTATTTGAAATTGCAATTAGGATATACACATAATGTCTTTTTTTGCCATACAAAAATCCAAAACCTTTTTATTCATCCTATATCTCTCACCAGCTCCTTTTGCAGTAAAATTGAAGAATTGTGTCAAGTTACTGCCCCATAACCCCCTTTTCCTATTTTTGATTAAAATGCAATTAAATAAGTCTTTGAAGTCCATTAAACCACCAAAATTTTTCGCATCTCTATCACTATGGCCTTCTTGCTGCCAAGTCCAATTCTTAGTACTAACTACAATTGTTGGGGAAGTTGAAGCCAGTTGATCTTTTTCTCTTTCCCAATATGCTTTCTTTACTTATTTCTCAATACATCATACTCCCTTGAATTTTCCCTTCAATTCTTTGTTATCGATGCTGGTTGTTCCTTTTTTTCCTACATACTCAATTTTGGAATGATTAGTTCTTGATCACTTCTCTATCTTTTATTTTTTTTAAAGGTTTCATTTATTTATACAAGAACTGGGGTACAGGCCAAATGCGCGGGAGGGTGAGAGGATTCAACAGGGACAGACCAGGCAGAACAGGCAGAACAGGCAGACTGATGAAATACACTGCTGAGGGGAGCAGCATGCGAGACAGGAGAGGTCTGCTTTGCCATGTGGGATTCTCGCTGGCCAGCTGGGATGGAACCCGCACTGCAGAGGCTGCGGACAGTTTCACAGTGCAGTGCTCAACCGCCTGTGCCACCAGTGAGGACCCTACTTCTGTATCTTTTAATATACCACTCCTCTGCTAATTTTCTCCAGTCTTCAAGTAAAATCTGTCTGTGGATGATGCCTTAAATTATATCTCAAGCGCAGACCTGTGTCCTAAACCCCAGATCACACATTCAGTTGTCTACTGTGATTCTCCATTTGGTTGTAGAATAGAAAACTCAAATTCACTATGTCTGAACAAAACTCTCAGTCTTCTATCAGTACTTTGAATTCTCACAACTTTTTCCATTTCAGCTGATGGTAATTCCTCCCTTCTACTTGTTCAGCCCCCAAAACTTTCAAATTATATTTGATTCCTTTGTTTTTCTCACACCACACAAAAATCCACTTATTTCTGTCTTCAAAATATATTCATAATCTGACCACTTTTACTACTACATTTCAACTGTAATCACAGTTAAAGCCCCTTTTATAGCTCACCTGAATTACTAAAATAAACTCCTAGTTGGCTTCTATGTTTGCTCACTTAAATCAATTCATGACACAGAGGCAGATGGATCTTTTAAAAATGTAAGTCAGATGATGCCATTCTTCTGTTCAAAATACTACAAGAATTCTCAATTGATACAGAGTAAGGTCAAAGTATGTAAACTGGCCTATTGATTCTATTTGATTTGTCCCTCATCTACATTTCCTTTTATTCTTTCTCACTTTTCTAGGCCACACTACCTTCTTGTTGTTACTGGAAAATGCTAGCAGTTCATCTGTAATAGGACCTTTGTATTGACTTTTCTTGCTGACTCTGGGTTTTGAGGTCCTTTGGTTCTTGATTATGGCCAGGATAGACTTCAAGTCACCTCTAGCCAGAGCAAAGTAAAGTGTATTTAGTAACAGTACACCCAAGGAAAAGCCCATGTAGACAGTCTACGGAAGAACAACTGCATAAAATTACAGGGGGTTCCTAGCACAAACAGGAGCCAGGATTTGATCACTCCCAGTCCCTTTTGGGGGTTTACTGCAAGGTTCTCTAGAATCATTGTTTTATTGATCTCAACAGGAATTTCTAAGTCCTTCCCCCTTTACTGTGGTCCCAAGGTATAGTTCTATCAGCACCAAGTTCAGGTGGGGATCTGCCTTCCCTGCTTTGGCTTTCATAATATTTCCTTGGGCTTTATTATTGGCCAACCTGTAAGTTAGGTAGCAGGATTGCCTTCCCTCCTTGGGCATTCATTGGCTTTCTCTTGTCTTATCAGCTCAGACAAGTGTTTCCTGGAGTCATTAATTTTCTTTAAGACATCCATTGCCTTCTTTGCCCTAACTGCCTAACAATTCAGTTTGGAATGTTGTTTCCTACAGTATTTCCTTGGCTCACTACCTCATCTTTCAAATTTTGTTCAAATCTCACTTTTCAATAGGGTCTACCTGACCCCCGATTAATACAGCTTTGTTCCCACTCCCTAGTGTTTTTGATCCTCTGCTTTTTCTGGGGCATAGCACTTATCATTTTTAGTACATTATGTAATTACTGCATTTATTTTGACTACTTGAAATCTTTCTTCCCCAATAGACTGTAAACTGTATGAGAATGACTGGCTTTATTATTCACTGATGCATTACACATCCTTAGGCATTGTATAAGGCCTCTTTACAGATATTAAATAGATATTATAATAAATGATGGAATTGATGATGAAACTGGGACTGAGATCATACTTGGTGAGAATCAAGTAGCCAAGAAATATATTAAAGCATACTTTTTCTCACATAGAAATAGCTTACCTAAGACTAATACCCATGTGGGTAAAAGATAAAACTGGAAATGTGTTTCTGAGATGTTCTATGAGCACAGTCAAAATTCAGGAATCTCCACAGAGTAAATTGAAATTAGTGAAAACTTTTTCACCATCTTCTCCTCCATCTCTTCCTGACACTCTTCTTCCTCTCCATCTTTCTCTTGACTCCTTTTCCTGTTTCTCCTCTTGTTTTTTTGTCATTTGAGATAAATTTCTGTCACTGCTTATGACTTAAAAGATAATTTTCAAAAAATGCAAAATCATGACTAGCATAGAAATATAAAATGAACATGTAGGACATATTTTCTTTAACTGATCAATGAGAAAATTGCTGAAGTGTTGCAAGCAATTTAAAGGAGAGTTCAAATAACAATACATTTGTAAATTAGAAATATTAAAATGAATGTATAGATTGAGACAAAACTAACTTTCTCCCCAGTGGTGGAGGGAAGTCAAATGAACTTGTACTGGACAGAAAAGAATTTGCATTTATTTGCACAGACAACCATTATCTTCCCCTTCTATCAGTGAAATACAACTTAATAACTCCCTTAGAATCAGAAAATCTAGTGGAATGTGCTATAGACAATGCAATTTTCCATTGAAGCACAATTTTCCCTTTACTTCCAAATATAATATCTATCATGCTGATGGGAACAAACATTAATTTTAGATTAAAACCAAGATTGGCCCTTGTTGTTATAACAACTTAGCACAGATTTAGTATTTTAGAACAGCACATATTTATTACCACATAGCTCCTGAGGTCAGAATTCCAGTGTAGGGATCACTCAGCTAAAATTCACTTGTTGGTAGAGCTGTACATTATTCTGGAGGCTCTATAGGAGATCCATTTCCTGACTATTCCAGATTTTAGAGCTGCCTGAGCTTCTTGTTTGGTGACTTCTTCTATCCTCAAAGCTAGAAGCATAGCATATCCATACCTCCCTCCAATGTGACCTTCTGCTTCGCTCTTCCACTGTAAAGGCCCATGTGATTACTTCAGACCCATGCAGACAATCCAGTATCTCTTTGTTCTAGTAACATCTAATTAACAATTCCACATGCAATCTTAATTCTCCCTTGCTGCGTAACCTAATATATCATACGTTCTGGGAATTAGGAAATGAACATTTTGGGGAGCCATTGTTCTGCCTGCTACAATATTAGATTAGAAATATTTAATTTTAGAAATTTTATCTAGTGAAGACCAGCAAATAGATCATATATAATTTTATACTCTTCAAAATTAATCCCTCAAATGAGAAAAGAAACATACAAATTATGATCTGTTCATTTAAGAACAAATATTAAGCACCTATAGTAACCTCTGTTTTGCATCCAAAAAATGCAGGTATGTAACTTTGCTACTTCCACTTTTTACTTCTCTACTTTAAGGAAAGAAGTTCACTTCCTTTTCGTCCATGATATATACACATAGAAGTTCATTATAAATCAGTAGTCATTTAAGCTATTTTTCTTCTTCATCTTCAAAAATAAAAATGTGCTCATTGTTTAAATGACTCACCCAAACTATTAAATTGAAACACAAAATTAACCACTTTTCCAGCTGAATTTTCCATGTAATACCTCCCATTTTTTTCTAATGGTAAAACAAGATGTCCACACAAGCACTCCTTGGCAATTTTAGCAATCTTCTCTTGGTTACTTGAAATTAAATGTTGTGGATTGGATGTACTTTGTTATTCATAAAGCTTTAAGGATTCACAAACACTATTCAGACAATTAGGTGTAGGGTAGGGTGAAATAAAGACTGGGGGTACCTGAAAATATGTGTTTCATGTGTAGTTTCTCCTGAAAGAAGAAAAAGAAGACTTGATACTTCCCCCACCCCCAATTCCAAATGCTGCCCTTCAGGTAGAGTTTGATCCAGGCAAAGCAGTTTAATAACTTCCATAATCGAGCTGTTTTTATACCCTGCAGCAATTTTTGAAGTCTTAATTGCTGTTCCTAAAGCACATTGTAGTCTGTGTGCTCTGTGTGCTCTCTACTACAATTATGTATGCTTACTATCTGCAGCTGAAACTTCCTATAAGACTTGAAAAACAGGTGAAGGGTAAATCACACTAAAAAGTAAAGTCAGGATGGAGGGAACCACGAGAACACTAAAACAAAATGCTTTCTTGGCCTTGGCTTTGGACATTCTTGTTGGCCTTGCTCTGAGCATAGCTTTGTGGAAACCCTGTACTTCTCATATATTAGGATAGTGTTTGGATTTACTTGCAGACCCTAACTTAGCAGGTACTGTCCTTAGGAAAGATGTCAGGGACCTCTCTGCTCATTGTACTAGTTGTCTGTCAGTTCCCTGAAGGCAGTCATGTTGCCTTTGTTGAGTATGATTTCTCTGGCATAATTTACTTGGCATGTGATTTTGGATATATATCTCACCATTTGTCAGAGCTGTGAGATGTTGAGAAAGTTTCCAGCACTTTCAGCTGTAAAGTATGATGGTAATACTTACCTTCAAAGGTTATTGCAAACCTGCCGTTGGATATTGCATGCATATGCCTAGCATATTACACAATAGCAGGTTCATAATAAACATTTGTTTTCTTCCTACAGAACTCTTAAGTTGCTTCTAAAAGATGTAATGATATCATTTTTAAAGTTAATTAAATATGGGAGAAATAAGAGCAGCCTTATAGGTATGGGAGTATTTTTGTTTGTTTCTTAAAAGCTCCAGAGTCTGATGAATTTTAGTATAAAAAAATGTCTGAGTGGTAAGCACCATATGCTCTGTTGACTTTTATTTTTCAAAAAATATCTCTTATCACATTAGTGCAAAGCCCATTTCAAAATACTGTGGAGTCTTTTGCAGACTGTAATGAATTGTTAAAAAGGGGAGGAGGTTTTAGTGATCTATTAAAAACAGGGGTCTGTTGAGTTGAATAAAAGCTATCCTTGGAAATGTGGTTTCAACTGAAAAAAAATCTGCATGGATGTGTTTACTTGTGGAGCTTGTTTGATTATTCCCCACCTCTTGTGTCTCACCCCAGGGTCACTGCAGGGTAGATTATATAATGTACATTGGTTTTGAAAACATATAATCCATTCTTCTTTACTACAGTGCAGTCCATGCTGACACATTCAGCTAAAACCCTGTCTGCTATATCAAGCTCTTTATTCAGGCTTACTTCATGGTCTGAGAAAGAAAAAAGGAAATTAGTGTCTCCTTTTTTGTGCTCTTGGGTATATTTTAGAGTAATCTCTTTTCAATAATGGACAAATAACTTTAAATATATGTATGTGTGTGTGTGGGGGGTGTGGCACATCTTTTTTGTCTTTGATATTTATGCTGGGGAATAGCCAATTAATGACAGTGTTCTCTATTCTCACATAAGGAATAAAGTATGTATTCACCCATATAAAGTATGTATTTGACCATATCTATAACAATATCTGACTATCATTTCTAATTTTTTTTTACTTGTTTGCTTTACAGATGTACCAGAGTAGACTCTCTTCCGCCTGCGAGGTATCTCAGTAGGTACTTAGCAATTCAGCCTTCCTTCCTTCCTTCCTTCCTTCCTTCCTTCCTTCCTTCCTTCCTTCCTTCCTTCCTTCCTTCCTTCCTTCCTTCCTTCCTTCCTTCCTTCCTTCCTTCCTTCCTTCCTCCCTCCCTCCCTCCCTCCCTCCCTCCCTCCCTCCCTCCCTCCCTCCTTCCTTCCTTCCTTTAATTTTTATTTTAATTTTTTATATAAGAGCTGGAGTACAGGCCAGAGGCATGGGAGGGTGAGAGGATTCACTAGAGACAGAGTGGGGAACAGAACAGGCAGATCTACGGAAATACACTGCTGAGGGGAGCAGCGGGCGAGACAGGAGAGGTCTGCTGTGCCACGTGGGAATCACGCTGCAGAGGCTGCGGGCAGCTTCACAGCACTGCGCTTAACCCATTGCACCACCAGGGAGGCCCTCAGCTTGTTTCTTAATCTATACATACACAAACACACACACACACACACACACACACAAAATAAAACAAGACAAGAAAATCAAAACAAAACTTAAAATTGTAGAATATGAAAAGCAGGGTTAATTAAATTGCTTGTCAGAATATGTTTGAACATGTCATTGAGTGTCAGGATCTTGGTAATATTGGTCCTGTTTTGGCTGCTTATACCAATGGGAAAGTTCTGGATATGACTCAGACATAGGAGTTCGCCCTCCTCAGTAATATTATGGACATGACCAAAAATGTTACATGGATCATAAAAATGCAGTCTCACATCAGTTGAATCAAATAATGGGTCTAGAAATAAAATTTGTTTGGAGACTCTGACAAGAGAACTTAGCCTTATTTAAAGAATGATAAACCTTTATTTTGAAATTGATTGGTAATTGATTTGAGAATTGCATAATTGACCTGGGGAGGGAACAGGGTACTATTTGCCTGTTATTTGCAAGAAGAGAGAAAGCAACCTATACTATTTTCACATAGTAAACTGTCCCAAAGTCATCTTCCCAATCTGTTTTGGGAATGTAAAACACCTTGATCACATACTTGGGAGTTACTATCTATAGATTCCTAATTTCTTTTCAAAAGATAAATTTCTGCACGAAACATATTGCTTTTGAGAATCGCAGAATTGAGAGCTTCTTGTATTGTTATTTTGTTACTAGATTTTATGATTTTATGTTCTCTTTCTCTTGACAATACTTAGCTTATAAACTCTTCCTATTGGATATAAAGTAAATTTGAGGATAAGTACTTTATCAATTATAGGTATCCTTCTCTTTTCTAAAGTTCCCATTAGGCCACTTCACTTTTCTGAAAGACCTATACTAGTACCTGTTTTCACCAAATGAAAGAATTCTGAAGAGAATTTTTGCTTTTATGACAAAAGCAAAAAGTGAAAATAGGAAATTGTGTTTGTTTTGCAGCATCCAACATAGAGGCATGAAGTGACCTGTGACAGGCTTAAGCACCTTCCCCAGGAACTACTTTAAACAGCCTGTAAGTTTATCATATTCCTTCATTTACTACATGTTAGCGTTATTTTATTTCTTCAGTGCTATTTGGTATGATTTAGTAAGATGTGTTTTGGATCTCAAAATGTGCAAATGTGTTTACATATTTATTACTAGTTATGTAAACATTTATTTTAATGATAATTGTTTCTTTTCTTTATACCATTTATGAGTGACTTCATAGGAACTTTCTACTTTGGGATAATGGGGGGAAATCTGTATATTTTTTGTGTTTTCTTTCCTTCCTTCTCCAGTTCCCCACATTACTATAGTGCGTCATATAGCGTAGATTCACAAAATGTTCACTCCATGAAAATATTATGTTTGGGTAAACATTCCTTTACAAATTTCAAACTATCAACTATTATATATAAAGGTCCTTACTTTCACAGTCACTAGTGCATTTACTGGTAAGAAATGCTTACTGAAACATTAAAAAGTCCTTCTTTCTTGGTAAATATGATTATGATGTGTTGAAAGTTTTAACTTGGGCATTTAGCAATCATTTTTATAAAAATCCTCTTTTTCAGTATTATTTTTTAGAATAGATTACCTCCCATAGTTATTTGTGTATTCACGTCCACTGTCCCTGTAGACATCATATTACATACTTTATAAACATTTGTGCAATAAGATCTATTGCTTAAATATAATACCAGACTTTTCTAATATTCTTAAGCATATCACAAATGACTTCATGTGAGTTCCTATAGACACATTTTTTTTTAATTCCTGTCTACATAGTGCACATTTTATTTGAACTTTCTGCAAAAACATGGAGAGCTTCAAATCCTTATTATTATTTTTTTCTTTTAGAAAGAGGTTCTGTCAATATTCATTCAAGTTGGAAGAGAGAGAATAGGAACAGATGGCTGTGGCAAACAGCACATTGCAATTGGGAAGCAGCACACAGGTACTAGTGAATACGACATTTGGTATTCCATAATAGTCTTGAAAATTAATTCTAAATCAGGCTTCAAAATCATAATAAAGAGAAACTCATATATTATTCATTTTTTTATTCTGAGGGCTAATGTTCAGATTGTAAAGTACAATATATGCTGGGACAAGGTAAAGGAAATGTGATTTTTCAATTAAACACATAAATGTGTTTAAAAACCACCGGCACGACCTTAGTATATTTCTAGGATCACTGAATAACTTTTCAGTGTCCTGAGACTTTTAGCCTCAAGGACTACTTAGAAATAAAAGAGACTATAAAGTTAAAGAATGTAAAGAAACTGTTTTAAAAAGTTTTAATTTTATAGTTTATGCAGACCCTAGTTGAATTTTTGAAGGTAATTAGTTGGTCAGATGCCAGAGTGGTAAATATTTTATAGTTGCTCACGGAAACAGGTAGCTGGAATGTCAAATTCATATACAACATCCATGCTAAGATATAGATGGCTGTCTCCAAGGTTCACACCTTTTCTAAAGATTCAGCATATACTTCAATCTCTATTAAAATTACTATCACCCTTTGTATAAAACTTATGATTTTTTTCAAGGACTTATCAGGGGAATAGTGGTATTAGGATGAGAAGGGTGGCTTACTACAATATAATTTCTTTTGATTACATTCTTTAAGTTACATTCTAATGGTATTGCAAACAGAACATTCTTTAAAATAATAGAAACTTTCCTAACTAAAATATTCCAAATTACATATATTTTTGCAACAAAGGGTAATTATGTAAATAAAGAAATGAGAAAATGAGAAATAGCTCCATGAACATAGATATTTCAATACAGAGATGCATTATTTTCATGGTATTCATTAATATCATGTGGATATATATGCGTGTGTGTGTGTGTGTGTGTGTGTGTGTGTTTTCCATTTCCTTTAAAACAGATTTTAATTGACTGGGGACTGTTTTGCAGTTGTGAACTACTAGTGGATATGTTTTCTGGTGCTCAGAGATTTATATATCAGAAATGATGAACCTAAAGAAAAGTAAAATAACTTGTCTGAGATTGTGTACCTCTGCATTGGCAGATCAAGAACTAGAACGTAGTCTATGCTACTGACTTAAAGTTGTTTTACTAAAGTCCATTATCTCCTAATGAAAATGAAAATTCTGTCTCTGATTGAAAGTAAAAATTCATCTAGAGTCTCCCCAATTTTCTAAAAATTCTCTTATCTATTTTTAATCACTAAATCCACATCAATGATCATATTAACTGTTCATAATGATATCTTCACAAGTTTGATTCCTTTCAGTTGATTCTGGAAAATTAAAGGATAAACTCCACAAGGGGAAAACCAAGTGTGTGAGACATATTTTAGCTCAAGGAGGAAGATATTTACTAACTGCTTACCTGTGCAAAGAAACTATGCATGGCACAGTGTTGATAAACTTGCATTCCTTGTAACACCAAAGTTGTACCTGGTCATCTGTGAGAGGAGAAAGCAATCCCATCTATGGCCAGAAAGGTCAATGGATTTATTTGCTGGATTATATACTTGCATGGAGTCCAAACATTGTTGCAAAAACATTTCTTTACCTTTCAGGCCAGAGTAAAGCATAAATGTCCTGAGTGTCTAGAAGGTCTTCTTTCTTTTCTTTTCTTTTTTTTTTTTTCTGAATTTTTAAAAATATTTATTTATTTATACAAGAACCAGGCTACAGGCCAAATGTGTGGGAGGGTGAGAGGATTCACCAGAGACAGAGCGGGGAACAGAACAGGCAGACTAATGAAATAAGGTTTTCTTTCTTCGTTCCTTGTTATTCCATGTTTACTTGATCTTTTTTCTCTTATTCTACCTCCTCATCAGGGTCCTATCTTTGTTCAGGAAGCCCATAGTTCTCTCACCCTCTAACGATGATGGCACTAAGTCACATAGAACTTTCAGACTTTTTTTTTTAAGATAATCTAACAGTAAATTTTTTCTTATAAAGAATGAGTGCTGAGTGCTCCTTAAACCAATAAGATATTGTAAAAAACATAAAGCCATGTATTTTTTTTTTTTTGGAAAGTAAATTGTTAAGAATTAAAAAAAAAATGCTGTCGTGTTTGAATCATGTTTCTGTCACTGTGAGTTGTGTGATCGTAGCAAGTTACTTATTCACTTTGAGTTTCGGTTCTTTATAAAATGAAGTTAATATTGGGCCTTGCTCTTGTGGTTTCTAGGAAGTTTATATGAGTTAATATGTGTAAGTCTCATAGGATATTGCTTAGTGCTTAGGAAATGCTTGATGTATTGGTATTAATTTTATGGTTCTTTATTTGTATATCTTACTATAAGCTTACTCATTACCATGTTGAGAAGGACAAAAAAGGTGAGGGGAAAGAGAAATCTAGCTACATGTACATATACTAAGTGATTTACTGAGTTTTCTGTTACAAAATATTATGTAGTTTTAAATCCCTCTCACACATGAATCTCGCTTATCACACAGGGCACACACACAATGAACTGCAGAGTCCCTGCAGAGTTCAGTGAGGATGTACTTTTTTTTCAGTTTTAAAATTATTTTATCACATGGAAATATAGAGAAGAATCTATGAAATCCCCACAAAAGCGCTGTAGAACTGAAATGGATAGAATAATTTTATCTGGTGTAAGTAATAATGGAACACATTTGAATCTTGTTCCTAACGATGAGAAGATTTTGTTAGATTGGAAAGGGAATATCAAGCTGAGAAATTAAAACAGGATAAGTAAAGTCATTGGGATACTAAATATATTACAAAATGAAAGGGGGTCACTAAATCATTGTATGTGTATTTTTTTATTTGAATTCTCTGAAACTCTAAAGTTCTGAAACTGAGTTGCATGCAAAGGCTCCCTGAAAATTACTTTCAGAAGAGACACCAGTAAAGGAAGTAAGGTAGGCAGGATTGGGCAGAGAGGTAAACTGACCCCAAAGTAATTGCAACTGTGTCCCCAGGCCCTCTGGAGCTGGTATAGCCTTCATAGTTGTCCCTAGTGGAGGTAGGAGAACTAAACATTTATGTTCCTACACTCAGCTGTCTCAGCTGGTGACTCTCATTGGAAGAGGTAACCTTACAAAAGACCTCTTCTGTAACTTAGAACATGGACCTTCTGGACCATACTGTGTCTGTCACTTCTCTCTTTGGAAATAGCCTACAAGCAGCAGTAATCAAAGGGGATGACTTTGTTTTATTGAAACCTTACATACTAAGGTAGTTAATTCGTGGACCATAGTTTGCAAAGCCCAGATGCAGAGTAGTTCTTACTGAAGGGCAGAGCTCTGAGACATCAGCAATTGGTATTCCCAGAAGCTGGGAATGGGTGCTTCATCTTCTAAAGGGATTTTTATAGAGTACATAGATACCTCACACTTCACTCCTTTCAGGCCTAATTGCTTCTTGTGGGTACAGTTTCCCCAATTCTCCACTTAGTAAGGCAGTTCTACATTTCTACTTCAATTAAAGTAGATAATTACTCTTTAAAAGTTTCCAAGATCAATTAAAACATTATGTTCACACCATCGACTAGAGACCTTGTCCTGGGTTCTCTACTAGAGGAGAGAGTTCTCATCTCCACAAACTCTCCATAAACCACCTTGATGTTTTACTTCCTCCCACCTCTACTTGATTGATTTCGCAGCTTCAGTATTGAACCCATGCAAACTCTCCTGACTCATTCTGATACCAGCCCACTTGAGGTTCTACAGCAACTTTGGCATTTAAGCTCCTTCCTCCATATCAGGTCCAAAAATGTCCAAAGCTGGGTTGTGATTAGACCTTAATTATTGATCTAATGCCAGAGGAGGAACTGGGGATAGACTATGAATGGGATTAACTTCAGGGTCCTGAGAAATTAAATCTGATTTCAAGTCTCTTATCCATAGCTCAAATGTTACTCCTTCCTGTCTGTTTCTTTAGTTACATTGGCAGGTTTTCTTAGTCTGAAGATACTACAGTAAGAGGCAGTAGATACAGTGTAAAGGGCAGGAAGGACACAGAGCAGATTTTCTATGATTTCAGCAGACAGGTGAAGCAGGAGCATCCTGGAGCCTCAGTGGCTTTGGCAGGCTTTTACTGGGATTTACCAGGTACACAGCAGGCAGGGGTGCTGAGGGCCGGGAGGCTGGCAGGCAAGTCTTCACTCTGTCTGGGCTCTCTGGCGTTCTCTATGCTTCTCTCCTGGTTCTGCTTCTCTGCTTCTGCTGGCATCCCTGTGATGCTGCCCTTACAAAGCCCAGTCTTAGCCCAGGTGAATCCTATCTACATATACCCACACTCACCATCAGGCATGCATTCGGGACCGCAGGGTTCTGTCATCTGTCCTAATGGTGGGAGGGCAGAAAAGCCTGATACTTTTTACCTTACCCTAGATACAGTCACTATAGTACAGGTTTGAAAATACTTAATCACTATAAAATATGGTGTAAAGGGCAGGACTGGACACAGTGAAGGTTTTCTGATCCCATGCAGACCAGGTAAAGGAGTCAGAGTCCTCAGTGGTTTTTTGCAGGTCTTTTATTTGGATTACCAGGTACACGGCAGGCAATGGTGCTGGGGGCCCGGGAGGCTGGCAGTCCTCCCAGGCCCCAGCAAATCCTCACTCTATCTGGGCTCTCTGGCGTTCTCTGCTTCTTTCTATGGCTCTGCTTCTCTCTCAGCTTCTCTTTCGGCTTCTCCTGGCATGCCCGTGACAGCGCCCTTAAAAAGCACAGTCTTAGCGCAGGTGTTCCCACTTCAGGTGCCCGCCATCAGGCATGCATTCAGGATCACAGGGTTCCCTCATCTATCCTGATGGCAGGAGGGCAGAAAAGCCTGATACCTTTTACCTTACCCTACATATGGTAATTGTATCCTTCCTTTTTTTTATTTAAAGATTTATTCACTTATACAAAAACTGGGGTACAGGCCAAATGCGCTGAGAGAATTCACCAGAGACAGAGCAGGTTGCAGAACAGGCAGCCAAACCGAAGACACTGCTGAGGGGAGCAGCAGGCAAGGCAGGAGAGGTCTGCTGCGCCATGTGGGTATCTCTTTGGCCAGCCGGGAATTGAACCCGTGCTGCAGAGGCTGCGGGCAGATTCACAGAGCGGCGCTCAATGCACTGCACCACTGTGGGGGGGGGCCCGTATCTTTCCTTTTAAGAATAGTATGCCACAAACAGGTTGCTCAGAGGCAAAACGAAAATTAGGATATTGTACATATAAAGGAGGAAATCTCAGACAAGATCATCTTTAACAAATAATGATGGTTCCTTCCCAATATCATTATTTCCCTTCTTACTAAAATAACCCTCATTTTTAGTCTGCAGATTGCCACCTAATTGGTTAAGGAAATGGAAATAAAGGTGATATATGAGACTTCCAGAATTCTTCAAAAAAATTGGGGGAGACTTCATTTCCCTTCCCTTCCTCCTTGGAACACAGAAATCATGATTAGATTAGCAAGGGGATTTAATTTGGGGGATTGAATTTTGCCCTAGAACTTTGATAATTACAAAAGACCCTGCTCAAATTTGACATTTTGTTATTGGAATATCTCTAACTTGATATCATAATTTTTTTTCATTTGAGCTTGGTGTTTTCATTTAATCTTAATTACAGAAACTCTGTACTGCCTATGTTTGACAACATAGTTGGGCATGAGAAATAGAGTATATTTCTAGTTGTGGAAAACAATTGGCCTTTGACGTTGATGAGCTTAATGTTCTGTGAAATCATTTTCAGATAAAAGCTGAGTCTCCAAATCAATTGGGACTGAAGTCTTTAGAGCCCACCAATGGTTTTGAGAGGTCAAGCAAAGGCAATGGTATTGGAGGAATGACCTCTGGGAGGTCACCCTGGGAGTTTACAACACACCTCTGTACCTGTCTATGTCCTAATCTTCTCTTATAAGGACACCAGTCTCATTGAATTAAGGCCCCCACTAATGACCTCATTTTAATATAATTACCTCTTTGAAGACTATATGTTCAAGAATAATCTTTCTGAGGCACAAGGGCTAAAACTTCTACATATGAATTTTGGGGAACACAGTTCAATCCATAATACCATTCATGAACTACATTCAGAGATTTTCTTCCTTTTCCAAATCACCAGGATCCTATATATGACTGTGAGCTGAGAGTTTTCCTCAAGCAAGACTCATAAACTGCCTTAGTCATTTAACTCTGAAGCTTAACTACTCTGAATATTAAGTCCTGGGCTCAATCCTCCATTTTCTCCAACCTGAACATTAGAGTTGATGAAAACTTCTTTGCATGCAATCCAAAAAGCCCTGGGGTTTCACAACTGGCTATGAGTTGTCAGTTCCTTGCTCAAAACTACTTATTATAATTTTGTAGGCACTTACTGGCGCTTAGCAGTAGTCATTTAATGCCCAGTAGCTACTGTTTTCTCCAAACATCTCCAAAGTCTGATAGAGGTACATTACCTTTCACCAGCTTGCCCTTCCAATTTACTGCCAATGAAAGTTTTATAAAATAGTCAACACCTGTGCACCAGGGGCTGCCTGTTCCTACCACTCTTGACGGAGTTTCCATTGCCAGCTGGGCCAGTGTGATTTAACCTAAAATTCCAACTTGTCAGCTCCTTTCTAAGATCACTCCTAACAGCAGCTGTTACAGGTTGATTTCTCCAGAAGCACATGCTGAGATGGAGCTTGAGGTATGAGATAATTTTCAGGGCCTGATTACCTGTAAAGAAAAGACAGTTATATCATTAGGCAGAGAAAGAAAATGAACTGAGATACAACCCTGACAACATCATGGTAAACCTGGATGACAGATCTAGAGCAAGTTCATCAGGTCAAAATAAACTGGTCTTAGAGCCTTGTCTCAGTCACTGGGTATGGGTCAGAGTTGTTATTCTGGAAAGGGTGTAACCTTGGGCAAACAAACTGTCAGCAGGTGAAGCATATAATGAAGTGGGTGGAGCATATAATGAAGTGGGTGGAGCATATAATGAAGTGGGTAGAGCATGTAATGAAACAGTGGAGCATATAAGGAGGTTGCTGCTAGCTGGTGGTGGTTTGCTGACTCAACTCAATACCCCCGGGCAGCAGTTCCTTTCTTGAAAGAGGATCTTTGATGGCCAATCTCCAAGTCCAGCAAAGGTATTGTAAATTTGTTTTCCTAATATAAACCCCAGAATTGGAATTCGTGGGTGATATTATATGGCTACAAGTTTGAGTTGCTTCTAATTGTCATCAACATTTGGTGTTGTCTGTTGTTTTCATTTTAGGGGTTCTCTAGTGGTGTTAATTTGTGTTTTATTAATTCCAAAGTTATGCTGTTGTTGATAATTTTGTCAGCACTTGGTTAAACTCTTGTTGAAATGGATGTTTAAGAATTTTCTTCAAAAAGATAGAGTCACGTTCTATCTATACACCCTTTATCGGTTACATGTTGCCAGTAGTTTTTTGCGTCATATATAGTATATTTTGATGAAGAGAAGTTTATGTTTATGTGGTCTAATTTGTTTTTTCTTAAAATGTTTGTTGTACATCGGCATTTGGTGTTGTCTGTTGTTTTCATTTTGGGGGTTCTGTGGTGGTATTAATTTGCATTTTACTAATTATAGTTATGCTATTGTTGATAATTTTGTCAGCACTTGGTTAAACTGTTGTTGAACTGGATGTTCAAGAATTTTTTTTAAAAAAACAATTGAGTCACGTTCTGTCGATAAGCCCTTTATCGGTTACATGTTGCCAGTAGTTTTTTGCGTCATTTATAGTATATTTTGATGAAGAGAAGTTTATTTTTATGTGGTCTAATTTGTTTTTTCTTAGTGTTTGTTGTACATCAGCATTTGGTGTTGTCTGTTGTTTTCATTTTGGGGGTTCTGTAGTGGTATTAATTTGCGTTTTACTAATTACAAAGTTATGCTGTTGATAATTTTGTCAGCACTTGGTTAAACTCTTGTTGAAGTGAATGTTCAAGAATTTTATTTAAAAAAAAATAAGTCGCATTCTGTATATAAGCCCCTTATCAATTACTTGTTGCCGGTAGTTTTGGGGGTCATTTATAGTATATTTTGATGAAGTTTATTTTTATGTGGTCTAATTTGTTACTTTTTTCTTAGTGTTTGTTGTATTTTGCTTAGAAAGCTTTTTCGTGATTCTAGTGGCAAAAATATACATCCAAATTTTCTGCTGAAAGCATTTTGTTGTTTACCTGGAACTCAGAAATATTTGTTGTGTATGGTGTGAAGTAGAGGATAGTTTCTAAAAATTCCCATATGGAGTTACTTATATCTCGGCGCAATTCACTGAAAATAATGGATAACTTGCATACTGTGCTGGTGGAAGGGAGGGGGCCAGGAAGCTCCTGGGGGAATTTCACTTTTTGTAGGCTCTCTGGAGTTGTCTCAGGGTTTCCTTGCTGGTCTCCACTGCACCCTGCCCTATGGCACTCCGTGGCCAAGCTCTGTTCTCTGTTGCTGCACCTCTGTGATGCTACTCATATGTGCTCAGTCTCTGGCTCAGGTGCGCCCACTTACCCAACACCCCAAATACTCCCTGTGCCCCACATCAGGCACCCCTGTAAGACCTCAGGTGTCAATCATTGATGCTAATGTCAGGAGGGCAGAAAAAACCTGATCACTTCCATTTACCTTCCACTATTCGACCTAACAAGCTTTTATTTTGAAAATCCCCAAATCCTAACACTTCAAAATCACCGAGTTTGTTTCTCATAATCCTTGCCCATCATGGGTGGAGTAGGCTTTACACCACAGCTTTCATCTGGAATATTAATTGTTGCAAAGAGGCAAGGAGAAAGAGACTCTTACAATTTTTGACCTATAATGATAGATCCTTTTTGCCTTGAAGTGATATTGACTTTTAGTACATGGCCAACAGTTCAGCAATTTTGTGTACATGCTATTTTCTTGCAGGGAGGGTTAGCAAATTTGGGGGATAGTAATGTTATATCACACACCTGTCTGTGAACCTTACAGCTTTTATTTTTTGCATGAATATCACTGTCTTAACTAATGAAATTTTAAGTTACTATATTCTGTACAATAATTTCCTCACCTTTATCTTAAAAAAATGTCTATTTTTATGTTTGTTATAGGTATTTTTTAATTTGAGAACTTTCATAGAACAAAAATATGGTTTGGATTTTGATTAGGAGATTACTGGCTCTCTAACCTTACAAAATGATAATTACTTGTTGTTCTTTGGAGAAAACGGAAACATCTACCTAATATTAGTGCATTAAAATATACATATTTAATGTGAAAGTAAAAAAATAGAAATAGTGTATTAGATGCTGGGATTTATAATTAACCATCCCACCTGGAATAGGTGATTAAGGGAGAGGTTGTTTAGAGTTTGTTAGATTAGTTAAGAACCCAGAATTTGATGGCAGAATTCAGCAAATAACTCATTTGAATCCAATAAGGACAACACATACACAGAACACTGCACTAGATATGGCAGGAAGTATCAGAGCTGAATTCTAAACTAAAAGAAATCGAATATAAAGCACATAGTGACAAATGCCTTGATGAAGCAAAAGATGCGGTTCTAAAAGAAGGGTGAGAAATACTGATCCCAGTTATTGAAATCAAAGAAGGCATAATGGAGGAAGTAGGATTTGAGTAATGACCCTGAAGCAAAATTAAAAAATGGATAGAAGGACAAATTTACCCAGTAATGTTCCTTCATCACTCTTTCCCTTTGATTCATTGGGGTTCTTTCTGGAGTTCTAAATAGTCTCACTGTTTAGATTGTGGAATTTACTTTTATTTCAGGTGAGAAATTTTGGAAAATGGAGAAGTATAGCAATTGCATTTACTATATTGAAAACAAAATGATAAAATGACTTAAAATTAAGTACTTGAAATTTTCTTTGCTGAATTTCAAATCACATAGTCAAAGAAAATCCCTAAATGTAAATATGAATTATTATAGAACTGTTTTCTTTTTTTTGCTTTGGGGATTAATTGCAATATCTTATACTACTAGAACATTAAGGTCAAGCTTTCAAATGTCTAAATCAAAAAATTCCAGTTATGTTTCCCTTTGTAACTAATAACATCTCCATTCAAATAATAAAGCCATTGAATTTAATAGGAAATGACATTGTACAAAATGAATGTAAAAGCTGATTTAAAGTCATTATAGAATAAACAATAGCATTTTCAAATCTGTTGTTTTTAAGTCCTAACTTGAATTTTGAAAGACTGGAGTTTGAAATTTGAAATGGAAGATTTTAAAATAAGTTTTCATGTATCACTTTAATCTATTTAAAAAACACCTATTTTATTATTTCAAGTTTCTGAAATTTAACACACAATTAAATATTTAAGTAACTCTGCATCATTATCTAAATTTAAATTCAAACTTAATTTTAGGAAGTATAAAATGAGTTTTTCATCATGTTGGTCATAATAAAATCAGTTGGTCATTATGTTAAGTATTTGAGATTATATTTGATAACATCTGTGGATAGCTCTTTGAAACATAAGTGTTAAAAGCACCTTGATTTAAAACCAGAGTTTTCTGCATGTAGGATGACAGAATGAGTTGTGTTCTTTAATAATTAAGTTATAGATCCTATTCCTCTACATACTAACTGCGATACTTTGATTTTAGAACTATACCCCAATATCCTGGATAAATATTTAACTGGTATTTTCCATTGGTCTTAAACAGGAAAAAGCAAGAGATTGTAGGCAATTTTGTGAAACAATATTAGTAAGTAAAACCCAACATAAACATTAGACTTAAAGCAAGTTATCAGTAGAATTGCTTTTATACACAAAGTTAATTATTACTAATGCAATTATAAGCAAAGCTAGAAACCAGGGAGATACATAAAAAGAACCAATAGGGTAAAAGAGTTAAATAATTCTTTTAAAATCAATAATTCTTTGTTAAAAACTATTTCACCTTGGTTTTCTTGATTGATTTTGATATTTTATTTTTAAAAATTTCTTTTGGCTACATTTGCTCTAGTTCTACTTTTCACCATTAAATCTGATTTAGATGTAGGTTTTTCATTGAGATCTTCAAGTTGGGGATGTTTCTTTCATTCCTAATGTGTCAAGAATTCAAATTATGAATGTTAAATTTTTTCCATAGCATTTTATTTATTGAGATGAGTGATTTTTGTCCATTCTATTAAAAAGATATATTGTCAGATGCTAAACCAACCTTCCATCCTAGAAATAAGGCCCACTTAGTTATAGTATATAATCCTTTTTGCTGAATTTATATGTTGCTGTATTTTGTTGATAGAATTTGATACAAGTATTCATGAAGAATGATGATTTTTAGTTTTTTTTAAATAATCTTTGTTTAGCTATCAATATAATACTGAATTCACAAAATTAGTTGAAAAGTTCTGTTTCCTCTATATTGGAGGAAAGGCCTATGAAGAATTAGATCTCCTCTGTAAGTGTTCTATAGGATTCCTTGGCCAATCCATTTGAACCTGAACTTTTTTCTTTTTGACACAATTGGCAATTAATGATTTAATCCCATTATTATAAGAAAATCCAGGCTTCTTCTGGAATCAGCTTAAGTAAATTGTATCTTTAAAAGAGTATACATAGTTGATTGAAGTTGGCTGCTTTTTTTTTTTTTTTTGTGACACAGTTGTTCATGATAGCCTTTATAGTTGTTTAAACCTTTCTAATTTGTTCAATTACAATTTTTGACATTTTTTATCTTTTCCTTTGTTCTACTTAGCAAAAGGTTCATCCTTTATTTGCTATTTAAAAAAGTGAGATCATTGATTTCCTCAACGATTTTTCTATTTTCTGTTTCATTGATTTCTACGGTACTATTTTCTTACTCCTGTTTGCTTTAGGTTTACTAATTTTCTTCTAGGTTTTTAAGGTAGATTTTTAGGTTACTGGATTACTTCTTAAGATATAATTCACATAAAATTTATTATTTTAATGTGTGTATTTTCAGTGGTTTTTAGCATCTTCACCATAATGTGCAATCATTACTGCTAATTCCTTAACATTTATGTCACCCCAAAATGAAGCAACAAACCTTTTAGTTAAATGTTTATAATCACGATACACCTGATTATTCCTTCTGTAATAAAAGCCCCTTTGTATTCTAGAAATAATTTTGTTTTAAAGTTAGTATAGCCACTCCAAATCTTCCATGGTTATCATTTGCACGCTGTATCATTTTTGTTCCTTTCAACCTATTTATGTAATTAAATCTGAGGGGTGTCTCTTATAGATTGCATATAATTGCTTATTATATTTTATTCAGTCTGACCATCTCTAATTTTGGTAGTTTAATTCATTCATATGCATTATGATACGATTATATCTGTCATTTTGCTGTTTGACTTCTGTCTCGTCTTTGTTTCTGCTTTTCCTTTATTATTTGTTAAATAGAATTTTCCTTGTGTGCTTTTTAGGTTTCTTTTTGGTTATCTTACATATTTAGTAATTTTCCTATAGTTTTCTGCAGGGGTCACAATATGAATCCTTATTACATTCTACTTGAATAAATACTAATTTAATTTCAGTAAAATATAGAAACATACACATAATTATGTGCTCTACATGTTAGCATTGATTTTATCTATCAATGCATAAATATGTATAATCAGTGCTAACATTTTCATATTTACAGAATGAAAACACCATTTGTTTTAGTTAATATTTAGAATAATTTGAAAAAAGTAGCAAATATATTCTTTTATATTAATTGCAGTTACCATTACCATTGTTTATTTCCTTTTGTGACTTTGTTGTGATCTGATGTCATTTTTGCTCATCCTGAAGGAGTTCCTTTAGTAATTTTTAATAAGGCAGGTCTGTTAGCAAAAAAAATTAGGCCCTTGTCTATCTTAGCATGATTTTATTCTGCTTTCATTGGTTGCTGTGTCAAGTTTTATTGAGTTTCCACTTATTTATATTACTATGCAATTTTGGAAGTACAACCTCATACCTCAATGTATGCATATGCCCACGCATCCTCTACCAACACTCAGTTGTCACAACCTTATCCCCTTCTGGCCATTATCCCCTTCATGCTCCTTTCCCTTTTTCATGTGTAACTAGTATATTTTTCAGAGTCTGAGAATTATTCTTGTCTTACCAGGTTTTTTCTGGTTAAATTCTGCAAATGAGTGAAACAACCCATTAACTGCATATGACTTTCTGACTTATTTCACTTAGCATAATCATCCATTTTTTCCCCGAAAAGGCATTAAATCTTTTTAAAAGCTGAGTAATAAACTGAGTAGCCTTCTATTGTGTGTATATTCTATGATTTATTTCTCTAATCATCCTTTGATGGGCAAGTAGGTTGGTTCCATGACTTGGCTACAGTGACTAACACTGCTATGAACAAAGACATGCATAAAACTTTTCATATTAGTGTGTTCATACTCATTGGACAAATACCTAGAAGGGGCATTGCTGGATCATATGGTATTTCTGTTTTTTACATTTTGAGGAATACCTGGAGTTAAGTATGGATCTAGTTTCATGTTTTGGTTTTTGCTTGTGGCTGTCCAAGTTTCTGAATACCATTTGTTAAAAAGAATTTCCTTTCTCCATTGTGCGGTAATGGCTACTTTCTTAAAAAGATTCACTGTCCACATTTTTTGTTGGCTTATTTCTGAGCTTTGTAGTCTATTCCAATGATCTGCTTTTCTGCCTTTGTTTAACATGCTATTTTGATTATTATTGCTTTGTAATATAGTTTGAAGTTAGGGGATATAACTTCATATCCTCTGTTTTTGTTTTTCTCACTCTTGCTTTGACTACTTGAGGTCTTTTGAAATTCCATATAAATTTTATAATTGTTTTATAGCCTTGAAGAATGTCACGGGGATTTGATAGTTTTGACACTGACTCTGTAAATTATTTATATAAGATGACCATCTTAATGTTTGTTCTTGTAGTCCATGGACACAGAATATCTTTCCCTTGCTTTGGATCTTCTCGGTTCTTTCACAATGTCTGTTTTCATTGTATGAATCCTTCATATTTTTGGTTTACTCCCAAATATTGCTTCCTTTTTGATGCAAAAAAATGAGATTGTTTCCCTAATTTCTCTTCCAGTTTGTTTACATAAGAAGCACAATAGATTTTTGTGTATTGATTTTGTATCCTGCCACTTTACTATAGTTTTACTACTTTTCCAAAACAAACTTGTCTTGTTCCTGACCTGAAGTTAAATGTTTTCAGTTTTTCACCATTGAGTATGATGGCTTTGGATTTGTCATATGTAGCCTTTATTACAATGACGTAAGCTCTTTTTTTATTACCATTTTAATGAGTTTTTCATAAATGGGTATTGAATCCTATCAAAATGTTTTTCAGTATTTATTGAAATGCATTTATTTTTATCTTTTTGTTGATATGATTATGACAATCATTAAAGTAGCTTTGCATCCCTGGAATGAATTTCACTTGGTCATCTAAGTTGTTCAGTTCTTTTCTTATAGGTGTTCATAGTAGTCTCTTATGATCTTTCATATTTTTGTAGTTTATTTTGTAGTTTTGCTTTGTTTCTATTTTTCTTTTTTTGACTTTGTTGCCTTATTTACTTTTTCAGTTGGGGCACACTGATTTTAATTTCATTTCTCTGTTTAACCTGGTGGCAGGTGAAGGAAGGGCGTATATGCTAGAATCCGCAGAGTTGGTATTGGTCTGCTCTGTGTGTGTATGTGGGTGTGTGGGTTTTGGGGGTGGGAGGGAATTCTAGTCAGGGAGATTTGCCCTCCCTCTTCTCCCCTTGTTCTGCAAAGCAAATGTTTCTAGTTGCTTCATGGTACCCAAATTCTAAGAAACTTCTTCCTTATGTATGGCTTATTTCTGCCATGGAAAAAAGGCACTTCGCACAGTGCATGTAGTGCTTGGTGTGGGGTGTGTGGCATTTGCCACATTCAGTGTTCAGCAGTCTCTCAAGAAGCACCTTCTGGCAACAGTGTTTTCAAACTTCCCTCACCCTACTTAAACTACTAAGCTCATGGAGGTGGGAGTGGGGTAGAACACAAGCAGCTTCAGACCATAGAGTTCGACTGTTTTTATGTGAATTTCAGTGTTTTTTTTTTCTTGAATTAAAGCTTCCGATTTCTTATGTCTTTTTTTGATGGATTTCCAGAGAACTGAAAGTGTCATTGTGACAATTTGTCTAGCTTTATTGTTACTTTTTTGGAAATAATTTTTTGAGTTTCTCACTGCACCATTCTACTTCTATAATATTTTTATTGTAAAAAGCAAAAGCTTCCCCAGAAGCCTCTTGTAACTTCTAATAACACATCAGTGACTAAAGCTGTTATATGACTCCTTACTTCCTGTGGAACTGGGGGGAATGGGAGAAGAGACGTAATTAGCTTTGGTAGCCCTTATGGTGAATGCCCACAGGAGAAAATGTTCATTTGGAAATGAGTTTGGGACTAGATAATAACATCTGTCATCCCTCTTCAACTATTATTAACCAAAGTAGGTAGTCTTTCTTATAGCACATTTATAGCATATTCTAAGATAATTAAATATTTTTATCAGGACTCAAATTCAAAAATCTAGAGCAAAAGGTAGAAGCCTAGTTGTTTTGCAAGGCATACAGCATATGATGTTACATTACATGGGTTCTACACTAGGCTTACCATGTACTAGTGCTGTAACATTGGACAAATTATGTAACCTTTCTATTCAATTTCTTCATATGTCAAGTGTGGGTAATAAATATCCTTTCAAGATTTGTTTTAAGAATTAGAGCCTATAAATTACTTTTCTGTGTCTGGCTCAAAGGTGCTATTTAACAAGTGTTAACTTCCTGTGCTCAGAAGTCACTTTCTAGAAAACCCAATCTAACTTAATATGGAAGTATTCCTTTGTTCCCCCAGAATATTTTCCCATAATGACAAAACTTGTAACACAGGTTATTCCATGTAATGAAATGCCTGGACTTTACGTGATAGTGAAACTAGGCAAGTTACTAAAGGGAAGGTCTTTCTTCTGGGACTGAGTCATGGAGCTAACAACTATTACTTGGAAATGAAGGACAACATTGGATGACAACTTGGAAAGACCATATTAGGTTATTGACTATGTATGGTATGAGATGGGGAAAAAAGGATTGGAAATGTACTGATAGACATTACATAAATATATGTGTATATGCATTATACATATATAGAATATAATTCTCATGGTGATCAACTACTAAATAGATTTCTGATACTCAAAATGAGAGTTCACTTATGGATAATTGGAAAGAAAATGAAAAAATAAATGAGATTCCATGAATATATTGAGAGTAACTTGCAGTGAAAAAAATAAATCAGTCTGTAGATATATATGCCATAATACAATTTCATTTTCAGTCAGCCAAAAGTAATTGATAAAATTAGTTCTACTGAAAGTAAGTCTTTTAAAGATAATACTCTTTGTATTCATGATGAATTAATGATTATTGGAGATATCTACAAGTAATTATAAGAAAGATTGTCATAATAAGATATAGCAAAAGTTTTGGTCATGCTTTAGAAATGGAAAAAATATAGTGGCATAGTTCAGTCTAGAAATTTATCACAAGAAGACAGAACTTTTGTGATGAATCAGGAGTGGAAATAAAGCTACTTCCAATAGAGCTTTATTTAATCATGAAGCAATAGGAACCACCTTCTGTTATGAATACTGCAATTACTGTAGTTCTTGCCATCTTTTCCACCAACTGCTCATTATCTCATTTCTCCAGAGAAGCAGTGGTTGAATGTATGATAGTTGATAAGACAATGTGAATAAATTTGCTTTTTTAAGGGGAGGTGGCAAGTGTAGTGTGTGCACACTGACTAGCTTTCTTCTGGAATGACAGTGGAGGTGTTTTTATAACTCGTCTCCTCTGAAATTTAGGTCACTGTTAGTGTGCTGTATCTCTTTCATTTCCCCAATTTCATTCTTGAAAATTGCTGACCACCTTTCCATTGCTTCATTCCTACCTAATAATAGCTGTACTATAACTGCTCTGTTTCCTGATTTCCCGAAACTGAGATCAGGATTGGTACCTAATAAATCCTCAAACTCTGTACCAGCATTGTATAGCCATATGGCAATTTCAGAAAAAAAAAAAAAAAAAAAAAAAAAAAAAAAACTAGTCAAAACCTATGAGAGTTAAAAATGTGCAGACTTTTCAGCAAAAATTCATTACAAGAAAAACGCCCTTAGTAAGACACATATCAATTGTGTCATGTTGCAAAAATTCCATTGTGTATGTATGGCAAGGCTGTAATTTTTTTTTAGACAAGTTGAGTGGAAAATTGAGAAAGGTCCTATTTACTCTGAGGTGACCCTTTAAGTCTTAAAGGTGGTACACAAAGGCTATAAAGAGAAAGCAGAGAGAGACAATTTGAGGTTGAGTTTATAGACTAGAAATGATAAGGTAGGCTGAAAAAAGGAATTTCTAGATGTGAGGTCAGTATTATACTTTAAGCATACGATGCACTGTTTAGTAAATGCTTTGTTCCAAAGCATCTCATACTGGTATAAAATTAAATTTTGCATTAACATCTTAATATGCAAAGACACTCAGGAATTGAAGAATTCAATTTTCTGCTATCCTGTTGGTTTTGTTTAGCTCTTTTTTATGATTTGCATTTGAATTAAATGATGGATTAAAAAATATTGAGCTGTTCTCATGTTTTGATTATGTGTAGTAGGACCATGAACACCAAGGGGCAACAGAGTTTGGTAGTTCATTGTCAGAATCTGGAGCCACATTATATATTTGAATTTCAGCTATAGCGCTTACTAAGGGTGTGATCCATGGGCATGTCATTTTAACTCTCTGCTTCAGTGGCCTCATCATTCATTTAGGAATAATGATAGTATGCAGCAGGTTTGCTGTAGGATCTGCTTTCTCTAGTCCCCCCCAAAAAAAATAATAATCTAGCAAAGGATTCTAATTTGTTCAGTGGGCAGGAAACAAATTTACTGCTGTCAGGAATGTGAAATATTATGATAGATTCAATGTGGATCAAATGCCTACAACTGTATTAATCAACTGGACAATAGTTTTGGTCTATAAATGCATGGCAATGCTAAATCAAATCCCAAGGTTGGGAAGGGGAAATATTCCCCATGTGAAATATGTGCTGTTTTCTTATTGGACAAAGATGTTTCTGTTCCAAGGATCTGGTATGATGAATGGGAATGTTATAGAGGAATATGCATTCCCTCTGCGTGAAGTTCCTGGGCCCTTTGGGTGTCTTAAGGGTCACAGTCAGTGATATCCTGAATCTTCAGGTCATCATTTTCTTTATCAAACATAGCCTACTGTGCTTATTAAAACACTACTTTGCTTATTAAAACATGATGATAAATGAATTTGTGAATGGAATAAAAATGTTCAAGTAAATTGTTCTGTTAGCTCTCCTAATACAATAAGATGATACTTGGTGCAGATCTCTGTTCACCACAGCAAAATATTTTTAACTTTTACAGATTAGTCTAAGTTTCTACAATTTTCACAATATTTTTAATAAACCGTGCCTCAAAGTATACACCATCATAATAAAGTTGATTATATTTCCCCATAGATTTAGTATTATAGTTGAGCTGTAAGTTACTGATCAGGGACTTAAATGTGACATAATAGTTAATAAATCAATACATATATCTTTCAATTCATCTAATTTTTATGAAGTAGGTGTTATCTGTAGCCACTTAATATTCAAAAGATTGCAGTATGTGTATGTTCATACCCTGTTGTAAAAAATAATGGATTCATTCCTAAAACATTAATTGGGTGACTTTTTAAGGTACCTTAAAATGGTCAATATCATTCCCATCATAGGATATCCATCATAGCCATATCCATCATAGTAAAGCCTTACTATACATGTATATACATATGGATATATACCATAATGTCTACAAGCATATAATGTCATCATATATATGTGTATATGTATGAGAATACAGTGGCTTTGAACAAGTTTGTCAGTGAAGTTTTGGCTGGCACTTTTGCTATTTTCATGGTAAATAGAAACATTTAAGTATCTCACTGACTTAAGGTATTTGTCATAGTCCTGATGCTTGCCTTGTCATTTGGCACAGCTTTCATGATTTTTAATACTCAACAAAAAACATGAGGATACTTGCTCCATCATTTGCATGGACGTCTATTAAAGTCCCAGAACATAATATTTGCCTACTTTTAAATTAACCTGGCTTGATGGAAATAAAGGGATATCTGAGATGTTTGTATTAATAAAAACTGAACCTACTTTTAAATCTGTGTACTTTTACCTTTGTAAATAGGTAATTTCTAGAGAATTTTATTTCCTTGGTTCACCATGCTGTCATGCCTGGGTTTTTGGTAATTCAAGCAAAACAAATGTGCATGGATGGATTTTGTGGAGGGAATGAAGATTATGACTGCTGTATTATTTGCCTATTCTGCTCTAATAATTTCACTTTGAGGAAATAGAAATATTGACTTTAGCTAATTTTCTAGCTTTAGACATTTTAAAAATTACAAATTTCATTATGTATTTAATAATCACATTTTATATAGGTGATTTATACATGGATATACAGTTCAGATAATTATGTGCAATTAAACAAGCAGAAAGCTGTAGGTGTGACTGGTTAATGTAAGCAGACTCTCAGTGTAGACATGCGGGCACTGTTTTTACTTTTGTTCATTTGGTGTTTATAAACATACACAGTATTGCCAGGAGTGATGTTAATGAGTCTTTAAAATAGTAATGAATAATTAAGCAAGACATTGTTTGTAAATTAAAAAAACCAATATTCTAATTAGTTATCAAATTATCTTTGCAGAAGTCATTATAGAGCTAAAATTTGATTATTTTATGATTTAGGCTCTTAGAAAAAAATTCCACACTACTCAGTACATTTTTATTGAGTGCTGACTATGCATCGGGAACTATGCTCTTCACTGGAGATCAAGAGAAAATAGTTATTATCCTTAATACTTTTTATTTATTATAACAAAATAGATTTCTGAAATGATTTGTCCCCTTTCATGAATTCCCAGAGGCAATTAGTTGTGGGGAAGTTTTCAGTACTACTTAACTTTACTAATTCCTCATTTGATTTTTTTCATGCTGGTCACTACTCTTTGACACTGTTGCAAAGAGTTGGACAGGCATTTCTATATAAATTTATATTAAACATTTAAAAATAATTTTTTTTCCAAGAAAGGGTATCTTGAGTGTAGCTATGTCCTTCCCCATTCTGCACTGGACATGCATGATCAATACTTTGAAAATGTCCAGGCAGGCACTTTCTGCTCTACCTTGGCCTAATCACTTTTGCTTCTTTGTTGGCAGTGCTACCACCTCCAACAGCTCAGACTTAAATTGTTTTATTTTCTCTTTTCCAGAAGAACAGGGGACTCACAGCAACCTGCTTGGCACACACTCCACTCCATGTGCACACATAGCAGGAATCCACTATAATTGTGTCAGGGAGAGAGGAACTGAGTCACATGTACATCAGCCATAGTATTTCCTTCTCTGTGTAAGTTTTGTTTCTTGGCTGGAGAGTAGTTCTCCCACTGGGTCCTCCAAAGACCTCTTTTGTCTTTCAGAATGTTTTACTCTCATATTTCTGTAATATTTTATCTCTAATTTTTAGAACTCTAGCAATAAATAAAATTTCAGGGCATTTTTATCTCAAACTGCAGTGGACATTAGAATGATAAGGAAATTTTGTTAACCAGTAAGTTCTCGTTTACACCCCAGAGACTTTGAATTCATTCCACTAGGGTCTAATAGATTTCTAACAACCTCCAGGTCATGCTTGTCCATGGACCACACCTTTCATAGTACTATAATAAAGTGATTAAGATAGTATAAAAGAACTGGTCAGTGAGATCCAAAGAGACGCGATCAATTTTACCTATTTTCAGAAATCAGTCAAAGAACAACTACTTAAACTGAATCATGAGCAATGATGAGCTATTTTTCAGGCACATGGCATAGAAAAGTGGACATGTCGGGCAGAAGGGCACTCCAGTAAGTTAAGCAGTGTGTGCATGTGTATAAAATGGTACATTAAAGAAATGAAGTTTGCATGGCTAGAGGGGTATAACATACAGGCATATTTGGAGGAAAACAGTAGATAAGGCCAGAATAGAAGGCAGGGGTCAGATTGTGAATGATTTTCTGTTAAAATTTTAAGTAGTTCTTCAGGTAATTTGTGGGCAGTGAAATAATATGATAAACATTAACTTTTAAAGACTATTGGGTGTAGTATGCATGATAGATCAAGGATAAGGCTGATGGAGAAGGAACAGCAGTAAATGATTACACTAATCTAGCTGAGTGATGATGAGGACTTGAATTAGGGTAGTATGCTAAATAGTAGAGAGAAATGATCGACTGGATAGGAGAACTTTTAAGATGATTGATTAGATGCAGGTAGTTTAGTATAAAATGTCTCCCTGACTTTAAAGAATATTGGCATAATAATAAGGATGATGCAGTAATGATCACAGGAAAAATAACAGGTTTGGTGCCAAGTGACGAGGGAAAGCAGAGTTGAGAACTTCTGTTTTGGAGATGTGGAGTCTGAGCTTTTCCTTGTCTATGTAGGTTTAAACCTCAGTAAAGTCTAAGCAGTAGATAGAAAATTTGGAGACATCGTATAATTACCATATTAAATATCTTTAGAAAAATGGACTTACATGAGATCACCTTAGAAGAACATGGGGCAGGTCCTCAGAGAGAAAAAAAAAAAAAAAACCAAAAAACTAAGTGTGGCAAATTAATAGTTCTAAAGAATAGACTAAAAATGATTTCACCATGGATACTGAGATTTAATTAAAGTGATTAAAACAAGAAAAACAAGGAAGCAAGCATTATCACATCAGACATGAGAGGAGAAACTCAGATGTCCAATAGTTGAGAAATGCAAATAGCAAATATAATGGCTATTGAAAGGAGTCTATTGGATTCAACAATTAGGAGGTTATTGGTCACACAGGTTTTTCAGGGATGTGATGAGAAAGGGAACATTAATTGTGTAACTCAGACTTAATAAAAAGTGAGGAATTTGACATGGACTAAACTTAAGGAGAGTTTGAATTGAAATCAAAGGAAGCAGAAAGTAGCTTTCCTTGATTAAATAATACTCTCATTCAACACAATAACCTATAAGATGATAACAGTAGATGACCTCTGATTAGTCCCCAGTCGTGGTGGTTAACAAATGGATACCATGAAACTGATGTAGGGGGTTCACAGGAAGTGCTAAATCATGAAGGAGGAGGAGACGGCTGTCAGGGAGATAGGGAGGAACTCCCAGTAAGCAATGGCTAATTCTCAAGCCATTCCAAACATACCCAGCTAAAAATATGTGATCAAAGCTTCTGAGAAGCCTCATTTTGTAACCCAAACTTGGCAATTAGTTAAAAACCACATTCATTGTCTAAAAACCACCCAGGAGTACTTTGACATTTACTATACATAAGAGAATTTGCAACCTTGATCTGAACCAAAATGAAGGGGAAACAAAAGCTATTTGCAATAATTTCAATCAAGTTCCTCCAAACATAGGACTACTGAGTGATATTGCCAAGTCCAATAAATCTCTTGAGTAATAGGCCATTGCATTTTTAAATCTGTTCCTAATTTTATATACATGTACATGTTTCCCTATGAACAAACCAGTATCCCCAACTGCTTAAAATGGTTTTACTTCACTAAAATTCCCATATTAAGAATATTTAAACTGATGTTATGGTTGCGTAAGAATTATCCTTTATGAAATATAATATATAAAGGAGTATTGACTTAATATACACAGGTTTTCTAGAAGACCTGGAGAGAAAAGTAGTGAAGAAAGTAATATCATATCCTTATTTTCACTGAGAACAAAAAAGATTATAGAAAACCTATCTAGATTTAACTGTGCCATTTGTACCCTGGTTCAACAATTCATCACCTCTGTTGTCCACAGCAGTGTTTCGTAAACTGGGTTCCTCAAATTACTGGTAGTTTTCCAGGTGATAGTACATGTTATGAACACAAAGATACTGCATAATTCAGTCTCTTCATATTAATTTGCTCAGTCTGCCAAAACAACCAGAGACTGGGTGGTATAAGCGTAGGATTTTTTTTTTTTTTTTACAATTCTGGAGGTTAGAAGTCTGAGATCTGGGTGTTGGCAGGCAGGCTCCTTCTTAGACCTCTCTCCTTAGTTTGTAGATGGTCTTATATTTTCACGGCTTCCCTCCTATGTGTCTGTGTTCAAATTTTCTCCTCTGAATAGGACACCAGTGATATTAGATCAGGATCCATCCTTATGATCTCTTTGTAAAGTAATTACCCGTAAAGAACAGATTCCAACTATAGTTACATTATTAGATACTTGGTGGTGAGGTTTAAACATAGACCTTTTTTTAAAAAAAAAAAATATTTTCTTACATTGTTTATTTTCTGAGAGTATTTGATTTCTTCCTTCAGGTGTAGTCCCTGTGGTTCTCCCACCACCAGAGCACCCAAGATCCATCTTCTTTGTCCCTTATGCTCATCCTTCTGTTTTTCCCTCTTTCCCTCCCCATCCCCTGTTCACCTGTCTTCCTCTCCCTCCCCTGCTGTTTGCTTAGATCTGTGGTCAACTAGAAAGCTTTGTTTTTCCTGACTTTTTTTAACATAGATATTTTTGAGGGGATGTGATGCATTCCATAACACGCTGTATGAAGTATTTATTACTTCCTAACAGTATTATGGCAAACTTTGCTGTGGGTCAGGAATCTGGACATAGTTTAGCTGATACTTCCTTAAGTCTGCAGTCTGGGTATCACCCAAGGATACTTTGGGTTCTGCTAGAGAAGGATCTGCTTCTAAGAGCATGTAATGGTTGACAGAATTGAGTTCCTGGGGCCTATTAGGGCAGCCTAACTGTCTGTCTTTTGCTGACTGTCTTCAGAGGCCACTTTCTGTGCCCTGCCACATGAGTCTTTTATTCTATCAACCTGTGTCACCAAAATCTAGGATGATATCATTATGACCCTTGTATACCGTATAACTCATACTACAGAGCTTTTCTGTATTTGGTCTAGATTTTCCATTTGAAACTTCATTAATTTTCCTTTCTAAATTATCTACATTCTTCAAAGTATATTTCAGATTTCACTAGCTCCATGAACATTTCCAACTGGAACTATATATTCTTTCATTCAACAAATTATTTGAGAATATGGAAAGATGATAGCAATGGAATTTATAGCAATGAAGAAATCAGTTATGGTCCCTGTTCTTCTAGTATTTTCATTCTAATAAAGGAAATAGGCATAAAAAGGTCAAACAATTTCTAACTGCACATAGAGATGTATACAATACAGGAAAATAATAGGTGCTCTTGAAAAAGAGTAGGAGCCTAATTTTGTTTGGGATGGTCATAAAAGACTCTGGAGACGTGACCCTGAACTTTCAAACGTGCTGAAAAATGAGATGATTCCAAACTGAAAGGTTCTGCTAAATCCCTGAATTGGGATGGAGCTTGGCATATAGGGGAATGAAGGAAGGCAGATACAGATTCAGTATAATAAGTATATAGTAAAGTGTAGAAAGATGGGTAGGGCTCAGAGGTTTATGTGCCTTGAAGACCACTTGATGATTTTTGTTTTTATGCTCAGAGAATGAGCAACCAGAGAGAACTTTAAGCAGGAAAGTGTAACACTACCATATTTATGCTTTCTAAATACCACTCATACTATTCTGCATAAAGGGATTGAATATGGATAAGGAAACAAATTAATTAACGTAAACTTTTAGTGGATATCCAGAAATTCATTGCTAGAAGCATGATCTACTACAGAATTCAGTAAATTATGGCCTGTGATCCAAACCTACCAGTGTTTGCTTACTCTGACACAATGTTTTTTTACATTTTAAGATGTTTTACAAAAAAAAAATGTGAGACTGTATGTAGTCCATGAAATCTAAATATTTACTATAGACTTTTGCAAAAGGGTTTGCTGACCCATGATTTAAACAAGTAGAACAGTGGAAGTAGAAGGGGATGGAGTTAGCATCTATCCAGATGGAAGAATTAGGTAATATAGTTGATAAGAATTTGTAAAGGGGTTATTTAAAGAAATGTTTAAGAAAGGGTTTAAGTTCTGACGTAAACAACTGAATTAATGGAAATGTCACTATATAAAATATAAAAGACTAAGAGTGGTTTGTGGAGAGGGGAAGAATTCCTTTGGGGATACTGTGGTATAATATGTTCCCCTCTGTTCATTCTGTAGTTTTTTGCCACCATTTATATTTTTCTATTGTTTTTTTCCCCCTCCCTTGTTTGTTTCCCTATCTTCCTCCTCTAAATGAAACCATCCAATGTTTGGGAAAGTTTTCTACTTCATCAGTTCTGCTTTCCCAAAGATAGAGGCCCAGCCATATACTTCCTAGTTTTCTTTGCAACTTGAACACATAAACTCATGCAAAATGTTGATTATTCTCAAGGATTCACTTTGCTAGTGAGGGTAGCTCTGGAATGCACCCATCTGGAGTGGGAAACAATTGATGCAAAATCATCTTTCTGGTTTAGGATATCAGTACAGGGGCCCAGTTGTGGAAAACAGAAGTTTATTGCAGTTCATGCATACAGTAAAATGTTTGATAAAAGCTGGAGTGATTTTTTTTTTCTAGACCAGTCCTGTTTCATGGTTTTGATTATTTTTTCCAGAAATTTAACATTGTACCTGTTCTTTAACCCTCCCCACAATTCTCTGTGGTTCTCCATCCTTTTCAAAAATCAGTTTTGATTTTTTTTTTTGCCACAGTTTCTGTTTCTTACAAACCATGACTGATAAAGACATTTAATTTGATATGCCTATGGGGCAGTCAAGTGAAGACATTAAATAGAGAGTTAACTACACAAGTTTGAAGCTCAAAGGAGAAATCTTGGCTAGAAAGAGAAATTTGGGAATTGTTGGACTATGAATGTTATTTAAAACTATAGGAATGGATACGATTGTTTAGGAATTGAATATAAAGTGAGGACTTATGGTTAAAAAAAAAAAAACGTGAAGTTAGATTGAGAAGCTTAATTTTTCATACTGTATTTTCCCTATTTCATAAAATAGCATTTATGCCTATGTAATTAATACATTATGCCTTTTAGTGTAGCTTTTTTACCTGTATGAAAATAATTTACCTGACCTTACTTCCTTTAAGGAAATGTCTGTAGTTTTCTATCAGGTCTTCTCCCTTGTATGGAATAGGAACTCAGTATATTTTTTCCACTTGAAATTAATCTTTCAATCTTAACTGATCCCTTCCCCTGTCAAATTTTTAAAAATAAATTTATCAGAAAACTAATTTAGAAACAATTGCTCTCTATATTCTGTGAGTTGCTTGGTCTGTTGGCAAGAAACTTTATATTAAAAAAAAAATCATTGTTTTGTTGTTCCTTTTGGGCATTTGCTAGACCACAGGATGGACAATTATTGGATTTTTTCTTTTTTCAGACTGTACTGTGGAAGGCTAAATTGGGAAATCTTTGACTCTTAACCTTTTACATCTTCTATCATGTGCATATAATGGCCTATTGTTTTTTCTAGAAAGATGCCAGAAATTGCACATTGTTCCTAGGCATGAAATATCTTTAAAAACTCATAATTAGTCAGGTAATTCAGTCATCCTTACCTCTGTATTATCTCTATTTCGAACTGGCACATAAGTCTAATGCCATTCCTATTGACAAGCTTTATGCCACATTTCATGGTGGATAGTAAGTAGGTTAGTGTACTTAGATATAATAGCAGGAGTTTTTAATTCTTTTATTTTCTACCCTTTGTATTTGCTGTACTTTATGTATGTGTAAGAAAACCACTTTAAATATTACTATTTGAAATCAACTGCATTAAGTGCTGTGTACCAGGTACTGTAGTTTTAAAGAGTACAAAGGTAACTAGATGGTCGACAAAAGTCAATAGTGCTAGAAAGTATTTAACTTCTATGACTTACTCTGTTACCACTATCACTATAAAGTTATGTACCTTTATTATAAAATGCATTCTAAAGTTTCAGTTTTATAAAGGTGTAACCTTTGTTTTATATGAATTTCTATATGGAGAAAAAATCTGAATTTCTTAAAACTCATCACACTGTTGTACTAGAGATTGATTTTCAGCCGAGCTTCAGAAGGATGCTATAAAAGAGGGAGTTCTCTTTTAGCTACCCAAAGTTCTGTTATTTTCAGGGCCTGAACTTAGTTTTCTGTAAATTTGGTCCTTTAATGGGTCCTCTCCAATCAAATTGGGGAGTCTGTTCTCTGGTAAATTCTTTCATCTGCCTATGCTTAGATATTGTCAGAGAACTTATATAATGTCTATGGGATACTGTCAAAACCTGAAAATGTTAGACCAGGTAGGTTCTCTTATCCCAGTTAACAGTCTCATGGTGACTTGACAAGAAACATGTTTCGCTGGGGGTAGAAATATCTTCAGATTTTCACTCCTCATCTTTTTCTTTTTAGAATATAGAAAGAAAAAATAAAGTAAAAGAAAACAAATATAGCAAGGAATTAATAGTACTAATGATTTTAACTCTGATACAAAGCCAGAAATTGAAAGCTGGTAAATTCCTTATTCCTTTCAAATTTTAAAATTTCTGGAATGAAGTTTTATTCTTTGTTAATACATATTTACAAGATTTTTTTTTTGTTCGGATGACAATTGAAATTATTCTTGGGTCAAGAGTCCAGGGTAAATAAAACATAATATATACACAAATTCTGAGACACATGGGGAATGTCAAATATATTGGTAAAAGGGTAACCTCTGCTATTGGAGGGATAGAACTATGCAAGTAGTATTCTTGTATCTAATTATCGAATTAAATAGAGTAAAATATACAGACCTGACTAATGAGTTGTCTGCTTGAAATCCTTAGATACTTTTTTATTTTCTTTAATATGCTTAAATATATTAGAGTATCTTTGTTTTGTGGTGATCTTATGCTTATTTTTTCGTTGTTTTGTGATGATCTTATGCTTATTTTTTCATTTGATTGAAGTTTTACATAGCTGGTCATATTTTTTTAGAGGCTCTCTCCCTTCCCCAGGTGCAGTCACCTTAGGGCACCTGCCCATCAAAGCACCCATAGTCCATTGTGCTTCCCCTACTTTTTTTCACCCCCTCCCCTGCATACATACACTTTGGATGTCTCAGTTATGATCAGTTTTCCAGTGCTTGTTTTCAAGTCTGGCTTTGTCTGACACTGTTTGGTTCCTCTATATTACACATACAAGTGACACCATCCAGTATTTGTCTTGCTTACTTATTTGAGGCTGATTCTTATAAGGATGTGTAGATTAAGGAAGAGGGTGGTCTATTCTATGTGATATGGCACATCCCCTATTGAGAATTGCATATTGCTGGATAGTATTCACACTCAACAGAGCTTACCTGATTGATGTCACCAGGCTCTTAGCAGTCACTTAAGCCTGATGTTCTGCAGTTCTCACCAAGGTCTTTGTGCTTGGCCCATACTGTGCTATTTGTTCTTCCTTTAGTGTACAGCTCAAATGAAATTTAGCAACTTTGATTACATGAAGACTCAACTTTTACTGCTTGTGTGAGGTCTTGACACAGAGAACCCTGAACATTTATCTTCCTGTGTCTCTAAAATCTTCATAATGCCTAAAATCAGACATACCTGTAAATATCCCATGAAGAGATGAGTGAACAAATTTGGCTATAGTCAGTATGATTGTGTCAGAAGGAAAGAACATGGGACTCATCTGCTTTTGTCCCTGTCACACCTCTGACTGCTAGAATAAGATATTCCTACTTGATGGCACTGTGAAAGCTTTATGCATATTAACAGTAAATTCTTACTTTAAAATCTTCCATACTTGGCATACTAGATTGCCAAGGTTGAGATAGTCTATGAGAGGGGGGTGGAGTAAAATGTATGGTAAATATTGTTCTTTCTGGGGGAATAAATATTCCCCAACCTCTATACACTATTTGGGATATAATGATTCATTGCTTGGAAATTTCACTTATGTGTTTGAACTCCCATTCCACCCGAAAGAATAGGACCATATTAGTCATTACTATCTATTCAGTAGCTACTCAAGTGAACCAATTACTATGTCTAAGTCAAAGTCTTGTCTTCCAAGTTCAAAACACAATTAACTTCTGATCCTTTGGGGAGAGCAGAAAACTAAATAAATAAACGTGTTCCCTATGTAATTATTCTACCCAAAGAGTCAAACTACTCTACACTCTCTTCATAGGTCAACTAGAATAATTATTAGTAATAATGCCTGATATTATATATTTTAATGCCTTTCCCTTAGGAGATCAAATTGCTTTACACATATTATCATTAATCCCTACTCCAATTTTGTGAAATTGAAAGAAGTGGGCTCCTTTTTATGCTTATATTAAAGTGTTATTTCTGCTCTCAAATGTAGCAACTCAAGCCCAAGAAGGTTTTAAGCAGCTTGTCCAAGGTCATACATTATGTCAACTGCTGATTTAGATCTTTTCATTCTTAACTCCAGTGTTTTCTTCTCTAAACCATATTGCCTTCAGAAATGGTCCCTTCAGGCTTCATTGCATAGTATATTGACCCATAACAGGACTGAATTTTATTAAGTAATACAAGGTTAAGCCCTTTACAAAAGAGGCCCGGAGTCAACAGGGAGCGCACTGCATCTCTGTTTTGTCCAAGGTCTTCTCCATATGAATGAACTGTCAGAATAATTTTATAATTCATTGTTCTTTCAGTTTTATGAGCAGTATTCCTCTATCTACTGGTGAATGGTGAACACATGAATTTCACTAAGCTATAACAATGAAAAATCTAAGATTCTACTGTCAGCTGAATTTTTTCCCCCCAACTGCATTAAGATACTACCCTAACACTCCATGGCTTTGATGCTAAGTATGCAAATGAAAGGCAACAAAATCTAAGCGTTGTTAAATCAATAGCAAACATTATTTGAATATTACATTGAACAGCTGTAATATTAGTGTAACTTTTCAGCCCTGGGGCTGCAGCCCTTAAGCCTAAAGAATGACAGTTCTAAGCCAAAACAGTATTTTGAAAGGCATTTCGCTGTCAGTTTGTTTCAAAAAGTATTTCTTACTCTGATGAAATTTAATACAAATTGTTGAAAGAATTAAATTCTCATCTGTAATGGAGAAGCCAAGGACAAGAATATTGTGGGGATATTTTTGTTTTCTTGACCAAAAATAAGATGTATTGGTTAGCTGGGAGCAAGTTTAAAAACAAGAAGATTCCAGGATATTTTAGGGATAATAAGACAGCTTTGCTTGAATGTGGCTTCAGCCAAAGGTTAGGTAAAATATAATAGGGACAAGCTTCTCAACATGGAGCATGTTTCTCAGCATTGAAACACTACAGGAAAGCTTCCCAAAATCTCTCATTCTGCTCCAAGCAATCTTTGACTCCTTGGGTAATTAATTCTTTTCACTGAAATATACTGTTCAAGCCCTGCTATATATTTTTGCCTACATCTAGAACTCCTGGAGAGTAACAGAGAATGAGGCACTGTCCCAATGGTGAGAACCACTCTTCAAAGATAAATATCTCCTCTGTTTTATGTTTTGTTTAAATTGGAAAAGAACAGTCCAACAAAGCCTGCACAGTGTCAGTGTTTAAGATCAAGTTATGGTATTTACAAAAAATGGAGAAAGAAAAAACCATGCACAGCAGAAACCATGAACCTTATTATGTGATTCCCTTTTACATCAGATTACCAACTGATGTAAAATCTTTTTAAAGCCTGTATTTTTAGAATTTGGAAGTTCAATACAAATTATAAGTAGATTGTAATGAACTCCCAAAATATAAACTCTTTAATGGAAATATCATCTGACTCTAAAATCTTCCAACATAGGTCTTTAAGTTTAACACAGTCTGCTTTTTTAAAAATCTAGAGATTATAGGAAAATAATACAGAAATTCAAATTATGACATATCAAACATTTATCTGTAGACTATTTTCATTTTTATAGTATCTTGATTTTTCTTTTATACATTTATATTTCATAACAGCCATAATGGATGAATCTGGTATTAGTTTTTCCATTGGTTTTTAATTCCATTTTTTATTACTTAATGATCTTTATGCTAACTTGATTTTTTTTAATAAATGGAAATTATTTCAATATTAAGTCTCGCCAGCTCTACATCAGAAGTTTGTTATGAATTATAGTGACTAAGAAATTCACCAGCTTTGTGGACATGGGTCAGCTATGAAACTACCATGTACCTCGGTTTTCTCATCAGTACAGAGGGGGAAATTATCAGTATTTATTTCATAGTTGTTGTGAAAATGAGTTCATCTGAGACAGGTGGTCTGTGTCTGACACATTGTAAGCACCATGTAAGTGTTCACTTTTATTCATAGCATAACTGTTGGCATTTTTCAGACTTATTTCAAATATTTTTATGAATTTTAGACTCATTTTTAAAGTATTAGTAGAATGAATACTGGACTAGGAATATGGAACTATGTTCCTTCTAAGTCATAGTATATCACTTGGGACTTGCACTCTGTCATTTCAGGTTTGTTTCCTTATTTAAAAAACTGAAAGTACTAAATTAAATGAATATTTTCAAGGAATTTGGAAATTAACCTGTAAATTAAAAATAAAAGAAACATTCAGTGGTCAAATCTTTATCAAGCAGGCTATAAAAAGTACACTGTCACTAAGAATTCATACAAAAAGATTATTTTCACACCACATAAAGGGAAGAAAGATGTAATCTTAAAGAAAAGTTATATTTTAAAAATTAACTGTATGGAAAAACTCATGAGATAGGATAATGAAAGGAAAATAATTTATCAATTGCAGCTGACTCAAGACAATTGACAATACATTACAAGTTGAGTTATGAACTCACCATAAAGGATTTACAAAGTAAATTATGGGGACCAACTTTGTCAATCTAGGTATTCTCAGCAAACTTCTAAATATGACAGTATTACAAGTGGAGATATGGGATTTTTGGGAATGGCCTTTCTATCAAGTCTCACTCTACTTCCTTAATGTAGAAGGTTTTGCGGAGTGTGAATAATTTGATCCTCATATAAAATACTGGGAAAAATATTCATCTGAACTATTTGGAGTTTGAAATACATGAGTGCATGAGGCATCAGAAGAATAGCAGAACAAGGTAAAGTTGCCCTAACTGGGAAACATACATTCTCCAGAGTAAATGATGTATAAGGTCCTTCCATAGACCAGGTGTGGGCTATACAAAGGTAAATGAGCACAGATGTGAGAGTCAACAGAGATCATAAATCCTATCTATAGGGCTGTATGTGATGTTGACCTCATCTAGGGCTAAGTGAGATAAGGAGGTAAAGAAAGAACCAAAATAAGGAAAAGGAAGTGATACACCTGCTCTCATTCCAGGAACAATAGGTAAAAATTCACCAGGAATGGGACTGTCTCCACAAATTTGTGACTATTCCTCAATTTAAACATCCATCTGGCCCAGAGAGCATATCTCTAATCACGGATCATGATGGATTTAACAAGAAAGAACTTCCTTCCTCTCCTCTATCGCTCCTTCTCCACATAATAGTTAGAAAATAATCAACGAAGATAATGCAAGGAGGGGGTAAATGAGTAAGTTAAGGATGGAGAAAGAGATGCTAATTACATTATTCTCTGTCCATGCTGAGTGTTGCGTAGCAGCTGGAGTCAGGTTCAAGATGGGAAGAGAAAGGAGCCCTCTCTTGGAATACATGTAAATTTTTCATTATAGCTATAGATTAAATTATCAAACAAAGTAATTTTCACTAATTGAGAGTAAAAAGAAAATCACGGGGCATACCCTTATTTTCATCCATTTCATACCCCAAAAGGTAAATGTAAAAAAAGTATTGAAAATACAGTGGCTTAATAACAAACCTCACAAGTTCTGCTTCTCAACACATTCATACTTTTCAATACAACTCTTGCACCAGCTGCAATACCTTCATTGGTTCTATTTTCTATTTTTGATTTTTTAATATTTTGCTACCAGCATTCATAGCTGAACATTAATGAGCTCAAGAACCAGTAAATGAGATGTGATCTGTACTGTTTACCAGATATAGATATAGAAGATAATACAGGATATATTTGTGTGTTTTAACTCTTGTTCCATGTCTAAACTCTCAATTTTTGGCCTTTTGTTAGATAGCAAAATAGTGATAATACTAATACAAGTACTTCCTAGTGAGAATAAGTCATTCGATACCTAGGTAAGTATTTAGCAAAATCTACCTAGAGCATCAGAATACATTTCTAAAACTCAATTTGGTGCTTACCTTCCAAGGTGTCCTAAATTTGTAGGTGTTATCATAGATATGACTTAAATTGAGAAGATAATTTGGAGTAAGAAAGTTGTGTTTACCCATTGATGGGTTTTAGAATTAGCTTCCTTTGCCAATTCTTAGGTTAACCTAATATTAGTTAAATGACTATCACAAGAGGTATACTAAGTACTTCATGCATGAAACTTCAGGTACTCCTCACAAGGACTTTGAGACATGGAGATTAACCCAACAAAAAAAAAAAAAACAGTTGAGGGGATTGATGCTAATATATTTAACATTTTTAAGGTCATAGAGTTAACTGTGTAGCAGAACTAGAATTTTAAAATAAGATTAACCTACTCCAAAGTCTACTCACTTTTAATTATATCCTATGAAAATTACACATATTTTCTATTTATAAAAGTTTAAGTTGGATGTTGGATAGTTTCATTATACAAACTAAGCCATCCAGTTGAAACACCGGATTCACAACATTTTAATCTAGATCTTTGATTTCTAGTTCTGAACCTTCCAGAGACCCTGAGTTCTTTATGCTTACTATCATATAGGTAAATGATTCTTTATACCTATATTTAGACTAAACTATTCAATGATTTACTTTTTAAAGCAGTAACTGCCTTATTTTGTGTCTCCATGGCTCATGACAGTGTCTAGAACTTATGGCTACTCCATAGATAGTAGTTAATTTTGTAAATGAATGATAGTGAACGATGCCTGCAATGATGCCTCCTAAATTCCAAACACTGACATTTCCACCAAGGGAAAGCAGGATTCCCCCCAAATAGATTTTTGGGGAAAGACTTGGGAGATAAGTGAAAAAATAAAGAATTCTAGATTAGGATTCCCATTTCAGAGTTTAATGATTCTAGAGCTTTAACAACTTTATTGGTTGAGTTTTCTGGAAAGCTAAGATGGAGTTTTTAGAAATAAGATACTAGATCCCTATATATAAAGGGAGAAGGAAGAAAAAATTTGGGCAGAGGAATAAAGTGAGATGCATTATTGGACAACAAAATCTCACCCTCCCTGGAGAGCAGCTTGGAATAAGTATTGTAAGAGAGTGTCCACCTTTGGGCAGAACTGGTAGACCCTTATACCTCACATCTCTCAGATGCAGTTTGCCCTGTAAAGCAGACAGGATATTGGACAGGATACCTTGATGTTCCTGAGGTGGGGGGCTATTTGCTGCCTTCATTTCCATAGTCCATTTTGAAGGTTCCCAGAAGCCAGTAGTAGTAGATCTCTGCATCTGCTAAATGACCCTCTGTGCTGGACTATGAATGAAAGACATTCAGCATTTAGACAGTGAATCTCAGAATTCTTTCCATTTGTTCAAACAATTCCAATCATTTATTCATTTCTAGTTCTATATACAGAAGCATGTCTCTACAAATAATTTTGCTTTTCCTCTTCATTTACAAAAGTGAACACTAACAAGAGTCCCCAAAAATGTATTTCCATATCTAGCAATACCTGTGATGACATAAGCATTTTCAATGACTAAAACCCCCAAATTTTAGCATTTTATTTATCTTTTTTCCAGTTCCCTTCCCATTCTTTTCCTCCCCTAACTGTTTAAAATTCCTGTCTCCCTCCCTCATACCTCTCACCAATTATAATTCTATTTTGAGTAGTTTCCAAGTTCTACAAGTTTTTAGTTTATTTTTTCAAAGAAACCAATTTCAGAATGCCTCATTTTTGTCCTCAGTTATGTTGACTTGCAGTAAAATTGTATTTGTGTTTCAATTTTCTTCATTTGCTATTAAAGTTTGTCATGGTCCTGCTTCAAGTGACCTTGGGGCTTCTAGTAACTGAATTGTTTGTGAGGTTCTTTCAACAGCAGCAGTAATTTTTGGGGCCCAAAAATAATCAAAAGAAAAACTATGTACATATAAATTAGCAGACAGATTTTAGAGACCAAATATTTTTTTATGGTGCATTGGTGTTTGGAAAAATCAGGGTAAATTATTCAAGGATGCTTTCTACTCAGACCCAATTTTGTTTGTGTGTTTTTTGTTTTTAATGTAGTCAAGCTTTTTAGTAAATTTTTTTTTATAAACAGTACCAAAGAACATATTTTTAAAGACTTTATGTGGATGTATGGTTTTGGTTGGATTGTACAGATTAAATCTAGTAGTGTTTTTTAGGGTAGAAATATCATGAAAGCGATTACATTACCCCCAGAGGCTAAATATTTTTTTTGTAATACTTACAAGCTGAAAGTAAATTGCAAGCACATACTTGCCCTGATTTCAATACTTCTTTTTTTTTAATAGTATTTAGTATGTATTTTTTTTGCACATTAGACATATGGGTTTCAATTTATAAATATTTTTCTTTAAAATTTAAATCAAGGAGATAAAAAAATCTAAAGGAAATGTATAAACCCCTTTCTCCCAAAAGAGCTGAAAAAATTGCTCCTTGAAACACTGGGCTACAAGAAACATTTGCATTTAGTAAGCTGCATTATTTATAGATGTAGAGCTGCAACCTCTCATCCCCATCTAGTAGTTTATTTTAAATCTATAAGATTTACAAAACAAAAGTAAGAGAAACATGTGTTGAGCAATAAATAAATACTGCTAGTGAGCTTCTGTATTCTTTTAGCATTACACTATTTTCATCATTTTTGACACTAAGATGTGTTTTGCAGGGAGGGAAAAGCACATTTTGAAATAACTAGTTAAACAGGGGATGAAAAAGTGGTAACAAAAAATGAAGGGAAATGGTTTTGATTTCCATTAAACTTAAGGTCATATACAGGCCATGTTTAACACAGATTCCATTTTCATATATTTTAATAAAATCTGTATCGGAAATTTAAGTAACAGCTGTGGAAAGAATTTGATCTAAAGGAACAAAACTAAGTGTCACTTTAACATGAACCTTCTAGTGATGAATAAACAAACAGAAGGAAAAAAAGCACGTCTTCTCCAAATCAGAAGATAGACATACTTGCTCCTTAGTAACTGAGGTGATAGAGATTATTGATAGTTTGGCCTTGTGACAAGACACCCTGAATTTGCCACTAAACCAAGGATAAAATATCCAGTACCAATATATTTTACTTAGGTACACAGTATAATTAGGGAGAAAGCTAAGTGTCCAGTTATCCTCTGAAATTTTTTGAAAATAGTGTCAGGAACTGAAGTTGTACTGATCACTACGCATTTCTTCTTACTATTCATAAATTTCAGAGAGATGGTGTCCCCTCGTTCATAAATTCACTGTCATTTTTGGAATAGAATGCTGATCTGGATTTTGCTTATAATGCTGTCCTTGTGCTTTTTAAAGACACGTATTGCACTTCTTTCTGTAACATCTCGGTATGCCAGGAAGAATATAATTGTGACTGTTAGCACAATTTTGGGCTTCAAAGATGAAGTCACTCATTTCACTCAGATACTTCATTAAGAATCAGGTCTTCTCCCCTGTGCTCCCCATGGAGGTTTTTTGCTTTTTTTCTCCAATTTATACAACAATTTTCCTTTGTATCATATGAAATGTAAAATAATTCAAGAGGTTCTCTGCTAACAGTGGAATGTCTACAGCCCAACTGCATGAGTCGCTATGTAATAATTGGCCTGAATATATAAATAGGCCTTTACTGAACTTGTTAAGGTTTGTGTTAGGTCCCTGCAATAATTATTGAAGGACTAATTCAGACCAGCTTTCCTCCACAAAATTAAATAAAAGAGGGATGAGGTACACCATCAGAGGGATTAGTCAATTCTCTTTGCACAGCAGTGACCTTTGTATTCCCTCTGTTAACGAGTGGGAAAGATTCCGGCCATTATTTAAAACATGTCAAAGTGAGTTCAGTAACTCTTCTGTCTTTTTAAACCTCACCTGTTCCTTAATCAAGCAGTTAAAGCCCCACCTTTTCTTCCTTGTTTTAAAAATCAAACCCAGAACTGCTTGGAGTTTTATCATTCATAATTCTGTAGGAGTCATGGAACTGCTTACCACTTAAAGTTCTGTAAAATAACTGTACTGCTTGTCAACTAGGAAGTGAATATACACACTGATACTTGCCATGGAGGTCATACTGTGTCTAGTATTTTGTGATTTAATTGCACACTGTAGTCTTGAATCTGTTAGAAAAAAGACAGATGCAGGCTTGATGAGGTAATCTTTTACCCTCCACATCATATTTCACTTAAGTGGTAGTCAACATGCAGCCCTAATTGACAGCCAAATCAGAACTCTGTTGACTGTAGCTAAATGCATATTGCTTAATTGTATAATTCACATAACTTCATGCAAAATTCAAGGTATGAATGTACTTCCTAAGGATGGAATCACTGAGCATAAATCAATGACTTTTTTTCAATCTTGAAAAGTTCATTTATTCATTGGCTTGTGATTTCATGGGTTAGTTAATGATTTTCAAGTTAATTAGGTTAATGGGCATATAAGCACTATAATAGATATGGAACCATTTATTTTAACTGTACATATGTGACTGCTTTTTTGGTTTTGTTTTCCAAAGTTACGGGTAATTTTTCAAAGGCTTGATTGCATAGATCTAAATTTCTCATTTTTTTTTTTTTGTCTTAAAATCAGTTAACTTCATTTGCATTAAGGAACCTTTAATAAATTTCAAACACACATATTTTTGAAATTTTTAATTAAGAGAAGTATTCAATATATCTAAGTTCTTAGATCCAGTTTTAATAGATTAAGACAGTTTTCAAATAATTGTTAGAGGATCTAACTGACTTTCTCACTAAAAGGGAATACTTTCTCTTATAACACCCTTACTAGATATTTAGCTAATGTAAACCTTCCAGTTCATGGAAACTCACTTTTTCTGGATAGACTTTTGTATTTAGCATAATCTCTAAAAGTTTGAAAGTTCTTCATATTAAGTCAATGCCTACCTCTCTATCTTCTTCCCACTGGTATAATTCTTTCATTGAGAATTTTAGAGATTAAATCTAATCTTTCGGATGACAACCATCAAATATATCCAGTTAGATGTCATGTTCTATTTTTGGTTCTTCAAGCTAAGTAAACCCAGTTTCTCTAGCTGAACTATATAGAAGCTGTATGTTTACGGAGACTTGATGGTGCTGCCTGCTCTTTTTGGAAATTCTCCAGTTCTGTTTAGAGGTTTCTGAGTCAAAGCAACCTGTTCCAAGTGTAGTAAAAATAAAATAAAGTACACCGAGTCAGTGATACTCATACCTATGATAGTTCAATTAATTTAAGCTACTTTATATCAGTTGGTTTAACAAATTAATGCACAATAAGCTAATACTAATGTAAAAATAAAAAGAACATTTCAAGATATTTCTCCTCTAATTTGCTGACAGTACTATTAAAAATTCAGTACTAATTTGTTCATGAAAAATTCACACTCCATAACTGCCATTGAGATAGTTTGAATCTTGATCCTGTCCTACTACTTACAGCTTTCTTTCAACTTCATATAATTTATAGATTTAATTTAAAATTCTTTTCAAGTCTTTAACCACACATGTGAGTGTGTAATATATAGGAGTTTATATATATATATATAAATTATAATATATAGAGAGTATATTATATATAAAGAGTGTAAATTTTATCTCCTCCCTCCATCTCATTCCCTAAATTACTTATTTACAGAGGATTTAAATCCTATACACAAGAATTCTTATAAAATAGAGATGGAAATATGCTGTGTTGCAAGAACTATAAGCATGGTGAAAATTTACAAAAGGAAAGGAAAGGGACATATTTCTAATGTTTGAAAAGTACTGGGGGACCTCCCAGGTGGCGCAGCAGTTGAGCTCTGGGTTGCGAAGCAGCCTCTGCAGCGCTGGTTCGATCCCCGGCTGCTCCCCAGCCACCGGAGGAGGGTCCCATATGGCGCGCAGACCTCTCCTGCCACCTGCTGCTCCCCTCAGCAGTGTACTTTGGTCCTTCTGCCTGCTGTGCTCCCCGCTCTGGCTCTGGTGAATTCTCTCACCCTCCTGCGCTTCTGACTGTACCCAGTGCTTGCATAAATAAATAAATAAATCTTTAAAAAAAAAAAAGCTACAAAAAAAAAGTACTGGGGCCTCCCAGTTGGCACAGGGGTTAAAGATAGTGTTATGAAGCTATTGCCAGCCAGTGCAATCCCTGGTAGGCCAGGGTGCTAACCCACATGGCACAGCAGACCTCTCCTGTCTCGCCAGCAGCTCCCCTCAGCATTGTGTTTCAGTAGATCTGCCTGTTGTGTTCCCCACTCTCTCTGGTGAATCCTTTTACCCCCCTGCACCTCTGGCTTACACCCCAGTTCATGTATGCATAAAAAATCTTTAAAAAAATATAAGTGCTATCATAGGTAATACTTGTAAATATATATTGAAAGATAAGTTATAATTTCCTGTTTTACAAACATGAAAAATTAAGGTCCAGATAGTTAAGTGATTTACTGAATAATTGTGTAGGCATTAAATGGTGACTATGGAATTAAATTAGCATTATCCAAAACTCATGCATAATCCATTATACCAAGACTTTATATATTCAGCTATTAGGTGATGGTAGAGTTAGTAGGTGATGATTTTAGAAGGAATTGTTTTTTATCTAGAATAAGAATAACTAATCTGCACAGAGGGGTGCTTCTGAGGGTTTTCTGAAAAATTGGGGCCCAGAATTGCTGTGATAGAAAAATGCTTTATGTTTAATACTGAAAAAGTTGGACTCAAATGTGTAACTAGCCTGGGACTGCCCACTACTAACCTCCTCCTAGTTGACACCGAGACAAGTATTTTATCAGCTACCTTTGTATATACTTTATTTTTTTAAATTTATTTTTTAAAGATTTATTTATTTATTTATTCATTCATTCATTCATTTATTTATTTATATAAGCACGGGTACAGTCAGAAGCATGGGAGGGTGAGAGAATTCACCAGAGCCAGAGCAGGGAACAGAACAGGCAGACGGACCGAAATACACTGCTGAGGGGAGCAGCGGGCGGCAGGAGAGGTCTGCGCACCATTGTATGTACTTTACATAGCTGTGGGAAGAAAGATCCTGAGATTCTCAGGACGCATGTATTGTTTTATGCTTTGCTCTGGGGGTAAACAAAAGAGATCACTAGATCACATTCTTCTGAAGGGAGATAGAGATGAGGGGATTTTTAATTAAAAAATAATGCGGTCTCCATACAGAATCTTTATGTACAGAGGCTTAGAAAGAGTGAAATGCAGTTATGTACAAACTGTTTTCAACTGTTGAACACAACAGTCTGGATGAAAAAGTTCAAAATACAGCACTAGTGAACAATGGAGCAAAAGCAGATGATGGTAAAGGGCATGTGGTAGTGTGTTGCTTAAGATGAACAATGAATGAAAAGGTAGGAGAGACAGGAGTCTGAAAAGTCAAGTGGAGGTCAGATTTTAGAAGACTTTTGCTGACATGCTTAGGAACTTAGATTTTGTCATGCGGTTGACATGGGGAGGGGAAGGAATAAAGAAGTGTTTTTAGCAAGGGAAGCATCATTTTAGATATATCATAGTAATAATGTTGGATATTGGGAATTGGGGATTACAGATTGCCAAACTAGTGAATTTGTGCTGATTAGACTTATTTCCTTGTCAGAAACAAAGGCTTGTTTAGCCAGGGAGGTTTTTACATGGGTACACATGTACGGACAGGAATTGTAATAGATACTGTGGGAGACCTTACTATCAAGAGTTCACAGAAATGTTTCACTAATAACGTAACTCAACTTCTCTGTGATGTCTTGTTCAATATACATCTCAGTATGTCTAATCTTGCCTCCAGAGATTTTATCACCTTTGCTTTATCTTCTGCCTCAGGTTTTTTGAAACATTAGCCTACTCATAGCTTTAGCTTAGTAATAGTCTAGCATGCCCTCTTAAGTTGTTTCTTTATTGGTGATCTTTTACTTTCTGCTTCTCTAGTTTTCTGGCTGATTCTCTTTATGCTCTTCTCTTTATTTGTTGGCTGACTGAGTTTGGACACAACTTTTCACATCAAATCCCCTTGTGTTTGTGTATACTCCTACCAAATCCAATTTATTACAACCAGAAGAAATAAGGTTCTATACATCACTACATAGTCACTCCTTTATGAGGACAATTTCCCTAAGAAACATGGTTGCTATGATAAATATTATAATTAATTTTTCCCTTTGTAATGTATTATGTTCATGTAGGTGACTGAGTGAGGATGATATCAGGGAGGTTGCAATGGAGATCTAATCAAGAACTACTTAAAGATCTCGAAGTCAAATACTTTAAAATGTCTTTTTTTCCTGTCGTGAATCTAATATGCTAAACCAGCCAAGCTTATGTGGTTCTGTTCACTTTTCTGAGACAGTAAATGAGCACATTTTGATTTTCAAGATTAGTTATATTTAGACTAGATTCACCAGAACCCACTATAAAAAAAAAAAAGCCAGAAAATGTAATTTAAATGGAAGGAAGGGAAAGTAAGCTATGATCAAATATTTTGTATTGTAATCCAACTGGCACTTGCTGACAAAATCCACCATGAGAATTAAAGTGCATCCATCTATTCATTCTTTCAGAAGAGGCTATGACACTTTGGGACCACTGCACTGCTGAGAAGCAAGTTTTGAAAAGTGCATCTTGGTTCACAGAGGACTGCAAATTACAATAAGTTTGTAAATGATGTCTTAACTTTAAATTCATATTCCAGAGCAGACTCAACAGTCAGCATGTTTTATATATAAGCATTTAGGTATTAGCCAGTTTAGATTTATTGCACATCCCATTGTCTGCCGCAAAGACTGAGAAACTTGATGAAGCTATTTTATTAGCAGTGCTACATATTGAGTGCTCTTCCGAAGCCTCCTTTTATCACACTTTAAAAATCATTCTCTAATTTAACAGTGATATTAAGAGAGCTCTTTTATTCAATCCAATTACATGGAGGCACACTCATCTTTTTTTTTTTTTTAAGGGGTTAATCTTTAGGGATGAAACAGATTATCAGCTTTTGAACCAATTTAAGTAGAATCTCCAGAAACAAAGCCAGGACAAATAATTATTGGCAGTTCACAGAAGGCATTCTGTGCCCACTGCTCTGCTGGATTCCGTTAAAGTCTGCTTGCTTGTCTTAATGGGAAACACCTGTGGTCCGGAACGTAAGAAGACAAATCAAACTAACTGTGCTTTGAGACACTCAAACTAAATTATGGAAATAAAAATCTCCTCATCTCAGCATCACCAATGTCCCTCTTTCCCTTGAAACAGATATTAAAGAGAAGTTGTTTTGAAAGTACTTATTTCCCTGAGGCATTCCAGAACTCTAAACACTGTCAATGAACAAGTCAGCCAGAAGACACGTCCCCCAGACTCCATGGCCATCATTTCAGTGGCCCATTAAATACTTTTACAAGAGCAAGCTTGTAGAAATAAATGCAAATTCTTTTCATCTCAAACTAGAATATTGCTGGCATTTCAGAGAGACATAGAGGTATTTTCTCTGTACTTATCCCAGATAACGATGTTTTAGATAATGTGACTCTTTTAAAGGGAGAGTTTACTATTTATTTTTGAAATGGCTAGAGATGCACTGAAGTTGGGAGTGTGAAGGAAAGGTGATGATGTCGGCAATATACCTTACAATAAATGTGATAAAAAGGGAAAGTTTCTGCATTAGTGGATGCTCACAGGGCAACTCCAAGGAAATAAAGGCATCTTTGAAAAACTACATGCACACCCACAAGGAAGGAAGAGGTTTACTTGTTAGCGTAGAAGTGATGTTATCATTAGCCAGAAGGTAAAGTTACTATTTTGCTTTCATCTTTTCCTGGAAGAAGAATAGCCTTCAAATTGGACATTGTACAATGATTTTTTTCACAGCAGGAACATTTTCCTCGGGCTGTAAAATTTGTAGGATATTAGAAAGAAATAATGGATACCATAACTTGCTTATCTTCTGAGTAGGGATAGTAAAAGGGAAGAGAAAAAACACTATATGTGAAGCAATGTTTATAAACTCAGTGCCCATAGAGGAGGCCAGGGAGTGTGGTTGATGGGAAATATAAATTAAGTTATCCCCATGTTTGAAAAATCATTTCTGTTTTATCCTCATGACTCATAGGATCTGACTGTATATCCTTTCCTCCTTTAGTAGGTGTGTTGATATGTTCTAGCAATATGGAAAGCAGCAGAAAATAAATGGCAGTGAAAATGGACAAGGGCATGAATGTGTGAAGAAAATTGGATATTTAGGTATCTTGGAGAACTGGAGAATATGTGCTTTGTCTAATAGGGCAATTCACATAATTTTCAGTAGGTTTGAGGCTCAGTGTGTCTTGTTTTACCATTTTTTAAATTTATGCATATAAGAACTGGTGTGCAGGCCAGAGGTGTGTGTGTGGGGGAGGTGATAGGATTCACCAGAGACAGAGTGGGGGGCAGAACAATCAGATTGACTAAAAAAATACACTGCTGAGGGGAGCAATGGGTGAGCCAGGAGAGGTCTCTGGCTGCCCCATGTGGGTCACCTCCCTCGCTGGGGATTGAACTCATTCTGCAGTGACTTCCAGTAGCTTGATCGTGCTGAGACTTAATCCCTTGCACCACCAGGGAGGCCCCTGTCAGTTTATTTTTGGTTTATATCTAAGTCTATATTTTGATGAAAATTAATCTTTAAGTATACTTCTCTTTTAATGAGACTGAATAGGTCAGTACTGAGCAAACCAAGTAGTGTATGAGTGGACCAGATAATTTCTACTGGTCATTGTTTAGTCACCTTTAGGTTTATGTTAAGAAACAAGGACTTCAGGAATAAAAGAATTTCATAGCTCTGCCTGCAAAAACTTGTAAACTATTCTTGGGAATTTCTAGAGGCCTCGATCGTGAAAAGTGCTGCTTAGTTATTATACAAAGAAATACAATAGATAGAATAAGAACAAAGCCCATTTTCTCCATCTTTCCTTAAATCCATTCTGCCTTTATGTAATCACTTAAACCTCTTCAATAGTGTTTTAAGTACTATGGAGGACTTGGTGTGCTTTCACTGCGAAGAAAGGCAAATGAGTTACAGGTAAAACAAATGAGAACAGGTAAAACAGGCAGAGCCCCCATCCTTGGTCATTAAAGGGCAATAGCAGTCACTTCATAGACTTCTAAGCTTTGAGTACTTGTAAGATGGCTCCACCGAAGATACTACTGCTTTCTTATAGTTTCCATTTTCCAGAATGTATCTGAAGAGAATTGAACAAAATAACCACAGGACTGAACTTCTCTCAAGATACTGGGCTGGATTACACTGTTAATCCTTCTCTGCAAATTGTATGTGTGCTTGTCTCTCCTGTTCTCTTGTTGGTTAAAGGCCATTTCATAACATGGATTATCATGACTTAATAGACTTCCCAATGACACTGCAATGAAATGACTTGTACATATATCTCAGTAAAGATTTTTGAGGATTTCTGATAATCAGAAATGGTCTTAAATAAAAAAAAATAAAGAGAAAAAAAAATGGTCTTTATGGGTCAGAGATGATACACATTTAAAACTATAATGGGTCATGCAAAATATCAAAAAAGATAGTGACACTCCTCTCTACTTAACTGGTATTAGATAATATCCGTATTTTAAATATTTTCCAATCTAATACATTAAAATGTCATTTTAGCTTTTTACTTTACAATGAGATTGAATATATTTTTCATGTAAAATTGATTAATACAGGCTGTAAATATTAAGAAGATAATACAGCAACCCTAGGAATTAGTGAATTTCCACTTAATTTCTGTGATAAGATCACTAACTTTCCAAGAAATTTTACTAAATTTAATTTTACCAATATGACAAATGTGAACAATGGTTGCAAGCATTTCAAACTATTTGGGATGCAGCATTTATGTTTAATTTACTGATAAAGTTGTATGGTTTGAATGATAACGTGTCAGTGGGTAGGCAGCTATTAGCAAAAACAGGAAAAAAGACCCCAAAATAAAATCAATTAAAAAAAACATAATTACATAAGCTGAGTAAATAGTAATATTGGTAGTTTGGTATTTATTTTACACAGTACCAAAAAAAAAAAGTCTTCAATGTTTATTTTAAATACTGAAGAACATTTAATATATTCTCAATATAAAAAGTGAGCTTTAAAATATAAAATAAAACACAAATGGTATTTGCATTTAAAAAAATTAACAGAAGTGATATGAGCTAAAATATTATTAAAAATATACCAAATACTTATAAAACAGACAAAGTTTAACCATTAAAATATAAAATATTTATTTTAAAAGACTCCGCATATATTGTGCAATAGTCATATTAACTTTGTGGTCCAAGTATACTTTGTATAAATTTTCCTTCTTGTGATAAACTGTTTCTGGAGAATATAAAGGGATATTTATGGACTAACTCCAAATGGTTTCTTAATTGAGATATCTTTTTGAAGACTTTCTGCCTTTTTTTTTTTTTTGGCAGGTGACTACTGACTGTAGTTTTGGTTTTAAAGGTATCACTTCTACTTTGTACTGATTTTCATTAGTATCATGATGTATATGTGAAAAGTGATTAGTTATCTATTGTTTTCAAGACTGTCATGTACATGTTCCAGTTTTTAAGGAAGTCTTTGAAATATAGTAAGAACTAGACTTGGCACATAAGCCTTTCTTTGTCTATTGTTATTTTCTTCTTGAAGGTTTTGAACTGTAGAGTAGCTCTGCTATTCAATATAAATTTTAATTCAGTGTCTAAACCTCTGTGAATATCTCAAGATCTAAATATAATCTTCAGATTTAAAAAATCAAAACCTGGATGTTTTACATCTGATATCTACAAATAACATCTTCAGCACTTTTGAATTGTTGGATTCTCTATTGGTAGATGGTGTAACACTCAAAATTGGTCTTAATTGGTGCTCAGATAATGCTTTGGCATGTCATGGTGACCATTGTAAAGAAATCAGGCTTTTATATAAGGACATTTGAATTCTGTTTTTAAAGTAATAATGACCTAAACCAGAGAAAGAGAACAATACATTTAATGTTGCTGAATTTAGATTAAATATAATCCTTCCAGATTAGATTTGAAATTCCAAAAAGAGAACCATGATAAAATCAGATGTAAATAAGTAGGTCCTTGGAGTTAAAATCAGCAATTGACATATAAATTAAGAAAAAAATTGAAAATTACAAAGGGGTAAAACTAACATTCTATTTAATTATTGGATTATGTCTGATTGTATAGTATAGAATCCCATTGTATTCTTCACTGATCAGATTACTTTGCCTTGTTTTATGTTGTCATTATTGACACTAATATACATCAAACTTGCAACTTCCTGAACAACCAGTCATAGAGGTGTTAGAAATCCACTCTTTGGAAATAGCCTGAAATATGGTTATAGTTAACTCTGGTTTGCACTAGCATTTGCTAACATAACTGTCAAAAAGGAAAATGATCCAGTGCCAGAGCATGTAAGAAATCTCTTATTTGAATCTGAACATGTGACAGGAAAAAAAAAAGTTATTTATAACCTTCCAATGCTTTCTAAGACTGGTGAGTTGTACTAACTATGGGGTCTTTTGTTTGCTGAGCATTCACACACAAAATAATCATCTTCATTTTAATGGTCTCTGGCACTCTTAAAAACAGTATAGGTGGGGTGTAGAGTGTTAGAGATTGAAGGAAGACAGAACTAAATTGATTTAAAAAAATAAGAGAGGCGGGAGTAGGTTGGGAGGTATATATTGCTGAAAAATCTGAAAAATCAGATTTAGAGAAAAGGAGAGGCAAAAATGAGAAAAACAAAAAGGAGAGGCAATATCTAAGAAAGTTTTGTACAGTAGAAGCGAGAATATACTGACAGCTAGGCCTGAGGAAACTTGTTTAATTAAAAAAATGCAGGAAAAATGTTGTGATGTGGTTGTAACAGAATAAGCTAAAGATAACAAATACATCTTTGGAGAATAAACAATATTTTTTGAGTGGAGGTTATTTTGAGTAGAGCTCAATGAAAAGAGTCCAGGGGAGAACTAGTATATTATTTCCAAGTTTCATAAAAATACACATATTTTATATTAATTGATAGTAAGTTTCTTCCTGTCTTACTAAATAAATGTTGATTAATAAAAATTCGGAGACATGACAAATAATGTGTACAGAGAAAATGGTTCTGAGTGTCACAAGGCAACCGTTAAATCTTCGTAAACTAGATTTTTCTCAAGAGACCCTGCTCCAGTACTAAGGGTCTTAAAATCATTCAAATCATTCTAGATGATCTAATGGAATGATCATCATTTCCAGATCTGAGATTAAGAAGTGTGGGGTGGTGGTATGTGTATATATATATATATTTTTTTTTTTTTCCCCAGGGGAAGGACAGGGTTTATACTTCATGCCTTCCTGAATTGCTGTAAAAAGCAGAACCAGGATCTAAAGAAGTTAAATGTAGGAAAGTCAGCCTGGTTTTAATATGAGAAAGGACTTTGTAACAACTGGATATGAATTAACATTGGGTGGTCGTTGAAAACAAGTAAATACTGACTGGGTTTTCATTTCTTCATTAGGTCTATCTATATCACAGTGCCTCACAGTACTGCTAGAATTCTATGATAATACCTTTAGTTTGTCCTTTTGTCAAGTAGTGAATTGGATCAATATCCTCAAACTGATTCAATTTAAAGAAAATCATGTTTCATTGCCTTCTACAAAGGAAAAGACACATTGTCATATTTTAATTAAGGTATATTAGATCATTTTAATAATGTTCAAATTCTAACTCATTGCTTCTATGTTGAAAACACAATTCAGTCAAATATAAACAGTGTTTTAAGTCATTATTGATGAGCATCGGAAAAAACAACCTGAGGTTTTTTTTCATAATAAAACTTCAGACTTTTGAAAAACAAGTTTATTTTCAGAAAAGTATGTGAGGGAGAAAAGCATAGAGGAAGTGAAAAAAGGAAAAAAAGAGTAACGCGGAGATAGGGCAAAAGAGAAGAGAGGTAGAAAGAAATAGAAGAAGGGGAGCAGGAGAGTGTGAGCGTGTGTGTGTGTGTGCACGCGCGCGCGTGTGTGTGAGAGTGTGTGTGTGTGTGTCCGTCCATCTGTCCATCTGTATGTCCACTTTCCCACCCAGTGCCTTTCAGTAGGAAAGCTGGAAGAGCAGTGAGTAAAATGATTTATTTTTTTAAAACGTACATTTATGGAGAAAGGCCATGACATGCCAAAATGTTGAAAAAAAGCAGCCCCTGAACTCTGGCTAGGAGGATTATGAAACTCCAAAAATACACCAGACTGTGAGAACTACCACCTACATTTGCAATGTTTTACAAGTTAAAAATGTCACAGCACATAAAAATAACTTTTTTCACCCCTATGGACTGGTGGTTGGTGGTTTAACTTGAGAACCAGATTGCTGCGGTAGTTTGAATAGCCTGAATATTCATTCACAGCATGGAAATAAAATGAAAAATGGTTTTCATCAGACTTTCCTTGTGTCCAGGAAACATATTTAGTCTTCTGTTTCTCTCAAAGTCTTTTCAGGGAGGAAAAAAAGGGAAATATCTGTTTTCAGAAATGCTTGTAATCAATCCTCTGAAATCCACAGTGATTGTGTTAGTTTTTGTCATGATTACATAAAGGTCTTTTCTTTCCTTTTTTTTTTTTTTTTTTTTTTTAATTTAAGCTGGCTAGGAAAAGTAAAATCTGAAACAATGCTTCACAATTTCTTAAGAGTAGGCTGATTCCTAAGGATACACTGTGAAAGTCGAACAGGCTTACTTTAAAGGGTTTAGTTTTTCAGTGTTCAGCACGGTAGCTCACTGTTGAAAAGCTTCCAGCTTTGATCACTTTATCCACAAACAAAAGGGGCTCTCTTCCAATCTCCTTGCATTCTCTGTTCAGAGTGCTTCATTTTCTCTTGTGGATCTTCTGCTTCACAGTTCTGGGGCATTAGTAAACACCAAAGGTGTCCCAAACATATGGTTAACCACAAGGTTTCCATGTGGGGTCTGGCTTTGAGTGTATCTGACGATTCCACATTTCAAATAGAAACCCAGCTGGTGATTCCCTGAGCCTAGCGGGTCTCCACTTGGCTTCAAATGATCCAGGAGTGGATTTTTCTGTTTGAGGATTACCCATTTCTGTAATGGCCCAGCTTCTGTTCCTTTGACCCTTTGGTCACCTCCGAATCCTGGGGATCAAACTGCATGATAGTTTATTCCATTGTTCAGGAGCTGAAGCAACCCAGCCAAAGCCAGGTGGGCCCACCAGAGCAGGTGAAAATGACCCATTAGTAAAAACAGAAACATATTTTTAAGTAGGTTCATATGTTCAATTCGCCACTGAAGGTTATTTCCTCCAACTTCTTTTTAACTTGTAGTTTTCCTTTTAACCCTGACATGATTCACGTAATCACAAAATTATTGATAATGGAGACATGAAGGAATCGTTTTTGTTTTTGCATTTTATGAGAGAATAGCTGTGCAACTCTTTGAAGTCTTTAAAACATGTGTGGTAGTATAAATGTTTCCACATAGTGTAACTTGGTAACAAGTTACCTTTCTTTATCCCTTTCTCTCTTTGTCTTTGAAAATACAGTTCTGTTGCCAGGAATATTCTTTTCCTTCTTATGCTCCTGTCAGAATAAATGCTCAGAGTTGATGGTGTTCCTTTAATATCCTCTCATATACCCCTCTACTTTTAGTAGATAATCTATTTCAATTATATTTAATTATTAAATGTTTAACAATGAAGTAGGGGTTAAACTCTTCAGTATTTCTCTTCATTAAGGAACTTTTTAGGTGCACTGGCATGGTGTTGATTTTATTTTATGTGTATTCATGTTAGTAATGCCCATGGCCCATGTTGGAGACAAATATTTTTTGAATGAAAAAGTATGATTGAATATGTGAATGAATGGGTGAATTACTGAGTGAAAGAATATCACAGTAACTTTTCTCTCAAATTTCTATATTATGAGAAGGCGTTTCACTAAGTGACTTTCTTGGTTGATTCAATGGACAAAACTTACTTGATAAGAGTGTTAGCATGTGCCTGGGGGACGCATAGGGACCCCAAACTACTGAGGTGAACATTCTAAAAAGGATTCTGCCATCTGCCAAATGACAAAGGAAGTAAACTCTTACTGTCCTAGATCTGTGGTATTAAATCATTAAACACTATAAATATCTACACAAATTTAATTTATTTCCACCTTTTTCTAGTAACTCAATGAAAAAGTGTGACCTAGGGTATTACCTGGATAGCTAGCTCTTGTGACATCCACAATCTTCTATAGGCAAAACTTTAGAGCCATGATATTTTAAAAATAAGACAACAAAAACTATTTATTGTGGCTTGGTGATTTAAATAGTGCTAAATTTGAATAATTTTCTGTTAGATTTGGAAACTGAGTCTCAAACGTGTGGTAGCTGAGTTTCATATCAGATCTCAGTTTAAACACATCTTAAATCTCCATCCAAAATGAAATCTCATTTTTTTTTTTAGAAAATCATTTGTTGTTAATTTTAGACACTTGAATAGGTTTTGGGGGAAAATATTAAAATACATGTGAGTCTTGTGGACAGACTTCCAAAAAAGATTTTTAACTTTAGACCACTGTTTAAAATACTGCACATATGAACAAAATTTGCATATAATTTCATGGCTTTTATGAATTGCCTTAAGCCAATCCATGGATCTTTGCTTAATAACCCCTGTGTTAAGGTATAATGAACCCTGTGACCTAAAATTCCTATAGAGTATATAGAACACAGCTAGCTTGGGATTTTCAGGTTAGACAAAAGCCAGCTCAATGTGCTTCATACACTACTAATCAGGATTTTTCATCTGTAACATTTTGAAGCTGTATAATTTTTTGTTGAGTCTCTCCTGTGCATTGTAAGTTACCAGCATCTATGTCCCTTCTACCAGCTAGATGTCAGTAATTACAGCCAGATTCTCATGAAACTAGAAAAAATTGTCCAGAATTGTCTAATGTCATGTGAGGCAAAATCACCTTGTCTCTACTCAGTTGAAAATAATTCATCTAAACTCAACTGGGTACTAAGGGAATGTGATTCAGCAGGAGTCCCCCACTGATGTTTGTAGTCTCTGGATTTATGAATATTTGTGTTTATTGAGCCTTTAAAGCTTGACTTGTCAGAGGTGTGGGTCCTTGGCAGCTGCCAAGTTGATTAGTTTTGTTTTTCTCCCCAGTGGCAGGCTAGGAAAGAGTGGATGGGGGGTTGGGTACAACTGTGCTCACAAATACTTAACAGCTCCCATTTCATAGCTTAGAGATCCATTTAGTTAACAAACTCCTCTTTTAGACTGTAATCCCCTCCCCAAGGGAAGATTAAACCATACTCACACCTAATTGTGATTTTCCTAATTATACCTTTATTTTTTTTTAAATGTAGTCTTTTAAAGGCTTTATTTCAGTCCAAGAAGAAACAAGTTAGTGGTGTTATATTCTAGAAACTTAGGTCACAGGGTATCTGAAAGGATGGGACTGGATGGTCATGACTTGGCAATTGTTGACCTTGTCCTGTCTGAAGAAAAGACTGATAATAAGATAACAGTGATTAGTTTTACCATCTCCCTTGCCCATGTATCTTCACCTTTCTTCTTTTCTCCCACCAGTTTTTCTATTCCTTTAAGAAGCAGGGTAAGTGGGGAGATGGATAGGAGGGAGAAACAGGAATGTGTGGTAATAAGTAAACATATTATATGAGTTAATCTCATATACTACTCACCTCAGAAGTAAAATTCTCATTTTACAATTGGAAATATGAGACTCAGAGATGTCAAATTTCAATCAATCATTAAATGTTAGAATGAAGATCTGATCTGAGGTCTGATTCCATGGCTTCTGATTTTCTACTCTTGCCCTCTTTGTCCCTCTACCTCCTCCTTTTTTCATCTTTCCTCTCCTACCTCTTCTTCCTCTTTCACTCCTTTTCCTTCACTACATTTTATACCTTTTTCTGTCTTTCTGTAGGGAATACTTGATAGGTAATATATAAATTTACATGTAACATGGATTATATATTAAATATATCCCAATAACCCTATTGTAAAAAATTGGAAGGTAAGCTTAAACTTATTCAATTCTGTTTTTTTTTTTCCTTTTCCTTTTTCAGTTCTAGAGACACTAAGTTCTTAAATTTAGTACTTATCAATACCTTGCCATATATATAGATACATATTTATATATCTATATCCATATATATCTGAAATATTTCTAATATTTCTAATATATATCTGAAATATTTCTGAAATATTTCAAACTCATGGGTGAGGGTAAATGGAATTACATAAAATTAAGTAAAATTAGCTCTGTCCTAAATAAATACCATTCTGTGCAAGTAATAGAAAGTGACACATCATTGTGTATTTAAAAAAAAATCACAAATGAAAACTAAATGTTTTAATCTTAGGAGTCATTCATGTTTTGGCATGCAGCTAAATGTCATTCATTGTAACTGCTTTAAAATATATAAAACCATGTTGATCATCCTGTGAACGTATCATTTGTTTATCCATTTTTCCCATCAGTGGATTATTTCATTTTGTCTTAGGAATGATGTTGCTCTGATCTGTGTATGTGTTTTCTGGCTCAAGAGATACATATCCAGGGCTATCTTCTAGTAAACAGGGCATGCATTTAGAAATGGTATTGCTGGATCCAAGTATACGAATCTACAGCTGTTCAGGATACTGCCAAACTGCTTTCCACAAGGACTTTTCCAACTCATATTGCCATCAAGAATGTCTAACAGTCTATATTGATGCTCATCTTTTCTTACATTTAGTGTTTCAGACACTTTCCAATCTTACTGGGTGGAAAGTGACATCTCATTATACTTTTAGTTAGGATATTTCTGATGACTGATGAAGTTGAACATCTTTCCATACATTTGTTTGCCATTTCAGTTCCCTTTTCTGTGTGTGGACTGTCCATTGTAGGAGTTTCAATACATATTTTGGATTATAACACTTTGTCTAGTTTTCGTTTTATAAATACCTTATCCTGATTTTCAACTTCTCTGTTTTAAGAAGTGGCCATAACTTCTGCTTTTCACAATAAAACTTTTCAGGAAAGTGTCATTTTTGTTCATATTCATCTCATTTAATCTTTTCCTTTCTTTTCTTTACAATTACAAAACAGTTACTGGTACATTCCTCTTCTCCATTTTTTCTAATCTTCACTGGTGTTCACTATAATTTATAGTAAATGTGGAAAATACTTTGTCAGGAGTTGGAAATAAAGATGTGCTAGAAATATTTGCATTTTAGAGGAAGCAAAGTAGAGGTGGGTGCTGAGTCTCCAGCTTATACAGCCAGATGGTATGGACTGGGCAATTAAAATTTGAGGCAAGTCCAGATGTATGCGGTAGAATTGGTTTCCTTTGCAGAATGAGACATACAATAGGTATGTTGTTGTCCAGATTCTAGTATCTCTTTCAGAGACCACATTAGTTGAATTTATCTCCTCCGAATCTCCATTTATCTCCCCCAAGTGATGGAATTCTAATAATTCAAAATTGATTATAGAGTTAGTAAACAAATTCCCTGGTAACCTGTTTTTGTGGCCTTTGCTTACTTTTAAGAACAAGTCTGAGGAATAGAGTTCATTTAAATTAATTTACACCTTGGGGATAGTTTTATTTGTGGCATTAGAGAATTCCACTTAAATGGAATTCCTCTTAAATTTATGACTGTGGCTTCTGGGAAGGAAAGAAAAAGCAGCATTTTATAATCCCAACCAGATAGAAGACTTGGGTTATAGCTACTGCTCCTTGAAGGAGTGGAGACTTCTGTTTCTTGAAATGTGAAAAACTGTTCTTTTCAACTTTTCCTGTTTTTGTTTATACTAGACTCGGAATACTGTAATGACTGGGCAAAAGAAATGTGATTATAATCATGTGCATGCCTGTTTAGCATCCATCTAATAATCATGTAGCAGAATGATTTCAGATATTGTTATACATACCATATTATCTTGTGCCTGTTCCATTTGTCTATAATAGAATGTGTGAGCAGTATATTTGACCTTTTATTGAGGCAGGTGGTATAGGTGAATGCTTGCAGGCAGTGCTGTAGAATGAAACACATTAGATTTTGGGGATGGGAATGTCAACTATAATGTCAGGAAGAACTGGGTTCAAATCTGGGTTTTCACAGTCTGTTCCAGTTTGTGACTAGTGGCAAATTATTGCTTTGCAAGTCCATTTCATAGTGTTTATTTATTTTTATTTTTTAAAGATTTATTTTTCTTTATACAAGCACTGGGTATAGTCAGAAGTGTGGGAGGGTGAGAGAATCCACCAGAGCCAGAGCAGGAAACAGAACAGGCAGAAGGACTGAAGTACACTGCTGAGAGGAGCAGCGAGCGGCAGGAAAGGTCTGTGCGCCATGTGGGATCCTCCTCCGGAGGCAGGGGATCGACCCAGTGCTGCAGAGGCTGCGGGTAGCCTTGCAGCCCAGCGCTCAACGCTGCGCAACCAGGGAGGCCTGATTTCATAGTGTTTAAAATAGGCCTAATCTCTTAATTTCCAGTGGTGATGTGAGGATAAGGAATGGTGGGTAAAATCTAGGAAGATGGTTAAAATGATAATACATTTATTATTAATTTCCTATATTTAAAAAAATGTAGTATTTTAAGAATTTTTTCATTAAATAAATCTGTAATCATCTAATTCTTTCCTGATGACTAAATGGGATATTTTTAGCTGAATTTTTAGGCCCTATTAAAACTTGGATGAAATGATAGTTCTTTAAGATATAGAGTAGCCTTTTTTTTTTTTTTTTTTTTTTTTTTAACTAGGGTTTGTTACTGGTAGTATACTGAGAAAAAGGAAAGCTTTTTAAAAAATATATATGACATTCAAGGTTTAGAGAAATGATGATTGTTTAATTGCCAAATTTTAGGCAATTAAGTGGAATGTAGTGTAATCAGTCCTTTAGCTAAAACTTAACAGAGATACTGTGTAAAGACCATGTATGGGGCTTTGGAACCAAACAGGAATATGTTTGAATCATGGGCCTGTTATTTTCTGTTCAAACTTCAACATATTATCTCAACATTTGAGTCACATTTTCCTTGTGATATGAACCTTTTGGGAATTTTAAAAATCAAAGCTTGTGAAATTTCATAGTATAAAACTTCAGGAAATAAAAGTTCTTAATGTATAGAAGATATCATGAGAATACTAATAATAATCGGTTAAATGTATGATGTGATATTAGGGCAAAGATAAATAAAATATAATAGCTTTCCATAAGAAATTCAAAATACTTTTCCAGTAAGAAACAATCAATGTATAACAGGACACATGCTAGAGAAAGCCTGTATATCTATGTAGAATGTTCAAAATCCCAAAAAGGGGGCCTCCCCGGTGGCGCAGCGGTTGAGCGCTGGGTTGCGAAGCTGCCCGCGGCCTCTGCGGCGCCGGTTCGATCCCCGGCTGCTCCCCGGCCACCAGAGGAGGGTCCCACATGGTGCGCAGACCTCTCCTGCCACCCGCTGCTCCCCCCAGCAGTGTACTTCGGTCCCTCTGCCTGCTCTGCTCACCGCTCTGGCTCTGGTGAATTCTCTCATCCTCCCGCGCTTCTGACTGTACCCAGTGCGTGTATAAACAAAAACAAACAAATAAATAAAAACATGCCTCTATAAAAAAAAAAAAAAAAATCCCAAAAAGGATTATCAACTGATGAATTGGGTATAAAAGTGCTAATTTGATAGCAAGAAAGGAGAAAAATATTATTGGCAGTCAAATTCCATGTTTAAAAGGCAGTAAGGCAGAACATTTAATGTAATTTAGAAAATTCCAGAATTTTAATTCTCAAAGTTTATATATAAAATTACTTGGAAAAAGTTTAAGAATACTCTGTTCTGGGCATCTTCTGAGGGAATTTTGATTTAGTACTTGTGTGGACTAGCCCTAAATTTGCTTTTTAAAAATAAGTGCCCAAGTAGTTTTGATGTAAAGGGTTTTCTGACAATCCAATGTATAAGAATCAGACATCATTATAGAAAAGGCTTTACAAGATAATAAAATCATAGAAGATAATAAAACTTAGTGATGTTGTATATAGAAAATGAGGAAGGGCCGACTTTAAGAAAAATTCTTCTATTTCTCTCAAATTACCATTCATAAACAAGTGAGAACTTGTACATAGTGTTCCAGCCGTTCACCCATTTCTAGTCTACTAGGTCAACATTTACCTCATATGATCCAATAAAAATAGTTATAATCACAACAATCACATGTATTAACTAGAAAAGAAATGGAGTAAACACTCTAAATGGCATTGATTCCTTTCCTCACAGAGGAAGCATTGTCATTTTGAATGATTGTGTCACCTCTTTAATAAAAAAGTGTACTGAGCACATTTAGGAGACATAGAAGTCCTCTTGGTTAATCTTTCTCTATTTGTTTTTAATACATGTGTCCTCATTTATACACACACATATGTGTTTGTGTGTGTGTGTGTGTGTGTGTATATATATATATATATATATATATATTCTCTACCTCTCATTCTTTCCTTCTTTTTAAAGAAGGCTCACACTTACTGTACTGATGACTTTCACTCAGAGGAATGCTTTTACTAGCATTTCATTTCTGTGGGTCATTCCCTTTTGAAATGCAAATATACCTGCAAATGGTGATACATTAAAGATTCATTACCAATTCATATATAGGTTGGATGAATATATAAAATTCTTTCCTGTAGGCTATCTAGATAAAGCAACTCCCAACACATGGTGTGGCAAAGATTTACTGAAAAAGTTGTGAAAGGGATCTAGAATTGTTCCTTGTCACGGGCGGGCTGGAAATTGTTAGTCCTCTGTGTAGGGTTTCTAGTGCCATTACCACACAGACCACAGTTGTCACCGAAAACACACAGAAAATGTGCCAACATTTCTAGTTACATAAAAGCAATTTGAAAGTATAGCATATTTTTTTTTTTAAAGCAAACAAAAACCCTATCAGATAAGCAGAAGTGATCAGTATTTATACATTTTCATTGCTATTATAGGAGCATGGAAAATGCTTCCGTAGAATTGATAGGAATGTAAACTGCTCCAAATATTTTAGGGAAAATTTTCACTAGCATCTATTTAAATTTTAATAGGGGTATATCAATGAGAGTTCTACTTTTATGAAATGTTTAAAACTATAAACCAATATAGAGGATTTTATGTATAAAGATATTGAATGCATTATTGTTTGTAGTGGTGGAAAACTGGAAGCATCTTGCATGTCTATTCATAGAAGAATGGTTAAACTATGTAAATAGTAATCTAGTAAAAGGATGGATTGGATCTGTTTGTATTTATTCAAAGGAATATTGATGGTCAGGTGTAGAAAATTTTGATCTTTGAGATAAATGAGGTTTTTTGAAAAACAGCTACCCAGCTCTCATAACTTCAGAATTTTGAGATTGAGCTTCATATGTATACTATCAGTACTTTTATGCAACTGTATATTGCTGCATTTCATATGAAAAGGTGTAATTTTGAAGATAAGTTTTGGTAAGAAAGGTACATCTTCTGCTGATAGAATTCAATATACACAGCCTGTTACAGCTGACACACATATACACAATTTAGATGGAAGTTTGAATATCAACATTTGACAACTTATTTTTGGCATGCACATTTGATGGTGCCAAGCTTTAGAAATAAACTATTGATCAGTTAGTTGCAATGTGTATTTTTCTTTAAAATTATTTTGTACAAAAACAGGGGAGTATTGCCAAGAGATTTGAAATTTTGAACAGAAATTCCAGGAAGCCACAAGTCTCTTGGTAAAGTATGAGTCACAGGGAAGGAATCTATCACTATCTAGACAAAGCTTTTCTCTAAAAACATAAGCAGGGCAGTAGGTCATAAGCAGTCGATTACTTTATTTCTAATGACATAAGTAAATATTAACAGGACTACTCCTTTCAGAATAATTGATGACTAGTTAAAAAGAAATAATTATACATTTATTATTGCGTTTTAAGGGGTTGATTTTATGCTCCTCTTGTTTTATCACCTTTTTCTCTGAGGTAAATCTTTAGAGAATATTTTCTGGGAAATCAAAGTGAATGGCTTTGTAACGAGGAGTTATTTTTACATCCAGCAATGGGAAAGAAGATAATGCACACTGAGAAATTATCATTTCCATTATTTAATTTTATGACTAAATCAGAACTCATTTTCACAAAATTCCAATGATAATAATTTAATCACATTAATTTTGGTTGACTATCTTGTCACCCTTTACATGTAAGTTTTATATATGTATTTGTGCATCACCATTTTGTAGGGAAAGATATTGAGAAGAGAGTAAACCAGAGAAAGTCCTGCCCTCATGGAACTTCTATCTGTGTGTGTGTGTGTGTGTGTGTGTGTGTGTGTGTATATATATATATATATATATATATATATAAAGTGACACCTGTGTTCAGACTCAAGAACATGATTTCTGAATTTATGCCTTCTATTAATAATGTTTCTATCTAGCTAATGCTTGAGATTTTATGTCATAATAAACATAATTGGTTATCTAGAATTTTCACATGTTTGATACTATCTCACTTAATCATTTTATCTGACTAATTGCTTTTCTCTTGTATTAAGTTATTTTTTATTGAAGTAAAGTTGGTTCATAACACTGCATATGTTTCAGGGATGTATGTTCTTTCACCTTCAGATGTATGGTACAACACAAAATCTACCATAACAACTCCAGTAATCTCCACCATAGTACATTGTATCTTCACCACCCATTACTCCCCATCCGCCCACCTTCTCCCTCTGCTAGCCTCAGTTCTGTAGTCTGATCTCAAGGGTTTATTTTGGTTTAGTGTTGTCTGTTCCTTTCCTTTGCCTCTATATACTCCATGTATGAGTGGAATTTGTCATCTTCTGACTTATTTTACTTAGCATAATCCCTGTCAGTTCCATCTATACTTCGCATTCTTTTTTACAGTTGAGTAGTATTCAGGTGGGTGTGCTTAAGTGCGTATAGTATGTGTGTGTATAATATATGTATTTCATTGTGGGTAGGTAGGTAGGTGGGTAAGGTATAGATATATAGGTTTCTATCTATCATATCTTTTTCTAATGTTACTTCACTGATTCAATCAAGCACTTAATGAAAATGACACAGAAGTAACAAGAAATATAAGGCAATTCCTAATTTCCTCAATTCCTTCCTTATTCACAATGAAGATGGAGGTAGAAAATGTTAATATTTGGGTGTATTAAAAAGTGCAATAAAATGTCAGTGTACATTTTAGTTCCATTGTTTTGCTAAGAATAAAACACATGAGCATGTACAAGTTGTGAAATACAAAATATGCACTTCCTTCGGTTTGACATAAAGTTAAATGCTTCCTTACTTTCACTTAAAATTGCTATTGTACAACATAAAGAAGAATGGTGAAAGTTTAGGTCAATAATTTAAATATTTAAATTAAATTTCCACATTCTAAAATATTTATATTAAAATAAACACTAATTCTAGACAGGAAACACTATGGAAGGAAGAAAACAACCTCATATTTTAATACCTTTAGTGAAGAAGTGATGCTGCATTTTTATATTTTACTACACCCAAAAATTATTTAAATGGATTGGGGTAAAGGAAGTATAAAGTTCATATTTTCCCCATAACACTCATCGAGAAGGGGCATAGCTTGTATTTGAGTCTAAATGTAGTCAATTTCAATGCTTGTAACCATTATATTAACCACTGTAGTAAATAAAACAGTGTTCTTATGATGATGGGTTGGATCAGAATGAAGAGAAGGAAGTGGTCATAGCTTATAAAGGAGGATGCTTCTGTTTTTCTCTTAACAACATGGATACAAAACTAACACTAGACAAATGTTATTAGGGGATCTATTGGCCTTCACTTTGACCATTCCATGTGACTGCTACAATTGGGCCAGTGGCAGGAAGGAGGGTTTTCATTTCAAAACCACTTCTTGTTCTCAAACCCACATCTTACAGCCTATCTTCTCATTATGATTGTAAGGAATTTAGGTTCCAAAAGATGATTATGGTTTTATATGCCAGATCATTTTTGTAATCCCATATGATACTATATAATACTGCCTGAATATTAATATATGCAGATAGTAAATATAAAACGGAAACTTTAGGATACTTGGATTTCCTTTCCTTCACTCTCCATTGGAGGAGTCCAATCTGAACTTCTACCCACCACTACTCTTTTGCCTATAATGGTAAGGGGCAATGTATGGTATATCATAAATAAAAGTGGCCACATTAATTGGAACTCTTAAAAATCTGGATGCTTTTTTCCATCAGTGAATTCACTACCTGCACTGAAAGTATATAAGAAGATACTAGAAATTTAAGTTATTGGAAAATGTCCCTACACTGACAGCTTGAACCATGTCTCTTTCCTTTCCAAGATGTGGCATATTTCAAGCATTAAATTAAGACCAGGAATTGGGTAGCTACACAGCTAGTAAGGCAATATCTTGGCCATCATACAATTTTTATTACCTAAATTGCCATTAATTGGAATATGCTTCTTTTGTTTGCTGTGGCAGCTATAGACTATTACTCATTGTTTCCTATGTATTAATTATGGGATACCTATTTGGGAAACATTTTACTGAACTGAACTCTATAAAAATCCTTCTGTTTACAAAATGTTTTGTTATGTATAGATAGATACTGTGATGATTGAACTGCTTTTACCCCAAGTATTGCTATCTGTTATTTTTCTTTATTTGTAATTCTGACATTATTTTACACCATAAAATTATAGCTTCAGATTAATCTTCAAAATCTAATATATAATTGATCATGTATAATTGGGAAAATAATAAAATGCTTTACCCTACCCTTTTTCTCTTGATAATGCCAGTGTGCTGTAATATTAGACTCTCTGATAAAGGCTAAAGCTGACTGGTGTTGATGAAGCACTTTTTGTTATTTTCATCTCTTAAAAATCATATGAAACAGATATTGTCAAAGATACCGCAGCTGAGTTTATCTGTTATATTCCAGCATCTTTTATACAGAGAGCATTATACTTTAAGTCAAATAGATACAGTTGAAAACAACATGATTTGCTTAATGTCAAAGTAATTTTGATTTGTAGTATCCAATATGAGAAACAATAAATCACAGACATATTCCGTCCAATTGGATCAAATTATAAGGTAAACTTTAATTTTAGATGAGGATGCTATATTCATTCTTTTTCTAAAACTCACATACCAGCTCTACACAAATATTTGAATATTGGCCTCAATCCAGGAAGAAAAAAGCAAAGCAAAACAACAACAAATAACAAGAAAAGTTTATAAAATGAGTCTATATTATGCTATACTTGCTGCCTTGTAATTGTAAACCACATTAATGCATGTGCCTATGTGTGAATACTAACTTTTATTTTTCTCAAATGACAAGTTACAAGAAATATCTCTGCAAGGCAGTTAACTCTTTCCGGCAGAGTCAGGCTATCGAGGCAGCTAGTGGAACTAAAGCATTTGGCCTGAGGCCTAGTGCTATTGGTAAACCACAATTTCTTGCACTGCCACTATAATTTAAATTAAGTAGAAGCCAGGCTTATAAACTCACATTATGACCCAAACTTTATGGCCCTTTTATATCTCCTGGGTTCTGATCACAATGAAACTTTCTCCATCTGAAGCAATTTAATACAAACATTCCTTTGGCAGACTATAAAATGTGATTTTTCAGTCAACCTTTTATAGGTATGTTGGGTGCATATTGTGTGCCCAGTTGGAAAAGGAAAAAAAAAAAAAGAAACAATGACAATGTAAGCATTGAAACATATGTGTTGTGCTCCTGTAAAACAGATTTGCACATAAAAAAACTAAGATCTTCCAAGCCCAATTTTTGTTTTTCTCTGCAGACTGCAGATGAACAAAATTTCAGTTGAAGATCTTCATTTGTTAAAGAGCAGTGTGGAAAAGCTCAACAGTTAGTACAGTTAGTATTTGTCTAGCATTGAGGTTTTTTTTTTTTTTTTTTTTTTTTTTTGGTATCCTGTGTCCCTTGTAGTCCCAACCAAACTTTTCTCTAATTCAGTTTCCTATGAAAAAGCCTAAAATGATAAACAATAACTCAAGTATTAAGTTTAATAAAGGACAAGAAAATAGCATAGATGTCACCTCATAATTTTAATAAAAGAAACTAAAAATTATGCCAGATGTTTTTAAGAAACTTGTGCCCTTAAAAATATACTGGGAAAAATAGATGATTGAAAATAAGTTGTAAAGATATCGTGGAGACAGGTGCAAGATTTCAGCAGGAAGAATTTGTCTAGAAAGAAATGTATTGGTTCCATATTTACTGCATAAGCACCCAGATATATGCATTAATGATGAAACCTTTGGAAATTTAAGGCATTAAATGTAATGACCTCTTGGTTTTAGAGTAGTTACATGAAAATGCCACCATGAACTACATGTTTTCAAATAATATATTTCAAGTGATTCCTAATGGCTACAGAAATGTAATTGCTGGTCAATTCAACTTGTTCTCACCAATTCTTTCCCTACTTTCTCACAAAGATGAGAATGTAAAGAGACAGATTGTATTTGCATGTGTGATAAAGATAATGAATCGCTCTGAAACTAAAATTGGGAGGCAAAGGCAACAATTACAGTGATTGGAGCACTTACTTGAATTCAGTGCTTAGGATATTTTTAAAATGAAGAGTCACTACAGGGAAAAAATAAAGTTTAAAAATGAGTAGTTTAAAATTTATTTATTTATTTATTTTTTTAATTTTCTAGAGGCATGTCTTATTTATTTATTTATTTATTTATTTATTTATTATTATTTGTTTGTTTGGTTTATACAAGCACTGGGTACAATCAGAAGCGCGAGAGGGTGAGATAATTCACCAGAGCCAGAGTGGGGAACAGAACAGGCAGAAGGACCGAAGTACACTGCTGAGGGGAGCAGCGGGCGGCAGGAGAGGTCTGCGCACCATGTGGGACCCTCCTCCGGTGGCCGGGGAGCAGCCGGGGATCGAACTGGCGCCGCAGAGGCCGCGGGCAGCTTCGCAACCCAGCGCTCAACCGCTGCGCCACCGGGGAGGCCCCAGTAGTTTAAAATTTAAAGGAAACAACTTAAGAGGTGAACAGGTTTGTCCAGTAGCAGATGAACAATGTGTCCATTGCCCAGGGAAAGAAAAGGCGGACTGCTGATATGTAGATAAACCGGGTTCCATTCTAAATTTGACCTGTTAAATACATTTGTAAGCTCTTTGTTCCATTTGTCTTCTACTGTAGCTAACACCACCACCAATGACCTTTCTACACTTTCAGTGATAAAGTATGTGTTCACAACTGCACCCAGTGACAATAGACACAAACTCTAGGAGGTTGGATGAGAGCCCCTTGCTGACTGACCTTTAATAGTGCCCAATTGTGGAGTCATGCAAGCTTGGTCTATGGTAAGTGTTGCTAATATGCCAGCATTGCAATGCTATTTATAAAATTACAGCTGTATTAAAAAAAAAAAAAAAAAAAACAACTTGTATTTCTTTTAGGCCAAAAAAAAACCCCTCAAAAATATATTCACTTTTTTGTTTCCTCATGTGTCTGAAAGAAGAAAATGGACAGGAAAGACAGTAAGAATGGCTACAATGAAAAGCTACATGACTAAAGTTGAATGAACATTTCCACAAGCAATTAAGATCTTTTGTAGTATTGTGTTGTAAAAATCTAAATTATTATAGTATAACATTGTTAGTCTATGATTTCCTGAATCGCTTTCCTTAGTTATCAAATCTATTTAAATATCATATTCTACATCCTGTCAATTGAAATTTACAGGCTGGTAGCTACATATTGAAAATGAGTCCTGATTTTCCAACTGTATTGCATATGTACTCTGATTTCCTTTTTAACAAGAAACATTTTAGTTTTCACAGGTCTTTTTTTTTTTTAACTCAGAAATTATCCAAATGCTATAAAGTCCAAGGTAATTAGCCTTTGCTTTTTCCAAAAAACAATTTTGATGAAAATTTTTTTTTTTCATAATGGTGCTCCTAAAATGGCTTCTCTACAGTGCTCCCAATTGATACTTAATGTTGTGTTTCGTGATGAAAACATGAATTGTTGCAATTCCATAAAATAATTAGTTTGAAAAATACCCACAGCACTCAAAATTGATTTACAAGAAAATATCTACTCTTTCCATCTTCAAGTTACATAAGAAAGAAATACCTTGGCACTGGAATTCAATTTGCCAACAAAATGGAAAAGCCAAATAAAATTGAAAAGTAAGTCAATAGACTTTTTTTTCTCCCAGTATGAGTATTTCCAAAAAGCACCACTTGGGGAACTGTGTAATTTCAAAAGTATTTTCCAGTGGGACAAATTCCCTCCTCCCAATTGGTATAGCTTTTAGTTTTATAGGTTACTAAAAGTGGCTGGCCCTTAAATTAAATATCAGTGTGTCTTCATATGTGGATATTACTTCTCAGAATTTAATCCAATTTTCATCAAATTAATGCCTTGACTGAAATTGTTGTATTAGAATAGTACATTTTAATAAAATAGCCTTCAAAATAGTAAATAAAGTACATAAATTGAAAAAAATACCAACATAAGGACAGCTATAGATTTGATGTGGAGTCTTAAACATGGCACATACTTCTTAGAGATTCACTTTTGCTCTGTTCTCATCCACACTGATGGCTATTGACAACATAATCCAAGATTTTAAAGTATCCATTAGAATGATAACTGAAATGGTATAATGTTTTCATTATATTGCTAGGTACTTTCTTTTTATGTGATGTGTTTTCTTACAAGTAGTGCCTAAAAGGATCAAGAAAAAAAATTAGTGTATTTAGGTAGAGATTCCCAGAAAAAGTTGACTTGAATAAGAGAATGGGTTATAGGATAATTGCTTCCTAGATAGGTTTCCTTTGTCATAGTAATAGCAGGCTTTTTGTTGTTTTCAGGTTATTTTATACTTTCCATATAATAATTAAAATTTTTAATCTTGCCACAAAAGAAATATAAATTCTCAAATTTAGACTAAAGAAAAATATCAATATGAAAGTGTTCATAAACATTTTGCTTTTAATAAAAATGAATTTAGATTTAGTTCATTTTACTCAATGCATTATGCTAAAAAACTTTAAGTTATATCTGTTTTTCTTTGGACTGCTTTTAAACCCATGCTATTTTTATCTCCAAGATATAAACAAATGTTAAAATTTTGGAATAAAAATTCAGATTTTTTTGGGAAGCAAATTATATTTTAACATAATTGTTATCATAATTGACATGTTTTATAACTTCTCAAAGCTGAAATACTTTATATTTTTTCTGTGGTATTCACTTACAACTGACTTTTAAGGTTTGGTCTTTCCTTAAATTTCATATTTTTGGAACTCTCCACTATTGGACATATGTTTTCCTATGATTAATAATATAAGTTACATAATTAGAATCATAAATATTTGTAAACATTTAAAAAACTATATGCTTTATGACCAAGTACACTTCAGATTGCTTGGGATTGTTTCTTGTTTGAAGTATTGAAAAATAAATTAGCCTAATATATTTGATTTAGACTTTTTCCACTTCCACTTCCACTAGAAGTTTCTTCTTTGATTATCTTAAATTGTTTTTACCTCTTTTGAGATATTTGACCATATTTTACAATACTTAGTGTAAATTTTGAAAAGCATTTTCCACAGAGCTATTTCACCTAAATTTTAAACTTTTTTAGTTCATATTATGTAGCAAAATACTGTAATATTTTAAATATCTTCTTTCCAATTTTATGAGTTTTAGCGATATGCTTTATTAAGTTAAAGTAGTAATAATTACATTGAAATTTAGGAAAAATTTCCTTAACTCCTTTAATAATTTCGTGTTTACAAATTCTAAGTGTCTGTGGCTGAGTACACAGAGCAGTTTCTGTCAGTGATTGAGTGGTGACTGTTAATGTCTTATTCTAAGTAATGGAGGACAACTATTGGTAGTTATTACAGAGCTCCCTCTGATCAGAATTATCATGTAGGTCTTCCATTAAAAGAAACAGAATATGGCTGTGTCTGGAGGTCTCAGTTCATTCACGCATCCATGAGGGGAATATAATCAATTTATTCAGTGCTTAATATCTTTGGGAAGGATAAATATTAGGTTGCTCTGTTAAAATTCCAGGGCCAAGATGTTTGTTTCTTGTGTAACTAAAGAATGGAAAGAGTGGATACAATTTTACTGAGAATGTTGGTAACTTTCTAACCAGGAAATCAATGAGACCTTAACTAATCATGACTTCAGCTTAACTAACCAGTTAATTATCATCAAACATTTTTTTGAGCGCCTTCTATGTACCATGTATTAAGGCCTTTGTTGGGAATACTAGAGTGAAGAAAATGTAATCTTTAGTTTCGGAAGCTCATAGTCCAATGGAGGGGATAAATGTATATCATGGCAATGTAGTGAGATATGTGACAATATGGAATAATTGCAAAAGACTGTGGAGGCCTCCCACCCCCCGCCCAGTATTCCACTTCTTGGAGAACTCACACAGTCACAGAGGAATTTATAGAAGCAATAGTAAACTTTAGATTCGATTAAGAGTCATTCACCAAGTGAAAATTTAAGCTTAGCACTTTCAGAAGGAGACACCAAATATTGGGTGTGCACTCAGGCTATAGTGGGAGGTATAGTAGATTTTATATTTGGAAGATTATGTAAGAGTCAGATTCCAGCATTTGTAGTCGATCACATGGATGAAGGCAAGACAAAAAGACTGAGTCATTAACAGTAGCTTCAGATTCTTATCAAGAATGTTGAGTCTAAGGCCTGAACTTTGATTTCTTCTTTGTCAAGTCCCTAGAAAAAAAGGGTGTCTGGCATCTATTAAGTGTGCATTATATAATAGTTAATAGTCTAGACTATTATCTAAAGACAAGATATCACAATGTGTATTAAGCAGTTTGCATTATCTGATGTTTCAAACCTCAAATAGAGAAACCAACATCCTTGATTTTAGAATAATTCTCATAAATTTAATTATACTCATCATCCATATCATACCATAATAAATTATTCTTTCTTCAAGTGAATCAATAAAAGGTTTTGAAGATTTCATTATACTATATATTGCTATGATCTTATAAAGAGCTTTTATAAACTTGACTAGCTCTTCAATATTTCCATGAAGTAATAAGTTGCATACAGTGTTCCCAGTGTTAATGAAGATCTTGGAAGTCAATGGTAACAACAGTAAAAATGGGATATTTTTGTTAATTCTCTGTTTCTGGAATCCCAAGTAAATAGAATAGTAATGTAAGTACAAATCTTTATCCTGCCTATCCTTCCTTATGAGAATTGTATTAAAAAAAAAAAAAAAAAAAAGGATAAATGGGGCCTCCCCAGTGGCGCAGCAGTTGAGTGCTGGGTTACAAAGCTGCCTGCAGGCTCTGCAGTGCTAGTTGGATCCCTGGCCGCTGGGTGAGGGTCCCACATGGTGCGCAGACCTCTCCTGCTGCCCACTGCTCCCCTCAGCAGTGTACCTCCTCAGTCTGCCTGTTCTGTTCCCCGCTCTGGTGAATTCTCTCACCCTCCTGCACTTCTGACTGCTGTACCAGTGTTTGTATAAATAAATAAATAAATCTTTTTAAAAAAGGATAAATATGTTATTTAAATAATCAAAATTTTTGTACATATATGTGGATCAAGTTTCCTCATTGATAATACAGTAAGAGTAAGTACTTCAGAATGAAGTTGATGAAAAATCAACTGAATCATAAAAAATAGAACTTCTATTGTTTTGTGCCGTATGTATATTATCAACTTTGTTGAAAAAAATGGTGAATATATACTAACTATAGTTGCATTCATTTACATATTAGAGATATCATCATTCCTTGATTCAGCGTATAAAATGAAAATATATCTGTTATCTCAGCATAAATTTACAATTTTTTTTAAGATGCCAGGGAGTAAGTAGAGAACAAAAGGGGTGGCATGAAAGGAGTGACTGACCTACAAAGGAGACAGTTTGTTTATTTTAATTAGGTGGTGACAAGAATAATTTTATTTTGAATTAGCAAGAAGTTATGAGGTTATTTTGAAATTTATCCTTGTCCCACTTCCCAAATCATGGGTCTTCACTGCCCTTTACAAAACCACAGGTTTGTACCTAGTGAAGTACAATTTATTTTGGATTTATCGTTAATCATTTTTAATCTAAAAGAGAAGGATTAAGTAATATGCACATTTTAAATAAAATTTTATTTAAAACAGGCTAACTTGCATGTTACTAAATCAGGAAAGATACAAATACATAGCTGTGGCATATATGAACAAAACTGTCTGTTTCCTGAGTGGATATGCAACTGTTCAAGTTGTAGCTCACGGTGCTAAATAATGTTCGTGAAAAATCTCTAAGTTAATTGCAAACCATGCTTAGATTTATTAGTATTTTGAGCCCAAGAGAAGGGAGGGACACCATGTACTCAACTCATCTGTCAAATAGAAAAGTACATAAGAGAATTCTGGTAGTATATACAGGAGTGAGGATTTGGAACAGGCAGCCAAAAGTGTAAAACCTAAAGGAGATTTGGAGAAATTGACTATGACTTAATTTTACATTTAAAGTCATTAGTGGAGTGCAAATGTCAGTGATAGGATATAAAATGGAAAATAGAACTTCTTTTACTTTATGTGGCTTTTTAGAGGTCATGTCTGAGAGAAGCTTATACTACATTTTTTTGGTGTACAAAATGAGTTGTACTACAAATTTGCAAATGGAATTTTGCCAGTTTTTACTTTAAAAATTCCCAATTAAGTTGACTAAATAGTATAATACCTCAACCACATCTGCAGCAGGGACTCAAGTCACCATTTAAGAGTATATATGATAACTGAAAGTAATTTTAAATAGACTTTAACCCAAATTCATTAATGTTGATAAAGTACATAATCAGCTGCAAGTATAAGACATAAGAAAGAATGGTACTTTTTCATATAAATACATACTGCATTTACACAAATCCACAGATATGGGCATTGAAATGTGCTCATTCTGAGTTTTTAGATCATAGAATCTTTCAACTACAGATTGTCACCTGGGATGAGCTAATCTAGTATTCTGGCTGTTTTAGGGACAGAGTTACTGATTGTGTTCTATACATTTCTCCTGGGATGAAGATCCAATAAATCATCCCCATCACTGCTATTTCATTCTTACAACTACAAAGAACTCATTTCCAAATCAAGCTTATTATAGATTGGCTACCCAATTTAAAAAGTGAATATTTGGACTTTCAATGCGTGTATAAGAATATTTCAAAGACAAGTAAAATATGTATAACTCAAAGGAAGAAAATCAAAGCCCCCCCAAAAAAACCTTTTTGGAATTTTTGAGCCATGTATATCTAATTTTGTGCAATAGATTTAGATATATTAATAAAAATTTTCACATATGGCAATAGGAAACAGAACAAGGTAACAGCTAATATTTATAAAAATGATATTCTAGACAGTCTTACTAGCTCCTTGGATAAACCAGATTATTTACCCTCAGAAAAGTATGTGAAAGAAACTAATGTACTTTATATAATTGGAGATATTGTGACTTTGGAATAACTCAAATTACCACATTTGTAGAGTAGTACCCAATTTTTAATTCAGTCCCTGTGGGCCCAAAACTCCAGCTTTGATCACGCTAATTTACTACCTCTGGTACCCCAACCTCAAGGGATTTGGGGAGGAATCAATTATGTTACTCCTATTTAGTCCATAGGGTAAAGCCTCTTGCATTATAAATGCTCCATAAATATTAATTTATGAGATTATGGTAATGATGTGATGATTAGAGTGTGCGATCCCTTATGAATTTTATTTTTGGATAGTGTGACTTATAACCCTAGAGATCTCAAGAGTACATATTGGTGGCATCTAGCAATAACTTTAATTTTCTCCTCCCATCACTGTAAGGCTCTGCCATTTGTTAATGGGTCAACATTATTTATGGAGCATATATGTTAGGTGAAAAGGATACTTGGTGAAAATGTTTTGCGTGGTAGTTTATATTTGCCTTGATAAATATGAAAAAACTACTTTCATAAAAGATTTAATATTTAAAAATCAACATGAAAAAAATTGTAAAATAATATATTGTCAGTTGCACATATAAAATACAACTCCCTTGTACTGCTTTCTGGCATCATATATATAGTACTTAAATCTGCAGAATGGTTTATAGTTTATAGAATATGCTAACATCCATAATTTCAGTTGACCCTCTTCCCCCACCATCTTTACCTATTTAAATCTCTGCTTAGTTACAGACACGTCTTAAGTTGTTTCTAGGTAACTATTGTAAATTCCATATTGTACTTATCTTCAACCTTTTCAAAATCAGATTACTTTCCTTCTGAAACTCTTCCATCTACTTTCTGTCTTTGCAAAATGATGGTAGACAGTATATTTCTATTACCCTATAGAGATTAGATATGCCATTATTTGGAATGCAGATGACATTTAATTTACCTTTGTATCTTGACACTTAATAGAATCTGGCCTCATAGTATATACTCAGTAATGTTTGTTGAATAAATATATCCCAGTTTTGTACAAGAAGAAATTGAGAAAAATAGACTTCAAAATGCAGACAGAAAATAAGAGTAGACTCTCAGATTTATTAAGAAAATGTATCTTAAACACATTCATGTCAACATCTAACATATCTTCCATTGCTACCACACCTGTTCTGTGTGTTTTGTTGAAATGTCCATCAGAAAGCTATGCCAGTGGGCCTCCCCCGTGGCACAGCGGTTGAGCGCTGGGTTGCGAAGCTGCCTGCGGCCTCTGCAGCGCCGGTTCGATCCCCGACTGCTCCCCAGCCACCGGAGGAGGGTCCAACATGGCGCACAGATCTCTCCTGCCGCCCGCTGCTCCCCTCAGCAGTGTACTTCGGTCCTTCTGCCTGCTCTGCTCCCCGCTCTGGCTCTGGTGAATTCTCTCACCCTCCCGCGCTTCTGACTGTACCCAGTGCATTTGTAAACAAAACAAACAAACAAACAAATAAATAAAAAACATGCCTCTATTAAAAAAAAAAGAAAGAAAGCTATGCCAGTACTGCTTATAGTCTTGATAGAAATCACTTACCACAATGTTTCAAGACTTTAGAGAAATGGGAAATATAGCTAAGTCTTTAATACTTTGAGATTCCATTTTAAATGGAAATAGACTTAATAGAGTGACTTGTCTTCAAATATTTACACACATCTCTACTTAAAAGCACCGTGTTGTATTACAGATAATAAGAACCACAGAAGATACACCTTAATAAATTTAGAGGAAAACAATGAGATTTACTTTGGTATTGACCATGAGAAATGTCAAATTCCTGTTTTGCTAAAGGCAAAGCAGCCAGATTTTTCCTGAAACTCTGCTGAGCTTTACGCCCCAATGGGAATGTGAATTATAGTTAAGAGTTTCTATAACTGGGTTTAATCCCTCACCAGAGGTTTTTGTTCTTGTTTTTGCTTTAACTTCACCTCAAGCAGGGTATCTATTAATTCCTCCCCCTAATGGAATAGGTTGAATTCTGCCCTGGGATGTGTAGAAATACAAATCCTGACTTAAAATTTTCTTAGCTTTATTCATACTTTAATGAAAGAAGTATTTCTAGGTAATTAAGTTTTTCTTAATCAAAAGCAAATACAATGTCTTATTCCAGTGTTCCACATTTCTGGATATTTTCTATATCCCATCAATGTCCCAGAAAACTAACAAAATCTTTTTAAATAACTTGTGGCTTCAGGTCCAAAATTTACAGCTTGGTCTTTTTGAGTTGTTATATCAAATGTCTTATAATGACTTCTGGGATTCAAAAAAAATTAGTCTGAATCCCATCTTATGTGCTTGAGAACCTTGTGTCATTCCTAATATCTCTGGGGGTTTTTGTGGAGATGGTTGATTCGTGTTTGTACAGGTCTTTCCTACTGACTTCCTCTACCTGCTGAAATATTATAGTTATAGATCAGCCAGTCACTGAAAATTTTTTATGCTATTTTCTCATTCTTTGATCTGTACAAATAATAGTCATTTCACTTCTCCCCGAACTATTGTTCATGTACGAAATGTATCTCACACTCAGACTTGGGATGGTAGAATTTATTGTATACCACTACATAGCATAACAGTAAATAATGCACATTAGATATTCACTTTCAAAAAACTCTAGTCTCTGTCAATGAGCTTCTGGGAATTCCTCCCTCTGTGTTTCTCAAAATCTATCTGTAGTTGTTCAATTTTATGTGTCAACTTGACTAGGCTCTGGTGCTTAGTCATTTGGTCAAACACTAGTCCAAATATAATTGTGAATGTATTTTGTAAATGTGATTTGTATTTACAGTTAGCTTTAAGGGTGATTACCCTTGATTATCAGGGTGAGTCCCATTCAATTAGTTATAGCCTTAAGAGTGACAACATGTTTCTTGGAGGTGAAATTTTGCCTCACGACAAAAGCATAGAAATACTGCCTTAGTTTCTACCCTTCTGGTCTGTCCTACTGATTTTGGACTCAGGACTCAACTTCAATTCTTACCTGAATTTCTAACATACAGGTGTTGTAATGAGCAGTCCCACAACCATGTGAGAGAGATTCTTAAAATCTCTTTGTATATGTATGTGTTCTATTTGTTCTGGTTCTCTCTTGAACTCCGATCATTACATTCTTTTACAGCTCTTTCACCAACTCAGGTTTCACTATAGTATATAATGGTTTTCTAATTCCTGTTCTGTTCTTTGATTATACTTGCATGGCAAAAAGATCATTATTGCTTTCTGTTTGCAATTGAAACATTAAGTGTTGGGCCTAGATGTTTTATTGACACAATAATTGGCAGAAATTTTTATATTTTCTTTTTTTGTCTTAGTTGTCTCCGAGCTTGCTATAGATCTATGAAGCTTGTTTATCTATGACTTGAATTATACCACCTTCCTCAAAAGGTAAATTTATACACAATTTTAAATTTAAGTAATTTTACTTTTAGTGCATAAATAGTTTCTATTAAAAAGTCATTATAAAGTGACAAAGCCCAGTGTCTTATCCTTCCTTAGTCCTGATTTGTTATTTCTTCTTCCAAAACAAGAAATGTTTTTGAAGTTTATTGAACATACACACACATATATATGAATGTATATAACTATATATGAAAAAGCATAGGATCTGTAATCAGGTAGATAAGAGATTAATTATAATTTTCTCATTTGAAATCTTGGCAAGGTTACTTAATTTTTATGCACATTTTTCTGCATATGCCAAATGGAGATAGTAGAGGAGTATTTATAGAGGCATTAGGTAAATTGAGTAGCATTAAGTAAAATATCATATGTAAAGTGACTTGCCCATTTCTAAGTAGATAATTAACAGATTTTATTTTACTTTTTTGTCCACCTATGAAATTATTGTGATATAGGGAAAGAGGTGCAGCTCAGTGATACTCTTTCCTGGCCACGTTTCATTATTATGAAAATATATAGTACAGACAAGTATAATAAAACCCTGTATCAGTTTCAGTAATAACCAACATTCTATTATTCTTGCTTGTGCTCTACCTCCCTGCACTTTCTCTGTACCAAATAGATGAGGGGGGAATAAGATAGTCATGGTTCTGTAAATAAAATGTATCTCCAATAAAATGCACTAATCTTAGCTGTACATTTTATCCATTTTGAGAAATGGATAAACTCACAGCATCCACACCCCTACTTTGATGTAGGATATTTCTTCGAGTGCCTTCTTAGTCCTTCCAAACAAAATTTTCTCTGTAACTCCCACACTCAGGCTCCTAACCACTAATCTTAGAATTCTAACAAGTTCATAGTGAAATCCTTTCTGAATCTTACTCTTTTAAATATTATTTGGATTCCTGGGATCATTGTATTTTTGTGAACATTTTTGAAGTAGCTTATCGATTTCTTTTTTTAAAAACTGAGAATGCTATGGTGATGGCTCATGGGTGACTTGGTATGGGGATTTCACTGGCACTATACCTGAGAGGAAAAAATCAAACATTATACAAAAAATGAACAATGATGTAAATATGTGCGCGTGCACACACACACATATAAAGATGTGTTAAAGTGAATCTATAGATCATTTTGGAAAAAATCTGATCTTAATGTTTAATTTTTCACTATATAAACTTGCCATGTTAATCCCTCAGCATTATTTTTAGTTTTCAGTATAAAAGGTATAAGTGCCATTTTAAAATTTCATTCCTAAGTATTTGCTTTTTGATGTGTCTATAGTTTTTGTTTCTTCTTCGTCACTTACTGTGATGTATCACTATAATGATCACATTGTGATGTATCACAAAAAACATTGTTTTTTAGTAATGTTACAGATGTTTATTATTATTTTTTTACATCATTGTTCATTTTTAAACAATATTTGCTTCCCCCTACCCCCTCAGGTGTAGTCCCCATAGAGTTTCCTTCACTAATGCACCTGTGCACCATCACTTCAGTCCCCTGTGCTCCTCCCTCCCTCTGATCCCTCTCCCTCCTCCTCCCTTGCAAGATGTCTCTGATTTAATTGTCTGTTTTTGTTTTGTTGTATTTGACATGTTAGTTGTATTCTACTTGAAAACAGATGGACATCTTATCTAGACTAATGTTTTTAATGAAGAATTTGACATAATATCTGAACTGTCTTGAAGTAAGTATGAGATATTTCGGGTGATAAAATAGGGAGAGGAATATTTTAAATTGTGAAAGGATCCCGTGGGATGGTTTAGAGGTATGAAACCTCTGGAGAACAGAAAGAATTTTTGGATGATAAAGAAGAGAGAGGAGAATGATGAGAGATAAGAAAGTAGAGACCTTTGAGGGCTTTTAATGCCATGTTAAAGAGTTTGAACTTTTCTTAAGGACTCTGGGGATTTATCAAAGTGACTTCATCAGATTTGACTTTTATAAAGATCACTCTACTTGCTGAGTAGGGCATAGATTGGAGGGTGAAAAGATTGCAGAAAAGGAAATTGGTTTATAGGTATTTTCAGTAACTCAGGAAGGAGATGATGGAGACTGGGTCTAAAGAAGTTGAGATGATAACTGGACAGGAAATGAAATTTGGAAATACTGAATACAAATCATAGCATCTGGAATATTAGGGAGAGAAAGGAAATACAAATTATTTAAGCAATGCCATGGAATAATTGAAATTATGTTGCCCAAACCAAGGTAATTGAAATATAAATTGCTTTACATATGAAAATATAGTATCTTCACTTTTCTTGATCCTTAGCTGCCACACTCTGAAAATACCTATGTGCCCTTTGGGTCTAAATAAGATGATCTATCACATATATACATATGCTTTTTTTTTTGTACACACATATATATCCATATATGTAAAGCCTTTGTGGTAGTAATTTAGAATTGGGAATGGCAGTTACAAACTAGAATCTGGCTCCAATTTAATATACAATTATAATGGAAAATAATTTTGAGACATTAAAAACAAAAATAAAATTTGTGTAATGTGAAATCAAGCAAGAATACCCAAGGAAAAATTAGCCAACACAGTTTTGCCGATCTCATTCCATGGATTGAGAGGAAATTGAAGTATAGAGACAGATTCTAGTCCCAGTCTGCTAAAACCAACTAATGTAATGTTAAACAGGTGACACTGATTCATTGAACATAATTGTTCTATCCCCAAGGTAATGAGTTTAGACTAAATGATTTTTGAGACTAACTCCTATTTTAAAAAATTCCACTGAGGGTATTTTAATAAAGGGATTTACTGGTGCCATCATCAACCTAAATATACAAGAGGAGCTCATATTTCTGTTAGTACCATTGCAAAAACCCGTATTGCATGTTATCAAGCATGTATTAATTTAAACAAGATGAACATAATTTAAAGAAAAAGGTTTTTTATAGTTGAACTTAAGCTTTAGAACAAACTTTTAGTACACACTGGTTTAATCCTTCCTTAGCATTCATTTAAAATTATATTACAAAGTAATTTAAAGAACTCAATATTAAGTACAAAGAAATTCTGCATTATTTGCTTAAAATAATAATAAAAATAAGCCTAATAGGCCTATGTAAATTAGAAACATAGCAAATGACAACAAAATGCTGATCAAAATATGTTAAATGTTATAAATGGTAAGACTGTATAGATTTATGAAGGGGAAATCAATAGTAAATAATCAACTATAGAGTATAATATTTGGGTACTTTCCAAATTCTGAGATATTTGTCCTATAACCATGAATGTGGACATAGGGTTATATATGATGCATACATAAGTGCTATGACTCTAACACACAGAGATATCCCCATGATTCACATTAATACAGGAAAACTATAATTAGACATTCATAGAACAAACTTTAAAGAGCTAAGCTTATGTAAATTATTGAATGGCAATGAGGTTTGAAAAATAGAAAATTGAGTCCTAATTCAATCTCTTACAAGCTCAGATAAAATTAGAGAAATCACTCCACCTTTCTGGGCCTTTATTTCCATCTTTAAAATGAGGATAGTGATTTTCTAGATTTTTTTTTTAAATTTTTTTTTTTAATAGAGGCATGTTTTATTTTATTTATTTGTTTGTTTTGTTTATACATGCACTGGGTACAGTCAGAAGCACGGGAGGGTGAGAGAATTCACCAGAGCCAGAGCAGGGAACAGAGCAGGCAGAAGGACCGAAGTACACTGCTGAGGGGAGCAGCGGGCGGCAGGAGAGGTCTGCGCGCCATGTGGGACCCTCCTCCAGTGGCCGGGGAGCAGCCGGGGATCGAACCGGCGCTGCAGAGGCTGCGGGCAGCTTCGCAACCCAGCGCTCAACCACTGCGCCACCGGGGAGGCCCTGATTTTCTAGATTTTAATTGTATAACTCAGGGAAAAAAAAATTGTGGTGCCAAGACTCTTCACTAAAATTAATAGAAACCTGCTTAAGGGGGCCTCCTTGGTGGCCTGGAGTTAAATCTCAGCACTACCACCCCTATGGGCCTGAGTTTGATCCCTGGCCAGGATATGGTGCAGCAGACCTCTACTCTTTTGCCCACTGCTCCCCTCAGCAGTGTATTTCAGTAGATTTTCCTGTTCTGCTCCCCACTCTGTCTCTGGTGAATCCTCTCATGTCCCACACCTTTGGCCTACACCCCAGTTCTTGTATGCAAAAAATAAAAAAAAACCTGCTTAAATTGATTTAAAAAAATCTTGATTTCAAATGAAATGAAAGTACAAGAAGTTAAAATGATGTGCTGTTGGACTTGAATTCAATCTGTATGATAAGGAATCTATCTGTAATCTCATTTTTCTTTTTTCATTTTCTCTCATTCTTCCTCCATGAACTGGCAGAGGGATAGAACCAGTTTTGAGCTAAAAGCATTTATATAGCTAATAACAATAATGAACAATGAAAATAAAAATGTATTTATTTTCATTAATAATTTCAGTAGCATCTTGGAGTGTATTTGCTTGTCTGAGCTCCGGACATGTCTCCGTGACTGATTCATGCGATTGGTTGTTCAGGTATGCTCAAGTTCTGAGAATGAGTATTGGTGGTCTGTTAAATTTTGCAGAATGTAGAGAGTTTGATTAAACAAAGGCAGAATTTGTACTGAGGCTATATTACTCGTGGACTCTTTTTATTCAGTGACTGAGTGGGGTGGGATATCAAGACCACTTCATTCCTAAGGACATACCTCCTGTTTGGGACAAGGATGACTTAAGGATTTTGGCATGGCTTTGTTGAAACTGCCAATGTGTAACAAACCATGATAGACTCAACATTCTCTCCCCACCCCTTTTTTGACTCTTCAGATTTGTATGATCTGATGATTCACCCATTTCTTGCTCCTCTCTATTTGCTTCTACAAAAGTGTTTTCCCTAATAAAATCTTCACACATTTTAACTGTTTTCACATATCTTTCTCAGAGGACCCAGATTTACATAGGTGTTGCAGATTGGCTAATTGTGGGGTTCCATATCATGTTAAGAAATAATGTTTCAAGAAGGCAAAAACAGATAGATGGGGTTACCTACAAGATATTCTAATCTATAAACTAGTCAATACCAGGAAATTGTTTTTGAGTGTTTTGCTTTATACATTTATGTAAGAATAAATCAGTCTAAAGTTATGAACCAGTGTGTGGAATTCAGCATTTAAAATACTGAATTGCTGTATGCTAGAATGGCTTTAACTAGTATTTAAGAATGGATTTCATCTGTCCTTCAGTGATAACTGCCAACATTCCATCTCTGAATGCACCTAATATTGTAAATATCTTCAATAATCAGAGTGTGCATTGAGTCTCAAACCAGAATATAAATGAAAATTATCTGATAATTTTCCAGAATGTGGACCATATATAGACCTGTAAGTAAAATTTCTCAAGGAAATCCTAGTCTTGTGTGTTTTCAAATTTCCCTCACACGATTCCAATATATAATTATGGCTAAGATCTTCTGACCAAATGAACATTTTATGATGTAATTGAAGAACCTAAGTACTTGAGCATTTTCAAGGGATTTTGCCAAGGGTATATGTGGGTCTATGAGGCAGTTATATCAGGGTAAAAAAAAAGCTATCTCATGATTTCCCATTTGGTTCTCTTTTCTAAATTATAGCGGAGAAGCTAATTCATATCTCATAATATTTCCTCCTGTATCACTGTTCTGCTTTTTATTTTCTACCTTCTCTAAATCTCCATTTAGGGTCTCAGAAACTGCTGTTTTCTATAACATGGAGCATACTTTATACCTTCTTTTTACAAAATGAATAAATGACCTTCATATTACTAACTCTCCCAGACTGTAGCTAATTTTGTATTGATGTAAAAGTTGGTGCTTACCATAAAACTTCATGGAATAAAATAATTTCAATTATAAAAGAACATTTTTCTTCCCAGTTCTCTCTACTCCACTTCCCTTCCTCCTAAGGAAATTAGAGCTAGATCAAATACTTACTAATCTAAGGGAAATTACATCAATGTTTTCAAAATGTTATTTCAATTCATTACAAAAATTTTAATAAAAATAGAGAAAACAATTCATTCCATTTATTTGTACTACATCACAACAAATGCAAGTACCATAAGGTGGACCCCATTAATAGGCTCAAGGAGAAAATGGTATCTTTATGTATGATGAAAGAAAAATTATATTTAGCATATGTTAATGCATATTTTAAGCCAACAACCATTTTCTACTAGTAAAAATAGAAACAAAATCGGAGTTAGAGAAAAGGAAACTAATGGTAGAAGAATAACTTTAAAGTTGTGAAAGTGCTCATCACTGCAATTAAATAATGAAATATGAAGGTAGTTAAATATTAGGGCAGGGATTACAATACATTACTTATTTGTAGCTAATCTGATAGTCCTTTGAGAAAATACGTAAGAATAAACTGTAAAAATTGTTAAGTAAGATAATTCCATAAGTTAACTAGTAAAAAGTGAATATGTGAACTCTGTAGTTACCTTATATAGAGCTAAATATTGCTACTTATAATAAAAAAAATCATCTTCCATAGAAACAATTGTTATCTTGAAGGTAATTATCTTCAAGGATTAACAATAAAAATGTAAAACCTTCCCAATACATTTAAAACTTTACTGAAGATATAAAGGGAAGACAAACAAATGGGTATACAAAAATATACTACATTTCAAGGAAATACTAGTAAATTTAAAATAATCAGTGAGAAAAATTAGAGAATAGAGGATGAAGAGCTAACTTTAGATAGGACAAATCAGCAAGAGAAGACTCCATAAAAGAATTGGTGATAGAATTCACATTTGAAAATTAGTTTCCCATCAATGAAGGATAAACTAAGGAATATCAGGGAGAAGTAGGCCTATATAAGGCAACACTATGCTAAAGAGCATTAAGTGTTCAGGAACTAATAACTAGATGTTTATGGATGAAACATTGAATATTTTAAGGAGAAATATGAGAGCCAAGCATTTTGTATTTACCTTTATTTGGGGGGGGGAGAAAAACATACAAATTTTAAGTATTGTGAAAATAGAATGTTCAATATTTCAAATCTTGGTTAATTCCTTAGATATTAAATGTTAAAAGGTAAATAATACAAAAAGTAAGCATATAGAGTACTGTGGAGTGTTTGAAGACTTCCCACTCAAGGTATATATTGCTAAAATACTTTTTTTAAGGTAAAATTACCTTTTAATTAGGTCCTGTATCTTTAGCTTTAGAACATTTATAATAGCTCTTGAAAATAAGTAATGTAAAAGTAAAATGTATCAATTCAAATTTTGCTCTTCTTTAATAAAAAATGGGGTTTCATAAAATATTTTCACTTGATAATTGCATCATTTCTCAATATTTGAGTTTAACTCAATTCTAAAGTTATATTTTCCAGACTCGAGAATTATTTTAAGTAGTACCAAGTGTTATTCTGAAAAAGTTAATTTGACAATATTTGTTCTGTATGAGTCAAAATTCATTTCAAAAGATCTGCCTCTTCTACAGTTAATAAAGTAAGACAGTTAAAATTAAAGTCCTAAGTAAATAGCAAATCCTTTTACCAAATAAATAATTCTTGCTTTACTGAATTTTTAATATTTCTATGAAGTGAATTGTGTATGGTTTGAAATCTGGGAGTGCAATACCCCATTACCACATTCTCACACTTTTCAGTCAGGAGAACTTGGATTATTATAATTATTTTTTTTTTTTTTGTGAGTGAGTACATTTGAATTTCAACAATACTCTTTCCATTCCTTTGAAGAATGTTATGGAGATTTTTTTTGGAGTTGCGTTGAATCTGTACATTGCTTTTGGTAGGACGACCATTTCAATAATATCCGTTCTTTAAATCCATATACAGGGACTGTCTTTCCATTTCCTTTTTTTCTATATCTTTTAACTATGTTTTATAATTTCTCTTGCAGAGGCTTTTCACCACTTTGGTTATGTTTATTCCCAGGCATTTAATTTTATTTTGTACAATTGTAAATGAGATGGTTTTCTTAATGTCTTCCTTCAGATTGATTGTATTTAGTAAGATACCGATTTTTGTATATTAATTTTGTTACCTGCTACTTTACTAAACTGGTTTATTGTTTGAATTAGATTTTCAATGAATTTTTTTGGGTTCTTTCTATATATTATATGAAAATAATAGCTTTACTTATTTCCCAATTTGGATTCCTTTTTATTTGCTATAGTTAGGACTTCCAGTATTACATTAATAGTGGTGGTATGAGGGACATCTTTGTTTTATCTCAGAACTTAGTGGAAAGTCTTGGTTTTTCAGCATTGAGAATGTTAGTTGTGGACTTTCCATAAGACTTTTATTATGTTGTATTACTTTGATCTGAAGTTTTTCAAGAACCTTCATCATAAATGTATATTGAACATTATCAATTGCTTTCTTGGCATCTATCGATATAATAGAATTATTTTGTTCATGTGGTGAATTATGTTGTGATTTTTGGATGCTAAAACATCCTTTGTCCTAGAATATATTCCACTTGGTCATGGTGTATAATCCTTTTGGTGCATTCTTGGATTTGGTTTAATAATATTTTTAAAGATTTATTTATGCATACAAAAGCTGGGGTGTAGGCCAGAGGTGTGGGGGGAAGGGTGAGAGGATTTACCAGAGACAGAGTGGGGAGCAGAACATGCAGACTGACTGAACTACACTGCTGAGGGGAGGAGCGGGCTAGATAGGAGAGGTCTGCTGCACCATGTGGGTTAGCTCTCTGGCCAGCCAGGGATCAATCTTGTGCTGCAGTTACTGCCTATAGCTTCACAGTGCTGAGCTTTAACCCCTTGCACCACCAGGGAGGTCCTGGTTTAATAAAATTGTGAGGTTTTTAGTATGTGTTTATGAGAGAGATAAGTCTGTGTGTGTGTGTGTCTTTGGTTTTGATATTAGTGTGATGTTGGCCTCATACAATGTATTTGTTAATGTTCTTTTTGCAATGTTTTTGAAAGAATTTTAGCAGGAAAAGTTATAGTTCATCTTTGAATATTTGGTAGAACTTGCCTGTGAAACCATGTGGCCCTAGACTTTTGTTTTTTGGGAAGTTTTGTTTACTATTTAAATTTTTTTGCTTGTCTTTTGTTTGTTCCATTTTTCTGTTTCTTCATTATTTAGCCTTGGTTGTTGAAAATGCTGTATAGAGAAGGGGCACTAATATAATTACCTGAGCTGGATAGCTTTGAAATGCTGGAAATAAGGGCAAAACAAATCTCTACAGAATTAATACTTTCAACAATGAAAAGGATTATGCTGATGAATCTATTATGTGTCCTCAAATTTGTTGAGGGAATATTAAAAATATTTTTAGATTTTTTATTGAATTGCTAAATAAGATAATTGTATTTCTCTTTTGAGTCAGAAAAAGCAAATGTCACATGAAAAATGTAAACACAGGTAAAGATTTGTAAGTAAATATGATATGTACAGATATTTACAAAGTTTTAATATATTCATTTTAAGACAAATTTCCAATAATTTCATTAAAACTTTTTATATACTTTTATCCCACTGCTAAAAAATTGTGCATCTCATTTTTCCTTCCATTCTTAACAACTTTCTGTGCTTTTTACTTTTCTTGTATATAAAATGTATGTATACTTTAATAGTTTATGCTATATTGTTGCTATATTAGTAAATTCTAGCAACACTTCTCTATTTCTTTCTCTTTTCATTTGCTCTCCAAACTTGAACAGTACAAAAAGTAATATGGTTTGGCATATTTCCTGTGATTATTTTTTTTCCTGGGATATCAGTTAGCTATTATAAACAATTATTTCTTCTCTTTGACTGCATGTACCTCAGTGTATATAGTAGAACTACTCTTCCTCTTCCCATAATAAGCAATTTATGAAAATACAAAGTACTGTGAAATTTAACCTATTCCTCTGAAGAGATTCTCATTGCATTTTCTGGTAATTCCATCAATACCTGGAGTATCACCCCTGCACCACCACTCCTCCAAGCCTCACTCAGCCTGCATTTGAATGCTAATAAAAATGTTTTTGAATCTTAGTTCTACTTCATGGATTAATATTTTAGTATTCAAATAAAGTATGATCAAGGCTTGAAATAGAGAATTGAATTGTGGTTGTAGGGATGGAAGAATTGGAATAAAAGAGATAGATGGTGAGCAACATAGGTTGCTTTACCCAATCATTTCAAATTTTAATCATTTTAATTGTAGAATTAAAAAATAACCCCAAACATAGTGGCTACACAACTAAACTATCAGATTCTGCAGTTTGTCTTCGTTGTTTTTTTCTCTAATATTTCCTCAGTAATATTGGGGGGTATTTGCTACACAGCAAATGTAAGAAACACAAGTATTTGAACAGTGGTCATGAAATCAAATTTACCAAGGATGCCACCTCTTGAAATCTTAAAACTTGGACCTGGTCTTATGCACTGGTTTTATGCATTCAGCCTTATACAAATTTTCTTTCATTGGTCCCCCCACCCCCATCCATAGCTGTTATCTATGAACATCCATTTTGTATTCATGGAGATTTATGAGATTTATAAAGCCTTATTGCTCACAGGAGCACATCTACCTTCCTATTTCTGGTGTCTGACAATTTAGATAATAAAATTATTCATTAGACTTTTACTAAATCCCACAGTTCAGAGACAAGCCTGATTAACTTAATAAGCAGAAAACTTGGATTTGTGCCCCAGTTGTGAAAATTTCTAGCCATGGGATTTTTCAGAAAATCCTTTGATCTCTCTAAACACTGATTACTAAATCTCCAAAATGGGAATAATAATCCCTGTTCCATCTCAGTGATAACCAAATGAGAGTGGACAAGCAAATGAATGAAAAATACCAACTTGCTCAAGCCTTCTGAAATTTAGGCATTGTCCCATAAGTGAATCATACCAACTTCTAAATCCTGATCACATCTTTCCACATATCTCTTTGATTCCAATTCTTCCATATCTACTACCACATTTACAATTCTCTACTTCAAGCCTTCATCATACTTTAGTTGTATTACTAAAATATTTAACCCATACTACTAATTTTATGAAATTTCAGGATAAAATTTGAACTTTTTTGATTGAAATGAAAAAAAAAAAATGTGGGTATTTCCTGTACATCTTCCCCAGCTTCCTAAGCTACATCTGCCTGCCAATATCCTTGTTATTTCTGCAGGGTCTTGAACATACTAGTGCCTTTGGAAATGTTCTGTCTTTTGGCAAATATTCTATCCTTTGACAGATTGTCTTTTTCCCCAATTTTTCTCATATCCACTTACTCATCAAGATTTTAGTCAGATGTTTTATTATTTTATTATTTGGGCTTGCAGAAGCCTGTTGTATAGGTACTCCTAAGAGATATACTTGAAAGAACTAAGGAATGCAAAACTTACTGGAAAGTGAAACTATCCCTGAAAACACTTGCAACTGTCTTTAGTTAATTCCATTAGGAGATAGAAATCTGGGATGGCTCTGGAAAGTTGTCCCCAAAAGATGCAGGAAGGTCATTCTTTGGATCCCATGTAACCTTGGGTGAAACAGTCCCATGTATATGAGGATGCTTATCTATAGTTAAGGCAGCTTTGAGTGGTTTTTCAGGAGCCGCATATCCTTAGAATTGGAGATTTTGGTCTTGAGAACATCTGGGTAGAGAGGCAAAATGGTGATTATCCTTCTTGTCTGTATTCCCAGTGGTAGTAGTGTGCTGTTAGCGCACAAAATTATTTATAGGTTTTCTCTCACTAGATTGTGGAATCCTTGAGGTCTGTTCTCATTCTTTAAATGTGGCCTGCTCCTAAAACAAAGCAAGGTGTGTGGAAGAAACACAAATTGAATGAAAATATCATCCTGTGAAAGTACACAAGATTACTATTTTGTGAATGAAATTCTAGCATTTTAAGGATAAACAAATAAGAATAAACAATACTAATAAAAAAGTTAAAATATCATCTTCATAATGTGACACTTCAATTTCATAAAACCAATGGTACTCAAGGTATTTCATTGATAAGTCATCAATATGGTTAAATGAGCTGTATTAATACTTTATTACAAAGTAACTATATTTTTAGTGACACTATTACATCATACATATCATGGTGGTCATTGTAAACTAAATTAAAATTTGATGTCATATATTTTCCCTTCTGATTTGAAAGTAAATTCAGTGTTAAAAGGAAATGAGGTTTTCCAGGTTTTACCCATATCTAAGCGTAGAATGTTTCTGCTTGATGTGATTTGTTAGGTTATTTTTTGGTTCTGGGGAAACTCATATTAATTTACATGGCAAAAAATTTAAGCCTTCTCAGACTCAAAATATAACCTGACAAATAAGGACAATAGCAAATATGGATTTTCTGTTTTAGAAACATGGGGAAACCTATAATCAGAAGATTCTTGGTATATTCAGAAAGTGGCTTCATTTTTGACATGCCATCCTTGAACTGTTGTTTACCTATTTCATTTCAAGTGCTGAGTTCTTCATAGGACTGTGGAATAGGTGGATTAGAAAAGACTGAAATCCCCTAGAAAGCTGGTATAATTTTTATCTCTGCATTGACATTTTGTATCACTGTGCCTTGCATTTAAGTAATACTCAGTACTTGATGAATCAATTATCTGAAATCATTTCATTATTTTAAGTATTGATGGTAGATGTTGTAAGTGCATACATTCTTCTAATTTTTACATTATTTTTCATGAGTCTAATGCAAGTATAAAGTCACTTCAAGTGTACAGTTACTGAGATACAATTTAATACTCAAAAAAAAATTCTACAGCACTTAATTTAAGAAAGTCGATATTTAGAACTTGGATTAAAAGAGTGAAATAAATGTTGAAGACTAGTAATCTGCTTTATGAATGTCACAGTATTTATTAAAATTCCACATAAGTATTTCAGCAGTGGAGTGACAGTTCACCAAATGAATTAGAACACCATATAATTATCCTTAAGTAATGCAAACTAAGATCCCATATGACTAGTGATAGTGCATATAATGATAGTGTCATCTCTCCATTTAGGGTACAACATGCCATCAGAGAAGATGAGATGAATCCTAAATGGGTGGGTAGTGCTCTCTGTTACAAAGTTAACAGATTATGACATCAGGCTGATACTCTATCCATCTGTTAGCTGTGCAGGACAGAGGACATATTGTTACGGTGATTAGGCCAGGTGGTACTTCATTTGATATCACAGCTGTGCTAAACTTCCACTCCGAAACTTAAAACCATGTGAAACATTCCTTGTTTGGGGTCACACTGAAAAGAAAGAGCGGCAGCTGGGATATAGTCTTAACGAGTTCCGTGTGGAGATTCTTCAGTTGAGATTAAAATAAATTTTTTCACAATATGTTATGAGGAATCAAGACCTAGTCTGGGTTCTGCTGTTTGCGTATGGTACAGTTTTTGAATTTTTGATCAACCATTCAGTCATGCAAATCGAAAGGCAGTTTGTAGCATATGTAGAATCTGTTATTCAACAAAATATTGAAATGATTCTCATAAAGAACGTATTTCAGTTCGTGGGCACAAATGCTCTTAATAAACATTAACTATTAATTTCATTACTCTAGATTTTGTGATTTTCTAATTTTTGTCCATACCCTGCCCCATCCTTAGTTATTTAATTTAGCATTCTGAAGAGATGTTGCACATACACATAGATGTTTGCAAATGTGAAATGAAGAAACTTCACCAGTCAGTTTGTACCTTCTGATTCAAAGATAGAATGAAACACTTTGTTTAGAGAAGGTAGAGGGCAGATTAATAACAGCCACAGTTCATCCAAAATTTGCCTTTGTGAATGGGGTACTCCTTGCAGAAGTATGAAGCCCCATGGTCCCAGTCTTGAAAAGGGGAGTTTACTGGATTCTAGTATCCTCTCATCCTTTTGGAAGGCAGCTTTAGACAAAGCCAATCTGCATTACTTTACTTGATGCTGTATGTTAATGGAATAAGTTAATGGCCAGAACCATAAATACCAGAAGTCAGTAGTGAATTTCTCATACTAAAATTTATTCATGCTCAGTAAGGGAAATGAGGATTAGAAATGCCAAATCAATAGAACTTTGACCAGTTTATTTATATAGACATGTTAATGATGAAGGCATACAATGACCTCTTCCAGTTTAGGTGTATATCTGAGAGACATTGCCTGCAAATTCAACCATATTCTATTTAATAACATCTTTATGTTCTTTCAAAGACAAGAAAACCAGATGTCTCATGAAGTAGTATGGCCTACCCCAAAATTTTCAATTTAAGATAGTCTTTGTAGTAGGATCAACTAATCCTGAAGATCTAAAACACAGTGAATAGTAATTTTGCTGAGAAACTGCAATACTGATGACTGAGTCCAATCAAGCATCTTCATCTCGCCATAGATTTTGTGAACATTAGTCTTCATATACCTAATAATGCTCATAAGATGATAAAAACAAAATTGAGAACTTTAAGTGTGTAGTATGTGTGAGAGTGAGAACTGGAGGTAGGGAGAAGCCAGAGGGAGAAAAAGAGACTGTGGTTTTTACAATGTAAAGTGAATTAAAAAATGCTACTTATAGTGCCTCCCTGGTGGCGCAGCGGTTGAGCGCTGGGTTGCGAAGCTGCCAGCGGCCTCTGCAGCCTCGGTTCGATCCCCGGCTGCTCCCCAGCCACCGGAGGAGAGTCCCACATGGCGCGCAGACCTCTCCTGCCGCCCGCTGCTCCCCTCAGCAGTGTACTTCGGTCCTTCTGCCTGCTCTGCTCCCCGCTCTGGCTCTGGTGAATTCTCTCACCCTCCCGCGCTTCTGACTGTACCCAGTGCATGTATAAACAAAACAAACAAATGAATAAATAAATAAATAAAACATGCCTCTATTAAAAAAAAAAATGCTACTTATATAAGAGGTGAGTGATGTTTCTTTGTGTTAAGAAAACATACTTAAGGGCCTCCCCGGTGGTGCAGTGGTTGAGCGCTGGGTTGTGAAGCTGCCCGCGGCCTCTGCAGCCGGTTCGATCCCCGGCTGCTCCCCGGCCACCAGAGAAGGGTCCCACATGGCGCGCAGACCTCTCCTGCCGCCCGCTGCTCCCCTCAGCAGTATACTTTGGTCCTTCTGCCTGTTCTGCTGCCCGCTCTGGCTCTGGTGACTTCTGTCACCCTCCCGCACTTCTGACTGTACCAGTGCTTGTATAAATAAATAAGTAAATCTTTAAAAGAAAATAATTAAAAAAAAACATACTTAAAATTTCAAAGCATAGGCATACCACATAGCTTTCAAGGTCATATCAGAACATTGTCTAACAGGGCTTTACAATGAGTATTATATTCTTTACATGGTCCTTTGTTTGCTCCATTGATTGCAAGCAAGACTTTTTTATTTTATGCTAGCTTGTGAATTTTGTCCAGTAGAAATGCAAATGATTTTTCCCATATAGAAATGGACTCTGGTTTTTACTGTTGTATTGCCCTGTAAATATTTACTAATTTTATCCTTAACTTAGCAAAAATTTCTACATGACTTTCCTCATTAGCTTTGTACATTTGTTTCTCAAATATTCATTGAGTTGGCTTTACCACATTGGGGGTCCCTCATTAATATGCTGAATAAGTATTTGACAGGTATTATAAAAACTATTTGAGTCACAAATTGAAATTTTTGAGTCATATGTTAACATGAAGAATATCCTTTGTGAAAAAATGAACACCTCTTCTTGCTGCATGATTCTCTATCTTGCAGTTAAAAACAGTATTATAAATCAAATATATTATTCAGTACTTGGCAATAATATATTAATTATTAATAATATTTTATTAAGTAATTAAGTTCATTAATGGGTGTTTAAAATATGAGCTAAAAATGTTCTTACTATTTAAGCCTCCCCCTAACCAATTTTGACAGTCTTTTTGAAACAAATTCATTTCACCTCTCCATTGGATTAGGTGGCAGTACCATGCCTTTGCAATATAGATGATAATGTAATTTGAAGGGGCAATTAATCTGGATTAAATAGATCTTCATCAATAGAAGCAAACTTGTAGCTGTCATGTGCCAGACCAAGAGAATTAGAGGATGTTGCTCACTGGCAAGCAGCAGAAGCAATTTTGTAATAAAATTTGTAAAGTAACATTTTCTAATTTGATTTGAATGTTAAATCCCACTGAAATAAAGCATGTATTTTGCTATGCCTACAAGTGATATTTTTAAAATGAAGTTCTGAAATGTCATCTGCACTTTTGTAATTCTCATGAATAGTTTTTGAAATCCTGCTTTACTCCTTAAAAAATTAAAAGGAACTTGTCCTTAGCTAGAAAAAAAAAATATCAGTTTCAGTAATGTCTTTCACTCTGCAGTTATAATCATTAAAAACCTAAAGTTGTCATTATTGGTAGTATCTCTTTCACACATTAGATAATTAACAAAATACTTGACAATGTCAATTTCCTACTCACATGAGAAGTACTGAAGGACCTTCAGAGCAGTCAATTCACAGTAGCTTAATGTGGCATTGACCAAGAGGGTGCATGAAGGAAGTGATACATAAGCTTGATCTGGAAAAAAAATGAGCACAGCATAGGAAGAGGACATTGTAAAGATATAGAAAGGGAGTCGAAGTATTTTAGCAGTTATATGCATGGTTGTGTTTGAGGAAAAGTAAATAAAGATGGCTCAAATTAAATATTTATGTAAAACAGTTAATGGCAAGTGGATTTCACCTTATATGTGAACCTCAAATAATTGTGGGTAATGATCTGAAGTGTTGCATCAAGAGAGTTTGGGGTAGGATTCCATTTCAAAAAGGAGACCTGTGACTTCCTAAGGATATTTGTCATTAGACAGAAACTGGATTCCAGGATATATGGATATGTGTATGTACACATATATACACATATGTTTTTTGCTTTTACACTTCACTTTGTCCTGTTTCTAGCTTGGAACATCTAAAACCCCAGGGATTTAAGAGGCTAGAGAGAGAAAAGTTTGTGTGTGTGTGTGTGTGTGTGTGTTTAATTATGTTAATGGAGACAAACCATGTTATTAGAGGCTTAGAACTTTTAGTAGCAGTCCTTACCTCCTGGGAGGGGAGAGGGAGCTGAGTTAAACCACCAGTGGCCATTGACTTAATCACATTTGTGTAATGCAAACTTCATAAAAATTGAAAAGGATGGGGTTCAGAGTATTGCCAGGTTGGACAACAGACGAAAATTCAGAGAATGGTACACATGGAGAGGGCATGGAAATTCCTCAAATTTCTTCATGTTTTGCCTGTGTACCTGTTCCATCTGGCTGTTCCTAATCTATTCCCTTTTATAATAAATGTAGTAATGAAACTATTTCTCAGAGTTTTGTAATCCACTTTAGCAAATTAAGTGAACCCCAAATCAGGATTGTTGGAACCTCTGACCTATATTCAGAAGCACAACTGACAACCTGACTGGTAATTAGAGTCTGAAGGAAGTCCTGAAGGATTAAGTTCTCCACCTCTCTCAGTGGGTAGCAGCAGAGTTGAACTGTAGGACACCCTTTGGTGCCACAAATTGCTTGGTGGTGTGAGGGATTGAGCCCTTTTACCAGTGAGAAAAATTGTGATGGAGCAGCTGTTGCCTCAAATTTATTTTTTTTGTTTTCCCATATAGGACCAACTGTTAGTTTTCATCTGCAGAGAAAGTTAAAGACTGCGATTATAGGGTAAAGTCAAACTCAATTTTCCCAAATGTATTAATTCTACAAGGAATATTAGCCAATTATTAACAAAACTATTGAGTCAAAGTTTATCCAGTCTTCTCAGTTTACTGTAAATGTTCTTGCTTTTTGAAAACTGGACAATTTTAAATACTATTATACAAAGATCTTATCTCAAATCCCTAAGGTAGATTGCTAATATGACAATGACCACTGAAGTTAAGCAGAAACACCCAAATAGTTTTTAATTTGCAGAAACAAGTAGCTACATCAAGGAATGGTATCTTAAGAGATCCCACCACAAAAAAAAAAGCCATATATAAAGGGTAGTACTTTTGTAACTCAATAAAAAGGAATTTTTGTATAAAATGATCTGTCATTTAATGAACAAATTCTGAGATCCTGATTCTGAGATAGGCCAAATTATATTGTAGAAAGAACTTCCCTTGAGTGATTTTATATATTCCCTTGCAATAGAATGATCTGGTAAATATATAAAAATTGAAATTATTTAATAACTCTGAAGCATATTTATTTAATCAGTATCAGTCTCATAGATTGTCATTAGTGTTATTAATGGTGTTTATCCAATTTCAAATAAAACTGCTATAAATTTTCATATTAATGAACTTGAAGTAATGTAAAGAACACAGCAAAGAAATTTCTATGCCTTCTGTGTGTCCTTAAGAATTTAAGCCTGCTTTTCCCACAATATAGACTAATAAAATGTTTTAACTGATAAAATGAGGTAAAACTTACCAAAAGATTTTCATATCTATTAGATATTTACATTAATATAATTTAACAAAAAATGAACTCATGCTGTACATACATTAATAAAAACTGCAGTTTCTCTCACAGAATGAGGCCTATATAGATTTATAACTTTTTTTTAGATTTTTAAAATTTATGCATACAAGAACTGGGGTACCAGCCAGAGGTGTGGGAGGTGAGAGGATTCACCAGATACAGAGCTGGGAACAGAACAGGCAGATTGACTGAAATACACTGCTGAGGGGGGCAGTGAGTGATTCAGGAGAGGTCTGCTGTGCCATGTGGCTAGCTCCCTGGTTGGCTGGGGATCGAACTCAAGCTGTAGAGGCTGCTGATAGCTTCACAGTGCTGTGCTTAACCTCTTGCACCACCAGGGAGGCCCCTAGATTTATACTTTTAAAACAATCACTTATCTTTGCAATTAATAAATGCTGATAAAATAATTTAATTTTGACAAAGAAAATAAAATAAATGAAACCCTGTTACTTTCATGTTACTATATAAGTGATGTATATGCCCTTGAAAAAACACACATATGCAATACATCCCCGCCTCTAATGTTCCATCATTAATAAATGGGTCATGCTATATGTACACTTTTGTGTGTAACTTGCTTTTTACAATTAGCAGTTTATCAAAGAAATATTTCAAGGCTAGTATTTCTATCTTATTAATTTTGATGACCACAGCCTATTATTTATTGATGTACCTTTATTTATTTAAACATTCCCCAAATGATAGGTGCTTGCCTTGTTGCTCATTCTTTCTCATGGCAATCAGTCCAACAGTAAACATTTTGCTCTGCATGTCTGCAGAATCATGTGATTGTTTATAAGGAAACTAACAGAGAAGTTTCTGTGTTCAGTCACATTCAAGTTTCCCCCAATTGAATGACTAATGGAAATTACATGACAATACTCACTTCCCACATGTTCACTAATACTAAATATTATGAAACTTAAAATTTTACAAATCTGGTGGAAACAGTGATTAAATGCTTTTATCAGAATATTAGGAATATGTATAATAACATATATAATATTTACTCACATTCTTTTTTTAAAACTTTTTAACACATTCTGTTTTTGAACTTTTGGACAATTTATCTGTGGTCATACAGCAGTATTTAAATACCCAGTAGCTATATCTAACAATCTTTCCCTTTATATAGATCTATCTTCCCCTTTTATCTCTTTAATTTTTCTAATGTTACTGTATAATTTTTTCTAATAAAAATTAAATATCTTTGATTTTATATTAAGTGGAACTTAATGTTAGAAATTTAGTTCAAATACCTATGAGAAAAATTTTCCTTATATTTTATGTATATTTCATAAATGGATAGTCCCAGTCACAAAAGAAGATAAATTGAGATGCTAATTTAATAACTTCAGATTCAGTGGTACTATCTTCCACAGCTATACTCTTTTTTGTTCTGTTGTTCTAATCACTGATGCTAACATGATTTTAGGGCATGATTTCTAAGAGATGCAATTAGTCCTTCCTTATTTTCCTTTGAAATAACCATCTTGATATTTTTGTCATTTTATATTCCACTATTGCCACTTTGTGAACCGGGACTTTCTTTGGAATTATACTCAATAGATATTTTTCACATTATCTTTCTAAAATACTGCCTTCTCTTCCAAGAATGTATATTTCTTTTATTTCAGGCTTTAAATATTTCCTCACTTAGTCTTCTATAGTCTTATTCTAGGTCTTATATTTTTCTATTTTAAATAGATTTTATGATTATTTTTGCATAATAGTCTAGAGGGAGGCATTCCACTTTTATTCCTAACTTTATAATAGTGCTCTTAATGTTCCATTCTTTTTCAATTGACTTCACGTGTTACCAAATTCCCTTAACAAATAAATTTTCTCCTATTGCCTCTGTGTGTGTGTGTGTGTGTTCATTCATGCATGTATGTGCCTATGTGTATATGGAAGAGGCATATTTAGTGGTTTTTCATTTAAAATACATTTTATTTTTTCAGTATGTTTAAGAAAAATTGAGGTTTGATTGACCAATGTTTTTTCCCAACATTTAAAATATTATGTCATGTTACACATTCAAACTCTGAATCAAAAGTGTCAATGTTGAGCCTTCCTTGTATGTTCTGAAATAGATTTGTTCTTAGTTATGATCTATTATTCTTTTAGTATACTACAATAGTAATTTTCTAATACTAAAATTTTTGTTTTTAAATATGACATTTATATTGTGTGTATAGTAACTTCTTAATTGGAGTTTCATTCTGGCATCATGCTGTTGCTGAAGCATGCATTGGAGATCTTTGCTTTTTTTCCTATCCTCTTAAGCAGTGTTTAATATATTTGAGTTCATTTTAGTGAATTCATACCTTCCTATTGAAGTTTCATTTAATTTGAATTTTTAAATTTATATCTGGTAAGCAGTATCTAATAAGCTTTAATTTGCAATTGAGTCCTCTTTTGTTCCTTGTTTCATTAAGTTCTACCTTATGTCTTTAATGCCTTCCTTCTACTTGAGTTAATTTTACTACTCTTGTTATGGCTTCTTAAATTAAAAACTTATTTTGATTTTTTTCAGTCTTACTCCTAAACAGCACATTTATGATTACACAGTTGCCTCTGAGGAATGTTCTGGTTATTATGATGTCTTTTTGTATAAGTCTTATTTTCAGTCATTTCTAAACAGAATATAATTCCATTTCCATTTTGTCTTTGATCTTAGAGTTATTTAGGTAATTATTTTTTGGTTCCCAAGTGTATTCTTACTGTACATGCTTTCCACTTTGGTCAACATGTATTTTATTCATTTTGTTCAAAGAATATAGCCCCTGTGATGTTTAGGGTTTAGAATTTGGTGAAGATTTTCCCCACATGAAACATATATTTATTTTTATGTTTAGAAAATAACCTCTTAGCAATGTGACATAAACTGAGTTTAAATTCTTGGTATGTTATTCATCTGTAAACCTATTTTGTTGTATTATGGTAGTATGCTAGAATTTTACGTCATGATAATAGATTTGTCAATTCCTTCTAAAACACATGATTTTGTTGTAACTCTTCATTCCCTCCATATAATTGGTTTACACATTGATATCTTTACCTTGTTACCTTGTACTTCTAGTCAAAGAAATGGTGTATACATCCCTGAACACATAATTCACTTTTGCAATGAATTATTTGGAGATGGATATAAATGAAGGCATAAAATTTTTGTGTGATTTGACTGGGCATCCTGTGCATCTGCTCTCTGAGCAAGAATACCATGTCCCAGATCACAGTTGCACTCATTATCAAGGAACGTAAAAGAAACTTTGAACATCTTTGATAATTCTTTTTTGTTGTTGTTGTTTGTTTGACCTTACTGCAGCATAAATAGGATAAAACTGAACTGCATTACAGGACTGATTTGCTAACATAATGAAAATTAAAAGTACAAAACATTGCTTTTAAGTGAAAGTTTCAAATAGTGATGAAACTGTTAAGGGGGTGCAGAAAATTGGTGAGCCTTATTATGCAATGGTAGAACATGTGGCAACTTTATTGCTTCTATGAATTGGAAAGGCAGGTGATAGTAAACCTAACGGACTTGTATTGTCAGACAAAGAGATTTCATGGCAGAATGTTGATAGCTGGTTGTTAAGAGCTGCATTTGAAAAGATGTCTCAAAAAAAATTGAGGGTGTGGATTATAGTTTAAGAAATTTTTGTCTTTAAAATTGAAACACATTTTTAATAGAACTCTATTAAAGTTTTTGATTGAGACTAACTTTTGAAGATTGAAAAATACACCTACTCCCCATCTTTGGCCAGGGAGAAAACTGGGTAAATTCTTCTGTTGGCAGGGACATATTCTCCCTAGTCCTTTTCAGATGGGACTAAGGAGGGATGATGATACAGGATGTTACAAAGAGACCATCAGAATGGAGTCCTATACCCAGGGAGAACTAGGTCTATTAAGGATTAGAAGGCCCTGGCAACAATTACTCTGCAATATTCCTGAATTATTATGAACCAGTACTGTTGTATGGCTTCCTTTTCCCATCCTTTTTAAATCCCTCCCTTCTCCCTGCCTCTTTTTTGGCTTTCTGTTTGATTGTTATATGTTGAATATAGAGGGCAGGTAGGTTGCTATTTTATTTCACTGGTCTGTGGATCAAATGAAACAACATTTAGACTAGACCACTGGTCCAATAAAAATCTTGAAATTTGTGCCAGATGTCCTGATATGATAAGAGTTTTGGAATGCCTTAGGTAAAAAGGAGGTGAGAGTTAAGTGAATAATTGTGGGAAAATGCCTTATATATTCATTGTTTTATAATACTTCCATCTGTAGACATAGATTTCATTTGTTTCTGAAATATAGTAGAGACAATTAACCTATTCCCAATAATGTATGTTCAGTTTGTATGTCTAGGTTATACTACTGTGTACTGTGTCATGGTGCAGAAATAATAACCAAATATAATTATTAAATTACACACATTAATAAAATTAAATAAAACAGGAGAAAATTGATTGACATATTCCTGCAAGGACAATAGTCTGAATAGAAAACTAATAGAATTGGGGCCTCCTGGTGGCGCAGTGGTTGAGCGCTGGGTTGCGAAGCTGCCCGCAGCCTCTGCGGTGCCGGTTCAATCCCCGGCTGCTCCCCGGCCACTGGAGGAGGGTCCCGCATGGCCTTGCAGGCCTCTCCTGCCGCCCGCTGCTCCCCTCAGCAGTGTACTTCGGTCCTTCTGCCTGCTCTGCTCCCCGCTCTGGCTCTGGTGAATTCTCTCACCCTCCCGCGCTTCTGACTTTACCCAGTGCTTGTATAAATAAAAAAATCTTAAAAAAAAAAAAAGAAAACTAATAGAATTGAAAATACATATTCTCTTCTAATTTGACTTTGTGAAAATCAGGTTGATCTGAAGATGATCCCTAAGAAAAATAGTAAAGAAAATCGCTTTGTTAACTGGTATGGACACTGTGACCAAAGTGGGAAAAAAAAAAAAGTTTTCAAAAATTGAAAAATCCTTAAGATTGAGAATGGTTGCCTTATCACATTATGGGAAATTACTTTCTTTGACCTAAAGATGAGTATTTATGATTAAAAATGGATATATTTGCTATATAAGTACTTACTTGTGGACTGACATTTATTTAAAAGTGAATTCTCAAAGACGTGTAGAATAATCATGATGAGAACAGTGCCGAACGATTTTATGAGGCAGTAATCCGGTTCTCTTATTGCAAAGCCCTAACCAGCCTTCAGCCTTATAGTTTATCCACGCGGGAACCAGATTATTGCCTCATAAAACAGCTCGGTGCTTCTATTATGGCTTAAATATAATTGTGTTTAAAGACCTTGTTGATTCCATTTAGTAAAATTAGTTTTTATCCTCAGATAAAGACAGGCTTAAAAACTAACCCTTGATAGCTGACTACAGAACTGAAGACCATGGTGGGAGAGGTAGGAAAAAAGAGAGAAGGAAACACAATGTCTATGGTGGTGGAATATGGCTGAATGTGTGGTGGGTGCAGATGGTGGTAACACCTTGATGGGGGGCTCCCAATATTACTTAATTAAAAATAAATAAATCAGTAAATAAAAATAAAGTACACAGCAGTACAAACTTAAAATTAAAACAGCCACTTGCCCTAAAAATATTAGTTTTTATCTTATTCCATCAAAATAGTGACTTCTTTATAGCCTTGATGATATTTTGATCTCTGCCCAGTGATATTTCAAAATATTTTAAAGGAAATTTCTATTAGCAGTTTTATTTTTATACTTTCATTTTTTGTTATAATTCATTTTTCTGAGATAATTTAAAGTTAATTATTTTGGTTAATAAATTATCAGGCAGTTAATTATTTTTTCTCTTGTTCACATCTACTTTAAGAAAATTAAACAGTGATAAGTTGGGTTTCAGTGATATGCATTTAATATCACACTTTTTTGTGATAAATATATTGGGTTCTGAACCCAGGTTTTATCATTTTTAAGATGCATAACCATGGTCAATTAGTTTAATATTCTAAACGTAAGGCTATTTATAAAAAAAAGGGGACATTGTAACAAAACCAGACCCACCTCACTAGACATTTAATGAGATTTAGATGGCCTAAATGTTCAACCAGTGTTTTTCCCTTATGTATATTAGTTTTACTATTTTGCATGTAGAAATGTATGAATAATGGAGCTTATAAAGATTGTAAAGTAAATCAGAGAAATTTTAGTGAAACTTTTTTTTTGTAATTAAGGCTCATGAGTTAAAGAACACGGATATAAAGATAAATCTTCATAGAATAAAGTTCAACATTTTTTTCTAACACCAGAAATGAGCATTTGAGACTGCATGAAAAAGCACGGAACAGGTATATGGAGATGACTAGATGCCAACTAGTTGATAATCTAATTGTTGAGGTAAAAAAAAAAATGTAGTTTCCTGGCAAATGCTGCCATTAATTTTAAAGTATTATTTTTATGTGAGAAATTATTTTATTGCAATGCAGCAACAATTTTGGATTTTATGAATGGCAATACATGTCATTTTCTCCTGGGAACTGTAAAATACTCTGAACACTAGTTCAGTGATTGCTTCAATGTGTATTGCTTTACTTGATGATCACAATTTTAACTCATGTAATTCAGATTTTTTACTCGAGTGTATTTTTCTCTACTCAAACTTCATTTTTTTCCACAAGAGTGTATGTACCATTTAAGAACCAGTCATTGAGAATTATAGATTCTGCAAATTTAACAAAATTAACAAATTTAATACTCAGTGGGAAGTAACTATTTGAATCTTGTAAGTCCAAGACAGTAATTATCAATTTACCTTATATTCCAAAGGCATGCTGACATGTCTAAAATGTTGTGTAGTCTACTTTATTCATAAATATTTTAAAAAGTATCTAGCACATGGTAGATAATGGGTTGTAACACACAGTATAAAATGTCTTGCTATTTTGTCATTTTCATTTAGTTGGTTCTCAACTACATTGGTTAACTTAGTTGCTAAATATTTATTCAGCTTAATCATTTCTTAACTTTTAAAGTAAAACCATACTTCTATGAAGGATTTGAAAGAAGCACAATTATCAACTAAATACTATGTAACCTGTTGGAAGTTGGGAGAGGAGAAAGATTAATAGATGGAACTATTAAGCAAAGAGAGAAGAAATAGATTCCCTTAATCCCAGTAAAAATATAGTAGCTTATCTGCTAAATTTTGATTATTTTTAGAAAATCATTTTGATTAGAAACAAAGGAAAAGCAGGTTTAAATCTGCCTACTTCATTATTTTACGCATTTCTCTTAGGGTCTACTACTACTAAAAACACTGAGGTTTTGTGTGTTAATGTTTTCTTGGTCCCTTGAAAAATGACATCAGTGAAATTTACAGAACTCATTGCCATCTCTCTCATTGGGGTATTGTGAAATGTCCATTAACATTTATAGAGTGCTTTGAGCTTCTCAAAAGAAAGACATTACCAAAGAACAAAATAAATGATTTTAAAGCAACATTTGAATAATTTAATTGTAAATGAATCAAACACATATGCTCTAAGCTTATGTAAATACAACTATGAAATTAAGCAATGAAGTACTTGGCGAAATCTGCTTTAGGCTTTATGAAATGAAAACATTTTAAATATGGCTTGATATATTTCATAAACCTAATATATAGATAAGTTTGCCAATCCTTGATGTTATAAATATTTCATTATGAATATCCAAATGGACTATTCATATTTCTAATAAGGATCTCACAAATTCTCAAAAGAGATGTGCCATGTTAGAGATTTTTAAATCAAAAGAAATTATCACTTTTTCATTCAGTAGTGATTACAAAGTTAAGAAAAAACTACATTTTCTATCCATTCTACTGTTACTTTATGACAGATCATAGTAGACTTTATTACACTTATTAGACCATCAACACATATTTATTGAATAGGTTTCTTTAGTATGAATGTTAAAATAAGAAATTATAGGTTGTCTAGTCTTGGCACCTCAAACATGATATTTAGCGGGGCTCTGAAGAAAGATCATATTTTGACAGAATTCATGATTAATGCACCTTCATCGAGTCAATTCATATTTATATTTCAGAATACCATTTTTTTATGATTTATTTGATTGTGCATATAAGAGCTGAGGTGTAGGCCAGAGGTATGGGGCGGTGTGTGGGTGAGAGAGGATTCACCAGAGACAGAGTAGGGAGCAGAACAGGCAGATTGACTGAAATACATTGCTGAGGGGAGCTGCAGGCAAGATGGGAGAGGTCTCCTGTGCCATGTGGGTTAGCTCCCTGGCTAGGGGTCAAACTTGTGCTTCAATGGCTACAGATAGCTTCGTAGTGCTGAAACTTAACCCCTGGTGGCACCAGGGAGGCCACAAAACACCATGTTTTTTAAGTAGAGATTGGCTTTTTCTTACCCAAATTGACAAGATTATAAATAAAAGATAAATTGCATTCTTTGTTTTGCATCCTGTGAGTGCTCAAAATGATTTTAAGTGTATTTGAGAAATACAGCTAGAAAAATTCAGATTTCTGCCCTGAATTCACGAAAGTCAGTTTAGTTTCAAACAATATAAGTCATTTTGGTTACTTAAAAGTCACAGGGTTTTTATTCCTAAGGTCATTAAACTGTCAAGTTTAGTAGTTTATCTTTGAAAACGTTTGCATAAAAGACAGTTCCATATTTAATAATTATCATAGCTTAAGATGAGGTGAAAAGTAAGAAAAGTAAGATCATTAAGTAATAACCATATGACAAGCCCTATGCTTAATGGATATTGTTTTACTCAGTCACAGCAACCATCTAGTGAAGGTATCACTACCATTTCATAAAAGGGGAATTTAAACCACTGACAGTTTTCTTAATTTTCTTAAGATTTCTTACAAAGTAGGAGGTAAGTTGTAGAATTCAAATCCTGCTCTATGTGGCTTCAAATTGAATATTACTTTTCCTTATAGTCTTCTTCTTACATTGCTTTTTGTAGTAGTTACCACAGCTACAAAGACACTCCTAGACGTTATTACTTTGGTAGTAAATAAACTTTTTTAGATGTTTTCCATAGGTTTTTCCAGAAAACTCATTTCCATGTTATCTGATTAACCTGTTGGAAATCAGGAGTGATAGGATTTCAGTTTGCAGGGATAGATGATGTGGGAACCTATGTATGTATAGTTTTTCCTGATATAGAGGAAACATCTTTATATTAGACTCGCTTACATCTTTGGACTATATTTAAAAAAAATAGAAGGAAATGAAAAAGAACATCTAACATCCCCATAAAATATTTACATAAACGGTTTATCACAAAAATGAAAAATCTTACAACAAAAATAATAGCAAAAATATGTGGCTTTGCAATTAAACCCTGGAAATTTGCATATGTTCATCCCATTGCACCTTGCAGATGAACCTAATGATGAAGTGTTCAGTGGTACACATCTGATACAATCTTAAATTAGGTGGAGGTCTTCAGATAAGGACTAAGGAAATAGACATAAAACTGGATTGATCAGGGGCCTCCCTGATGGTGCAAGGGGTTGAGACACAACCTATGAAGCTGTCGGCTGCCACTGCAGCACAAGTTCGATCCCTGGCCAGGGAGCTACCAACATGGCACAGCAGATCTCTCTTGACTCACCTGCTGCTCCCCTCAGCAGTTTACTTTGGTTGATCTGCCTGTTCTGTTCCCCACTCTGTCTCTGGTGAATCCTCTCACCAACCCCCCCACACCTCTGGCCTGTACCTCAGCTCTTGTATGCATAACTAAATAAATCTTTAAAAAAAAACTGGATTATCCAAATTCTCTGCTCAATGTGAATCACTTAATCACTTTCACATGACATGTTCTCACTTAATCACCTCATTCCCTTTAATTGTGACCATCATTATGTTTCATAATTTTAATAAGCACTTTATATGTATTACTGTATGTTTCATTTATCAGTGGAATATATTGTATCCTCATTTTCCTGCATAGGAAGTAGACTCTAAAGTTAATAGGCTAAGGTTAACCAACTAGAGAGTGACAGATCTTGGATTTCAGCCTTGTTAGGTTTCATTCCAAGCTATACGCTTGACTTCTATATTAACTCTAATTTAAATAAAGTTTGTAATGTAGGATTTAATTTGAAGTGGCAAAAACAGCATTCTAGTCAAACCAAATAGAAATTTAGAAATAAAGGCCAACAGAAGTCTTGTATAGCTTTTGGCAGGTATGTCTTAGAATTTGTGAAGGGATAAATAGCAGGATTGAATTCAAAGACTTATGTATGCCGACTTTTTGTATTATGATAGTACTGACAGTATCATTATTCCTAATGTAAATGAGAAAACTGAGGCCCAGAAAGTTCTCATCACCCATCTGCTGTAATTTGGACTTCAACAACAATTTTTCTCTTTTTATTTTCTTTGATGACAACACTGAATATTTATGACTCGATATTTATCCTATCCCACCCACTCCTGATTGGGAAAAGAGTGTTAGCTGTCATCTTCCTTTTCCTTCTGTCTTTGTAAGCAAGTAAGGACTCAATTTTCCACTGCTGATTTGATAAGACAAAAGAAGGAAAGTTAGAATTTTCTACTGAAACTCAAATAGTATTGCAAAGTATGACTCACTCATAAAGCAAAAGCAATGTGTTATTTACAGCTTATTCATTGTGTTCTATTATTCTTTACTCTTTTTTATCTTTAGCATCTAATATGAATAAATACTGGACAAATAGAGGAACATGTAATTGTCTATATGCAACTTACATAGAGTGTATGTTAAAAATAGTAGACATCAGGGAAAAAAAATAAATTATCTAAAATGGTCTTCAGGTAAAAAAAGAATATTTGAGAAGCTCTTAAACTATTAAGTGGAGATGGAATGTCTTCTTTGTGTATCTTTTATTACATTTTAAATGTCAAAATCGAAATACAGACAGAAAGTAATTATATTAAATTATTTTCCATGCCAGAGCAAAGATTAAGAGTAAACTAAAACTGAAAGACAAATTAGATGGTGACAAAATCCTCATTGTACAACTAAGCAGCAGCAGGTTATAATATAATGGACAAACGTTAATGGATTGGAGTAGGTATGAAACATCAACTTTGTACAAGAGACATTTTACTCATTTGGAAATCAGAGACCTGATAGACTCATTTATTCATTCATTTAGCAATATTTCATTGTGCCTTTTTGCCAGGTATAGCTCTAGATGCTGGGTACACAACACTTAAAAAAAAAACAAAAAACATGAAAATCTTGAACCTTAGGGAGAAAGAGCTCCATAAAGTCTGAAGCACAGGGAAGACTGGAATTGCTATCAAAGCATATTGATTGACTTATTTTTTTTCTGGTCCTAAAACGTGCCTGAAAATTTAATTTTTTGTAACAAAAAAACTAATATTTAAAAAAATAGGAAGGTAAAATTCTATAATAATTCTGCTTATAAAGGAAAAAGCCTTATGACATAAGGGTTTGTTGTTATTTTTTGAAATTTCTCAAGCAACACATTCATTTTATGTCTGTTATCTAATTGGCCGCATCCATAACACCTGACCTGAACTGTGTAAATAAGAACAAACGGCCATTCTAGAAGAAAAAGAGCCACTGAATAACAAACTTGTAATTATTCATAAACCATAGATTCTTACAATTTTCTCACATTTGAAGAATGCTTCTTTAAAAAATGATCAGTTACTCTCTGCATTTTCTTGATTTTGTATTTCAAGGTACTGGGTCTTTTGTGAAATGTGATGTTTTGTGAACTTGTGTTGGATGTAGCTTTTTGAAAAGGCCGAAGAGAAATTCTAAACTCCTTGTGATATATTCCTGTTCCTATTAGTGACCTCTTCATTGAGGAGAGAGGGAGGAAGGAAGAAAGAAAATGAGGTTTCCTCTGATGACAAGTCAATTTAAGAGAACCCTCTGATCAATGACTGTGCTTGGCTAAGGCGAGAGGTTTCTGGTTTCTTTTAAGGGAAAACATGCCAACACATCATTAATGGTGTGTAGTCTTTGAAAGTGGAATACATATTCTCACTAAGACATAGGAAAGTTAAGTTTGATTTTGCATAAGGACTTCATTTGCAGAGTATAAAAATATCCTCAGTTAATGTCCAGAAGAGAGGGAGTAAAGCTCAAAATTTATAGTTGAACAATTCACTGGAAAGTACACACTGAGCATTGTTATACTTGAAAAAGTTGCTTTGATTAATTGCTAAGCATCTTAATAAATACGCTTAACATTGTTATTTGTTGTTTAATGGGAGGACTGAGGTTGAAATTATGTGAAATTACATTGCTGTCTGAACCTGTTGCCTTTCATATGTTTAGAGGCTAAAACATAAAGGATATTTGATCTTGAATTGCTTGATAACATACAGTGAGGCAAAGGAACATATGTGTTTGTTATTTCATGCAGGAGACCAAATTAGGTTCAAAATAGCGAGTAGATGTGCATTAAGTAGGTATTGTCATGTCTATTAGTGACAACTATTAAAGTGAAATTATTTACTCTAAGAATTCTGACTACACTAATGATTTCTTACATCCCTTATCTAGTTTGCAATGAGTTCATACTTCCCTTTGTTCACAATGGTTTACAATCAGCTAAATGAATAACAGTAATAATTTGCTTTGAGATATACTTCTCATCAAAGTATTTTAAAGTGCTTTTGCAAAGAATTAAATTGTACAGAGTCCAGTAATGCATATAGTGTGTTGTTTTTCACATTGCAAAGTGAAGATATAAAGAGCTTAAGTGGCTCTTCCCAGATCTATGGAAAAATCAGTCAAAGATTCATGAATTAATTGTGGGAATCCTGGCTCCTAGTTCATTGATCCAAAGCTGGACCTCATATTTATTAGACATATTTGTCTTTAAAGCCTAACCAGAAGCATGCATTTCTAACAGCTCTAACTATCTCAGCTTAGTAATGAATAATAAAAAAGATGGCTAGGTTAGGGCAAGTTTGGCCTGCTAGATTTCTAACAAATTTGACTATTTTTAAAATATATTTAAAAAAATCAACTTCTTTTTTATCTATGTCATCTTTGCTCAATGCCATATTTATGATCAGCTTTGTTCATAAGGAATTTGCCTGTCCATGCACAAATAGGGAAACATTGTTTTCCTGTCTAAAAATATAAATTTAGATTTTAAATATTTACATATTATTTCAGTAGACTAGGGTGGTGGATTCAGTGTGATCTGGTAGTAGGTACCCTATGGTGGTGATATCTAATGGAGAGAATCATTTTACCGCATTTAACATAATAAATTAATTTTTATTTTTTAATTTTTTTAAAATTTTTTTTATTTATACAAGCACTGGGTACAGTCAGAAGCGCGGGAGGGCGAGAGAATTCACCAGAGCGGGGAACAGAACAGGCAGACTGATGATACACTGCTGATGGGAGCAGCGGGCGGCAGGAGAGGTCTGCACCATGCAGGACCCTCGCCTGGTGGCTGGTGATCCAACCGGCGCTGCAGAGGCTGCGGGCAGCTTCTCAACCCACGCTCAACCGCTGCGCCACCGGGGAGGCCCAATAAATTAATTTTTAAAATGGAAAAGGATTCATTGGACATTATCCAAATAAAAATATATTAAACAGGGCCTCCCCTGGTGGCGCAGCGGTTGCTCGCTGGGCTGCGAAGCTGTCCGCAGCCTCCGCAGCACCTGTTCGATTCCCGGTCGCCGGGGAGGGTCCCACATGGCACGCAGACCTCTCCTGCCGCCCCTCTGCTCCCCTCAGCAGTGTATTTAGTCACTTTGCCTGTTCTGTTCCCCATGTTCTTTTCCCCACTCCGGCTCTGGTGAATTCTCACCCTCCCGCGCTTCTGACTGTACCCAGTGCTTGTACATATAAATGAATCTTGAAAAAAAAAAAATCTATGTATGTTAATACATTAGCATAAAACATTAAAAAATTAAAAAATAGGTGAGTAACAATGAACTGCTCTGCCTTTAAAAGGGGAAATTCTAGATTTTTGGCCAAAGTTGCATTAAAAGGAAATGAGTGATTTTTCACCTATGACACTTACCTTAGACAAAAAAAAAACAAACAGTTGCCAAGAGCCACATGTAAATGTATGTGAATCTCCCTGAAGGGTTTTGCATGTGTATAAATTTAAGTATGTTTATATGTCCGTAAATGTTTATAAATGCAAACCAGTTTTCATTAGATACTTTATTAAAATGTTTTTTGTAATAAAAATCAACTCAGATACTTTTAATTCTATGGTAAGTCAGCTTTTCTCACATCACCTTGTATGATATATTAAATCTAGAAAATTTTAGAGAAAGATAAAACACTTTTTTAAAGATTTATTTATTTATGCATACAAGAGCTGGGGTATAGCCCAGAGATGTGGGGGGTGAGAGGATTCACCAGAGACAGAGTGGGGAACAGAACAGGCAGACTGACTGAAATACACTGCTGAGGGGAGCAGCGCAAGAGACAGGAGATTTGTGCCATGTGGATTTCTTTCTGGCCAGCCGAGGATCGAACTTCTGCTGCAGAGGCTGCAGAGGTTGTGGATTGCTTCGTGGTGCAGTGCTCAACCCCTTGCACCACCAGGGAGTCCCAGATAAAACACTTTCTGACAGCAATCTGAATATCGGGTCTAAGTAATATGCTGTGCTGAAATCTATTCAGAACATACTTTGTTGTATATGTTGAGAACTCAAAAATCTTTACTTCACCATTAGCGCTTCTTGTTATTTATCCAAAGGGATTAAAAACTGATACCCATATAAAAACCTGAACATATATACACACATGTGTGTATGTGTGTAAACATGTAAACATATATGTATGTGTGTGTATATATATATTATACAGTGGTTCTATTCACAATTGCTAAAATAGAAGCAATCAACATGTCTTTCAGTGGGTGACTGGAAAATAAACTTTGGCACAGGTAAACTACAGAATAGTATTCAGCAAAATTTGAAAAAATCTCAAAAGCAATTATCTATCAAACTATCAAAAGATATGGGGTTGCCTATGTGTGTATTACTTAGTGCAATGAAGCATTAAGTAATGTATAAGAATGTGGATGCTTTGCTGGTGTGGCAATATTCACCTGAAGAGGTATGAGCTGTAAATTGTAAATAATATATAGTCTGGTAAACCAAAATTACCTCAATATAAAATAATAAAAAAAAATTATCAATGTGAAAATGCTATATACTTCATGATTCCAACTATATGGCATTATAGAAAAGATGAAACTATGGAGACAACAAAAACATCATTGGTTGTCAGGGGTACACATCAACAGAGATTGATAGAGTACAGGGGATATTTAAAGCAGTGAAAACTTTTTGTATGGCTTTTTAATGTTGGCTGTGTATTACTACTTAATCATCTAAACTCAAAAAAATGTACAACACTAAGAGTGAACACTAATGTAAACTGGACTGGGGTGATTATATCATGGCCAATGTAGTTCAATCCTAACCCCTGAAAGGTCCGGTGATCCTTTTAAATTTTTGTTATTTTTGCTTGGGGTCATCAAAAATTGAATATTTCAGACTGCTTGAGATGAATCTAAAGTATAGCTTTTTAGGGATAATTTTTTCTCCTGTGATGAACTGGAATATTCATGTTTCTAAATTAGGCCTGAGAGGGAGAAGAGTCTTCTTTTGAAGCAAGTAACTCAGTATTTCAATCACTTGACCATTCACTTTTATTTTTAAGTAACAGGGAATTTAGTAGACATATAAATGATTCTAATGAGAACATTAAATTAGACTAGAATAAACTTTCTACAGCATTCCCTAATCTAAGTGGTTTTTGTTAGTCTATTATGTGAGCTGAGGCTGGGGATATGAAGATGAATAACACCCAGTGTCATCCCCCAAAGAACCTAAAACTTGGACAGAGAGAGTCGAGAACCACATGCTATACGATTGCGTGTCAGTCATAGTCAGTAGAGAGGCTTGAGGAAAAAGTTATAAAACAAATGTTATCTATAAGATCCCATGGGTACACAATGCAGATTAAAAAATAGAAACACATGCATAAATACAGCATTTAAATAAGCAAATGTATGCAAGTAAAATGTACTTATTAAGTCCTGTTTAAAATTACTTCATTCAAACATGTTTATTTGGTACCTAAAATGTGTCATATACTATTCTGGGATACTTAATATTCATGTAGTTTGGAGGAAGTGGAAAGGTGGATATCATCAATGTTCCTCTTTAATTCCAGAGTGATCAGTGAGATGAAGGTAATATGCGGATGTTGTGATTGTGTATGACAAGGATATTTGAGTTATGGTGAATTATGGAAGGGTTGACTGAGAATGCTACATATAAACTGAGATGAGAGAGATGAATAGGAGTTTGAAGGTCTTAAGAAAAGGGTTACTGTCTTTTGTAAGTTTAAAGCATCCAAAGCAGGGATGTCACTAGAGGAGTCTAGGTGATGAGGCTGGAAATTGGGATAAAGAAGCAGGCCCTGCAATGACTTACTAACCTTGCTGTGACACTGGTCTTTCTACAAGACGGTGAGGAACAAGTAGGGTTTAAAGCAGGGACCAAGATGATTAAATTCTGCTTTTTAAAAAGTACTCTATTATTTGAAAAAATGGATTCCAAATGAGTAAGAATAGAAATGATTAAGAATAAAGAGACTCGCTATAGTACTCAAAGGAGAGAAAAGAGGAAGACTTGTATAGATTCCTAGTGACATGATTTCCAGTACCATCTATCTCTCACATTTTTAGTATCCATTTCTAAAATACACTAAAATATACTTGTTCAATAGCAAATGAAGTTTCCTGAAGAAATACAAATAGGACGCCCATGTATTAGTCAAATGCGTATTCAGCGTGTATTGATTGTGGGTTGGTAGAGTATTCTGTCTGTCTGCGAGTTTTTATAATGGTCCAGGTGGTGCCTAAAGATTTCGTGAATCGACTCCCAAGGAGTCAGATAATGATCTTTTTCCCCATGGAGGAAGATGATATTAACATATTGCCATGACCTGTGAACATTTTCAGTAAGATAAATCTTGCAAAGCTCTTTAAATTAAATAATGTACTCTTTTTATATTTCTCATGTTGGAAGAAAGCTGTGACTTTTTTATATTTAAAAATGCTTTATATAAATCTTACATCAGAAGATTCCCATTAGTTATAGAGGGTGGAGGGCAAAGAGATAATATGCCAGATATTATCTTATGCAGCATTAAAAATGTTCAGGTTGATTTTTTTTTAAGTCACTACATAAAAGAGGAAATCACAGAAAAATACAACATAAATGATAACCATTAGCCTTTTTTGTTGTTGTTGTTGTTGTTGTTGGGTAGCATTGTGTTTTAGAGATACAGGATCTCTCTCTTCAGGTGCTGTTACACAACACCCACCACCAAGACATTCATAGTCCTCCATCATAGTCCATTGTGCTCCCTCCTCACGCTGTTCTCACCACCAGCCAGAATTTTAATGTCCCTTCACTTTGAATTCTTCCTTGTAAGTTACAATTATTTCCTGGGTCACTCAGTTTCCACAATGTGAATATCAGTGGTGACATTTATTATTTTGGTTTCACTCTCCTTTTGGCATCTTTGTTTCTTCCAAAAATCCATATACAAGTTGTTTGACCGACCAAGACTTCCTGATAATAGTCATTCCCTCTCTTATTTAGAATAAGTCAGGCCCATACAATCTTCCATCACTCCAAGAGAAACAAAAATATCTAATGGTATCTTTCTCATGTAATGCTACTTCTCCAGGATTGGATTTCCTGTCATCTGGCTCTTCAGAAACCTCTTCCTTTTCTGAATGCTTCAGTGGAAACAAGAACTTTAAACCAAGAATGTGCATGTGTAATGAACTTCACATTATAATAAAATGCACATCTATTTTTGCACACCTCAAAATACAGATAAAACATGTAACATGATTGCAATTTTAATTAAAATAACTATAATGAATTGCAGATAATTAACAATAGGGTGTATCTTCCAAATAAAAATGTTACTCTAATTTTTAGGAGAAATTATTGTGCTTGAAATAAATTTCAAATTGTTACAAATATCTCACTCTTGCTTGCCTAAGCAACATTAGGATGGATTAGTGAATAGTTCAACTATGGCAACAATATGAATCAGCTTAACACGTCTCCTCCCCCTCATTCATCTTGGAATGAGATAATGAAGCAAGACTACTCTAGTAGAGATATCATTTTTAGGTAAGTAATTCATCTGTGAATAGCCCCAGCTTGCAAGAATAACTGCATCATTTAAGCATTATTTATGGCTAGTATGAGGTTAAAACTTTTGGCAGTCTTTTACAAGGTATGGAGAAAAAACTGTTCACGGCAACATATTTATACATTTTGTAGAAATGAATAAAGATGATTTGTCTTTACTAAGTTAATCAAACCTGTTGAATAATATTAGCCTATATGTTAATGAATGATATTTTTAAAATTAGGTGAGCATTATCTATTAAATAACTTGTGAAGCCATTTAATCCATTTCATATCTACTGATAGTGTTCCTCCTAACCCTGGCTCTTGTATTCTATTTTAAAATATAAATAAAAAAACTTACCAGGAAACATAATTAAATCCTACAATACAATCTATTCTAAGTAGATACAATGCAGTCAGTTCTAAGTAAATATCCCATAGAAAATATCTATGGGATATTTTCATGCACATAATCTGCACTTGCTAATATGTAACTACCTAGCAGCAACTATACTGAGGTCAAAAACAAAGTGCTTAGTTAAGCATGAAAGACAAAGAATTGAAATTTTAGACTTTATTACTGTAAATTCAAAACAAAAGCACAGACTATTGTAATATTAAATTAAATTGCAACACTTACAGAATAATGCCTAAAATAGATTAATTCATCTATCTCCCTACAGTCCTATTCATCATAGTATGGTAGCTGCCCTTTGTCATTTTTCTCCTCCACTGATTAAAACAAAAGCAAAAACAGAAACCAAACACACTCACAATACAACTATAATGATGTTTCTTCCACTAAAGAAATTAAACAGATAAACAAACCATAAACAAACAACAAATAAATGTTCTGCTGCCACCTAAGATTTATAATAACATCTCGGGAATCATTTGTTTGCAGGAAAAAGAAACTAATCAAATTAATACAAGAAGAAAAATATTTATTCTTACCAACTGACACTCTTGGAATTCAGTATTAAGTCTGGACTTTATTCTGAAGGCTAGAATTGTCAATAAGTATTATAGATGGAGAATGATGTTATAAAATTTTGTCTTTCAGTTATTTCAAAGTTTATTAAATATATGTGATTTATTTTGTAAGCACACAAGTTATATTCACTCCCAAATAAATTTGAAAATACAATTCAGTAAAATTATAAAAAGAAAAAAAAAGAACCCTGTGATTAACCATTGTTAGATTTATTTTTTCTGAGACTTGTGGGTCAGTTCAATGAAACAATAGAAAAAAATAGAACATATACTATGACTATCATAGAACAAAAATTTCTTTGGCGGTCCTTCGATGCATCCCTGTGTATTGGCATCATCCATACTCCCCACTCCTGGCCAGCCAGTCAAGCCATCCTTTTAGAGTCAGAAGAAGACTCTTTAATACCAGGTCTGTATCTTATGTTCTGGGTCCTCAGGACAGCCTGTGGACCACTTTCTTTCAAATTTGGAAATGATGCACAGCATGAATGATTTGAAAAGTCAGCATTTTTAGCAGTTGTGGATCTGATCTGTTCTGATGGTCAGGTGAGCACAGGAACTCAAAGTTCAACTCCCAGTTAATGCAAATTTGAAAATTGCTCTCTGGATCCCGATTGTTATTAGTTAGGGCTTTCCAGAGAAACTGAACCAGAACCAATAATCAACAGCATGTACGTGCATTTATAGATATGTATACACACCTACATAGATTGATTATAGGTCAATTACTAGTACCATTATGGAGACTGATGAGTCCCATGATCTACAGTCACAAAGCTGGAAACCCAGGAGAACCAATGGTATAGTTCCAGTTCAAGTCCGAAGGCCTGGGAACTGGAGGAAGGGATGCTGTACTAAAGTTGATAGGCTTGAGAGACAAGAAAGGTAGAAAAGATCTGGTATTTCAAGTCTAAAGATAAACAAAAGCTGATGTGACTGTTTTTTAAAACCTTCAGGCAGAAGGAATTCTCTTTATACCCAGGAAAGGATCAGCCTGTAGTTCTCTTCAGGTATTCAGTTAATTGGATGAGTCCACAGTTAGTAGGGAGGAAAATCTCTTTCTACTCATGTAAGTGTTATTTTCACCAGAAAAAAACATAATTATTGTCCAGGTATCTGGACATTATTTACTCTAGTCAAGTTGACACATAAAATGAAACTGTTACACTGATTTTCTTTGTGACTTTACTGGACAGTTCCCTTTATTTCCCATATGGTCAGCTACATCTTCTCCTTTGATCTTTTCTATTGGGTATGTAAATGCATTTTAATTTTTGCCATTTTCTAAAAATTTTACCTTGAACCCCACACGTACACGTACCTTGTGATACTAGTGTGTGTGTGTATGTATATATATATATATATATATATATATATATATATATGTTTTTGTTTTTGTAAAAGTTTAGAACTAATTATTCTTATTCACTTGATGTCCTCATTTTTGTCTTTACATAATCAGTATCATCCCCCTTTATTCTCCATAATATTTATCAGATATCCATATATAGTATGGATTTATAGATTCACATGTGTAATCCATCTTTTCTATGGTATTGGACTCTAATAATCACTATCAACTTGCAGTCAATCTTTTTTGTTTTCTTCATCCCTTCATAACTTCTCAGAAGCACTTTAATGTGGTTGACCTTTGTCTTGTCCTCTCAAAATCACATTCTTCTGGCTCCCTTGGCATCACTTCTTGTTTTCTCCTTCTCCAGTGATGGTTGTTACCTCATAGTGATTTTGTTGCCTCTTCATTTGTCAGCCTTCTCAAAATTGAAAATGAAGCTATATACTCTTTTCCTTTGTATTTCCTTTCTTGAAGTTTTGAGTGATCTTATTCTGAACCACTGGTTTCAAAGGTCATTTGAGCATGGGTTATTAACACCACTACCTAAAATGCTCTTATCTTAGGAAATTGGCAAAACTTTCCTTTGCTTCTGTATATTCTGTACATTCATCTATATATTCAACATAGTAATTGAGGGAAGTTTTATAAGGATTGAATGGATTAATATTTTATGTAATACATATAAATATATTAAAATATTGCAAACTATGCCAAGTACAAAATGAGTGAAAAGATAATGTTATATATACATGAGTTTCTGTGTTCATTCTCATCTAGGAACATAAACCTCGGTGGCTTCTTTAGTTCATTCTTCTGGCATCCTGTTTCTTTTTTTATTTTTATTTTTGTTTGTTTGTTTATTTATTTATACAAGCACTGGGTACTGCCAGAAATGCAGGAGGGTGAGAGAATTCACCAGAGGCAGAATGGGGAATAGAACAGGCAGACTGACAAAGTACACTGTTGAAGGGAGCAGCAGGTGCTGCAGGAGAGGTCTGTGCACCATGTGAGACCCTCACAGGTGGCTGGGAATTGAACCAGCACTGCAGAGGCTGCAGGCAGCTTCACAGCCCAACGCTCAATCGCTGTGCCACCAGGGAACTTTTTTTTTTTTTTTGAAAAAAAAAAAAAGATTTATTTACCATCCTGTTTCTTAAGTGAATCATTCTGGCTTTCCTTCTCAATGGATACACTTACACAGTGATATTTGACACATAGCACAGAAAAGATCACAGTCTAGAATCAAAGGTAAAGTAAATATTCATAATCAGTATGCTTTGTGGCATTTGTCAAGAACCAACTTTTCTGAGCCTCAGTTGCCTCATCTATATAAAGAGGATTAAAATAATAGTAATATCTATTTTATGGAATACTGAAAATTCAATTCAAATACTTAGACTCTAAACAATTAGAACAGTATTTATAATATAGTAAACATGTGGGAGATGTCATTTTTATCATATGTGTTGTATTATACATGCCTCTGTTTTTCACTAATGAAGTATTTGTGGTTATCCTATATTCCCATTGGATTATAAACTAATTAAATACCAAGTCATATAAATGGCTTTTATTAGCAGGGTCCCTACCAGTTATGAATATAGTTATGTAATTTTAGTCATTTTTCCTAATGAGTGAGTATCCAGTAAGATCTTATTATATACATCTTTTATATTAGTAAACAAATTCTGTATGACCTCCTCTTACAGAAATATTAAAGATGCTTACAGTTGAAAGACAACTAAAGCCTCTGAGTGCAGTGATGAAGTTCATGAAATAGAATTCTTTATTAAACTCACATTAGAACATATTTGTGATATAAAATATAATTGTGATAAAAATATAATTGTGATATAAAGTATGATATAATTATAGATAGATAGGTTACAGAATTAGGACACAAAGTTGAGTATTCAGAAAGCAAAAAAAAAAAAGCTTATGAAATCAGTATGTACTAAATGCTTTCAAATCCTTTTCTGACTACTTTAACAAATGTGAAACCTATGTAGCAATTACTATGGACATGCAAACCAGATTCTTTCTCATGTCATTTCTAATTTTTCTTTGCTGCCATAGAGATTAATTTGAGCTTGTTTTAAAGCCATGGCCTAAGTTCAACTGTAATTAATGTCCAAAGAGATATTGGAAATTTTGCAATTAGGGGAGTGTTTCTATTTCTTCTCAAATAAGGGAATGTTTAGTTTTAACTTAGAGTCATTAATACCTCTTAGTAAAAACAAAAAATAAATTTAGTTGTAATCTACTCTAAGTTAATATTTACATAAATAAGTTTAAAATATGTTAGACTTTTCTTAAATAAGAAGTGTTAGATCACAGCATGAATATTATAATGTTAATTATGTATACACACAATGTACTCTATAACAAAATTTTAGATTTTTTTTGTGAGTAATCATAGAAATAGATGAGTATATAAATTCACCTCTTTTGGGCCTCCCCTGGTGGTGCAGTGGTTGAGCGGTTGGTTGCGAGGCTGCCTGCAGCCTCTGCAGCGCCAGTTCGATCCCCGGCCACTGGCGAGGGTCCCACAAAAAAAAAAAAAAAAATCACCTCTTTTTAAAGTGTATGGAAATATGTAAGGTTTTTAAACACCATATAGATATTCGTGATAATTGTATCGACAGCCTGAAGTAGACTTGCAAAGATAGTAAATTAACTGAGGCAAGAAATATCAATAAATATTAATCATATACTATGTGCAAGACACCAAATTTTTACACTGAATGTTCAAGCAAGCATTTTATGATTACCAAAATATGTTTCCATCATGCCAAATATTTCAGTCACTTTTCTAGGTTATTTGAAGTGAGATTTCTACCCTCAAGATGCTTATATAATGGAAATAGAATTAAGTAGACAATGAGGTCATACAGAAAGCTGATTCAAACAAATTATGCAACTGTAGTAATAGGAAGAAAATGAAATGATTTCATACACTTGGAAGGAATGAGTATTCTTTACTTTAGGTAATTGTGAGGGTCTTAAGCTTTTTGAAGATTTCTTTGAAGATCATCCCAGTAAAAGCATAGGTACAAAGTCTGAGATTGGAATGCAATAGGGCATGTTCCAAAAATCAAAAGGGCAATTAAGGAAGAAGAGTAAGAGGAGAGGCTGTTGAGTGAAGAACACATCATATAGGGACTTGTGTGACTTGGCAAAAAGCTAGATTTTATTTTTCCTACAGTGAAAACCTGTTGGTAGTAATTTGATTACATTAGAAGATTAGTAATACAATTCTGGCTGTTAGATGAGTATTATAAGGGCAAGAGTGAGAAACAGGGAGAGATGTTACTTGGAAGTTGATGTAAACTGGGTCAGAAATAGTGGTGAATTAGGCTAGGCTTATAGTTGCTAAGAGGTCAGATTTAGAATTATATTATTCAGAATTATATATTTTTGAGGGATATTTCTGATGAGATGGCAGTGAGTGAAAGAAGTTAAATATGACTACTGGGTCATACCTCTGGCCCCCACACGTCTGACCTGTGTTCCAGTTCTTGTATGCATAAATAAATAAATCTTTAAAAAATAAAATAAAAATAAAGACTTCAGGCTTCCAAAATATGGTAGCATAGAAAGAAAAGAAGAAACAGAAAAATAAAAACAAAAAACAGCACTGAAAAGACTAGAGATTAAGCGGTAAGTCAGGAGAATGAGGTATAAAACAAGAGACTATGTTAAAGAAATTTGTGGCTAATCATGTGTGATCATTATGAGAAGTTGAGTAAGACAGCTATTGATATGACTAATATTTTCTGACATCAATTAAACGTTTGGGGAGGAAAAGCCTTATTAGAAAAGCTTAAGTATTGAAAGTTAATTGCAGAGACAGTGGAGAAAAGGTAAATCTTCAGAGAAGATTAGCTCTGAAGGAGAGCAGATAAATGGTTTATAAAGGAACATAAAATCATTTCATTCAAAAAGTAAAACATGAAAGTACTTTGACCACAATAACTGTCACAGTATTTATCTTCAGGATTGGTTCAAATAACTAGATGAATAGGTAAATCCCATTTTTTACATGTATTATTCCCTACAAGACTCTGAAACTAGAAACTCTGTAAAAGGCAATGACCTTTCCCTATAAGTAACTATTTCTTCAGATAAGACTCTCTTTTGAAGATTCTGCATTATATCTATATCTGTATCTATATAATATACACACACATATACACACAGATACATATACATACACACATATACACATACATGCCCTTGGTCAATCATGAATTTGCAACCTCATTATTCCTCATTAAGTGCTGAGTTAATCTTATATTTTTGAATTATGAAATTTAGCACAGTTGTGTCAGCAACATCAGACTTACAAACGGGAGTCATGGAGCAGGTGACACATTCAGGATGCTGGCCAATGAGCAAGATCCTGGCCTTTTTATTGATAGATTAATCATATAGCATCAGTTACCTGGGGTAGGAGGACAGAAAAAAAAAAAGATGGGTGAAAGTGAAAATGTGCTTATGTCATCTAGACCTTCAGGGGGTCATGAGTCTGCTGACCAGATACTTCTTATCTGCTTGCTAGCCAAGTGTTATAGTTGCAACCATACCCCAAACCCCCAGCCATAGTTCCAGTCTTATCAACAAGGTGTTCCACTGATCAGCTTCTAGGGTCCCTTGTTATACATCAGTAAACAGCCCCCGGTTGTTCTTGGTCATATCTCGTGATGCATGCCCTTCCCAACATGATCAAGCTTTTTGCTTTTGATTGATTAGAAAGGCACCTTGTAAGACTGGGCTCCTATAAGTGATTGACTGGGCTGTTCAGATCTTGTATGGGAATGCAGAACTGCAGGTAACAAAAACAGTGGTAGAACAGGCCCCTTAGGATTAGCAGACCAATATAGCACCATATCATTTGTGTTGTCACTCTTTTGGGGGAAATATATCATTTGTTTTAAATAGATAAAAATGTATTCTGTCACAGTTACTTTGGATTTAAAATAAAAATCCATCAAAAATAACTTTTATATTCAACTTTTCTGGAGAAAAGTATAAAGAACAAAAGCATCTGCAATGTGTGTAAGTTGGCAAGTGTCCTTGTCTGGCACTTTCCAAATTGTTTTAGCAACGTTTGGCAAGAATCTATCACAAATTATGGATGATTATAATTTTGCAGTATGTGAAAGCAGATGGAGAAAATGAATTGACAGAGAGAATGTTTCTTCCTAGGAAACTGATTGGTAATAATAATAATCTTTAAAGAAGGCAAAAAAAAAAAAAGAATTAATCACTGACTTTTAGATGTATGCTTGAGAACTTACCCTATTTGAGAAGTCTTCAAACTCACAAAAAATTGGAGACAGAGGAAAAGAAAAAAAAAAGCTACCAAAAATTAGGAAGATGCACATCGTATAAATATCCTGATTACTATTAAAAGTAGGATCGTTTCAGTAAAATGTCAGTTTTCTAAGAGGTATAAAAAATTGGTGGTTAATTGAAGAATTAGTACGTAATTGACAGTGGCTTGTTTTTCTTAGAGGTAAAATTTCTACCAAATGAGATCATTTTTCATTTTTTTTTAAACTCATGAGTAATCATAAAGAAAATCATGTTAACTTTTAAAAATAGCTGCATTTTAGAGGATGTAGCTAAAAATAAGCCAGTTATTTTTTAAAAAATGTGATTAAAAAATGATACTTTGAGATTTATCATAATGTACTTCTTAGAAGGTCTGAGCGAGAATCAGAATATCTGGGTTTCAACCTTGGCCCTTTAATTTTTGCGAATGACATGATGTCTTTTTATAGAAATGTGTTCTTTGTCTTCACAATAATACACCCAAGACCTAAACACTTCTAAGCACCTTCAACTACCTCCACCAACTGTGTTACAGGTTGCCATCTTCTGCCTGGCTTATTGAAATAACTTCCTAACTGGTTTTCAGGATTTGAATCTTGCTTCCTTCACACAATTCTCAAAATGAGAATCCTGCTCAGTGAAAGTCATATTATGACAACTTCTATTATCACTATCCAGGGCTTCTTTTGCTTCAGCACCCCATTTACATTCTATCCTCACCTCTGCCGTCATATTTTATTTTTTTTAAATTTATTCATTTATGCATACAGGAATTAGGGTACAGGCCAGAGGTGCAGGGGGTGAGAGGATTCACCAGAGACAGAGTGGGGAACAGAACAGGCAGACTGACTAAAATACACTGCTGAGGGGAGCAGCAGGCAAGACAGGAAAGGTCTGCTGTGCCATGTGGGTAGCTCCCTGGCGGGGGATTGAACGTGTGCTTCAGTGGCTGCAAATAGCTTCATAGTAGTGCTGAGTCTTAACCCCTTGTGCCACCAGGAAGGCCCCTGCCCTCATATTTTGTTTCCTCTTGCTCCTATTTCTCCATACATGCTTGGTCGCTTTGCTGTTACTTGTACGTACAGGCATGCTTTAAATTTGCTGCTTCCTGTACCTGGACCCCTCTTCATAGATATCTTCATAACTTTTCCTTCAGAAAAACTTCCCTAAATGCCCTCTTTCAAACTGAAATCCTCCCTAACACACAGCTATCACCCTTCCTGATACATTACTTTTTCTCTACAAGACTGTTTTCTATGTACTTTTGTTACTTAATACTGTTTGTTTGTCACAGAATGTATACTCTGTGACAACGGGAATTTTCGCCACTACTGTTCAGTGACATAGAAGAAGATAGGGACAACAAATATTTTTATGTAAATGACTAGTTCGTAGCCCTTGTTATCATGGTTGGGGATTCATATTCTTTTGCTACCTCAAACATTAAATGGCAGGTAAAATATTTAATCTTGCCTCACCTGTAAAATGAGGCTAAACTCCCAACTTTACTAGATGGTTATGGGGATTAAACAGGATAAAAATATCTACCTTACAGGCTGCTATGAGGGTTAAATAGAACATTTACGTTAAAGTAGATAAACTGCTAGCAGATAAAAGGTGATGAATTAATGTTAATAGAATTTGCATCTGAATGAGAGATAATGTTATGCAAATCCAGACTTCATTTATTTGGGCTCTGATTTTGTATTTAGGGAAAGAAATTATATGGATTATTTTTCATGGGGAATTTTGTAGAACATAAATCTCCCTCTTTTATGGTGGATAACAAAATGCCTTATTCATTATTTAGATGGTTTCTATTTTTCAGTCATGAAATAAATATCTTTGAATATGCTAATATTTCATGCTCAGAGACCACCAGGAAAACTCTCGGATTTATTGAGTATTGCAATGAAATATGTGGAGACCACACTCAATGGGAAACCAGGTAACCTCTTAGTTAAGAGGATATTAAAAGGACTTAAATGTTTAGAGCTTGTTACTAGGTTGTTTAAGGGGAATGTCTCAGAATGTAGTACTTTAGTTTGGGTGTTTTCTGGAAGCAGAAGCAATTATGTGACTGAGTGAGTGTCTTGATTTTTATCTAGATGGTGGAAGGAAAAAGTGAGGCTAAAATTGTGATTGGAAAAGTAGCAGTAATCACTCCTATTAGTAGGGGCTGATATATATTTGGTAATTGTGGTGTGTGTGGTTTGCACAACAATCTTGTTATTGTTTGTGCTTAACCATGACTACTGAGTGGTCTTGTTGCAGTATCACTTTATCATGGTCACGTAATGGCTGTTTCTTGGTGTTGGCGACTTGTAAGATGATTTACGTTCCACAGGAGATCATGACCTCCTGAGTACAAGTTGAGTTAAGTGCATAGCAACCCCAAGGCCTGACAAGAGAGCCAGACCAGCAACCAAATTTCCTAAACTGCTCTTTCCTTTCTCAGACTTTGGGCACATTGCACATTTATTGGAACTTGATTATCAATTTTAGTGCCTTTTTTACTTAGTGGTAAGCCATCTAAATTTAGATGATTTTTTTCTTAAAATATATAATTCTTGATAAAAATATCAGCATAATATTATATTCAAATTAACCTAATTGATTCGTATTACAGTTTTGGTAGAAGTTTACTTAGTCTTTCTTAGATAATTACAAATATCTAAATATAGCCTTAGTAATATTTGGAGCAAATGAGATTTACCAGACACCTGTAATATATGTATAACTTAAAGGAATGTATTATCACAAAACCAGTATTTGTAATAAAAGTAAATAATAGAAATAAAAATTGCAGTGCCAAAAATTGAATTGTTATTGTAACTTAATCTGGAAGAAATATCCAATTTCCTCAAGTGCCTTTTACATATTATAGCTTGCATAAATTCACACCGTTCATTTTTGGAACTCTGTTCAGAGACTTGTATTTCATATTTTGTTCATTGTTTATGATTATCCCACTTATTTAAAAAAATAAAAACTTTGTCAAGCTATTTAAATACTAGTCAGCTGTTAGTGTCTAGAGTAGTAGCGCTTATACCAAAGTAAAAATTTTCAGCATTGTGCTTTAAATCTTATTGGTGTAGGTCATTATCAGGATAGTGACCCATGTTTTGGATTATAGGTATATGATTGATAGATAGATTATAGGTAACCTATATAGACTTTTAGCTCTGAAAGATAATCTTGTCAAATTCCTTTTTTTATAAGGAAAAAGAGTCATATAGACATTAGATTATACTGTAAGACATGCAGAACTTCAAAGAAGGAACTGGAGTTCCTTCAGAGTCATATCTTTTCCGCTGTGATATTTATCTTTTCTCTTTGGTTTAAGTTGAAAATCCTTTATGAATGTTTCTTATATAGCAATTCACGTATACACTGATTCACATACATCAATTTACATATACAGCAATATACATTCAAGTGCTTTTTTACATGGCCTCTATTAATTGGGGGACCCAGGAAAAACAGTGAATAAAATCATGACACTCATTTTATTTCACATTTTGCTAGTACAAAAAAAAATACTTGATGACAAAATGCTCCTACAAAGGTTATATATACAATGATGACTTTTGATTACATAGTTTGCAATGAGAATTTCAAAACTGATGAATATTTCTGTATGCAACTCCCAAACAGTCTGTTTTTTTTTTTGGTTGTTGTTAAATTACCTAATTTTTACAGAAATTGATTGTTAAATCAAAAATGTTGGAGCCTCACCAACATTTGATAAAAGTCCTGGCTGTTTTAAAATAGAGTACTCTTAAGTGTATGTATATTATTTATACTTTGTGAAACATGTATATGTCTAATATGAATGCTTAAGGAACCCATTTCTGTGAAATACAATTCCATAGCATGTTTCATAGTTTTATAAGGTGTGACTTGGGATAATTGAAAGTGGATTTAGAGTAGGAAATGCTGTCTTTAAAATTCTATTTTATGCGACAAATTACTTCTTAATGAGAATTCTTCCAACAAACCAGTAAAAAACAATCATAAACAAGAAAGATTCAGATGGATTTCACCATAATTTTAAGATTTGTCAAGTTTTCCTGTTAACAAGTCTCTCTTTTTTTTTTTTTAATAAGGGCTTTTGGACTCATAAATTCAGTAAGAAATTCCATGTGTTCTCCCCAAATTCCTTTTTTTTTTTTAAATCCCACATACTAATCCATGTGCATGTGTGATACACTTTGCTAAAAGAAACACTCAATTATAGGTCTGTGTTTGCTGTGTGCCAATTTAATCAATGTTTTTGCATTGGTGAGACCATCCTTATTTAACACCTCATAAAAAGAAAAGCCAAACTCTTCCAAAGAACTAATTTATTGTACACCAAGGATCTGTGCTTAAAAAGGTCTCCTACTGTATGTAAAGTAGATCTAATGCTTGTAGAGTACCTAAATACTATAGATTCCATATACCTTGGAAATAAAGATGCAAATCACGAAACAATAAATTCTAGGTTTGTAACAAACACTCTGAAGAAAACTTGAGCAAATCATAACTGTCAGAGAGATAGATGATGAAAATTTTGGTCATGCAAAAGAATACAAATCATTGTGCTGTTGCAAGCCTCTCTCTCTCTTTGTGTCTCTCTCTCTCTTTCTCATTCCCTCCCTCTTCTTCCTCCTCCATTTCCTCCTCCTCCCCACCCCAGTTCTTTGGTTGCAGGCACATCATCAAACTTAATGATAAAAGCCTTCCACAAAAATAATTCTCAAGCCTCAGGAACAAACACCTCTTTGGCACCCTGAGAGAATATTCCACAAACATCATCAATCTCCTTCGGATCATGATTTACAACCTTTCCTTTTGGCCGACTTGAGCCATTTGTGAGCACGCCCCAACAGCGTCACACTGGGATTTTCCTCCACTTTGCCCTCTAAACACATAGCCACCTAGTTGCGTACCACTGCCAGTTTGGAAGCATGTGCTTGACAATCAAGTGCAAGCTACATTAACAGGCTGTAAAATCACTTTCTACAGCAAATGCTTATTAATTCCTAGGGTGTCTAGAAAAAAGTAGAGGTGGAAACATATTTCTCTAGATTCTGGAGTCAGTGTGTTCCGTGTCATATGTTAAGAAAGCCACTTAATAATTTCAGGGCATGATCTTTGGGTTTTGCAAAAAAAGTAAGTGAGATAATTTATATGTTTGTGTAATTTATTCAACCAAAACTATTATCTCAAAAATAGCAATTGTCTGATAAATGTGATTTTCTTGGAAATTTTCCTTGCAGCTTAGGAAAGGTGTCTGTACCACAGCTGAATTAAGGATGAGCCTTAACCCACTTTTACATTGTGTGCTCATTAAAACAGATGCACATACATTATTAATTGTTGACTAACTTGCAATTATCAAGGGCACAAAGTATACCCCTATCAGGAAAGCACACAAACATTATGATTACTTGAAAACATAGACAGATATTTAAGATGTCTGCATTGAGTGAAATAGTATTCTCTGACATGTCTAACAATATTTATGAAGGAAGCTTTGCAAAGCAAACTGCTTAGTATTACCAAGTGATGAAAACCAGAGGGATTTGTAGAGCTGGTGCTTGATAGGGGAGTCAGAATTCTTATTCTTCCGCTCCCATCCCTCCAATAGTGTGTATATACTGAGCAGGAGAGAGAATGTAATAATGATGTAAAACTGAGGTCTTAAATATCTTTTTTTTTTAATGCATGGGTTAAATTATAGAAATGATATTTCATAAACCCACTCAAGTGATCCAGTAAAGAGTGATCAGATCATAAACAAACATCTATATTAAGAAAATCATATTTATGTTATTACATAGGCGAAGGGATTCATGTTTTCATTTTCCTTTTGTCTTGGGTTTTTATAGGCTTTGAAGTATGAGCTGGATGTTTTCTGTTTTAAAAATCAAGTTGCTGAATCAGAACTAAGAATGGAAAATGCATACTTTTTTGCTGCTAGTAAGGTTGTAAATTGCAAAATTTTAGAAGACTATTTTGAAAGTTTTATGCTACTTTAAAAATATCCATGTACTTTGAGTGGTTTCACCTTTCTGAATTATCACAAGGATTTATTCTGAAATTCATATAAAGATTCATACAGAATCAGTGTTACTTCTATAGAGTAAGATTTCTGCAGAGTCTCTAAGTGGACATTAGAGACAAATACTCAACAGCAGAACAGTTAACTAATACAGTATACATATATTGGGATAATAACAAGCCATTACATTATATATGTAGCATATTCAAGAATAAATTATAATGTAACAGTAAATACATGTTATACTGTTAAGGAATATAAAGCTACTCCAAATTTTTCTGACAATGAGATCATTATTGGAAAAGCATATACTTAACACTGCAGGGTTTAGATTGCAGGGAGAATTTAGAGAGTTTGAGGAAGACATAAATTGTCAGAGAATGGCTGTAACCCCATACTGCTAGAGGATAGTGAAAATGAAAAAGATACTTACTTTGGCATTATTTTCAGTTATCTGAAATACTAATATAACTTTTAAAGAATTTAAGGAAGGATCCACCTCCCTGGCACTTTGTATCCCTCAGATACTACTATACATGTGATAGAGTGTGGCCAACTTTCATATTCCAGCAATTTCAGGATCAAGTTCATATGGCTCCTAACACAAGCCTGACCATTTTCCTTATATCAAGCTTGAATTTCAATTTGCAGTCAACAATAAAAGTGTACTCTAAACCAAGCAGAAAGAAATAGGTTGAGAATATGAGAGGCTCGGATATCAAAGGAGGTAAAAGGTCTATATTTGAGTGTCTCCTAGATGTCAGAGAGCTCTAAAAGTGAAATTAGGAGGAAAAACACAACTAATGATTGCCATTTTGTTAGAAAAGATCCAGGTATTTGAGGCTAAGAAGACACAAAATGTACACACTATATTTTCCAGCCTGGCAGTCATCTTAACTGGTATATCCACAGAAACGGCTCGACTCCACTTTCACCTTAATCTAGTATACAGATATAGGGAAAAAATTGCTATCAGTGGTCAATTCCTAAAATTTCTACAGAATAAATATGGAGTGAAACAATTGAATTGCTTTTAAGTGAATATCAGAAGACTCTAAGACATATTGCTCTGGCAAGTGAATTGTTTTACTTATGACTGGGGGAATGTTGTATGGAAATTCAGAGTGATGAGAAGTGAATTATCCTACTTGCAAATGGGAGATGTCAAGGGGGGCTTCATTTTTAAGGTTGTGACTGGTGCTTTGAAGAAAGAACTGGACTTTCTTAAAAGGTGAGATTGGGAAAGAGTATTCAGGGCATAGATAGCAACGACACATAAAAAAAATCTTTGTGGACACATCAGTTCCAAGCAGGCTGAAAACTCTGAAGGGGTAGTACATTGTGTCTGTTGAGTAGACTGCATGGGGAGAAGTAGTCATAGCTCTGAAAAGTAATAGGGTGCCCTGTGAAACTTTGATTGGTAAGGAATTGAACTTGACCTTGTAGGTGATGGACTGTTGTTGAATGATTTCAAAGAAAGATGACCTGTTTGCAATTCCAGAAGGTCACTCTGGTTTCTCATGAAGCAAGAAGGGATAAGAAGTGGGTAACAAGTAGAAATTTGGGGGAGGGTGTTTAGTAAGTTATACTTTACTAAACAAAATAACTCATAAGGTGCTGATATTGAGGTAATGTCAAAGTAGAGGATTTCAAATGATTTACCATGGGTAAATCATTATGTGACTTGTCTGATTTGTCATTTTTCATTAGTGTAGTTGACGAATATGAGAAGGACAGTATCACAAAGTTTGTAATTGACAAACATTAAAAAAGGTGTCATTACTGGATCCAAACACAAACTATAATAGGTCCTATTTTTTTCTATAAGCCCCAAATATTTTTATTATATTCAACTAATACAGAATTACATATTGGATTAGACATCATTACATGTAAAATTGCTATCAAGTTTCTCCCACTATCTGAAAGTAGAGCATTTCTACCTGGTATGATTTGGGAGGTCAGAAATGCTCAGGAATAAATTACAGCCATCCTAGATAACCAGTCAAATCAAATAGAACAGTCTACTTTCAGATAGTCGGGGAAATCTCTAATAGTTTCTAAAAACTTTCTGTTTCTATTTTTGTCCCGTTATGGTTAAGTAACATGTGGCCCAAGAACCAGCATTGTTTTAGAGGATTTATGTTTTCTTTGAGCAATATAGCACTCTGTGTGTCTTGGTAGGTTACTAGTTCTTAATTAGCGTGTATGTTATCAAGTCATTTGTGTAGTTTTTCACCCTGATTTTTACAAGTTCACAGTTAAAAGAAGTGAATGAAATACCCTATAAGTGGAGCTTAAAGCCAGTTATACAAGTTGAGCATGAAAGAAACATTATAGAATGTGTGTAAAAAATATGTACAGACTGGGCCTGCCCTGGTGGCGCAGCGGCTGAGTGCTGGGCTGCGAAACTGCCTGCAGCCTCTGCAGTGCTGATTCAATCCCCGGCCACCAGTGAGGGTCTCACATGGTGTGACAGACCTCTCCTGTCTTGCCCGCTGCTCCCCTCAGCAGTGTATTTTGTCAGTCTGCCTGTTCTGCTCCCTACTCTGTCTCTGGTGAATCCTCTCACTCTCCTGCGCTTCTGACTGTACCCATGCTTACATAAATAAATAAATAAATCTTTAAAAAAATGCATGGATTAAGTTTATAAGTATATGTCATGTGATTCAGTAGGAGCCAATAATCAAATAGAAGTTAGAATATTTTTTTCTGATAATTCTCGCAGTAGCATTTTGTTTCATTTTCTGTGCTTTAAAAATGACACAGAGAAGGAAAGCTTGGGCCATTACAGGGCTTAGTTTAAGAATTTTGTAGCAAAAAAACATGCATGGGCCTGGTGAGCGAAAGTGAATATAGACAATAGACGCTAGAACAGAGTTAGAAAGCCAGCCAATTGTTTAAAAGTAAATGCTTTTAGTTATTTTAGAACAATTACTCTTGTAGCAACAGGTAGCAAGCTTGAAAGCAGTGAAACCAGTCTTCAACCTGAGAGAGATGGTGAAGCAATTAACAATGGGAAGGAGATGAGGGAAAGAAAAAGGCAATTCTGTAAGACTAGGAATTAAATATCAAATATCAAGTGAGATTTATGTTTAAATTTTCTCTTTTCCCCCAAAACAAAAACAAGAAGTGTTAATGGGCAGCTCTGTAGAGGAAATACAAATGGCTATAAATTACTTACTATATTTAATACTACTTTTAAAATAAATCATATAAATTTTATTGAAGTAGTAGTGATTATATACAACACTGTATATAATTCAGGAGAGTTGGTTCACACCTCTTCAGATGTATGCCATACTCTACCCACTACCATTCCATTGGGCTTCCCTTCCCCTTAAATCCCCACCCTTACCTTAACCTTCTTGGTAGCACCAATTCTGCAGTCATATTTCAATGGTCTATTTTGGTTTAGTTTTGGATATTCCTTTGCTCTTTGGTTACACACACACACACATTTATACATAGTCATATAATCCACATATGAATGAAATAATCCAATATTTGTTTTCTGACTTCTTTCACCTATAATCACTGCCAACTCCATCCGTGTTGTCACAAATGGCAAAAATTTCATCTTTTTTTTATAGGTGAGTAGTATTCCATAGTGTATATATATCATATCATCTTTGTCCACTCATCTGTTGCTGTGCACATAGGTGATTTTCATAGCTTGAGTATTGTAAATTAGTGATATAATGGGCATGTGAATCCCTTTGTATTAGTGTTTTTGCAGTCTTTGGATATCTAGGAATGGAATTGCTGGATCATATGGTAGAATAGATCTATTTTTTTTAAGATTTATTTATGCATACAAGAGCTGGGGTACAGGCCAGAGGTAAGGAGGGTAAGAGGATTCACCAGAGACAGAGGGGAACTGAACAGGCAGACTGACTGAAACACACTGCTGAGGGGAGCAGCAGGCGAGACAGAAGAGGTCTGTTGTGCCATGTGGGTTGCTCCCTGGCTGGCCAGGGATTGAACTTGTGCTGCAGAGGCTGTGGATTGCTTCATAGTGTGGTACTTAACCCCTTGCGCCACCAGAGAGGCCCTGGTAGATCTATTTTTAAATATTTTTTGAGAAACTGTTTTCCAAAGGAGCTGGACCAATGTACATTCCCACCAACAACATATGAGGTTTCTTTTGTCTCTACATTCTCGTAAATACCTGTTGTTTCTGGTCTTTTTGATATCTCATTCTCACTAATGAGGTGATATCACTGTGGGTTTGATTTACCTCTTGTGATAAGTGATGATAGGTATTTCTTCATTTGCCTGTGAGCCATCCGCCTGTCTTCTTTGACGTATCTATTTAGATCATTTACCTCTTCTTTTGACTGGTTATTTTATTTTTTGTTGAGTTGTATGTGGGCTTTTTTTGTTGTTGTTGTTGGTTTTGGTAGATCATGAATATTAGCTCCATTGTCAGAAGTTGGATGTGTGTCAAGTAAATTGAAACAAGATAATAATTTTGTGAACTGTACAAGTTCAGAAAGTACTTGATTATAGTCAAACCCCAAATGCAGATTCTAATATAAAGGTTAGAAATTGGAAATTTCTTTTCCAGTAAGTAAAACTGACACCTTTAAGTTACTAATAAAAAATAGATAATGGCACTAGCTATATTTACCACTGATGATTTGTTAGTATATGCTAAGTTTAGGATTAACTGCAATACTAAGGCTGAAGAGCTTGCTTTGTTTAGAGACAAATTAGACTGAACTTATAATGGTATTGAAGAGAAAAGGAAATTAAAAAAAAAAAAACACTTCTGGATCAGCTGAAGTATCTGGGGACAATTTTAAACTTCCCTCTTAAGGGAATTCAGATGGACAATTTGGGACCTAAATAGACAATGTATTACTCCTAGAAATAGAAAACTTTTAATAAATAGTAGATTATTCTGGCCTCAGACTCAGAAAGCCATTTACAGATTTTGAATGCTGACCCTGTTTCCTAAGAATGATAATAATCAATGCCAGCCAGGTACAGAGAGACAGACATTTATATACACCAATGTCTCAAGTAGAGTAAAATGGTAAAATGAGAAGCTACATAATAATAAAGTAAAAGGCTTAACAACAAAGTTTATTCCCTCCTGGCAATTTATCTTATGGAAATAGCCAGAAATGCAATGGTCCATGTGTAGAGAGACTCATTGGAGTTTTATTTATAATTGGAGCTAAATAAGATAAATATTCTAAAGAACCAACCATGGAGGAATGGCTATAATGGTTACAATAGCGGAATGATGACAATTAAATACTATGCAGTTAGAATGCAATGCATACAAAAAAGCAAGTTGCCAAAGACAAAATTTGTGTATTTGTGAATATATACATATATTTAAGATATAAATATAATACATTAAAATATTAGTAAAGTTTATTCCTAGGGTATAGTGTTACAGAACTTAAATTTCTTTGTAAAGTCACAGAACTATAAATGAGATGAAAAAAATGAAGAACAATATAAAAATACATGAAAGAAAAAAAGAGAGATTAGACCTTTTTTTTTTTTTTAAATTGTAGTTCTGAAATAGTGGGAATGTGTTTATTGTAATCAAGGAGAAACAATAAATCCAGATAGATCAGGCTTTGTGATTGTAAATTAGTCCCTGTTTAGCACCATGAGTTTATCCTCTGCAATTTTGAAATTTCTGAATTGAGAAGAAAGCAGCAGCAGTATAAGTTTAGTCTTAACTTTATGTGTGAGTATTGCAGGATCTGCACACTGTAACAAATGATTCCTTTCTTGTAAAAGCTTCAGTGGTGGCTAGCAAGGAGAGAATTTGCTGAAGAAAAATCATACTAATTTGTATAATTTGCTGATTTCCATCTTGTAAATGCTCCCACTAAGACTGATAATCAAACTACAAACATTTTAACATCCATCCTGAACATTTTCTGATACTTAACTCTTCAATAACAGATGTTCAATCAAGTTTCTTGAGCTAAATAAGGTTTCCTTGCTTGCTTTCTATGTTGAAAGCATTGCTCCTTGTAGATTTAACCTTCCTCATTACGATTTTGTGACATTTAAAAAAAAATGTGATTGATTACATGCCTTCTCCTTCAATTTTATGGACATATACTTTTATTTTCATCCATATGAGTTGAATTTTTTTTCGGAGACTATTTTTCCATAGGTTTGTTTATGGATATAATGAATATTTTACTTTTTAATAGCTCTTATGTGGTTCTCTTTTTAAAAATCATTGGTTGTGAAATTGTGCTTAATCATTTTACTTATTAAAATTCTATTCATCTGAAATTTAAGGTTAATATTACCTGCTACAATATTGATTTTTATTACTATTATTAAAAAGTTATTTATTTTTTCTTTAGTCTATTTCAGACTCTGAGTGGTTACTTCTGTAGGTTACGTCTTTCTCAACAAACCTTTCTTTTTGGTCAGTTTCATAACTTAGGCATATTCTACTTGTCCTATCAGTTATTCACTTCCCTTTGAATGTTTTCTAAGGGCACATACTTATCATTTATTCCTGTTAACTTCTTTATGATTATTTAAAAGGCAGCAGTTTATTAAGTATACTCATCATTTCTTAGCATTCCTGAATTCAAGTTTTGTTAAGTCTTGCTTAATCTAAATTATTTTCAAATTTCCATGCCTGCTCAGTAAGATGGCATTTTTTTGATTCTTCATTATCTCTTAATTGTTTACAATGTTTTCTTCATTTTTTTCCTACTGATATCTGATAGAGAAGGAACTCAATAACTCAAGTGTGTTACAGCATCATTAATTTTTTTCCTCTACTTATTATTAGATGATCTAATACTCCACTATCATAGTCCATTGTGCTCTTTCCTCACCCTGTTCTCACCTCTCCATTTCCCCCTCTCTATGCTTTAATTCCATAGTCGGCTAAAAAACATTCCATTTAAATCAAGCTCTTTATAGTTATCTCATTTTTCTTTTTATTTGTCATCATTTCCCTTTGGAGATTAACTGAAAATTATAACATGATTTCCTCTTCATTTCAAAAATATAATCTTTCTATTAGATGTTAAAGGCAATATCTCTGGTTTTATTAAAATTGTTTTGAAAATGACGAGATTTTAAAGAATAACCAAGGAGTAATCAACCCATGATCATCTATGTCATGTTATAAACAAAATGTTATTATCAATATTAAGGGGGAGAAGATAAAAGCGCAGGGGAGTTGAGCTTAGCTAGCATTTCAGTTTTTTCGCTTCTTGAGAACGATTGCCTTAAACACTTCTCACTCCAGAAATACATGAAAGCTTAAAATATATTTTCAGAAAGAATACCAAAAATCTATTAAAATCACATTTTAGTCAAATTTGTGAAAGTAAGATTATCATGTGAGCTAATCCTGCATGGGTAGCTTTTTTTGTGCTTCTTGACAACAGAGGCACACTCATTGCCTTTTGTTTTAATTGACTTTTAATTATAATTTTATACAGAACAGACTTAGATGAGACAGTGTTTTCCTCTAGCACACTGGAAGGGCTGACATTCTTACTGTCTATTAAAATATTTGGGTTCCTAATATTTGGTATTATTTTCCTGTAATGAAACCCACAACATGTGCTCTTTGTATCTCCCTGTAAGAACTGTGGCTCAGATAATCAACACAAAAATACTGTTAATCTTGTTACTGCTATTGCTGTGAATAGTGAAAGATGTTTTGTCTCTGACCTAGACTAGCATCCATAAACACTATAGCAGGTAACGTTGTAAGTTGCAAAGAGGGTAAAATAACAGAGCCTTTGTGATTCTTTACACAAATAATAAACCATCATTGACTTTGAAATCACACAGTCTGCAGTATTAAAGGTTTCAAACTTCCTCAAATCGTGTGATTGCTTCCTGATCACTCAACAATGAAAAGGTAGAGATATTGAAAACTAATTGCTTTATATGGCAAGTATCATTTTTTTGCTATAGAAAAGTAAAACAATGATTAATGAGGTAAATGCTGGATTGAAAACTATAAAAATAAGTGATTAAAGAGGTAACTAAAGTCTCATGTATATAATTCTAGGAATTAAATACAAACATCAAAAGCCATAACAATTTATAAATCTGAAATGGACTGAAAGCATTTAAGCTAAAATGTAGTACAATGTATGAGGCTAAGTACATTTACTGGATTTCTTGGATTGGAAGGATAATATGATAAAAAATTGAGACAATATGGGGTTTTTGCATAAATTCAAAAAAAATGGTACCTATCTGAGCATATTCTGTATGTTAAATTGGGGGCTTGAAGATATCTCTGTTCTGGGACAGAGCCCTGGTTGAGCGCTTAACACTTAGTAGCTTAGCGAATGGAACTTGGTGATTTTTATTGTAAGATGGCCTCCACCAAAAGAACATCTTTGGGAAGATCACAGAAGCCCACAGTGTTAAGTAGGAACCCTGTATTCTTTGCTTTTCTTTTGTGCCTGTGTCTTGATAATAACATTTATTTAGTGTATACTTTGTATCAGGTACTATGTTAGGCACTTGAAAGAACTGTCTAATTTTAATCTCCTAACAACCTTATGAAACAAGTACTATTATTAACCTCACTTTGAAAATTAAGAAAATGAGACTTAAGATGACCATTCCACCCTTATAGGAAATGCTAATTTCCAGTTTGCAGCTTTTCATTACCTTTGTTTCTCCCCCTTTCTCACTCACCCAAATTTCTCCATAATGAATGCTCATAAGTTAGTTTTGCTTCTTCTTATCAATATTATGATTTTAGAACCATAACTTAAGAGTTAATTCCTTTGTATTTTGCATTTCTTGAATTGGACGATTTTTGGTATGTGTTTTCTTTCCCTTACTGCTAAAAAGATATACTTGACTGTTTATGGAATTTAATATGCTTAATAGTTTTTGTGTTGGATGTACTGTAACCATCCAGTACTTTAAAAAGGTCAAAATCTTTTATATAAATTCTTACGTTACTAACTTTATTGTACAGTTTGCAAATCTTTTTTTTCTATGCAAACCATTCCTAACTTCCTATAATCAAACCAAATTGTCTCAATTAATTCTTTTGATTTTCTATTCTCCTGTCTGGAGCAACATATCTTTATGAATTCTCTGCTTCCCAGAATTCAGCAAAAGCTCATTAATTTTTGGTCTCTTGAATAAAGGATTAATAATAACTTGGAAATTAAATAGGCTCAAATGATCTATATTTTAAAGTTAGGGCATGTGTCATGGGTACAACTTGGTTCTCCTAAATCCACTGAGTTTTTCTTTATCCTTTCTATTTACATCCACTTGTTTCTATAGAAGAGAGTGAGCATATCTTTTGATGGTGTTTTCTCAAAGTAGCTCCTTTTGCAGCTTAGGAGAAATCAGATTTTGAGGAGCAAACCATCCCTGGACAGATTACAAGGTGTGAACACTATTTTAGGAATCTCAAAGCACAGATTTTTTTGGTTTGTCAAGTCACTCTTGCACTTTCTTTAAGCAAGAAGAAAGCTGATGAGAAGAAACAGCTTTTCTTTTGACATTAGGTTTTGCCAGCTGCAAAAGAAAAACAATGTGTGCGAATTACTAGGACATTGTGATTAAGTAAGTTACTTTCACTAAAAACAAAAAAAAATGAAAAATACTTTGGCATAATGAGTTTCATAACTGAAAATTTTGTAACTAGCAACTGATTCATATTCCAAATAATACATTTTTCATTTTCTAATTAATTTTTGGATCATTGTTAAGAATGTACCGTGGGGAGGTTAAGGAAGAAAATATTATGGGCAAATTTTTAATCATAAGACAGAAGTCAAGGATTATTTTTTTAAATCATAAAACAGAAGTCAAACATTAATATCTGCTGTGGTCATATAATTAAATCCGGTGGTAAAAAAGCCATAATTCTCATTATTTGCATTTATACATTCTTGAATGTCTAGGTTTTACATGCAATCATGGTTCAATACTGTTTCACTGATCTCTAAGTATTGTGTTCTTTAATGAAACTTAGTATTATATACAAAATTAAGCATTGAATAAAGTCTATTAAAATACGAAGTTCTAACAATAGCAGTGCAATTATTAGGTCATCATGCTGATGCATCAAATTCCATTGGCTAGATAATTTAATAAAATTACTGTTTTCTGAGAAAGATATATAGAAAATAAGCTTCAAATGATTTTCATGTGTAAAAGATGCCAAAATTTGATTCATATTTATTAATTTTATGAAGCATAATAATCTCTAATGATACACAAAACTGAAAATATGCAATATTGCCATGGAGTTAAAGAATCTTCCAGTTGTGACAGCAACCGACTTAACGAGCCAATTCTAGCAATAATTGAGTTTCTGTGCTTTTCTTTTAATTTCACTACCTGATGATACCTGAGAGCAGTAGACTTTATTTCAGAATCCCATTAGGTACCATTATGAGATCCTATTTCCTGGGGTTTTAAAATCTAATTGTCAGTCAATGTGTTACAGTAAGCCTAGCTTTCGTTTGATTCTCTTGGCTCCACGCGGTGGGAAAAAAACAAAAGAAGTATGTTCCATCATCCTGTCAAGGAGGTTTCTTAACAAATTACCTTTCCCTTCAAAAGAAAACACAGAGAGACTTTTTTGTTGCTTTAACAATTCTCATAGTTCATATCTTTCTTTCTAAGCTATTAAAGGGAACAAAAACTGATAACCCATAGAGCTCAGACATCCTGACAACTGATGTCCTTAAGATTTATGAAGAAATTTAAGTAATTAATAACCGGATAAGAGTAAGCTATGCTTCTTAACAATATTTTAGATCTCTTCATAAACTTCTGCCTTGTCTAAGAAAAAAAAAATAGCCAACATATATTTCATTTAACCTGTAAGTACATTTGACTTAGTTTGAAAATTGATTATTGCCTTTTCCTTACAATGTTTTGTGATGAAAGATGTTCCTACATCAAATATATTTTCCATGAGACTTCAAGATTTCATAAATATATTTAGTTCTAGCACATTGCTGAATTTTTAAATATATTTAAGCCTCCTTACCTTCTCAGCACAAATTAAAATTAAATACCTGTAAGTCTTGCTATTACTCAACTCCAGAGTGAACAACCCAAAGCTGAGAAAAGATTAAGTTAAATTTACTCGAATTTTTTGTAAACCCAGGGTAGAAGTACTTAGATTAGGATTATGCGACATCAAAACAATTTTGACAAAAATAAACTTTATCTGTAGGTGATTCAAGTAATAGATTTAGTGCTACTTTTCTTTATATGTAGAAACCGTACGCCAATTGTTTTAATAAAAACCCATCAAAATTGGTAGGAAGCACAAACTGTTGCTTACATATTAGAACAGGATTGTTTATATTTTAGTTTATCTTCATGACTAAGGAAGAATAAATGAAGGTGTTTTCTTTCAAAATCATAAAGATCTAGGTCATTTCATTTTACCTTGAATTGTTAAGACTAGTCTATAAGTGGGCTAGAACTGATCTGTTGAAAGTGGTCTGTTTTTAAGGAGAGACTGGCATGTTTATTCTACCTGCCATGTATGCAGTAGAGTTACTGCAGTTTTTCCAGATTTCACTAAAACATAAGGTTATGTAATTGTGAACTGAGCACTTGGCTTCCCTCATAGTCTCTCATAGATTACTCTGACCTACAGTTAGATCATTCCCTTCTAGCAACAGTAGTGAGAACAGCCCATAAAAGTAAGATATGACTTGCATTCTGATCTAGATCTATAACCGAGAACTTCAGCTCCTCCCCAGGTGCATTTCTTGTTTATTCATACAGACTTCTAAAATCACTGAATAACTCATGCCAGTGAGATTGGAGAGGAGATATTTGGAATTGGATGCATCACCAGAGAAATTCCTAAAATTTGTATCTAGAAACTTCCAATAATTTTTAGTAACTAGGGGAGGAGATTTTATCATTGAGAAAAGTGTTTAGTCTTATCAACAGTATCACTTGTGCCAGATGCTGCCTTTACTTATTTTTAAATTAAATATTTACAATAATTAAGTGAAAATGACATGACCTCTATTTCACAAATTAAACATGACATTGCAAGGTATTTTCAAGGTCACATAGTAATAGCAAAGGTGACTTTTGAACTCAGGTCTTCATGACCATAAAATCTATGCTTACTATCTTCCACAGCACATTAAAACCAACAGTTTTATATCTATAAAAACAAATAATATAAATTATAGAAAAGGAAAATCAGAATTTTAGGCTTTATTTTATGGTTTTCTTCTGATGTTAATACATTTCTGCTTACAGCACTTTTCATTGACTTGTTTGACTCCAAAGGCATTGATAAATGCTTAACCACAAGCATTTTATTTTGTATACTTTGCTGAACTCACTCTACTTTGGGCTGATGCCTTGAAATATAAATAAAGTATAAATAGAATCGAAATATGCCATGAGTTCCCACTATACAAATAAAGATTTAGAACATCAGCACATCATGTTTTGAGAAAAACCAGACATGAATATGAGATCAGATGCCGTCCTTTAAAAGGCAAAAGGTAAATAGATGTTTAGCCACCACTTTTCTTCATTTATTAGGTCAAATATGAGAATTCATGACAAGATGATACATTTAGAATAACACGTATTGGCTTATGTCTACAAATTTAATTCCACTGTGATGGTAGAGAGTACATAAATAACTTTAAGGAACAATTTGTCATTTTGCAGTTACTCATTAATAGGTTGATCAGGTAATTCATTGTCAAGGCTGGAATATGTTAAAAATGTGTACGGGTATTAATAATATTCTTGAGAAAATACACAAGAAAATAGTGGTATACAGTATTCTTTCAGAAAATCCTCTTTTGTTAAATTTTTTAGGGACCATGGAAGGACCGAATGAAATTAGAAGATGACCTCTAAAGGTGACAATATAGTTAGAGAAATAAAATTTACCCATTGTACCTCTAGAAAATTATATATGATTAACTGCTAAATATAAGGTACTTAAAAATGCTATGGTAATTTCAATAAAGGAAAGAATTCAGGAGACATAAACTTTGCTGAGTAAAGTTTTTTTTTTTTTTTTTTTTTTTTTTTTAGAAATCTGGATTAATATAAAAAGAAAAGCTAAAATCTAAGTAGCATTGATTATTGACTTTTTCAACCTCTTTTCTACCCATACAACCCAATTAATAATTTTTCATGTCAACAACCCAATTAATAATTTATCTTTTAAACAAAAGGGTAATAAATAGATTTAAAAAAGGGCAGGTGGGGAACTTTAGGAGGGACAGGGATCAGGGAGGGAGGAGCACAGGGGACTGAGGTGATGGTGCACAGGTACATTGGTGAAGGAAACTATGGGGACTACACCTGAGGGGGTTGGAGGAAGCAAATATTGTTTAAAAATGAATAATGATGTAAAAAATTAAACAAATAATTAAAAGGAAAAAAGATGAATGCATAAGGAAAAAAATAAAAGAAGAAACCACTGTTGTTATGCATGGTTGAAAATACCTTGTACTTAGATTAGAAAATTAACATGTTTACATTATGCCATGACTGTAAATAATTGTTTATCAGATACTACTTTTTGTATTTAGTAAATTTACCCTAGTGGCATTCTATCAAAAACCTATTGCCACAACATGCTGCTAACAAATTACCCCCCAAACTCAGTTCTTACAGGAAGAGTTATTCTCATTGGCACAAATCTGTAGGTTGACTGTGGTTCAGCTGATCTAGATGGGGCTTGGCTGGACAGCTCAGCTTCAGGCTGTGCATTGGCTAGACTTGGATCCAGGTTGTGGTTCAGTTCAGTTTTGTTCCATTTTTCTTGTTCTGGAATCAAAGCAAAAGGTGTAGCAGCTACCTCAGCAACACTGGAACATGAGCTTAAGCATAAATAAAAACACATATGCATTGTTAAGCCTTTTATGCACTGAAAATGCATAGCAAGAGCCAATTATATAGTCAAGTCCAATATTATTAGTATGAAGAAATATGCCTCACCTATAGAGGACTTTGGGTATTTATTAAACAATGTAAACTATTACGGAAATGTCCATGAGAAAAGTCTCTTTTAAACCATATTATCTTTAAATTGGGTTCTGTATTATCATTCCTGGTTTTGTTATTTCATAAGGTTCACATTCTGTAGGGTGTTAATTTTCACAGAGTAGGAAGATTTCACTTACTTTTAAACCAAATGCCTCTGGCTGCTGTGTGAGTTTATTGGCGGGAGGAGGGGGTTCCAACTTTGTAATAATTTAACAATACAATTTTATTGGCAGCAATAAAGGGTGTAGGTTACAAACCTCTTGACTAGGCTGGGGAGACTGGCATAAGAGTGGCGGTTTGGAGAGCTCTTGGTAGCTGTCCTCTGCAAGGAGGGGAGTTGCCTGTTCTCAGGGTGGGTGTCCCTGTTAAAAACTTTAGCCAGACCTTGGTGAATGCTTCATGACTATGGGCATAGAGTTCACCGACATCTCAACTAGTCTCAAATTTGCTGCTTATATTTATATTACTCTTCAGAAAAATACCAGGGCAACTAATTAATTTTTATTTTGGAGGGGCCTTTTCTTCACAGCCAGGTTTTCACTGGGCCTTGACTTTCTTAGCCTGTTTATTGGTGTCTTCATAAACAAATGGCTCTTTTTAATTGATAGCTTAATTCACTCTTTCAGTTGCATCAGTCGGGTTCATAAAATGTCAACACATATAACATCTCAGTAAGTTGCAATAATTGTAATATTATTACATAGGACCCATATGGATTTTTCAGAATTATTTTTTTCTTTTTTTAATTACTTTATTATATATATATTTTACATCATTGTTCATTTTTAAGCAATGTTTGCTTTCCTCCCCCACCAGGTATAGTCACCAATGCACCCATGAACCATCACCTCAGTCCCCTGTGCTCCTCCCTCCCTCCAATGTCTCTCCATCCTCCTCCCTTGCAGGATGTCTCTGATTTATAATTGTTTTGTTTTGTTTTGTTTTGTATTATTATTTTTCCCCCTAATGTCTTATTTGGTTCCCCTATATTCCTCCTAGAAATGAAATCAGCCAATATTTTTCTTTTTTCCTTCTCACTTATTTCACTGAGCATAATTCTTCTAGCTCCCTCATGGTTATATAAAGTTGAGAAGGTTATCAATTTAAGGTTACATTTTTAAACAATTTTCGTAGTTTGAGGAAACATAATGCATTCTTTTATATTAATGATCCCAGTTACAATCTGAAGAAACAAATTTCGGTTTAAATAAAAAATTATTCCAGTGATTTTAGATCCAGTTTAACATAAAGCAGTCTACCGAATAACGCCTAAAGACCTTCTTTTCTACCTTCTTAGCAGGCAAAGTAGTGGAATGTTATTGGTTTGTTTAATAATACAATAAAATAAGGAGTTACTTCCCACTTATGTTTTAATTGTTTTGTTTAACTATTTATCCAGTAACAAATGATTAGTTAGGATAGAAATATGAGATTAAATACATATGTTTTTACATGAAAAATTGAGGTCACTAGTCAAAGTTGAACATGCTTCAAAATCACTCAGGATAGTTCTTGATAGTAAAATTCCAAGCCTACATTCCAAATATTTTGGGAGAATATTATGAAATGAGGCCTGTGAAAATGCATTGTTAATGAAAATGTATTTTTAGCCATCAACCTGTCTCCATGTAATTCTGAAGAAAAAAGAACTTGTTTAGAATGTGACTACATCATTCTAAATGATTGGTGTTAATACTGGCAGTGGACTTATTTTGCAAAATTTTGGTTTATTATTATTAACTTAATGATTTAGAATCATACTCTTTTTTTTAAATATAGGTATAGTTTCCACAGGCAATAGGAAGGTCCACTGAAGGTTAAATGAAAGGAAAACAATGACAAAATGACTTTGTCCAGAGCTGGCCAGTTTCCTTACTTGAATAGCATATGTGTGGATTCTGCTCATGTTTAAATATACTTAAGGGTAATTTAAAGAAATAAAGAACATAAGCATATGTTAAGAAAATGTGGCAAATACATCTTAAATATAAAATGCTCAAAAGAATAAATGAATATTTAAAAGGATAACAAATATATTTTAACATAAAAATAGTAAGAATTAGCTTACTATGAAGAAGCTAAAATAAAATTAAACATCACAAGATAAAACTTTAAATTGATACAATTTTTGAAAGATAATTAATAAAAATTGTGAAAATTAATGAAAGAACAAATGAAGAAATAAATAATGAAAAAAACACAAGCAAATTGAACTTCCAGATTCAATTGAAACAGATAATCAACTGTTTTAGAAACTCAATTACTGAAAGATTAAAGGAGTATCATGGTAAATGGAGATAAAATAATAACAGTAAATATTAAAAAAAAATTGAGTGCAAAAGGAAAAAAAAAAACTAACAGCAAAAAGAAGTAAATGCTAAACAAGGTACTGATAGTAAATCTAAGACCCAATATTTATATGAAGCAGAATCTGGCATTTACCTACCAGCTGCAGAAACTTAAAAACTTTTGTCAGTTTTTGAACCAATGTTTGGAGTGCCTATAAACATGTCTTCAGGGTCAGAGGTCAGAAAGGAAAACTTGTTTTTTTGTTCTTTCCCTCATTCCTGGCAACTAATTAGCCTACTAAATTATCTGTAGGAAACAGCCAGAACAAAACACTTGCTGGGCCACATTTTTAAACTCTGTGCAGCAACACTACACATACTTTTCCACTAGTAAACAGCATGCCCGTATCAGAAAATTACCTTGATTTGTGTGCAAAATGATCCATTTATGATAAAAATGAGAGAATAGTACTTTTCTAAATAGATCACTTATTTATACACCATGTAGTGTGCAAAGTTTGTTTGCAACTAAAAAAAATAGTGCCTTTTTAATTACCAGGATATAATCATACAGATTTGGATAAAAGTTTCTAAAGTATTGATTAAAAATATTACATTAACAGCCCCAGTATATCTCAGACAATAACGTGAATGTACATATTGTTTTTCACTTTTGTCAAGGGTAGTTTATTTACTTACTTGGATGTTGCTAATAGTCCATAAACATTAATGTTTTTTTTTTTCCATTATTTACTCATTGAGTTGATGAATATTTGAATATTTACTGGGCAGCAGCTATGTGTTAGGAAATGCACTAGTGCTGGGATGCAGTGGGGATGCGGTGGTAAACAAGATGAGGTGATTATTGTAATGAAGCTTATATCCTGAAAGAAGATTCAGAGAACAAATAATAAACATCCTAGATATCAGATAGAGATATATGCTCTGTAGAGTTTTATTTGTGTAGTTTTGTTAGTATGTAGCTATTCCATAAGGAAATTGAGGGTAGACTATCTACAGGATATGATTTTGAAACTGAGCAGTGAATCCCAATAATATATCACCCATTCATAACCAAACAAAATGCAGAGGCCAATAAAAAAATCAACTTGGCATGTTTTAGGGACCAAAGGGCAGTCAATGTATTAGGAGCAGAATGGAAAAGGAGAAAGGAGTATATGATGAAATTAGCAAGCTATAGGGAGTACAGATCAGAAAGGGCTTCTTGAATGTAGTGAGATGGTGGCATTTTATTCTAGGTATGATAGTTAATTATTGGAGGGTTTTAAACAGGAGACCAGCATGATCTAATTTATATTTTAAAATGGTATCTCGGGCCTACCCAGTGGCGCAGCGGTTGAGCACTGGGTTGCGAAGCTGCCTGCAGCCTCTGCAGCGCCGGTTCAATCCCCGGCTGCTCTCCGGCCACAGGAGGAGGCGTGCGCAGACCTCTCCTGCTGCCCACTGCTCCCCTCAGCAGTGTACTTCTGCCTGCTGTGCTCCCCACTCTGGCTCTGGTGAATTCTCTCACCCTCCTGCGCTTCTGACTGTACCCAGTGCTTGTATAAATAAACAAATAAACAAACAAAAAAATAAAAAATAAATCTTTAAAAAAAATAAAATATCTCTGACTGCTTTGTGAGAATGGCATAGAAATGGGAGAAGAGAAGGAAACAGAAGCATGTTGAAGACTGCAGTTCAAGCAAAAACATCAAATGGGGTGGATATAGTTGGGGTATCTCGAAAAGTGAGAGGAGATATCTATATCTATATCTATATCTATATCTATATCTATATATCTATCTATATATAAATATATATCAGGTGGTCAAGTCAGCGAAGCTCACTGATACAGAAAAAGGGGGAACTAAAAGTATTTTTAGAAAGCAACCAGATCGGGGTCTTCCCGGTGGGTGGCTCTGTGAGTTAAGCACAGCACTATGAAGCTGTCCGCAGCCTCTGCAGCGTGGATTCGATTCTGGGCCAGCCAGGGAGATACCCACATGGTGCAGTAGACCTCTCCTGTCTTGCCCGCTGCTCCCCTCAGCATTGTCTTTCATCTGTCTGCCTGTTATGCTTCCCACTCTGTCTCTAGTGAATATTCTCACCCTCCCGCACCTCTGACCTATACCCCAGTTCTTGTATAAATAAATAAAAAAAATTAAAAAAATGACCTGAATAATTAAAAAAAAGCTACCAGATTAATGATTGTTATTGGGATTGGGGAAGAGAAGACTTCCCTTGGGCAGATTATGTTTAATATGTCTATGTAGTTACATCCATGTAGTAATTTGGGGTTCTGGAAATGGAGAAATTACAGCTTGAATGGAAGATTTGGGAATTGTACATTTGCTGATTCTTTATAAACTGCACCTAATTATTCCTTTGTTGTTGTTTTTTTAAAATCATTTCTTTGTAGTCATCTTTATAAAGACCCAGGCCAGACCTATATGTCTAGACTATAATGATCTAACTCCTCTAATCATTAAGTTGACGCATCCCTCTGACTCTCAAGTTCCTAACTTTTCTACATGAGCTGTCTTCTTAGAAACCTAGTTCTTATATTCTTTTATGATAATTTGACTGCTTCTATTCTCCCCCATCCTTTTCTTCATCCTTTGTCTGGATAATTCTACTTAACTGGAAGTTTCTGTATTTGATGATGGATCCCCTCTCTGAACTCCAAACCCAACATCACAATTTCTCCATTCTAAAAAGGGGATACATTAGTATTGTCCTTTTAGGACTCACACTAGATTAAAATGTAAAAGAGCCTTCAATATATTTATATTATTATTTTTAATATCTTTTTTTTTCTCAAAGCAGTTATTGCTGTCCATTTTCCACAACCAGGAAAAATAAATAATATAGTCAAAAGCTCTGTGTGGGGCAACATAGTTATACATTTACATTAGTATGAGATTGTTTTAGTTAGCTCTAAGCAGAAAGACATTTAATGAAAGACTGAAAGACACAGAATCCACAACCTGGAAGACCAGTGTTAAAATGAGCAATGATCAAGGGTCTTCTACTGGGAAGAGATGTAGAGACTAGAAACCTCAGTAACTGTCCCTGAACAAATACAGCCTCTCCTGTGACTGTCACTTCTGCAGCATAAAGAGTCACACCCAGAGATAAATATTTCTCTTACTTTTCTAGATAAGCTTCCAAAATTCTGCAACAAAACTCCTTGTCCTGAGTTCCTATTGAGCACAAATAGGGAAATCTGATTCCTTTGGTCACCTTGAATAATATAGGCAAAGAGCAAGTAAGTACTACAGGGAAAGAATGTTCTTAGAAAGAGAACAGATAAGAGGTCCCTAAAAGCTTAAATACTATTGCAGATAAGTGCTTTTTTGCTCGATATCAGTCCTTTTTGAACACATATGTATATACACACATTTGTACATGTATATGTACACACAAATACAAATAGATTCAAACATGTGGGTATATATTAACATATATCCACATTTGCATGCATATATAAAATAATAGCCGTGGACTCTGAAGTTTGAGTCTTAATTCTTGAACTTATTATTAAAAAATTATTGTATTCTTTTTATATATTTTTTTATAGAGGCATGCTTTATTTGTTTGTTTATACGTGCACCGGGTACAGTCAGAAGCGCGGGAAGGTGAAAAAAATTCACCAGAGTCAGAGCGGGGAGCAGAGAAGGCAGAAGGACAGAAGTACACTGCTGAGGGGAGCAGTGGGCGGCAGGAGAGGTCTGCGCGCCATGTGGGACCCTCCTCTGGTGGCCAGGGAGCAGCCGGGGATCGAACCTGCGCTGTAGAGGCTGCGGGCAGATTCGCAACCCAGTGCTCAACATCTGCGCCCCTGGGGAGGCCCAATTATTGCATTCTTGAAAGCTTTTGTGTAATAAAATAATACCAAAATATTGTAACACATGGAAAATATTCAATAAATATAATTGTTATTGTTTTTTTAATATAACAAGCTGTTTATCTCATCTATATAAAGAAACTAAGTAGACATAATTTTTTTAAGATGATTTTATTTATACAAGAACTGGGGTACAGGTCAGAGTGCGGGAGGGTGAGAGAATTCACCAGAGACAGAGTGGAGAGCAGAACAGGCAGATGGACCAAAAATACTGCTGAAGGGAGCAGCAGGTGAGACAGGAGGGGTCTGCTGCGCCATGTGGGTATCTCCCTGGCCAGCTGGGAGTTGAACCCATGCTGCAGAGACTGCGGACAGCTTCACAGTGCTGCACTCAACACGCTGCGCCACTAGGGAGGCCCCATAATTTGTTTTATATCATAATAATCTTAGTGCCAAATTTAGTAAAAACAAACTCATAACTACTAAGAATCCACTTTCCTTTCAATATACATGTATTTAAACATGTAGGATTCACTTTTGAACAAATGCATTTGCTTTTGAATAGATAACATTTGTTTTTATAGAATCAAATATCTGAAATATGAATTGAAAAACTGGCTCAAAGTGCAATAGTTCCTTTCACCATAGTAACTCCTACTTCCTGAATTTTTATTTGAATACACTATCAGTACTATAGAATACTGTTCTCACAATATCCCAAGCTAATCAATGTTCAGAAAGATGCACCCACCATTATTAATCAACAAAAGTTCTGTCAATCTTAGCCTTCAAATGTTAAATTGTATTCTCCACAGAAAGTCACAAAGCCCTTTTTGATATTAAAATATCTTTAATCTCATCATGGTCTATTGCACAGACCGTTGCTTTAAGCTATTAATCTCATTATATAACCTCCCTGGCCAAGTCACTCACTTTAAAAGGACTTCCCTTTTGCCATCATTGTAAAGACCAAAGGAAAAGAAGATAGCTCTTTCCAAACCTCAAAAGGGATGGAAGTGATCTATTCTTTATTACACTTTATTATGTCCTTTTAAAAATCTTATCATGTATTAGCAGTAATATTCATGACACTGGAGTACACTTACAAAAGTCAGCTCTCATGGTTATCAAAAAGCTTCACTTCAGCATTTAATCAACTCTAAAAGCCATTCATTGCTTTGGATATTCCCTGTGCAATGAACATTATCCATAAGCATTTTTTTTTTTTTTTTTTTTTTGCATAGAGAAGCAAGATGGCATAGAGGATGGAGCATAGCTCTAGGAGGGACATATTCGATGTTTAAAAGGGCATTTTAATTTCCATAATAGCTTCTCCAAGGAGCCTGCTGAGTGGCTGTTTAATCTACAAAGTTGAGGAAAATCTTAAAAGCATGGTCTTGCTTTCTATATTAAGGGCTTCTTTCAGAAATGAGCAGGTATCTTGGTGTAGCCTGAAGCAAAGCCGCAGCAAGAGGTTGGATTATGTAGTGGTAGTGGAAGCCTCTTCCTTGTCTGGTGGACATAGAGAAAGGTCTCTCTAACCCAAACTATGTATGTGGTGGTAATACTGCTATTCTTTATTTTATATTAAGGTATACTTACATATAATGTCAGTTTCAGGTATATGTCATAATGATTTAATATTTGTATATACTGCAAAATTTTCACCTCAATAAGCCATTAACATCCATCACCATAAAGAGAACCACTATTCTTTCTAAAGAATCAGCTTCTTAGAAGCTTGTTCATTTAATCTAGGATAGAAGATTTGAATTTCTAAAATGAATGAAGTCTCTGGTTTATAATTGCCTGTTGATTTTGATTTTTACTTTATTATAATTACTTTTTTTCCCTTGATTCCCTTATTTGGATCCTCCACATTCCTCCTATAAGTGAGACCATCTGGTATTATTATGCAGAGGGGGAGAAGTGAGTAGGATCAAAACAAGGGTGAGAAGAGCACAAGGGATCATGGCGATAGATCACTGGTGAATGGGTGGTGGGAATTTTTCAGGAACTATAATGAGGTGAAAATGAATACATTGTACAAAAATGGAAAATGATGTAAAAAATACAAAAAAAGAAAATCATTCAATTCTGAGCACTGAAAAAAAAAAAAGAATGAAGTTCTTGAAGTTCTACTTCCTCCCCACATATCCCAACATACAGCATATTTTGAGAAAAATTAAGCTATTGCTATCATTTTATTACCATTACCATATTCTGATTGACCTGATATAAGGAGGAACTCAATCATGGTTGTGATCAAATAAAAGCTGTTTGTCAACTTGAAGCTAACAGCACTGAAGGGAATTCTCTCCTCAGTTCTCTGCTCACCCAAAAATCCAAAAGGGGAAAAAAAAAAAGTATTTATGTAACCTTTGTTACATGCAACCAAGTGCATTTGACACTTGATTAAATCTATTCATCTCTTTACTGTCTGTTTTCCTCCTACATTTGTGACCACCTATTACCTACTTGGCTAATTCCTTTCTTTCCTTCTGAATCTGCTTTTTGGATGTTTACCAAGCTCACAGTCTCAATAACAAAAACAAGAAAACTCCTTTTTTTCTTTACATACTTCAACTCTTGTTTCTCTGCCTGAGCACCAGACTGACAACCTGATGTTGCTTTGAACTTCATGCCGGCAATCCCTACAAGAATTATAGAGTAGTACTTCACACATAACATTAAACATACACACATGCAGCCATTTTGTGTGTATTTCTTAGCTTATAATATCCTTGAAGGGAAATCTCTTTATTCTATCACAAATTGTCATTATTTTAGCATTACAGATACATTATAGATATATATGTGTAATGTTGTATAAAGGCTCATGATGATTTAAGTCACTCAGTATAAAATGGTTTCTGTGCTGTGCTTTAGGTTTATTTTCTTCCACAATGATCTATGGCAGTGTCTTCTAAGAAGTATTGCTAATAAATATATGTGTAACTATCAAACAGCTAAACAACTTCACAATGATCATGGCAGCATGCTAAGTGATTTACATAAGTTATCTTATTCAGTACAAAAACAAAGTGACATCACAATCACTCTTAAATTTTATTACATATATTAGATCTGAAGAAATTTAAGGTTCAGAATGATTAAGCAAGTTCTCTAAAGTCAGGGTTAAATACAGCTTTGGCTGACAGAATTAAATATCTAACAACTTCTCAGAAAGATAGCAAGACTTCAGAGGGAAGAGACTCAATAGTGTGTCAGGAGAAATGCATTGCTCTCAGAACTGAGGGAACCATGTCACACGGGATGATAATGGACAATGGAAGATGGACAATATGTTCATGAGAACTGATAATAGAGGAAGAGACAGGTTTCCCTAGATATGTTGGCATCAGTTATGGCCCAAGGACACTGCCTTCACTGGAAGATGGACACATAAAAAATTATTAAGTCTTTATTTCTACAGCATTGAGGGATGGCGATTGAGTGAAAATGATGTCATTTAGAAAACAAAGATTTGCATTATTTGTATATATATGGTTAAATTTGGAAGGATGCTTTCATTATGTTTCCCCTCATGTAGAAATTTTGCCACTGCAAAATTCACTAGTCATATGCATTAAAATTTGCAGCTTATAAGTTTCAGTTTAATATAAAAGATTACTAACTTTCTTCGCCTTGTCTAACCATTTTGTTCTTATGGGATAGAGATGACAAGCAAAGAATGAGGAGCCTGTTCTATAAAGAAGGTAGACATGCAATCATTAACCTCATTTAAATTTCTCAGTGATTTGGTGGTTGAATTTCCCAGTAGTAAAATTGCACCTAAAATTGATCAACTTCAGTGTCATCAACAGATGTCCCTAAAACTGTTAGCAACTAATGGATTGTTTAAAGGACCTTAATAGCTCATTTGTCTAGTCAAAACCTCATCTACTCAACCTTTGAAAACCATACTTTCCTGTCATTAGAAAATTGAGTCCATTGTCCTTTAATTTTGAAATGACATGTATTTCAAATCAATTAAGGCATAAAGACCAATTATCTGGTGGATTTGTGGCAACCAAAGTGTTTTGAATAGCTGATGAAAAAACATAGCTACACTAAAGCAGGCTGTGTACTGATGAATTAGGTGGATGCACCAAAAAGGAGAAGTAGGTAATCTTAATATAAATATGTTAGCTCCCAAAGGGCTATTAAATAAGATGTGTGTGTCTTCTTCCAATGACTCCCAGTGGTTTTTAATAGTGAAAGCTTATATTTAAAGGCTTCTATCTTTTCTGTACCTCTTTGAGGTGTTTGGAAGTATTCCTGGCTTAAAAGTTCTCTGTAATATCTTTTTGTTTAACACTTTTATCTCCATTTTATCTCTGAATAGTCATGGTTATATCCGCAATTTTTTCTATAATTGAAACATGACAACTTTTATTTTTAAAATTTTTACTTAGAAAAAAATGAAGCTTTACCACTTCATGTTTTATATTATCTCTAATGATAGCATCTCATCCAAATTGTGGTCAGATAAATGCACATAGCTATGCAAAATTTCACTATGTAATTTTTCAAAAGGCTACAGTCAAGGATGTTAATGCACTTTTAGTTGCCATAATGTCACTGAAAAGTAGCTATAATTAGCAAATTATGAATAATGACTTTGCTATCATTCCTGAAAAACAGTTGCATGAATGCAAATACGTGGTGAGGAAGCATATTTGGACATGTAAGATACATCAGCTATATAATGTTTTTGAAGTTTATTCTTTACAATAAAACAATCCCTTATTTTTATTCATACCAACTTTTAAAACATGTTTCATTGGGGATAAAATCAAGCTTTTTACTAGTAATTAACTTGCATAGCATAGATATATGTAAAGAATGTTCCAAATTTGATTAAAAACAGTCAAGTTATTAAATTTTTAATGTAGTTGAGGTGGGTTTTAAAGAGGTGCATAAGAGGTGATGGCCTATGCTTCTAATCTGTTTTAAATCAGTGTTACCTCAATAAAAATTTTTACATAAACTTTTCCAAGGGAAAAAAATAAAGGAGCATCTTTCAGGAAATTCCTTATTGACTAAAATGATCTTTTCTCCAGTCTTAATGAAAATGTACTTAGACCACATAAAAATAACATTTCTTAGTGTATAATTACTTAAGTTTTGGCAAATGTAGCATTAAGGTAAAACTTTCATTATACCAGAATTTTTTCCTCAAGGTAGTTTGTAGTTAAACCCTACTTTTTTTTCATCTCAGCCCCTTGCAGCTCTGATATGTTATATGGCCTTATAGTACAGCCTTTCCTAGATGACATTTTAAATGGAATTATTCAGTATGTGGCATTTAGAGTCTGACCTCTTTTACACAGCATAATGCACTTTAGAGTCATCCATGTTAGTTATATCAGTAGTTTGTTTTTATTTATTGCTAAGTAGAATTCTATTTTATGTGTTTACCACAGTTTGTTCAATTGTTCTTCAATAGATACATTTGGGTTGGTTTGCATTTAGGACAAATGAGAATAAAACTACCTAAATAGTAACCAAAATTTGGGGGGGGAATACATGTTTTTATTAGACTGGATAAGTAAGCAGTAGTAGGGTGGTTGTGTCAGATAGCGTTATGTTTAATTTTATTAAAAATTTCCAATCTTTCAAGTGACTATATAATTTGTTATTTCATACTAGTAGAGTTCCAGTTGTTCTGCCTCTTTGGTAGCTCTTGATATTGTCAAACAAGTGTGGTATCTAATTGCAGTTTTAATCCACATTTTTCTAATATATAATGATGTTGGATGTCATTGCAAATACTGATTTGCCATGGATTGAGTTTAAACCTATCTTTCCCTGTCTTTAATCCTTTGTTCATTATGAGTGAATACTGCCATTCCATTTTTTTCTCAGATTCCTGTCTTCTTCAAGATTGCATTAGCACTTTTTATTTTCCATACATATTTTAGAATCTGGTCATCAACTCATATATTTGCTGAAATTTAAATTGGAATGATGCTAAATTTATAGATAAAATTGGGAAGAACTGATATTTTTATTGCGAATGTTGAGTCCATGGACATGTATGTCTACTCATGTGTTCTTTAATTTTGCTCAGACGTCTTTTTAGCTTTTGACTAAAGTTATTGCACATCTTTTATTAGGTTTATTTAAGCATTTGATATATTTTGCTGCTGCTGTATTATATCTAAATTTCAGTTTTACCCATGTTACTATATAGAAATAATCCAACCATTATCATACCCCTCCCTTGTTCCCCCTCTACCTTGTTATTTACTAGTTATTGAGAGGATGAAATATTGAATAGATTTTAGGATAGTTACATATTGTCTCATTCCCAGTTGTTGGAAGAAAAGTCACAATTATTGAGTGCAATATTGTGTTTACATTTTCTGTAATTTCCCTCATTTGCTCAATGTTTTCACACAAACAGGATACATTTAAATTTTTTGTGTATCCATTCTTTCAAAAGTAAAATTTAGTAAAGGAAAAACAGGTCAAGAAAATGGAAAAAAGGTTTGTAATATTTTATTTCACTAGTTCTTATCCAACTTGTCTAGAGAGAAGATCCATGTTTAAAGAAAATAGAAAAGCAGAAAAAAAAATTCAAAGATGAGAAAAAATATGAATAGTCATTGACATTCTTTCAAAACTGTTGTGTTAGGGAGTGTAAAATAAAATAGCAAAACTTGATCTCTGTTGTCCCCATATCTAAAACATTTCAAATTTGAATTTATACCCAAAATTGATAAAAACTGTGATTGAGATCTTTTATATACTATGAAGATAGCAGATATTTAAATTTTATATATCTTTTAGTAGATGACATCTTATCAAATCCCATAATTTAATTTATGAAAGCACTTTGATATTTGTCAACACTGACACTTTAAGACAGGTATTAGGTATTAATATTCTGAAATTTTTTATTTAGCATCTCAGAGCTTCAAATAATTAGAAAATTGTCAATGCATATTCATTTGAAGACTAAAGAAATTGGGTTGCTATGGAATAATCCACAAATTATATTATGGTGTAATAAAAAATGCATTTACATTCATTAATTCAAATATTGAAATAAGTCAATATAAACTGATAGGAGATAGAGTACAAAATAAATATATCAAAAGCTAATTCATAAGCTTACTTGGTGGCATAGACATCATTTGGCAATATCAAGATTTTATGAAGACACTGTTACAAGGAATTTAAGCTATGGTGTGCTAGTAAATAATTAAAACCCAGTTCTCTGGGGACAAAAATCTTAATTTTTGCATTTGCCTATCCCCATAGTATAAATACTTCTCCATAGCCAATTTAAAGTTATCAATATTTAGCAACCTGCTTGTGTAACTCCTGAATATTTAAAATTTGATTCTTTCAAGTCCGTATGAGCTGATTCTAGCACATCACTAGATTTTGGGAATAATAAAAGTCACAAACGAGCACCAAGTGCTAACTTAGGGTAAGACCTATGAACAGTTGCAGAATTTTATTACAGGACCCTGATATAATTTGCATTTTGGATATGTCACCTAGTGTAGTAGGAGGTAGTGTGGCAGATCTTACAGAAAACAGTATATTTTATGTTAAAACATACTTGCCCAAAGTAGATATTTCTTCATGGATTGGGCAATTTTGAAGATATATAGGATATACAGTTTTAGACTAATTTTCCATTCTCGATTATGTCAACTTTATTTCGTTTATTAATAAAACCCCTTTTGACAGAATTTCAATACTGACTCTAGCCTTCTAATCTGTAATGGCTTTGAAATATATAACCTAGCCAATGACTTCTCTGAAAACTAGAGCAATGCTACTAGTAGAAAAATAGAATAATAATGTAGGTGATTACAGGAGGAAATCATAACTTTAGGAAAGTAAGGGTAATGTCAAGGTGAACTCAGTAGTAACCCAAGTAAGAGATGATACTGAACCAGACCAAATGGTTATAATAATTTCTGAAGGAATGGGATTCTGAATGTGTTTTAAAGGAGACCCAAAAATATTTGTATTATGGATGGGTGAGATGAAGAGAGGAATCAAGGTGACTTTATGCATTTTCATGTGAAAAAACTGGAAAATTTCCATTAACTCAGATGAGGAAGGCTATACGTAGAATAGCTCTGGAGAAAGTATTACCAAGTTAATAAATATCCAAGTGATACATCATAAGAACAGTTGGATATGTTTGTTTAGAATTTAGAAGAGAGGTTTGAATTAGTGGTATTATTTAGGAAGTCATTAACATAGCAATATATTAAGCCAGGATGCTCGATAAGAGTCACTAATTGAGTGAATATAGATTAAGGAAATAAGAGGACGACATACTAAACTTGTAACAATTTGATGAGGTTGGAGAGAAAATTAGAAAGCAATTGATTAAGGGTTATATACTTTCCTGAGTTAAGGAAAAGAGGTTTTATTTGGGTAAAGAAAGGAAGGCAATTTGCAGGAAGGTGAGAAGAGTAAGTCTTTGGTAAACAGAGTGTGCCCTGTAGATAGTCTTTCTCATGTAAAGCTATGTTTGTTAATAACTTTTCCTGGTATAAGTGCCCTATCCAAATTCTTCTGGGTAGTTACAAGGGAGGCAAGATACTCCTTCTGAGTCTATTGAGCCTTGATTGTCTTAAGTTCAAAATAATCCACGTGCCAAAGTGACATATTTTGGGGTGGCATGTTCAGTTCCCCTTCAAGATACTGCTACTTGTATTAATAGGGGTTAGGAATCTGTGACTATTTTTTTCTCATTTTTTTAGACATTTTTCAGTAAAATCAAACGTCCTCAGTTGAGTGAAGAAAACAGAGAATATGTACAGGGTAAAAGGAAAGAAAGTTACAGAAGTAACCGTAAAAGACAGTAAAATAGATATGGACTGTGTTCTTAAATTACACTTGATTTCAGACAATGAGAGTTAACAGAAGAATTGCCAGTTGCTGCCTACACATTGCCAGGAACTATGTTCCTGTTGGGGAGCCTTTCTTACAGCTACAGCTCTCTTCAGAATCGAATCATTGCTCCTTTCTCTTGGCACTACCAGACTAAAGATGGTAAGGACTTAACCACTGTCTGGTAACCCTGGAATATTTCATGATCCCTCCTCGATTTACTTATGGCAAAAATGATGCTTAATTAAGCTTGCTTAATTATACCACTAAGGCTGCCATCTGTCTTCTGGGTAAGAGAGTAATTGATACCAGAAATAGTCCCAGAAAGGAAACTTTAAGATTTTGGGATTCAGTTGTTTATGTATTATAGAAGCACATGTATACCCTCCTTTTGGAGGACAGGTTTCAGTAAATACAAGTATTGGCATCTCAATTCTAAGAAAATGATCAACAAAGAAACCTGAGAAGATGCTGAAAGAAGGTGAGGTTTTGTGGCATGTATCAATGACACATAGTAGCTATTGTGATAATAAGGATCACAAAAGTTATAACATGGGGTAGCACCTAGAGAGCAAAGAGAAAATAAAATGCTGATTGTTTTGGATGTCAATTGCACTGTTCAGATGGAGATTTAAAAAATAAAGTTTTGAAGGAATTTCTTGTTTTATATAGACATAGGGTCAAGCCCAGGTTCTAACAGTAACCACAATAGAATTATAACTAAATGTGTAATTTTACCATATCTCTGTGCTAAGAAAAAATCATGTTATAGAAGTATGGGAGGACAAGACATGGGATGAATGCATTAGGGAAGAAACAGATAAAGCTGAGCAAATTGAACCCCCAAATACACATACAGCTTTCTTGTTAATGGAAGAAGCTCTCATTTCTATATAAAATGGAGTAGTTGCCTGCCACTGGAAAGTCTCATTCTTAGGCCTAAGTCCCATTCCTCTTATGATCTATAATTATAGTAAGAGCTAGATCCAGCATAGTTTGAAAAGAACAATAACTAATCTGAAAGGAAGCAGCAACTCCACTGAAAGAGTTGTAGAATGTTGCCAGTTTATGTCAGCAGGAGTCTGCAGAGCACTGATGGGGTATATTAAGATTGTTAGGGGGCCTCCCCGGTGGCATGAGGGGTTAAGATGCAGCACTGTGAAGCTATTGGCAGCCACTGCAGCATGAATTTGATCCCCGGCAAGGGAGGTGAACCATATGGCATAGCAGACCTTTCCTGTCTTGCCCACTACTCCCCTCAGCAGTGTATTTCAGCACATCTGCCTGTTTTGCTCCCCACTTTGTCTCTGGTGAATCCTCTCACCGCCCCCTCCCCCGCATCTCTGGTCTGCACCCCAGCTCTTGTATGCATAAATAAATAAATCTTTTTTTTTTTTTAAAGATTGTTAGGTCAAGTAGCATGATCTATAAGACTAGTAATGGTTAAATTTGTGGAAATGAATTCACTCAGTGAGCATTTTTGATTTGTGTTGATTTAAGCATTAGAAGAGAACATAATACACTAGGATGGTGAAGTGAAATGATCTTATATAGTCATAGAACTTGAGATGTTGGAGTTTACATGACATACTGAATAGGAAAGGTCTCCAAAGACTCAAACAATGATATAATTAATGTATTATGTAGAACCAAATTAACCAATCAAAGCTTCTATTCTCTGAAAACATGGAGGGCACATTTTTCTCCAAATTGTCATAGAAATTAAGTGATAATTTTTTTGTTTAATAAACTAAAAATTCTGTATGGACCAAGGCACCCCAGTTTCTCTGGAGTAGTGGAATCTTAACATCCTGTAGTAATAAATGCTTACCTTTTATCAGAAAAAATAGGGACAATTACCATAAAAACCTCAGAAGTAAAAATAGCAGTACTGCCTCAAGCAAAAAGTATAAATAAATGACCATAGTATCTCTAAAAAATAGGATAGGTTGGGAGGCAATGAAGAAGCTGTTTGAAATATATGAGTGGGGAAGTTCTAGGTTTATTTTATTTTTTTAAAAGATATTTATTTATACATACAAGAACCGCGGTGTAGACCAGAGGTGCAGGGGGGTGAGAGGATTCACCAGAGACAGAGTGGGAAGGAGAGCAGCAGATTGACTGAAATACACTGCTGAGGGGAGCAGCAGGTGAGAGAGAGGTCCACTGTGTGATGCAGGTTAGCTCCCCCTGGCTGGGGTTCATACTTATGCTGCAGTGGCTGGTAATAGCTTGAAAGTATGAAAAGTGAACCCCTTCACCATCAGGGAGCCCCAAAAGTTCTACATTTACTGAGCAGAAACCTGATGCAAATTGCTATAAGGAACTTTTGATCTCTTAATCAAATTTTAGAGCTGAGCCATTTTACAGTATACAAGACAAGTATTTATGGAAAAAGTCAGTTCTCTTTGAGGAGACATTTTGCAGTGCAACCATAATGAATTTTCTTTCAGTGATACATCAGCAATTTATAATAGTAATTGTGTACAGAAGAGTGAAGCCCAGCTCTTGGGTTTTATAGACACTGATTCCAAATCAGTACTAATCTCCAGTGGCTTGCATTCCATTGGAAAGGTTTGGGGGTCATAGACATCTGAAGTCAACTAGAGTTTTACTCCAAATCGAATTCATGATGATTATTTTCCAAGTACCAGAATGAATTATGAAAATAGCCTGTTTAACCCATAACAAAATTTTATGTGCTAATTCCTGAATTGGTAGAATATACATTATTATGGTAGAAACTGGCCTAGTGGAAGCTACTGGAATATTTCTCTTTTCCATAATACACTAAACATACTACACTTGTAGGAAAAGTTCAGAGACTTGTGCCACCATTCAGCAGTTGAAAAATTGGAAGTAATGATTCCTACTACATTTCCTTTATTTCTCTTTTTTAACAAGTGCATAAATCACATGTATTTTGAAACATAACTGGGCTTTGTAAGTATTTTACCAAAATACTCTTACAGTTCAAATGTCCTGTTCAACATGGTCGTCATCTTAGTGTGAAGTTTTAGATACAGCATCCCTCCTCTCCCCCCCATTTGTATCAGCAAATATGATCAGAGATCATTTGCTTTTATTTGGTAAGGAAAGCAATGTACTTTCACAGTCTTAATTGAAGACTAATTCTGATCTTCTGCTGCGTATAGTAATAGACCAGTAAGACTTTAGTTTTCTGGCTATCCTATTGTCACATTTGGCTATTCAATTGATAATTTTATGCTAACTGCACATACCAGGAAGGAAGCAATAAGAACCATACTTACTTAATCAAGATACATAATTAGCAAAGGATGAAAAATAACTCCAAGAAAAACCTGACAAATACATGACATTTCCAGAGACTCATTGCACTAACTTATACTGAAAGAGCCTCCTGAAAGTTGAGAGATAAATTAATGAATCATTTATAGGCCACAAAGTAGTGACATACTTTTATTGAATCTCAGATGTTGGAGATAATACACATCACATCTAGGTATGCAGCTCAAACTCTTGTACATGATTCAAAAGACAATTTTATTTATTTTTGTTTTTTTAAAGATTTATTTATGCATACAAGAACGGGGGTGCAGATCAGAGGTGCAGGGGCTGAGTGGATTCACCAGAGACAGAGTGGAGAAAAATAACAGGCTGATTGAGTGAAATACACTGCTGAGGGGAGCAGCAGGTGAGTCAGAAGAGGTCTGCTGTGTCATGTGGGTAGCTCCTTGGCTGGCTGGGGATCAAATTCATGCTGCAAAGGTTGGGGACAGCTTCACAGTCCTGTGCTTAACCCCTTGCACCACTAGGAGCGCCCAAAAGACAATTTAAAATTGAGAACAAAAGAGTTAAGATTCTGCAGCACCTCAAGGCTGTACAAGATGTCCTGCAGTTGGACATCATACCTACTCAACCCAACAGCACAGGAAAAAAAACTTTAGCGGATGGAAAACACTGAGTGGAGCTCTTGGCAAACTCCGAGTGGGGGATCCATCATGGCAACATTTGTGTCCATATGGAAAATAGGTCTTAGATTTCTACTGGGCTCTTATAATGTCTAAACACTTGGCCATGGGACACAAAACTGTGTAACATGAATTTTTTGTTATAAAATTGATGCTTTTTTATTCAAAAACTTGAAAACATATGTACATCACAGATTCTCATTGTCTCAAGCAGGTTTGAAAAGTATAATTGCATAACCAATGGGCTCAGTTTCCAGTGATAACTATCGAGGCTTATAGCCATTTTCCAATGTGACCCTAAGTCACAATGGTGAAGAAAATTTATATTCCCTCAAAAAGGTACCTTTGTCTAAAGCAAATTGAATTAGTAAGTTCAAGGTATGCTGAGTTATATATAGTAGCAATTGTAATGCCTAGAAAAAGGACAGGAAAATGATGACAAGAATATTTAAATTATAGATACGCAAATGAATATTTCTGAATCAGACAAGTGTAAAGGAAATTCTTCATTGAGTGTCTAATGTAGACTTTTCAATATCTGATCAGTATCATCAGGCCCTTCCTTTGGATGCCAATCAGCTTTCCTCACCTACTTCCATTCCCAAGTTTGTTCAATAGGCCAAACATAAAATGACAAAACGAGGACTGTATATCAGTTCACTAACATTGATTTCCTCCTATAATGGCTGGTCTGACTACCACTACTATTTATTGTCCAGTTTTCAAACAGCACAAGTATGCCGAGATGCTAATACAGACTAGTGATCGTAGAGATGGTCAGAGTATTGCATTGGAAGGTCTTGGGTATTGGGATAGCACTGATGGATCCAAGGAAAAGTTTACCAAAAAAAAAGATATTGAAAGCAAACCAAAAAGTTCTATTTTATCAATAGGTAATTTTAAGTTCTATTGCAAAGGCTTTGATGCAATAATGAATTCAATATATTCATCACAAGATAAACAGAACTGAGAAACTGAGACTATATGTATAAGAAACAATATCCTAGAAAAGCCAGTATAGACCCTACATGTTTCTCAAATGTGTTTGTGCCATGGTTACTTCTGAGCCTAGAAGCGAAACTGTTTTTTAAGGTCTACACTCAGATTAAAGTGCCCTAGCTAATGGCAGTTTAAAACTGAGCAATCTTTAAAAAAAAAAAAAAAAGAAAGAAAGAAACTCAAGAAAAATTCTCATAAACACTTTAAAGACACAGGCTGAGCTTTCCCTATTTCTGTTAAATTCCTGATCTGTTTCCATGTGAATCTTTTAGTATAACTCTGGAAATTCACTACATATTATTTGGAATGCAGGTATAATGTGTTATCTTTATTTATAATTAGATAAGTCAAATTGCATTATATAAATCTGTCTTCTGAAAAATTGTATGACAGACATTTGGACAAAAGCTTCTTTTTCTCAAAAATGGCATGGCCAATATGATATGATTTAAGATATCATGAGTAGAATTTAGACAAAAAGTCTGAAATAGAACGTACGGTCTGAAACAAATGGATATCTTTAAACCTAGCATGTAAGAGACATTTAATATGCATTTATTGAGTGCATACAACCTGGATTTTAAATTCAAGAAACTGGAAGATAATGAAACTATTGCTATTAACAGAAACCGCAGATTTTCCTCTTCCCATGCTTTCTGCCTATATTTATAGCAGCACATGGTGATACAAAACATTCTGTATAAGTCACCGTCTATAATCAGCTGTAAAATTATAGGTCAGTGGACCTTCCTGGTGGCATAGGTGTTAAAGTCTCAGAGCTATCAGGCTACCCCCACCCACTGTGCATGAGTTTGATCCCAGCCAGGGAGTTAACCCACATGACACAGCAGAGCTCTCCTGTCTGCCTGCTGCTCCCCTTAGCAGTGTATTTCAGTAGATTTACCTGTTCTGCTCCCCAGTTTGTCTTGGGTGAATCCTCTTATCCCCGTACCTCTGGCCTATACCCCAGTTCTTATATGCCTAAATAATTAAAATATTTAATAAAAAAAATATAGGTCACTTGTATATACCAGAAGTATGTTTAGGTACTTCATCTCTGGGCTTTGTATTCAAGCTTGGTGTCTATTTCAGCTGATATGCTGAATTGGGTTTGTTCTTGAATTGGCAATTTCTCAAGCAGTTTTCATATACTTTCTTTCAAAGTAAACATACTGTTGTAACAAGTATGGTAAGAAATGTTTTCTCGGAATTTAGTGAATTTCCGAATGTCTAATTCCAAAGGGCAATGAGTCATTCAGTGCCTTTAAGTTCAGCAATCATTTAACACCAAGCAAGAACACTTGCTTGCAAGTGCTTTGAACACTTTAGCTGCATATATAAAATTATTTGAAAACCAAGAAACCCCAGGAAAACAAGCATATTCTAACATTGGAAAAGTGAGACACTCTTGACACCTTAAATGGGAATGCCCTACCTACAGCTTTAGTGACTCAAAATTATGAAAAAAATGTGTAGTACACAAATGATTGTGAAACCAGTTTACCCACTTCCTTTGGGTTTTGATGTGTATAAAAATAAATGAAAATAAGCAAAAATAAATTAGTTAATATATTCTAAAAATTTCTACAAATTCAGATTCTGACATTCCCAAATACCTTTTTGGCTCCTGTTACCAATTTTTGTTTTATCAAATAGTACCATTTTTGGTGCCTTTCTTAATCTTTTGCTCCAGTATTACTGCCGCCAGAATTTTCTCCCAAGCTACTGATGTCCACTCTCAGAGGCATATGTGTATATATGTATGTATTTGTGTGTACATGTGTGTGCATGAATGCATGTGTGTGCATGCACGTGAATATGCATATGTATATGTACTTGTAATAGCAGTCACATCCTGCTTGTCACCTATTTTATGTAAGATTCATTCTGACTTTAGAGTTGTTGAAAGATGAAAATAATGCGACTCAGAATTAACTGGATTACACTAATAAGAGTAATTTTACTTTCCTGAAATATAAAATAACCAATTGTAGCAAGATCAGCTCTTTCATGCCAAGCACTCTGCAATTGCATTATATTCTGGAATATTTAGAAAGATGAAAACAATTCACATTAGAGGATGAAATATTGTGTCACTAAAAGTAATTAATATCTGATAGTAGAGCTTTGGGGAAGTAATGTAAAATAAAATGCGATGTTCATTTCTTCTGTTAGCAGTTGTAGACGTCTAGGATCAGTTCCCCATTTACTGTTTCATGATTCTGTGCCATACAATTTCTAACTAAAGATGTCAGTCTAAAGCACTCTACTTCTCTTTAACAATACTAAATTGAGCATGTCACAGCTAACTCATTATAGTTGATTAATTGAAGCACAAGTCATATATAACAAAGATTAAAAGAATAATAAAGTTTATGTAAAAGAAGATTATCGTTGTAAAATATCTGAAATTATGGATTCCTTTTATAATTTATCTTTTAATCTTAAAATTTGCTTGCATCATTCTTTATAATTCAAGGCAAACTCAGTTGAATTTGGTTTGTCTTATATCAAGAATAACATACTCTCACAAATATAAGATATGGCATGACCATTTATCTTAATAAGTGGTTTGTGAAGATCTGAAAAAAAAGTCTCCTGACAAGAAATTGCCTGAGATCATCATATTTAATGTTTTAATAGTTTAGCTAAATTATGAGCAAGTATTCACTTTGTCAAATTTCAAAAACTCAAATTTAATTGCTTAAGAAGACATCCATCATACTGTGCCAGTATATTATGTCTTCATTTGTGTTACTTCCAAAATGTTTTTAAAAACACATTGTGTATCACTCTGAATTAAATTATGACAGTTACAGCATCGTTTTTCATTTTGTGGAGAAATGCAAATATAAGACATTTCTCTGTGCTGCAGTCTAGATTACATGAAATGTGACCAAGTTTCAAAGAAACAACAAGAAACTGCTTGAGGAGAACACACAGATATCATTCACACTGATATGAACAAAAAGGGAAGAAGGGAGTAAGGCAGACTCTGACTGATGTTCTAGAAACACTGGAAAATTTCAGTCTTGAAAATTGGTTTTGAAAATTCCAAATGTCTGCCAACAATATGTGAAAATTCAAGTTACCATTGCCTGAGCATTGTTTCATCAGGTATGTTTTTTCAGATTTGAACTTAACTATGGTCTGAGGTTAGCTACTTTGTCCACATTCTTAGCTTTCCTTGATGAAAGTTTCTCAACTGAACTGAAAAACTGGGAAAACATTTACATTTAGGAATGAAAATATTCTTTATTTGACTGAATTTCCTTTTAAGAGTAGATTTTATAATTAAAGGACAAACATTCCCTACCCAAAATCTTATATTTAGTCATCCTTAGTTTTAAAAAAGTGTAATATTATTAAACACATGAAATTTTACACTTGCAAAATATTCTGATTTATACTTAGACAATACACTAAATAGAATTTTTAAAATTTAACTTTTCTAGGGGGAAACTCTGGTAGTTGTTAAAAAGAGATTTTACAAAGAATATTTACTCCTTCACTAATTCAAATTAAGAATCTCATGGGATATCCAAGCACTGTTTTATTCTGTGGCTTAAGCTATTTCTCATTAGCTTCAGCAAAAGCAAAGCATTTGGTTAGTCTACTCAGTGTGAAGTACGACAGTTGAATTCTTCTTTAATAAGCAACTACTATAGACTCAATCTTTTTGCTGAGTATCTCATTTAAATCTTACTAAGTAATATGTCATACACACAATAATTATATATGCATTTATATGTGGGGAATTATAGATACTGGTAGAATTAAAATTGCTAATTAGTAGACCTTAAATAGGAACTTTGTTCTGGATGATTCAGTGTAATGGCATGAGCCCTTAAAAGTGGAAGAGGAAAGCAGACCAGTGGGCAAGAGACAAAAGAAACAGAAGCAATACATGATCAATAGAAGGACACGACACACTGGTTCTGGTGAATTCAGGGGACATTTAGAAACTACTAAAAGACCTCAGGTGACTGACAGATATTAAGGAAACTGGGATCTCAGTTCTATTATGGCAAGGAACTTACTTCTGCCAACACATGAATGAGCAAGGAAAATTACCCTCCCTGGAACCTTCAGAAAGGAACTCTGCCCTTCACTTACCTTAAATTACTATCAATATACTAGCATCTGTGTATATAATATAAAGTGTATTTAAATATGTATAAATGTATTTATAACTATTACATGTAATTATAATTAATACTTCATTGACATTTATTTTAGAAATTAAAATTGAATTAAGGGGATGTTAAGGCAGCTTTAAGTTAACATAGGGCCAAATTCAATATTTGAAATATTTCGTAGCAAACTAGTGAGGTTGGTAGTTACAGATAACTTTTGAGGCTGTGGATAATTAAAATAGCCTTTGAGCATGCAGTAAAATAAGTAAGTAGAAGAATCCTGGAAAACATAGGAGAGCCTTTAAATAAGAGTTATATATATATATATATATGCCATTTTTTATACTTTTGAAACTAAAGTTGAACTTTTCTGAAATAAAGTGTAGCTGTCATAAAACTGGTATAAATCTAAATAGTAGATGCCCATAGGACAAATAGAAAAAATGAAAATTATCAAACTAAAGCCAAAATATGTTGCTATTAGGGTTTTGTATCATACTTTTTAAGTTTTTTTAAACACTTTCATCACTGTTTAACTGATACTAAACTATACATTTCTAAGTATATAATAATTTAACAAGTTGTGGGATAAGTATATACTTGTGAAAACATTAATGCAATCAACGTCAGACCCCGAAGTCTCTTTGGGTCTGTGTAATTGTTTCATCTCACTCCTCTTTCTTATTTCATCCCAGACAACAATTTATCTGCCACCATGAGGTTTTCCACAATTTCTAAAATTTTATATAAATAGTATCATAAAGTACCCAATTTTGCTTTCTTTTTTCCAAGTATGATTGTTTTAAGACTCATTCAAGTTCTAGTATATCATTTGTTCATTTCTTTTCATTGCTCAGTAGTATTCCATTACATAGAAATGACATTTTATTATAGGACTATGGACAGAAGTATTTCTGTTACTGGAAATTTTGGTTGTTTCTATTTCTTTGGCTATTACAAATAGAGATATGAAGGACTTTTTTTTTTTTTTTTTTTTTTCAAATTTTTTCAACATGTCCAGTACTGAGTATCTGGTGCCCACAATTCTAAGTATTCGCTACAATATCCTGTGATTTATAAGATCTTCTAGTGTCCTGATAGGGATAGGCACTATTACCAATGCCCTGTGAGAGCACTTGATACTGTCACATTGAATCTTTTTGGATTGCTTGTCTACTTTTCTCCAATCTTGTATTATTTCCTCATATTTACGAGATGATCAGTACTCTGCTGAATATACAAGTGAGACCTTCTGCAGTTTTCTGGTATTTTCTCTCTCTGTAATTCTACCTCTTTAGCGTCTTATCCTATGATCTCCAGCTACCTTGGTCTTTCCAAATTCCCAGCTTCAACTGTGGAACTCAGAATCTTCCAGAGTATGCCTGAGTTTCCCTTCCCTGTGTCATGGTCTAGAAATTCAGTCACAGCAGTGACCTGGGAAACCATAGGACCTATCTCATACTTTTCCTATTTCTTTGGAATCACTATCTTGAATTACCTGATAAAAAGTTAATTTTTTTTAAAGATTTATTTATTTATGCATACAAGAGCTGAGGCACAGACCAGAGATGTGGGGGGTTGAGAGGATTCACCAGAGACAGAGTGGGGAACAAACAGGAAGACTGACTGAAATACACTGCTGAGGGGAGCAGCGGGCGAGACATGAGAGGTCTGCTTAGCCATGTGGGTTGCTCCCTGACCAGCCGGGGATGAAACTTGTGCTGCAAAGGCTGTGGATTGCTTCATAGTGAGGTGCTTATTAACCCCTTGCACCACCAGCGAGGCCCCTGATAAAAAGTTTAATATACTTTTCTTGATTTTTGTTTGTTTTAGGGCGGGAGAGTAACTATTACTTGGTCTTGGCTAGCAACATAAGTTTGCATTAGTTTTATAAATTTCACTGTGGGTGATTTTCATTCATTACAGAATTCACTTATGTGCTGAATTTTCTTTTTTATAAAGGAGATAATTTTTGTATATTTCCTCTTTGTTGTCATGTAATTGTCACCATTAGAGTGGGGCACTAATACAATATGGTTAGTGTCCTTATAAGCAGAGACAAGAAAAAGTTTGCTGTCATTCTTTTCATGTTCACATAGAAAAACACTATGTGAACACTCAGTGAGAATATGATGATCTACCACCCAGGAAGAGAGGCCTCACCAGAAATCTACCTTTCTGTCACCTCATCTCTTATACCTTCAGCCTTTAGATCTGTAAAAAAAAAAAAATTATATATATATAGATTGTTTTCTTTTTAAGCTACCCAATCTAGGATAGTTTGTTATTGTAGCTTAAACATTCCAGTAAAATATCTAATCTGAAAAGATATTGAGATAATAATAGAAAAATATTTATATTTTAAAAAATGAGAATATGGGGCCTCCCTAGTGGCCTAGGGGTTAAGTCTCAGCACTATTACTGCTGTAGTCTGAGTTCCATCCCCAGCCAGGGAGCTAACCCACATGGCACAGGAGACCTCTCCTGTCTCACCCACTGCTCCCCTCAGCAGTGTATTTCAGTAGATCCACGTGTTTTGCTCCCCACTCTGTCTCTGGTGAATCTTCTCACTCCTTGCATCTCTGGCCTTTACCCCAGTTGTTCTATGCAAAAATAAATACATCTTAAAAAAAATAGAAACACTTAAATATTGAAAGTCTCTATGTCTCATTTAAAGCCTGCAACTTAAGAAAATGAAATTTTCCAAAACAGAATTTTTATATGTTCTTCTTTTAATAATCACTTTTTTTTTTTAAACTAAACCACATTGGAGAAAAATACTTATTTTCTGTAAAAGTTTTCCACAAAATTACTTATTCTGTCCCAGGATTATTTTTTTTTTTTTTCCATTGAGCGCACTTCCAGTTGTCATCCCTGAACTTCTGGAGCCAGTATCAGAAATGATATGAAAGAATCTAGTCCTGATTGAAAACCAGATGGGAATTTTAAATGTTTTAATCTCCGATGTATATACTTTGATATTTCCTTCTTAATTCTATTCAGATTGGACTTGTTGTTTAAATTTTTATTTCAATAATAATGAAGATATGTATATTAAGAAAATGTGTCAGTTATTGTATTTGAATTTAGCTCAGTTAGGATTAGTTTTATTTTAGCATCAATTTTACTTTAAATACACCCCTGGAAATATGTGGACCTTGTTTTGGAATTTCAGTTGAGTTGTGACACTGACCAATCTTTAGAGTCCTTTGACTCTTGTTACTATCATTTTTAAAATTAATTTCATTAAAAATAGATTAGCATTGGGCCTTGCCGGTGGCGCAGCAGTTGAGCACTGGGTTACGAAGCTGCCCTCAGCCTCTGTGGTGCCGGTTCAATCCCCGGCTGCTCCCCGGCCACCGGAGAAGGGTCCCGCATGGCGTGCAGACCTCTCCTGCCGCCCGCTGCTCCCCTCAGCAGTGTACTTCAATCCTTCTGCCTGCTCTGCTCCCCGCTCTGGCTCTGGTGAATTCTCTCACCCTCCCGCGCTTCTGACTGTACCCAGTGCTTGTATGAATAAATAAATAAATCTAAAAAAAAAATTAGCATTAATTTTAACCAGTACCTTTGTGTGCATACTTCATTTGAGTTTGCAAAATGACTGAAATTTCACAAATCAACTTTTACTTCAGTTATCTGATATACGTGATTAATAATGGTCTCGTTTTACAAATGAAGAGGCTAAAACTGGCAGAGGGTAAGTGACCAACCCTTGGTCACACTATTAAAAAGTTAAAGATCTAGTTATAATGCAGAATTTTTTTAAAGATTTATTTATTTGTACAAGCACTGGGTACAGTCAGAAGCGTGGGAGGGTGAGAGAATTCACCAGAGCCAGAGCGGGGAACAGAACAGGCAGACTGACGAAATACACTGCTGAAGGGAGCAGCGGGCATGGCAGGAGAGGTCTGTCGCACCATGTGGGACCCTCGCTGCGGCCGGGGATGGAACCAGCGCTGCAGAGGCTGCTGGCAGCTTCACAGCCCAGCGCTCAACCGCTGCACTTTTTTTTTTTTTAAAGATTTATTTCTTTATTTATACAAGCACTGGGTATAGTCAGAGGTGCAGGAGGGTGAGAAAATTCACCAGAGTGGGGAGCAGAACAGGCAGACGGACAAAGTACACTGCTGAGGGGAGCAGTGGGCGGCAGGAGAGGTCTGTGCGCCATGTGGGACCCTCGCCCGGTGGCTGGGGATCGAACTGGCACTGCAGAAGCTGCGGGCAGCTTTGCAGCCCAGTGATCAACCACTGCACCACCAGGGAGGCCCTATAATGCAGATTTTGCTCAGATCTTGCTGTAATCTTAGAACTATATTTTGCAGTTCCTGGCTAGCACTTTTTTTCTTGTTAAAGATGCCAACTAATACAAATCCAGGTATGAGATCTCTTCTGAAAAACAGCTACTTATTGCTCTCCATCTTTTGTTAAGAATATCACCAGGTTAATTTGAAAATATGCAACATAATTCTCTTATAATCAGAGACAGGTGTTTCTTAGAAGAGTCATCAGCCTTTTAAGACTGATATGGTAGATTTTGGTAACCTTTTAAAATATAACCTCTATAATAACAAATATTAGAGTGTTTTGGATTTATCCTATTACAGAAAATTTTTTGAAAGAAATACATTTTCGGGCCTCCCTGGTGGCACAGGTGGTTGAGCACAGAGCTGTGAAGCTGTCCACAGCCTCTGCAGTGAGGGTTCAATCCCAGCAGGCTGGGGAGATACCCACATGGTGTGGCGGACCTCTCCTGTCTCACCTGCTGTGCCCCTCAACAGTGTATTTCAGTCAGTCTGCCTGTTCTGTTCTCCGCTCCTCTCTGGTGAATCCTTTCACCCTCCCGCACATCTGGCCTGTACCCTGGTTCGTGTATTAATAAATAAATAAATCGTTAAAAAAATACATTTTCAATGAACAAATAAAAGGTTAGTGATCCAAATAAGAGAAGATGAAAGGAGAATTGAGATAGCCTCAAGAAATCTTCTTTCACTTATTAGTTCATGAAGGATATAGACTTCAATTTGAGTTCTTGGCAGGCAGGAAAAGAGATAAATTCTCTTTAATTCCCGTGATGCTATTGTGACACTGGATACTATTTCTCTATTACAACAAAACACAATATATCAAAGTATGTGGTATGTAGTTTGAGAAGATGGAAAAACTGTCTAACACAAAAAAGTCTTTAAAATATTCCATCACTCCTTTCTCCCTTTCCCCATATATCTTCACACAGTGACAGGCGCTGAGTTACAAAGTAGTTACAATTTTATCTGAAGTCAGATTATCATTGTAGCACTAGTTACAAATAAGGGCCATATTGTAGATGCTGTGAGGAAACACAGTGTGGCACTTCGTTGATATCAGCTCACAAAAAATACCCCCTTTTTCCCTTGGTAAGTCTTGGCTGGACCACTGTGTGATGCATGGTTAACACTGAACAAGTGGTAGCATTAACACTGAACAAGTGGTAGCAATTAGTATTATTACCTACTCTTCCTAAATGAGATTTTTGTCAGTTTCAGGATGCCACGCAATTTCTTTAACTTTTTGTAGTTCCTTGATTTTGCAAAACCTACAATTTCATGTATTCTGAAAAAACTGCCTTCAAAACTAGACTAAGTCACATAGCCAATGGAAAAAAATGTCACTCTTATAGCAGCCATGTATAAAGATTTGTGATGTAGTTTACCCATAAAGGTTAGCATTGCTGGCCAAATCCTAAATTGCTGTCTGACATTATTTCTCTAAATACTTAAGATATTTTATTATGCAAGCTAATTTATTACTTAGTCCAGACCTTCATTAAGCACCCATTGTAATATATTTGAGACTACACATTTTTTGACAAAAAAAAAACATGTTATTTACAGTAATTCTGAAAATAAACTTTCTCTAATGCATGTGGCATGCATGTAGAAAATGAGGTGTCTAGGATTTTAATGTATTCTTTCTGATGACCAATTCTGCATTTCCCATATTTTATGGTATAGTTCTATCTCAAATGAATTTGACAATGGTATGTTAAATAAAGCAAAACAAGTCTCTTTACACCAGGATGTCTGAGAACCTTGGCTATACAAATGCATATTGTAAATTTCCTGCAGGGAGCTATGGAATATGCAACATTGCCAAGTACATTTGCCTATGGAATACACTTAACATCTGCCTAAAAAACAACAGGAGGATCTACTGCAGTAGCGAACAGTCATAAGTTTGTGAATTTTTATGCATGATTTATAGTTCATTATAGAAATATTCAAGCAGTGAATCAATACTAATAAGGATGTAATTCAGAGGAAAATACATTTCATTATTTCTTAATTATTAGATTATAGTATTAGGTCTAAATGTATTTAATAAAAATGAGAAATTTTATTAGATTTTGATTTTTCATGGAAAAGCCATAAAATTGAAGGTGCATATTTTATATTTTTGTACTTGAAGATTTTCAAAGTATAAATCATATTTTATTATTAAAAGCATTAAATGTTATTTGATAGCTAAGTGTTTTTTTGAAAAGAAAACCTGAACTAGGTGTATAATGAAGAATAATTAAATGAAAATGATACCTTATATTGGAAAAAAGTTCACTGTTTTTGTCTCATCTATGAGTTTTTTAAAAGAACAATGAGGAATTCAGTTACTCTACAATTCTCCTCCAAAAATTAAAGAGAAAAAATGTAAAGTGAAAGATTTTTGTGAACTAGAGGTGAACATGTGTCCATGTGAGCTGGAGTTTATTATACGCAGGGTGAAATACAATCCTCATGATATATTTTCCATTGGGAAGATTAGAATTAAGGGACTGTTTTTAGTTAGATGTTTTCAAAGTTTGAAAAGACATGGAGAGGGTGATCCTGAAGGATTTATAGATTAAAAGTTTGAAAAATTAGATTGAACAACAAAAACTTAAAAAGTCAGAGTTAATTAACTTTGAATGAGTTTAGATGAATGCCTCTAAGATGATTTTTGACATCATTCATAATAGTAGAGGACGAGGATGTTATGTATCAAGAACATTGGAAGAATAATAAAATAGTTTAGGAATATTAGTATATTTTAAGGTTCAAAAGGAGAACCATGAACTGTTGCTTAATATAAAGCTTATGATGTGAATAGTAATTATTTATTACATTGAAATCCTGTACCAGCCTTTTAAAAAAAGTATATGTGTATATATTTACATACATACACATATATATTCAAAATATGTATGTGTATTCAAAAAGATTTAAATCTTCTTAGGTGAGGTGCTACTTTAAAACTTTTTAAATTCTGCACAAGTTAAGCTATTTAATAATCTATATTATGTGCAACTCAACCAACCCAAGCTTTTAATGATCATTTTAGGAGTGGACAATTCAGTGAAGCAGATTATGATCTAGAGTAACAACAGTAGCAGTAACCAAATTTAATGTGTGTTTTGCACTCCTGGGCAATAAATGTGTATGAGTTTGTATTACATAGATTTGATTTCTAATCCTACTTTATTCACATATTGGTAGTTATTTTAAAAAATCATGTATCCAAGAGCTACAGTTTTTCGTACAAAATATAGATAGTAATACATGCAGCCTTTACAGAGAATTAGAAATAATTAGTACTTGTGGGGAAATTACCTCCCTAATAATCATTTCTTAATTGATATTCAGCTACCATTCTTAAATTAATTTTGTAGATAAGTTAACTGAGGCTCAGATAAAATATTTACAAATAGCAAGAGTAATGCCTGAGATCTGAATCCAGCACTCTTGAATTAAATTCAGTGTCCTGTCTACTGCATGAGAGCAGATTCTCTCCATTTTCTATAGATTGCCACAATTTCATATTTCATCTGTTGAGAATTTATCATTTTTAACCTCTTATTATATTTTTATGTATTATCTTTATTCATAAATTATAAGCTTTTTAAAAGCTCATCCATATTTATAGCCCTCATTTTATTGCAAAATGATTTAAATATCATAGATGTTCCAAAAATGCCTATTGAATGAATAAATTAATGAACTAGAAAAGAATAGTTGCAATAATTAAATTCTCTTTCACTGGATTCAAAAATTCACCTAATTCTAAATTGTTTTATAGTGAACACAATGTTGATGTGAGGTTACAGTATTTAAAAATCATTACAAATATCCCTACTTTTCCTTCTGGCAAATATTGTTGATATATATAATCATAATGCTAATTTGAACTTTACCGTTAATGCTTCTCACTAATTTTATTTTCATTGACACTAGCACAAATTTTCTATATTACTTGAAAGCTTACAATAGTTATATTATGGAAAAAAATTCAGTTCCACCTTTAGCAGGTTCTCCTGCACTTAGTTAATAAAAAGCTGAAAATTATGCTTAGTGACATTTTGAAGCAAAATCAAAGGAATTTGGGGCCTCCTTTGGTGGCGCAGCGGTTGAGTGCTGGGCTGCGAGGCTGCCTCCGCCTCTGCAGTGCCAGTTCGATTCCCGGCCACCAGCGAGGGTCCCACATGGTGTGGCAGACCTCCCCTGTCGTGCCCCCTGCTCCCCTCAGCAGTGTATGTCATCACTCTGCCTGTTCTGTTCCCCGCTCTGGTGAATTCTCTCACCCTCCCTCACTTCTGACTGTACTCAGTGCTTGTATAAATAAATAAATCTTAAAAAAAAAATCAAAGGAATTCCTATATGGACACATACTACATAGTTGAAGTCCTAATTGAGATATGTAAAGCTAATTTTTAAGATGCAACAGGAAGACCAAGTCTTCTCTGGTAAATAACTTTTCGAAAGGAGTTTGATATTGCAATGTGGTCTGATGCTAGAAAAGACATATTATAAATTTCAATTAACCTTGAACTATTTTAAGGAAGAGACAGAAAAGATGATTGGTTCCTGATTTGCCAAAGTTGCAAAATCCAAGGAAAGGTATTAGACTGAAACATCTCTCCAACCTACAATCTAACATTGATAGAAAACAGCTGAGTGAATGATTGCTGTGAAGAGATGAGACCAAATGAAATGGAGACATCTGAAAATACTCAAGCTCATGCCACAAAATGGTGGCATATGTAAATTCTATTGAATCTTCGAAAGATTTTGATTAGGTGCTCCACCAGCACAGTAGCAAATATTTTCCTGTCCTATAGTCCATGTTGAAATCTTCATGTTAATTAGTATTAGGGGCAAATGTCACATATGGATTTAAGTGGAAGTTTCTGAAGGATATAAAACACAGGCTCAGTATTTGATTGCAAATAGTTAAGAGAAGCATAATGGAATAAAACCTGTATGGAGATTAAGACAAAATCAATAGCATTTTGGGGAACCTTATTAATTTTATTCAGGTTCATGTATAACACAGAATTTTGGTGAAACTTTGTGGACCTTATCTTACATATCTAGCATTCTCTTTTAAATTCCTTCAAAACAGAAAATGCTTAGTAATTGCCCCCTTTTTAACTGGTATTTGTCATTGTTGGCAGAAACAACATTGTATAGGAAGACATGAAAAGTGCTGGTAAGAACCCATCATTATCAGAATAAATTAGATGTGTTTAATCCATATACAAATATCATATATTCAACAAAACTTTATTAGGAATTGTGTGAATCTGATAGAAGTATAAAATGAGATTTGTGGCCATACATGCTTGCATTTTACTTGGGTATCTAAAGTAGAGTGAGTCTTCATTCTAATAGCACTAGCCAATAATCTTATGTATTCATTCTACCTGCAAGTTCTCTTGGCACAATCTCCAAAATCTATTTCAAATCTTTTCATATCTTGCCAATGCTGCAATCTTAAGTTTCTATCATTCTCTCCAGGACTACTCTCAGAGCGTTCTAAAAGATACCTATGTCAACTGTCCCCCTTTTCCTTGCCCCCTTCCTCCATTCATTCTCTAAAAACAGCAAGAGTAAAATTTTTAAGATAAATTCCTCCCCTGTTGAAAATCCATCACTGACTTTCTGCCAAACTTGGAATAAGTCCAAACACATAGCTATGGCTTTTACAGTTTTATATAAATCATCCTCTATCTATTCACCCTCACTTCATACCAGTTTTATTTTCTACTACAGTGTATATCTATATAAACTTTCTTTCCAGTTTTGCATGCAGTTTATTTGTAATTCCTCAAACATCTTTGTTTGCTTTAACTCAAATGTTCTTCTCAGTGTATACTTGACTATCACCTTCATGTAATGTATATCTCAGCTTAAATATTTTTCCTTAGGTAAGTTGCATTTTTTTACTATTGCTAGATAACAAGTTATCCCATAATTTAAAACAAGCATTTATTATTTCACAGCTCTGTGGGTTGTGGATAGTTTAGAGTGGATTAATTGAATGCTCTGGCACAGGGTCTCTAACAAGGTTATAATCAAGGTATCAACTAGTAGTACTACTAAGGAAGCTCAGTGGGGGGAGGATTCAGTTACATACTTAATCACGTGGCTGTTGGCAGGTCTCAAGTATCCACTGGATAGTGACCAGAGATATTTGTTTCTTGTCACATTGGCCTCTTCACAGGGTTCTTAAAACATGGTATTATTTTCCACCAGAATGAGCCAGCAAGAAAAGGACAAGTTCTTCCATCCCCAAATGGAAGTCATATACTTCACAAAGGAACTAAAGACCACCTGTCATAGATAAGGAAGATTTGGCATAAAAAAGCAAGAAAAATATTGAAACAGAAGATGGGTAAATAAAAATTTGATATTACTGGGTAATTAGGATGATTGTTTAGAAATAAATGGTTAGCCAATCGGTTCTCTTAACACCACACCACCAAATTTTCTTTAAGTATGCAGTTGAACTTAAATTATCTTGGAGTGGAGATTGTTTTTGGTTATCTCAAGGAGAAAGGTTCAAGGTAGATGCGGGAAAAGATGCAACATGTGGGGTTTATCTTATATGGTCTAACTTTAATACATGTGTAATAGGGAGTTTTGAAATATTGAGACACCAAATAAGAAGAGCAAGTAGATGCTAGAGCTGAAAATTCAGCGCCTGGATAATACTGGAAAATTTGACCAGATAATAACCTTGGAGACCCTGTGACCAGAATAAATTTTTGTGCAGAGCTTTGCCCCATCCAAGTTGAATCCTGGCAATCTACAGCATGTTATCAACAACTCAACCTTTCCTTAATTTGTTCTTAACGGAATTTCAGTACATATTTGTTAAACAGAACTAAGTTGTGCCTATTAAAGAGTAATGGACTCTTCAGTGTGACTGGAAAATTTTTGCTGGTTATTGATCATTTAACTGGCATGTGATATAACATGCAGGGTTGATTTTAGTATTTGCGCTATGTTGCAAAGTTGAATTCCTGAGTGCTCAATGTTGGGGGTGGGGGCAGGTTTTTGACACTTTATATTATCCAACAGGCTATTTAGTTAAAGCATTAAACTAGTGATAGTTCCTCCCATTTTTTTCTAGCCTATAACACTTTGACATTAGAACATTCTGCTTGAGAAACTGAGACTATTATAAAATTTGTACTTTTGTAATGATATCTTAAATTGCTTCAGACTCAACTGAAAACTGTTTTTTAATTTATAGAATGAAAAATCAAAATAGCTTGCTTTTGCAATACTTGTCACCCCATGTTTATCACCACGCATCATTTATAACAGAATGAAAAAAATCATTCCAATCATACATATAGACTGATGACATGTGCAATAAATGAAGTATATATCTATTTTTAGTGGTGATATTTTTGGATAGACAGTAATATTCCATTCGGGCCTTAAACAGGTTGATATTTTAAACACTAATTAAAATTTATGTGTGTATATTTATAACAAGAATTCCATAGAAACAGAGTATTCTACCTTTCTCATATAGTATTTTTAGGAACTTAGTTTCATAGGTGCTGTACTTAAAGATACATTTAATTAAATAGCTAAAATAAGCTAGCAATTGATTTAATACAAAACTTCCAGGAGACTACGTGATTAACGTAAAACTACCCTGACATTTTTGTTAAAAATTTGAACAAATTTATCATTAGTTTTTCAGAACTATGTATTTTATAGAGATAAGAGGTTTTTTTGTTTCCAGTAAAATTATACAAAATAATTTGCCAACATCTTTTTTTCTAAATACTATTATTTTTTTTAATGCTACAGTTATATTGTCATTACATCAGGATAGTTTATCCGAAGCACAACAAAAGCAGATGTATACTTTAGAATACTTCAAACTAGCAGATAAAAGTCTGATTATATCCACATTGGTAGATACTATGTAACTGATAGTAGAAAATTATTTTTTATTACTGCATGTTTGCTAAAAGTAAAAAATATATTTTTTAAATGATTTTTTTTAAGATTGATTTATTTATACAAGCACTGGGTACAGTCAGAAGTGCAGGAGGGTGAGAGAATTCACCAGAGTCAGATCAGGGAGCAGAACAGGTAGATGGACAAAGTACAATGCTGAGGGGAACAGTGGGCGGCAGGAGAGGTCTGTGCGCCATGTGGGACCCTCGCCTGGTGGCCAGGGATCGAACTGGCCCTGCAGAGACTGCGGGCAGCTTCGCAACCCAGCGCTCAACCGCTGTACCACTGGGGAGTCCCAGTAAAAAATATTTTTTAAGCAAAGCACGCTATATAATTTGTGAAGGACATGTCATAAGGACTCATACTCACTTTCTCTGTGTTTTGAAATGTTACCATAATTCACAGATATTTTCTCATTATATATAGTATTTCAAAATCAGAGTTACAATGAATCTAAAGAAACAATGTCAACCAAAGCCACTTTGTGCTGCATTTCTGTATAAACCACATTTTTGGTTTCAAATAAAATTTGAACATTTCAAACATCACTCATAAGAGTTTGGTAAACACCCCAATGGGTCCTATTCTCTCATAGCTAAAGAAATAATCAGTGATCTTTGCCAACACTTTACTGTTCTGGTTTTCTTGGTTCTGAAACACCTGCAAATCCCACTATGTTTGAAGATCCCCCTTTTGAATCTCTAACTGGGATTCTATCCATTTTATGATGAGTTTATAAATAATGTGTTGACATGATCCTTGACAAAAAATTCTTTTGTCATAAGGGAGAAACTAGGAAAGAAAAACATGAGTTTCTTTGTTCATAATAGAGCAAATCAGATAGTGTCACACACTACAGTAACTATGTGATGTCATTGATTCAAATGTGATTAATAAAGGTGTCCAATGTAAATAATAAAGGTCTCCTTATATATGAGGTTTTAGTTTCCAGTAGTTAGTGATTTGGATACTCGCCATGATAATTACTTCATGCAGGTCACAAACCACTTCAAATTAAAGAAACTATATATTGGAAAATACTTTAAAGAACAGTTCAGGAAACTAAATAAACAACATTAATTTCTATTTTATAACATAAAAGATCAAGTTTGTTCTTAATATTAGAATCACAGTAGACTTGAGAACTTAAGTTTTAAACATGTCTTCTCAAAGTTCATAGTAAATAGAACTATGTTGCATTAGCCTCTCCCATAATTGCATGTTGCGTTATCAGTCATGTGAAGTGGTCGTTGTGAAATTACTCAAACACATTTGGTAGTTTATATGCAAGTAACTGTTATTGTTTATTATAATACGAAAAGCTTGAAAGCATTAATACAATATTTTTCCTTCTGGAAACCACTTTACAATTTAGAGTCTGTCGTTATTTGAAATACTCCAATGAAAACAATGTTAGCATTTTTTTATAGAATTCTTTAAAGGTTTATAAAATCCAGAAAATTAAAATATTTTTAATGTCTAATCATACTTTCATTAGTTTGATCACATATTTCCTACCCAGTGATGGTATGATATGTAGGTTATTTGAGAAGACCCGACTAGGCATGTTAAAGAATACAGAAATCTAAAAAACACATACCAAAAGGAAATTTGGTTCAATTAAAAAAAAAAAAACTAACAAATACCCTGGATTACCAAAGAGAATCAAACCAGGAATTGAGTTTAAGGGAAGGGGGTGTCACCAGATTATAACCTTATTTACATAGCAACCATTTTTATTCTTGATTTAAACATAGAGGGGATTGTTTATCATGCACTTGAGGAAACAATATAGTTTCAATTCATTTTCATTTTCAAGTGTTTTACTTGAAATATGGGCTCATTTTTCCCCTCAACTCTCTGCCTGGAATTTTTTATTATGTTTATGACCACAAGTTGGAGAGCTGTGAGGATCAGCTTCATTCTACTCACTTCATATTACAGGACAAAACAAACTTCAAGGCCTGAAGATGTTAAATGCATTATTCAATATCACACCACAGTTAGACAAGGCACAAGTCTTTTAATTCAGTCATAGTTCATGAGTATCTGAAGAATAAACAGAAACTGGCATATACATGGCATATGTTCATTTACCATAATTAGTACAAATTTTTCTCAGTTGGGATTGTGCCTTACTTGTTTTAACTGTGCATTCAACACTGATCCTGGTTGGTATTTATCAGGTCAATTATTATCAATTTTTACTGTTATATGATTTTTTTGAGAAAATGATGCTTTCAAAAAATTAAGAATTAACAAAATTGTATTTTATGAGACTGAAGTTATGCTACCTAGTAGGATGACCTTGATAATCTAGCTTAAGCTAATGTTAACTCAGGATTTTTTTTTTTATTTTTTGGTATATCAACCTTTATTCAAATGTGCAAAAATGAAAAGTTGTTTTGGGGAAAAAAGGAATCATTCATCCTACCCAGAAATGGTCCTACATAAAGTTGATACAGCAGGACTCAGACATAGTAATGGGGCATGTTTATTTTAAAAGCAGTGAGGAAACACTTTAGAAGTGAAGAAGAAAGTGAGAAGCTATGAATGCTTATGGTTCCATCGGACAAACAAGATGGTCTGAGAGCTGATACTGTCTCTAGTGTTCTGAATAGCAGAAAGGTGTTAAGAAGGAAATTGGCACAGTTAGCCTACATAACAGAAGCTGTTCACTCCAACAGATGCTCTAAAAATCTTTCAAATCACCTATGGAAGCGTGTAAGTGAAGGGAAATGTAAGTTAAATATTTATAGTAGCAATTAAACATGTTTTAATTAAAGGAGCACAAGACATATTAAAAAAGTGTTTAAATTTTCAGACTGTCTTGTGCCTTAATTTCCTCATCTGAAAAATGGCAACTATAATGATCTATCTGCGTTATGCAGAATCTTAGGAATACTCCCCCTTGACATTTGTCTTTATAAAATCTCTTGTGATTGTGAGTAGAACCTAAAAATATGATAAGGTATCACTCTTGAGTTTATGTTAGCTTATATGACAAAATAAAAAAATATTTGAGCAGGCCTTGTCTGATCACATGAGACTATAAATGCAGTCTGTTTTCTCCATCTGCAGTCAGAAACGGAGGACGTCTGTTTCTAGGCATGACAGGAATCTGAGTATCATTGCTGGTTTTTAAGATGGAGGAAGCCGTATGCCAAAGAATATGAAGCTGGTTGGAGGTAATAGTATGGGAAGGGAAATCTCTTTGCCACAGTAAGGACCAAAACTTAGTCACGCCTGAATGAACTTGCACATGGGGGAAATACTGGAATTATTTCTTTGTAGTGGAGGGCTAGTGTTGCCAAACTTCTTTATCTTTCATTTTCTGGGGAGGGCTTATTTATCCTTCATATCAAAAAAAAAAAAATCTTGTAGGGTATGTATTCTTGTCTTACAGTTACTACCTTTGAGTATTTAAGTATGTCATTCCATTTTCCCCTGGCCTGCAGTGCTTGCTGAAAAACTTGTTGGAAGTCTAATGGTACTACATTAATAACTTACCTGCCTACCTCTACGCTCTTAAACTGCCACAATAGTCTTTCTTTGTCTTGAACTCTTGATAATTGCACTGTTATGCCTTAGTGATCATGGCAATGGGTAAAGAAAAACGATTGGACAAAATTCAACACATAGTTGAGATTTAAGAAGTAAACAGCACAGAGGTGAGCTTTTTCAACTTGATAAAGTGTAGGTATAGAAAAATTACTTCTAACAGCATTCTAGAATCAAACTCCATATTTAAAAACCACCAGCTTCCCCCCAAGATGAGGAACAAAGCAAAAATTAAACTTTGTTCAAATATGCCTTGTTTCTATTTGTAGAAATTCTGGAGTTGAAAAATAATAAAAAATAAAAACAAGAAACGTTCCTGAAACTGTGTTTCCATTAAGGTTGCAAGGTTGAAGGTTAATATAGATGCAAGGAAAGTCAATTGTGTTACATATGTCATTATGAATAAATGAAATTTAAAATTAAAATTGCAATAGTATTGACATAAACTCTCCCCAAAATTAATTTGAAGTATAAATCTAATAAAATGTTCAAAATATTTTTGAAGAAACCTGTAAATCTATGATGAATGAAATCAAAGCACTGAGTAGAGAGATAGGAAGGCTCAAGATTGTCAAAAATATCAGTTTTTCCAACTTGTTCTATAAATCAATGCAATCCAGCAAGGTTTTTTGGATATTGGCAAACTGGTTCTAAAATTTGTATGGAGAGAAAAATGACCCAGAATAGCTTATACAATGTTAAAAAACAGAGTTGGAGAAATGGTACTCTCTGACTTGAAGACTGTATAAATCAACAGTAATCAAGATGGTATAATATTATGAAAGTGTGTAGGCACAAATATCGTTTATGAGTTTCAGTGGCTAGAAGTAACACCAATCAATAGGAAGTGTGGCTACTGCCAGTCCAGTTGAAAATTTATCAGCTCTGTACTTTATCATAAACACATATATGGGAGGGCCTGCCCTGGTGGTGCAGCGGTTAAGTGCTGGGCTGCGAAGCTGCCCGCAGCCTCTCCAGCGCTGGTTTGATCCCCGGCTGCCATCAAGGGTCCCACATGGCGCGCAGACCTCTCCTGCCATGCCCGCTGCTCCCCTCAGCAGTGTATATTTCGTCACTCCTCCTGTTCTGTTCCCCGCTTTGTACCTTTCTGCGCTTCTGTACCCAGCGCTTGCATACCTAAATAAATAAATCTTTAAAACAAACAAAAAAAAAGCATATATTGGAGAAAAATTCTTTCTACTATAAGGCTAGCATGTATTATGAACTAAGAATTGTTCATATACTTTCTTAGAAAAAATAGCTCCTTTGGTTTTATAATGATAGTAATTCATACCCCCTTCAGTAATATTTGTGCTACGCAATTCTATAAAAGTTCAAGTTTTAGTTATAAATATCAACATGAAATATTTTTCACACAAAAATCATGGACCCAGTTTTTACATCTTGTGATTATTCATAATACCTAACAGACAATGATATGTATGTCATAGTACCCATATATTATGTTTATGTTTTCTTAATTTCAGATATATTTTAGCATAAAACAACATTTGCAATAGATAATTGGAGATGTAAGTTTTTGAAAAATTTGCAAGGGTGTTATTTGAATGTTTTAATTATTTAATTGTACTTTTTAATTGAACAATGGTTTACTGTGTTATTTAAGGGCATAGGTTGACAGCTTTTTTGATGTAGGTTACCACACTCACTACCAAAGCATCCATAATTCTCCACCACAGTCCATTGGACCCCTCCTCTCATTCGTTTTTACCCCCATACTCCTGATGATACCCTCAATTCTGCATTAAGATTTCAAAAGTTTATTTTGGTTTAGTTTTATCTTTTTCTTTGTTTTATTTCATTATATTCTACAAGTGGCATAATCATTTGGTTTTCCTTAGCATAATCCATGTGGTCTCAAATGTCAAGATTTCCTCTTTTTTTTTTTAAGATTTATTTATTTATGCATACAAGAACTGGGGCACAGGCCAGAGGTGTGGATGGTGAGGGGATTCACTAGAGACAGAGTGGGGAACAGAACAGGCAGATTGACCGAAATACACTGCTGGGGGGAGCAGTGGGCAAGACAGGAGAGGTCTGCTGCACCATGTGGGTTGCTCCCTGGCTGGCCAGGGGATCGAATTTGTGCCACAGTTTTTACATCTTGTGATTATTCATAATACCTAACAGACAATGATATGTATGTCGTAGTACCCATATATTATGTTTATGGTTTCTTAATTTCAGATATATTTTAGCATAAAACAACATTTGCAATAGATAATTGGAGATGTAAGTTTTAGATGTGTGTGCTCATAATCTTGTTCGATTGCAGAGAAAGGAGTTTGGGAGAATGGACTCTGATGGTTCTCCTTATATGGGGCCAGGGCCCCGAATTTAGATCCAATTTAACCTTATATGCTTATAAGCCCTATCTCTAAATACAGTCACATTGTGGCTTAGGGTCTCAGCGCATGAATTTTGAAAGCAGACACAGTTCACTCCATAGCACTAATGAAGGTTCAAAACAGTATCATTAGTGGGAGTAAGATAAATATAAATGGGAGACATTGACACAGACAGAATTTGACATCAGTCTTGCAAAAGACATTAAGATAGCTTTCAAAGATGACATCAAGATGCTATCACAGGTGACTGGAAGAGTATGATGCACTAACAGAAATTAAAATGGAAAAAAACAATTTGGTGTAAGAAGGAGGAAGTTTTAGTTGTCGCTAGTTGTCCAGAAGGCAGTTGAAAAAAATCAGTCACTGACTCTTATAAGTAGCAGCCCCTAGCCATGAGAATTCCATGGAGCCTTGAAAATGAACAGTGAAGAGATAGTCCTTTCTTCAAGGAAATCACAGTATAGTAAACTGTTGGGCTAGAAATTAATGGAAGGGTAAGGTCTGGTGTTTGGGGACTCATACATATTGAGGTGTTAGTGGAAATCATATTTGACAAAGAACCAAGGTGAAATATGGAAAGCAATTTTCTTAATGTTTCCATGTTTCCAAATATTACTATTATACAATAACTTTTGCTGCATAAAAGCTGTATAGGTATGCAAATTAAATTTGCAAAATTAAATATTTTGAAGAAAAAAATTAAATATATTATTTGGAGGTTGCTGAAGACATTTATCTCTTAGTTTAAAAAAATCAAAGCCCTACAGTGTTTATTTAAAGTGAACTTATCAATAGAAAGAGAGTGGGGGACAGTTTGCACAGCTGCAGTCAACTCTGTGAGAAAGACTCTAGAAGCTCACTAAACTACTGTCTTCGTTAACAGTTTAATGAAAGTTGGAGTATGGTTACAAAGCATTCCTTACTTCATTCTCCATCTTAAGATGAATGGATTAATTAATAGTAGAAAATATCCTTCTATTCACTATTCATGTGTTTGTGAGAATTTTCTTACTATCAGGAAGGGAAATTATAGACAATCTTCCTCGTCATCCTTTTCACGTAAGCTACGAGGAGAGACGATATCAGGCATATGTTGTTTAACTCAAATACTTTATATAAGTTAGCAGTTTTGACTGTGTAATGATTTCATTAATTTATTTTGTATTAACTTAAAATTTATGATTTCCATTTCAGTAGGTTCTTATGCATACCAAGGGCTAGTATTGTTAATAGGAAATTCAAGCAAAACCTTGGGGAATATTAAATATTCTTTTCCAGGTATCTTCACCATTCATTGGGCATAGCCAATTCCAAAGAGTATCAATCCTGTTTTATGTGAGTGCATGTTAAAAATAATTAAAGTTTACTGATGAATTAAAATGTGTGTATATTGTACATGGAAATATAAAAAAAATCATATTACTCTACTATAGATTTGTGCCTCACAATGTAGTAACCACTAGTCATGTGGTTATTCATATATGAAATGACATGTTTAAAAGCAAAAAAATCAGTTTTTCACTTGCACTAATTATATTTCATATTCTCACTAGCTATACAAATCTGACTATAAATCAGACAACATATTGAATTTTCATCATCTAAATTGTATTTTAGACAGTCTCTATCCTCAGTCAGTTGACTGCCTAATGGCAAGAGATAAATTAATTAGAATACCTATTTAAAATATCTTTTAAGACAGGCTAGATGCTAGAAATAAAACAGCAAATGAGGAAGGTAAGATATCAACTGTAGCAGGAATTTCATTTGACAAAATTAATATTTTTCAACACAACATACTGTTCTGGGAATGATTTTGTCCTTGAGATTCAGGTTGGCATCTTAATTTTGACTTTGTTAAACTATGAGTTTGGTCTATAGGGCTCCAGATAGTCACATCAACCCTTTCAGGGTGTTTCTCTAAATGTAAGCAAAAATACATGTCCAGATAATGTTCGAACATAAGTCTTGTGATAGACCTTGTCCTCTGTTTCCAAACTGCTCTATCAAATTAATTCATAAGCCATATGTGAATCCAACAATGAAGATGGAATGATTCACTAGCTATGACGAAATGTGCACTATGTATCCTTTTATTGTGCCGCTGAGAATTCAATGACTGTAGAATTTTAAATAATTCAGGGCAGAGGACTTATATAAGTAAACTTCAGCTAGGTGGACAGAAGGAATGTTAGTATTCTGATCACAGCTATACACAGCCCTGAATTTGACAGCCAGAGACAGATTCACCTGGCATGTAACAAGACAACATCAGGTGGCTCTGTTTGAGGTAAGACTTCATGCAGCCAAAGAGATGAAGAGACTATGCCACAAAATGTGATGAGTCTTAAATACGAGTGTCCCTGGCCAAGCTTGTATTTGTTGGCACAAGGTTTACCTGTCACACTCAGGGATTCTAGCCTCACCTTTACATATGTATCATGATACTGTCAATGACAAGCAGGGATAACTTATGAACATTTGAAGGAGAGTACACTTCATTAATGGTTTGATGAAATAATTTCCCTTGTCCTTTAAAAACATTTATTTTATAGATTATGGAAATAATATGGAACATTATGAAGGGTCACATTCAAATTTAATAATATTCATGTGCTTCTCTTTATTTGGTTCAGAGATCTTGTATGAATGGAATTTGCACATTTATCTGAATCTTTGTTATTCCAGGAATACTCTATCCACAGAGAACTATTAACCATTTGTGAATGCTCCATGCAGTTTATAAACCCAAACTTTTACTCACTATCAATTTCTGGAATGCCCTTAGTTAGACAGTATTAATATTTTACAACATCAAACAAGAGTACCAACTCTTTCTTCAAGCATTCTGAGAGTGTTTATTGAGTAGTCACCATGCTCTAAGCATATTCCTTGACTCAAGGCTACAAAAGTGCAAATAAGACACAAGCCCTTGCCCCGCTGAAGTTTAGTGTTTTGGGGAGAGGCAAAATAATACATAAAAGTAAACATACATGTTTAAAGGCAAGACTGTGTTATATGTAGAAAACTAGAGAATATGAGCAGACTGTCTTAGGTAAGTGGTCAGGAAAATTATCTGATGAGAGGATTTGTTCAAAAAAATTTCAAAAGGAGTGGCAATGTAAGCCATGTGACCTCTTGAGAAGATTATGCCTACCAAATGTAAAACAAAAGTAAAGCCTCTGAGCTAGCTCAAAAAAGACAAGAATAGTAAAAGCAAAAGTGTAGAAGACAGAAATGAGAGATAAGCTTAGACAGCGAGGCAGAGCCAGATGAGGCCTTGGCATTGTGCTTAAACATTATGTGACTAGAAGTCATTGGAAGTTTTAAGACAGGAAGTATATGATCTGTCTTAAAATTTAGAAAAATCGGGCCTCCTTGGTGGCACAGTGGATTAAGCACAGTGCTATGAAGCTCTCTGCAGCCTCTGCAGCATGGGTTTGATTCCCAGCCTGCCAGGGAGATTCCCACATGGCACAGCAGACCTCTCACGTCTTGCCTTCTGCTCCCTTCAGCAGTGCTTTCGGTTGTCTGCCTGTTCTGCTCCCCACTCTGTCTCTGGTGAATCCTCTCACCCTCCCACACCTCTGGCCTGTCCCCCAGATACTGTATAAATAAAAAAAAATAAATAAATAAATCTAAAAAAAAGATTTAGAAAATCATTTGAATGCCAAGTTGGGTTTAGATGAAAGGGTGAGGATTGGAAACCAGGAAGCCAGTTGGGAGAGCACTGAAGTAGGTACTGGAAGATGGAGACTAAAGTAAGAACAGTGAAAGTTTCTGATAAATTTGAAAGAGGCTACTTTCCTGCTGATGTATTGGGTGTGGCATGTAAGGGAAGTGTAAGGGCAAACGTTAAATTTTTAGCTTGAGCAACTGGATGAATGCATTTGTCTAAAGAAGGAGCAGGCTATGTGTACTGGGGTCATATATCAGGAGTTGTGTTTTAGCCATGATAAGTTTGAGATGGCTGGAAGGCCTAGGGGTGAATGTCTAATACAGTTGGATATACAAATTTGGAGATTAGGGGTCATCAGTGATCATTAAAAGCCAAGGGATGGATTGAAATTACCTATGGAGAAGGTACAAAGAGGAGAGAGAAGGTTCAAGGATTAAGCACATATGCCCTACATCATAGAAATACATTGGAATGAGAAATACATTGGTATGTTGGTAGAGAAGTATTAATTCCTCCAAAGAGCTATCCAAAACAATAGGTCTAATTTAGAAACTAGTCAAATTGAGCTGTAGGAATTTTATTTTCATTTCTTATATATCACAACATAGATGTCTTACTAATTTTTGATATCTGAAACCTCCCCCCAACCTGAGCTTTCCACATGGTAGACACGTAATAAAGTTCATCTAATAGATAGATGTCTGAATAAACTTTTATGGATTGGCCAAGAAACTTTTTTTTTATTTTTTTTTATTTATTTATACAAGCACTGGGTATAGTCAGAAGCACGGGAGGGCAAGAGAATTCACCAGAGCGGGGAGCAGAGCAGGCAGAAGGACCGAAGCACACTGCTGAGGGGAGCAGCGGGCGGCAGGAGAGGTCTGCGCGCCATGTGGGAGCCTCCTCCGGTGGCCGGGGAGCAGCCGGGGATCGAACCGGCGCCGCAGAGGCCGCGGGCAACTTCGCAACCCAGCGCTCAACCGCTGTGCCTTCGGGGAGGCCCTGGCCAAGAAACTTTTGAAAAAATATTTATGGGGAAAAAAAAATGAATGGTACTACAAAGCCACACTTAAATTGACTATTACTGGAAGACAGTGATAAATGTATTCATTCCTATGTAAATCAAACATTTTATTGCTGTTCTTCTAAATTCTGTTTTTATTGACATCTCATCTCTTTCAATTTGTTTTTACCTCATTGCTTCCTGGTGAATTACTCCTTCATATTTTGTTTATAAAATATGTTGGAGACACCAAGCTCCTTTTTCCATCGTCAACTTTATTTCTCTAACTGATCATGTCCTCTCCATCCATTCAAAATGCAGATCAGCTTCCACAAACTGTACAATGGGCCAAACTTTAAAATCAGCATAGGAGACTAAACACTGCAGACTTAGAGTCTCAGACTTGTGATAACGCACCTATGCCCGAGGGCAGGTATCTGCAGATGATTGGCTTCAGGTGTTTGCCTGCAGGAGTTCATTGAAAGTCAATGCAAATGAGGCCAGTTTCCCTAGCACAAGACATTAACCTGCGGGAACCTTGTAGGCACAGTTGTATTTTGAGACCTTAGCAGTGTACTTTTTAAACATATGTATACCATTACATATTAATCATAAACACTAGGTCAAAAAAGTGAGGCTTACTCCATAAAGTAGGTGAAAGAGTAGTTGAGCCAATAAGCAAAATGGTACAATAATGGACAATGTTTTTGTCTACCTTCCTAGGTTTATGCTTCATCTCTGTCACCATTCTAGCACTGACCCAGTCATGATTGTAAGAAAATATAATTTAAAAAATAATCTTAGTGCATTTTGATAAGTAGAAAGTATAAGTAAACCAAATGCAACTTATTTGAAACTCTATTGTGTTTGAAATACAATAAATTAAATATCAGCTAACATACATAGGGTTGGGCCTCCCTGGTTGGCACCGGGGTTAATGTCTCAGCACTATCAAGATATCACCAGTCACTGCTGCATGAGTTCAATCCCCAGCCAGGAAGCTAACCCACATGGCACATCAGACCTCACCTGTCTTGCCTGCTGCTCCCCTCAGCAGTGTATTTCAGTAGATCTGCCTGTTCTGTGCCCCACTCTGTCTCTGGTGAACCCTCTCACCCTCTGTACCTGTGTCCTATACCCCAGTTCTTGTATGCATAAATAGATAAAATAAATCTTTAAAAAATAAAATCCATTGGGTTCAAAAGTATTTTATTTCTGAATTGTATCAAGCATTTATAGCTAAATTTTAATAATTCTAAAGATCACATTGAGCTATAACTTTTGCTAGTAATTGAAGGGCTATTCTATACTTTCTGCTTTTTAAAAATTGTTAGTATTTTTAGATGCATTTTATAAGTAGAAGCATTAAATACACTCATCTTCTCTAACTTTCTGTTGGTGATCTTTTCCTAACCCAAACTGCCTTCAACACTCACAGTCTGCATTCTACTGCCCATAAAGTTTTGGGTTTTTCTTTCCTCCCCATCACTTAATAATTAATAAAATTAATTAATCCCCTTAATTAACTTAATTATGTCAAACTAATAGAAATATTCTCTATTTTCTATCATCTTTTAACCCTTCCTCTACAACATGCATTCTCATGGAATTGAATTGCTTAAAAATTCTTTAAAAAACATATTGTACAATGGAGTTTAGTAGATGTGATATTTTTGAGATTCTAGACAGTAGTGGAAGGGATTGGAGAGAAGTTACAATGCTTTATGCAGCATTCAAATTAAAGCATATATTTGACATTTGCAAGGGATTTAGACTCTGCTATAATTTCATATGCAGGTGGGTGCTTAATAAATAATTTTTGGTGATAAGCCAAGAATGTGCTGTATATAGGATTTGAGCATATGCTCCATGATATTAATGATAAAACATATGTTTAAAAACATTTCCATCCAAGCCTGGGACATATTGCCTCCATCCTTTACTGAACATCTCCTTCAAAAAGGTCTCCTTATTTTGAAATAAAAATGTTTTAAAATCTAGGAATGTTCCCCTACTTGACTCTATCTCCTGCTTGCCAACAATGTAACCTTCAAAAATACAAGTCTGATAGTGCCTGTCTTGCTTAAAAACTTTCCAAGTCTATAACATGGCACCTGGAATCCTTCACGCATTTACAACCTGATCCTAATCTACTGGGTTTTTTTTGTTTGTTTGTTTGTTTTGTTTTGCTTTTTTACTGGCTAATTTTTCACTAAGCTCTCCACCCATCCTATTACAGAGTTATATAATTCACTGTTCTCTGAACACATCATGAAGTTTCACACTCCCATGCTCTTTTAGTACTATTTAATCAACCTGAAATGTGTTTTCCAACCTTCTTTGCTTGGTGAGCTCCTTCAACTTTAATTCTCTTTTCAAAAAGTTTTTTTCCATTGAATTTTTCTCTGATTCCCTGACCCTTCTCTGCCCAGTCCCCTTTCATTACCAGCTAACTATTCTAAATTGGTGACCCTCATTTGCATCCTCTCTCTGTCTTATCTATTTTTTTATAATTAAAAAAAATTATACATCAAGAACTGGGATGTAGGCCAGGGGTGCAGGGGGTAAGAAGATTCACCAGAGACAGTATGGGGAGCAGAACAGGTGGATGTACTAAAATACACTGCTGAGAGGAGTAGTGGGCAAGACAGAAGAGATCTGCTGTGCCATGTGGGTTAGCTCCCTAGCCTGGGATTGAACTCAGGCCTTTATGGTGATAGCACTGAGTCTTAACTCCCATGCCATGGAGGAGAACCCCCCTTGGGTTATCTTTATTGAATGTGGGATATAGTGGAGATGACAGTATTACAGCTGGTTAAACAACAGTCTTTAGGAGATCCTTCACATTTGTTCTGCTCATTTGGGATATTCCATTTTATTTATTTGGAACAAAATTTTTAAACTTTGGACACAGGATATTTTTATAGGAAGAAATTAAACAATTGTACACAGTAAAGTTATGTAGAAAATATTTAGAAAAATAAAACTATTCAGTTACCTCAATTCCCAAATTCAGAAGTATTTTTTACAACTCGATTGCATTCTTTCAGACTCTTTTTTTGTTCTACAGAGCTTGTCAGATATAAAAAAATCAGACCACCTAAAAAAAATCCCCTTAATATGCAGCTTGATTTTATTCAATCATGGCCTTGTTTGTATCTCAGAAGAGCAGATCTGCCTCTCACCTTTATACCTTATAACAGATACCTTAAACCTTTAATGCTTACATCAGCATGCATGGCTACATGTTTTTTTTTTATGAGTACTTACGCCATTTCTTATTGTTTATTATAGCCCAAACCCTATAACTTATTTCTTGGATAGAGAAATTTCCCTATTTGAGACACCAAAAATTAAGTTCCACCTTGTTTAATTTTCTGTCTATCAAAAATAACAAGAGATTCATTAATCCAGAAAAAGAGTGAACCAAAAATAATAGCAGAAGTTGATCAACCACATACTATGAAACAAATTGCATATATGGGTTGTTATCTAAGCATGCTTATATGTAGCAAACCATAAACATTAGCAGAGTCTCACTAAACATTTGAAACCATTAGCCTGTTTGATGAAACTACCTTGATCTGATCTGATTTAGTGTATTTCCTTACCTTAACAATCAGTCGTCCTTAAAAACAAATAAACCCTTGGGTTTCATGGACCACACCCCTTTAAACTGAAATAGTGTGGGAATTTTGGTATTTGGTAATAATTAAATATTTTTACTGGTTATTGCATCACTATTGTTCAGGATTAAATATTGTTTCCAGTCATTACATATACAAGGGTTACTTTCCTTCAATATAATGCAAAATGCCTATTTAAAAAAAAATAGATTTGTATTCCTCTGATCAATGATGTCTTTAAGTGGACATTTACTTTTTTTTTTTTTTTATAGAGGCATGTTTTTATTTATTTATTTATTTATTTATTTATTTATTTGTTTGTTTTGTTTATACATGCACTGGGTACAGTCAGAAGTGCGGGAGGGTGAGAGAATTCACCAGAGCCAGAGCGGGGAGCAGAGCAGGCAGAAGGACCGAAGTACACTGCTGAGGGGAGCAGCGGGCGGCAGGAGAGGTCTGCGCGCCATGTGGGACCCTCCTCCCATGGCCAGGGAGCAGCCGGGGATTGAACCGGCGCTGCAGAGGCTACGGGCAGCTTCGCAACCCAGCGCTCAACCGCTGCGCCACCGGGGAGGCCCTAGACATTTACTTTTAATTTCATTTCATGCTGCTATGTTTCACTCTTTAGTCAGAGAAAAAAATGCTCCTTTTTGGAAAGAGGAGGAACGCCCAGAGTGGAGATGGTCCCTTTTGCAGATTCTCATGGAGAGGTGCTATTCTACTCCTCTGGCCACAGCAATCTCTGCTTTTGCTATTTAACCATTTCCTACCACCATGTTGTAGGCTATGATGGCATTTGTGTTCACGTGATATTTTGTCTTTTAGTACATGTCATTCTGTCCAGCAGGGATATGAGCTATTTTTAGGAAGGATAGATTCATATGTGTTCCCTCGAGCTGGGCAGAATACCTGACTCAGATTAGCTGCTTCATCAGTTTGATGAATCATTGTATGTATAAGTGAGTAGTTTTTCTATCAAAGATGGTACTATAAAAGCACATTTTTATGTTATTTAATGATTAGTATGATTGACTCAGTTGAAGTGCTGTATGTTCTTTGGAAAGAGGTAGTTATAGCTTTTTTATTTTCAAATATAAGGCTTAAACTGTTAGAATTTAACTTGGCCACAAATTATTCATTGCAATCAGAAAAAAATTGTGATATTTAATATGGAAAAACCTTAAAGTCAGTGAAAAATCAGTTATGTAATCTGATGCTCATTCACATAAAATATTTTTTTAGATAGTTGTGACTTTAGATGAGGCCTTTTTGGAATATAGCAATTAGTGCAGGACTAGGTCAAGAAGTGTTTGTGAATAAATCAATGAGAACTTAAAAAAATTGCAAAGGCTAGAACAAACATTTTGGGGGGCTCTTTTATTTATTATGAAGAGAGGAGGTTCTAAGTAAATTTCTTATGATGAGGCATTGAAATCCAAGGAACATTTCTTTAACTTCTTGCAAATAAGCCATTTTTTCCCCCTGAAATTGAAAAGAAAAAGGCAGTGGAAGAAAAGTTACAGGGTAACTAATAGTTGAAGAAAATAATGCTTATTTGAAAATTCCAAATGCTTATGCTTCAACTTGAGGAATATTTTTCCCTCATCATAGTTAGAGCTCATTCTTTATAGTTGTTTTCTTCAGTTTTATCTTGGAAGACACATTAGAAGGCAGCTAGAATGGGAAGTCTGTTCTTCCCTGTTCTTGGTGAATATGTTGACCATCTGATGATAGAATAAACAAAAAATGGGGGCAACAGAATAGGAAGACCAATCAGACCCTTCATTTTCATTTGTGCTTGTTGCCTCTCCTATACTTCTGCAGATAGTTATATTCTTCTGCAGAAACGATTTGACTGCCATTGCTCCTTGCATTTCTTTAAAAGTGCTCTTCTCTTTGAGAAATCTGACTGGAGATGATTTCTAGAACCATACATAAAATGCCTTAACCTCAGAGGCTGAATGCACTGTTCCCTCTCCTGAATGAGAGCAGGAAATTTGAAATGCAGTTTGCCATGAATTCAGTCACCTGTGTAACATGAAGATCACTCATGTTTTGCTTTCTGGAGTAACTTTCTGGCTGCTGGTGTTAGTTTACACTGTGAAAGAATTCTGTACACTTCTACTGCTGCAGGTATATTTTTTGATCACTTTGTATATTTTCATAGTTTCAATTAAAGATATATGTGACTGTTTCTCTGGCTTTGTACAACTACCAATGAGTTACTGTCACACTCTTTTGCTTTACATGTGCCTTCTCAATCGCAGAATTTAAGTAAGTGACCTATAGAAATTGAAACATCAGACTCAAAGTCACTCATACTGAAAATACTAGATGTGAGTTTCTATTTATGATATTTTAATCCAGAGAATTACTAATATGCTTAGTATTTTATTTTGAGTTATTTCACTACTATACCAATAGTGAGTAAAACACACTAAGAATTCTCCTGGTCTGCTTAAAGACTTGTATCTCACTGAAGTTCATAATCCTATATGACATGTGTTTTATATTGGTCTGTGAATTTACAAAGTGTTTCTCTTCCCCTGTCTCCTTTTATGCTGGAAAATGAGCAAGTGTAGGAGTATAATATATTCACTACATAGTATTTGGTTTTAAAATATCTAAATAACACTCTGGGATAATACCGAACATTTTTAGCCTTTCACATAAGCATTTTATCAGTATGCAGGCATCTTTGAAATATAAACCAATTACACAACTTTCCTTATACATTTTCTTCCTGACTAAAGGTATTCACCTAGAAGTCATGAAACCTCATGGAATTAAACCAAACAGTACAAGATGTCCAATTGTCAATTTTAGTTGACATATTAATCCATCTCTCCCTTGGCTATGCTTTGGTAAGTCAACTGTATTGTATAAAACAGAAAGCTAGTGGATGGAATTGAATAACAACTTTGTACAAGGGGGGAATGTGTATAAAATGCATAAATTCATATCTCTTAGCATCAGAGTTGAAAATTCTCGATAAATCTATACATTAGCTGTCAAGTCACAAGTAATTAAAAAATCAGAAGCAATTTCCAGAGATTCAGATTTTAAAGAAGATGATTTTCAAAGAATGTGGAAGTGTAACAGGAACTTATTTTTTATGAACAGGCATTTAACATCTATGGGCATATTTACCCATGACATAAAAACCATGATATGATTATACTGTGCCTTGATTCCTGATGACAACCATTGTGAGCCTACTTGCTTTAAGTTGTTATCTCTCAGTTAACACAAAACTCCACTTGTTTACTACTAAATGACATTTGAAATCAAAGAACTAGTATTTACTTTTTGGGTTTTGGTGTACATCCAGAGGGTGGGGAACACTTTTAAGGTTATAATTCATGACATTTTTATTATGTTATTTTTTTGCATAGCTAAACGGGGTGTAGGCCAAAGGACCAGGAAACCAGGGCGGGGGCGTGGGGGGAGATTGAGAGGATTCACCAGAGACAGAGTGGGGAGCAAAACAGTTGGATCTGTTGAAATACACTGCTAAGGGGAGTAGCGGATGAGACAGCAGAGGTCTGCTGCACCATATGTGGGTTAGCTCACTGCCCTGGGATTGAACTCTGGCTGTAGTAATGATAGTGCTGAGACTTTACTTGTAGGCCACCCAAGAGGCTCCATTTTTATTCTAATCAAGAATTGAGCAGTAATATCATTAGTTCTACCTCTCTAACTCCCCAAAGAGATGCACTGTATATATTTTTATGTCAGTGTGTTTTTATCACTTATTTTAAGTTATAGAACATTCAAGGTATAAGCTTAATGTATGTCAGTGATCTATGGAGGGGCATAGGTTTCTTTCTTATTCTTCTCCAAGAAAGTTTAAAACATCAAATATTTGAACAAGTTAAAACAATAAATACAAATTTACAAAATATTTTTGGTGATAGCTAGTAGTCAGGAATGGATTTGAAATAAAACTGGAAAGATATAGGAACAGGAGAATTTTGTCTTTAAGTAGAAAAATCACAAATATAATTTCTCCTCACAAAAGTATTTTCATTTTGTATGTTTGGAATCTAAATTTTACACATAAGCATGTTTTAACCTGGTGGCAGAAAACAGTTTAATTTATAATTGTAACTAAGTCACATTTTGACATTCTATTTTTTTTCCAGGATGATTGTTTAGACTCTCTAGTAGTCTGCAAATATTTATTTCAAAGAAAAGTAAAAACTCAGATCCCTTGACTTATAAGCTATATTTGTCACTATGTTTCCATCTCAAATGTCACTTCCAGTGACTATTTTTTTTTACTGTTTTAGTAACATAACATCTGGATTTTAGACTTAGAAAGAAGAGAAAATACTAAGTAAATGGAATGAAATGTTTCTCCAAACCATGTCCACTAAAGTGCACTAAAGTATGATGTTCAAATTCAAAGAATGTTGCTTTAAATTGAGTGTTATGATCCAGTAAAGTTTTTTGAAAAACAGCAGGTTTATATTTAGAGAAACTGAAAGATCCCTGTTTGCCAAGTTTGTGTGTTTTGTGTGAAGGTAGGAAAAGCTTTTTAGCAACAAAGCAATGATGGGTGGCAACAGTCTGCTTCATTAACAGGCAGTTCTTCAAGACCCTGAGGAGAGGATGATTACAGCCAATTTTGTGTGGCTAGTAGACTGTCTCTTAAAGATATAGCTGCAAAATTAATGTGAACTTAGAGATGGATGTGAGGCTCCATTATAATCTTACAAATGAACACATATTAATATTTTACAGTGAGCAAATAATTAACAATTTAGATAGAAATTAAAGGAAAAATACATTGTCTCACAAACATGAAAGAGAATTAAAAATATTTATTTATTTATGCATACAATAACTGGGGTACAGGCCAGAGGTGTGGGGGGGAGAAGACTCACCAGAGACAAAGTGGGGAACAGAACAGGTAGATTGACTAAAATACACTGCTGAGGGGAGCAGCGGGCGAGTCAGGAGAGGTCTTCTGCACCATGTGAGTCACCTCCTTTGCTGGAGATCAAACTTGTATTGCAGTGGCTGCAGTTAGCTTCATAGTGCTGCGTCTTAACCCCTTGCCTTAACCCCTTGCACCACCAGGGAGGCCCCCCAAAATATCTTGTTGCTAAATCCTTTTTTATTTATGGGCAGGACTATAATGTATTCCCGTGCTGCATATTGACATCTATCCATATCACTTAAAAGGTTCAATTTTCAGTAGGAATTTTGGGTAATTTTAGATTATCATGAAGATAATAAACTCATATTCAATATTCAAGAGGGCATCTCAAGTGTCTATAGTGATTGCTTAGAAGATTGTATAGTAGCTCTGCCGTCACTTTCTAATATGTACGATTTTGCAACATAGAGACTCTGAAAATATGCCCAATCTAAAATGAAATTCTTAGTACTTTTGTTCTTTACACCATATAACTTTAAATCATTTCTTAGAAATGATTGGCAGCTTTATTTCCAATCTCAGAGATTTCAGAAGGAAATCAAGCTCCTTGTTGAACCATGCATTTTTGTATGACCTAATACATTTAATTTTTTATACTAGTTGTTGCTGGAACCTGTATTCAGCAGGATTTTTGTCTTTTTGTTTATAATGTTGATTTGGTGTTTTTGTTTCTCTCAATCACTGATCCTAAATGATAAAACCATTAAGTCTAGATAATTTTTAAAAATTTCAGACAGTGTTTTTTCAAAGACAAAGTCAGTAAGGAGAAGGCTGGAGTTTGGGAGACATCTAAAAATCCCACTTCATAGATAGAGCACATAATATACAAACTTTCAAATAATCGTACTTCATTTTTTAGGAAGAAAAAAAGAAAGTAGATGTCATGCCATTAGGAGGGCAAGTCCTGTGAGTACAGCAATGAATCAGTTTTTAAATTTTCTGGCCACTGAGTGCTTGTCCTTGCTGATTGTTGATCTGGTTGAGACTCAAGACTTTGCTTTCTATTGCAATGAAATTAAGAATATCTTTTGATATTACTTCACTCATTTTACCCTTGCTACACTTAAAATGTAGGTTGTCTAGGCACTCTTCAGTTACATACTTACTTTACAAGTCAACTTCATAAAGAAAAAATCAGTGCTAAATAAGGATTTTCAATAATTATCTGTGAGCTTTATCTGAACCAGGTAATTCATAGTTTACAAAACCTTCATTTAGATTCAATTTATTTTTGTTCACAAAGGATATTCTATCAGGTTTTTTACCTTTCAGCAACTTCAGCATGCTGATTAAATTAAGTAGCACACAAAATAAAAATAGAGGAGATGAAGCATTTTCATAAAGCCATCGATCAAACTAAACTAGCTCTCATTATTTTTTGAAAATCAAATTGCATCCCTGCTAATTTTCTTTGTTCTTATTTATTTAAAGGCTACATAGTCAAATCCAGGCTTCTTTATTATGTCATTAATTATTTATAAATGAATACTGTTACAGTAACCTTTTGCAACGTCCAACTAAAATGTCTAAGAAAAGATGTATCCTGGGACTAAATTGACAAAAGGTATAGCTGAATCAGCTAAACATTCCATACTGCTTAGAGTAAGCATTTAGGTTTCATACACACAAAAACTTAGTTTTCTTCTCCTAAATTAGTCAGTTTTTTTTTTTAATAGCATGTAAATTGCTGATTCTTTTTTGTAAAGGTTTATTTGGACATGATTGGATACTGTCAATTGAAATCATTCAAAAAAGGTTTCCCTATGAAAGAGGCTATGTTATGTTAATAGCTAACATTTGAAGGTCTTAAATTATCATATATGATTAAAGATTAGCTACTGACAGATATTGTTGAATGGATGTGCCTGGGATTGTAAAGACTTTAGGAAGGCAAATTTACTATGGTCATGAAAATGGACTTTGATTTCTACCTGTTTTAGTCTCAGTCACTGAGATGGGTGATAAAAGATTAGACTAGTCTGTTATTTATTGTAGTGAGCCCCAGTGTACCTCCAAATTACACCCATCCCATTTCCTGTTGTTTCTCACTGACTTCCTTTCCATCTTTTCCTCTTACACCTTCTATGTTCTAATTCTTAGTTAAGATCTAATTATTTCTCTTTTACCTTTTTTTTTCTTTTGTAAGATTTATTTAATTATGCATAGAAGAGCAGAGGGTTTATGCCAGAGTTGTGGGGGCCAAGGGATGAGAGGATTCAACAGAGACAGAGTGGGGAGCAGAATGGGCAGATATACTGCAATACACTGCTGAGGGGAGCATAGGGGACGACAGAAGTGGTCTGCTGAACCATATGTGGGTTAGCTCCCTGGCAGGGACATGGGGATGGAGGGGATCAAACTCAGGCTACAGTGGTCATAGCACTGATACTTAACCCTACACCAGCTCATCTTGGTTATTTTCATCTCTTTTTTATCCCCTCAAATTGCTTTTATTTTAAAGATTTATTTATTTATGCATATGAGAGTTGGGTTGCACACCAGCATTGTTGGGGGGTGGTGGTGAGAGGATTCATCAGAGACAGAGTGGGGAACAGAACAGGCAGATTGACCAAAGTACACTGCTGAGGGGAGCAGTGGGCCACAGGAAAGGTCTGCTGTGCCATGTGGGTTGCTCCCTGGCCTGCCAGGGATCAAACTCATGCTGCAGAGGCTGCAGACAGCTTCATAGGTTGTGTCTTAACCACTTATGCCACCAGGGAGACCCCTCAAATTTCTAAAATTGTATTCTAAATGTTCAGTCACTCAGCGGATCAGGTACACATGCAAGGAAATCTACCCTGGGCTTCACTGTTTCTGTGTGCTCAGACTGTCAAACTCAGTAACATTTGTCTAACTTGCTGAGTTTTCTTCCACGACTTTTATTGCTATGCTAACATTTTTATACTGCATCTAAAGTTTGTATATTTTAATTCTATTTGTTTCACAAAGCCTGTATTAACTTTATTTTAACAGACTTGACTGTTATTTCATATCTATAGACAATTTAGGATTATAACAAGCATTAAAATTAGAAAACTGCTGACTTTGACATATAAAATCTACAGTACATAGCAATAATAAGGTGGCCATGTGTTTGTTATATCAGATTCCTATTTTGCAGTCATTTCACAGTATGAATAACCTTTCTGAAATATTTGAAATATTTACATGAGCATCATTTTAAAAACTGGGAAAAATAGAAAAGCAATAAAGACACAGATAAATAATTGTTCACAATAAGTTTGTTCCCCTTTCTACAATTCTTTTTTGTCTTTATGTGTATGTGTCTTGTCTTCATTTTGCACTACAAGGTGACTATGGACATGTCTTTAAAAAAATATCCATTCATGTAATTTCATATCGTAAGTGAAAAGAAGCAAATCTGGAAGAACTGGGTTGATCTAGTTGGTGGGGTCCTCACTCATGTGTTTGTGACTAAGGACATGACCTAAAAACAGACACATGAATTCAGAGTGAAACAGCAATAACAGGATTTACACACACACATACTCTCTCTCCTCTCTTTCTCTCTGCACAGAGCATGCGTGTTCCTTCCTGGTATAGGGCTTGATGCTGTCTGCCCTATCTCAGATAGCACCTGCTGAGCAGAAACTGAGATCCAATCTGAAGCCATACATGGCAAGCCGGTGGCATCTCCATAAACAACCCCCCCCACACACACACACCAGCACTTTATCTGCCAAAAGCTCAACAGTTTAATTGCCCAATGGTTAAAGCCCGATAGTTTTAACTTCCAAAAGACTCAGCTCTGTCCTAATTTCCCACCAGCCTCTGCTTAGCAGATAAAATATGAAAAGTCGCACCTTCTACCTCTCTTTGACATCAGAGGGTGGAGTCTTCTGCCACTGAATTGGCTTTTAGTACTACCTACTGGCTTGGAGGTTGCTCCTCACTGTTTTTCTTACACAACACTTTCTACAGAGATTTTATGTAATAATTATAAACACAAACGTTGGAACCCATCTGCCTAGGTTTTACCCCTGACTTTGCTACTTATAAGTTATATGTGAATTATTCAATTCCTGTCAAAATTAGAAGCTTTATAAGGCTAAGCTTTTACTTTTTACAAGTATTTTACTGCATTTACTATTTTATCATAAATTGTAATATATTGCATTAATGCTTTTCCAAATATTTAACAGTTAAGTAATATAAGTTTCCCCTGAAGTCTGAAACTAGAGTGATGTTCCGTATGTAACCTTTCATAAGCTGAAAGGGTGCAAAATGAAGAAACGATTATTACTAATTTATATGGAAAAAATTTTTGAGCATTTCCAGACCCATACAGTAACCTTCAAATAACGCATAAAGCTTAAAATAATATTGACCTATATAAAAGCAATGATAATATTATACATACAGTCTGCATAAAAAGTTCCCTGGGGAAGGAGTTTGATGGTGCCACTCTTGCAACATGGGGTATGTGTTGCTTCTAAAACAGTTTGCTGAGAAACAAATGCTGATCACTGTTTTTGATTGTTTGCCTTTTAACATAGAGGAGAAGGGCCTCCCAGTGGCGCAGCGGTTGAGCGCTGGGTTGCGAAGCTGCCTGCAGCCTCTGCAGCCGGTTCGATCCCCGGCTGCTCCCCGGCCACCAGAGGAGGGTCCCACATGGCGCGCAGACCTCTCCTGCCGCCCGCTGCTCCTCTCAGCAGTGTACTTCGGTCCTTCTGCCTGCTCTGCTCCCCGCTCTGGCTCTGGTGAACTCTCTCACCCTCCCATGCTTCTGACTGTACCCAGTGTATGTATAAACCAAACAAACAAACAAATAATAAATAAATAAATAAATAAGACATGCCTCTAGAAAAATTAAAAAAAAATTATTAAAAAAAAAAACAGAGGAGAAAATCATCTCTGGATTACTTCATTTAATGAACACTGGTACTAATGTAGATCTTTCATAAAAGTGAAGTGGTGTGACACATACGTTCAGAAAGAAAGGTGTGCCTATATTTAATTTTTGCTTTTGTATTTAATGCTCCAAAGAATGCCTTTTGGAGGATTATCTGTTCTTTTTTTCTTTTTTTTAAGATTTATTTATTTATACAAGCACTGGGTACAGTCAGAAGTGCGGGAGGATGAGAGAATTCACCAGAGCCAGAGCAGGGAGCAGAGCAGGCAGAAGGACCGAAGTACACTGCTGAGGGGAGCAGCGGGTGGCAGGAGAGGTCTGCGCGCCACGCGGGACCCTCCTCTGGTGGCCAGGAAGCAGCCGGGGATCGAACCTGCCCTGCAGAGGCTGCGGGCAGCTTTGCAACCCAGCGCTCAACCGCCGTGCCACTGGGGAGGCCCAGGATTATCTGTTCTTTATGTATCTTCTAAAGTGCATATTTTCTGTTTGTTTCCCCAAGCAGAGATTCATGGGTGTAAAATTATTGGGTTAATAGAAATGATTATTTATTGATAAATTCTCATACTACATTTTAGTAAATTGATTTCTATAAGTGACATCAAATTATTTTCAAATCTATGAAGGAATCACAATCACAACATCCATATCACATGCTGTCCTTTTGAAGTAATGCTCCTTTTTCTCTCAGTTGACATAAATTGTGCTCCTAAGAGTGCTTATAGTATTGGAAATGATCGTGTATTATAATGATAGTGTGTCATATACAGTGTTTTGTGTGTTGGTAGTTTTCTGGCCAACCAGAATTGCTTTCAGGATATAAACAACAACAAACAACTCAACTTTTTTATCTGCCTATGTATAATACTTTAAATGAATAAATCCTATGTCTTCATCAGACTACTTTAAAGCAAGCAGGTCAGTCATTCTGCCCAATGCCCATTTTCCACTAAAACAGGTAATGATTAGTGGTTCTTACTTTGTAAATGTCTACTCCTGATGGAGAAATGTCCTTATAAACTTCAGCTGACTTTTCTAAATACTTGCTCAGGACCCTCTTTTACACTGTGTATGTTTCAATTGTTTTTTGTGGTATGATACCACATCCATATGATCTAACCACCAGAAAGTAAACTCCTCAAGGCAGATATGAGATCATATTAATATCACATTAAGATAATGTTAATGAAAAAGGTAGATTGTACAGACATTTGCAAGTATATATGGCATGACAATGCAAAAATAGTCTCAGTGTGATCTGAAAAATGCTCATAGGTAATTGTTTCAAGAATTAACTGAGGGATTGTCAGGCAATCGAAACTAAAGGAATATTAAAGCTTCTAATGTCCTAAACTCAGATAAGAATGGCTAACGAGTCATTTCTCTTATTTTTCTGATTCCATCCTGCAGAATTTTAGTATTATGTTTTAAAGTGATCTTACAGTTACAAAGCAAATGTTACTGAGTTTAGAAATTATTTTTTAAAAATTCCTCCCCCGTACATTTTTTTCATTTTTTAAGATTATGTATATAAGAACTGGGGTACAGGCCAGAGGTGTGAGGGGGTGGTAAGAGGATCCACCAGACACAGAGTGGGGCACAGAACAGGCAGATCAACTGAAATGTGCTGCTGAGGGGAGCAGTAGGCGAGTCAGTAGAGGTCTGCTATGTCATGTGGATAACTCCCTGGCTGGGGCTCGAGTTTGTGCTGCAGTGGCTGTGGACAGCTTCATAGGTTGTGTCTTAACGTTTTACACCACCAGGGAGACCCCAAATTTAGAAATTCTTAATGTTCAGCAAAAGTGAGTTGAATAAGAGATTAAATAAAGTCCAAAAAAAGAAATTTATTCTTTTAAATAAATTTGACCTTTGGATTATTTGACATAACTTAACAACGTGAGTTGTATGATCTAAATGTATAGAGAACCTTAAATAAAACCCAAATATTTGGAGAAAGCTGCTATGTTGGAAAGTTTTAGGACAGTAGTAGCTGTATAATGGAGCCAGGGCAGGGGGTCAAAATGTAGCAGGATCAAGTTAATGGAAGAATGGAATTATATGTGTACAGCTTTGAGCTTATTTATATCACAGAATATTTTATTATATGGTTTCTTTAATGCCAAGAATAGTGTTCAGGATTTCTGACATCTTAGTAAATTTATAGTTTTTCCAGTACTTAGAATTTTTTTAAATTTTTATGGAAGTAAGATTGATTTACAACATTGTTTGTATCTTAGAGTTATAAGATCCCCCCCTGTCTGGTGTTATCATACTGTACCCACCACCAAAACACCCATAGTCTATTACTGTTGTGCTTCCTTAGCTATTTGTTCTCAGTCTTCCTACTCTCTCTCAACCCTCTCAGAGCCTCAATTCTAGTAAGCTTTTTAGGATTTGTTGTTAGTTTGGCTTGATCTGATCCATTGTTTTATTTCTCTATATTCAACATATATGTGAAACCATCCAGTATATTTCACTTAGCATAATCCTTTTCACCTCCATGCACATTGATCCAATGACAAAAGTTTACCTTTTTCACTGCTGAGTAGTATTTCATTGTATATACATTACATCTTCTGATCTGCTCATTTGTGTTTGGACTTTGATTTAGTTTCCTGTTACTTTAGCTTTTGTAAATGTTGCTGCAATAAACATGGGAGCCTGTGCTTTCTTACAAAATATTGTTTTTTTTTTATTCTTTGGGTAATACCTAGGAGTTGAATTTCTGGGTTGTAAGAGAAATTCATTTTTAATGTTTTGAGAAAATCCGTACTGCTTTCCATAGAAACTGTAACCATCTAAATCCCCACCAACATTCTCCACATCCTCTCTAGGACATGTTTCTGGCCTAACAATAGTAACCATTATTTCTGACTTCTTAGAAAATTTAGATTTTTTTCTCACATGCATGAGGTTGGTACCTCATTGTAGCTTTGATTTGCATTTCCTTGACAGTAATTGATGATGAATATTTTTTCATGTGCCTTTTGCTAACTGTATGTTTTCTTGTGAAAAGTGCCTATTTAGTTCTTCTGCTTGTTTTTTGATTGGGTTGTTTTCATTTTGTTAAGTTGTATGCATTCTTTGTAGATCTTTGATATTAGCCACTGATCAGGTACATGGCATATGGATATTTTACCCTCTCCAATAGGATATCTCTTTGTTTCAGTAATTGTTTCTTTTGCTGTGTAGAATCTTTTTAATTAAATACAGTTCCATTTGTTTTATTCTTTTGTTTTGCTTCCTCTTGGAGATGAATCCATAACACATCCCTGAAGCCTATGTTGTGGAGACTTTTGACTATGTTTTCTTCTATATATTTTATAGCTTCAGATCTTACATCCAACTCTTTCCATTTTTGAATTGATTTTTGCATATAATGTGAAATAATGGTCAATTTAATTCTTCTGCATGTGGTTTTCCAATTTTCCGAACACCATTTATTGAAGAGACTATCCTTACTCCAGTACACATTCTTGGCACCTTTGTCTTAGATTAACTGATCATTTAGGTATGGGTTAATTTCTGCACTCTCAATTCTATTCCATTGGTTCATATATCTGTTTTTGTTCCAGTGCCATAAATTTTGATTATTATAGCTTTGTAGTGTTGTTTGAAGTATGAAAATGTGATGCAGTCATTCTTCTTCCTTTTATCAGGTTTGCTCTGGCTATTGGACTTTTTTTGTGGTTCCTTATGAATTTTATTTTTTATTTGAAGAATGACATTGAAACTTGTATAGGAATTGCATTAAATCTGTATATTGCTTTGTGTTGGATAGCTATTTTGACAATGTTAATTCTTCCAATCTATGAGCAGGAGATATCTTTTCATTTGTGTCCTCTTACGTCTTTTAACAACATCTTACAGTTCTCTTGTATAGGTCCTTTACCTTCTTTGTTTCATGCTAGGAATTTAATTTTTGGTGAAATTTTAAATGGATTTTTTTAAATTTCTTCCTTTTCTACTTATTGCTTGCATATAGGAAGGCAATTGATTGTTCTGTATTGATTTTGTAACCTGCCAATTTGCTGAACTGATTTATTCTCTCAATTACTTTTTTCAGTGGAATCCTCAGGGTTCTCTCTGTGTATTATCATGTCATCTACAAATAATGATTGTTCTACTTCATTCCCAAACTGTATCCTGTTGATCTTCTCTTGTCTCATTGCTTACCTAATTATAGCTAGGGCTTCAAGCACTATGTTGAAAATAGTTGTGAAAGTGGACATGGGGACAGATCTTAGTGGAAAAACTTTCAGTTCTTTTAACATTAAGGGTGGTTTAGCTGTGGATTTGTCATATATGGCTTTTATGATATTGAAATCAGTTTAAATGTTTGCCAATTTTTCTGGGGTTTTTATTAAAATGGATGTTGAATCTTTTCAAATGTTTTTTGTCTGTTGGTGTAATATATTGTTATCACATATCATATATTTTTGTCTTTCTCTTTATTAACATGCTGAATTACATAGACTGATTTTTGCATGTTTAACCACCTTTGTGTTCCTTGTTTAAATCCCACTTGTCCTGATATATAATCTTTTTAATGCATTGCCACCATTGAAATTTTCTAGTTATTTTTTTTATGCTCCTCTTTTCAGTAGCCTTCAGTATTAACCATTTTGCAAATTTAATATTGTGACATTAGGCTACTGATAGTTAATACCTAAAATGGTATTATACCATTGTTTTTTTAAAAAACAAGTTTAAGCAATTAATTTGTTTAGAATACTAATAACCTCATAATAGTTGGCTTCTCAATAAAATTTCTCACAATCATAATGGATTAATGTGATGCATGTTTTGACACTCATAATAGTGTATTGGGTATTGCTATAAAATTTGAAGTTGCTATTTTAGAAACTAAGAAATTTTTAGATAAAGTTCAATATAGAAAAATCTATTATTTCTAATTTTAATGTAGTTAATTTGAATGTAAACAAATGCAAATATACTCATAAGCCTTGTTTTATTAACACTTACCATAATGAATATCAAATAGAATATATTATTGATCAAAAATACTATATATTCTTAAGTTTAAAATTTCATGGAAAATTTATTTTTGTATTTTATTAAAATAACTCTCCAGGGCATCAGAACTTGAATCTTACAGTTTTCGTTATTGTTATGGCAATTTTGAATTCTGTATCTAATAAGAAGAATAGATGTTCTGTCTTTCTGATTAGGTTCTGGCAATTTGGTCTCTCTTTGTGGTTTTGGATTACCCTGAAGACTGAGGTTTCCATTTGTTGTGTTTTTTTCATTGCCCGTTATTTACTTTTGTGTCTCTCTGATGTTTACATGGTGTCCACTGAAGGTGGCTTCACCCTGCTGCTCCTTCAGGGAGCTGCCAAGGGCCAAATTGATGTTATTAGTGCATCTACTGGAAGTGTTTTCACACTCACATCCACTCGTGGTGCTCACTGGGGCTACATTAATGTCACTGGGCATCAACTGGGGATGGCTTCAAGCTCATGCTCCATCGGGAAGACCACTGTCAGGGACACCATTGGGGCCATGCTGGTGTCTACCATATTGTGCCCCTGGATCCTGTCTTGAGACCCACACAAGTCTGTGATGGATTGCTGTGGTTGGGCCTTGCCAGTTCCATTTTGCTGCTTTTTGAGCTTGTTGGGTTGCTGATGCTCACTCCGCCTGCCTGGGTAGGCTACTTATTTAGTCTGTTTCTCTACTTGTTGGGGTCCCTCTCCTCTGGATGTTGTTCCTTTTGTGTACTGTAATCTTCTGTTTTTCTTCCAAGTATTTTTGGGATTTGTTCTACTGCAAACTAGCTGTAAGTATGTGGCAGAGATGAGCCCAGGGTCTTTACTGTGCCACCATCTTGCCCCGCTCCACAATTAAATCAGTAAAATGAAGCAACTCTAATTGAGCAAAAGAAACTTGGTAATTTCTTCCACATTGTTCAAAATGTATATTATTATTTTAGTTTAGAATGCTATCATTGTGAATAATAATAATAGCTGACAGTGGTTTTTAGGTTTCAAGCACAATACATAGCATTTTATCTAGGTAATTTTTAATTGTTTCTCATAGTCATGAGGTTTGTCATTATAATACAGATTAGAAACCAAATTAATTTGCAAGCCATAGAGCAAGGATGTAAGCAACATGCACAGAAACTAGCAAAATTATGCAAAATGCACTTTAAAAATACATGTTTAGGATAAAATCCACTTTTAGTGTTGATAAGCAATAGTTTCTTTTCTGTCTTTCTTACTTCTGGGCAGAGGCTTGATCTCATATTATAGAAAATGGCACCTATATGGTTCTCAGACAGCCTAGCTAATATCTTTGGTGTTTCAATAATGAGTCCATGATAGTCTGAGGCCAAAATAAATACCTAATGGTTTCATATATTGAATACTTAAATCCAAGCAATTTTATAAATATCACAAAAATCATACTTTGAAATTTAAAATAAATGTTTTTAAATAATTGGTGATTATATGCAAACAAATCTATGCATATTGAGTACTACATACTTAAGAGCATGAACTGATCAGAAAATACCATCTTAATTTTTTATTACAAATTGTGTTTGTGTGGGACTTTTATCACAGTAATTGACAAATCCCAGCTTGGAAAAAGCCTGACATCATCAAGAGAAAAGTTATACAACCTAGTGTTGAAACTGTCAGTGGTCTCAAGCTAGTAGTTTGCATGTATTCTACAGATATTGAATAAAGGGATACTTCAAAAGTTTAGCATTCTTTACAGAGGTTTTGTGAGGTTCTTTCAGTGTAGGCACTTGAAGAGTAGGCACCTTCACTAAAGTTTAGAATCCATGAGAATATATGTATGGACAGATCTTCAAGGCCCAGTATGCTGTGAGTCTCCATGGTGTCCACTGAAGGTGGCTTCACCCTGCTGCTCCTTCAGGGAGCTGCCAAGGGCCAAATTGATGTCAGCAGTGCATCTACTGGAAGTGTTTGCACACTCACATCCACTCGTGTATTTAAAGAAAAATTTAAAGAAAAATTTCAGGTGACTTTTTTTTTTTTTAATTTAGAAACTTCCAACTATGCCTGAGGGGGAAAAAACATACAGAATTATTAAATTTTGACTGTAACAAATTTCTAATTGTCACTTTCTTGACCTGCATTAAGAGAGGGAAGGCAATAGTATCAGACCTGTAGGGGTTAGTGTAATTTTCCATTAAAATAATAGATCCATTCTTATTCCTTCTATCATACAATAAGAGGCATAAATCAATGACCAGTTATGGTACCTGTGTGACTTTAATTTTCCTCATGAATGAAATGAGGGGTTTGAGTTAAAAAAGTCCCAGCTCAAGATTTCCTTGATTTCACTACAATTAATGAATAGATTTCTTTGACTGTTTCCTCTGCACAGAGTACCTTGTTAGTATTTTTAGATGTTGGCATTTACTAACAGTTAAAACCACACAAAAAACTGCTTTGTATCATCATATCTTATTTTTACATCTGCTGGTTTCTAATTATTTTCCTTTCTTAGAAATTTCTTTTCATTGAAATTATATCGCAGGTAGCAAGATTTAAAAAAAAAATATTTTCCACTGCTACACATACAAAAAATAAATCTATCAAAAAAGCTCAATAATGGAAAAATCAGCAATTTGGAACTTTTTTTTTTTTTTTTTCTCACAGTAAGTTATGTTGGTCAAATTTCTTTTAGGAAAAGGATTTCAACATCTATTAAGTCTTAGGTGTGCATACCATCAGACATAATTTAGCCTTCAAAATTTTGGTTCAAATATATTTTCCCTGGAATGTTTAAGAAAGAACAAATGAGGGCCTCCCCAGTCGCAAAGCAGTTGAGCGCTGGGTTGTGAAGCTGCCCGTAGCCTCTGCAGAGCCCGTTTGATCCCCCGGCTGCTCCCCGGGCACTGGAGGAGGGTCCCACATGGCACACAGACCTCTCCTGCCGCCCGCTGCTCCCCTCAGCAGTGTACTTCAGTCCTTCTGCCTGCTCTGCTCCCCTCTCTGACTCTGGTGAATTCTCTCACCCTCCCGCGCTTCTGACTGTACCCAGTGCTTGTATAAATAAATAAATAAAAATCTTAATAAAAAAAAAGAAAGAAAGAACAAATGAGAAGAAGCAAGATCCCACTCTATTCCATCAAATAAGGGGAAAAGAGCAGATATCTCTAGAGAGTATAGATTGAAACAAAATGTAATCTCTAATCTAACCAAAATTGGAAGAAGAGAGCTTAATTTATAAATTGATGAGTATCTGCTAAGGCTTTAAAAATGCATGAATTTTGGTAGTTTGCTAAAACCTGTTGACAAAAACAGTTCAAGAGGGAAATTTGCTCATAAAATAATTAATTCAAATGGTTCTGACTCCTTTCAAAATCTCATTCTGTATTGTGTAGAAGGCCTCAAGAGCAGCTCAGAGTTAAAAAATAGTTTTCTCATTCTTAACTTCTAGTTTCTCCATTACTTTTCAATATTTTAGAAGCTACTTGGATGTGGTTCCTAACTGTTGCAAAAATTGTTGCTGTGCAAGGTTCACTGTGAAAGTCAGTGGGGGATTGACTTAAAATGCGAGACAGGCACCATCTCCAATTTCTAAATATATAACTCTGAAATCTGCATTTTTAACCTTGGCTCCAATTTTAATTTCAAGACTTAAATTCTATGGGGCATCTGGCTAAATGTTATGTAGGTTGTTCCAAAACAGCAAATCAGAGCAAAATTCAGTAAATGTTCTATTGGGTCGGGTTGGCCCCTGAATTTCCCATTTCAGCCACTAATAGCATCAGGCTTAAAAAAATGCAATTTAGAGAGTTTGGACCTATTTTGAAGTACAACTTTTTCATCAACATTCACATTCACTAAGACACCAAAGTTGTTAATTTTTACTTCTTGTTACTATGAAATCTAGTTGTTAGTCTCCATTCTCATGGGTTTGCCTTGGGAATAGTCTCTCCTATGGTGATATAACCTCCTAATTAATCTTTAACTTAACCTATACACTAATTCACACTTGTATTCCTGTAACTGAGATCTGTCACTCTTTCTGTGTATGAAAAACAACAACAAAAATTTAAAAGCCTTCCAAATTCCCTTTGAACTTAATTCTCAATGCAATCTGATCTCCAGTCTTGTTTTTTAGACTTTTTTTTTTAGATTTTCCTTGCACACTCTTAACTCTCCAGTCATAGACATATCCGCCATTCATCTGCATTTGTCTGACAGACCCTTTGCTGAAGCACTGAATTCGCACACCTCCCACTGAAAGGCTACAACCCTTCCTTGTCACTTTAAATTCTTTGTAGTATTCATCACCAGGGCAGGGTAAGATGGTGGCACATTGAATATGGTGGACTCACCACTGCCACATACTCATAGCTGGATTGCAGCAGAACAAAGCCAATAACTCCTGAAAACAGATGATTATACAAGCACTAGTGTTACACTCCAGAGGAGGGGGCCCCCAGCAACCCAGCAACCTTGAACAATAGGCCGAGCTCGTAGCCCACCTACTTGCATGAGGGGAGCCCCAGCAAGCTAACTGGTGTACCTGCAAGCTGGAGCTTGGAACTGGCAAGGTCCTCCTATGAAAAATCTCGAAAGACCTGGAACAGGATCAGGAAGCAGACCTACCACAGAAAGGCTGCACAGAATTCAGCTAGCTTGGGGAAGGTCCTGGAAGCAACCTTCAACCACGGTAGGCCCCAGCAGAGCTGAGTGAGCCCTTGGATAGGACTGGGAAGCAGATCCACCACTGCCTGCAGACACCCCAGAAAGTCCCGGGAGGGTCTTGGTGGCAGCCCAGGTCAATAGGTTCTGGAAAGCAGTGGATCAAGCCCTGTCAGGGGTACAGAAATGATAAAACTGGGCAGAGGAAACCACAGGGCCTGGTGTCCATGGGCTCCAGCTCTTGGAGCAGCAAGCTACAGGGACACTGTTGAAAAAGATATTCTGTCATATAGGAGAGTGATTGATTATCCCTTGGTCCATAGAGATGAGTACAGACTTCAGCAGGATTGGCATCGTGGAGTTTCAAGATGGGTGAAGAGAGGAACCTGTAGTTTGTGGTCTGGTGTAGGGAATGCCAGTGGCAGTATGATCAGCTTAGTGAGTGCCTCTGGGGAGAGTGATGCAAAGATTATGTGGTGGTTTACTCCCTTAAAAGAGGGGGAAATCTTGCGGAGGAACCTGGGCGTTCCACACACCTGATGAAGATAACAGCAAACCAGGCATTCTGTTCTGTGCTCACTCTTCCCACCCCTTGGGACTAGTACTTACTTTGTAAGACACACTGGGAGCACAGGGACTGCTGAGTCTCTCATCCAAAATGCCAGAGAGCAGGGTTATCAGGGTTGTCACAGACATTAGCCTTCCCACCCCCACTCATTCACACCAACATCTGGATCCTTCCAAGTCTCTCTTGCCCTGCACCCTCAGCCACTACAAACAGATCTGAGTATATATGGAAACCAGCAAGGTTCACGATAAATAGATAAATAAAGGCTAGGTAAATAGACAGATAGATAGGTAGAAATGTTAAAACAATAATAAAATAGTCCTCAATTAGCAAAATGGGCAGATTAAAAAAATATATAATACATAGAAACATGGGGCCTCAAGAATATGCAATCACAAGGTGACAACTCTCCAGAATCCAAACTCAGAAAGATGGATGCTCAATTTCACTATCAGATAGAATTCAGAATTCCCAAAACAAAGAAATTCAGAGAGACAGAAGAAAACTTAGTAAGGCAAGTTGTGATTAGGGTGTGGTAGCATACATCTGATGAGGGTGTGGTAACATATTTGTAATGGTGCAAATTTATTCCCCTGAATCATGCATAGTGTTGTAAATCATTGTTAATATCAGTAAAGAGGTAAAAAAAAAAATACCCTAGAAATTTGACTGTAGAGTTGAAGCTACCAGATGGGAAAGGAAGGGGGAGAACAAAGTGGGGTGGGAGCACACTAGGCTGGCTATGGTGGAAGACTTGGTGTCTTGGTAGTGGGTATAGTGTGGTTATAGGTCTGAGTGGGGTGATGCAAATGTCTAAATCATGCAATGTTGTAAATCAGTGTTACCTCAATAAACCCCCCCTCAGAAATAAAAATCATCAGCAAACTAAAAAAAAAAAAATAAGTTGAAATTCTGCTCAATTTTCTCTACTTAAGATCAAGTGTTTTTGGAATATTTTCACTCTTTCCCCTAATTAATGAGCCCACACAATAACCTTTTATGAATATTAATTAAATATCATGAGACGATAAAATGGCCAGGTGGCAGTTTCAACTCTGAGTCCAGTGGAGCTATCATTGTGTCCCCTGATGAAAAATTTCTTCCTTGGGGACTAAGCTCTCTAAACTATGAAAAGCTAAGGTCACAGGGTTTCGAAGCAACCTTTTGTAAATGGGTCATAAAGTGGAATAATGAGAGGTGCCACTCCTCCCATTTTTGCTTCCCAGACCAATGTACTCCAGACATGGCAAAATAGCACCATCATAGTATTTGTTGTTTAATAACGTAATCCATGTACATTCATCACCAAATTTTAAAAGGTTACTTTTCAGTTGGTACCATTACTGAGTAGTAAATATAGTCTCATACTTGGTTATGTAAGGCTCATTGTCTCTGGATGATAAAGCACATGATATATTCATCCTTGCATCCTTGCTCCACCTCTTTTGCTACAAAGTGAGGTAGTTGGTCAGAAATAATAATATGTGCAATATATTGGCATGAAGACATACAATAAGTTTGTGAATATCATTGGCAGAATCATTGTGAGTATGAAGAATAAATCTATAGCTGAGGTGTGCATTCCTATGTGGGGTTGAATTGCTACTCTATTATCAAAGGGATGTAACATAAGCAACATTTTGTAAGGCCATAAATGTTTTTCCCCAGTTATGGTGCCTTATTAGCGACTCAACATCATTTTATTCTCTGCTAGTAAATAGAGCACTGAGGCTACAAATATGAAGCATTTATCCCAGGTGTCCATGTGGCCAGCTAGAAATCAGAAATATATCACTAAGGACAACGTCAGGAAGCAATTTGTAGTCTCTGCCTCAACACTTAATACAATCATGCAGATAAAATCTAGTCTCAGTTTAAATTAAAATTGTTTTAACAATAGATAGAAGGGAAATTTATAAAACATAAATTAAACCCATATATAACTTTATCAACATAGCTTATAGAACACTCATATAACTATCTTACTAAATTATCACAATAGTCCATAAGATATTTTACTGTAAATATTAAAATTGTTTTTGATTAATGTATTCAATATAGGTTTCTAAAATGCTGAGATTTTAAGAATTTACCTTCAATTATGGTGTTATAAGGCTTTTCAAACTCTACCAGTAAGTCTTAAGCAGAGATATTGATTCTTGAGTTTGGACTGAGTGTCTAAAATATATTGAGTATTTATAGTGTACTAGGTACTGTTGTACTAGGCATCAGACTAGCATATTATAAAGTTTCTCATTAAATCTTATTAATCATATGAAATAGATATGTTATCATTTCCATTTCATAGTTGACAAAATTGAAGCTTAAAGAGTTTTATTAATTTACCTAAGATTATGAAACCAATAGGCAAGACTCAACCAAAGGTCATAAGACAATAGGACACATACTTCTAAATATACCCAATACTGCCTTTGGAAGTAAGATTAGATAGGAACCATGAAACAGCTTAGACACTGGTGTGATTTATTTAAAGAGTGAAGATAATATAGATCAAGGATCTTGTCATAAACCCCTATCTCTACAGGATGAGTTGTATACATAGTGTAAAAATAGTCTCAACAAAAATTTCAACATAATCTATATCCTGCAAAATACTGAAATATGAAGTTTAGTGAATTCTTTTAAAATATGTTACTGTGGAAAATGAGCATTGCACATCATGGATATCGTCACCCTAAAAATGAAAGGCATTTACTTCTATGAAATATATCTTTGTAAAGGTCCTCTTTTTAATAGCCATTTTATGACCTAGATTTATGTTCCACAAACAATTGAGAAATGACATGTTAATAAGAGAATTTGGATTTTAAAAAATAATGCAATGTCATTTCTATAGAATGAAAGTTTAAATATTCTGACATACTTTAGGAGTTTCCAAGTGATTAAGAAATTCAAGTATTTTATTGGGCCCTAAATGTAGAAAAGACTCATGTACAATACAGATCAGAGCAAATATTTCATTGAAAAGATATAAAAGTCAGTGTGGCAGCACTCAGAATAGTAAAATGCTTAGGTTCCATGGAATGTGTTTGACAGTAAGATTTTTTTAAAGATCTAAGAGTCTGACCTTTCTCCCCCCTAACTAAGTAGACTTTTTAAAATGAGCACATCTGGTTTATGTTCCTAAACCTCTGGCCTTTAAAAGCTTTGTTCCCTATTCACACAAAATACAATTCAGGATTGCTTGACATAGTGACCCTTCCCTGTAGGTGGTTAGGAGAATAAAGTGATTAAATAGAATCAGGAATTTAACATATATATATATATATATATATATATATATATATATATAAACAAGTTAACATTTGCATCCTAAAATGATTAGTAAACAGCTACTGTGCCTGGGCATATCGTAAGCAGTTTTTCTCTGCTGAAGTTGTAACTATAAAATAATGATTTTCAAGAAGCAGTTTGTCTTTTTTAGAAATAGTTATAGTGGTGCTGTTATCTGGTAATTTAGAACAAAGCACATAGTGTTAAAAACTGAAGGGTTTTTGTTTTATTTCAAAGCTTTACTGCTGTCACTAGAAAAAAAGAAAACCACTGACAGAATAGTCAGGTTGGATCCATAAATCCAGATGGCCGTTCAACATTTAACAAACTCTCTGGTACTCAATTGAGTTAAACATTAAATGGTGCATTGGCAAGGAAGATTTCATTTCTATGAGGCCCACTAATAAAATACTCAGAGTTATTTGTGTAGAGTATAATTCCTTCTGACTTTGCCTTCCATTTGCCTTGAGGACATACCCGTTTAAAAGTGTTCAGCACACTACGCCATGCATAACAGGTAATCTGCCTAATTAAGTCCTATAAGGATGTTCTAAGTAAAATGCTGAAGAGCTCCCATAACCTCTGCTTCACCCTCCCCATGCACCAGAGCTTCTGAGATTGAGAAACCCCAGCCATTAACTCAAGTGTTTACACTTGAAGCTCAAATTCTACTTTGCCAGAATGGCTCATTTCACATTTTACAAATCTGTTTTCTCATTTATAAGCAGAAAGAATCTGTCAGATTTTTATATTATAATTCTCTACTTGTTCTGATAGTGAATGATCTAATATATAACTGAGATTCATGTTGCAAAAATCACAATGCGATGGGACTGCTATACCCAGAGATTTAATAAGATTTACATCCATATTTTGAGTGTGTTCATTTGGTATATTTCAATGAATTATTAATTATGACCAACAATAAAATATTATTTTGCTCAGATGCACAGCAATAGAAAAGATGCCCAAGAGGAATTTATCTGATAGCTCAAAACAAAAATGGCCAAAATCCACTCATAGGTTACTCATCCAACACAGCATGATGCATATTTGCCCGTCAAATGCACTCAGTGAATGTTTTTTCTCAACTTGTCAATGTTTCATCAAGAGAATAAATGTCAAACTATACAATTCAGATGAAGAAACCTCAATTTAGTCATTAAAAATAAAATATAGGTGAACAATAAACTTTGGAAAACTCCTCAATTATACTGGAAATTGATAACAATGATTTTTTTTATCCAACTAATATTGATATGACCAGGATCATTAACTGTAAAACCAAAGAGCATATTATACCTTATTTAATCCACTTCTATTGACATAAAATACTCACTATCTCATCATACTTTCTTATAATCATCCTTTCCATTCTACTGAGTAAAATACTAAAAGGAAACCTCATTCTAATTACTGATTCAACTTTTTTTCTTTTACTGAACACATTGAATTGATTGCCAAATCAATCCTACTTATTCATTCTACATACATATTTCAAGTTTGTTCCTTTTTTTTTTTTTATCCTCAGATAGCTTGCTTCAAACTGGGCTTTTGGCAGCATTTTTTTTCTCAACTGTACAAATAGCTTTGTAATAAACCCTCCAGTCTGTTGCCTGGCAGCTGTCTTAGAGATATTTCAGAGATGTCAACTAGGGTACTGGCTAGTTACTGATAGGCCTCCTCAGGCCACTCAGCTGAGTCGCCAATGCCTGGTGACTTGTTAGTAGTAGTTCCTCAGCCCCAGAAAACTGTTAGTGGGTAAACATCTAGAGATAATGAACACTGGAAAGGCTGATGCTACCCAGCTGAACATACACATATCTGCTTTTATACCCGACAATTGAAGGCAGACTTTATAATACAGAAGAGCTGGATTTAATTTCTTGTTATGCAAGGATCATGGGGGCTATTACTTATTTTTTGTGACTCAGGTTTTTCCATCTGAAATAATAGCCCCATTTAAAAGACTGAGAAAATATTAGTGGAATGTTTGCAATGCCAGGTATAGCCAGTACTAACAAAATACAGTTATAATTAGATCAACCTTTATTGTTCAGATATCAACTTATATGTCAAAATAGTGCTCCTTTGGGTTGATTAGACAATGTCTGCTATTATTTATTCTATGTTTGCATTTCCACAAATCATGCATGAACTTCAAGCTTATACATCAAAACAGTTTCTCCTTATTTCTAACTACTGATTTTAATTTCATCACTTCATTTCAATAACCTTTTATAAAATAAACCTTTATAAGTACCCTAGGACATGTCATAGACTGCCAATTGATACTGGAAATTTTTAACCATTTTAATTATTTAAACATAAAATTGTGTTTTTACATAAAAATCTGAATTTTTGCATTCTCCTGAAAAATGAGAGTCAGATAGTGTTACTTCTGCAGTGACTTTTGGCAAAAATCATTTGAGCCCATGTAATAGCTTCCCTATTTTAGCAGTTTATCCATCATAATTCAACTTACTTGTACCTATCTGTTAACCTGTGTGCCTGTTAAAATAATATAACCTTGTATCTACTTTGCTATCTTGTCCTAAGGCATCCTACAAATCTAAAATTCTTACATGTTAAGACTTTTTGGTATTAACTCATTATGACCTTAGGTGGATTATGAGAATCCACTCCATGTCCATTCTGTATACAAGCACTCACAGTCCAGTTCCAGCTTAATTGCCAGCCATTCTGTGCTATACAAGAACACTTATGACTCATCAACAAACTTTTTCCAAGCCCTATCATTTATCTTTTACCTTTAGTTATTTGACTTCCAGTTCATCCTATTTACAAAATTTAATGTGCACCTCTCTATCATAGTAAAATTGCCTTCTTTTCCAAGATCACAGAAAATATTCACATATTGTATCTTTCTGGCATGATAATAATGTGCATAATCAACTTACCCCTTGACTATTATATTAAAAGGAAAGAGACTGCCTTTACTTCTAAGGTTATTATAGGAGGTGATTTCCAATTTGCTATAGACAAACAATAGTGACAAAACTGGGTTTTGTTGATTTTTTTTATTATAAGTGAAAAAGATGAAAAAAACTGGGAAGTGAGACTTTCTAAAAATGGTTCATATGTGTAACTCCAGATGCCTTTATTATCCTTGATTTAGATCTATTTCATTTTCCCTTTAATATCAGAATTTGAGTTTTCATTTTTGATAATGTATATTTTTGAATACTTGGAAAAAATTGCATGCTCATGATATCTGTTTAATATCTTTATAGTCTATGTGTTATGCTTTTAATGTGAGATTATTCTGTAAAAAATCTTGATAATTGAGGGCCTTCCCTGGTGGTGCAGCGGTTGAGCGCTGGGCTGTGAAGCTGCCTGCAGCCTCTGCAGTGCTGGTTGGATCCCTGGCTGCTGGCGAGGGTCCCACATGACATGCGGACCTCTCCTGCCGCGCCCGCTGCTCCCCTCAGCAGTGTATTTCGTCCATCTGCCTGTCCTGTTCCCCTCTCTGGCTCTGGTGAATTCTCTCACCCTCCCACGCTTCTGACTGTACCCAGTGCTTGTATAAATAAACAAATAAATCTTAAAAAAAAAAAGAAAAAATATTTTTAAAAAATCTTCATGATTGAGATCTTAGAGGTTCTCCTTATACTAATATTTTAGAGAGAAAATGTTAAGTTTTTTATAACTCAAAATATTAAGATGTTTGTTCTTCTCCACAAGTGACCAACTGAGTTAACATAAACCTCATTACATTAACTCAAAAATATCAGTAATTGTATAAATTAGTAATTGCTCAGTTCTGGGGCATTCCTGAAAGGCTTGCTTATTTTTTTTTTTTTTTATATTATAGAACCATTCTATAAAATACATGTGCACTAAAGGACGATGAATTTTTTCTATTTGGGAAGTCACCATTCATTATCAGTTGTGGACATTTTTAGGTCTTTTAGGTTGTTTTAGTTTAAAGCCTCAAGTCTCTTGTTCCTTCACTTTGGTACTTGAATTTTTGCTCAATACCCTGACTTTAGCTAATATGCAAAATAGCCTTACTTTAACAAATATTACTTTAATATCACTATGCTTTAAGAATCAAAGACATTTGAGTTCAAATCTCCAGTAGAATATTGACTGTACAAAATAGTTAAAATTTCTCTTATACTACTATATCACCAGCATTTTTCTCTGATAACTCTCCAAAGGAATAAAAAAGAACATTGACTCATTTATTCCAGGTGAATATAAAAGTCTTGGTTTCTTAGTCAACCTTCAGTGATGCCTAAGTCCTTATGACATGACGCTGAAGGGGGATTTGGTGCAACTTGTTACAGTTCGAGAAGGTGGTCTCAGCTCACCACTCAGCTACCGCCGGCATGGGTGAGAGCGGGACTGTATTTCTTTTACAGTGGTTGAATGGAATAGAGCGGTATAAATATTTATCTTGGTAATCTTCCCAATTCCTGGGTTTTGGTTAGAAAAGCACACTTTTTTGTTATTGTTGGCTTTGTTTTGTTGTTGTTGTTAGGTTTTTTTTTTTTTTTTTTTTTTTTTTTGGTTAGTTTTATGTTTTTGTTTTGGTCTGCTCTTTTTTAGAGCAGAGTTTCTTTTACTCTGTCTGGAATATGTGAAGCAAGAAGAAAATAGTGAACTTGCCATTGTATTATTCTTCAGGTACTGAGGTCCTTAGTTCATCTTTTTCCTTCTACATACCTTTCAGAGTCACCCTAAGTTTGCTTTATAATTTTCATGGCTTTCAGTTGTCTTTAAAAGGAGGACTAGAGAAAAATATGTCTCTATATAATATCTCCTGCACAATTGGGAACTAAACAAATCACTTCTAAATAATCTACCAGGCAAAAGGGAAATTTTGATGATAAAAATACATTAAGACATGAAATAATCTACCTGAGTAACTGACAGGACCATATGAACTTGCCATCTCAAAGACATCTGAAGCTGTTATAGTCTAAGATTAGGTCTGCAACCAAGAGACACTTGCTGAGACTACCGAATTGCTTCTGTCAAACAGCTATTGCCACTATATGATCTCTCATAGAAATTGTACCCGACAGAAAATACTATGGATAATTGCAAGTTGAGTATAGAATGGAAAGAGATAGTTTATCCCTTAAAGAATGTTTCTACTGTCTCCTGGATAGCCACAATAGGATAGCCATTGTTGAATTATTATTATTATATTTGGGGGGGTATGCTCTTCACTGAAAAGAAAAGAAAAGAAAGGATATAATCTTGCCAGAGCTGCAAGCTCAATGTTTAATATAACACTTGGTAGTGGAGAAGGCCTAGAATTCAGTCAGCATTCAAAATATCTATGTATTGAAAGGTTAACATACAATTTATACTCAAGTTGCATACTGATTAAATATTTTTAAAATAAGATATTATTTTATCCACCAGCTATTTTCACCAATAAATTTTAAATTAACTTTAATTTCTTGGTTTTATGTACTTCACACTTAATTTTTGTTTTAAAGTTAATCCACAATTTCTAAACTCCCTTTGCAATGTATTGATTATTATAATAATGACATTTCTTTCTCAACTTATATAAATGTGAGCTTCCTTTCCTATAGATTCATATACTGCAAAAAAAAAAAAAATTATGTGCTCCTGTTTCTAGAAATCTTCTGAACTGTTTCTGAGGCAAAGTTTTGCAATACTCTAGCAACTCTAGATAGCTCTTTATATATTTTTGTACTAAATGACCCTTTTCTCAACCACAACACTTTGGAACAAGAATGGAGATTGATTAACTAAAATAAGAAATTTGATGGTTCATGACTTCTAAACTAGCAGAAGATAAGGTTTAATTGCTTGAGAATATAATTTTCTGGATGATATAGTAACCAAAAATTTTCAATATATTAAATTGCTATTGGATTTCAAGAACCATTGCTATGTTCTGATGATTGAACTTTCTCTCTTTGGCAAAATCTGAACTCCAGAACTGATGGTCAAGGTAAATCAGTGACTATTTGCATCACTGCAATTCCAGGATATAACAAAGAAATGCTTCTACTTCCCATTTAAATTTTCTTCCTTACAACTAAGTAGATAGAGAAGGTAAATGGAAATACAATGACAATTGTTAACTATATTGACCTGTCCAGAGCCAGTCATAGAAGGAATATTTTTGAAATTTCTCCAGAGTTATCAAATATGCATGTTTGGATTTAAATATTTATATTAAGCCAAAACCATGACTTGATATCTACTTTTTATCCTTACCTATCATTCTTTTTAATACTTCTTTTGAGAAGGTCAGTACATCCTCTGGGTGGCCCAGTTCTGATAACATGTATATTGAAACACAATCTGTACCCGGTACAATTTTGCCATCACAACACAGGGAATCGAGGGATGTTATGAGTCATCATGTTTGGTGCTTTTTTGATTTTATGTTTGTACATGTGTAAATAATGACATAGTGCTCATGTAAAGAGGCAGCTTTTCACTTTCTACTGTATCTTGTGGAAAGAAATTGAAGTTGAATTGACCTATTTTTGACCCATTTTTGGTCTGTACTTGTAGTGTTGGTTTCAGTTTTACATGTTTTTATTCCCTTATTTCTATACTGCTTTTTAGATGTCAGCATGATGATATATCTTATTATCAACTTTATTCCCTATTGTGAGGATTAAGGAGTTCATACAATGTATACGTTGTAAAAGGCAAACTTAAGACCCTTTGTTTAATCTTCCCTTCCTGTTTTGCATTTTGTCAAAAGCTCCCACTGTATGGAAATTATTTAAGATTTATTTATTTAATTATCTATGCATACAAGAACTGGGGTATAGGCCAAAGGTATGGGGTGGTGAGAGGATTTACCAGACAGAGTGGGGAGCAGAACAGGTAGATTGACTGAAATATACTGCTAAGGGGAGCAGTGGGCAAGACAGGCAAGGTCCGCTGTGCCATGAGGGTTGCTCCCTGGCTTGGGATCAAGTTCAGGCCACCATGGTGACAGCGCTGAGAGTTAACATCTAGGGCCCATATATGGAAATTCTGCAAAACTTTGTAATACAACTTCATTTCTTGAGGTCTCCTCAGTTATGAGACCCTTGTTTCTTGTCTCCAAAAGACCAGAATTCATGTACTTCTTTTTTTTTTTTTAAGATTTATTTATTTATTTATTTATACAAGCATTGGGTACAGTCAGAAGCATGGGAGGGTGAGAAAATTCACCACCAGAGCCAGAACGGGGAACAGAACAGGCAGACTGACAAAATACACTGCTGAGGGGAGTAGCGGACGCAGAAAGAGAGGTCTGCAGCTCCATGTGGGACCCTCGCTGGTGGTCAGGGATCGAACTGGTACTCCAGAAGCTGCGGGCAGCTTCGTAGAGCAGCGCTCAACTGCTGTACCACCAGGGGAGGCCCATTCATGTACTTCTTAATGCTATAAAGATGCACTTACCCTTTCCTTTTAGGACCTTACTATTTATGAAAACAGTATAGTAACTGCTGCTCATAGCAGTAAAATTTTTCCTTTAATCATAAATAGCACCTACATTTTTATGGGTAAAGACTAATATTTGCATTTAAAATGCTTAGTACTTAGGTGATACTGAAATAATTTATTTTGTTTCTAACTGACTTATATCAACAAAATTGTTTATTTTGAAATTTCTTTCTATTCTTTTGAAATTTTCTAAATATTCTCTAAATATGACTAGATTGCATTTTAGGATATTAATTTATTCTTTGGTCTGCATTTTTTTTCTTTTTTCCCTTGTCTCTTCTTTTTTTTTTGTTAAAGATTTATTTATTCATGAATACAAGAACCAGGGTACAGGCCAGATACGTGGGAGGGTGAGAGGATCCCTCAGAGACAGAGCAGGGAACAGAACAGGCAGACTGGCTGAAATACACTGCTGAAGGTTGCAGCGAGCGAGGCAGGAGAAGTCTACCCTGCCATGTGGGATTCTTGCCAGCTGGCTGGGATTGAACCTGTGCTGCAGAGGCTCTGGTCAGCTTCACAGTGCTGCGCTCAACCTCCTGTGCCGCCAGGGGAGGCCCTCCCTTGTCTCTTCTCATGCAGTTAGTTTATTCTGTGCTTCATTGCCTCAGAAGATATCTGTAGCAAAACTCAATGCATTAGAAACCTATAAAATATCCTGCAATTGTTTTCTAATAATTTCAGTATATTGTAAATAGTAGGGCCTGAGAGAAAACCCATCTTGGAAGAAACAGGAAAAATACAAGGATTAGTGTAGACACAAAATGTATTCCCTCACCTGTGGAGAGAAGAGGTAGATAGGCTCCGGGGTAGTAACAATCAGAGGCCTATATTCTAATAATCTTCGGATGGAATCAGTGGATCCCAGAGAGTAAAACCTCCAAAAGGTATCTTTGGATATAATAACAGGCATAAGTAATCTTACCTCACATATGATCACCATATCCCAAGTAACACCAAGTAGAGTCAACAAATTTGATCAAAAGCATAAATAGATAAATATCTTTGCAATCAAGTTTATAGCATATCTGCTGATAAACAGTTTCAACTGACTAAAATTGAATTTTTTTGAATTTAATGGAATATAATCTAGAGAGCAGAATTCAATTTCATTTAGAACATAAGAAAATTCATTACCTCATCTTAGTTTTTTGCCCCATAATGTCAGAAATACTACATTTCTCCATTCCCAATATTTTAATTTTTCATGTAAATTTTCAGAAATCACATTCATATCACAAAGTATTAATTTTTTATATATAGTTTAATCCTATTTTACGATTAGGATAATAGGAAGTATTTAAAGTGGTTTTTACATATTTTATTCATGTTCACAGGGATACCACTGTTTTAAAGATAGCATGCATATCTTAAGTCTGGTTTTTGTTACCCAATATGTGTTAATGCAAAAATCTAGATTTAAGGCTCAACATCATGAATTAACTTTAGAAAAATAAGACCTCAAGAAAGGTCTCATTATACTTAGAGTATCTAAGGATGGTAAGGAGCATCCTAAATTCTACAGTCTTTCTTAGATTTCAAAGTTTCAACAGTTTATAGTCTCATATTCCTTTCCTCTCATGAGACCAAATGCTTTGGAGAAATGACCTTCTAATGTGGTAAATTGAGATCTAACTACTAATTACTAATTGTTATTGCAATTCTTGACCTGATCTGTAGAGCTGGAAATCAAATCCTAGTCTCTAGGGTGTAACCAGATCTAATAGGCAGCCTCTGAGTTGACACAAAGAGACTGTATTAGCAATTGAGTGACTTTTAAAGTGTTACCTTAATGAACAACATCGGATGTAATGTGTTTTCAACTTAAACTAGGTGAATGTATTTTGCTTTCACTGACAGTAGTTAAGCAAAAAGAACAAAACAAAACAAAACAAAAACAAAACTCTATTCCTTTATTTAGAGTGAAGAAGCATATTAGTGAAAAAAAGTATAGCAAAGTTCCCCATTGGTACATTTTTAATAGCTTCAAACTGTTAACAGTTATAGTGTCCCTAGGTATGGGGTGGCACATGCTATGGTTAACTGATTAGCACAAAGCCTCTTGACATACAGACATTTTTCTGTTACTGGTATCAGCCATGAAAATATATTTCCAAGCAATTAAGTCTTAACTCCTGCTGGTTTGGAAGCCATGAACCTTCAAATTCCCATTCAAATTATGCAACACCTACCACTGGTAGGAAAAAAATAAAGTACAACTTCATTAGTAAAAGTCACAAAGAAATCTATTGATAAGTTTTTAAAGTTTCTTTAACATGGAAAAATGCAAGTGTTCAGATTGTAAATTAGCCACACAACTCCAAAATGACCTCACTTACTTTTTTCCATAACTCTGAGGATTTACTTTATGAGGTCTTGGGTTTAACAACATACTTCAAGAAGAATGTGGACAGAAAAATAAATATATAAAAAATTACACATGGGGAACAGGGAGAAAATGAAGGGATAGGAAGTAGGATCATTACAAAACTCTGTAGTTTCAACTTTTTGAAATGTTTAGATGAGCTAGTTATACACTCAGTAATTCTAAATTAGAAAAAGTGGATATTGGACATTAAATATAATACTTGACAAATCCCATTGTATTTATGGACAAAATTTCTTCTTCCCATTCTTACTTTTCAAGAAATTTGTTAAGTCTTAAGACATTTATGCTTGACTCTAATCTCCAAAAAAGAATAGAGCAGGAGGTTTATATAAGAGCAGAAAGAAGCTCTCATTGATAACAGTTTTAGAAGGTATTGGGAATATTATGGAGATACATGTTTTAATCTAGAGGGATGTATTATTGTTTTCAGTATATTATGTATATTATAACTCAACTGTTCCTATAGTCCATAAGCCAATTTACCTCTACAAAAGTAGCATATTTTGAAAACATATTTGATAAAATTAGATGAACTAGACTTCCAAGCATATTAATGGCAATGGGAGTGTGTAACTTTACTAAATTATGGATAGTGAAAGACTCTATTAGTGATTTTCCTTGTATTTTCTATTTATATTATACTCCTTCATAGTAGTTTTCTATTTTTATTACGTATGTATACTGTAAAATTTATGTGTTTCAAAAAAAGGAAGTCAAATCATTATGCAAAGCTTTGCATACATAGGTTATACTCTTAATTTTTTAATTTTTTTTAAAAGATTGATTTATTTTTATACAAGAGCTGGAGTACAGGCCAAAGGCGCAGGAGGGTGAGAGGATTCACCAGAGACAGAGCCAGGAGCAGAACAGGTAGAGGGACCGAAATACACTGCTGAGGGGAGCAGCGGGTGTGATAGGAGAGGTCTGCTGCGCCATGTGGAATTCTCGCAGGCCAACTGGGATCGAATCTGCACTGCAGAGGCTGAGGACAGCTTCACAGCGCTATGCTCAACCTGCTGCGCCACCAGGGAGAACCTTTTATTCTTAAAAAACAAAAAAAAAAATCCTTTAACAGCTCTGCAGTATAGTCACTAGATAATCTAAGGGTATCATATTAAATAGTCCTTCATTTATGTTTTAACTTTGGATTTTGAGTACTAGAGATTTTTTTTTTCCTCACAATAATAGTATATTATTGTGTTTTTAGTTCTTCAAGTAGAAGCTATAAAATACACTTTAAAATTATCTTGAGAACTTGTAGCTTTAATGGATAGATCTTTCAAGTTAGGAAAGGGGAATAGCCAAGTAGAACTGTGCAATATTGACATTATCTATTGAGAAGAAAACCTCTTTTTAAAGGCATTTTCCAAATTGACTATCAGGGAAACTATGACATAAACATGGAATGATCCTCACTAATGTTTTAATTAGACATTATGAGGATGATCACAGCAGATTTATAATGTAGCCAAATTTTGTCCTCTAGTGCCACTATATTGTTGTTGTTATCAAGATTCTTTTGTTTTATAAAAACTGTGTTAAACGCTACCAATGTCTCTGGTAAAACCGTGAAACACCATAGAAATGGGTATTTCTTGTTAGAAACTTGGGGATTCCTCAGGGACATAAAACAAGCATATTAAATTGCAAGTAACATGGGCCTCCTTGGTGGCACAACGGGTTAAGATGCAACCTTTGAAGCTATCCGCAGCCAATGCAGCACAAGTTTCATCCCCAGCCAGGGAGCTGCACACATGATGCAGCAGACCTCTCCTGACTTGCTGGCTGCTCCCCTCAGCAGTATATTTTGGTAAATATGCCTGTTCTCCCCACTCTGTCTCTGGTGCATCCTCTCACACCTCTGGCCTGTACCCCAGTTCTTATGTGCATCAATACATCTTTTATTGGGGTCAAAATAAGGGAGTTGCAATTATATGGGGAATATAAAATTAAAAAAAATATACAAAAAAAGAAAAAAATAAAAAATAAAAAAATAACAAAAAATACATCTTTTAAAAAAATTACAAGTAACAACACCAAAAACTGGGAAAAAAAGTATCAAACTAGTAGTAGTGATAGTAAAAGTTAAAAGAGAAACCTCAATTCTACATCATTTGTTGGGGAAGAGTTTCAGAGAGGAAGTAGGAACTTAGTTGGGTTTTTGAATGATTGGAAAGGTCCCTGGAAATGACTAAATTTTATTATATGTGGGGAAGGCAGTAAGGGCTACAATTCTTTTTTTTTTTTTTTAACAGTTCTTACTAGTGTAATGAAGTTTATAGTACTTAAAGTAATAAAGAAGCTCATTAAAGCCTGAACATGGAGAGCACTATCAATTTTGAATATTTCACTTTTTCCATTATAAACAAAAAGGATTAATTACTTTTCAGTCTGGAGACTGCAGTGACAAATATTTGTCATCACAAGATTAATCTTCCAGAGGAGGAATTTGAAGTGAAAGATGATGAATGTGGAAAGGTCTATGCAAGTACTTAAGTATGAGGAGATAAGGCTCTTAACTAGAACAGTGGCAGAGTATATGGAAAAGAAGAGATATTTGGAAGAGTTCTTATCTCAGAATAATGTATGAAGCTTGGTTATTGATTCTATAGAAGAGTTAGAGAAAATGCTCAAAATGACTCTGAGGTTCATTCTTTGCAACTGAGCGATCAATGACACCCTTAGTGTTATAGAGGCATTGCACATTATAGGGTGTTGTGTTAAAATTGACTGAATCTCATACACATGATAAATGAAAAAAAGTCAGACACAAAGGAGTACCTGCCATATGACTCTTTACATAAAATTCAAAACCAAGAAAAAAATGGGCCTCCCTGGTGGTGCAGGTGTTCAAGTCTCAGTGCTATCAAGCTATCATCAGCCACTGTGGCCTGAGTTCGATTCCCAGCCAGGGAACTAGCCCACATGGTTAAGCAGACCTCTCCTATCTTTTTTTTTTTTTTTTTTTTTTTTTTTTTTTTTTTATAGAGGCATGCTTTATTTATTTGTTTTGCTGGTTTGTTTGTTTGTTTTGTTTATACATGCACTGGGTACAGTCAGAAGCGCGGGAGGGTGAGAGAATTCACCAGAGCCAGAGCGGGGAGCAGAGCAGGCAGAAGGACCGAAGTACACTGCTGAGGGGAGCAGCGGGCGGCAGGAGAGGTCTGCACGCCATGTGGGACCCTCCTCTGGTGGCCGGGGAGCAGCCGAGGATCGAACCGGCGCCGCAGAGGCCGCGGGCAGCTTCGCAACCCAGCGCTCAACCGCTGCGCCACCGGGGAGGCCCAGACCTCTCCTATCTTGTCCACTGCTCCTCTCAGCAGTGCTTTAAGTAGATTCACCTATTCTGCTCCCTATTCTGTTTGAGGTGAATCCTCTTGCTCCCACAACCCCTGAACCTCTGGCCTATACCCCAGTTCTTATATGCATAAGTAAATAAAAATAAAATCTTTAAAAAAAACAAGAGCCAATATGTTATATTAGAAATCAGAATCATCCTTTATGAATGCTAAGAGGAGGAACAGAGAAATTTTTGAGGTGCTGAAATTGTACATTTTGGTATGAGTTGTGTTTGTATCTCATACAGATGTGTCTATTATCTATAGATACATTTCAAATTACACCGAAACTTCTGTTTTCTTAAGTGCATCTGTAGGAAAAAAAGAGCTTTATTGTTGTTGAGTTTGATATTAACCCATTTTATTATGTATCATTTTAAAGTAATATCCCACCATCATTACCTTAGTAATAAAATATAGACGAGTACAAATAGGTACCTTTTTATTTTAATAGATTCATCATGAATTGTCATTTGAAATCACAGGGAGATGTAATCAATAAGAAAATTTCACAACCTCTTTTTCTAGGTCATGTCTTTTTTTTTTTTGGAAAATCATCATAGTATTACAAAATATCACATAAAAGTAACTTTTCTTTTTTTCTTTTTGGTTTCACTTATAATAAGAATATAGGGGAACCAAATAAGACATCAGTGTAAAAAATAATAACAGTATAAAATACAACAAAGCAAAAACAATTATAAATCAGAGACATACTGCAGGGGAGGAGGAGGGGGAGGGGTGAGAGGGTGGGAGGGAGGGAGGAGCACAGGGGACTGTGGTGATGGTGCACGGGAGCATTCGCAAAGGAAATTCTATGGGGACTACACCTAAGGGGTTGGGGGGAAGCAAATATTGTTTAAAGAATAAAATTAAATTTAAAAAATATATAAGCAAGTTTAAAAAAATTGAGGGTAACAAAAAAGTTTACACAACTGATTTTATATTATTTTGCTAAATTTCTACCAAGTCCTCCAAAGCACCTCATAATTTCAGTCCTTCAAAAACCTATTTGGAACATCATAAGCTGAAAATTGGTTAGGAAATAAAGGGAGTGTTCTTTATGTGTACTTTTCCTTCTAAAACTGTTTCAAATTAATGGAAACAAATAATTGACCAGTTTCTCAAGTGACTTTAGTTATGAACAAACAATATGATTAGCAAAGCAGCGATTTCATTTAAATTTTAAAAATCTAAGTCAAAGATGTATTTCACATTACATCTTTTCAAAATTTTAATAACCTAGATTTTATGTTTGTCTAGGGAGATAATGGTTTACCATGTACTAAGTTATCTAGAAAAGAAAAATTAAAACTGTTTAACACTTTGACAAATGAATATATGGCCAACCATTCACTCATGAGCTGGAAGAAAAAAGGAAAAAAACAAACAAACAAAAAAAAAAAACCTAAGACGGCATGGCAAGTGTTTTAGTAATCATTTCTACAAGTATTCCATTTTATTTATTTTTTTAAATTTTTTTTGGTAAAGATTTTATTTATACAACAGCTGGGACACAGGCGAAAGGCGCAGGAGGGTGAGAGGATTCACCAGAGACAGATTGGGGAACAGAACAGGCAGACTGACTGAAATACACTGCTGAGGGGAGCAGTGGGCCAGGCAGGAGGGGTCTGCTGCACCATGTGTGCTTCTCCCTGGCCAGCCTGGAATCGAACCCGCACTGCAGAGGCTATGGACAGCTTCACAGTGCTGTCCTCAATCCGCTGCGCCGCCAGGGAGGCCCAAGTATTCCATTTTAACATTTTACTAACGAGTCATTTTTGGTACTCAGAATTGAGATCATTATTTTGTCATGGAATTGATTGTTTCTTGCTCTTTAAATTTACATATAGTGCTGAGAAGTTTCTGAGCTTCCTGGAATTTCTATTAAGAATTTCAGTTATTCCAGTAAAATTTGAAACGCTAAAGCAACAGATAATAAAGCAAGCTTCAGTTAAATCAGTAGCAGCCTAAACAATTTTAAAATTCCATTTGGTTCATCATGCTTTGTTTTCAGTGTCTTTTTTCTCAGAATATTTTAATTTCCTTTCTTTTACAAAGTTGGCTGTTTATCCAAATTTTCCTAATAGCTTTTGTGAGAAATAATTAATGAAATAAGACTGTATAGTTTCATGTAATTGTTTAATAGTACTATTTTTGTTATTTGGACATCTATTTTGAATTATTTTTAAAGCTTAAAGATATGTCCCTCATTTTATCAAATGATACTCAATACTGCTCTCATTATTTTAGAAAATATTTATGCATACAGGAGCTGGGGTGTAGGCCAGAGTGTGAGGGTGGTGCAGGGAGGATTTATCAGAGACAGAGTAGGGAGCAGAACAGATGGTTTTACTGAAATACACTGATGAGGGGAGGGGAGAAGCAGGCAAGGCAGGATTGACTGAAATACTCTGCTGAGGGGAGTAGCAGGTGAGACAGATGAGGTCTGCTGCACCATGTGGGTCAGCTCCCTGGCCATGTTTTGAACTTATGCTGCAGTGGTGACAACAGCTTCATAGCGCTGAGACTTAACCCCTTCTATCACTAGGAAGACTTCAGTACTGTTCTCATTTTTTCTCAGAGAAACCCAATGAAATTTTGGAGTGGTAGTCATTATTTTATTTTAGTAAAGGAAGAAACTGGGACCAGAGAAGCTCCTGGCATACATGATAGCAAAATGTCCAATTTTCTTTTTTTTTTTTTTAAGATTTATTTTTTATTTGTACACGAGCTGGGGTACAGGCTAGATGTGCGAGAGGGTGAGAGGATTCACCAGAGACAGAGCGGGGGACAGAACAGGAATACTGACAAAATACATTGCTGATGGGAACAGCGGGCGAGACAGGAGAGGTCTGCAGCGCCATGTGGGATTCTCACTGGGCGGCGGGGATCGAACCTGCACTGCAGAGGCTGCGGACAGCTTCACAGCGCTGCGCTCAACCGCCTGCACCACCAGGGAGGCCCAAAATGTCCAATTTTCCTGCAAAAAGCAATCTCTAGAAACTGAAGGAATTGCTTTGACTTGAATAAATGTGAAAAATGTCAAACTGTTGAATAATATCCAGATTGCTAACCTTATGAGGCCTAATTAGTATTTTTGAAAAATGTCTAATTGCTAATAATGCATTTATTATGCCACAACTGTGTAGAAAATTTCTAATGTATAGATGCATAGTAACTATAAAATGAGAACTTACTAGAAAAAATAGAGAATAGACACATTATCTTGAGTTACTTAATTTTTAAGTCTAACTCTATAAAATACCACTTTGTAAAAAAAATCACATTATTTTCTCCAACCCCTCATACACACATATAAGAGAATTACATTACATTATTTCCCCCCAAAAATAGACATGACATTGCTAGAAAACTATTAGAATCAATATATCAATAGAGTAAATTGACAGGCTACAAAATCAATGTTACAAAAGTCAGTTGCATTTGTGTATGCAAACAATGAAGTAGGAGAAGTAGAAGAAAAAGAAACCAAAAAATAATCCCATTTGCAACCACTTAAAAATAACTATGCACCCAGCAAAAAACTTAATGATCAGGTTACTGACCTGTACAACAATAACCATAAGATTGTTTAAAATAAAAAGAATATACAAAGAAATAGAAAGTTATTCTTTTATGTTGGATTTGAAGAAGCTTTGTTAAAATGGCTGCTTCCCAAATCCATATACAGCTTCAGTATACTCCGTACAAAAATTCCTATGGTATTCTTCAAGGAAATGTAACAAACATTACCGAAATTTATATGCAAACCAGGAAAGACCTCAAATAGCCAAAGCAAAAGGAGGGGATAAAAATGAAAGTATCACGGGCCTCCCTGGTGGCGCAAAGGGTTAAGTTGCAACCTATGAAGCTATTTGTGGCCACTGCAGCACGAGTTCGATCCCCAGTCAGGGAGATACTCACATGGCGCAGCGGACCTCTCCTGACTCACCCTCTGCTCCCCTCAGCAGTGTATTTAAGTCAATCTGCCTGTTCTGTTCCCCACTCTGTCTCTGGTGAATGCTCCCACTCCCCACAGCTCTGGCCTTACCCCAGTTCTTGTATACATAAGTAAATAAATCTTTAAAAAAATAGAATGAAGGTATCACACTCCCCAGCTACAAACTGTACTGCAAAACTGTAGTAAAATGGTGTAAAATTGAAATAAAAATAGACACACAGCTAATGTAATAGTAGTAAAGCCCAGCAATAAACACATATTTTGTGTTGATTTGCAGTGGAGACAGAAAGTCTCTTTAACAAATGGTATTGAAAACACTGAAAAGTCACATGTAAAAGAAGGAAACTAAACAAGCATATCACACCATATGCAAAAAATAATTCAAAATATATTAAAAACTTGGATATAAAATCTTAAACCGTAAAATACATAGGAGAAAGCATAGGCAATATATCCATGACTGTAAGCCCAGTGTTGTCTTTGGGGACTCCATTCCAGCAATAGGGGAACAAAAATATATAAATTAAGGCTACATCAAGTTAAAAAGCTTTTCTGTATAGTAAAATAAATTATCATTAAAATGAAGACATTCTAGTAAATAGGAAAATACATTTATTCAACAAACATCTGGCAAATGGTTAATAACCATGACTCATAAAGAACTCATACTATGCAAGTACAACAAAACAAATAACCCAAGTCAAAAAAAAAAAAAAAAAAAAAAAAAAAAACGGGTAGAAGATTTGAGTAAACACCTTTCCAAAGACTTGCAGATCAAAAAATATTCCTTATTATTTATCCTCAGAAAAATACAAATCAAAGCCACAGTGAGATATACTTTACACCTGTAAGAAAGATCCATATCAAAAAATAGCAGAAACAATATTGGCGAGGGTGTAGAGAAAAAGGAACCCTTGTACACTTTTGGTAGGAATATAAGCTGATATAGTCTATACAGAAAACAGTATGTAGTTTCTCAATATATTAAAACTAAATCTACCGTATGATCTAGCACTTCCAGGCCTACATATATTATATATTGGAAGACAATAAAAACAATTCAAAAGTATATACACTCCAGTGTTCAGTACAGCACTGTTTACAATAGCCATGGTGTAAGATAAGTGAGGACTGCTGTTAATGATGGACTAGTAGAAAAACAGAAAAACTTACTACCCTTACAGGAAACTCACCTCTAGCCACAGATATGATCCCTGTAGGGATGGAGACATGGGGACTAGGTATATACTTGAAGGTTTGTTGATTGCTTTATCATGATTAATAAATCATTTTTTTCTGAACTGCACCCTCATATATTCTGCTAGCATCCAGAAATATGGCAAATTAACTTGTTAACTTGAATGTAGGATAAAATATTATATACTTCAGAGTTCTTGACACTGTTTTAAAGTTTTCTTTATGTTCCTATGCATACATTTAGTTTATTGTTTCCAATTATTGCATAATGCTTTAAATAATGTGATACTTATCACACAGATATATGGGCATCTTTGTGAAAGGGTAATTGTCTGAAAATGGGTGGGTGGTGGTGGTTTCTAAACCCAAAAGTAGAACTGCTCAAATCATATATACATTTAATTTGTATACTAGGGTCAAGTTCTCCAGAAGGGCTGCATTAAATTAATATATTTTCGCCAGCAGTTCCTATACTTACATACTCAACCTTTGATTTACTCCCTTTTTTACTTATGGTCAATGTAACAATTATAAAGTTATAGGTCATTTTACATCTAATTTGCATTTCTCTTATCACTCATGATTTTGAGCATCTACCTCTTCAAATGCTCCTTAGGTTTTGAAATTTATTCTGCAAATTTCCTACACATATTCTTTTTTTTCTTTCAATATCTAGAATAATCACATTTTAATACTCTACCTGTAATTCAATTAAAGAACACCCTTCCCTGAATATGCTCCCCCCATTTAATAACTCTGCTTAGTAGGTACTTGACTCATTTCATCCTTTGAACCTAAAATAAATGTCACCTAAAAGCACTCTAATTATGGTATTGAAACATCACTTAATAGATTGTATTAATCTATGTTGTGAGATTGTTAGTTCTCAATAATAAAGGAACCATTCTTCATAACATTGTACAGTTGATCTGAAGCTTATAAGTGGGGGATGTTCTGTAACAATTTCTTAGGTTTGATCTCAACTCTGCTTTAATTGAAGAGATTCCTTTAGTAGCAGCCATTACCTCTTGAATGAAGAACTTGGGAACCAGAGAGAAATGATTCCCTTAAACCAGTTCCTTTTTACTTAAGTATGGAGTACCCTTGCTCCTAGCAGAGACTCTTAACTTTTTTTAAAGATTTATTTATTTATGCATACAAAAGCTGGGGTACATGTCAGGGGTGTGGAGGGTGAGAGGATTCACCAGAGACAGAGTGAGGAACAGAACAGAGAACAGGCAGATTGACCAAAGTACACTGCTAAGGGGAGCAGCAGGCGAGTCAGGAGAGGTCTGCTGCGCCATGTGGGTTGCTCCCTGGCTGGCTGGGGATCGAACTTATGCTGCAGAGACTGTGATCAGCTTCATAGATTGCATCTTAACCCTTTCGCCACCAGGGAGGCCCGAGACTAACTTTTTAATAAAGATAAATTGACACTGAAGAGGGGATTTATGTATTACACTAGAGCAATGTTTATCGAAGCCAGCATAGCTTGGAGAACTTAGCTTTGAAAACATCTTGGGCAAGACTACCTCTCATCCACTTTTGTCCATGTTGATCTCATATATTTTGGCATCATAAAGAATGGGTAAACAAATCAAACAATATATTATTCTCACACTTTTTATACTTAGATACAACCTAGTATTTGTTCTTCCCCAAATCAGTGAGTCTTAAGGTTAGACTGTGCTATGAGGCATACCTCTGGTTGGTTGATTGTTTAATGGGCATTACTGGAATGTTTGAGGGACAAAAGTTTAAGTAACAGTGCAGCACTGATTTCTCTATATCAGGATGTGTTTTAAGGAGCCAAGTCCCATTTCATAGTCTTATTTTTCAGTATCAAACTTATATATTCATGCATTGAAAACAATGTATCCATTTATCTATCAGTTTGCTTGGGTAGTTGGATTGAAAGTTGTGAGGTGAGCATGGAAAAATGGAGGAGGAAATCTGTACATTAGGGCTTATAAGGAAGACAACCTGGAGAGAGCCAGTGTATTCATATTCGGGTGGAGAAAAGAATGGAGGGGAATAGATTAGGTAAAAATATTTTAAATGAAAGGCATATCAGCCATTATAGGGGCTGAGGCATACACCATGCATGTGCAAACACTCATGTAGCACCCTACTGGCAAAGGTGTCTCTTCCACCAGCCATGACATGGATTCTTTGGAGCTAGTATCTCAGCACACCAGGAGAGACTCTGTTCACATAGGCCTAGATTTGAAATCTGCAGGTCAAGATTATTTCTCCAGAGGGGGGCAGAGCAACATGGCGGCGAGGAGACGCTGCGAGTAAGATCTCCCATTAAAAAAAGTTAATAGGGAGGAAAAGCGGCAGGTCCCAGTGAGAACTGGGACACGGAAGATAAACGGACGACTCCAGCAAACTGCCCGAAGAAGAAAGTTGCCATAAAAGAGGACGAGAAGGGAGGGAAGCGCAGAACCCTGCTCCCCTCCCCCGCCCACAGAGGCGGCACTCTCCGACCGGCAGAGAGGAGAAAAACAACAAACTAAAACTGCCAACAAGAACAAAGGACGCAGCAAGCGGGACTGTGAGTGGAAAGGAACTATTGCAGCCACCACACCCCGTGAACGGGAGCTGAGGCGAACCCTGCAGGATCCGCCGCGGAGGTGAGCTCCAGGCGCCATTGAAGAGAGCCCCGCCCCCCAGGAGGAGACCAGCCCCAGCACACAGCCCCGGCTGCCCGGTAAGCCTGCGCGGAAAGTGGCGCGGATCCCGACCGAATCGCAGCTGCCCAGGTCCCCGCGCCTGCGACCTAGGCTTGCGGGGAGACGCGGAGGCCCTCCCTGAGTGAGCAGGAACAAGGCGCCCAGGCAGGGGAGCGGGATTCAAAAGGCGCCATTCCCGCGCCACTGATCTGGGCTACAGCCTGCGTCCTGGAACTGAGGGCTTTGGAACTGAGACCCGGGGCACGAAATTAGGGGCGTGGGTTCCCCACGACGGTGGGGCACAAGGCAGACATAGCACCCCAACGCCGTTGAGGTGTACCCTACCATCCCCGCTCTGCTCCCTGTCCCTCGGGGTGGAAAATCAGCTCCCCAAGGGCTCTAGGAGAGATCTCTGGCGCCACCTAGCGACTTGACCCCAGCACAGGCTCCTGAAGCAGCTAGTGGCCAGCTGGGGAGTTAGCCCACACCTGGCTCCTTCCGCAAGTAGTCTGAGCCCACAGGGAGAGCGAGCACCCACAGCCGGGGCAGACCAGGCGCGCAGAAGAGTGTGCCTGAGACCAGACGCGCAGGGAGTGTGTCCCACATCACCATTTTAGAAGAGGGACATTTCTTCAGTAAAGACTACCTGCAGAAGGCTTCCTCAGGAGCCAGAGGTGAGCGGGGGAAGTTCGCCCACGCCAGACCCCCTCTGGCCTGCAGTCCAAGCCCAGAGGGGAGCAGGAACCCACCGCCGGGGCAGACCAGGCGCACAGGGGAGTGTGTCCCCACATCGGCATTTTAGAACAGGGACCTTTCTCCATTAAAGGCTGCTTGAAACTGACAGATGACTCCTGGAAGAACCAGAGGGGAACAGAGAAGCCCACCCAAGATGCCGGCCAGTCCCAACAACACAGTGTCCCAACGCATACGGCAAATTAGAAAACAGACAGTAGGGAGGAGAAGAACCACACGCAACCTAGCAACTCTCCAGAGAAAAAGCACACCACAAAAAGAAAGCCAGCCCCCAGATTGCAAAGACAATAACTTGGAAGAATTTCTGAGCCTTCCAGAAAGAGAATTTAAATTGCCGTGATTAAAAAACTGACAGAAGTCATAAAGGAAAACAATGATAAGGGAAAAATAATCAACGATCAGAAGAATGCAATTGAGTCCCTAGAGAGGGAAAACAATGGTCAGAAGAAAGAAATTGAGTCCCTAAAGAGGGAAGTAAAAGAAATGCAGGAGATCAAAGAATTAATGGAAGAACTAAAGAACTCCGGGAAAAGCAATGAAAGCAGAATAGATGAAATGGAAGAACGAATAAGTAATCTTGAAGACACAGAAATAAAAAGAACCAAAACAGAAAAGGAAAGAGAAGTACGAAGGAAAAAGAACGAAGAAAGACTTCGGGAACTATCTGACTCCATGAGGAAAGGAAATATAAGAGTTATAGGAATACCAGAAGGAGAGGAGAGAGATGTAGGAACAGAGAAAATATTCAAAGAGATAATTGAAGAGAATTTCCCAAATGTGAAGAAGGAGCTGAAAATTGATATACAAGAAGCAAGAAGAACACCAAACTTCCACGACGAAAGGAAAAATACAGCAAGACACATAATAGTAAAGCTCCCAAGAATCCAGGACAAGGAAAAAATAATGAAGCTGGCAAGAGGGAAGAAACAGATAACATTCAAAGGAAAACCAATCAGGCTGACATCAGACTTCTCCGAAGAAACACTACGGGCAAGGAGAGAGTGGAGGGACATAGTCAACAGACTCCAAGAAAACAGATGCCAACCAAGAATACTCTATCCCGCAAAGCTCTCCTTCCTCTTTGAAGAAAGAATATGGACCTTCCCAGACAAACAGAAACTCCGGAATTTCATTGCAACTAAACCCCCACTCCAAAAAATACTACAAGGAGTCCTAAAGCCAGAACCTCAGAGGGACGAATAACAATGAAAGAAGGCCAAAAAAAAAAAAAAAAGTTATTAAAAGAATAAATAAATAAAATCAAAGGAAAGACAAACACAATGGCAAATACAGATGTTAACATATCAATATTAACCCTAAATGTAAATGGACTAAACTCTTCAATAAAAAGACACAGAGTGGCAGCCTGGATTAAGAAACAAAACCCAACCTTTTGCTGTCTCCAGGAAACACATTTAGCTACAAAAGATAAAATAGGCTCAAAGTTAAAGGATGGAAAACAATCCTACAAGCAAATGGACCAAAAAAGAAAGCAGGAACAGCTATACTTATATCAGATAAAACAGATTTCAAACTCAAAAAGATAAAAAGAGACCCCAATGGTCACTACATTATGATCAAGGGGACAATACTTCAAGAAGAAATAACACTCATTAACATATACTCACCAAACGAAGGAGCACCAAAATATATCAGACAACTGTTGTCCTCTCTGAAAACAGACATCAGAGAAAACACATACGTAGTGGGAGACTTCAACACACCACTATCAACAATGGATAGATCAACAAGACAAAAAATAAGTAAAGAAACCAAAGCTCTAAATAAGGACCTAGAGCAATTAGGCTTAACAGACATCTATAGAACACTAAACCCCAAAAAACGGAGTACACATTTTTCTCAAGCGCACACGGATCATTCTCCAGGATCGATCACATACTGGGGCACATGACAAACATCAACAGATACACCAAGATTGAAATCATATCAACCATCTTTTCTGACCATGAAGGCATCAAACTAGAAATAAACCATAAAAAGAAGGCGAGGAACTTTCCTACCTCATGGAGATTAAAAACCACACTACTGGAAGACCATTGGACTAATGAGGAGATCAAAGAAGAAATTAAAAAATTTTTTGAATTGAACGACAAGGAGGACACTAATATCCTAAATGTATGGGATGCAGCAAAAGCAGTAATAAGAGGAAAATATATAGCAATAGAAGCTCACATCAAGAAACAAGAAAGAACGCAAAGAAACAACCTCATCTCGGAGCTCAAAGATCTAGAAAAAGAACAACAAAAAACCCCAAAACCAGTAGAAGAAAAGAAATAATAAAAACCAAAGCAGAAATAAATGAAATTGAAACTAAAAAAACAATCCAAAAGATCAATGAAACCAAGAGCTGGTTTTTTGAAAAAATCAATAAAATAGACAAACCCTAGCCAGGCTCACAAAGGAAAAAGGGAGAAAGCACAAATAAATAGGATCATCAATGAAAGAGGAGAAATCACAACGGACACAGCAGAAATCAAAAGAATAATCAGTAACTACTATGAACAGTTATATGGAAACAAGTTTAACAATCTAGAGGAGATGGACAAATTCCTACAACTCTACAATCACCCAAAGCTAGACAAAGAAGAAATAGAACACCTAAACAGACCAATTACAATTAGCGAAATTGAAATGGTAATCAAAAACCTCCCCAAAAACAAAAGCCCAGGACCTGATGGATTTACAAATGAATTCTACCAAACATTCAGAGACGAATTAGTGCCTATCCTTCACAAACTCTTCCAAAAAATTTGAGAAGGAAGGGACAATACCAAACACGTTTTATGAAGCCAACATTACACTAATACCAAAACCGAACAAGGACAACACAAAAAAGGAAAACTACAGGCCAATCTCCCTAATGAACACTGATGCAAAAATCCTCAATAAAATTTTAGCTATCAGAATCCAACAATGTATCCATAAGATAATTCACCACGACCAAGTTGGATTCATTCCAGGGCACAAGGATGGTTTAACATCCGAAAATCAATCAACGTTATCCAACACATCAACAAAAAGAAATATAAAAACCATATGATAATATCAATAGATGCTGAGAAAGCTTTCGACAAAGTGCAACACCCATTCATGATAAAAGCCCTTGAAGTTCTTGGGATACAAGGAACATACCTCAACATCATAAAGGCCATCTATGACAAGCCAACAGCCAGTATCATTCTCAATGGTGAAAAGCTGAAAGCAATTCCATTAAGATCTGGAACAAGACAAGGATGTCCACTCTCACCATTGCTTTTCAATATAATACTGGAAGTCCTAGCCAGGGCAATAAGACAAGAGAAAGACATCCAAGGAATCCAAATAGGAAAAGAAGAAGTCAAACTATCACTATTTGCAGACGATATGATATTATACATAGAGAACCCCAAAAACTCCACAGAAAAGCTAATTCAACTCATCAATCAGTTCAGTAAAGTGGCAGGATACAAAATCAACACGCAAAAGTCAGTAGCCTTCCTATACACAAACAATAAATCTGAAGAAGAAGAAATCAAAAAGACCATCCCTTTTGTTATTGAAACAAAAAGAATCAAATATTTGGAATAAATCTAACAAAAGAGGTAAAGGACCTATACAAAGAAAACTATAAAACACTGTTAAAAGAAATAGAAGAAGACACAAAGAAATGGAGAGACATCCCCTGCTCATGGATTGGAAGAATAAACATTATTAAAATGGCCATCCTACCAAAAGCAATATACAGATTCAATGCTATTCCAATCAAAATTTCAATGTCATTCTTCAAAGAAATAGAACAATTATTGATGAAATTCATATGGAATCACCAAAAACCCCGAATAGCCAAAGCTCTCCTGAAAAAAAAAGAATGGAGGCATCAGACTCCCAGACTTCAAACTATACTACAAAGCCATAATCATCAAAACTGCATGGTATTGGAACAAGAACAGACATACAGACCAATGGAATCGAATAGAAAATCCAGAAATAAACCCACAGATTTATGGTCAACTAATCTTTGACAAAGGAGCAAAGAATATGCATTGGAGCAAAGAAAGTTTGTTCAATAAATGGTGCTGGGAAAACTGGGTCGCTACATGCAAAAGAATGAAGCTTGACCACCACCTCACACCATACACAAAAATCAACTCAAAATGGATTAAAGAACTAGACATAAGACCTGAAACCATAAAATATATAGAAGGAAATATAGGCGAAACACTACGTGATTTGCACATCAAAGACATCTTTACAGACACATCACCCAAAGCAGTGATAGTGAAGGCAAAGATAAACAGCTGGGACTACATCAAATTAAAGAGCTTTTGCACAGCAAAAGAGACAATAACAAAAACAAAGAGAAACCCCACCAACTGGGAGAACATTTTTGCACCCAACACTAATGATAAAGGACTGATCACAAAAATCTGCAAAGAGCTGATGAGACTCAACAACAACAAAGAAAATAATCCAGTCAAAAAATGGGCAGAAGAGCTTAAAAGAAACTTCTCTGAAGAGGAAATGCAAATGGCCAACAGGCATATGAAAAATGTTCAACATCACTTGTCATCAGGGAAATGCAAATCAAAACTACCATGAGATACCATCTTACACCAGTGAGAATGGCACATATTAAAAAAACTAGCAACAAGAAATGTTGGCGAGGATGTGGAGAAAAAGGAACTCTTCTGCACTGTTGGTGGGAGTGCAAACTGGTCCAACCACTGTGGAAAGCTGTATGGAGATTTCTGGACCTACTAAACATAGAGCTTCCATATGATCCAGCAATTCCACTCCTAGGTATTTACCCAAAGGACACAGAAACATCAATTCCAAAGAACACCTGCACCCCTATGTTTATAGCAGCACTGTTTACAATAGCTAAGCTTTGGAAACAACCCAAATGCCCAAAATAGATGACTGGATCAAGAAGATGTGGTACATATATACCATGGAATATTACTCAGCATTCAAAAAAGATAAACACATGCAATTTGCAGCAACATGGATGGCGCTGGAAGGGATCATGCTCAGCGAAATAAGCCAAAAAGAAAAGAAAAATACCGGATGGTCTCACTCATAGCAGGAATCTAGAAAACTTAAATAAGGGACCAGGAAAATGAATAACTATAAGAAAGTGAAAATCAAAATCAACAAAAAACTATGAACCAGAGACACTTTTAGGGGGGTGGGAGGGGAGGGATTGGGGTCAGAATGGGGGGGCTGCAATTGTATGGGGAATATAACAATAAAATTTATTAAAAAAAAATATATATTTTAAATGAGATTTTATATATTTTCACTAATTCTTAGTATATAGAAGCTTATGATATGTGTAGAAGATTATTGGAGGGTAAATTTAGAACATTGTCTTATGGAAATATTATAAACAACTAAAAACTGAAGCAGGACCTCAGGAGTACACAGTTTTAAGTAGAAGAGTGATTTAATCAGTACTATATTTGAGAAACTCATTTTTTTAGTTTGCTGTAGCATGTTTTTATGCAGAGTAAAACAGGAAACAAGGGCCCTTTGGCAGATAGTGGTGGTTGTCCAGCTGGGAGGGCAGAAGTAGTGATGGTACTGAAAATGGAAATAAAGGGATGACAGATGCTGTGGAATTTGGAAATTCTCAGATGAAAGCAAAAGGAGAAAGATAGAAGAATTTATGACTTCTAGGTTTTAAGTCTGGGTTGCTACAAATATTGTGGCTCTATAAAAATGAATCAGACAGGACTACTTTTATATGTAAATTGTTCAGTCTGGTTTATATCAGCAATGTTTATTGTGCTAAAATTAATGTAAGTGTTTATTGGCCTTTAAAAATAAGGATAATGTGGGCCTCCCTGGTGGCGCAAGGGGGTAAGTGCTGCACTGTGAAGCAATCCACAGCCTCTGCAGCACAAGTTTGATCCCTGGCTGGCCAGGAAGAAATCCACATGACGAGGCAGACCTCTTCTGTCTCTCCTGCTGTTCCCCACAGCAGTGTATTTTAGTCAGTCTGCCTATTCTGTTCCCCAATCTGTCTCTGGTGGATCCTATCACCCCCCCTCATCTCTGGCCTGTACCCCACCTCTTGTATGCATAAATAAATAAATCTTTTTAAAAAATATATGGACAATGATTAAGTAGATTGCTTGGGCCAGGTTTACAAATTAGATAAATGTTAGCATAGAATTCATAATTTTTGATCAAGGGTAAGTAAGTTTATTGACAAAACGAATATAAAAAAGAAATCCATAGAGAATGACCTTATTTTTTTGACCCCTTTATTCTTATCAAATTGTCCCATATTTGATAGAGAGATTGTCTTTGAAAACCTCAAGTCACTGAACACTAGGGGGGTTGCATTTATCAGTGAATACATATTTACTGTTCAAATTCAGTGAGATTTCCTTATTGGAGTCAGCTAGTCTCAATCATGGGAACTAAATTTAATAGTAGAAGTGCTTTAGAGGGCATGACATTTTTTTTTAAGTCAAAGATATATCAAATTATTGACTTAGATTTGAATCAGAGTTTAACCATTATAAAAGTTAGCAAATCATAAATTAATTTATCCCTTTAAAATAAAATTGATAAACTCTGTTAGGTGACAGGTTAGTTGTGTGTGTGGGGTGTACATCATTATTTAGAGTATGTTATTCAGATCTCTGTTTTATCTGGAGCTGGTCATATGAACTGTAGGTTCTCAAAATATTTGGCCATCTGGCAACCAGATTGAATATTCCATGGCCAGTTGCAGAGATTGGTTTTATTAATTTAGTCAGCATATGTTCTTAACTGATACTATATACAGATACTCTTAGACAATAAGCAGTAATTCTGAAACTTTTGTTAGTGGAAAAATCATCTGCCTGAATTGTTGAAAATTCAGATTTATTCTATAAATACTATTGCTTAACTTAGAAATGTGTACTTATAGAGTGGTACCAGTAATTTGAAACTCTGAGTAAATTTGATAGTTTTTCCATGGAAAGCACTGTTTTAAGAACATGAAGGCAAATACTCGCATCAAACCACCAGTACCTAATGTGAAGAGCAAACATGCAAATAAAATAAGTTTATAGGAATGTGATTCTATAGCAATATGAAATATGCCAATGCTATAATATAGTCAGTCTATAGCAGCAAGAAGAAAAGGAAGGCATTGCCAGTTATAGTCATTGTCATCACATAAGTGACTAATGCATTTTTTTGATATGCATATCCATCTTGATGGTAAAAGTGAAAGACATTCTAAACAAAATAAGTAGCATGACCAAAACATGGAAATCTAAGTAAGTTTAGTATATTACTCTAAAAATGTCATATAACCTAATATATACAAATATACTACATTGATGTACAATTCATTAGACATCTATTGCACATTTTTAGTTTGGGTATGGTAAAAGATGAGAGCTATCACTTTAAGAAGATTGGATTCATGCTGTATGCTTAGGAAGCAATGAAAGGATTGGCGAGGAAGTAATGAGTACTTTATCAGGGCTATTTCATAAAATTCAGTGGCAATAGTATAAAGGAAGTTGCAGTGGAGCAGGAAAGTAACTTTGTAAACATGGATGTACTCTAGAGAAGAAGTTGTAGTTTGGACAAATTTGAATGCTTTACTTCAGTCTTTGCTGAGAACCAACATGAGATCATAAGAACCTTTATAGCTACTAAAAGGTAAAATAACAGATATAATGCTTTAGGAATTCTGACTAGGGAAATGCTTTTCTAATTAAAAATTTATTTTCGATTATTAAGTTGTTCCTAATAGAAGCTCACATAGAATCATAAAAATTAGAGAATATACATTTTAGGTTTTATTATTTAGATCATGGATTAAGATGACTAGTATTGTTTTAAGAATGAAATAGTTCTGTGTCAGGGAAATCTGCTTCTACAGATTTCATATACCTGGATGGATGGATGCATGGATGGATGACAGACAGTTAGATGAAATATAAGGGATTAGGTGTAAGCTTGATGAAATGTAAAGCTAGGAAATTTAACAGTTTCATGGAATTTAGACATAATTCTTAGGTTAACTAATTTTTACATTTGAAAATGGACTAAAATGAGAATAGAATCTTTATGCATTTATTTGTCTTTATTGTACTTAATAAATATGGGTTCTCCTAGCTCTGTCTTAGAAACAAATCACTACTATTTTCTTTTAAGCTTTAGTCTCTTTTTTTTTTTTCCTTCTGTATAACACTTTACAATAATAGCCTAATCATTCTCAACTCCTTTGGTATTTATTGCAAGGACATTAATTCTGATGGGCTCATTTAGTATTAATGTGGATGTCATAAGTACTTCAGTAGGAATAGAATTTCTACTAGAATTCAGCATTAATTAGCCAGGTCATTACTTCAAAGTGTTACTCTTTTCTTTTAGAGCAGCTCCACTTCAACATACTCCTTCCTGCAAAGTACATCAAGGCTCTTTCTGTTAAAAGGGGCACTTCCAAGTACTTGAATCTATTGAGAGAAAGATGTTGAAGTGAATAGGATACAATAGACAAGGTGTGGTAATTACTAGACAACTGATTAATAGAATACTGATATTTTAATTGAGCTTCCTTGGTCCCACAGTAGCTTGAACTGAGTAACTGGATAAGGGACTTTATTGTATTTCTAATTTTTCTAGGACATAAGTAATAGAATTTAATAAAAGGTTCAAAACACACTCCATGCTATTGCAATTGGTGCATTAATCAGGTACTATCTTGGACTAGAAATATTTGTATAATAATAACTAAAGGCATTCTTAAATGTTGAAATTGTTTTTAAAATTTTTTCAACCAGTTTGAAGAAATAAATTTTTTTAAGTTATTGTGATTTTAATGCATTATTCTAACTTGATTTTTATTACCTTAGAATAGATATTTTTATGTGTATTCATGGTGCAAAGGTCAACCAATTATGCATTAAAATAACCAGGAAGCTTAAGTATATTAAATACATTACTGTGATCTCTAACACATGATATATCTTCATGAAAAGTATTGACTTGATAAATGGAAAATTATTTTAGAATCATGTAAATGGGAAGGTCAATTCAGTTTTTCTTCCATTGACCTCTCGGTAACTTATTCATTAAACATAGGACACCATAGCAAATTTGCCTTTTTATTTGCATTTTATTCAAATCTATTGCCAGTTTTCCAGTGGCTAGTACCACTGTTTCTTAAAAATGACATTTATATTCCTAGCATTACTATAGAAATTATAGCTTATTTTTAGTAATTGATTTTTTTTTTTTAAGATTTATTTATCATAGGAGAACTGGGATTTAGGCCAGAAGTGCCTGGGGTGAGAGGATTCACCAGAGATAGGGTGGGGCAGAACAGATGGATTGACTGAAATGCCCTCCTGAGGGGAGCAACTGGTGAGACAGGGGAGGTCTGCTGTGCCTTGTGGGTCAGCTCCCCGGCTGGTGATCAAACTCATGTAGCATTGACTGGAGCTTGATAGCACTGAGATTATTCCCTGTGCCACCAGGGAGACCCAGAAATTACAGCTTTGGACTAAAAATAATTCCAAGTAAGTATTCTCTTAATAAAATCATCTGCATCGGAACTATTTTCAGGTTTTCTTTGACCTATCAATGGCCATGACTTAAAGGAACTCATCAGTTCTAACAAGTGACAATTATTCCACAAAAAATACCAAAACAAATTTCTTAATCAACTAAAGGAGAGCTTTAGTAACTCCTCATAGGTAAACTAAAAAAATCATTTGGTGTAATTTAATACCGAGTAAAACATTGTGATTTTTAAGTACTTTTAATTTAGAAACAGAGGTTGCATAGTTTAGTGAAACAAATGCTATACTGAGTGCCAGAATTGCTGAATTATACTTCTGGGACTATTAATTTCTTAAGCATTTGAATGTCATCATTGACCTTGATTAAACTTCATATTTCCTCTTGGTAACAGACAGAGAAACAAGATTCTAAGATCTACTCCTTTCTGAAAAGTTAGGACATGTATTACCTTGGAAATTTCATTTTGACATTTAAATATATCATGAGGATGCCACCTATATCATGGCAGAGTAGAGAGAGTGGGATAAACTTCTCCCCTAAAAGCAACTATAAAAAGTGGCATTTCTTTAAAGGAGATTCAGAAGTTCCCTGACAAAATCCCAGGACTTTTCCATGAGGGCTTGTACTAAGGTTGGTGGCTTGCTGCAAGGAAACGGGAGCAAACACATCAGGCTTGGGGTTGGCCATCCATGACCTGTGCATTGTCCCAGGTCATGGAAAATTTCACAGTAGAGATTTTTGGAAACGGATAGTCACACACTGGCTTAGGCCACCAAAGGAGTCCCCATAGCCAGCACATACAAAGAAATCTACCTCTAAACCCCTTTAGGAGGTTAGAGAACTAAGAGTCTTCAAGAAGAGCCATGTTGACTTGGTCACAAGACAAATAAATTCAGAGAGATAAACTAGGGAGAAAGAAGTTTCATCTGTCTTGGAAATAATCAAGTTGGGTGGTGTGCGGTGCTTGCAGGCTGGGCCCCTTACACAAGGGGCGGTCTTTAGTGGTGGCTGCAGTGGCAGTCATAGCTTAGGGCCATTTCTGGGTAATGGCGCACACAGCCCATCCTGCAAGAAATGTTAAAAGGAGTTCTACAGAGAAAGAAAAAAATGAAATGCAAAGCCCTGAGTTAATTTTGACAAAGGAGCCATGCCACACAGTGGAGACAGTTCCTCTTTAACAAATGATGCTGGGAAATGTGGAAAGTTTCATGCAAAAGAAAAAGAAACTATATTACATAACTCCATATGTAAAAAATAATGTGAAATGGATTAAATATTTGAAAATAATAAAAAAAAATCACAAAAAAATTCAAAGAAAACAATGGGGATTTGCTACGGGCTATTTACCACAATGGTATATTTGAGTTTGCAACTCCAATGGCAAGGAAAACAAAGGCAAAAAAATGAACAAAAGGTACCACTTCAAACTACAAAGCTTTTGAACCTGAAAAGAAACCATCACGGGCCTCCCCTCGTGGCTCAGGGGTTGAGCGCTGGGTTGCAAAGCTGCACGCAGCCTCTGCAGTGCTGGTTCGATCCCAGCCCTGGAGAGGGTCCCACATGGCGCGACAGACCTCTCCTGCTGCGCCCACTGCTCCCCTCAGCAGTGTATTTCGTCAGTCTGCCCATTCTATTCCCCACTCTAGCTCTGGTGAATTCTCTCACCCTCCTGCGTTTCTGACTGTACTCAGTGCTTGTATGAATAAATAAATAAATCTTAAAAAAAATCACAAAACCAAGAGCTCTATCTATATACTGAGAGAAGATACTTGCAGTCACACATCTGACAAGAGGATAATTTTCAAAATATACAAACTACTTATACATTCCAATGATGTCAGCAACAAAAAGACAAACTATACTGGTAGCAGGTCCAATTGTGAATCACCACCCTTCTGTCATCAGGAGCTTTTAAAATTTCGGTCAGTCCTTGCATCTACAGGGACACACTGACTCACATTAACTACTTGTGCTTGGGATTCCAGCAAACATTTTGTCCATTGAACTTGTTAGGAACAGTCACTGATAACAGCTCTTTCCTGGAATTTTTACATAATCACACCTGTGGCTCCCTAGAAACACTTGTTCCCTCACCTGGCTGGGCTCTGAGAGCTTCCTGGGGTTACTCACCCATTGTAACAGTAAGAGCTTATGTATCATGGAAGAAAGGCTATAATACTTACTGGCAGCAGGCAGTAGACACAGCTTCCTCCCAGAGCTTTCTCTGAAAACACCTATCCCTTCCCACCTGGTTTCCACAGTCTTCCCAAGGCTAACTCTACCATTGTAAACTTGGGAGCACATCTCCTGGGGAAAAATGTCTATAAACTTTCTAGAAAACAGCAGCAATCATGACACCTATCCAGGGCTTGTGTCAGCCAGCTCACATGGACTTGCAAAAAAGACCCACCACTCACTTTCAGCAGGCTCCAGGGCAGCCTGCATGTTCCTAAGACTGGAATCATCCAGATACCTGCCTGCAGTCAAGGCCATAGTCCCACATCCAGCCCCTAGTACTACCTCCTAATCCCACAAACATACCTTTCTGGTTGTAAAACCTGCTAAGAACACAGCTAGAGTTTTTAAAAGGCACAATATCATTTGCCTGATTATGATATAACAACATCAAATAAAAAGCAAACATATAGAGAAAGCAGCTCAAACACTTAAATTTTATAAAAAGTTTTCAAGCAATTTTTGACTTAACAGAAAGATGGAAGTTGCAAACAGAGCAGTGGGACGGTATTTACAAGCTCACTTTTATTGTGTTCTAATATAAATTGCTCATGGAGGCCAAGTCACAAATTATTAGTGTAAAACTTGCTGTGTTACACATTCTAGTTTGCAATTTCACCTGGAATCATCTTTTCGTTCTGTGAAATTCTTTCCTGCCTTTTCACATTTGGAACTGTTTAAGAAGGCAGGATGTTAATGGGATTAGCTTGTTACATACTACAGTGTGGTTTTTATAGGGTTGTCCTTTTTTGCTACTTATAATAAATACTCTTCTAAGAATTCTGTAAACTGAAAATAAATTAAAGAATTTCATTGTTTTGAGTAATTGTGCCATGCTGTTTTAACAAAACACTTGATATATAACTTTTATATTGAATGTTTCATGTTTATACTTTTCTCTCTTACTGATAAGGTAAATCCATTTCATAGTCAACATTAGTGGGGAAAGAGCAGATAGAGAGACACCAAAGAATCATAGATTATTTTTTCCTATACAAAATAAGGCAGTTTATTGTAAAGATCAAGGACTATGCCAGGGATCTCAGAAACAATGATGCACACAGAGTTTGAAATTAGCTGAACGTGGGCCTCCCCTGGTGGTGCAGGCGGTTGAGCACCATGCTGTGAAGCTGTCCACAGCCTCTGCAGCACCGGTTCGATCCCAGCCAACCAGGGAGGGTCCCACATGACCCAGCAGACCTCTCCTGTGGTACCTGCTGCTCCCCTCAGCAGTGTATTTCGTCAGTCTGCCTGTTCTGTTCCCCCGCTCTGTCTCTGGTGAAGTCTCTCACCCTCCTGCGCATCTGGCCTGTACCCCGGTTCTTTTATAAAATAAATAAATAAAGCTTTAAAAAAAGTAGCTGAACATTGCAACTTGCAGTCTTTCTCTATCAATCGCCTGTGATTTTCTTTATGTATTATTTTATACTTTTTTTTTTTTTAGATAGGGTTTATGTTCAAAGCAAAATTAAGAGGAATGTGACAGAGGGAGTTTATCCACAGTTTATCCACTTGAATAACTAAGGGCATTTTGTTTGCTTCCAAGTTCTGACAAATATAAATAAATCTCCTATAAACTAACTTCCACGTGCAGGTTTTTATGTAGAGTTTAGTTTTCAACTCCTTTGGGTAAATATCAAAGTGTGTAGCTACCGGATTTTATGGTAAGTTTATGTTTAGTTTTGTAAGAATCTTCTTAACTGTTTTTCAAATTTGTGGATTATTTTGCAATCCTGCTAGCAATGAATGAGTTCCTGTTGTTACATATTCTCATTAGCCCTTAGAGCTGTCAGTGTTCAGAATTTTGGTCATTAATAGTTGTCTTATAGTATCTCATTGTTTAATCTGATTTCCCTGATGACATATGATGTGGAATATCTTTTTATATACTTATTTTGCATCTATGCATCTTTGGCAAGGTGTCAGCTAAGGTGATGGGCTAGTTTTTTATCAGGATGTTTATATTCTCATTGTTGAATTTTAAGAGTTGTCTGTATGTATGCTATTTTTTTATTGACATAATATTGGTTTATAACTTTATGTAGGTTTCAGGTGTGCAGCATTATAAATCAACATCTGTATATACTACAATATACAGATTGCCACTAGGGTTCTCTGCATAATTTGAGTAACAGTTATTTTTCAGATGTGTCTTTGGTAAATATCTCCCATTCTGTAGTTGTATTTGCATTTTCTTGATGTTGTTTTTAATAGAGCCAAAGTTTTTATTTTAAATAAAGTCCAATTTATCAATTTATTGCATGGATTGTGTCTTTTATGTTGTATCTAAATTTGTATTTAAGTTTCAGTCTATTTGTTGTCTGTTTTCCTAATACCCCCTTTGTCCTGTTTACTGAAGCTTTAAAAGGAGACTTGAGATTAGGTAGCATCTGTCCTCCAACACTGGCCTTCTCTTTATCGTGTTGACTATTTGGAGGTCTGTGGTCTTTCTACATTAACTTTAGAATCAGTTGGTCAGCAACCACAAAATAACTAGCTTTCCACTTAAAATTCTCCTTCAAATTTGGGCTAGTGTGTGGGATACTGTCTTAACTGAAAACTACTCTTGGTCTATATGTGATCCTTCTCTTTTCTGAACACAAAATCACGGAGAGTATGATCATGTGCTCCCTAAATATTACCTATAGTAAGGAGTGTACGTCATGGTATGGATAATAGCAACATATGGGATTTCTTTTAATCATTTATTTAAATTTTCATGTTCTTAATCTAAAAAAGAAGGGTATCATGTTTATATATTTGGTACTTTATTGATAATCATTAAATTGTTTTATTTTTTATTTATTGGATTTTATATTTCAAAATCCATACCTAATATGTAAAATATAAATAATTATACCTAAATAAGATCAATGTCAAGGATTTGTGTGTCTGTCCTTTTAGAAGTTTATGATAGAACACTGGAGCAGTCTCACAAATTCTTAGGGGACAAATGACATGGGAAATTAATAACCATACATGTTGGATAGTACCTATCTGCCCATCTGCCTATATAAAATGGTGTCTTTAAAGGCTTTGGGTCACTCCAGGAAGCCTATATTTCCTGAATATTCTGCTGAGATTGATTATAAGGCTGCTAACCTAAATTATTAAAACTCACAGACGAATTGCCCTTTTGTATATTTAGTAGTTATACATATATATTTTGAATAATAGAAAATTGAACAGAGACTGATATAACAAACACCTAGATATCTACCATACAGAATCAGTGCATGTTTCTGCCATTCAAAATAAACAAATACTAACATTTGTGGTTTTACTTCAGAAAGAGTAGTCTTTTTAAAGTATTATAATGGTAAAGGTCTTTTAAAAATATCTCCTTTTTCCACATATACAATTCTAAGTGTGTTTAACCTCTTACCCCTGTTTTTATTTCTTACCCATGAGTAATATTAACACTATTTAATGCATTTCTTAATCCTTTCATATATATAAAGCTAAATTTTCTAGGGCATATTCACTGACATGTTCTTATCTAAAGGACTAAATATTTGTGAGATAGATAAGAGACCCACAAGGTTCTTCAGAATTTTATATCATCAGAAATACTGTCTGCATGCACTGAGAGGGAAAGAAAAAATAAAGGATATTGAATTGTCAAAATTCTAGCCACAATATTGAATTATCAAAATTCTAGCCACAAGACCAGCTATGTTTCCTGAAAAAGGATGGTTTGAGCAGCAAGTGTTGAGTGAGAGGGCAGAGTTGCAAACTTTGGAGGATTGTTCCTAGACCTTGAAATCTAATGGAATTTTTGTTGTTGGGTTTCAAAATTTCTTGGATCAGGACCTCCATTTTTTCCTTCTATTTTGTTCTATTTTGAAACAATATATTAACTCTTATGCTATACCTACCTTGTCATTATCTTTTGGCAGGATATAACTGAGGATAGATCTCCAAAATGTCCAGAGTTGTTCAACATCGGTATTGGTAAGATACTGTTACCATTACCTTTAAGAATAAAGATTATGCAGATTTAGGGCCATTTCCAGAAATAACCTTTTTTATTGAAGAAAACTATCATTTGGTAAAGCAAATATCTTATGCATCTGGTTTTGTCATATGAGACCCCCTGCTCAATAATGTGTGACCCCCCTCCTATCTCCTTAATTCCCTAGGCCCCTACACTATTCCTTAGCTCAGGAATAAAAACATCTGTCTGACTCATTTATTACAGAATTTATAGCATGTAATTTCTCCATAAATATGTGATTGGATTTGTTCTCTTTCTCCTAATCTGTCCTTTGTTAATTTGTTTGCTTGACCAGCTCAAGAAGAACTCAAGTGTGTTGAGAAATTTTTCCCCTGTGCCCCTACATTACAAGTTTCTCTTGTTTCACAGATGGAGACATGCAGTATCTGATGTTGAATTATAACAAAATTCACACATGCAAAATTTCTATTACTTACATTTATGAGATGATGACATTTCTTTAATATTATTGGACTTATAGTTCATGCATTAATGGTTTAGGGAACTTAGGATGGGATAATTGTTTTGAGAATGAATATAAATCTTTGAGGGCCAGAAACTGGACTATATGTTAGGCAGAATAATGGCAACAAGGATGTCCATGACCAATTAATTAAACATGTGACAGTGTTAGAATACAGGACAAAAGTGATGTTGTGGTTAAGATTAAGGACATTAAGATGGAAGGTTGTCTTGGATTATTCAAGGGACAATTGTCAGATGGTCCTTAAAGTTAAAGTAGTAAAATTGGCTCAGATATATCTCATATATCTGAGATATATGGGTTATGCACAAAGACCTAAGAGAAATCCCTAAGAGCTTAGGGAAATGCCCCTACTGACAGGCAGCAGGAAAATAGAACAGCAGTCCTACAACCACATGGAGATAAATTTTGCCAAGGAATAGATTCTTCCCTGAAGTATATAAAAAAGAAGATACCCTAATGCAGTGTTGATTTTATCCTGATCAGCCCTAAGTCAAAATTCTATCCTGAACCACTCTGACATAATATATTTATCTTGTTTAAGTCACTGTTGGTGGTCTTGTTGTGTGTGTGTGTGTGTGTGTGTGTGTGTATGAAAGAGAGAGAGAACATAGAAAGGAAAAATAATGTAACTAACATTATACTTTTTACATCAAGGTCTATATTCAGAATTAAAGGATTTTATTGTAATTGCTGTATAAAACATCCACCTCTTTACTAATGGATATACATAGTATTTCTAATTTGTCTCTATAATAATATAAAAATAAACAAACATCCTGCTTTGTGTCTACTAGTACTCAATGAAAAGGTTTCTAGGTTGCATAGAGAGAAATAAAAGTATTCAGTGATTAAGTATACATATTTTAAACTTTGTTAGATATTTCCAGTGTCTTCTGGGGTGGTTATTACAATTTTAACATATGGCTATTACTGTCCCATTCTTTTCCTGAATTATGTTTGATCTAGATTTAATTTCCCCTATTTCATCTTATCCAACTTTAAAGGTTTGCATTTCAGTTCCCATCATTTACATTACTTATAAAATTCAATCAACAAGCTTATTTTAACAAAGTCTTCCCTTTGTTTTAACTTCTTTTAGAATAATATAAGGGCATTAGTTTACTTTAAATCTGCTTTCCCTTATCCTATTTTCCTTGTAATTTAATTTTAGTTTCATCTTATTTTAAGTCCCCCATTGGTCATAACTATGAAGTTTTATAATATTTAAATAAACCAATATTTTATGAATTCTCTGTTAATCACAAAATGTCACATAAATCTATTTTATTTCTAACTCAATTACCTCCTTCCTTAACTACATCCTTTAGTAATTCTCTAAGGTATGGTGTGTGAATAGTACATTTGAAATTGACACCTGTTTTATTTCAGATGATTATCCATATTCTGACATCTTTTTCTAATTAGAAGTCTACTGTAATTCTAATTGTTGTTTTTCTATAATGAATCCCTTTTGATCTTTTGTTGGATTTTTAAAGTTTTTGATGTCTTGGTAAGTCATCATTATATATTAAGGAATGTAATGTCTTTGGCTTTTTTAATTTTGATGTGAACTTGAAAGACTTTTTCAGTCTAAACATTCATGTATTTCTTTAACTCTGAAAAGGAAGCAACTGTCCACCATTATCAATTGTTCGGTGTTGTCACAATGGCATGAGTTTATCTTTTTTGATCAATGAGTAATATTCCATTGTGTATCTGTATCACATCTTTTTGATTCACTCATCCTTTCTGGAACATTTAAGTTCTTTCCATGCCTTGGCTATTGTAAATAGTACTTCTGTAAATATAAGGGTGCATATTTCCTTTAGAATTTGTGTTTTTGTGTCCTTTGGGTAGATCCTTAGGGTGATTGCTGGACCAATTTGCATTCCCACCAACAGAGTAAGAGGATTCCTTGCCAGCACTTCTTGTTTCCTTCCTTCCTCCCTTGCACCCTTCCTCCCTCCCTCCCTCCCTCCCTCTCTCTCTGCCTCTTTCTCCCAGTCCCTCTCCTCTCTTCTTTCTTCTTTCTTTTTATTTATTTATTTATTTTTTTATTTATTTATTTTTTTTTAAAGATTTATTTATTTGTTTATACAAGCATTGGTTACAGTCAGAAGTGTGGGAGGGTAAGAGAATTCACCAGAGCCAGAGCGGGGAGCAGAGCAGGCAGAAGGACCGAAGGACACTGCTGAGGGGAGCAGCGGGCGGCAGGAGAGGTCTGCGCGCCATGTGGGACCCTCCTCCGGTGGCCGGGGAGCAGCCGGGGATCGAACCGGCACTGCAGAGTCTGCGGACATCTTCGCAACCCAGCGCTCAACCGCTGCGCCACCGGGGAGGCCCTCTTCTTTCTTCTTTCTTATCTTCCTCCTTACAGGTGTGAATTATTAGCTCATGTTGATTTTCATTTCCCTGATAAGTGGTGTTGCCTGTTGGCCATCTGTGTATCATCTTTGGAGAAGTACCTATTTAGCTCTTCTGCCCATTTTGATTGGGTCATTTGTTTGCTTTTTGTTTGACTTTATGAACTCTATGCAGATCTGCCATATCAGTCCCTTGTCAGATGTACAGTGTACAGATATTTTATTTCCCATTCAGTTGGTGTTTTCTGCATTTGGGTTACTATCAGTGTCGCTGTACAGAAGCTTTTTAGTTTGAAGTCCAACCTTTTATGTTTTGCCTATGTTCTTCCCTATGTATTTTTTGGTTGCAGATCTTACGTCCAAGTCTTATCTTTTTTTTTTAAAGATTTATTTATTTATACAAGAACTGGGATACAGGTAAGAGGCATGGGAGGGTGAGAGAATTCACCAGAGACAGAGTGGGGAGCAGAACAGGCAGACAGACCAAAGACACTGCTGAGGGGAGCAGCGGGTGAGGCAGAAAAGGTCTGCTGCACCATGTGGGTTTCCCCCTGGCCAGCTGGGAATTGAACCCACACTGCAGAGGCTGCGGACAGCTTCTCAGCACCGTGCTCAACCTGCTGTGCCACCCGGGGGGACCTTATCCATTTTTTCAGTTGATTTTTGTGTATGGTGTGAGATAGTGATCTAGTATCATTCTTTTTCATGTGGCAGTTCAATTTTCCCAACCATTGAAGAAGTCCATCCTACTGGGTCCTGAAGGTGTTTGAAAATCTGCACACATGCTGCCCCTTTTCTCTAAAAAAATTGTATTTCTGTTTCTTATTTTAAAATTATCTTAGATAATTTAATATTATCTAAGATAATTTTAAACACACCTTTTAGAAAGATTCTTGTTCAAATCTAGTTCATTTTCTCTTGTGGTTTATAAAATGTCAGTATAAGTTTACTTGTTGTGCATTTATTTTCCAGTGTTCTATGTTATAAAATTATCTCTGTGAAGTATGTTTGGAGGTGATCCTGCCCTAGACTCTATATCCTTACTCTTTCCGAACTTAATTTTAATTTCTTAATGTTGGGTTTCTAAATCACACTTACAAAGTGATGGGCACATATGACACATTTTTTTTTTCAAGAAGTCCTAAATGGATTGGATGTTTATTGCTTCCCAAGGCTTATATCTAGAGCCTATAACCTGTCTCCATTTTGAATCAAATTATAGAGCCTTAGTCTCATCATTAAAGTTTGTATATGATTCATATATTACTGATTCTTTCCAATCACCTGTTCTAATTTTGAATATCGTTTTTTCCTCCTGGAACTCTGATTTTTCCTTTTTGTAAGTTGAGCTAGGCAGTAAATCTTTTGTTCCTATCTGTTGGGCTTGAAGCTAGTCTTTCTGAGTCAAATTGATTCCATCATCTTCATTACCTTGAAGGAATTCTTTAAGTTTAATGTAAATCAATGGTAAAATAAAGTGAGCCCCCAATTCTGAGCTGCTTTTCCATATTTTCTTGCATTTCTCATGTAGACAATGATAAAGAAGAGACTACCTATTTTTTTTTTTTTAATAGCACACTATTTCTTCACTCCTTAAAATTATTTAGAAAAGAAGCTGATTCTGGAGTCTCCTCACTCTGAATTGCTGGTGCTCCTCTAGACATCTGTGCCACATGGCAGTAAACCAGAAATGCTGGTTCCACTGCTGGTACTCATTAAAGGTGATGGGGTATATTGGTCTGGAATGTATTCAGCTATCCCGTCATAGAACATCTCATGTGCATAATTGTGGGGAAGAAATGACTACTTCCTAAAACAAATATGAAATGACTATCAGGTTTGGGGAAGAAAAGGATAGAACAAATTATTTTAGATAGCAATATAAATATAGTGTACTAAGATGTTCTAGGAATAACTACAAATATGGTTTCTCTGATTTTTGCCTTGGCATTTAATACAGGACTTCCAACATTTTTCCCAGCTACTTTGTAGATTTCTTAGGGGGTGCCTTATATGCACCATTGAGCTCTTCTCCTTGATGGCCACATGGCTCCTAGCGTTCTCATTTGTTCCTTTCGGTTTTGCTGTGATGCTGTTTTAGCTATTGGTGCTAAAATCACCAGTGCCACAAAGGCCGCCCCCTGAGTGAGTTGGCGCAGAATAGCCCCCCCTTGCTCTTCCATGATTTCCCATGTAGACAAGCCTAGTTTCCAGCATAGCCTGTTAAATCTATTCTGTGCTCTACCACACTCCAACAGTATTTTCAAATAAGAAAAAAAAACAAAAAAAAAAACAAAAAAACACTTTTTAGCAGCTGCTAGGAACAACAGGAATAATTGAACTAATGTGTGTTATGATCTTAACATGCACAACGCATATTAACTTATGTTAGCACATCCAAATGGAGCTGATGCTATTACTATCTATCTGTTTTTGTACTCAAAGAAAGATGAATATGGAAATTTGGCAGAGCTTTCCCAAGATCTCTCTGTGCCAATAAGAACCAAGTCCTAGATTAAATATCACATCTTCCTGAAAGCAAGCTTCAAGGTCTTAAACAATACATTCCATTTTATGATTTTTTAAATTAAGTTCACCATTAAAATACTCAATATAGCATATATACACATTGATTTTCAATGATGCATACTTGACGCTTATATGATTTATAAATCAGTGCTACTTCACTAAAAATGATATTAAACTTTTTTTTTTTAAATTTTATTTGCTCCTGTGCTAATATCGTGCTTACTATGTTGGAATTTTCTTTGTTGTTAACCAAAAAAAATAATTCATTATTGTCATCCTAATTTAGAAATACAACTAAACATCCAAGATAGGGAGTAAGTTTGCCATGATCATATGTAGTAAGTAGCAAAAAAGTGATTTAAATAAAAATCTGTCAGCTATTTGAAGTCTTAACCATTACTGTGTTACACATTCTCCATAATGAAATTACCTTAAAATCTTAATGATTTATTTTAAATAAATTTTTTGCATTATCATTTGTATCATTTTACTTCAGAGTCTTCATTCAAATCTATAGCTGAGAGAAAATCTTTGGTGCTCAGCTTGCAATCAATCTTATTCTTGATTTTTATCATACATACTTAAACTAAGCTTTTTTTTTGGATAAATTTTACATAGAGTAAATTATTTACCTGAAATACTTAATATTTGCAATGTGCATCAACTTCAGGGGTGACCACTGTTTGAGTTCAATTTTGAAACCCTAGGGAAAGATAGCATGAAGTCCTTTTTCAGCAAATTGTGTGAGCATCAAAACAGAAATTGAATGTGTGCACTAAGATGTCAACTTTTTAACAAAACTACAAAAGTTGCCCATATACTTTTTTTCCTCTTGAAGCTATAAAACTTTTCTTAATATTTATTCTTTTCCCATTTTATGGTACAGCACAAACCATAATGTCATTTTTACATTTTTCTTTCAGTTGGCTTTAACTGATCCTAGGAAAGAAATGGGAGGCTAAGTTTCTTTCCCTGATTTGATATGAGCATAGAAAAATTGGGAATGGTTTTTTAATCATGAAGAAAATATTCACTTAAAATGGACTTCATATGCTCTTTTTATATGTTTATCAATGTATATGCTGTCCAGAATATTCAAAGATAAGTTTACCATGTCAAAAGTATTCCCAGTAATAATAACTCCAGAGTATTATTTCTCAAATGTAATTAAACTGAAGTAACAGCTCAAAATTTTTTTTCTGCACTATCCTACAATTTAGCACTAAAAGAAAAAAAAAATCCCTGGAGGAAGTTATAAATGTTTCCAACAAACAAAATGAAGAGAAACATTAGTCAGTTTCAAGCCTCATTTACCCAATGATGGGTGGTAACAATGCCATAAATCACTGACTACCTTTTAAGTCATATGATCTTTTGTGCCATGGGTCTTTCAATAATCTTTTCCCTTAGCCAACATGGAAATAGTTGAAAAATAAGTATTTTTAAGAGTCCAAGAACGTAGAATATGAACAACATTAGAATAATCAAAGGCTCTAAAAAACAAAGTTGAGGGTTGCAGTTCCTAAGTGATATTTTTTATTTGATTTGATTTTTTAAAAATATTTATTTGTCCATACAAGAGCTGGGGTACAGGCCAGAGGCATGGGGGGGGGTGAGAGGATTCGCCAGAGACAGAGCAGGGAACAGAACAGGCAGACCAACGACATTACACTGCTGAGAGGAGCAGCGGGCGAGTCAGGAGAGGTCTGCTATGCCATGAGGAACTGCCCACCTGCTGATCGAACTTGTGCTGCAGTGGCTGCGGACAACCTCATAGGTTATGTCTTAACCCCATGTACTACCAGGGATGCCCAGTGATATTTTTTAATGATATTTGATAAAACCATATTTATAAAGAAATATCTATGTGGGAAATGTAATATATCTCATAACATGTAAAATATGTGCAGCAGTGACTTAAAAGATAATGTCAACATCTCTAAAATGAAATATACCTTTATTTGGACTAAACAATGTACCTCTATGGGTTAACTAATTAGCTACATATGGTTCAAATAGGATCTTAAGGATCTGTTCTAATATTTACAATGGAAACAAGACATTTTAATGGAGGTATAAGATTAAGAACAATGGTTTATACTTCAAACCTAAACTATGTAATGGGAGAACATATTTTGAATACAGCCCTATTTAAATGCCAGATTTGAAATTATAAATCATATGCAATTTATTTAATGCTTAGATTCATTCCTTATTTCAAAATGTTACTTTTTATTAATGGGAAACAATATTTAAAAGCCAAAGGCATTGCTAAAAGAAAATGTTATGTCTGGAAAAAATAACTCTAAGCACTTTACATGTTAAAAAATCTACCAGCAATGCAGAAATGCAGAATGTGTGCAAGTGCTGTTTAATGAACATTATACATTTGAGCAATCCTTTGATACTTTGGAAACTTTAAAACAACTATGTGAAATGTCTGCCATGTTCTGTGCCTTGGTATAATTTTTTAAGTTAAAATAATGCTTGCTTTCTAAAATGGAGTTATTAAAAATATGTAGACACATTCACATATTTTTCAGTTTAAAATTAAACGTAACATGTATATGTGGTTTTAATATGTAATTCTTAGTTACATTTTCCTGCTACACTTCAGTAGTAGAGATTTTTATTTTCTTACTGGCTTAGTTGCCCAGAATATATCCTCCATGTGTGGGGTGTACAAGTGCAAAAAACTTGAACATTTGGCTCCTTTGAAGAAGTCACATAAGTAATATCTTTCATAGCAAAAGGAGGTTGAGGCTTTTTGAATGTCTTTGGCAAAGTCGGTTGCAGTTGGTTTCATACTTTGGTAGCATTGAATTCAGAGAACAAATGACTGTGCTTTTGTAGGAAATGTGCACTTGTTTTTTTCTTCTGTCTTGTAAGGATGGAGTGAAAAAAAAGGAAATGCTATAGAAAGTAACCTTTCTGGTCTTTGTTGAATGTGGGTGACTTTTTTTTTTCCCATCTGTTCAACCAATTTGCACAGTGCACATCTAAAAATATAGATTGGTGAAGAATTGTTTCAATCTATTTATTTTAATTATAAAGATTTAAGATTCCTTTATAAATATATTTTACATAAGTTACCCTCCCTGCTATAGCAAGACATTTACAATTAGTCTGATGCACTAGCAAATATAAGTTGGCAGGTAAATTACTATTTACAAAAAACAAACATTTTATATGACATATTATTCACATTAGAATTGTAAAACATAATGTTGCTAGCAGAATGCTTAGCAATTAACATCAAAACTATACTAAATTAGTGTTTTATATTGGAAAAAAATGTAGCTGTTTTATACTCTGTGTTGATAATAGTAGTGAGTGCCCCAGAACTGGAAAGGAAAAATATTTTATAAAAAAAATCTAATGAAAATAAATGTTTTTGCCACATTCCTACTCAAATGTAGTTGATAAGTTAGAAAATAGGGTTAAACACATCGTTTTTACCTATTTGTCATCCAAAACAAAACAAAACAAAAAATCCTTTAGAGAATTTACATAGTTATTATGTATAAGAAAAAAATATTCAAGTATTTTTGAAAGTAGATAATTTGAATTACTACTCTGCCACTTGAACTGTTTGAACGGGCCGAGCAAGCCACTGATTTTCTCATTTTACTTTGAGTAAGATGGTAAAAATACTGTCTTGTTTATGACAAACATTTAATAAACACTATCCATCATTATTATGTTGACTACTATTATTAGTAATAACATATTCCAAAAATAGCTCTATGGATACTATAATTATCTCCTCTTATAAATAAACTTTTAAAACTTGTCTTAAATGATGCATCTAGAAAGAAGTCAGGGTTATAAATACAAGCAATCTGTTGATTCCAGAGCACAAACTAAAAATAAAGCTAAAAATATTCTCTGAGCGGACAATAAGTTCATTCATGTCTCAGTAAGTTCATCCATGTCTCAATAAGTTCATTTCATGTCTCAAGAATGGGATATTGTCAATAAATATCTATTGAATAGAATATACAACTTTTTATAAAGCATGTTTTCAGGTGCAATGCACATATACATGTATTATGTCATTAAAAAGGAGCAAGTTTGCTTAAAGCAAAATGAAATTAATAAAGCTTAGATTTACAAAATAAATCCCATTAAATATATTTTGAGAAAAAAATGCTAATAGTTCCAATTTTAGTCTCTCTTTTCCCAAAATAATTTAGAGATTAACAAATCTACCAACCAATGAAAAGGTATAAAAACCCACATGTTAAAAATAATACCTGAAAGAGTCAGAATGTAGATCTGCAGTTCACCATTGTACAGAAATTACTAATACATGCATGACTGCCATTTATAAAATTATAAAAAAAGAAATTAACAATGGTGGAGGCAGTGGAACAAAGTAAGTCACCTATTACCATGAGAAAATAGTGTCCAGTGCAACAAAAATTCCTATTATATGATAAATAATATTTTAACCTGAATTTTAGAGAAAGTAAAAACAAAATAACAACTAGTAAATTCCCTGAAGATTTTGATTAAGTTTGTGATTTTTATACATCAAGAACTGGGTACAGGCCAGAGGTGTGGAGGGTAAGAGGACTCACCAGAGACAGAGTGGAGAATAGAACAGGCAGAATGTCTGAAATACGTTGTCGAGGGGAGCAGCGGCCAGTCAGGAGAGGTCTTCTGCACCCTGTGGGTAGCTCCCTCACAGGCCGGGTATCCAACTTGTGCTGCAGTGGCTTGAGATAGCTTCATAGGTTGCATCTTAACCTCTTGCACCACCAGGTAGGCCCTTCTCTGATATTCTTTTTAGCTACTTCTTCAGTAGCCCAAGAGTAGTCTTACCCAGAAACAACTTTCTTATCATAGAACATTGGTGAATCTTACTGACCTGCCTCCACCTGATAATCACTACAGAAAGTTCAAATGGAATGTAGATACAGATAAATAATTTAGTCAGATCACAATACAGAGATTATTAACAGAATAATAGCAAGGCTTAAATAGGAATGAGAAAGAGGGAGGAAGAGAAAGAGATTGAGAGGGAGGGAAAGGATTGTGCCTCTGGGTGGTTTCAGTGCAACTGTACCTAAGTGGAGAAATCTTGCACTGTCCAAACACTAACAAAACTGTAAAACAATGGTACTTAAAAACAACAACAAAAAAAAAAAAACGACAACATAGCTAGAGGTGTTGGCATCAGAAAAGAGGAGGGAAAGACTATATACATAATAAATTGCTACAAGAGGTCACTGCATTGCTAACAGTCAACCTCTCATTTTTTGTGTATGCTAAAGTTAATAATCTTAGAGTTCATTGGATGTATGGAGTGCTTTATAAGTATAGGTTTGTTTTTGAAAACTCCAAATTCCTGTGCTTTACCTGGAAAAATCGCTTATTGGAAATTTTAGCCAAATTGTTTTTAGTCTATTGTTTGACATATCCTCAAACACATTACAGGAAGAATTGGAGAGTTTTAAATAAGCTCTAGCCTATCCTCTCCCTCTGACTAATGTTGCAACCTAACAAGGCAAACATTCTTTCACATCTTAGTGTGTAATGTTTACCCCTCTAGGCTAAGTGATTCTATTGATATATTGCCCTATTCTTGAAATTTTTTACCTAAGTCCTCTGGGAGGTTTTTTTTTTTTTTTTTTTAAATAGTGAAATATGAGTCCCTTTATTTCTAGAATTTTTTTTCATACTTAATTGCATTATTATAAAGATTTACCTAGCCAATAATCTCTGTGTGACAAATAACTACAACCTTAGTGACTTAAAAGTACACATCTGTATTTACTATTCTGAATGTTGGAAGTTCTAAAATTTATGTGATGTGTCAGAGAGGCAGCATTCTTTTTGAAAGCTCTAGGGAAAATCTGTTACCATCCCAATTAGATGGTGTTTGGAGGTACAACCTTTGGAAAGTGGTTTAGGAAGAGATTGAGAGGCCCTGCCCTCTGAATAGGATTTGTAAATGATTTAATGGAATTAGCAGCAGAGATCTCAAACACTCCCTTTCCCCTTCCACCTGTGAAAACGCAGTGAGGTGACAGCTATCTGAACTAGTATGCAGGCCATCAGCTGACACTGAATATTCTGGTGTCTTGATCTCAGAATTAACAGAAATTCATTTCTCACTGTTTTAGAAACTGGTGTGTATAAATCATCCTGTGTAATACATTTTGTTACAGCAGCCTGAATGGATTAATACACATAGGAAGCATATAGCCAAACATAAGCAAGAATATCAGAACCTTTTGATTCAAATCTATGTAAACTATGTGGTTTTTTGTTTGTTTGTTTTTTGCCATTAGACAATATTCATTCAGTGTCAGCTAGTTACAGATAGAAACTTAACTCTCTGTGAACTTTTTGCTCATAATCTGGTTGGGGATGAACACAAATATATAAACAATACCAAAGAGACAGTGCCAAAGAGACCATTAATTTTATAGTGTCTTTTATTCTCCCTTACTACAATAAGTACTAGGATACTTTCTCATCAGTATAAGGTAAAAACAATGAGATGGGTTTCAAATAAGAGAGTGCAGTCCAAATAGTATCCATTACTTGGAATCTCTCAGAGATTTGAAGTGAACCTTGATTGATATTGTTTGTTGTAATTAGCAGAAGGAAAGATCTAGAAATACTACAAAATCAAGAGAAAGGAAAGGAATTTTTTTTGAGAATTTGGCAGTCTTTTATAAGTGCAGCAAAAGTCGCTTAAATGGTCAAAATTGGAAATAAAAGCAGAAACCGTAGAAGATAAAAACAGAAGACTTAAAAATTAGGTAAAATGACATTGTTGACTTTCTTCATTGGGAAATGAGGAGCCATTGATAGATTTTGAACAGGCAAGTGATCTAATATTTGTTTTGGTGTAATTTATTTGGCATAAAGAGGGAAATATTGAATAAAATAATTAAAAATCTTTACAACAATCTGAGAGAGTTAAATTTGATAAGATTAACAAATATTCCCTATACTAATTGTTGTTCCTACTGCTTAAAACACTCATTCCCCAGATCTTTAGAAGACAACGTGCCTGGTAGAATTCTAATTTCTGTTCATTTGTCCTCTCCTTAGAGAGTCTTTTTCTGACTACCTAACTCTGTTTCAGATAATCCCTCAGTCACTCTCCTACTTGGCTGTATTTCGTCTTACCATTTCTGTCTATTTATGTGTATAACTTGCTTTATTTGTCTTCCATAGTATCATATAAGTCTTCTGAGAACAATGATTTTGCCTATCTTTTTTACCACAGTAATTCTAGCCTAAAAGTGTTTCTAGGACATAGAACACCACCTATTTTTATTAAAATGAATTAATGTCTGGAGAGTGAGATTCCAGATCAAGGCTGTAGTGTCAGTCTCCCAACAGGAAACTGGTCACCAAGAATAGTTAATATACTAGAAGTATTTAAAAAAAATCACTGCCTTCATTAAAGTCCAAAACATGTCAGCAGATCTATTAAAATGTGTTCAAATATATTTGAAAATAATCTGAAAATTAGTAATATCTATCTCTGAAACCTATCCCCGCCTGATCTTATTTTCAACTTGGTTCACTAGACTTAAATTTTTTAGTTCTTGGTACCAAATTCATTTAGTCACCGTCCTTGTGGTTTAGCATTCATCCTAGTCACTAATCAAAAAGTAATTAATATCTACCATAAGTAGATTCTATCCAAATTAGAATTAAGATAAAAATGCACCTTTCAGATGTAAGTCAAAGTGTCACTCAATTAGATTTTAGGGGTGAATTCAGTTTAAAATAAAGAAAAATGTCCATATCAGAAACCAGACGGATGTGATTATAGCTCAGGGACTGAGCATTGAAGTGCAGACACCAGGAAGTTACAGTATATTATATGAGGCCTCCATATAGGGACGTGTTCATATGTTATATCAATATAAATTTAATACATTCAAAATATGCTATTTATTGTTTTTCACAGATTTTATTGACATTGAAAAAAAGGACCATTCTTTAGCAACATGTACTGATCTAAATTGCAAACTTACCCTAAAACTTGTTTCATTCATAGTCTTAAATCACAGTCCAGCTCTTTAGACTTGAAGAAAATAAATACAAACAATTAAGTTCATAAAATGCATTTATTTGGCATAGCAATAAGTTGATTTCCATGAATCATGTTATGATAACCAAATGAATTATCTAGGTAAAGAATGATGATTGATATGAGGAAAACATAACTTTATTTCTTATTACTAAAAATTATATTTACTATAGATTTGAGATTCCAGTGTTATACACTGCCTGTGACAACTGAAAATTTATTGATCTAGAAGGAAATTTGATCTAAGGAAAGCATTCTCATATCTTGCATATCTAGTAAATCCACAAATGAGAAGAGGAAAGGTTTAAGCAATAAGCCTATATTTTGAAGCATTCATTTATTTTTTCTATTTAAAATATCTGTGTGCGAACAATGCAAGGAAGCTTCTGGCCATAATAGCTTGCCTTTCTCATGAACAACTAAACCTGAAGGGATCATTCCTTATTGCGACATTCATTCCTGAGATTTTTCCAAACATTTCAAGAGTAAAAAGGCTGATATTTTCCTGACTTTAATCTTCTAGTAAAATATGAACATTAGGGCCTCCCTGGTTGTGCAAGGGGTTAAGCACCGCACTATGAAGCAATCTGCAGCCTCTGCAGCATAAGTTCAATCCCCAGCCGGCCAGGGAGCAACCCACATGGTGCAGCAGACCTCTCCTGTCTCACCCACTGCTTCCCTCAGCAGTGTGTTTCAGTCAGTCTGCCTGTTCTGTTCCCCACTCTGTATCAGTGAGTCCTCTCACCCCCTTTCCCCCACATCTCTGGCCTGTACCCCAGCTTTTGTATGCATGGATAAATCTTTAAAAAATAAAAAAAATAAAATATGAACTTTAACAGCCACCTACACAGCTATATGCTTTCAAATTTTGTTCCTAAATAAGTTGTTGATTGAATGCTTTTATGTGCTGAATATAGCTCAATGTAGCCCTGACTTTTAGTTAATATTTTACGTAACTATCATATAACTTTCACTTTTCTTACTAAAATCTGTTTTAATGTGTTTTATTGCAGGAGTCAATTAGTTCTAATTTCTAGCTGATTGCTACTGTATGTGGGAGCCTATAACAGAATGAGAGAGAAAACTAATATATATATATATTTTTTTTTCCTAAAAGAAAGCAAACTAACCACAACATTATACTGAAATTATTTGTTTAATGTCTTTAATCCTCCCTGGACTATACAATTCTTAATCAACATGTTATTTACCTCATTCAACTTAATCTCCAGTACATAGCATAAAACAGTTGTTTGATACTCTTTAAGTAGGGATAATAATCATAAATGATAAAAAACATGTTTGAAGATAGTGAAAAAGTTTATATAAAGGAGAAAAACCTAAGGGTCTTCTTGCATTTCTTTAAATATTTTAACTTCAGTTATCAGAAATAATTAATGTTATCACCACCATTAGCCCTATGAAACTGATAGGGATTTCTGTTTTATAATGAGAAAACTGAGGTGTAAAGAGTTTAATTTTCCCAAGTTGCTAAGCAAGCTGTACGTGCTGACAGACCTCAAATATATACCACTCTAGCTCCAAAGTGAACATTTTCTACTACTAGAGTGTGTTCACTGTTTCATGGATGAGTAACTAAATAAAAGTTGACTTTGATCCAGGGCTTTGAATGAAAAAATCTTCAAAAGCTTCTCTATATAGTAGCAGAAAATTAACTTTTCCTACAAAATTTCTAGGAAACTTTCTCTCTCTCTCTCTCTTCTTTTCTTTGTTTCTTATCTATTTTTTTCTATTAGAAGATTAACACAATAGTAAGGATCTTATGTGTCTTTTTAAACAATGCAGGGTACCTAGAAGTTCGCTAAAAGATATTTGTCTTTTGAGGCTGCTACAACAGAATATTCCAGAGTAGGTGACTCACAACACCAGAAATTTTATTTCACACAGTTCTGGAGGCAAAAGAATCCTAAATCAAAGCACCAACATAGTTTTATTCTGATGAGAGCTCTTCTAGGCTACATCCTATAAACTTTGAGCCGTGTACTCTCTTCATGAAAATTTTGCTTGCTCTGTGTGTCTTTTATGAGTACATTAATCCAGACATAAAGAGTCCACCCTGAAGACTTACTTAATGATTTCTTAAGGGCCACACCTCCTTATACACTCATCTTAGTTAGCTGTTAGGTTTCAACATATCTATTTTGAGAGACACAACTTTCAAACCATCACATTAATGCACTATAATTGTAACTACTAAAACGTCAATAAATCTTTTTTTGAATTAATGATCATGTGGTAATACAAGAAATCAGTGTCAGTAGTGATTAACCAAAATTAAATATTGAGTGGAGATGCACATATTATTAAATTTCATTTGAGTCATTCGTTTGGGTAGAAATGTGGTATTTCAATACAGTTAGGATAGAGAGACAAAGTGAAAAAAAAATTGTATTGTTAATGTCTTAAATGGTCAAAAAAATGCTTGTCGTTTGGTTATGAGGCAGCTATCTATGGAGAAACAGGATCAAAAAGGAAAGACATCACATAACTTAGGTACAAAAACAAGAGTTTAAATGTATATTTGTTGTGTGAGTTCTTATAAATCACTTTTCTTTTTTTCTTTTTTTGTATATCTAAATGGCAATAATAGTGTCTGAATCTTAGATTTGTTGTGAGGCTAATAAGTTATCAGAAAATACAATCCTTAATTCAGTATTTAGCATATAATAATCACTTAACAAATCATTAATTTTTGAGAGTATACTTTCATTTATATTAATACTTTATAAACACTTTAAAATGTAATTTACATATTTAGTAACATCTAACTTCCTTTATTGCTAAAAATAATTTTATTTTTGTTATTTCTCAGAGTGATTTGAATTTTTGGTTAATTCTTCATGTTGGGCAAAGTTAAATGGCTAAATGTAAGCTGTTCTGTTTATAACTTTAATTTTAGTAGTGTAATATGTTTGAATAATTGCCTCAGACTGCTAATCCAAATTACCCGAAATTACATTATAGTCAGTTTTTAGACCTGTTTATTATACCTGTTAAGTGGAAATAAAGCCTCAGTGATAATTAGATGAAGATACTCAAAGTGATGATTTGAGATTTGATCCTGGAAAGCAATCTGACAGCTTTTACTCTGTGACAACTGTTTCTCACAGAATTGAATTTAGTTTATGTAAGAACAGTGAATCACTGGCATTAAGAACATATTTATTTCACTCATATGCGGAATATAGAGGGGGAAAAAAAGGTCAGACAATAGCAAACCAAAAGCAAACCTTAGATATTTGATTGTAAACCTGAGGCTACAGAGGAGGAAGGGCAGAGTGGAGAGGAAAGTTGGGAGGAGGCACTGTGGAGTATGGGGCAGGGGTTATGGGTGCTTTGGTGGAGTGGGTGGTGTGGTAGCATGCACTTGAAGTAGTGGAATCCTATATTTCCAAATCATACAGTGTTGTAAACCAATGTTACCTTAATAACTTAACTATACATACTATACATATGTGTGTGCGCATATCTTGATAGAAGGGACTTTAAGTTCTCAAGTTGTCCAGACCTAAAATGCTAGAGGAAAACAATGCAGCATTTAATCTCTTCCCAGTGTGCCCTTTGTTAAATTTTCTTTATCTGTTTTCTTAGTTATCAGTGAGCATAAAAAAAAAGACAGTCTTTATCATCAGGCAGCTGAATTCCTGCTTAAGGACAGGATGAAGACTGCTCACACTTCAAGTCTATGGAAATGAGTTTTTGTTCTCTTGCCTGCACATCAAGGTGGTGGAGAGGGGCGGAGGTACTCAGAAAATTTTGTGACATGCCTACAACCTTATTTTGTTAAGGTTTCCTTTTTCAGACATCTACTTACCTGGGCAGGACATTGCTATGCACGGTTATCTAGCACACCAAAGTAAATTTTGAATTGTGGAGACAGAACTTTATTTCTATAAGTGATTTGTTTAATGTATTAACAAATTTATCAAAAATATCCAGCCAGTATTATTTTTAACTAAAGCAATCAAAGCATTAACGTAAACACCTGTTTCAAGGATGTACAAATGTCCCGTCAATTATGTTAACAAGTCAATTACATATTGTATACTTTTATTGCCTAATGAAGAAGGAAAATGATTGATTTAATTTCTCAATGTTGTCTCCTAGTTCTGTCATATTCACTTTTTAAATTTCAAAATAGATTTTGTTAATTTTCTTGTACAAAGTTCCTCTTTACAATTATTTTTAAATCTATACAAATTCACTCATTATTAAGGAAAAAATTAGACTGTTCTCATTCATCACCACTATTACAAGTAGTCCTGTACTGATGTTCATGTTGACCTGGCCAATGGCACAATGAATGCTTTAAATGATTCAATAATTGTTAACGTCTGAATAGGTACAAACATTGGAAGTATTGATCTTACCAAATATTTTGGTAATTTTGTTTTCTTTGTGGTGGCAATATCAGTTCACTTGCAAGTGTAGAGGTCTTAAACTTCCTTATCACATTCTTGTCAATAGAAGGAAAAAGAAAGCAAGCCTCAGAAACTTTGCTTCTATGTACTTCTGCCAATCATGGTAATCCAGGAGATAAATGCAACAATAAGAAAAGACCCTGCTCCTTTGTTCACCACTAATTCATCCCACTTTTCACAGCTGGATCTCAACTGAAGCAACACAGATTTGACCTTTAAATCTTAGCTAGGCTGCATTTGATCCTATCTCCCACAGGTATGACTTCATTGAATTCAGTACTTCCATTGCCCTTTTTCCATAATTTGACTTTGATTTATCTTTTAAGTATCAGCAGTAAACATTAACACACAAAGCCATATGTGTGAAAATCAAGTGGTGAGCATTATCAGGCCTGTAATCATATATATCTATTCAATACCATTCTATTAACTTTGAGGCAAAAATACAATTTGATTTTATTGATTTAACAACAGAACAAATTGGCACAATTAGTTATATCTTGTTGTAACTACTCTGTCTGCCTTGGGATTTTGAGACTTAGGTACATTTGCAGGCAGAAAATATGAAGTCATTAATAAGGTCAAAATATAGCAATGATTTAGGTACAATATTCAGTTATTCTTATGCTTTCACAGGAAACATTTTTTATCGATGTATTCCTTTATTTTTTCCCCCTTCCAACTGACACTTAGTGCTTCTAAAACTACTGAAAGCTAATTCAAGGAGGTTTACTGAACAATAAAAACTTAAATCCTTGAGGACTATTTTTTTCCTAATAATTGTTTCTTTTAAACTGGTATAAACCTACCTGACCCTCCAGTAATTTTTTACTTCTAACCAACTGAAAGTTAATGAACCACAAATTACACTGGGGAAGAGAATTGGCTTTTTACAAGGAGCTGGAATGTGTTGAATGTGGTGAGAGAACATTAACAAATCTGTCAGTTAGCCTGGAAGGTATTTTGACTTTTTAATGTGTTCTGGTTGCTTGCTCAATATATCAAATGAAGTCACTTCATTTTGTTTAGTATTATTTCTAATAGCAATACCCAAACATATTTTTTTTTCCTCAGTCTACATCTTCCATGACCATCCATTTGGATGTCTCCCAAACTTCAGACTCAGAATGGAATTTTTATAGCAGTAACTCTGCTGCCTGACTCAGCCCATTAAAGGTTAGAAAGGAGATAGTCATTTTTCTATAAATTCCTTATCAATCTATGCTAGTAACTAGTCTTAATTAGAACCAGAATTCTAATCATACCATTTAACAATTCTCAAGTGGAAAGTAAGATATTGCACCATTTCCTCAAATTTTCAAAGGCATTTTACTGAAAAACTGAGTTCTAAAATCTAATAAGACACTACACTATGTTTTCAGTGAAAGGTTTTCAAACTTTGGTAAGCCTGAGAGCCTAAATTGATAACAAATAAATACAAGTAAAATGGGCTTTGAAATAAGAAAATAAAATGGACTTTTAAATAAAAAAATAAAGCAAGGATGCATTACTTAAATAGATGTTGCCCTTCTTTTTCATTTAATCTTACAGACTGTCATGGACTAATAAACAAATTGTAAAAATAGAAGTATCCACATCCCTCATTTTTTTACCATAGGAAAATATGATTTAAGAGGAATTATTTTAAATATTTTATAGAATTCCCTCATATTTATTGTTTTCCATCATATTTTAGTTCTAGGAATAATATTTATTGTATCTTTACAGCATAAAATAAGACAATTCTTAGGATTAGAAATTAATAATATGTCTACCAGTAAACCAATGTAAAATGATTATAAGACCTGTACTTGGTCTTAATATGCTAAAAATGTATTTATACTTCACTATAATACCATCCAAAGAATGACATTTTAGTGCTTTATGAATTCAGTTGGAGAAATTATTGAGAAAGCAATTTTTTTTTTTGCCAACTGGAGATATGGTATGATTATTAAATCATAGCAGTAAATATGCTATATATAGTGATAAAGATATTTTAGAAATAGGATTTTTGTTTTCTTTAAAGTATCCCTCCAGTAAATAGCATAGAGAAAATAAAATAAAATATAGCTAACAAATACTTCTGTTTTTTAAACAACACTTTAAATGCTATGTATTCTTCCACTATTTTGAGAATTCCATTTACTTGTGAAATGATAGTTAAACATATTTATATGGAATATATTGTTTTCTCATTTAAGGCTTTTTAAAAGAAATTGCCTGAGTGAGCAATGCTACTGCTGCTATTAACATTTAGTAGTTAATATTTTTCAAATTTGAATTGACAGTTTTGGTTGGATAGGTGTAGCATTCTGTTTGCCTATAATTTTAGCATTTGATTCATGGTATATAACATTCCAGTTGCTAACTAATAAGTTATTTTCATAAGTAGAAGCAAATTATATTTTCTTTTGCATCCTTTCTTCCCACCGATAGACAATTAACCATCAAACAAGAAATTACTCTCAAAAAAATAAATTTATAGGATAACAGACCACACAGTTAAAATGAATGGGTAAATTTTGGACCTTAAATATCCACTGATCAAACACCTTACTAACTTATACAATTTCATTTATTTATTTATTTATCTATCAAAGATTTATTTATTTATTTATCTATCTATTTATCTATTTATTTATTTATTTATACAAGCACTGGGTACAGTCAGAAGTGCGGGAGGGTGAGAGAATTCACCAGAGCCAAAGCGGGGAGCAGAGCAGGCAGAAGGACCAAAGTACACTGCTGAGGGGAGCAGCGGGCTGCTGGAGAGGTCTGCGTGCCATGTGGGACCCTCCTCCGGTGGTCGGGGAGCAGCTGGGGATCGAACCGGCGCAGCAGAGGATGCGGGACGCTTCGCAACCCAGCGCTCAACTACTGCGCCACCGGGGAGGCCCTAACTTATACAATTTTACACCCAAGTGATAATAGTGAATTTTCTTGCATGTTAGAAAATAGTTATGAATTATCCAATACTAAGATTGTGATTGTAAACAGCACATATAAAAATTCTTATATTCAACTCCTCCATCTCTCTCATTACAACATATAGATTATTGATTGAACACTGATTAAAAAACAGAAAAAAACTCAACATTTGGAGGCCAATAGGTCATCTGAATGTTTCTTTTGCTCTGGGGCAGACTGGAATGATCTTCTGTGGACTCACGCATATAGCTGCAGGCAGGTGAAAGTATGGATAGGAGCTGGCTAGTTTATGATGATCTCCAGTGATGTTACTCAACACTCTCTAGACATGTCCTGGATAACTTGGTCTTTATTCCGTGGTGGTAGATGTTTTCCAAGAGAGGAATGGAAATGAAAAGGCATTTTCAAGCTTGAGCTTATATCAAGTTTGCTGCAGAGGTGGTGATATATTTCATTTGAGATTATACAAGTTATAGTCCTGAGAGAATTCTTAGCAGCAAAGTAGTAACATTTAAAAAAAGAAAAGCCCAAACCCCTCTTTGGTAATTATTATCATAATTATTGTTCTAGATCCTCTCAGTGTGTAATTCATCCTTGAGGACTAAATTGATACTTTGGGATGTCTCGTCAACTCTTTAAAGCATATACTTCATGCAGTTACTGTTCGTAAGAAATCGAGTAATACAAATGAGGTTTAAAAGATTGTTATATTCCCCAAAGCCTAAACTACATCTGCTAATAATATATTTACTAGTATTCTATGACTCATTGTAAATTCAGATGTATAGCTTGTGTTCGAAAACCATGGAAGATATTCTTACTCAAAATACCTACATAGCCATAGTTTAGACATCTGTAGTATTAAAGGACTGAAAGAAGGTAACCACTAAACTAAGATGGCTTGCAGCTTCCACAAACAAACTGAAAGTCACAGTTAATTCATAATTCGTGTGAAGGTCTCAAGAGAAAGAATAACAACCATTCAAAAATAGTCAACTAGACTTTTCCAAATGTAACTAAAGCCATAGCTAATCAAATGATTTCCTTGCTTTATGTCCATGTCCTCTCTATAAAAATCCTTCCTTTAGCTCCTGTTGGTAGAGTATTCCTAACAACTTCTATTTTGCTACTGCCCTGTTTAGAGAAACTCTTAAAATTTTAATATGCACCAGTATCTGTTAATAGCAGGGTGACAATATGATTTTTCAAATCAGGATAATAAGGAATGTTATCAATACCCACAACAGGTATTCAGACTTTTCAAAGTAAAGTAAGACATGTTGTCATCACAGATATCAGCAACTCTCTAGAGTAAGTATTCTATATTGAACTGGAATATGTTTTTTTTTTTTTTTGTGCAATTACATGTGGAAATATTTTGAGAGAAAACCTGAGACCTTGTGGTATTAAATGAAACCATATTCAAGCAGTAATTAAAACAATAAAGCTGGTTTCCATTCAGAGACTATTGCTATAAGGACAAAGAGATCTCAATATAGATGTGATCTCAATTATGAATATGGCAATAGCAGTTAGTGACATAGAGCCATGGACCAGGATAGACATTACTAAGAGGAGACATAAAGAGGGTAAGGGAATTTTTGCTAAGCTGACCTAAGGGATTCTTGCAGAAGGCATCTCAGAATGATCAGTACTGAGCATGCAGGGTGACAAATTTGATCAGGTATTGAAGGAGATTAGATATAAACTGACTTATGTAGGATTCTTGTTAAAGCTGGACTATGTAGCCCATGAAGGAAGAGGGAATCAGAAATGGGACCTAATTGAGAAAAAAAAGAATCCGGCCAAAGTTTAGACAGTGAGAGTCTTTTTGAGTAGACTTTTTGCCATTCTAATGGAACTTATTGATTGATCTTGTTGACAAGAATATGGACTTAAAGTAGAGAAGAGGAGGAATGAAATATTCAGTGTTGTAGTATGGTATCCTAGGGATGCCAGAGAGATGATTTATGATGTTAAAAAGAGGCACTATAGAATAACAACGAATATATATTGTGTTGGGGGAGGGATAACATTATCAGATTATGCTAAAGCTGGTAAATATTCTTATTTCATAAATCATTGTGGACAAGGGCCTCCCCGGTGGCGCAGCGGTTGAGCGCTGGGTTGCGAAGCTGCCTGCGGCCTCTGCAGCCGGTTCGATCCCCGGCTGCTCCCCGGCCACCGGAGGAGGGTCCCACATGGTGAGCAGACCTCTCCTGCCGCCCGCTGCTCCCCTCAGCAGTGTACTTCGGTCCTTCTGCCTGCTCTGCTCCCAGCTCTGGCTCTGGTGAATTCTCTCACCCTCCCATGCTTCTGACTGTACCCAGTGCATGTATAAACCAAACAAACAAACAAATAATAAATAAATAAATAAGACATGCCTCTAGAAAATTAAAAAAAAAAAAATCATTGTGGACAAGTAAAACAATTTAAAACTTGAGTGAAATTCTTAACTGACTTAGAACTCAAACAAAAATAAAAACGAACAGCAAAAACCCAGAGAAGCAACATAAGTAGGGAAAAGCCATTTTTGTGTCATTTCCCTAACAATAAACTATTTATTAAAAATTCCTAGATTTCTGTGGTAACTGTATATGTTAGGGATACCTAAAATGATAGAGCATTGTTGACTATACATGAAACTCTCAAGGTAAAGCATTAAAGTTGAGATAACTCTGCAGGTAATACTGCAGAACACTAATCTTTTTAGTATAGGTGATTGAAAGAAAGCACACTTAACAGTGTTCAGGTCTACATATTTGTTATTTACAGGAGAGTCGCTTTAGACCTAAGAGTACACATAGGTTGCATGTAAAATGATGGGAAAGTTATTCCATATGAGTTGTAGCCTGAACAGCAGAGGTGGCATATTTCTATGAAGCAAAATATAATTTAAGTAAATTAAAAAAGTTAAGAGACAATGATACATATTATATAATGATAAAAATCAGTTCATGAAGATACAATTTTATGAAATATATACATCAAACATCAGAACTTTTAAATATATAAAGAAAACTTTGATAGAATTGAAGGCAAAAATAGATCTATAAAAATAGTAGGAATTTCAATACCCTACTTTAATTTATGGATGGGACAATCAGATCAGTAAGGAAAAAGAAGACTGCCCAACACTGTAGACCAACCTTCCACCTGACTACAGATGAACATTCTTCTTAAAAGTTTGTGGCACATTCTCTAGGATAGCGCCACAAAACAAGTCTCAATAAATTTAATTAGATTAAAACCATTCACAATTATCTTTTCAGTCATGATGGAAATAAACTAGAAATCAATAGCTAACAGAAAACTGGAAAATCTACAAATATATGGAAATTAAATAATATACTGTTAAGCAATCAATAGGACAAAGTAAAAATCACATGGGGGATAAGAAAATATCTTGAGACTAATGAAAATTAAAGTTCAACATTAGAAATCTTGGGGTGCAGCAAAAAAGCAGTGGCAAAGAAAACTATAGTTATAACCACTTAATTAAAAATAAATACTCTCAAATCAGCTGCTAACTTCACACCTTAAAGAACTAGAAAAAGAACAAAACTAAACCCAAAGCTGTCAGAAGGAAAGAAATAATGATAAATGTTTGAGCAGAGAAAAGTGAAATAGAAAAAAAAAATAGGGTAAATCAACGAAACCAAGAGTTGGTTCTGAGAAAATGTCTATACAGTCGCCAAAGTTTAACTAAACAAACATCATGTGTGCTCTGTTCTTTAGGATGTAAGAGTTTGGAAGTATCACACTTTGACAAAAGTATTCACTTGCAGTTGATTCTGAGTTAAGCATCTTTTCTCTTACAATTACTTGTATCTACAAATATTTTGTTAATAAAAAGGCTACTTTACTCTGTTTTTTTTTTCCCCAAATCATCCATTAAAGTTCAAAGATACTAAAATACTTCAGTGAAATAAAAAGAGTGTCTGAGTTCACCCTGAAAACTGATCCACCCTGAACACAAACAACAAAAAAAGCCCCTTAACAGCCAATAATTTATCAGGGTAGATGATTGATCCCAGGACAAAGAAGTTAGGCAATAAAGAAAGTGAAACAGAATAAAGGAGTGAAATAAACCTGGAAAGGGTACATTAATAATTTGAGTACTGAGAAGAGCATCTGGGACTGAATTGCCCTAGAAACCTTCTAAGGTAAAATATTGCATGCACATCAGAACTTCCATACCAGTTCATGGGAAGGATGGGGTATATATTATCCACAATTCCTGTAGTTGAGAACTGCCTGAGGAATGTTAACTTCACTACATTTTTTGTGGCATGTATACGTGGTTAATTGACCGGCTTGGAGGAGAGTGGATTAAGGTATACAGAGGTGTATTGCTTTGACGGGGAACATTGGCAGTCATGCATGTGAACTGTCCACTGTAAGACTGCTCCAAATGAGTGACATCCAGGATATTGCATGTGTGCCAAAAGTATCTACTAGTCTGTCTTTTGCCCCACTCAGATCTACTTCTGTTACTCATAATTTTATTCAATCACTGCCTCTTCAAATTGGTGGAACATCATTATATCAGAAAATTTAAAGATACAAATATCTTTAACAGAGTTTTAAAATATATTTCACTTTAGAATCCATTGTGATAGTAACAGTTTAAACTTAGAGCCATAAAATGTGTAACTCACTTTATTGCAATATCTTTTTTTAATATTTATTTATACAAGCACTGGGTACAGTCAGAAGCGCAGGAGGGTGAGAGAATTCACCAGAGCAGGGAGCAGAACAGGCAGAAGGACCGAGGTACACTGCTGAGGGGAGCAGCGGGCGGCAGGAGAGGTCTGTGCGCCATGTGGGGCCCTCGCCTAGTGGCCGGGGATCGAACCGGCGCTGCAGAGGCTGTGGGCAGCCTTGCAACCTAGCGTTCAACCACTGTGCCACCTGGGAGGCCCAAAAGTGATATAATTCTTTAATAAAAGTCTGAAAGTGACAATTTATATTCAGCAACTTTTTAATCCAAGTTTTTTAAAGATGATTTAGGAAATTGGCAGATTAAAAAGAGATAATTAGTTTATTCATTAGATGTTTATTGTGTGCATAGAATAAATTATGGTAACTGGTCAAATATTTATCTCATTTTTTTTCTGTTCTTAAATCAAAAAGGGGGGAAAAGAGTGAGACAGGATCTTTCCTGTGACCTTTGCCCATTTTTTAATTGGCAAACTTGTTTTCATTATTGATTTGTTAGCATTCTTCATACATTCTCAATACTACTCCTTTATTTTATTTTTAAGATTTATTTATTTGTTTATACAAGCACTGGGTACAGTGAGAAGCGCGGGAGGGTGAGAGAATTCACCAGGGCCAGAGCGGGGAGCAGAGCAGGCAGAAGGACCGAAGTACACTGCTGAGGGGAGCAGCGGGCGGCAGGAGAGGTCTGCGCGCCATGTGGGACCCTCCTCCGGTGGCCGGGTTGCAGCTGGGGATCGAACCGGCACTGCAGAGGCTGCGGGCAGCTTTGCAACCCAGCGCTCAACCGCTGCGCCACGCGGGAGGCCCAATATACTACTCCTTTATAAGACATATGATTTACAAATATATTTTCCTTTCTACCAGATTTTTGAAATATTTTTTCTTGATAGTATCACCTATTATACAAAGGGTTTTATATTTTGATGTAGTTCAATTTATCCATTGTTTTTGTTGTATTTGTTTTTGATGTTACAATTTAAGAAAGTTTCATAATCTAAAGTCACAGAGATTCACATCTATGTTTCCCTCTGAGAGGTTTATAGTTTTAGCTCTTACCTGTAGGGCTTTAATCTATTTTGAATACTTTTTTTTTTTGTATACAAAAGATTCTCATTTTATTCTTTTGCATTTCGATTGCCAGTTGTCTGAGAATGATTATTGAAAATGTTATTTCTCCTACAATGAATCATCTTGACAACCTTATGAACAATCTGTTGACTGTAGATTAGCCTTAAACTTTCAATTCTGTTCCATTTATACATATGTCTGTTCCTATGCCAGTACCACAGTCTCTTGATTACTGCATGCTTATAATAAGTTCTGAAATCTGGGGGAGTGAGTCCTTCAAATTTACTTTTCTTCAAATTAGTTTTGCTACTCTGGGTCCCCTGCATTTCAATACAAATGTTAAAATCAATTTATCAATTGTTGCAAAATGGCATCTAAGATTTTGATAGAGATTATCATAAGTCTATACATCAGTTTGGGGAGTATTGCCATTTTACATATTCCAATCCATGCATAAGAGGTGTCTTTCTGTTCCTTTATGCTTTCTGTAAAACTTTTCAATTATATTTTATAGTTTCCAGGGTATGATAACTGTACTTCTTCTAATAAATTTATTACTAAGTATTTTATTATTAAAAGGTAGCTATTTTTAAATTTGGTTTTTGACCATTATATTCTATTAAAATTCCATTTATCTTTGTATATTTATTTCACAGCCTTCAACCTTGGTAAACAGTTTATTAGCTAGTGAATCTTTGGGGGAATTTATGAACATTAAAATTTCCCAAGATTGTGCCTTCTATAAGTACAGATAACTATTTTTCCTTCCTTTCCAATATGAAGTTTTTTTATATTTCTTGCCTAACTGTCCTGTTTAAAACCTGCAACACAAAAGGAAATAAGTGACTGGAATGTATATCCTTGCTTTGTTCCTTTTCTTAGTTTGAAAGTTTCAGTCTTCCACATTAAGTGTGATTTATACTGTGGGTTTTTGATCCATGCCTTTATCAGATTAAGGAAATTTCCTTCTACTCTTGTTGAGTGTTTTTGTGTGTATTTTTGCATTACGTCTGCCCTCCTTTGTGCTATTATTCTCACAGATTGCAACTTTGTATGTATATCAATCCAAGTGTATCATTACTTTTTAATAAAATTGTTAATTCATATTTTTAAATAGCTAAAAATAAGTATATTTACCCATTTTTTACCTTCCGGGTGCTCTATTTCTTCATGTGAGTTAAAGTTACTGTTTATTGACTCTTCTATATCAGCTTAAATGATTCTCTTCATTAATAGTGTAGTACTGCCAGTAACAAAATACTCTGTTTTTAATTATCTAGAAATATTTTAATTTGTCCTTCATTTTTGATGGATAATTTTGATAGATAATATATTCTTGTTTGACAGACTTTCTCTTTAAGCAAGTTGAACTTGACCTCCCAATGCCTTCTTGTCTCCTTTATTTCTTATAAATAATCAGCTGTTATCTTATTGATGATAAAGTATGTAAGTTCAGTGTTCTCTTTCGTTGCTTTCAAGATTCAACATTTGTCTTTGTTTTTGAAAGTTTGAATATGATATGTGTACATGTAGGGCTTTTTGTTTTGTTTTTAAAGATTTATTTATGCATATAAGAACTGAGGTGCAGGCCAGAGGTGCAGAGGGTGAGAGAATTTGCCAGAGACAGTAGAGTGGGAAGCAGAATAGGCAGATCTACTGAAATACACTGCTAAGGGGAGCAGTGGGTGAGAGAAGAGAGGTCTGCTACGCCATTTAGATTAGCTCCCTGGCTGGGCATTGAACTCATGCCACAGTGACTGGCAATAGTTTGATAGCACTGAGATTTTAACCTCATGCACCACTAGGGAGGCCCATGTAGAACTCTTATTTTATTGTATTTTTTAATTGAGATAATAAACCATTACAACATTGTGTATGATTGTTGTAAACCATTACAACATTGTGTATGACTCAGTAGCATAGTAACACAACCACTCAGTTGCATTGTTACCACACCATAGACACAACCTGGGATCACTAAATCCTTCACTGTAGTCCATTAGGCCCCCTCTACACATTGCTCTCCTCTCTCCCCCTCCTCTTCTATTAGCCTCAAGCCTATAGTCAGATTTCAGGTTTTGTTATTGATTTGCATCTATCTCTCCCTTTGTGTTGTTTTTCTATATTATACATATACATAGAACTATCTGGTAATTGTCTTTCTCCCTCTGTGTTTAGTATTATCTGTTCCAATTACATCAGTGTTGTCAAAATTAGTGAGAGTTCATCTATTTTTACAGGTGAGTAGTGTTCCTTTATTTATATATATGACATCTTCCTAATTCATTCATCTGCTCTTGGGCACTTAGGTTGTTTCCATTACTTGGCTTCTGTAAAATGCTGCAGTGAATGTAGGAGTACATATATCCCTTTGAACTAGTGTTTTTGCATTCTAGCTATCTGCAGTGAAATTGCTGGGTAATATGGTAGATCTTTTGTTAATTTTTTTTTTTTTTTAAGATTTATTTATTTATTTATGCAAGCACTGGGTATAGTCAGAAGCGTGGGAGGGTGAGAGAATTCACCAGAGCTAGAGCGGGGAACAGAACAGGCAGACTGACGAAATACACTGCTGAGGGGAGCAGCGGGTGTGGCAGGAGAGGTGTGCGTGCCATGTGGGACCCTTGCTGGCAGCCAGGGAGCGAACCAGTGCTGCGGAGGCTGCGGACAGCTTCTTCGCAGCCCAGCGCTCAACCGCTGAGCCACCGGGGGGGGGGGGGGGGGGGGGGGCTCTCTTTTGTTAATATTTTGAGAATCCTCCATACTGTTTTCCATAGGGGTTTAACCAGACTGCATTCCCAACAGTGTAAGAAGATTACTTTTTCCTCCACATCCTTGCCAAGCCTTGTTGTTTCTGATATTTGTGATACGTGTCTTTCTCACCGGGATAAAGTAATACCTCATTGTGGTATTCCCTTGCATTTCCCTAATGGTAAGTGATGAGAATTTTTTAATGTGTCTGTTGGCCATTTGTATATCTTCTTTGAAGAAGTGTCTTTTTAATTCTTCTGCTCATTTTTTGATTATTCATTTGTTTTGTTTTTGTAGAGTTTATTGAGCTCTTGACTTTATAGATCAGTGTTTTTCATTAAAATTGGGAGTTGTCAACCATTAGGTCTTCAAATGTATTTTCTGTACCTTTTAAATTTTTCTCTCCTGGGGTTCTTTTTATATGTACCTTGTAATGCCTAATGTTATTTCACTTGTCTTTAAGGATTTGTTTCTTTATTCATCATTTAGTTCCATTTTAAAGACACGGTAATCAAAATTGACCTATCTTTAAGTCTGTAACTCAAATCTGCTGCTGGCTTCCTGTAGTATATTTTTCAATTCAATTATAATTGTAATATTTGAGAAATTTGTTTTTTTTAAAAATCAATCCCTTTATTGCCATTTTTTATGTAATGAGAGATTGTTTCATATTCTGAGTTGGCTAAGTTTACATGGTTTTCTTTACTTCTTTGCATATATTTAAAATGATTTAAGATAATTGTCTACTATCATAAAAGTTTGAGTTTCTTTATGATTATTTATCTTGATTGCCTTTTGTTTCTGGTATATAGGCCTTGTTTCCTTGTTTATTTAATATCTTATAACATTTTGTTGACAATGACATTTTCAATGTGGCAATTGTGGAAATCAGGTTTTTCACTTTATCTTGAACATGTTGTGGTTTATACCTGTTCCTTTTGTTAATTAATTTGCTGAAATTATTCTGTAATGTGTGTATCCACTGTAATGAGTGACCAATGAAGCCCGTTTGATTAACTTAGTGACTGGCTAATTGGATAGATTTCTTTAATGGCATAAACCAATACATCCCCTACCCTTTGTCAAAGTGTATGTTGGGACAAGCCTTTAGTACACAGGCAGGAAGTTTACACCTCTGCATTAACCTTCATTATCCGCTTACAGCAGGTCATCCTATAACCTTCTAAAGTCTTTCCTACGAATACACAGAGCAATATGAATGAAAGCGATATTTAAGATTTCCTGGATTTAAAGTCTTTCAGATAGATATCTTATTCTCCAGGTTTTAAGTTTTTAGTCAGCTTCTTATCAGTTATGTGTGATTTGTGATGACTGCTGTTGATTGTCTTTGGTAATTAATCCTGAGGAAACAACTGATTTTACTAGTTGTGCTCTAAGTCAGATCAAATAATTGCAAAATCTGTGAGTTGGGTTATTGAGGGCATTTTCAGAGAGGTGAAAAAAATGGCACATAGAATTATGATTTTCATTTCCAAACTCACTTTTGTCTTTGTTGCTGCTAAGGTGCTTATTTTCATCATAATTCTGAGGTGTTGATTTTCAAGAATACTGTGGAGCTAGAAAGAAGGGCCATGAAAATATGGTAAGTTAAAGTGCCACAAAGATCAATATTTTAAACAAGTTTGAACTATTTTTCTTGAATATTTGCTCCCTGTATTGTTGCATGTGTACAGTTAATTTTGAGACTTTTGAAAGTTGATTTTGACAATTTTTGTCAGTGTCCTCTTTGTTTATGTTGAGGAAAGGATTGCGGGGAGATGCTGGGGTTCTTTTTTCTGTATTTCCCACTTACATCACTTGTCATAGTGGTTCTTAATCTTTGTTGAATGACCAACATTTGGGGGAATCTAATAGATACTCCTCATATGTCAAGCATTATATCCCTCATACTTATAAATCAGTACTGATTGCTGCTGCTGATACTACTAATACTAATCATACTTACAAACATTTATTATGCACTTATTATATACTAGTCATCTAGTCATTGTCTATATATATTAATTCCTTTACTTTCTCATCAAACTTCATTTTAAGTTGATTTAATTAAGTACAGAAAAGTTAAACAATATAAATCTATAAATTTAATTAAAAATTGGAATAAATTCATATTTAAATCATAAAATAAAGTATTAAATAATTTATATTAATGACTAATAAAATAATAAAAAAATACATAGTTTTAAAATCTTCCAGTTTGGAAGCTATTTTATCTCTATAAATTGATCTTACTGATTTAATAAAATTCCAGATATACATAGATTATAAAAGGTGTTAGATACCCCTTGAAGCCTGTTAAGGGGTCAAGGTCTTTATAGCAATGAGTTAAAAATACAATTTAACAAAGATTTCCATCATCATCACTTGATAAGAAATAGTGACAGAATTAATTTTCAGGGTGCATGATTTAATGGATAATTTGTATGTTAATGTGTGACAGTAAAATAGTCTTTGATGAAGACCTAATATGTGTCAGACACTGAACTATGTTCTAGACATCAACAGCAAAAATAACTGAAATGCTGCTGAGAAACATATTGCATATTATTGACTATTAAAAGTCATTCCAATATTATATGGTGATAGATAGTACTGGCAACTACATGTTTTGCAGTTTGACTCTGCTGAACCCAAAATCTTCATCATCTCTTGAATTATGATTCATCAGTAATATCCCAAGTCTACCCTCATCTCTATTTATAGAAATGATAATAATGTCTGCAATGACAGGAGTAACTGTAGAGACTTTTGATAAGTAAAATGTTGAGAAAAATTTTTAAATCATCCTTAATTTCTTTAAATAAAGAGGTAATGTCCATACTGGTAACAAAGCTTAACTCATCTTATTATATCTTTAGGTTGGAGTCCAGCAAAACCTGGACACATTCCATCAGCCTACTCTCCACTTCCTATCCCATCCCTCACCCTTTCAGCTGCCTCAAACATAATTCAAGAATATAGTCACAAAATCATACCATGGTTTTATGCAATAACTTAAAGTAGTTAATAATTTCTCTGTATTATGACAACTTGTAACAACATACAAAAAAAGTAAGTGAAAATAAATTCTTACCTTTTAAAATTTAACAAGTTTTTTTATCCAAATATTTCTTTTCTGTTTATTTTTTCCTTTTACTTTTATGAGTTTCAATTCACTTTTTAAACATAAATTAATTGGGAAATATTCTTGTCTATTAAGTTTCTTGACTCTGTGATTTTTGATTTATCATGTTTTATTATACTACTCACAAAATCTTGCCCTTAATTATATTGCATTGTACCATCCTTGAAAAATCTTAACTTCAGAACTTGTGGCATTTACTTAGAGAAAATACAGAGCCTGTTATAGTTCAGAAAGACTACAATAGCCAATCACCTGTTCAGGTTCCAGAGTACATTGAGATCACATTTTCTATATTATATTTAAGAGCAGTATATTATGTTTGGTATTTATTTTTCAAATGCTAGGGCATATTTCTTTGTCTTTCCTGAAAAATGTAATTATTTGGGCATTTTTTTTTAATTTCACAGGCCATAATTTAGGTTCTGATATTTTGAAAATAATGTTTATTCAAGGAATTCCTATTAGCTATTCCAGAGGATGAATTAGGTAAATATGAACCTCTTGCTTATTGTGCAATTTCATTTAAATGCCATTAGAAATATATTGATAAATACATTTATAATTCTCTTTCTTGGAAATAAATATATTTTCAATTGCTTCAGAGCCTGGTAACAATTTTTCATAGATGATATGAGATATACTTTGTGAGCAGCCCTCTGTTTTGATGAATATTAAAGCCAATATTTATATTAGTTAACAACTATTTTTAGATTGTAGTTGTAATGACTTGGGATGGGTATTACCAAGATAACAACTGATTGAACTGAAAGAATTAATATTAGGTTTTGTTATAAAGTGTGCAGTATTGAGCTCAGACGTACTTTTATTTCATGTTGTCTTCTCAATACAAGCCTAATTATGGCATTGCAGAATAAATTTGATTGCTCACTGTTTATCACTATCTGTGGGTAGCAGAGAGGTTTTATTAGGAAAATGTCACCATTTTCCTAGACTGTTACTGATTTAATAATCAAGTTAAACTGCTACATCAAAATAATCATGCAACACATAAAAAGCAGTAGCACTGTAATAACTTTGATGTCTCAAAGAATTAGTCTGCCTTCCATATCTCATACAGCACTATTATATTTCAATAATATTCTAGTTACGTATTAGTAGAGTGTATTTTGCTATAAGTAAATGTGGTCATAAAAACTTAAGCTAGTGATTGAGACATCCGAGTTTTTTCTATGGTTAGTCGTCTAATAGGGATTAATTGACTGACAATGTTGACTTCCTATAGGGTTAATGATGACCAATGACTATCACATTAATAAATCATCATTTAAATACCAAGGATGGCTTTTAAGTTTTCATAGATATGATGTGGTAATATGACTAGTGTCTGTGACTTAATCCTTTATAATTTGAGAACTGACAAACTCAACACTTGCTGATGTAGCCCTCCGTGGTTCAAGTGTTATTGGATTGGCAAATTTTTTGCCACTGATGCTCTCCCCATTTGCACATAATTAATTAGTAATAACTGTGGAAATTGTATTATGACCTAGTTATATATCTCTGTGGAACGTCTGTGTATTTAGAGAAAATGATTGTACTCGAAAGAATGCATGAGACTAATTCAGATGCCATGCAAATAGTTATTTCCAGTTGATAAATGTTCTTATGGGTGAGATGTTTCTCACTGGAACTTTTTAAAACTACTGTCCCAAGGCATATTTTAAATATTGTAAAACCTATTGATATTTTCAACTTATAACTCAAAATGCACTGGAAGAGGAGGGACTGAAATAAAGCAAGCAAGCAAAGTTATTTCCTTTTGTATCTTCTGATGTCCTGTTGCAGGCGCAGAAAGGCCCATACAATATATGAATGATATTCATTCTAGGGAATACCTATGTATTCATCAGGAATATTCTGTTTCTTTTCTTTCTGCTCATCTAAAATTATTTCAGAAATTACTCCTATGATGACTGTGTAATTCCAACTATATTGTTTGATGTTCTACAAGATATCCTGATTTCCTTGGTCACCTTATGACAGGAATGCTTAGCGGGACTTATTTAACTTTGGTAGCTTTTTTTTTTTTTTTTTTGAAAGTAGAATTTTACTAATTGTCAACATAAAAAGCTTCTGATGGAAACAAAATAGAAACTATCCTTAATGAAGCATTGCTTAGTGTTTAGTTCTGACCAAAAAGATGATCAACATGACACAGTTATTTTTTAATGGCACACTTAAATGTGCATTTATTTCAGAGATATTTATTGAACATTTGCAAATGCAGCAACTCCTGTGTTTCTTATTGGGACTATGGAGTGAAGAGGTTCCTGCTCTCACAGAACTCCCAATGAAGTGGGGCATTGGACATTAAGCAAAGCATAAACTTCCAAAATAAGTCATTACAATTTTGTAATGTGTTAGGAAGCTGACATAGAAGGTGACATAAAAATTTTAAAAAAGGAAAGTCACCAGCTCTATAGGGAGGTCTCAGGAAAAGTCTTCCCTAAAGTAATCACATTTAAGGTGGAATTTGATGGATAATATTCTTTCAGGCAAGAAAAGTAAGGAGATGTTTTTTCCAGGGAGATGAAACAGCAAACAGAGAGCTTGTCTGGACCTTCTCCTTCCACTTATGAAGTAGAAGCATAGCATATTAGAAATGTAAATACCGCTTAATGACTTGGTTTACCTTACATAAGGAGATTTTAGAAAAACTGCACATTGTTATAGTATATTACTTATTCATCTTTGAAATAACAAAACTTTAAGAATGTCTTGAAAGAAATGCATTTTCAGTGCAAACCCACATTTTTATGACAGTAAATGTGTATTATTCAGTGCTCAAAATTTATAACTGTTGCAGCATCTGAGATATGACTAATGTACTTTTACTATCAAAAGCATTCACTATTTCACAGAATACCATTTAAGATAGAGTAGAATTAACACTTACAGCAACTTAGAAAAATGAAGAATCTAGTTGAAGTTTTATTGTGGCCACCCTGAACTGCAGATTCCTTTTGTCTAATTATCAATGATATTTTCTTAGGGGGACATTGTGAGAGTAAAATTTGTTAATCTGTTAAGAATGTTGAAAATCAATGTAAGCTACATAAATGTTTTATCATTATTATTTTTTTCCTGAGCATTCCATTCATATTTTATTTTTTCATCAAGTTCGTTCCCCTTAATGAAATGTTTTCAAAATGTTCTTTTCTTTTCCTCCCCAAAGGCCCAATTCAAATCCCATTACTTCTTTGAGGCATTATTTCACTATGGAAACATTATTTATTTCTCCCACCTCTAATCTCCCTTAGCACTTATGAGTTATTCGTTGACTGGCATTTATTGACTTGTATAGTTATTTTAATGTGTGTTTCAAAAGTATAGCATTTTGATGTTGAAAAGGAAATTAAAGTTAATTTGGTCCACTAAATTTCAGAGGTTGGGCTCTCTTCTGAATCATTTCAGCTAACTTGTCAAATAAATTTTGCTTGAACAGCTCCACTGACAGATAGCTTGGTATCTTTTGATTAAGTATATTTTACTTTTTTGACAGGTCTAAGAAAAGGTTATTCTCTAAATTTAAAATAAGTATGTCAACATGCTTTCATACCTTCAGCAACTGTTTTCTGATCCTCTCTACTAATTTCTTTCTTTTTCCTGGCAAAGCAAGTTTTTAGTAGATGAGTTATACTGATCACTCATTTTTGAAAATATTTTAGAATGTGTATTTTTTCAAGGGTAAGAAAAATCCATATATGTGTGGAGTACTCAAGAACAAATAATAAGTATACATATATGTGCATATGTGTGAATGTTAAAATGAGCATTCAGATAGGAATAATCAACCATAGTAAAGTGACTGCCATTTTTTATGAATATAATTCTGGCGTTGCAACCTAAAACTACATTATATTTTCATAGTCATATTAAGTTAAACATTCTTTTTAGAAAATTGCCATGTCTTATTATTTGTGATTCTGTTAAATCATATGTACCCATACTAAATTGTTACAATATTTAAAAAAAATACAATATTCAGGAAGCTTAAATACATACTATTTGCTCAGGTGGCCTGCTTTTTTCTCCTACACTGATGGAGGAAGTTGGTTCTGGTGTGGGGAGGGGGTGACTGTTAGACGCAAAAAGAAAAGCAAATGTGAAGGAATTTGCCTGAATTTAGGGGAAAATAAAAACAATAAAAAAATACAAAGTAGAGCAAATAAGCTAGTGGGGCTGGAGACGAGTGAACAAGTATGAAATTAAAAGTAATGAACTCGTAAGTACTAAGACCTAGGTTAAGTAATATCTTGTCATTGATAGGAATTTGCTTTTTACTCTCTCAAGGATAGATTTTCCTTAGGATTTTGAGAAAAATAGGGACATGGTCTACCTTATGTCTATCTAGATAACTTGACTTACATGTTAAGAACAAATTGTAAGGAATGAATCAAGGGCATAATAAGGCAAAGAGTTAGTAGATTTTAGTAGTAATTCTGGAGAGAGATAATGGTGGAATGGAGCAGATTATATTAATGCAATTGATAAAATGTGATTTAATTATTAATAAATCATTAGGTTAAAGGCAACTGGATTTGCAATAGATGTAAAGTATGAGAGAAGGAAGCTATTTCAAAAAATTTGGAGCAACTATAAGGTTGTTATTGCCATTGAGATTGACAGTATCTCAGTCTGTTTGGGCTGCTGTTACAAAGTGCAATGGAAGTGTGAACAATAGGAATTTATTTCTCTCAGTCTGGAGACTAATAGTCTGAAATCATGATGCCAGTATGGTCTGTTACTGGTGAGAGCTCTGTTCTGGGTTTCAGACTGCTGACCTCTCATGGTATTTGCATGTGGTACTCTGATCTCTCCTTATAAAGACTATCATATTTCTGAGAACTCCAGACTCATGTCCTAATTATATTTCAAGGCCCCATCTCCTAATACCATCTCTTTGGGATTAGGTTTTTAGTTTATAAACTCAGGGGGTGGTGGGAGGGGAAACAAACATAATAATAACAAGGTTAGAAAAAGAGCAAATTTTTAGGATGGGGATATTGAACTCAATTTTGGATTGAACATCTAGTGATGTGTAGAAAAGTTAATATTTCAAGAATAATTTTTTTCATATGATGCTTGCAGTTTAAATAAATGAAGTTGGGCCTCCCCTGGGGCGCAGCGGTTGAGCGCTGGGCTGCAAAGCTGCTGGCAGCCTCTGCAGCACCAGTTCGATCCCTGGCCACCGGCAAGGGTCCTACATGGTGCGCAGACCTCTCCTGTTGTGCCCGCTGCTCCCCTCAGCAGTGTATTTCATTGGTCTGCCTGTTCTGTTCCCCGCTCTGGCTCTGGTGAATTCACTCACCCTCCCGCGCTTCTGACTGTACCCAGTCCTTGTATAAATAAATAAATCTTTAAAAAAAAATTTAAATAAATAAATGAGGTTAAAGGTAATCAATTGTTTTATGAAAATGGAGCACATTGATGACCATCCGAATTGGAATTTCAGTTGAGCCCTTAGGAGCAAAAACCTGATTGGAATAGGTTGAATAGAAAATAGAAAGGAATAATTTAGGATAAACATGGATAGCTGTTTAAAGAAGCTTGGCTTTGTAGCTTGTTGGTATAATTGTAGTGAGAGAATAGTGACTTATGAGTCATTGTTGATTTTTTGTTTTGCTTTTGGTTAGACTGGAGTAAAACCAGCAATGTTGTTTTAAAGATTTATTTATTTATTTATTTATTTATTTATTTAATACAAGAACTGGGTACAGTCAGAAGCACGGGAGGGTGAGAGAATTCACCAGAGCCAGAGTGGGGAGCAGAGCAGGCAGAAGGACCGAAGTACACTGCTGAGGGGAGCAGCGGGCGGCAGGAGAGGTCTGCGCACCTTGTGGGACCCTCCTCCAGTGGCCGGAGAGCAGCCGGGGATTGAACTGGCGCTGCAGAGGCTGCGGGCAGCTTCGCAACCCAGTTCTCAACCGCTGTGCCACCGGGGAGGCCCAGCAATGTTGTTTTTCAATTAAAATTATTTTATTGTATAAGTCACTCTTATGAGATCTTGAGTAATTTACAAAAGTTTTTAATTCTTACATGAGAAATAAAAAGAAATAATAACATCCATTAGTGCCAGTGTTACTTGTTTTCTGTCTATCAGACAAAAGACACTTTTGTAGGATATAAATGCAACTTGATCTACCAGTAATAACACAGATAATAAAACTAATTTAAAAATACAAAGAAAAAAAAAAAAAACCTTTGCTGCATAAACCACATTTAAATTTGGCACTGTAAGTAAGAAATAAGATTAAGGTATACAACATTACAATTGTTAGATGTCAAGAGAGTAAGTTATTATGAATCAGAAGTAATAATGCAAGATCCAAAGTCCACTAGAATAGAAACAGGAATAGCTTAGGATAATCACACTATTTAAAGTAACACATTACATATTTTCTAAAATGTAGGGACTTGGAGATCAGATAGTTTTGCGAGATGCTGCTCAACAAGTGGAGGTAACGAAGTTTGTGGTAGAAAGGAAGAATTGTGAAAGGGACCAATTAAAAGCAGGAAGTTAGCGTGCAGGAAAAGTCAAAAGGTTTCTATTATAAAATTATAAATGGTTAATTTTTGCAAAAGAAATTCTAAAAATAATGTATATAGCATGAGCTTTTATATAGAGATAAAAGAGTATAATCAAGAAAAAAAGCTTAAAAAAAAGATTTTATTTATTTATACAAGCACTAGGTATAGTCATAAGTGTGGGAGGGTGAGAGAATTCACCAGAGCCAGAGCAGGGAACAGAACAGGCAGACGGACAAAATACACTGCTGAGGGGAGCAGCGGGCGGCAGGAGAGGTCTGCGCGCCATGTGGGACCCTTGTCTGGTGGCCAGGGATCGAACTGGTGCTGCAGAGTTGCGGGCAGCTTCGCAACCCAGTGCTCAACCACTGCACCACCAGGGAGGCCCAAAAGCTTTTTTTTTTTTTAATGATGCATAAGGGAATATATTTCTGATACCACGAAAGTGGTTAAGATAGTACATTTATATAAAGTTAACTTTTCTGAAAGAAAGCTAAGTAGAGAAATGTGGTACATTAAAGCATAAAGATGGTAATAGTTAAACAACTAGTCCATAAAAGGGAGTGTAAGGTATTTAAGGAACATTCATAATGGACAAATACTAAACAGTTCCCTTCAAAATAAAATGTTGTTGACCTAAACGTTAGTTAACACAATGTCAAATAGATCACCTACATATGTTATTATTGTGACATTATTATCACTATTCTTAATATTTTTAGCTGAGCAGAATCTAATACAATAAAAATTGACACTACCCTATATGTTAGAATAATTAATTTAGCAACTATTTATTGTTGACTGGCATTGTTTGAAACTGTGCTAAATTCTGGGATGAACAGGACAAACTCATACTCTTCAGGGCATTCTGACTGGGGATGTAAGCAATTGAGTTGAGGTGAAAAAGCAGATGCCCAAAGAGTTAAGTGTAGATAGAATACCTTTATCAATAGAAGTAAGTCTTTCAAGGAGTAATTTCAGAGGTTTGACCTGGTATTTATAAAACTGAAGAAACTTTCATTAAGAGGGAGAATTATCTGTTATGTCCTGTTTCTTATAATTATATCTGAGAAATCATATTTTACTTTTAATTTTAATTATTTATATTAAAGATTGATTTATGCACACAAGAACTGGGGTACAGGCAGAAGTGCGGGGGGTGAGAGAATTCACCTGAGACAGAGTGGGGAACAGAACAGGTGGATCTACTGAAATACACTGCTAAGGGGAGCAGCAGGTGAGGCAGGAGAGGTCTGCTGCACCATGTGGGTAGCAACCTGGCCAGCGGTGGATAGAACTCATGCCATGCTGCAGTGGCTGCAGATACCTTTGTAGTGCTGGAACTTAACCCCTGTACCACCAGGGAGGCCCCAGAAATCATACTTTAAATAGTGTCCAGGGCCTCCCCTGGTGGCGCAGGTGGTTGAGTGCCGCGCTGTGAAGCTGCCTGCAGCCTCTGCAGTGCTGGTTCAATCCCGGCCGGCCAGTGAGGATCCCACATAGTGCAGCACCTCTCCTCTCGCGCCTGCTGCTCCCCTCAGCAGTGTATTTTGTCAGTCTGCCTGTTCTGTTCCCCACTTTGTCTCTGGTGAATCCTCTCTCTCTTCCACACATCTGGCCTATACCTTGGTTCTTGTATAAATAAATAAATAAATCTTTAAAAAAATATATACTATCCAGAGGGTAATGAAATGTGATAGAAAAAAAGAAGGTGTGGTGGAAGAACCTAATGGAAACCAAGAAAACATTGTAGGTAGAGAAAAATGAGATATAGACAATCCCAGAGGAGTAATAAGAATGCTGCATCCCTTTGATTAATGTTTTATAGGCCGAGCATAAGAATGCTATACTAAAATATCGATTTTAATCAATGCTATATTAAGAAAATAGAAAGATTAATTGATAAGACTGAAATACTTATTTAGATAAACACAAGGATGTTTTATTTCATCACATTTGAGAAAAAATCAAGGAATTTTAAAAGATTAAAACTGAAAAAATGAAAAATATAATTTGGTATTCGAAATATCACAATATTTTCTCCCAACACTTTATTCCATAAATTCCAACATGATTAGGATGACTATATGTCATTGCTGTTAAAATGATTTCTCTCTTTAGTCTCTACTCCCACCACTCTATAAAAGAAACATGTATTATCATAAACTGAAGAAATTACAGAGGAAAGATGAACCACCTTATTTAAGTGGAAGAATTGTGGCAGTTTATACTAGCATGCTAGAAATGGAAAACAATATATGTCCAGTTTTAGAGAAAACTCTTCATATTGACTGGTAAGTTACTCTTAGTAAACACACATTTATTCTAAGGAACATGTTTTTGTTTCAGTTCACCTCTTTCATCCCACTTCGTAAGAGAACAGTGAATATTATACTTGGAAACCTCAAAGTTATCTGGAGGATAATTTCACAATTGCAAAGATCTATAGCTCGTCTGTAATGTATTTAAAACTAAACTTTAAGGAAAAAAAAAAAAAACACCGAAAACTAAATATTATGTGCTAAATGTTATATATGTCAAAGTATGTATGCACTTAAGACATTGTTGAAGTCCTTCCTGCTAACCTTTAACTTCCTGGTGTTTGGATAACTTATTCATTAAACTGTTAACTCTCTTTTAAGCAGAATTTGGTTGTAGATTTTAAACTGGCTCCAACTTTAGATTGTCGCCCTCTCCCAACTAAAGACTCACCATTTCTTTTCTACACACTTCACTGCACATCTCTTGCTTCCGCTAATGGGAAGTGTGTATAATTCCCCCAAATAAATAGACATCACGCTGAAAGTTCAGTTCGCTTTAGAACTATAAAAATATTAAGTTATGTACATAGAACTCTGCATATATAAAGGCTCATATTTATTTTTGACTTCATTTTAATAGTCTTGAGCTTTAAAATACTGAAGTAAAGGAAAATAGTCTCAACGTCCATCTATAATTATATTTCCTTTTATGTTCAAATCTTCTACATTGGCTTACAGTGTACTTCCCATAACTTGTAAGAGAACAATAAGGAAGACCTATGAAAGCAAAGACCAGTTGCCTGACTCCTTTATGTGTCATTCTGTTCTCTGCAGTGAATATTTATTATTACTTATTTGTAACATCTAGTGTCAAGATTTGTCCTTGAGTGCTCTTTGTAATGTCTAGCATATTTTGCCAATTTTTAAATGGTATTTGTAATTATTGTTAAGGTTCCTGGGTATATGTGAAACTAGTTCTCAGCTTGATGATATGGCAATTATTTTAGCTGCACATTTAATTTCTTGCACTCATGTACATAGAATATGTTAAAGGTCATGACCATTCATAAAGCCAGGGGTGTGTGTGTGTGTGTGTGTGTGTGTGTGTGTGTTGGGGAGTTGTGGGTGTGGGTGTGTGTAGAGAACAAAAGTGAGAGTTTAATCTGTTGTGTTAATCTTAGGGTTTTGGAAAAGTTCCCGTTTGAGTAATTGAATTTTTATTAACTCACTTCCTCTTGCAGATATTCTCCATCAATGCTTGGTATACTGCTTGGTATTACTTCTAGCTGTTAAACTACAATTCTCCCTGTGTGACTATATTTAATCAATGACTAAATCATTAATGAATAAATGCAATAATTTTATTTTAATAATTATGCTTTGGAATCCTCTCTTATTTTAAAATAGATATTGGAAAATAAAGCAAAGATGATAGCAACATAGGGAGAAGAAAACAAGATGCTAGGAAGTTTCTTTTTGTTTAAAAATTGTCCACTTTATCCCAGTGTTGTCCCCTAATTCTGCAAATTTTTTGTTTCATAATAGAAAAGTGAATGGATTCACTGCTTTATAGGTGATCCACTTAGAAAATCTATGGGAAACAATAGAATGGGCTTAAAAAACAAAAATAAAGTAGGGGATAGATATGGCTGTTTGTTTTTGTCCTCTGAGTAATGGCTGGTGACAACACAGATGTTAAACACGAAATATTACAGGGATTAATTCATAATGCTCTACTTTGCATCCAAGGTCATATGCAGTGCAAACAATAAGTTACAGCCAGGCAGTCAGTAGTAGCAATTAAGGACCACCTAGGGTGGGGGTGAAGCTGAAGGTGGCTGCAACCCTAGGAGGTCTGCAGTCACTTCAGTGTACCTCCTTGGAATGCCTTCTTGTTCATATAAATTAAACAAAGTGAATTTTCTCCCCTTTAGGGAACAAACAATCCATGGCTCAGATCCTGCAGCCTAAGCATTTCCTCCTTTAGAATTGCAACTGAATCTCCACTAAACAGCAATTAGCATTTTAATAGTATTAATAGCATTCGTGATTTTAACAATCTGAAGCTTTCTGGTTTTTATTGATGTCTTTTGTAGCAATTTTATCTAATAGTGTGCCCAGGGTAGCAAAACATAACCAATTAGAACATTTGCCAAACAGCAAGGAATCTGCATAGTTTCAATATTACTCAACTAAACATAAAGATGGTTGCATGAAAATAATATTTTGGAGCAACAAGATGAGGAGATATGCTGAAAGGTGAGTTGGACAGTCCCTTTACCTTACAATTCTGCATCAAAACTAAAGTGATCAGTGTTGGATAACTAGTATCAGTTTCGGAAAAGAATCAATCCTGGGAGCCTCTTATATAGTCCCTGTAAGCCAAAACTCCTTACTTTTTACCAAAGTATAAATATAACTTACCTATTGTAAAATATACAGAAAATTAGATGAGTTTAGTTTAATACTAGGTTGTACTATTTGTTTGGAAAGTTTTCTTTAACCCTCTAATATAGTTTTGTTTTTCCTTATATATTTTCTTAACATTGCATTGTTTTAAATTCAGTATACCTATTGGTGTAATTTAATAAAATAGCATTCATTGAGTGCTTATTATGTGCTAGTCATTAATTCGGTACCTTAACTTGATTCATTTTGTTTAATCTTCACTGTAACCCTTACTCTAGGTTCTATTATGTATTATTTTCTATAGGTGGCAAAGTTAAGAGAGGTTATTTGTCTAAGGTCAGAGAGGTAGTAAATAATAGAACAAGTTTTCAATACCCATGTCCCACTGCTTCAAGTCAATATATGACATTTTATGGCCCCCTTTGTGTTACATTTTTTGGGGGATATTGGCTTGGCTTTGCTTTGTAAAATGTATGCTACATAATTATACTCAAATCTTTGAGGGTAAGAATTATTTCTACTCACTGTTCTCTTCTAAGTTAGCAGTGATATTTGGCACATAGAAAGGGGCTGGGAGATTTTTGTGAATGAATGGATATGAGTAGGTGTACTTTTCTCATTGGACTATCTTGTGCTTTTATTTTCTTTCACAGTGTGATTTAGGTCTCATTTATTCCTGGTTCCTAAAAGAGCAAGTAGAAGTTTGAACAGTTGCTGGTATTTACCTTCTTACAAAGGTTTATGCTCTTCTATTAATAGGTGTGTGTGTTATCCACATGATAACATACCTGCTATTAGTTCTAGAAAGGAATTTAAGTGATGATACCCCTTGGCGATTTCTCTTGTGCTAGTTCAATCACATGCTCATGTGTTTACTGGGAAGAAAATAGGAGTCATGGAGCACTGGTTTGGGAGCATTTTAGTGTTGCTTTTACCCAAACCTGACCTAACTCAGCTATGTATATTATTGTAGAAACTATTTAGACTGTATTGGAAATTACAGCAAATGGAAAAATTGTGTGTGTATATATGTATAGATGTGATGAAACAGTCAGATGAATGATAGAGTTGGAGTAATTTATCTAAGAAAAAGTCGAGAAAATAGAGGAAATAGGAGAATGTATGATTCATTATAGAAAGCAAGGCCTTCCCAAATTTAAGCATGAAGATCACTTGGAGATTTTGTTAATTACAATTCTAGGGCCCAGTCACCAAAGATTTCATTCAATCTGGGTTAGGAGTTGAGACTTTACATTTATAAGAAGTTATCAAGTGATATAGCAAGACTACAATTTAAGTAGTGCTGAATATAAAATGAGCTTCTGATTCTCTGCCACCTCGTGCCTCAGTGGATCTCACATCTAATTTACAACCAAGCAGTCAAACTTTTTTTTTTTAAAGATTTATTTATTTATTTATACAAGCACTGGGTACAGTCAGAAGTGCAGGAGGATGAGAGAATTCACCAGAGCCAGAATGGGGAACAGAACAGACAGACCAACGAAACATACTGCTGAGGGGAGCAGCGAGCACAGCAGGAGAGTTCTGCATGCCATGGGGGACCCTCACCAGTGGCCTGGGATCGAACAGGCGCTGCAGAGGCTGTGGGCAGCCCAGTGCTCAACCACTGCGCCACCAGGGGAGGCCCTCAAGCAGTCAAAGTTTTAAATACACCTCCTGAAGGGAAATGCAGAACAGTTGGAGAAAAAAAGGAAAAGAACAAAAGAACAACTCTCAGTTTATCCACTGATTTTAGATTCTAATACTGATATTGACCCTCAGTGAATTTCACATAATTATTCTACCGTGGATTTTCTCCTGAAATAATAATTCTCTAGTTTTCATCTCCTGATGTAGCCTAATTTCCTGCTAAGAAGCAGATTGCTTAGTCTGAAATCCATCTTTGCTACTTTCCAGTTTTTTTAAATTGGATAACTTGCTTACTCCTGTTTTCTCCTCATAATAAATGGGTAATAGCAATATCTATATTATGATATTTTTATTAATACACATTAGGCAAAATGGATTAAACATAGAACAGATACATTGTTACTATCATAGCAACTGCCTATTTAATCTATCCATGATGGTTGTCTTTCCAAATTCTTGACTCTACAAACCAGGACCTCCTTTCTAACATTCAAGTCTTTTTTTGTGTTATTTTGTTGTTGTCCTGTTCTTTTTTTTTTTTTCAGGTATATTTTACATCATTCTTCATTTTTTATGCAATGTGTGCTTTCTCCTCTCAGGTGTAGTCCCCATGAAATTCCCACCACCAATTTACCTGTGTACCATCACCATGGTTCCTTGTGCTCTTCCCACAAGTTTTGATCCTTCTCCCTCCTCCTCCCCTGATAATGTTTTTGATTTATAGTTGCCTGTTGATTTTGATTTTTAATTTATTATAATTGCTTTTTTTTTCCTGATCCCTTATTTGGTTTCTCTATATTCCTCCTATAAGTGAAACCATCCATTATTTTCCTTTTTCTTTGTGACTTATTTCATTGAGCATGATCCCTTCCGCCTCCATCCATGTTACTGCGTATGGCATGAGGTTATCTTTTTTGATTGCTGAGTAATATTCCATTATGTATATACCACATTTTCTTGATCCAGTCATCTATTTTTTATGCAATTTGGTTGTTTCCATAGCTTACCTATTGTAAAAAGTCCTGCAATAAACACAGGAGTACAGGTGTTCTTTTGAATTAATGTTTTTGTGCCCTTTGGGTAGCTTCCTCAGAATTGCTTTATAATATGGAAAGTCCATTTTTAATAGTTTGAGGAACCTCCACACAGCTTTCCATAGTGTTTGAACCAGTTTGCATTCCCACCAGCATGTAAGAAATTTCCTTTTTTTCCACATCCTTGCCAACATTTATTGTTGCTAGTTTTTTTTTAATATATGCCATTCTCACTGGTGTAAGGCAGTATCTCATTGTGGTTTTGATTTATATTTCCCTGATTGTGAGAGATGTTGAACATTTTTTCATATGCCTGTTGGCCATTTGCATTTCCTCTTTGGCGAAGTGTCTTTTTAGCTCTTCTGCACATTTTTTTTGACTGGTTTGTTTACTTGTTTTTGTTGAGTCTTGTCAGTTCTTTATAGATCTTTGTGATAAGTCTCTTATCAGTAGTATTGTGTATGAAAATTTTCCCCCAATCAGTGGGGTGTCTCTTTGTTTTGGTTAATATCTCTTTGGCTGTACAGAGCTCTTTAATTTGATGTAGTCCCGGCTGTACATCCTTTCCTTCACTTTTTTTTTTTTGCTTTAGGTGATGTGTCTTTAAAGATAATACTGAGATGTATGTCATATAGGCAAAACACTACATGCCATCATGTTCAATTATTTGTTCTTTCTCCTTTGTCAAGAAATTCAGATAGAAATTATATTTTAAGTTCTAGCCACGTAAATGTACTATACTTGGGCTGTGGATTCTAAGCTGGTCCCTCAGTAGTCCATATTTCATAGTTCACATATCCAAATTAAACAAAAGCAAATAAGAGTGATATAATTTCATATTGATTCAATTTGTAAGGGGAGAGTGGGGGACATGGTCTCATAATTCCTTTGTCTAATCATATCATTGCATTTATTTCTTAGTGTTGATACCACTGATCTATTGAATCACCCATTTGGCAGGATGATTCATGGGAAAAATGACGTATGTCTAGTACATAGCTTAGAATTTAAGACATTGTGGGTGCTATGTCTCTGTCTACTTAATTAACCTAAACTCCCTTCTTGAAAGTCAACTTCTTTTCTAATATTACTTAACAAAGGACTTGAGCACCCCAAAATTTCAAGTGAAAATTTAGTAGGAAAGAATTGATGAAATTCTTTAGGTTCAAATTTCCCATGTTTTGTATGAAAATGTAAATGACATATCATTTTTAAAAATGTTAAGGTATTTAGAGTGATTATCATGCATGTGAAAATTAAAAATTTTGTTATTCATTCAGATTTTGACACAAACTTTTTTGATCCAGTAAGATCTCCTAATGAGTCCAACACAATCTTTTGTTGTTGTTATGTGAAGTATTAGGCATTCTAAGTTTTATGTACTTTGCATCTAGCTTTGCTAGCTAGGGAACTCATTAGTACTGGCTTCTTGTGAATCAACTTCCCCATGAGATATAAGAACTCCCCAATTCATAAGTTCACATTATTCTAAAGGGTCACTTAACCTTCTAAGTCAATTATTAACAATTCTTTGCTTCTGAAGAATGTTTTTCCAGGTATAGAGTTGTAACTGCTTAAGTCATGGCCAGAAATGGTTATATCATTTCAGATATATCTGAAAAAGTTGCCTTATTTTCAAATGAGAAACAAGTTATCAAGGAAATACCTCAAAGTTATTTTGACAGCTGTAGCATAAATATTCAACATAATATCTGGAAATGATGAAAAAAAAGTCATGAAATTATTCTTTTTTAATAAGTTAGAAGTGCAAGATTGACAGTTCAGATACGTGGAATATTCTTTTCAAAGAACAGATCATATATCCATAGCAGGTAAATTTCCTCTTTATAGTTCTTCTCAGTCCTTTAAAGATTGAAGTGACAAGAAAGATGCTGAACTTGAGTGTGTGTTGTTGCATATTAGTACAAGTACTCATAAAATTACTACTAATAAATGTGGCAAGTATCATAGAGACACAGATCCAGGCAAGGTCCAAACACATTGATTCACATAATTTGAAATATTTTTTTATATTTCCAGAGGATCCTAATTGTGAGTCATTTCAACTTTACAAATATGAGCATTATAAAATATACTTCAACAACTTAAATCTCTTTTAGACAAGATATGATGGAAGGAGGGGGGACTTGATTACACTTATTCACCAATGTGGGGATATTGAGATGAAAAATGAAAAATCTGTGAGATGAAAAATTTGGGTCAAGTTATCAATTATCTTAGCTTCTCTGGATAGCATATTTTAACTAGTATGACACTAAAACTTCAAGGATGTTAGAATTAATTTTAAAAAAGTTTGTATGTATGAGGGAATATAACTAATAAATTTGTATTTACAACTTAATTGAAATACTATTTTTAAATGAAAACCAAAAAGATTTAGGGCAGGTTATTATTTTTACAGTCATTCTTAGAACATTGAAAAATGCTTCAGTAGAACCATTTAAATATTACAAAAACATGCCATACCTGACACCGTTTTAGTCACAATTAGTTGGTATTCTGAGCACTTATTAATTTTGAACATTGCCATTTAATTATTTGTTTGAATTTGCAAAATTTACAGATTAGTGCTGAGTAAAGTGTGCTTAAGAAATACTAAGTGTATCACTTTTTGACCTTTTGGCTAAGATCAAATGAAGAAATATTAAGTTTACATAGACACCCCCATGTCAAATGTTGCCATTTTTATTTAAACCTGCAACTCTTTGTTGCTCCTTTTATAGTTTTAATCTATTTCCAGACAAATGGTACCTTTAAGAAAATGTAGAAAAAGAGTCTTGTTACCTCAAAAATATATCCCAGAGATAGGCAATCCACAAATGGCTGGAGTGGCCTGGTTGGAGAACCTGCCCAAAGTGACAAATCTGTTACATTGCACATGCTCTTCATACTTGTTATGTCTATGAACATTCACACTCAATATTATCTTAATGGTTGTGTGATTTTAATGTCAATCAAGAGATAAGGAAACAATTTTGAGTTCTTTCTTTCTGGAAAAGAAATCATAATTTGTTGTTGCTTTTTGTAGTTTCCCTATGGTAAAATTCCATCTTGGACATTTTATTGGATAGACTGTCAAGGAATCTATGACTCCTTACTATGTTTTCCCTCCTATAACTCTCCACTTACAGCACAAGGTTAAAAACCTGCACAACATTGATATTATTCTATTAAGGCACCAGAAAGGTGAAGGTTTGATGTTTGTTCTAATTGGTTGGTGTTAGTGCTCAGCTAATTGTTAAATATTTTGACAATCTTTCACCCCATCTGAAGATTCTTTAACCCCAAACATCTAGAAATCTTCTCAAATGACTTCTTGCAGGGTTCATCATTGAACTTGTGGCTTGCATCAATTTTTAACTTCTTTTTCTGTTGTTTCTGTAGACAATGCTTATACAATATATGCTTAACTTTGATTCCACCTCACAACTGTTTAACTGGACTGATCTGTTTTCATGAGTGAGACTGGTTCTGTAAAATAATTGAATAACTAAGCTTCTGAATTGTGGAACTTCCTGAGAAGTTCCAAAGGTGGGAATCTAGGGGTAAAAAGTCTGCCACCCTCAAAAATGTCTTTGGCAAATGTTTAATTTCCAGGAAGGCCTCTGAAGACTGAGTGGAATTGCTTTTGATATTTGTATCTAAACTCTCTATAAGGGTCTTTTCCATGGAGAATTAATCCTCTTATCTCTTTTTAATGGAGAAGATAATAATTTGATTTCCCCCTATAAAAATGCAGACTTTTCTTCTTCTAACCTCCTTGACCCTAAATAAGCCTAATTGACATGGCATCTGAAGTCACTTGGGGGAGATACTCAGTACTGTGGGTCTCTTTTACATGTGTAGGAGGTATATATGTTACCAAATTTCTCTAATGCTTTTTCTCTTAAAAAATATCTTTTAAAATCATTCTTGTAGAAGCTCTTTAATTTGATGTAGTCCCAGCTGTTTATCTTTCTCTTCACTATCACTGCTTTGGGTGATGTGTCTTTAAAGATGTCTTTGATGTGCAAATCCCGTAGTGTTTCGCCTATATTTCCTTCTATGTATTTTATGGTTTCAGGTCTTATGTCTAGTTCTTTAATCCATTTTGAGTTGATTTTTGTGTATGGTGTGAGGTAGTGGTCAAGCTTCATTCTTTTGCATGTAGCGACCCAGTTTTCCCAGCACCATTTATTGAACAAACTTTCTTTGCTCCAATGCATAGTCTTTGCTCCTTTGTCAAAGATTAGTTGACCATAAATCTGTGGGTTTATTTCTGGATTTTCTATTCGATTCCATTGGTCTGTATGTCTGTTCTTGTTCCAATACCATGCAGTTTTGATGATTATGGCTTTGTAGTATAGTTTGAAGTCTGGGAGTGTGATGCCTCCATTTCCTTCTTTTTTTTTCAGTAGAGCTTTGGCTATTCGGGGTTTTTGGTGATTCCATATGAATTTCATCAATAATTGTTCTATTTCTTTGAAGAATGCCATTGAGATTTTGATTGGAATAGCATTGAATCTGTATATTGCTTTTGGTAGGATGGCCATTTTAATAATGTTTATTCTTCCAATCCATGAGCAGGGGATGTCTTTCCATTTCTTTGTGTCTTCTTCTATTTCTTTTAACAGTGTTTTATAGTTTTCTTTGTATAGGTCCTTTACCTCTTTTGTTAGATTTATTCCCAAATATTTGATTTTTTTTGTTTCGATAATAAAAGGGGTGGTTTTTTTGATTTCTTCTTCTTCAGATTTATTGTTTGTGTATAGGAAGGCTACTGACTTTTGCGTGCATCACTTGTAATCAGGGAAATGCAAATCAAAACTACCATGAGATACCATCTCACACCAGTGAGAATGGCACATATTAAAAAAACTAGCAACAACAAATGTTGGCGAGGATGTGGAGAAAAAGGAACTCTTGTGCACTGTTGGTGGGAGTGCAAACTGGTCCAACCACTATGGAGAGCTGTGTGGAGATTTCTGGACCTACTAAACATTGGGCTTCCATATGATCCAGCAATTCCACTCCTAGGTATTTACCCAAAGGACACAGAAACATCAATTCCAAAGAGCACCTGCACTCCTATGTTTATAGCAGCACTGTTTACAATAGCTAAGCTTTGGAAACAACCCAAATGCCCAAAAATAGATGACTGGATCAAGAAGATGTGGTACATATATACCATGGAATATTACTCAGCATTCAAAAAAGATAAACACATGCAATTTGCAGCAACATGGATGGCACTGGAAGGGATCATGCTCAGCGAAATAAGCCAAAAAGAAAAAGAAAAATACCGGATGGTCTCACTCATAGCAGGAATCTAGAAAACTTAAATAAGGGACCAGGAAAATGAATATAAGAAAGTGGAAATCAAAATCAACAAAAAACTATGAACCAGAGACACTTTTTGTGGGGTGGGGGGCGGGGGGGGAAGGATTGGGGTCAGAATGGGGCGTTTGCAATTGTATGGGGGAATATAAAAATAAAATTTAATATTTAAAAAAAAAAAAGATAAAAAAAAAAAGAAAATATGTATACTATATCCAAAATGGCAAAAAATAAATAAATAAATAAATAAATAAATGAATGGGGCAGTAAAAAAAAAAAAAAAAAATCATTCTTGTAATATAACCATGGAAATCCCTAGATCGAATACAATGATCACAGCATTGCTCTTGCTAATGAGTAGTAAGTTAAATAAACTAAGTTAAAAATTATCACTGAGGTGCTGGTTAGTGTGCCAGCAGTAACTGGATTCTTCATTAATCTATTATACATACACACACACACACACACACACTAATATCTCACGTGCAAAAAGAAGACAAGAAAACTAAGGAATATGGAAAATAAAAATGCCCTCTATTTTTTCATGTTGATGAAGATCATCGCACTAGTAAAAATGAAGCTGGCTTGTTGGCAGATTCATAGCATAATCATATCACTAATTTAGAATTTTTGTTATCAAAAGCAAACCCATAAGGCCCAAGAATTAAGTAAAAACTTCTGAGTAAGGAGTCCTACAGTTAACATAGGCCATGTTACAGATGAAATTATATATAAAATGATGGTAGATTTTATTCATCCAAAGCCTTTTTAAATTTTAAGAAATACATTATTAAAATATTCAGCTTTCCATAAAATATTAGTGTCCATGTTTGATCATTAAAATATAAAGTAGTAATTAAAAGCTTTGTAAGACTCAAATGTCCAACCTCAGTATATCAAGCTATATGTTATATAAATTCATGAATAAAGTAAACATCTTTCTTTCATGATTATAAAGATAATATGTTTCTTGTAATAATATTTATAGTGTATCACTGAAAAGAAAATGACAATTTTTACTGGTCTCAAGTAAATATTATTCAGCCATTAAAAACATTTATTTCTCTTATCTCATTTTTTCATAGTCAATGTCTTGAAATACAGTAACTATTTTGTACATGTTGCATAAAGGATGCCAGTACTGAAAATCTAATCATTTTGCTCTTTTCTTTTTAAATCTCAAAGTTTGTTTTGTCGATATAGTTGGAATTTTAAAAAAAAAAGTAATACTCATAGAGACAACAAGTAAATTAGTTTTTATAATGATCTTTGAATTATGTAAACATCTTAGGTATTCAGACCTATTACTAAAATATTCACTAAATAAATGCAAATGATAAATTTCCAGTCACAGTACACTCAATGCTAAGCTTTATTTTCAAGCTGAAAGAATTTGTTCTCTATTACTTTGATCAAAGTATTCATTTATAATGCATTCTTATTTATCCTTGTTTCATTTGAGTGTTGAAACAAGGAACCTATTTTAAAAAAAATCCTCAATTGGAATTTTATTTCTCAAGTGAGAGAAAATAATGGTAATATTCACATATAGATAAAAACATTAATAGGCAATTTTGGTACTTACTTTGCCAGTAGGACAAAGCCAATCTTCTTTTTTTTTTTTTTTTTTTTTTTTAATAGTACTATTCTTATTTTTTTTTAAAGATTTATTTATTTGTTTATTTATTTATTTATACAAGCACTGGGTACAGTTAGAAGCGTGGGAGGGTGAGAGAATTCACCAGAGCCAGAGCGGGGAGCAGAGCAGGCAGAAGGACTGAAGTACACTGCTGAGGGGAGCAGCGGGCGGCAGGAGAGGTCTGCGCACCATGTGGGACCCTCCTCCGGTGGCCGGGGAGCAGCCGGGGATCGAACCTGTGCTGCAGAGGCTGCCGGCAGCATCGCAACCCAGCGCTCAACCGCTGCGCCACCGGGGAGGCCCAAAGCCAATCTTCTTAAAATGTGAAATGAGTCATTCTGACCCATGTTCTCTTATGGTGATTAAAGAGTAGAATTTTTAGAAGCAGACAGATCACAGAAAGAAATATCAAAAGCAAAGTTTGATGTCAAATCAATGCCTAGGTTTAGTTGATTTTTTTGATGTATTTGGATTCAGCATTGATCTAATCTAGAAAGTGCTAAGTTCACTATCAATCCCAAATAATATGCTTTATATGTAATGGTAAGATTGAATAAAATAGAACACAATGATTCAACCAATCATGTTTCAAGATAAAATACCATCAAAATAAATATAAATAAAAATGAGTACATTTTTTCTATGTCATTTGTGGACATTCCTTATTACTGAGGAACCGAGCAGTCTCCTTTAAAAAAGGAGAATCATGAAAAAAGGAAAATCTTCATGTCTGTCTTTTCCATTTTAGCCCCTAAATATGTGTTTTGTTGTATTTTTTATTTTTTATGACATTGAGACAGCTCGGCTATTTGGACGCTTTAATAGCAAAGGCTTGTAGAGGAGGAAAATGAATTTTTCCAGATTTTGCAGCAAACTATCCTAATAGTGTGCAAAATATTTCAGCTAGTGCACCTTTCTCTCATTCACATAAAAATATTGTATACTGATTGGATTTTGATCTTAAGTACTGATAATCAACAAAGTTTTCAGTTAATTCTTATCTTGTACAAATATTAAGAGCGTATTTCTTGATGATAGCTACCTAGTTTGGTAGCTGTTTTCTGAAGAAAAAAATCACCTCATAGGTCTTACACATCCTAAATGAATAAAGATTCCTCAGTGGCCATCTGTTTTTGTTATTAGACATATTAGTCACCTGAAATGAATTTATTCTATGGCATCAGAGCAAAATGATGGAAAAAATGCACAAAATTGGAAAATCAGAACTCATAGCTTTAGTAGTAATGTTTGTGAAAAGAAATACCAGTGTACAACTGATTCAGAAATAATTTTATTTCCTTCTCTTCCTATAGAGGGAATTCAGTAATGTAAGGATTGATTTAAATATTTTAAATATATATTTAATTTTTAAGTCTCAATATAAGTCCACTTGATTAGTTATTAATATTCACTGGTGTACTCTAACAGATATAATAAATTATGTTTTGATATATTTTAAGTGTTCCTAAAAAGATGATTATATTAGTGAGTTTTGTATCATGTTCAAATAAAGCTAAAGCATCATAATTGACCTTAATTTCATGTGTTAGAGTGAATATTATTTTGGGATAAAGTCAATAGGAATGTAGTTAAATGATACATAATGAGCAAATTAAGATGAGATAGATGATTAATACATAGATAGATAATCTCTGTACCCCATCCCTCTGCTATTTAATATTAAAATCAATTTTGCTTATGTAGGTTAGAACATTCTAAGTTCCAGAGTTGTGGCATAAAATACCCCAAAATTAAAGGATAATCCATCTCTTCTACTAAGCACTTGTTTTCATTTCATAATTAAGACCCTGACTCATGGGTAATAGTTATTAAAGAAAGTACAGTCTTATTTTGGTGCAGAGTGCATAATTCAAGCCACCTTAGTTATACAATCTGAATTGAATGGTATTGTAAAAAAAATCAAGGTGTATAAGGAAATATCCCAGTAAGTAGTAAAGACCATTACAGCATCACCAAAACGGTAAAGTAAAAACTCAAAACTGTTAAAAGAACGCATGGGTAAGTCCTTCAAAGTCATAAATCACCTGCAAACCCTGTGAGCCTTATGTGCTGAATGTCAGAGTACATCCCTTGCTTCTGTGTGATATGATTTTGACAAATGAAACACCAGATTTCCCAAGTGCTTCATTCAAGGATTAAGATGATTTTTAATTTGTGCAATAAATACAATATTTATAGAGAAACCATATTTAGAGAGGACAATAATCAATACCTGAGTATCTTATATTTGGAGTAGATTATGTAAGTAGATTAAATAATAGAGAACACAATGCTCTTGTCCACAGTGTGTGTTTGTATGTGTGTGCATGTGCACACACACGTGTGTGTGTGTGTTATATAGCACAATTAACGTGGAAAATAAATTTGTTGAAAAATAACAAAAAGAATTACTTAAATTTTTCCTGGAATCCATAAATGGATAAGACAGTTTTGTTACCGAACTATTCTATGGTGATTGTATACACACAAATATACACACACATACTCACACACACTGAAAACTGCTTTTCATGCATGTAAAATAAATAAGATAATGTCAACTAGTGAGATAATTAAAATATGGATACCTTTTATCAGCACTTCCTAGATTTGTCTGCAAAATGTTTGAAAAGAGCAGGGTTATCTATCACTGCTTGATCACTACTCAACATTTGCTTCATTTCAGAGACTGATATCACAATACATAAAAATTGAAGGTCATGTTTTTCTAAAGCACAACACTAATCTACTCTTTAGACCAACATTGTAGCTGCCCATTTATGACTTATTATTGCCCTGAGCTATGCACTGCTGTCTTGCAATGCTATATTTCTTGAAAATTTGACATAGAAATCTATGACATAAACTGTCAGCATGGTGTTGAAAAAAATCTCAAGTTCTCTCATTAATATTAAACTTATGGTGGAAAAATGTGTTGCTGAAACAAGCATTTCTGTTAAGGATGAAGGAATTCATATATTACTATTGACATGATAATTGAAATCATATTCAGCAAAATGAATGATGAAGAAATTATATCCATGCATCCTTAAAGAAGGGACAAAGATGTAGAAGAAGCAAAGGCATGGTACCACAAAATATGCAAGGACTCAGACAGCCTTATCAAAATGATGAAACAATGAAAAGGAAAGTTACTGTGACCATCTATTATTGTTTCTAATGAGCATCAAAGGGATTGTGATGAAGAAAAGTTATTGTCAGCCATTGCAACAAAATAAAGCTCAATAGATACATCTTTTATGACAAATGCAGGCAATTATAATTTGGGTGTAAATCATGTCTCTTGTCACCCACTTTATAATGGACTTTCATTATACTTTACACAAAATTCAGGAATGGGGAGAGACAGAAAGTCAAATACTCAACTCCGCCTTCCCCACTGAGAAGTCCTATACAGAACTCCTCATGATTTCAGAGGACACTAAATATTGTAGGCCACATAAGATCTAAACTTGGAAGCTAAAGAGAAATGGCATTACCATTTCTGCCTTTTTTTTAAATCATGTTGCATAAAAACTAGAGGGAGTTTTCTTTGTATTTCTTTTTTATTTAAATATTTTATATATTTTTTACATCTTTTTTCATCTTTGCACAATGTATGCATTTTCATTTTGGTTATATTCCCCATACAATTGCACCTCCCCCCTTATTTTGACTCTAGTCCTTCCTTACCCCGCCCCTCCTGCCCCCCAAATATCAGTATAATTCTTTTGTTTTTAACATACCAGTTTTTGTTGTTGTTCTTTCCCCTTTTGATATATTCTGTTCATTTGAGGTCAGAGAAGTTTTATTTTGGAAAGAAGTCATTTGGGTATGAAAGAGAAAGAATTATTATTCTTGTTAGCCAAGTGACTCTCCAAATTAAACTTTTCCTGTATTGTCATACCATTATTGCTATCATAATAAATTCATGTGTGTTTTCAGGCAAGAATATCTTCCAAAACCAACCCATTCAATAGTAACTATTACTTGAATATCACTTTTTGGTTAGCAAAACATAATAACACATGTTGTGCCCTATGATGATGGTATTAACTATCTGTTAATGGTATTTTAGTATACTTTTAAAGATATAGAATTGGATTTCAGATATATATGTGTGTGTGTGTGTGCACGCTTGTGCACAGTTTTTATATATATAAACTGACTTAGTGTCATGCAAAGTACAGAAAGTTGAGCTTGTGTCTTAAAACACAGAATTTCTAATTTAAATTATTGGCGCTTTCCAACTCTCAAAAAAATATGAAAAGAAGTCTCACCATTTTGTAGAGGAAACCTAGGAAAATATTGGCAAGCACCAAAATTTAATTATTTAAGTTTTAATTTATCTCTAAATTTAAGTTAATTCATGTTTAATTCTAAGTTAATTTGATAACTTACAAGTTATACTATGACAAAAAAAAAAAAACAGTTGAATGTATACAATGCAGTTGGAAAGCGCCAATAATTTAAATTAGAAATTCTGTGTTTTAAGACACAAGCTCAACTTTCTGTACTTTGCATGACACTAAGTCAGTTTATATATATAAAAACTGTGCACTTACATAAAGAACTATGTTTTATAAAACTGTTATGAAACAGTTTAATACCTCACTGTCATAGGTCCATACCTTATTTTTTAAATCTACAGGCAATATTTTCTTTTTTTTCACTTCTATTTTTTCAAAATCACATTGATGTTGCCCAACTATATTGCCTCTCTTAATTATTATTCAACTTATCTGCTCAAAAGTATTTTAGATCACCTGGGCTAATGTACATAAAACAAGTTTATAATATAACTAAGACTACTGTAGTAATTATTTCATAGGTTGGTTAAATTGGATTGAAAATGAATACATATACTTTGGGAAAAAGTGAGTAGTTGGCAAGGGTCCAAAGTCAGGTAAACCTGGGCTCAAGTAATCTCCAATTACCTAGCTAATATTTTAATTTATCTATTCTTCAAAATCCTAAAGATTATCATAATAGTATTTTTGTTAGAGATTTTGTGAACACTAAATAAGGTTATTGTTAGTCTTTATCCATTGTGTAACACTGTGACCAGAATATGGATACAGTTCAAAAAAAGTAATAATTGTTATTGTTGTTATAATCTTTACTGAAGTTGTTATGAATCAGTCAATTTTCTTATTAGGAAAAAAATTGATGTTCCCACTGACCATCTGTTTCTGAGTTTTTTGGAATATCTCCAAGGAACAATTAACTGAATTAATTTTCAGAATACAGTTACTTGATATGAATATTTGTCTGTAGAGAATGATGACTAAAGGCAAAGATTATCCTTTTTCAGAGTCACCATTGCCCCATTTTTCCTAATAGCTACCATGATTAGTGATATATTGAGCCATTCCTGGGCCACCATAAAGTTTTTATGTTATTTTTAATTTTTGTCTTTGTCGATTTTGTTGTTTAGCAAGTTATAGAAGCACAGGTAATGAAACTGTGGCATAATGATATGTGTCTTATTAAAGATTTGTATCAATGAAGTATGGTAACCCGGGAATGACTAGTAGCTAGCTGATAGCTTAGGATAACTTAAGAGGTTTTAGTAATAAGTTTATCTGTAGTTTTTTTTTTTTTCCTCCTCTGTTTGCTCTGTGATAGAAATAGGGTTATTTGTAGAAGGACAATTGATTTTTTTATTTGATATTCCATGATAATGGCATGATTTTCAACAATTCCTGTTTCAACTGTTTGTTAAGTCATATAGTAAATACGTAGGTGAGTCGTGTAATATATTTTGAAGATAATGATTTTAAATTTATTTTTAAAGATCTCTTCATTCATGCATACAAGAACTGGGGTATAGGCCAGAGGTGCGGGTGGTGAGAGGATTCACCAGAGAAGAGTAGGGAACAGAACAGGCAGACTGACTGAAACACACTGCTGAAGGGAGCAGTGGGCAAGACAGGAGAGGTCTATTAGGACATGTGGGTATCTCCCTGACCAGCTGGGAATTGAAGTTGTGCTGCTGAGGCTGTGGATAGCTTCACAGCGCTGTGCCCAACCCCTTTAGCCACCAGGGAGGCCCAGTAATGATTTTTAAAAAGCACAGGCTTCTAATATGAGAAAGAGGAAGATAGGGAAGATAGAAAACACGTTTATCAAGATAAATGGGGACCCGATCATATCCGCACTTCTAGATAGGGTGATAAATTCCCTAGTTGCCCATGATACCCATTTCTATATCCATTGTCCTGGCATTAATATTAATAGTTCTCCCTTTACTGAAAAAAAAAAATCAAAGTTTAGGCTATAAATTGTCATTCACCATTCTTATATAGGTCATTGAATAGGCTTAAAAAATTAAGAAGGCTGAATTTCACTTTTTTTTTTTTTTTACCATTGATAATACAGTGTAGAGGAGTTGGGGGTTAGGAAAACAAATGGATACCGGGTAAAAGTCAATATTTCAAATGAAATAACTGATAGTACTTTAGAATTAAGTAGTTGAGGTGGACATATTAAACAGTAACAAGATTCTATGTATATTTTGAAGGATAAGGCAGCATATTTGCTGATGAATTGGGTGCTAAGAATCTAAAAAAAAGTTAAGAGTGATTGCAATATGTAGGCTTGAGCAAGAAAAAGTTTAAAGCAGCTATTCTTTTGAAAAGAGGAAAGATTGAGAGAGAAGTAGAATCCAGAAGAGGATTAAGAATTAGATTTTGGATATGTAAATTTTGAGAAATTTCATAGGTACTCAAATGTTGATGTTTAGTTAGATGTAGAAATCCAGAGTTCATGAAAGAGGTCTAGGTTAGGGTTTGAAAGCTAACAGATTATAGGTAATATTTGAGGTCAAAGTGTGGTGAGACTTCACCAAGAAAACATTAGCAGAATGAATTAACTCTCAAAGTTTCTGTTATATTTTCTAAACAAGTGGGCAGTATTTGTCAGATATATTTTTATGATACTTTAGATATTTACACTAAGATTGAAATCTAAGTGATCAAAGAAGGTCTCTCTGGTGGTGATGTGAATGCAATCACCAAGCACCACAGGAAATTTCTGCAGATGCCCATAGATTGTTTTGGATAATGGTTGGTTTTTTCATGTTTTTCCTGTTACTATCACTGTATTTTTATATTGTAATTGTGCATTGCATTCACCAGAATTGCCATTTCTGAAGGGTAAGAATTGTGATATGTTCTTTGTAAACAACATGCCTGTCATATGGTCATGCCCATTTAATAAGGCAAAGAGTCAATTTTCTTCTAACCTATTAAACAGTGATTTCATATGGTTTGACATAATGATACAAAACCACCAGTAGTGGAATGATGCAATGAATGTCATGAAGAGAAGGAAATAACTGAAAAAAAACAGAAGATATTCCGTCTCCAGGTAGTTTTGAAATAAACCCCGTGATGAAAGAAGTATGTATACACTAGGTAGATTTGCAGAAACTGTTTTGATGATGGTCCAGTTAAAAACTCAAGATTTTGGAAATTTCTTTACGTGTGTTTTTGTTTGTTTGTTTGTTTGTTTTTTTTTGTTTGTTTGTTTTTGTGGGACTCTTGCCAGCGGCCAGGGAATGAACCGGCGCTGCAGAGGCTGTGGGCAGCCTTGTAGCCCAGCGCTCAACCAATGCGCCACCAGGGGAGGCCCAATTTCCTTATGTTTTATTTAAAACTGGCCCTAACTTAAGGATTGGGAGAAAATGTCAGTTTATATAGAAGAGATCTGATAACTAAAAACTAAAAGAGCAGAATATATATATCTACAACTCTAATAATTTAGATTTAAATATGATGGACATACTCAATAAATGATAGTTAAAATCAGATTTAAGTTCATACAATTATAAATAATTTACTAAAATACATTAAAATGTCTACTTTAGGTTGAAAGATAGCTAGCTGGTAAGTGGAAGTAATATCTTTGTCAGCTCTAAGAATAAAAAACATAATTTTTGTCTTCAAATAGTGCTCATGGATTAATTACTTCAATACATCTCAATTAGAAAGTTTTAAAGTGCACATGCATTTTACAAAAACTTTATATATATATATATATATATATATATATATATACACACACACATATACAAACACACACTATGTAAAATAATTTCACATGTGTATTGCATTAATACATTTTCAAACTATTTTCTCATGTTTTATTATCTTTTTAATATATTGCTATATGCTAAATTAGTCCACCCAGAATTTATATGCATGAGATCTTACACTAGGAACTGGTATAAAGAAGTAGGGACTTTGGGAAGCCATTAAGTAATAAGGAGAGACTCCTCAAGAATGGGATTAACACATAACAGGAAATTCTAGAGAGATCCCTCTACTTTTCCCACCATGCCAGATTACAGCAAAAAGACAGCAGTCTTGGAAGTGGTTCTCAGCAGACACCCTGAACTTGTACTTCCACAGTACCTTGATTTTAGACTTAGAAGCCTTCAAAAGTGTGACTTGTTACAGTAGCCCAAAAGAGCTTAAGAAGGGTCTATCCTTAAATATTTCCAAATATTACCTATAATATGTTTATTTTTTTTAATTGAAATAGCATTGTTTTACAATGTTGTTTGTGTTTTAGAGTTACAGAATCTCCCAGCTCAGGGGTATGGTATATTGATTTTATCAGGTTATCAAGTGTTGACATAAAAATGATCCTTTACACTTGAATATAAATAAAGGGGTCTTAAAAATCTTATATTAGTGTTTCTAGAAAAATGTATGTGTCTACAATAATAGTGTTCAGTATTTAGTTGTTATACACATATTATTTCAGAAATTATAATATGACCTGCAAATTATTTCAATACATAACTGAAAAATAATAGAAGCTGAGAAAAATTACTTGGGTTCATGAAGATCAGTCTGTCAAATTTTATGTTCTACAAAGTAAAAAATCCATCAGATTGAGTAAACTAAAGAGAAATAATAGACATAATCCATCTTGACTTTGATTTTTGTCTTGCATAACTTAATTTGCTTAAAACTAAACATAGAAATACAGATTTTGATAATGTAAATATTAAGCAATGATCACCTTAAATGGTTTCCCATGTCCGTTATAGTTGTTAAGATATTACAGTTAACCTAAAGTGTTATAATTCACACAATGATTCCTTTTGCAAATATTTATTGAATATTTTTATAAGGGAACAGTCTTCCTTATTAAAAAGAGTTCTCTAAGATTAAAGGGACAGTTGTTTCAGAAAGATAATGTTCAGTTTGGAAGGGATTAGAGATTAATTTAACCCTGAACCATTCCTTGGCTATTGTGTTCTTTCATATTGATTTCCATATTGATACAAAGCAAACAATTCCCACTTAATATCTAGCTGAGAATAGAAAATAAAAAACAAAAGCAACCTTTCCCCCCCTTTTAATACATTCACAAACACTGGATGGAAGCAAAACTTAGATCAAAAAAAGCTCATGCCCTCAATGAGTATACAGTCTAGTTCTAAAGTTATTATATACACACCCTACTTATACATATGTATAGGAGGAATTGGTAGTACCCCAGTAATGAACAGCAGAACAAAGATCCCACTGAAAAGCAGTCTCACCAAACAAATTCATTTTCTTGGAAGCTATAGAATGTTGAGATGAATGAAGGAAATCAGTTTGGGGATGAGATGATTTATATTGTGTTTGAAATATGGGTGGATCTCTACAATGATAGCTGTAAGATGGTGGTCTTTCCAAGCAATGAACATTTCTCGACCAAACACATGGAGGTGAAATTTTGTGGGGCATATCTGGAGAACTGCAGTAAATTCAATGGAGTCATAGTTAAGATAAATGGAGGAGTATAGTGCAAGAAAGGTAATACTTAAAAAGTCATCTATGAATCTTGAATATCATGCTAAGTAAAATGCATGCTTTTTTTGTAAAGAAGAGTGTAAACTTGATGTTCTTTTATGTGAAGAAGATATGTCAGGCTTTGGAAAGAAAGCACATTTATTCACTGAATGCTTTAATATCAACCCAGAATTTAACATATGACATTGCATCTTCACATTTTATAGGGCAGATAATATGATATGTTTTATACTTGAAAACAGACTCTAAAAGATGTTAGGGAACTTTATGTAATACAGTATCTGTATTGATAGAAGCCTAGTTCCTAACCTTGGCTGCTTTTTACAATCATGTAGAGAGCCTCTTAATCAGTATTTAACGATACTGATGCCTATACCCAGTTTAGGAGGTTGTAATTTAATTGACCAGTAGTCTTGACAAGAGTACCTACAAAGATAAGGTTAAAACTCATTGATTTTCTTAATTGAAATGAATAAAAATTGTTAGTCAATAAAGTTGAATAAAGAGTAATAGAGATTAGAATAAAAAGAAAAAGTAAAACTGTCACAAAATAATTAGAACACTGTTTCTCAAAATCCCTCAAATATAGATTATGCATAAAGGTAACCAATTTCTAATTGAAAATATTTGTATAGAAAGTATGTGTATACATTCATATATAGTTGCTTTTCATTATTCATGGAGTCTTCATTTGCAAAATTGCCTACTTGCTAAACTTTATTTGTAATAAAAAAAAAAATCAATGCTCCTGATGCTCTTGCAGTCATTCTCAGGCATGCATGGAGAGGGGACAAAATTTCAGTTGTCTAATATGCACATTGCCAACTTAGATCCTATTTTACCTTACATCATGGCTATATTCTACCTTCTTCACTCAGCTCTAATTCTGTAAAGACATCTCCTTTCACCATTACTTAGTGCCACATTTTTCACATTTATTGTGTGTTTATATTGGTAACTTCACTGTTTAAAATGACTCCTAAGTGTAGTGCTAAAGTGTCCTCTAGTGTTTCCTAGCCTGAGAGGGTTGCAATGTACCTTACAGAGATATTATGTGTGGGTGAACTCACTTTCGTTCCCAGATAATTTAAGGACTGTTGACCTTGAGTTCAATGTTAATGAATCATCAAAATATATTAAACAAGGTGTCTTTATACAGAAATAGAATACGAGGTTTTATCAATTGTCTGGCAAAAATGTTATCACCAGAGTGTAAAGGAATCTAATGCTGTATTCTTCCTAGGGTAATGACTCAATTTTGCTAGTTTATTGTACCCCAGAGTAGAAAAATGCAGGGAATAAGAAGAATCAGGTTTATTATAATCATAAGTAACATAAATTTATTAAAGGGACACTATAACTTATAATTGTGTTTGTATATATCTATGTTTGTATCTATGTATGTGTATTGATATTGCTGTAGGTCAGGGATTTGGTGCTAGGTTGGATAGAATCAGTTTCTATACTACAATTTATTGATTGAATTCTTATGAGTACCTGCCACAAAAAACTAGTTTCTATAGTCTCCAATAGGCAGTAAGGAAAAAATTATGCCCAGTTAGGGTCAAGCCTTCTCACTTTATTCATCGTTCTAGAATCTGTCTGCTTTATTGACTTACCTCTTTCTGAGAGAAGAGTCCCAGGCAACTGAACAAATCTCTTAGTATTGCTATGAAGACAAATGTGATAATGTCAATACAAGTTGTGGTGTGTGCTTACATGATGGATGCTATTGTTGTTAGTATTGTCACTTTATTACTGAAATTTAGTGGTGATTTACTGATGAACAGATAGATTGTCCAAGAAGCAACAGGAATAGTTTACTTTGGAATACAAAGTCAAGATCCTAATAAGAAAATTATTTGTAAAATAATAAAAGGAAGTGCAAAAAACTCCCTAGAATAGGATGTGGGAATATTTTAAGAAATATTTTAAATTTATATATATATATATATATATATATATATATATATATATATAAAGCTTTTGTGTGTAGAATGCAGTGGTTTCTATTTTCACTGAGTTTATAAATAATACAGGTGAAGAGTTTAAACAAGGATGTCTACAGGTAACTCTAAAGCAAATAAAAAATGTTAAGTCTTTCACAAATTTTAATTGAAATTTAAATATTCATTTAGGAGCTCTTTTAAAAATATTTGATTATTCTTGGTTGAAAAATTTTTGAACGTACGTACATAGTCAGGAAAATGGAATAGTTCCCAGGGAATCTCACCCAAATATCTGACATTAGAGACTCTAAAGTTTGTATTTATGTAGTCATGTATGACCATTAAATTAAAAATGAAGCAACTATGTAACCATGGGATAGTAGAATTATGTCATTACCTGTCTACTTGATAATCAGGTTCTCAAAGTAAAAGAAAGGAAATGCATGTAATATAGTACAGATTTAAATTATTCTGTAGAAAACCTGGAAACAATGGCCAAACTAGTGATAATTATGATATTTAGTACTCTGATGGTTATTATGAAATGTCAAATTATTTTTGCCATGAAAAGGAAATTGAGGCTAAAAGAAAAAAAAAGGAAATTGAGGCTTCCTAGAGAATGATTGATTCCAGGTCTGGGACAAGAATGGTTAATATAATCCTGGAACAAAACTTGTCTCTATGCTTATCAAGATTATTTTTTAAAATATTTATTTATGCATAAAAGAACTGGGGTACAGGCCAGAGGCCTGGGGGGTGGGAGGATCCACCAGAGACAGAGTGCTGAACAGAACAAATTGACTGTAATACACTGTCGAGGGGAGCAGCAGGATAGTCAGGAGAGGTGTGTTGTGCCACATGGGTAGCTCCCTTGCCTTGGATCGAATTCGTGCTGCAGTGGCTGTGGATAGCTTCATAGGTTGTGTCTGAACCCATTGTACCACCAGGGAGGCCCTGTTTATCAAGATTATTCAAGGCTAATGCAGTCAAATATAAAGCTTTGTTGTTTTCACAAGTGGTGCTTTGTGAACTAATAAAATGAGGCATTTTACTAGAATGAAACCATTAGACAGCTTAAATCCATAGGTACAGATCTGGTTATTTGTTTTTGGTATGTTACAAATTATCCCAAAATGTAATACTTAAACCAACAAGATTTTCTTTCTTTCACAGTTTCAGTTCTTAATAGTCACTATCATGACTGTGATAGATTTTGGGTTCTTACCGACTGTTGACTGAAAACATCTGTTCTTTGCCAACTTAGTCTCTGCATTGGGTAGCTCACAGCATGGTAGCTGGCTTCTGTCACAGCTAGTGAGGGAGAGAGTAAGACAGTGTGAGAAAGACAGGAGACATAATCTTTTTGTAGCTTAATCTCAAATATAGCATCCATATTTGGTTATATCCTGTTCATTTAAAGTAAGTCACTAGGTCCATCCTATGCTCAACAAGGATTAAACAAGAGAGGATTCATTGGGGCCTATCTTAGAAGCTACTTCCATGAACAGATTAACTCATCCTCTAAAAGCTGACTAAAGAAATAAAGCCTTTAAGAAGCCAGCATTTCTTACATACTATTACTGAGTAACTATTAGATAGTAGAAAAATGTCTTCTTATAAAATCATTCCTGCTAATGAATACAAGTGAAATTATTGACATCTTCTGACATATATTGAATTAATGGATGGAGATATTGAATATCAATTCATATTATTTTTTTAAAGTGTGATTAGGCAATCAAGAAACCAGTTGAGAAACCAGTTTCTTCAATGTATTTTTTAAAAAGAATGTAGGACAATTTGAAGATTAAAAAGACTTAACCAACTAGTAAAGTTTAAGAAATTGATAAGAAACCAGAGTATCTAGTGGATATATACTGGAGATAAAAGCATAAAGAAAAAACAAAAAGCATAAAAAAAAAAAGACTGAGTCTCTTTGAATACTCACAGATGGTATATTTCTTAGAATTCAACAGCCATAGCCTATGAGTCCCAAGACATGCTGAGAGGTCACATGTAGACATTTGGCAAAGTCCAAACTGAGTTCTCTGCCAGTAGCCAGTCATAAGACTGTCATCTTGATCCCCAGTCTAGTTGAGCCCCTATATGACTGCAGGCTTAGGCAACATGACATGAAATAGAAGGATCATCAATATCAGCCCAGCCAATGGGAAAAAGTAAGAAATAAATAATATTGATATAGACCAATAAGTTTTGGGATAATTTGCTATGAATCAATATTTCTAACCATAGAAATTTAAATTAAAACTCAAGATCCTCTTGTAATATATAGCAGAATTCAAGTCTAATCTGATATTGTCCCTGTTTTTTTTAATTCTTGATCATTAAGAATACTATCATTTTTGAATATAATTTGTCATGTATGTACTTTAAATCAGAATGATAGTTGTGTTATTATATAATGATACATTTGTATGTCCCTTTCTGTGGGTGATCCTATTCATGATATAGAGATAACTTTTCTTTCCTTTTTTATTTCTCTTGTTTCTTGTTTACTCTTCAGCTACTACCTAAACATCTGTAACCTTTATTTTTTTTTCTAATTAGGATTAGTGATAGGTAGTTAACATTTAAGATTTCCTATCTTTTTAGACTTTTTTGACTCCCTACCCCACAATATGGAATGTATACTAAACTTGTACCAAAATCTATTTATCAAATCAAATTATATTTAAGATTTTCTTTGTTTTGATTAATATTTGCCAACATAATAGCAAGTCAATGAACTAAAACACATTCAAATGCCACACAATTTACATAATTGATGATTTGTAACTAAAGTTCACATAAAATAGCTTTTCTGTGTTTATGTCATGTCTACTTTTGTCTCAAGCTTTATCCTTTTAAATATATACCAAGTCAAATACAAATATCTAAATTGAATTTGTTTATGATTAGTATAAACAATATGTAGCCAAGTTAGGCATCTAAGGAAGTCTTCAAATGCTAACCTCAACATTTTAACAAACACATTTTGATATTTTTTATTGTTGTTGCAATTTTTGCTGTAGAGATGGACTAAGGTTATGCCCTTTCCTTTTCTTATAATCTTTGACTCAATGAATAGGAAGGATAATTAATGTTTGGTATATCTAGGAAATGCTATCAGCTTTTAGCAGACTTATTAAAGTATGTTTGGTTTTTAAAAACACTGCATGTTTTAACTGGCTGTCCATTGAAACTCTCATGAGTTCATGAGGTCATATAAACATAAGAGGATGTAAATACTTTGTGAAAATCAAAGCGAAGAGAATGAAGAAGATCAAAGTGATCTAGTTTACAGCTTTCATGGAATGTGAAGCCAGTTTTAATTCTTTCTCTGGTGATACTAACCATATACTTTGTAGACCATTGTGTATTGATGTTACATTACTGAAAATGCTTTGAAAGATAGGCCTAATTCATTTTGCTTAAACTGATTTAAAAAAAAAAAAGAAAATTGAAACAAAATAGGAAATGTTGTAATAAACTGTAAACTTCAAATAGAATCCAAAAGTCTTTGAGAAGGACCAATGGAGAAACCACAAGATAGTGTCACTTTCTCCTTCAATTGGACACAAATTTTTTCCCCAAAGAAATAATTGGTAGAAATTATTAAATCAATATCAATTATGGAACTGTTGTTGGACAGGATGTTTAAAACCTTATCCATATTTTTGGATAATTAGAAATATCTCTAAAAGATATTGTTTTAAGGCCTCCCTGGTGGCACAGGGGTTAAAGACAGCATTATCAAGCTATCAGCAGCCATTGCAGCATAAGTTCGATCCCTCGCCAGGGTGCTAACCCACATGGTGCAGCAGACCTCTCCTGTCTCGGCTGCTGCTCCCCTCAGCAGTGTATTTCCAGTAGATCCATCTGTTCTGCTCCCCACTCTGGTGAATACTTGTATGCATAAATAAGTAAATCTTTAAAAAAAAAGATAGTTTTAGAAAAGGAGGTATTAGTCTATAACAGGGACTTTTCACATATACCACAGTGAACATAGAAGAGATGAGGACACAGAGCAGATACAATGAGTATGAGAACATGGGATGGACTAGAATGCCCATATACTTCCTGTCATCATTTTGTCTCCATTACCCAACTCCAGACTCTATATTGTTTTCATTTAAAATTCCCACCATAGCCTCCCTGATGATGCAGCAGTTGAGTGCTGGGTTGTGAAGCTGTCCACAGTCTCTGCAGGGCCAGTTTGATTCCTGGCCACTGGAGGAGGGTCCCACATGGTGCACAGACCTCTCTTGCTACCCGCTGCTCCCCTCAGCAGTGTACTTCGGTCCTTCTGCCTGCTCTGCTCTCCCCTCTGGCTCTGGTAAATTCTCTCACCCTTCCGCGCTTCTGACTACCTAGTGCTTGTATAAATAAATAAATAAATAAATCTTAAAATCCCCACCATAATCTCTCATGGATGCCCACAGTGTTGCTTTCTATCAGTGCATTCTCAGAATTGAGAAGAATAGTTAGAGTGTTTTATAATGAAAGGAATAATTTCAAGTGCAGTTCATCAATATGATGGAATCCCTTTGGTGATACTCCACTGCTTCTTGTCCTCCAATACCTGTTCCATTATGTTTTCATAATAATAATTTTGTGTTTTTCCCCTTTTTTGATCATTGACAGTTTGCAGCTAAATAAATTTTCTGATAGTGAGGTTCCTAAGTGAGTATTCTAAAGCAACTTCCAGACAGCTTCCTTTTCCTCTTTTCCCTCTTACTATCTACTGTCTGTCTAAATTCACAAACTTGGATCTTGAGGAGAAAGGACACATTATAGAGATGATGAAGGCATAATTTGGAACAAACACTAAGTTCCTGAAGACTTTTTTGAACAGAACCGGTATACAGTCACCCTGTTCTGGACTACCAAGCTGTGGATATTTATGAAGGAAATGATCATATCTCTGCCTCATTTAAGTCAAACGCTTTTTTCCCCCATTAATATGGACATGGCTTTCTCTCAAACATAATTCCAGTGAATATTTTCTCTTCCAAACTTTTCTACCAGTCATTCATTATTATATTTTGCCCGTGATGTGGGCTTTATATTCCAGACCAAATGTCATTTCATATGTATCAACAAGTTAAATAAAGACTTAACACATGCAGAACAATTTGGTGTGTAAGACAGTGAGTTGATCTTTGTGAAAATACAAAGGATGCTGTAGGTAGTTGTATAGATTGTACATGGGGAGGCAGTAGCAAGAGGAACTTGTCCTTTGGACTTTATAAAAAAATAAATTTAATATTCTGACTAGTCATCCACTTTCCCCTATTCTTCCCATCAACAAAAAGGATTTGAAAACTATATTAACCTTGTTGATAAGTGTGGCATTTACCTGAATGTTTTCTCTATATTTTACCTGTACTAACTTTGTCTAAGGAATACAACAAGTATGAAAATCAACATTCAGAACTCCTCACCTTGCACAAAATGCATTTGCCTTACACATATGGATAGAGTTGCTTTTGGAAAAAATATAGAGTGTTAATATATAATCCTCTTTCAGGTCAGCAATAGTCATTCGTATGGAATGACCTTTAATGATTCTGTAAGGTACTCCATACACAGTCTACTCTTAGTGCCTATTTGAAATTCCAGGGACTAGACGATATTTTTTTTTTTTTAAGTAAAAATCTAGTCTAAAGATACCAAATGTGAATCAACTTTCAGCGTATCATCTTTTTCATGGGTTCAATTTAGTTCTTATTTTCTGAGAAATCAGGTTCCCTAGAATATCCTTGTTGCCTTCAAGATGGCTGCCAGGTAGGACATTTTGTAGAGAGCTGTTTCAGCTTCTCCACAGAGCTTGATATTGGAAACAGAGCAAACCAACCCCCTTCTGGCTCACAAACACCCCACACATTCCCTTTAGGCATACCTGGCTGAGAGGCAGCTACTGCTGATAATTTGCACTGGGGTCTGGTCCTGTAGCTCCCTGAGTGAAATAAGCAGGTGAGATCAATGTGAAGGAGCAACTGTCAGGTGGAAACACAGGGGGAGGTTTTTTCATATTTTTATGTGAAACATTTCTGTGAACTAAGGGGAAAAAAACATAGATTGAGTAAGATTTTACAGCAGGGAGATTGATGTTAGAGTTTATTTTCCCTTTCATCTTTTATTTTAAATTTGGCAGTGTCTGCTTATGTATTTGTGAAATGACTCACAGAACAAACCTGAGTATATGTCCTGAAAGGTTAAAGGAAATATGGGTGAAATGACAGGGAAATGAATCTGTCATTAAAATATATGTATTTTTATCCTGTTTCCTTTTCTGAGGATAAAATATAATTTATAGATTTAATGACTGCATTTTAAGTGATCTATTTTTTAAAAAACTTATGGCTTAGGTAAAGGGAAAATTTCCTACATTCCTTTTCAATGTATCTTGTGCTCTCTTGGGTTCTTGCAAGATCTGATATATGATTTAATTCATTTTCATAGTAGATAGAGGGCCGACTCTTCTAGCTGATGTGTCCTGTCCTATCACATCTGGGACAGTTGGCTAGAATCTGCAATATATATTTTTTGATTTTTTTTCCTGTTTGGTGACCATATTTTTATAAAGTAAAACTATTTTGAGGGAAAGTTAATGGAGCATCTGAAGAAACATTGAGGAAGACTAGGTGTGAATTGAGAATCAGAGGAGTAAGCTACATAGTAGACACATTTTGTCTTCTCTCAAAAGGAGAAAATTCATAGCAGCTACTTTTCCCTTCTCTGTCTTCTTCCAATTCTCCTTTGCCTTTCCTTCAAATCTCTTACTTTCATTTCATTTCATTTCATTTCATTTCTAAAACAGAGGGAGGGAGAGAGTGAAGAGAGAGAGAGAGAGAGGAGAGATTGATATTTTGATTCCTTCAGGCCAGAGCTCAATTCCCTTACCAGTTTTGACAAGAAATGCATACTGCTGTCACATGCCAGGGGCCATGGTTATACAAAAGTCACAGGTCAATAAAGATCACTTACATTTCTTATGCACCTTTTCATCTTCCGTTCCTCCTCTGTGGGCAGGGCCAGCAGAAAGGGAAATACAGAAATGTCAAGGGGCCTGGCTGTCAAATTCTTAAAGAAATCCCTACTACCTCCAAATAATTTGATGGCCCTTAAACTTTTATTACCTTGCCTTAGGAAAAATGGCCTTTTCTATTCCTCATCACAAGTGTTCTTTTCTCTTTCAAAATGAAGTTGAAAGTCTTGACCCTCTTCCTTGATGATACACAATAAAGTAAGAAAAGATTAGTGAGATTTCTTTAAATTGTCCTTTAAAAGGAACAAGGAAAGTGATCTACATTGTACTTTAGTTTAACATATTTGACATGTGTTCTGTGAGTTCATATATGTTCCTTGAAGGTCATAAAATCAAGCATTGCACAATTAAAATGACTTTGCATTGCGATATTCTAGGTACCTTTTCTAATATATTTATATAATTATTATTTACATGATCATTTTCTTTTGTACATGAGCAATATAAATGATTAAAGATTATTACTGGAAATACCGTCATCAGATCCATGCTATTCATAAGATAGTGAAGATAAATGAAACAGTTAACAATACAGCCATTTTTTTAGTTTGGAAATTTAGAACTAATGTAAAACTATTGAATTTTTTTAATCTCAGCTTTCGTCTTTGACAATGTACTAAAATGAAACAATTTTTTAAAAAAGACTTAATTATACATAGATGAACTGGGGTACTGGCCAAAGGTGTGTGGGAGGTGAGAGGTTCCACCAGAGACAGAGTGGGGACCAAAACAGGGGGATGACTGAGATACATTGCTGAGGGGAGCAGCAGGCGAGTCAGGAGAGGTCAGCTGTTCCATGTGGGTCAGCTCCCTAGCCAGGGATTGAACTAGTGCTTCAGTGGCTGCCAATAGCTTCATAGTGCTGAGACTTAATCCTTTGTGCCACGAGGGAGGCCCCATGAAGCACATTCTTAATTTAAAAAAAAAATCATGCTCAAAAGGTGGTTTAGGTATATCGGTAATATATTAAGGAATATTCTAAATTTCATTTCAAGTAACATCAAATCTACTCTTACTCTCATGAAAAAGTGACATATTTTAAGGTCAAGATTATTATTAGAGGGCCTCCCCTGTGGCTCAGAGGTTGAGCGCTGGGTTGCAAAGCTGCCCACAGCCTTTGCAGGGCTGGTTTGATCCCCGGCTGCTGGGAAGGGTCCCACGTGGCGTGCAGACCTCTCCTGCCACCCGCTGCTCCCCTCAGCAGTGTACTTCCTCAGTCTGCCTGCTCTGCTCTCTGCTCTAACTCTGGTGAATTCTCTCGCCACAAGAAAAAGATACAGTCATGATTTAATATGTCCTAAAGATAATTCTTCCACATAGAAGAGTATTTTAAAAAGTGTGATAATTTTTTTCCAAAACCTAAAACCTTTGACCTTTCATTAAAGGAAAATGGGAAATTTTATATAAGCATGTTCATGGAAACAATGAAATGCATATTCACTTAGCCTAGGAATATGACTCAGAAAATAAATTAGCAAGCTGTTTCAAACTTCATGTCACTTGATTAATTTTCAGACTTTTCCTGTGGTGGTGCTTTAAAATCATAAGAGAAAAATAAATGAATAAAACCGTAATAGAAAAGTCTATTTATCCATGCTTAATTTCAAGGTATTTTCACAGTGCTGAAATATTTATTTTTAAATTTATTTTTATAATTATATTCATAATTTCCCTCACTTTGGCATACTAAGTATTGACTGTTTCTCTTTCAAATTAAGGTAGATAAAAAATAGATAAGTTCTCTTTAACAGTACAGAGTCATGCTTAAATTCAAGCCACAGGCTGTCAAAACCCTGGTATTCTTCTAACCCAGTCATTTTATACTTGATAAGCAAACCCACTTGAGGAATGTTTATATGCACTGACGCTTTTGGACAAGTTCACTGACAGAACACATTCTTTGAAGAAATATATCACAACTGTTTATCTCCTTGAGTGTCACCCTAAACCCTGTCAGTGCTAATGATATCAGGACATGGATTAAATAAATCCTTTTGAGAGTGACTATGGGTATTTCTGCATTCAAATCACAAATATAGGAATTTTGGCTGTGAACGTGGGCAACAGATATTTCAGCATGCACAACATTCTGCTCAGATGAAAAGCTTTAATAGAGAATGCTCCAGGGAGGCACTGCTGTCACTCTTTGGCTTAACATTTAACATACAACTGCTGCCTTCCACTGTAAGAAGGAATGATACATTTATGCTTAGATTGCATATATGTATGTCACAGTTTTATTACACACAAAAAAAGTTCTCTTACAAATAATAGATAATGCTGGTTCTCTAAAGGATAATAGTGCTATGTGTGTCCCTCCCATTTTCTCACATGATAAGGATACAGTTTTTACTGTTCTATTAATGGAATCAAGCCATAAGAATCTATGTAGTGATACTGAGAATTCTGAGACAAAATCTATTATCCCTATTTTTAGCACAATATTTTTTTTTTATCTTTCTTTTGGTGAAAATTATTTTTAAGGAATTGACATTTTTCAGCATCATTTCTCTGTAAGTAAGTAATCATTTACTTTGAAACAATTTCAAATAGATTGCAATAAAAGGCAATGTTTTAAAAATAATTTACATGCATTTGAATCCAGTGTTTTTGTGACAATACTTAAGACCTTTCTATTTAGTTTTACTTGGTTTATATTTAGTTTATTAAGATGGCAGAAATGTTTATTCTACATTGCAGAATATTATAAAAACACATTGGAAATAAAATTTGAGAAGTATTTAAATGTTTTAATTCTAAACAACAAATATTTTTTCTCTTATTTTTAATAGCTTTGAATATAGAGGTATCATTTGATTTTTATTTTTCATATTTTTTCAGTTAAATATAGAATTCATTTAAGAATCTCACTGTTGTGTGATATTTCAAAGTTTGAAATTATTCAGCTTCTGACAGCAGTTTTTGTATATTTTTATGAGAAAGTAACTGAAGAAATTTAAATTCAAATTATGAAAAAAATTGATTCTTTACACTTTTATGTTTAATATTTTGAAACGCATGAATATTATGTACTGCTTTAAAATTGTCAGTAAGTGAAAGAACCAGATAATATTTTAGAATTGATTGATCCTTTATATCTAATATTATGGATAACTTTAAGGATGAGGTAATTTGACAGTAATGTTGCATATTTAGGTAAAGTTGAATTAAAATGCATATAAAATATTTAAATGTATATTAGATATATTAAAACATGCATTTGTATTATAATTGCAACTATAAAGTACTACTTTCAATCTCTTTTCAACTATTTCTATCAGTATTTATAAAATGAACAACATCAACCCACTATAGACAGCTTCATAACAGCCCATTAAACCAAAGCTGCTGCATTGCTGTAACTGACTTTGAAACTGATGTGACACAGACAGTGGCGGGCTTCAGTGAAAAAAAGGGATTTCAGAAACAAACAGTATTTTTTATTTATTTTTTATTTTTGGTATTCATGCTATTCAGAACTAAATTCCTGACAGAAGAAAGAAATTTTTACAAAAAGCAGCTTTCTTTTTGATTGCCAGCTCTAGCCCAATCCATGCTAGTTTCAAAGAGCAGAATTGATAAACTACAGTTTAAAAGTGTGGTTGGGGCTACTTACTAAAGGCTGTTTTTTATCCTATAGACTATCCAAATCTCACTAGTTTAAATGGTTTATCTTAAAGCACAGAAGAAATATTATGTATTGCTAATTGAAAGCAAATGAATTGAACAAATTTTAGAAGGCAAAGAAAAACTAAAGTGTAGAGATAGCATTTCTTTTTTTAAAAATTAACATCTTGGTTATATTAACATTTGTTATATTAACAGATACCAGTAGTATCTTTTACTCTAAAGACAGTATACTTATTTTTCTGTTATTTATAATATATAAAAGACCAAAATCTCCAAATGTAGCATAATAAATAATAATGTATATTTATATAACTCATTTGCTTCTAAAATTACTGTGCATTACCACGATCTTCTCACACTTATCCTCAGTGCATTTGATATCATCCTTTTGAAAAGCTTTAAAGACTCTTTTAGAATACTACTCTCTATTTTGAATAATTCATTTTTGAAGTATAGCATAATGTATATAAACTTTCAAAAATAACCAATTTGCTAAATTTTTAAAAGGATTCAGTTTTCATATATTTTGTTCAAAGTACAATTTATTATATAATTGCATATTAATTTTATAAGAAGTCCTTCAGTTAAATTTTATATTTCTGATCACTTGAATTAAAAAAATACATTTTATTAAATCAAAATTCAAATGAAATAAAGCAAATTAGAATTTGTATTTGTATTTTTGTCTGTGTTATTAAATGTATTTTTAATAAATATTTTCTCACTAATTTTGAACTTTCATTGATTTATTATGATAGGTTAGCCACTAACACAGACTTCAATAAGAAGTCTGTAAGATAATCAATAAAGATTAGTTGCCTAAAATAACAAGGTCAAAATGATTCATAACATACCTTTTAAAATGACAAACTAGCAACTCTAAAATATCCTAGATATTGCCTAAAATCACAACAGGATTCAAAATTTAAGATTAACTTTCTTTGAAATTCTGCACTTGAAGTTTCTGTCATGACAAAGAAAAGACACTTCCCTTGCTTTTATTGCATCCTTAATACTTTCAGTGTATCTCTTGATAATGCTTTTGGGTGTTCTAGTATTTGTTATTTCAGTTTAACCCATAATGAGACTGAAAGACTTGATTCATAAATGTGATTCTTAAAAGCACAAATGTTCACACTTACAAATTTCTGATTAGATGGCATGTTTACAGTGTCTACAGTACAAGCACTCTATATTAGAACATTATAGTAAATAATACATCTTTTTTAAAAGTTATCACTATTCAGAGAGGAATTCCAATCACAGAAGAGCTGGTTAAATATGAGCAGCTTTTGTTTTTTCACTTCTGATGTTATTGTAGCTTCAAAATGGAGAATACATATACAGTACTATTGATCTGATTAACCAAAAACATGATATGTTATCAATTCAGTCTACCCTTGTTGATTCAGATATTGCCCTAGTAGCATCTCCTTGTCTGTGGACAAACTCTTGTTGAGTAGACTCCTATTCAATTTGGCAGTTTAAACTGCCCCCCACAAAAAACAGTCCAGTACAAATGGGATCAGTCTTCCTCTAGGAATTGGTACCATTGTCATGTGATAAAATTTGAGATTTCCCTTTCTTAATTTCAATTTCTGTCCTTTTGCTATCTCTGCAATTTATAATCGTTTTTCATGTCAATATTAGTATTTGATGAAATATTTTGAAATTATGCACCCATTATTACTTTTTCAGAATGTGGGGTGTGTGTGTGTGTGTGTGTGTGTGTGTCTCAGGCAAAGTCAAGTCATGGAAGTTTTTATAATTACCATGTCATAAGGTCTTGAATTTTTCTAGACTGTGAATTAGATTCTGACAATTGCTACATATTACAGGTAACATACAACTCTGAGATGTGAATATATGCAAAAAGTTTTGGTATAACAGCACATTTCTGCATTTACTCTAATGATTACTCATGGAAATCATATGAGAAAATTTAAATGCAGCCAGTGCATTTGAGTTCCATATCATCCATTTAATGAATATGCATTGATTCAAAGGTTTGAACAATCAAATCATTCCCTTTCCCTCATTTTTCATGTGAAAAGCAAGGACATTCTATTTGAAAATAACATTAACACAATGTCATGATTGAGTATTTAAGTGAACAAAAGTCAGGAAAATCATTTTCTCATTTGTCTAGAGCTGTAGCTTGGCAACATAGTATGCATTTGAAGAATAAAACTGCTAAAAAAGCATGAAATATTCCTAAATAAAACAACTATTCATTTCATTTTTCTTGCTAAACATTTTAAAGAGAAAAAAGGTAATCTCAAGTCATTGACAAGCTAATATTAACAATGCAGCAAACAAAATGAAAAGTCCTTAAATTCTTCTAGTCAATTCAAAAAAGATTTGCCCAAGGCATGTAAACATATGGATGGTTGCAAATTAAGTAAGCCACATGGGTGTGTAAAAAAAAAAAAATCATAATCTGATGACTCACCTGGTGTCTCAAAGTGAATTATCTGTATTCAATAGTTAGCAAAGATTGTCTGGTATTTTCTCATGGACATTCAATATTTCTAAACTGAGCCTATACTTACTCGAAATTAACACAATGATTGAGGTGGAAAATTCTTTGTTTTTTATTCAGTTAGTTACCCTCTAACTTACTCAAATATTCTATATCATAATTCAGAGTGACACCAAACCTTGTCGTGGCTTATTAGGAGAATTTCAACTCCTTTTTTGTTCTATCATAGAAAGAAATGAACATTTCATTTATGATACAGACATGTCCAATTCTCTACCTTTATTTAATTGGGTTGGACTCCTAGATGGATTATTTATATAGGGAAGGGTTGATCATGCAGTTAGATGAAATATCTGGGCATGGATAAGCATTTTTACACATTGAGAGATCAATGGACAGTAAGTTGGTTTCTAGGGATCTTTAGTTCTTACCGGATGGGAAAGAATGGAGCAATGTTGGCACTGCCTGCATTTTGCTCATTTTGTTAAATCTCAGTCCTGTCTACTGGTACTTAAACCCCAAAATATTTTCCCTTGATTAGGATTTGGTTTCAAGAGAGCTTCTGTAACAACATGTCCTGAGGGAGCAAGGTTGAGGAAAAAATTGTGTCTACTCCAGGTATGTCTTTAGACACTTCTAAACTTGAGCTGAGAAACTAAAATTTCATTTTTGTTTTATTTAATTCTGTTTGTTTGTTTTCTCTCTGTAAGACTCATTTGAAATCATATGGAGTTTTTATTTCTCTGTCTAACTTCATTAAGTATAATGAATACTTGTGATGTACCCTCCAGGTCCTTCCATGTTGTTGTGAAGAGCAGGATTTCATATTTTTAATAACTGAGCAGTATTCCATTTTGTCTCTATATACCTTATCTTGTTTATACAGTCATTTTTTGATGGACACTTAGGTTATTTCCAGCTCTTAGCTTTTGTGAATGATGCTGATATAGATGCACTTTGATTTAGGGTATCTGAATCAGCTATCAAATATATATATAAATAAAAAGATCTTTGATTTAGTGTTTTTGTATTTTATAGTTTTAAATACCCAGAATTAGGTAACTGGATCATTTGGATTTCTATTTTGCATTTTCAATTTTTTTAAGAAAATCCATACTGCATAAAGAAAGTTTTATCAATTCCTTTATGTACTTTCCATAGTTGGTTTCTTATTATGGGGCACAGTTGAAAAATTGTATCAGAACTTATCTGGCCTGCAAACCTTAAAATATTGCCATCTAGTTCTTTACAGAAGGGGTTTGCCCCATCTCTTGTCTATGCCATTCATTCCTCCATTAATAAATGCCTTGCTATTCCGGTGGGATTCAGGACATGAATCTCTCTATGGTGACTATACTCAGGAAGTTAGAAAATGATAGCTTGTATTTTTTATAATTTCCTAAATTCTTATGAGTCATTACCTTGGTGACTCATTCTGAGACAAAGATGAGAGCAGTAATTAACTCAATAGCCATACTTCAGCTTTATTAAATCTTCTACCCTTTTCTTCAAGTCTCTTGAAACCTTTTTTTTTTTAATAGAGGCATGTTTGTTTATTTATTTATTTGTTTGTTTGTTTGTTTATACATGCACTGGGTACAGTCAGAAGCGCGGGAGGGTGAGAGAATTCACCAGAGCCAGAGTGGGGAGCAGAGCAGGCAGAAGGACCGAAGTACACTGCTGAGGGGAGCAGCGGGCGGCAGGAGAGGTCTGCGCGCCATGCGGGACCCTCCTCCGGTGGCCGGGAGCAGCCAGGGATCGAACCGGCGCCGCAGATGCTGCGGGCAGCTTCGCAACCCAGCGCTCAACTGCTGAGCCACCGGGGAGGCCCTTCTTCAAGTCTCTTAAAACAATATAGGGAGAGTTTCATTCCTCTTCTCTGTACACTGCTCCATGTTCTCCTGGCTCCACATCTTTTGAAGAAAATAAAAGGTCTTTCTCTGTCGCTAAGAAGTTAAGAGATTATGATAGAAACATATGTATCAAAGCTGTTATCTCCCCTATGGATATATAAATTCAAAATTTAGGCTCAATAATTGCCTCTATGTAAACATTGTGAGACTAAATCTTGGCAACAAGCAATTTGATTGTGTATGAACCATGGGTAAATAATAATAGGTACAAAGAGGCCAGGGAAGAAAATAAGGAATTTTCCCTCCTTGCAACCATTTATTAATTTTATTTTCAGTCACATGCATGGTTTGCCTATACTTTGATTGTTACAGCAACCTACAAGTTAGATTCTGTTATATAATTTCATAAGTAAGGGAAAAGAGAAACAGAATATTAGATATATTTTAAAAACTTGCTAGTAAAGTAGTAGAGACAAACATTGAACCATGTTGATAAGAGTCCAAATCTCTGCGTGAGTGTGTGTGTGCATGCATGTGCGTGTGGGGGGCAGGCAGAGACAGATATAGATACACATACAGACTCAGGAAACCTAAGAGATTGTTATACTAAGAGTTTGGATTACATTACCCTAAGGTATTTTGGGTGTACCAAACAAAATTTTTCAGCCACTTTAGAATGTACTTTTCAAAGCCCCATAGTCATTATAATAGTGAAGTATTTGGGGAGTCTTTGTTAAAAAAAAACATAATCTTAGTTATTGCCAAGATATGTAATCTTGAATTGAAAGGGTGAACATCATGTATGTTCTGTAAAGCATAATTCTTTCTCATGAAGATGTATTGCTGGCGGTGGTATGGGTAACAATGGCAGGATGAAAATGGGGTGAAAATGTGACTGAGAGGTTTTAATAACTTTTTACTGAGATTGTATTTATGGTTTTTTTTTTTTGGTTGCTGTTTATGTTAGACTTTCCCATCATGATGATTTGATCACCTGTGAAAATATTTTCCTTTCATGTCAGATATGGATTTTTCAAAATAATATTTAAATATTCTAGATGTCTTGGTAAGGGAACATTTAAAAAAATGTTCAGATGCTGAATGGTATTAGCAACTTCCTGGGCTATATGAAGCATAAAGGAAAGTATTCTCATAACATTATTTTCATGAATTTCTTGTTCTCAGTAGTCATGCTTTTAGATAAAATATGAATAAAGCACTTTTAAACTTTTAACTAAATCATCTCTCTATATCTAAGTAATTTGTGACTGTAAAACTAGATGAAAATATGATCTGCAAATAATTTTGACACAATTTCTGTTATATATATGTAGGGACTCATGATATGTACATAAAACAAAATGTCAAAATAACAATAAGCCCACTGATATAAAGAAGAAATAAATTTTTTCACCATCTCCATGAAATAGTATTTTTCATTCCTTACAACAGTTTCCTGGATTGTAATTGAGAAATAAAGCTTTTATACTATAAATGGAAAATAACACATTTAAAACTCACAAGTTTATTTTGATTTAATTTGTTTTCTTATATGTATTTAAAATATTTGGGACACAATTCTTTCCAAATGAGTAATGTTATTAGTTTCCTTGCTGCCATAGTAAAATGCTATGAACTTGATGGCTTAAAAGGACAAAAAATGATTCATAGTTTGGGAACTTTGCTGTTCCAAATCAAGGTATTTTCAGGGCCATGCTCTTTCCAAAGGCTCCGGGGGAGGGGCTTTCCTTGCCTTTTCCTAGTCTTGTGGTTATCAATAATCATTGGTGTTTGTAGGAACATTCTTCATCTCTGCCTCCATGGTCACATAACAGTCTTTCTGTGTGTGTCACTCTGTACCACTGTATCCACATTTCCATCTTCCTATAAAGATACCAATTACTAGTTTAGGCTACACACTAATCCAATATGATTTCATCTTAATTTGATTAGATCTGCAAAGATCATATTTCCAAATAAAATTACTTTCACAAATAACAGGGATTAGGAAAACTTCAACATTAATATGGATGGATGGGGGAGGGGAGACAATACATATTATGTACAATTTTGCTTTAACTATTTCCATGAAATAATTATTAAAGAGGTGGTAGACTGAGACCAGAGGTTAAATATGGTATCTGAACAGCAAATCAAGTTCAAATGCATTTATAACACAGTTCACAGGAAATTCAGGCATTTATTATTAAAATTATTTTTATTAAATTATAAGATAATTCATGCTATTTTTTTTTATTTATTTATTTATTATATTTGTTTGTTTTGTTTATACATGCACTGGGTACAGTCAGAAGCGCGGGAGGGTGAGAGAATTCACCAGAGCCAGAGCGGGGAGCAGAGCAGGCAGAGGGGCTGAAGTACACTGCTGAGGGGAGCAGCGGGTGGCAGGAGAGGTCTGCGCACCATGTGGGATCTTCCTCCGGTGGCCGGGGAGCAGCCGGGGATCGAACCAGCGCCGCAGAGGCCGCGGGCAGCTTCGCAACCCAGCGCTCAACCGCTGCGCCACCGGGGAGGCCCAATTCATGCTATTTTTTATAGATTTATTTTATTTATACATACAAGAACTGGGTACAGGCCAGAGGTGTGGGGGGTGAGAGAATTCACCAGAGACAGGGTGGGGAACAGAACAGGTAGATATACTGAAATATACTGCTGAGGGGAGCAGTGGGTGAGTCAGGAGAGGACTGCTGTGCCATGTGGTAGCTCCCTGGTGGGGGATTGAACTCATGCTGCAGTGGCTGCAGGTAGCTTCATAGATTGCATCTTAACCCCTTGCGCCACCAGGGAGGCCCTCATGTTAATTTTTAACTAACTTAAAACTAGTATATAATGCATAGAGATCTCATGTGCCCTTTATTCCCCTTCCCCTGGTGAGAATATCTTGAAAATTATAGAAAAATATCAGTTAAGATATTGACATTGATATAATCCACAAATCTTATTCAGATTTCCCTAGTTTTATTTGTGCTCATGTATGTATATTTAGTACTATACAATTTTACAACATGCATCTGTTTCTATGTGCCTCACCATAATCAAAGTTCACAGCAGTTTTATCACCACAACTACCCTTTGTGTTGCTTTTTTTATAATCATACCCTTGCTTTCTCCCCCCATATCTCTATACTTAACCTCTGGCAGTTACTAATCAATCATGAAATATTTTGAGACTGGCTTTAATGAACTCAGCATAATTCTTTCCAGATCCATCCAAGTTGCTGCCTATATCAGTAGTTCATTGCAGAGTAACTTTCCATGGTATGTATCAGTTTGCTTGATTAGCCATCCTAATTCTGATAGTCAAATTTTAAGTATCATTTATATAGAAATAAATTTCTTTAGTTCATTTGTTTTTTCTCCCAGAGTTCTTAGGAGATTTTGTTTTATTGTTAATTTTAAGAGTATTTTATTGGTACCAGAATATATTCTGTTGTGTTTTAGTGGTAGCAATTTGTTATCATAGATTGCTAAGCCATTGAAGACAAAGAGCATAACTTTGGACAATATTCAGTTCTCTTTTATCACTCCTCCAGTTTTTCCAGTGCGTTATTATAAATCATCTTCTCCTTTTAAAAAGTGCAAGGATATGTGCTCCATAAAAGATAATTATAGTATTTGTTATAAGAAAAAGATAAATTAGTTAATATTATATGAAAGTGACCTTATCACTTAGTACTTTAAAAAAGTAGTAATTATCTTCATCAATGTAATGAAAAAAGGGAAATAACCAAGATAATTTATTTTAAAAGATTCTCCAATATAATTCTTGCTACATCTTGTTTGTTTCTCTCTTTTACATTATTTTTGTCATCAAACTGATCTTGATAAGACAAATGGGGAAGTTATAATTTAATTCTGTATCACAAACTTTGCTCCATTGTTGCCCCAATTAGTCTTCACAAAATCATGTGGAAAATAATTGTTTGTTTTTAAAGATGTTAACATGCAAGTTCAGATTAGGTATAGAACGCAAGTTTGATTTAAAAGCACAGCTTTTGAGATTGTGTGTGTGTGCGTGTGTTTCTTTCTATCGATCTATCTATCATCTATCTCTCTCTGTGTGCTTATGCATGTGTGTATCTGTGGGTATCTTCATTGAAACCTGGCCTTGTTACTCCCTTACTATTGGAACATATGCAAGTTATATAAACTCTCTTTAGACTCTATTTTTTTAAAAAATCTATATCATGGGAATAGTAATACCTATCACATTTCTCAAAAAAAAAAAGTTAATCAATGTAATAAAACATTGAAGATTCTGCCTGAAATTTAAAATGATTTTTATAACCAGTATTTTACATTGAATTTTAAAAATAATATTTTTAAAGATTTATTTATACATGCAAGAAGTGGGGTACAGGCCAGAGGTGTGGGGGGTGAGAAAATTCACCAGAGACAGAGTAGGGAACAGAACAGGTGATTGACTAAAATACGCTACTGAGGGCAACAGTGGGTGAGTCAGGAGAGGTGTGCAATGTGGGTAGCTCCCAGGCCTGGGATCGAACTCATGCTTCAGTGGCTAAAGGTTGCTTCATAGTTTGCATCTTAAACCCTTTCACCACCAGTGAGGCCCTAAAAATAATATTTAAAAGATAATAGTTGGAATATTATAGGCAACTCTGATTATAGGTGTTTAAAGTCTGGCAGTTAGGTTTTGTTGCAGTAACAAATTACTCTAAATCTTGGTGGCTAGAAATAAAGAAAGGTGGTTTCCCAGTAATTTCTGAAAAGTTCATTTGGGTCACCAGTTGTTTTCTGGTGTTTTAAGTCATTTAAGTACAGTTTAGTGTAATTACAACATTGTGTCTGTTGCCAGTGATATTCCAGGTGGGGAGGGGCAGTGTAGGGAGTTTTATGGAGTACCTGTTATCTTTCAAGACTATTTTTAAATGATTCTTCACTTTTGTGAATATTTTACCAGTAAAATTACATGACCACATCTGAAATCCAGGGACAGAGAAGTGCTATCTTACCATGTTTCTAGAATATTAAAGAGCACTGGTAATTTTGTTAACAGTTATAGTACCCTTTTCTATTATACTGTTAAATAATTCTCCTTTATATCTCTTTCTTTACAGGCTACTTACAAAAGAAAGATGTGGAAAATCACTAATTAGCATATGGGACATTTTGTGAACATTTAAAAGGATGGGAATTATTATTTTCAATGAAAGGAAAGAAATTGCATTTTCCTTTTACACTGACACATATATATCCATATATTCATTTCTAAAATCAACATGTTAACAATCTTAATATATGTTAGGCATCACTAGATCACTTGTCATTATCTTTTTATATAAGTCCATGCAGAGTTTGGTGATTATACTATCCAGGTAGAAAACGATAAAGAACACTGCAAGTCAATTCTCAGTGAAATAACTGACTGAGAAACAACCAACAATGAAAACCAAAAACAAAAAAAAAATTAGTTATATTTAGCCAACCCAAAACAATGAAATGAAAAAAAAATAAAATTGCTCGTTGTTGTCTAACTTATTCAACATTTGAAAATGATAGATCCTTGTCTAACTACCTGACGATGAAGCATAGAGGTTATAAGTGGAATCTTACTGAAAATTCTGCAACTGAGAGCTAATTAGTGTGTTGGCAGAGCTGTCAGCTAGGATTTTTCTTTTTGTACACCAGTGGAAAATAAATGAGGGTAGATTTCAGAGATACAGAAATATAATTTTGAGTCACACATACTCATATAAATATCCTTTATCTTAAACCCTTGAGAAACTAATAAAACTTGTTGCTTTAATTGACCCTTTATACTTATAAATGTATATAAAAGTGCTCATATAAAATAATTCATTCTTTCATTTAAATAGATAATATGTATCTAGTTATAGCAACTAGTGTAAGTATGTACATAAAATATGAAGTCTATTCAGGGCACAGAGGCTGTGTTTGATTACTCTGCCTTAAAGAAGTTAAATAATGGGTTTGAAGTTCTTGATTGGCAAAGGTATAGAATATGAGAAGGAGAAGACGAAGTTTGTGTTGCTGAAATTAATAGCAGGAATTTTCTCTTGCTAGGTTCCAGCACACAACCAATAACAAATGCAAAAAGACCCTAAAGCGGCAACAAAGACCATTCTCAACTGATCTTCTAAACACAAGTACTTATTTGGTAATTAATGCTAGACTTTCAATTTTTATATGTCTAATCATTCCAAAAACTATGAAATATTAATATCCCAGGTTTAAGGAAGAATGAATCTTACTCAGAGAATCTAAACAATTTATTCCGATCTGAAATGAGTAGTAACTTGAAATCAGGATCTCACATATAACTTTAGCAACGCTTGATTAATTTAGGAATGTTCAGACCTCTTTGTTCCCTAAGGACTCAGTACCTTTATATTTTGAATATCTTCTTTCTCTAATCTGACAAAGTAATTTTTTTTTTTTTTACAATTTCCAGCAATACTATTGTCCCAATTATGCACTTTAACTTCTTGATGTCAGTTAGGAAAACCATGGTGTGGTAGACAGAATAATGGTTCCCAAAGACATCTACATCCAAGATTGTGAATATATTATGTTACAGGCAAAGACATTTTTGCAAATGAATTTTGCAGTCTCAGCTCTTCCACTGTAGGAATCCTCAAGTTAAGGGTCTGGAAAGGAAAGATTATCATCCAGGTTGGCCCAATATAAACCATTAGTGTTCTTCTAAGAAGAAGGTGAAAAGGACAGAGTTAGGCCAAGGGGTGGATATTAACACAAAAATGGTGAAGTTAAAATGACAATATTTGAATATTAGGGTAGTGACCACAAATAAGAAATGTCGGCCACCTCAGTAGCCAGAAACTTATTGTCTTCTTATGCCTTCGTAAGGAATTCAACTCTGCTGATACTTCTAGTACTTTATATATCTGTGTTCTTTATGTCACTAGTTATGTAGTCATGTTATGTCTATATATATATATATATATATCTATATCTATATCTATATATATATATATATACCCATCAAAATCTTAATCCCCCTTCTTAATTTGATGTCCTCTATCCTCAAAAGAGTCCTTATAAATTAAAAAAAAAAATAAATAATGGAATAGAGAAATGAGGCCAGGATTTAGAAAAAAATGGTCTTGTGGAATGAGAGGAAGTGGAATGAGAGGAAAATCCTTGTAAATATAATATGGACTGTTTCTTGAACCCATCTTATCTTTATCTCTCATGTTTTTCCCTTCAACCAACTCAAATATCTATATGTCATGGAAACAAGAAGGCTGCTCAATAAAACTAAAATAATATTGTAGCTGGTTCTGAGCACTTCTACTATGGGAATCTTCTAAAAAAATCTAAATCCTGAAGAATTGATTTTCTAAATTGATTTTGTAAATTCCCATCTAGATATTGGGTCAAAAGGGAAAGTATTGTATCTCCTAAAAGGGAAAAGAATATGACAGAAATTCCCCAGGGGACATAGGAGACATACACACACACACACACACACACACACACACACACACATAGGTGTGTGTGTGTGTGTGTGTGTATATGTATGTATGTATATATATATATATATATATATGTATCAGAGCAGTGTAACCTAACATTACATAGTCCATCAGTAAATAGTTTAATTATCTTAATTTTTAAGAGTTTTGAGCATCATTACACATATTTTAAATTTTATTTTTATAAATAATCTTTAGAGTGAAATGCAGATATTAATTTAATGAAAGTACATCAGGATGCAATGACGTAGTTTATGTTCACAAGTCTACTGGGTGGTGGTGATGAGATTTAAATTCAGGATTGCTTGATACTGAAATCCCTGTTCTAACCACCAATGGAAAAGGACCCTAGCTATTGGGTGCATGTCTGTAGAATAGTCTAGTCAATGTTTGACAGCAAAAATACCCAGGGTTCTCTTATACTTCAACATAAGAAAGTCTTGAAATCTGAATTCGACTAATCAAAGGGTTCAGCTTCGTCAGGGCCTCTCAAAGTCTGTTGAGAAAAATCGAATTTTTGCACCATTCTTTTAGTTTCTATAGTTTTTCCAGTTTGTTGCAAGATCAGTACTTTGCAAAACACTGTGAAAACAATTACTTTCAAATTTTTGACTTATATTACTATTGACTGATTTATATATATGTGTGTTTACATACATACATGCATATTTAATGACATATGCATGGCACATGTGTATAAGTGCATGCATATAATTATATATGTCACATATAAGTAAATATAAGTATGCATGTGGTATATAAATATATATGTGCATATATAAGTACATATATGACACATACACACATATAGGTGGATCACACTGTACTCAGCACTGTTTCAGACAAAACAGTGATCCACTAATGAATTCTTCAGAGTGTATCTGTGTAACACAAATGAACACGTGTCCCATATGACTGAATCAATATCAGGGGTATATTCAAAGGAATAGAAATTTGATGCTAGGACACTTGCTGAATATTATAGATTCCTATAAGTTACTGTTGGTAGAAGCAGGGGAAATTGCTTTGAGTTCTATATAGAAAGTTTTTTAGAATAACTATTTAGAATTTTGTCCTACTCTACAATTATTCCAACTTATGACATCACTAAAGCAATTTCCTATATCTATCCTTTTGTAAATAACCTTTGTATCACTGTACATCACATCTCTTCCTCAAACTGTCTCACCTTATGACCATACCAGGTCAATATTCTACAGCCTAAGAACTTGGTAATTCTGTGGCTTCCCATCCTGGCTCATTTCTATTACTCAGTCTCTTCATCTGGGAACAGTAATAGGAGAGGGGACATAATAACTGATCTACCTCATAAAGTTATAACAAACATTGGTATGTGCTGTATTTGACATAGAAAAAATGCTATATAAGTGTTATGTGATATCATTTTTCAGAAAAAGAAGCCCAGTTTATTTCCTGGGAAATTAGTTCATTTTATTTAAAATGAAATTTTAAAAATTCTTGCTTTTTTATCCAGTCTTAATCTCTATTTATATTGGAGTATTTGGACCACCATCCTTAATATAGTTATTGATGTTGTTGAGATTAAATCTATTGTATTATTCCTCATTTTCTAATTATCTCAGCTATTTTTCTCCCTTTCTCTTATTATGTCATCTTTAGATTGAACATGATTTCCTTTCTCTCCTATGTGGATGTATAAGCTATAAATCATGTCGTGATATTTTAATGGTTGCTTTAGAGTTTATAGTATATATTTTTAATTTGTCATAATTCACTTTTAAGTGACCATATAAAATTTTATATATAGAAAAATAACCATTCAATCACATGCTTTCACTTCTACCTCCCAATGTTTGTATTACTGTCTTTCTCCATATTTTTGCATGTTAAAAGCCCCATTTTGTGCAATTATTTTTGCTTTGAGCAATCAATAATTGGTTAAATATCTTACAAATGCTAAGGCTTTTTGTTCTCACCTTCACAGTTATCATTCAATTCATGTACCCCTTAGGTATCATTTTCCATCTGCTGATGAACTTTATTTAGGATTTATGGTAGTGCAGGTTTGCTGATAATACATTGCTTCAGACTTCATCTAAAAAAGTCTTTATTTCACTTTTGTTTTTGAAATATTGTTGAATAACATAATATAGATTGACAGTAATTTTTCCTCATTACTTTAGAGATGCTTCTCTACTGTCTTCTGGCTTCCGTTTTCAAAAACAAAAACTGCTGTCATTCTTTTTTTGTTCCTCTGTACAAAATGTCATTTTACCTTAGCTATTTTGATGATTTTCTTGTTAGCAATTTTATTATTCTGTGCCTTAATGTAGTTTCTACATGTTTATTTTACTTGTGTATGTTGAGATTCTTTAATGTGTGAGTCATAGTTTCATAAAATTTGAGAAAAGCATGCATAATCCTTCAATTATACAAATCACTGATGCCTTTTGCATTTTTAAATTATTCTTTCTTTATTTCATTATGATTAGTTTCTATCCCTGTGTCTTCTAAGTTCACTATAATTTCTTCTGTAATATTTAGTCAATATTAATGTTGTGTATCTGTCATAGGACATAAGCTATGTAACTATAAGTATTATTACTCTTTCTACATGGTGGTTACAACTGTAAAATTTTACTTTGCATATCTTCTGTATCTTCTGTTTCTCTACTGAATACAGAATTCAATTTTGGTATTTTAATACTCTTCAACTGATTTATCTCTTCAATGTTTGTTGCATTTTTCCATATTGCATGCCTAGTAATTTTCTATATATTAGCAGAATTTTCTGAACTTCACTTTTTTGAATATTGAATTTTCTTTAATTCCTACACATGTACTTACAATTTATTTTTTGATGCAGTTAAATTACTTACAAGCATTTAGATTCTTCAAGGGCTGCTTTTAATCAGTGTTATACAAAGACAAATAGCATTTAGTTTAGGTATAATTTGTCCCAGCATTGAGCAAAACCTTTCTTAGTAGTGCACATGATACTACAATGTGCATTAGGAGGTATTCTTATTTAGTTGTTAGAAACTGACATCTCTAGTTCTAAAACTATCTAGGTCTAAAACATCTCTAGTTCTAAAATTAGAAGGTATTCCCTGTAACCCTTTCAGTTGTTTCTTCCTCTGGCTTTGGGTATTTTTCCTCACATATTTGCTGATCAGTATACGCAGCTCAAGACATGAGGGTGCCCTATGTATTCTTTGGAGTTCTCCCTTTGAATTGTTTTCTTCTCTCAGGAACTCTACTGTTCAACTCTTACTGCTTTGCCTCCCTGAACAACTGTTTACTCATCTTTAGAGTGTACTTGATTCTCTTACTGCCCATCCATGAGCAGGCAAGAAATCAACTCCAGCCAAAAAGTTGGAACACTGGTAAGGTGCACCTCATTTGTTTCCCAAATCTCGTGTATCACTACCCAATGTTGCCTATTATTGGATATCTTCAGTGCTGTTTTTTTTTTTTTTTTTTAGTTTTAATCTATATTGTCCATTTATATTTTATTTTTTAAAAAAAAATATTTATTTATTTATCCAAGCACTGGTTACAGTCAGAAGCTTGGGAGGGTGAGAGAATTCACCAGAGCCAGAGTGGGGAACAGAACAGGCAGAGTGACGAAACACATTGCTGAGGGGAGAAGTGGGCACGTCAGGAGAGGTCTGCGCACCATCTGGGACCCTAGCCGGTAGCTAGGAATGGAACTGGCGCTGCAGAGGCTGCAGGCAGCTTCGCAGCCCAGCTCTCAACCACTGCGCCACCAGGGGAGGCCCAGTCCATTTATATTTTAAATTAGTTGCAGGCAACAGGGTAAATCTGGCCCTATTATTCCATCTTAACTAACTGAGCAAGTTCTTTAATTCTTATCATCCCCCCCACTCCTGAAAATTTATAAATACAGTATAGATAGAGGGATGGGGTAGATACAGAGATCAAACTGATGTTCACTGTTCTGAATAACATTGAAGTATCTATTCTGTGTGCAGAGATTTTACCAAAACTAAGGTTCTGACTGATGATATAAGAGCATGAACTTATATTCTAGCACATGTACACAGTATACAGTGAAAATAATAGTATGTACAATGTAAAATGTGGGCATTCTGGTGGCACAGAGGGTTAAGTCTCAGCACTATGAACCTATCCACAGCCACTGCAGCACAAGTTCCATCCCCAACCAGGAAGCTGACCCGCATGGCATAGCAGACCTCTCCTAACTTGCCCACTGCTCCCCTCAGCAGTGTATTTCAGTAGATCTGCCTATTCTGCTCCCCATTCTGTCTCTAGTGAAGCCTCTCACCCTAACCCCTACAACTCTGGCCTATACCCCAGATCTTGTATGCATAAATAAATAAAATCTTTTAAAAATACAGAATGCAGCCAGAAAGAAAAAGAAAAATACCGGATGGTCTCACTCATAGCAGGAATCTAGAAAACTTAAATAAGGGACCAGGAAAATGAATAACTATAAGAAAGTGAAAATCAAAATCAACAAAAACTATGAACCAGAGACACTTTTTGGGGGTTGGGGGGCGGGAGGGGAGGGATTGGGGTCAGAATGGGGAGGTTGCAATTGTATAGGGAATATAAAAATAAAATTTATTATTTAAAGAAAAATACAGAATGCCCACCAATAGTAATTTATCATATATACACACACACACACAATCTCTCATACATGTACCTATGCATATATATATATGTACATGTGTATATACATATGCACATAAATAGTAATTGTGGATTTTCTAGTGCAATTTCTCCTTGAAATCCTTAAGGAAGGTATAATTTATTGTGGGGAAGATAATCTTAAGTGGAACCTTAAATTGAGAGCCTCTTCAGTCTGATGGCATCATCATGTGTTATATAAATATAGACCTAAATATAAATTGCAAAATCTTATAGACTTACAATTAAAAATTCTGCTAGAAAATGAATGATATCAAGAGAATAAGAAGACAAGTCACAGACTGGGAGAAAATATTGCAAAGAACCCACAAAAAAAAGTATTGTTATCTACATGGTACTAATAATGTTATAATAATAAGAAAACAATTAAAAATGTGCCAAAGACCTTAATAGGAATGTCAGTAAAATGAAATACATGTAGAAAAAAAAATATATAAGCAGATATTCCACAGTCTGTGTTCCCAGGGAAATGCAAATTTATTAAAACAATGAGATACCACTATACATCTATTAGAATCACCAAAATCTAGAACACTGACAAATACTGGTGAAGCTTTGCAGCAACAAGTACTCTCATTAATTGTTGGTGGAAATTCAAAATGGTACATCCACTTTGAAGGATAACTTGATCGATTTCTTATAAAACTAAATATACTTATATGATCCATAAATTACATTCCTTAGTATTTACACAAGGAGTTAAAAATAATGCTCACACAAAAATCGGTGCACAAATGTTCATAGAAATTTTATTCACAATTGCTATATCTGGACAGTAGAAATTAGGCCTTAAAAGAAATGTGTTAGGGCCTCCCCTGGTGGTGCAGCAGTTGAGAGCTGGGCTGCGAAGCTGCCTGAAGACTCTGCAGTGCAGCTTCGATCCCTGGTCGCCAGTGAGGGTCCCACATTCCCACATGGTGCAACAGACCTCTCCTGCTGCACCCTCTGCTCACCTCAGCAGTGTATTTCATCATTCTACCTGTTCTGCTCCCCTCTCTGGCTCTGGTGAATTCTCTCACCCTCCTGCACTTCTGACTGTATCCAGTGCTTGTATAAATAAATAAATGACAAACAAACAAACAAACATAAATAAATAAATCTAAAAAAAAAGAAAAAAAGAATGAGTTAAGGATTCATGGAGAAATCTTAAAAGCATGGTACTAAGGGGCCTCCCCTGGTGGTGCAGGCAGTTGAGCACACACTGTGAAGCTGTCCACAGCCTCTGCAGTGCGGGTTCGATCCTGGCCAGCCGGCGAGCGTCCCACATGGTGTGGCAGACCTCTCCTGTCTCGCCTGCTGCTCCTCCTAGCAGTGTATTTCATCAGTCAGCCTGCTCTGTTCCCCACTCTGTCTCTGGTGAGTGCTCTCACTCTCCCTCACATCTGGCCTGTACCCCAGTTCTTGTGTAAAATGAGTAAATCTTAAAAAAAAAAAACATAGTACTAAGTAAAAGAAGCCCATCTTATAAGGTTCTATATTAATGATCCCCGATCTATGACGTTCTTAAAAAGGCAAACTGAGGACACAGTAAAATGATCAGTGTTTTCCATGGATGTGGGGAGTGTTGAATGAGAAGGAATGAATCAATAGAGAACAGAGTAATTTGGGGGCAGTGGAAATATCTGTTATGCTGATCATAGATACATGTCATTATACATTTGTCCAAATCCATTGAATATATAACACTAAGAATGAACCAAATATTAACTATGAATTCTAGATGATGATGATGTGTCAATATAGGTGACAAATGTACCACTCTGGTGGAGGATGTTGATAATCAGAGAGGCTATGCTTGTATAGGAGCTATCTCTATATGGACCGTCTCTATATCTTTACTTAATTTTGCTAAGAATTTCAAATTTCTCTAAAATTATTCCTAAAAATGAAAATAGTCATACAACTCCATTTACATAAAGTTCAAAATTATTCCATGGATTACACAATGATGTTAAATAAATAGGACTGATACAGTTGTGGAAAAGATCACTAGGGATCTCCCTGCATCCATATTATATTTTATTTCTTCATCTGTATGGTAGTTTCCTGAGTTATTTCATTTTGTGATGATTCACTGGGCTTTAACTTTAGGATATTTGCACTTCTACCAAAAAATAAAAAAGAAAGAAACAAAGACAGGAAAGAAACCTCTAACCCAGTGTCCCTGTTCTTATTTTACTCTTTCCAAGTAGAAAATATTATTTAACTACTTTTTGATTATGTCTTATGAATTCATGCTTCAAAGTTAGAGCATTGCTGAATTGAGTGGAAAGTTAAAAGATCCACGTTGCAATCAAGCTCAAAAGATATGAGAAAAATGTAAATGAGCTAACTGATTGTTACTCTGGGCCAAAAGTCAATGTATACATAGGAAAATGTACTTAAAATAATTTCTAGGGAATCTGGAAAATGTGGCATCACAGGCAATTTAAGGTATACAGGATATTACCATGGTCATATTCCCACTACAATAATTTTTATTGGGAAACACAAATTTATAAAATTTCTTGTGGAAATAGAGTATAATTCTATTGAGAGAAAATAATGTTAGTATTCATTTGAATATGTGAACATTTGATATCGATTATACAGAATTTCCAGTGGGGATTTAAAATGTGATATATGAGAAAAAATTAAGTGTAATGAATTTAATAAAATGAAGGTTCTCTGTTTTACTATCAAGAACTAAGTTTTCCTCATCTATTCAACATACTTAGCAGTGTTAATGGTCTTTCCCTATGGCTACGAAAAAATCCTCAGCATTTTTTGATAAAATGTTTCATCATATTCAATCTTATGCTGACACTTAGGTAGTTAAGCATGGCTATATGCCTTTTAATGACTCATTTCATGGGGAACTAATCATTCTCTTAAACTTCTTGGGAAAAGTACAAAATCTGTTATAGGGAGAGAGGAATATAAGCAGGGTCTATTATATTAAGGGGATGGGGAATAAAAGGACCCTTGACAATTTTCACCTCTGAAAAGAAGTCTATTTATTGTTTGACATTTTCTTGACAGTAGGTTATTGAGATATAATGTGGAAACTTGGCAGAAGATGCATAGATTTTTTTCCCCTAAATTGTTTTTTATTGAATTTCATACTTTGTGTCAAACAGCTGGAAGCTGGAGGAAGGATATGTAGCCTTAATGAAGAAGACTAACTCTGATGCGACCTTGACTTCTAAGCTATCAAATAGCAAAAAGAATGAGTTATTATGGGCAGTAGGGAATAATGGTTATTAAAAAGAAGGATGGTTACTTTTATTTGGCCTACAAGAGCTTTAATTCTGAGAAGTATTTTGCCATTCCAGTACACTGGAATTTCTGTGAAGAAACAAATTAAATGCCCAGTATCACTTTTTAAGATACAGTTCTGAGATATGTGCATAGGGTCAAAGATAAATGGAGATTCTAAAATTAATTTAACATCCATTCATTTTTTTTTCACAATTGACCCTTGTTTATAATCTGTCCAGGATGCCCCGAAAGCTTCCAACAGAAACTTCTAGCAATCAGCTACCATAACCTACTTTAGCCCATCTTTGTGTATAACCTATGTAGCAAGGAATTATAAGCAAATGTTTTCACCTAAATTATCTTCCCAATCTTTGCCATCACTTTAATTTTCTGACTTTGTTTTCATTGTTCTAACCTAATATGCAGTTACCTTTTTAAATAATAGACTACTGGAAAACTTACACTACTAGGATTTTTACTTGTAGGTGAGGGAGATGATATGTCACATAATTGTACTGTAAGTGACATAGTTGGAGAATACATGGTTTGAGGCAATTTTTTTCTGATTCCAGAATATTTACTATTTGACTCCTATACCATTCTCCATTACGAAAGTTTTTTTTTTTTTTTAAAGGCAAATTCTTATCAACTGCTAATCATACACACACCTTTGTGACCAGTAGTGTTTATCTGTGAAGAAATGAGTTGAACTCTTTTATTATTAAGTTCATACTTTAAAAATGCATAAATATGTGGTATTTGAGCACAGTAACACAAGAAGGCAACCTCTATGGGCTCCAGAGTTAAAGTTCCTCATAGCTCCTCATTTTAAGAAAGGACTTAAAATAGTTCAGAAAAAGTAGGAAAAGTTACCGGGGGTCTGGAAGATGGCAGTCATGACATGAGATGGGTAAATGGGCTTCTAGGAAAAATTTCTGAAAACTGAATGTACAACTTATGTAGAATTTTGAACTAAATACTCTTAAGCACCTTCTGATATTTAATATCAGCTAAATTAATAGTTGCAATGGAGTGATGATTCAAGAGCCTTATCAGTGTGAGTAAAGTGACAGAATTTATATAGTGTCAAAGTTTTTTCCACTGATTCAGCGCCTGATAATGCTGAAAATATGAAATCACTCAGTTACCTGAAAGACATCATTACAACAATCAAAAATAAATAACACAGACCCTCTTGTCCACATCTATTCAATTTAAACTGTTTTCATTTTCAATAGGGTATATCTTCTAGATATATCTTGTAGGCTTTAAGTACAAGAAAGGAAACTCCCATTCCAGGCAATATATCTTAAAATACTATAAGTGATACTAATGTTTTGTCAATTTGAAATACATGTGCTGTTATAACAAATAATGATGTCAAATATAAACCATTGTCCATTTAGTTGAATTTCTGGGATCAAGAAAATATAGTTAAATTGATTTCTTTTGCATTAGTGGGGTCTGTATCACTAAACTCTGAAGAGACACATGATATACTCACCTTGAAGCTGATTGTTTATTCTGTTGTCTCTGAATCCTTTCCTAATAACTCCCCTAGATTCTCTTGTTCAAGAGGATGTCTTGTTAGATGTGAAGGAACTACTGCTGGGTATATGAGGTACTTTGTACCTCTGGTTTCTTCTTTTTTTAAGTCTTAAACTGTGCCCACCTTCCAAGATAGTGTCTTTTCCTTACTCTCTACCTCTCCACTACTACTCTTGGATGAAGGATAGATTCCAGTTCCCTCTGATCCCCTCCTAAATGGGGCTTTGGTAAGGAATTCAGGACTTCTTCCATATCTTCTCTTTCCCCACCTTTATCTAGGAGTGTAACTTTTTCTTCCTCCCACTCATGTTCCTCACCCAATATGTCCTATGACACATCCTCACTTTGACCAGAACCCATCAGATAAGGTTAGAGTCTTTAGTCACCTTCTTTCAGTTTTCAAATCACATTGCTTACACTCCATTAGCCTGGAAGATTTATATTAGGTTCTCAACCCTGTCATGTGCTGATGTCATCATTAACTGATACCTTTTTTAAGTTCAAATTTTGCTATGGTGAAGAGTAGTAATCTGCATTGACAAGATAAACCAACTCTCAAATTCCTTATGGGTTAAACTTAAAGGCCACAAAAAAACTTGTAAGCTAGTACAATTGCTCTGAATGAAATTTCTTTACCTGCATTTGCCTTTGCTTTTCAAAAGTACCTCAGAACTCCTAAATTTGTATGCTTTAAGGTTGTAGGCATCCATGCTTACAAAAGCAAAGCAGACTTGTAGTGTGAAAGAGCTTTAATAGAATTAGTGAACATAGAGGAGAAGAAAGGACATCTCTAATCACATTTCTCAATGAAATACCCCAAATTACCCATCCTTTCATGAATAAATGTCGTAGGAAACAGACTGGACCAAAAGCGAGGACCAAAAACTTGTCACAAGTTTAAGCCACCTTCTAATGGGGAACCAATGGAAAGGGCTTGAAAAGCAGGTCCCAAAAATCTGGCATCAAAGAAGATACTATATTAAGAAAGCAGTTGTTATTGTGAGACTCCCCAGGTGTCCCTCACCCACCTGTCTATCCCAAGTGCTTGTGCATGTCTCTCTTCCACATGTCTCCTTCCCAGAAGTGCCATCGTGGAAGCTGGGTCATAGGAACAAGAACTCTTCCTTTTCTTCTCATTGAGCCCATCTACATTCTGTGTTATGTAGCTTCACCTGAATCCTCAGCTCCACTCTTTATTAACTGGGGCAGGGAACATGGTACCTCCCCATTTATGGAGATATTTCTGTAACAGTGTGATGCATTTTCTTCCAGGGACATTTGCACTTGGATTGGGGAGTACAGTGTCTTACAAGTAGCAGAACAAACTTTTCCTGGAATTTTGGGCCAGAGTCAGTTTAATAGAGTCTTAGAAGAGGCTATGTGGAAATAGGGCATAATTGGCCAGTAGGTTGAGGATTTCCTTATAAGACTAGCAGATCAATTTTAGAGTAAGGTGGGTAAGCACAAACTGAATTGGAGGACTGTGATTGGTATATATTAGGTTTCCTTGACAAAGAAGCATTCTCATAAATAAGTACAGGTTGACTTCAGCTTAGATTTGTCACTGGCAAGAGTTTTCTACTGGAAGGGGTTCCATTTTGTGGGTCATGTACAAATTACCTTTGTCAGTGTAACTACTAACCGACCTTAGGGAATCTCAAACATGTCAATTAATATTGAAAGTGCTCAAAAATGGTAGTATCTCACTGCCAGTGCTAATACAAGATGGTCTTCCAAATGGCTAATAGGATCAGCAAGGAAAACATTCACAAGCCAGAATATGAGAGAAATAGAAGTGTGTGTGTGTATGTGTGTGTGTGTGTGTGTTTAGAGAGAGAGAAAGGGAGAGAGAGACAGAGGGAGCGAGACAGAGTCAGTCATTCAGATGACCAAAATATATTTCTCTTACATATTTGGTCTTTATTCCCCTTTCTTGTCTCACAATTATCCCTAGAGCCCTTGGAATTTCTCAAGGGTTAAAAATGTAGATGGTGGTCCTTGTTATTAGATAGTTAAATATGGTATGAAAAATTTGGTCATTTTAATAAGAAATATGAACTTGGAGCCAAAGCAATTCAGTTTATAAAATAACAAATTACAGTGTTTTCTGCTACATTAACAAAGATTCAAATGCTCATCTAAACTCAGTATTTGATATTTCTGAAATTTCTGTGGGAAGTCTTAATACTTTAAAACATAAACAAATATAAGCCTTGAGCACAACCAAGACGTAAGATTATTGTGTGTTTGGTGGTGGTGTTTCAAAGCTTCCTGAAGGTGTAGAAACAAAACAAGTTGTGGGTATAGCCCTGACAAGCTATAAATAAGTAATTGTATTTTTCATATTTTGATCTACAAAAGTTTTGTCATCCTTTTTTCCCAGACAGAGAATACTGTATGGCTTAGTGCATTTTATACTGACTTTGAGTGGTTTGTTCCTGTGAATTTACACTAAAAAATATATATGCTTTACTGCTGTTTTTTTCCAGACCAATTCATCAACCAAATTCAAGTGAGGAAAGGACTATTGGTCATCTAAATGAGGAAATAAATGTTAAAACTTTCAAAAACATTACCTGCCTAAGGACCATTCCTGGATTTCACAAATCCATTCAGATAGGAGATATTTAAAGACACTGACAATCAGTGCATCACATATCCAACTGTTTGTAGCGCTTTACTTTCTTGTCAGAACCAGTTAATGACCTTCAGAATGAAAACTCAGCAGTAGTGAAACTGAGAAAAAGGAAAAGGGAAATTTTGTGGTCCAGGATGCATTTCAATAAGCTTAAACTCTAAGTGACAGATGAGGAATTTAAGCTGCTCAGTATAATTCTATGAATGAGGTGTGTGAGAGAGGTTTTCATTAAAACATCTCACTTCACACAGGCTTATGTGTCTTCTCGATGGTGTTCTCTGACTCTCATTAAAGGACTCACAAAGTGTAAAACTTCTCCAACACAGTTTTTCACACTCACTCCTCATATGTTTATGCATGTGATATATGCATTTCACCAGGAAAACATCTTGAAAGAGTATTTGAACTGAAAAGTATATTCATAACATGAATTAAACAAGAGTCCTGTTTGATCTTTCCTTGAGAGCAGTGCATTTACATTTTCAAATGTGATCATTTTTTAAAGCGCCATAGTTTGTGTTAGACATCTCAGAAAAGATCAGGCTTACTTGCTTAAGCAAGTAAGGCTTTGGCTAAAGTGAATAGATTCACAAATTAGTTTTAGCATATATATATATATATATATATACACACACACACATACACATGTATATACCTTTATCATTCAGTGGATCTTTTAATTCCTTTAAATATTATAATTATTAGAAACTTGCTTTTGATAAGTGTTTCCAGGGCTTATAAAAAAATGAATTAAAACCAGTATTTAGAAAGTCTAGATTAATACTATCATTATGTTATTTGATTTACATGAACTACTTTAAATGGGATATCCATGACCATATTCCTCAAGTGACTTATTTTCAGCATACTTGTGTTCTTCCTGTAAATAAGCACAGCATGCAGAAGCAATTTTTAAAAAAGGAATATATGTTTAATGTTTGTTTTTTAAATTTCAAGACAGATTAATAATTATTAAGAGAACTGAAATCTAAAGACTTAGTAGTATTGTTAGAAAATAATTTTATTGTAATAAATTGTCTGTTGTCTATATTTGTATAATGAAATAATTACTCTTGTATAGCTATTTTTATGTAAATGAACTCTACATGTCTTTTTAAAATTCAATTTATATAATAGAAATCTAAATGACACTGAGACTGCCATGACTTACCTTGGTGACTTTTACAAGCTGAAAGTTTGAGTCTTGTGATTTATGTTTAATAATTTAACACATTAATAATATTTTAGATGTGGATTGTTGAACATAAGCATGCAGATTATTTAAATGAATATTTAATTTTTATTCACCTTGCCAGAAGACAGAACATGCATTTAATTGCCTGATAGAAAAAATGGAAAAAAAAAAAGATCAGTAAAAATAGAAATGGGAAAATCTCTTTAAAATATCTCTTACTTTTGGGGCCACAAAATAAATAAGAATTGGCTTGGTATTTGGTACTGTATAATAAAAACTTATAGTACATTTCATTTTGCATCAAAACTGGAAATAACTGAATCTATATGAAGCACATACTCAAAATGTACACTTTAATTTGTATATTTTTCATATTCTGAATATGTTAAATAACATGGTTAAATAACATTTTAAATAATGAGCCCCACACTGTGCATAAGATGAATATACCTGATTAGTAATATTTCTGCTCTGCTTTTTTCTGTATCATCAAAAAACAGTATACAAAAAAAAAAAAAAAACACTTTAAGGCAGGGTGGGACAATAACCTATTGAAATACACTTGGGAAGTTTCTATGAGAAATAATGTGAATATTTCAGAAATGACTGTTTTAATATACACATGGAAAGAAGGGTGAAATTTATAGTGAAACTAACATCTGAAAACCCCACCTGTATTTCTATGTAGTGGACATAATCCTGTATTCTTTAGAATAAATCAACAATTTAAAGAACAATATATTACACATATATACACATATACATGCACATATACACAGATACATATAAAGCTTTGCTATAATTATATTCTAGCTATTTTATAGGGTGAGTTATAATGATTTACTTTCATAAAATTCTTTGACTATGGTTCATGTGTTGAATTCTGCTCATTAGCAAATATTTTAGGGACCCCCCAATGTGCTTAGAATATTTAATGTAGCAGGCAGTGGCTGGTGAGAGTTGATAGTGGGAAAACTACTCTTGAGAACTTGCAGATCAAACTGTAGCATTTTCTTCAATGTCCATTTTCACTCACTTACTCTATTTCTTTTCTTTATGATCTTTTCCACTCTCATTTTTTTTTATCTTTGAAAACCAAAATTGTGGATGAGGACATAATCATGAATAAAATGTATTATTGCCATCCCTACTACTTCCTTTACTGTCTGCCCCACGTCTCAAGACTCTAATCTTGTCCTGCCCCCATTTTCAACATCCATTCTTTTGTACATATGACTTGATTTAAATTGTCCCAATTTTGAAGACACACTATAAATAAAGAAAGGTCTGTCCTTCTACAGTAGGCTGTAATTTAAAAGTAGAGAAGAACTCTCTATAAAACCTTTATTTGTGTGTGGAGATGGGGATAAATTCTTTCAAATTTTTGGGCTGAAATTATCCCTGTAACCTCATCTGCAATTTTCTCTGATTGTAGAGAATTATTTTTATCTCAGTTCAGCTACAGGCAAATTTAGTTTTAGGAACTGAAATTTGAGAACATTGGACTGTTTCAGATACTAACCTCTCCATTTTATGTCTTATGAATCAATAGTACATTTAATTTAGGTGAACAGAAAGAGTAAATGGTTATCTTTATGTAGTTTAATTAACTTGCTCTAAGAATCCAGGTCTTTTATTCTTAAAAATGCTGGATTTATTGCTTTTCCATTTAGAGTAATAGTTATTATTTCTTTTTAATCTTTGATCTTTTTTTCATTTCTTTTGTTGTTGCATACACGTTTATGGAAAAAAACATAAAGAAAAAGTCCACATAAAATGTCTGTAACTGGACAGTTTCCCAGAGTTCAATCTGAATCTCAAACTCTCTGGAAAGTTCCAGAATAATATTTCAGTAACATTTGAGTTAGCTCTTTGAGACACTGACTGCTCAGAAACTTTTCCAACTTCAGACTTACCAGTATTGCAGACCAGTTCTCATTTTTGTGAACCACATTAAGAAATAGGATATAATGTTGCTTTTTTGGTTACTGTTCCTTTTTTAATTAGGGAAACTTCAGATGTGATGAGAGGCACTGTTGAGTTTTACTGTTAGATCTTGGATGACACTTTTATTTTAAACCAATATGCAAACTATCAGTTGGTGAGTTGGATTGTTCTGACTTCTGATCCCAGGGCTGCCATTAGCTTCCTCTGCTGTAATGGATATGTCATCTGAACCCTGTCTGCCTCTATCTTCTTATCAGTAATATCAGAATAAGACTAGTACTTACTGGCATCAGGGGACTGAAATAACAAGTATTTTAATATAAGAAATATACATTGTAAGTGTCTTGGAAAACTGCCTAGCATGTGTGTTTTTTTGTGTGTATACATGACCAGAATAAATAGGTATATTCATCATTTAGAAAAAAAATCTATTATACTTATGTCAAATGACAAGGCATACATTTGTGGTTAAAAAAGAACTAAAACGTTTAGTTTCTGTGAGATTTTTGGCTTCTAACATGAAGATTTTGGAATGCAACATGACTCCCACATTATCAGATAATTCCTGATATTTGTGAGGTGTTCATTCTGTAAAATATTTTCCTGCTATCATTCTCAAATAATTCCCTAAAATAGTAACATTCTGTGCCTATATTGACTTATGGAGGCTATAGTGCTAAAAAATCTATTTAAATGCAAAGCAAGTGATAAATTTAAACAAAGTTAATATAACCAATAAGAAAGACAACAGAAGACAATACTTCAAACATTGATTGCATAAGGGGCCTCAAAATTCATTAGTCTATACCACTTTCTCTCTTAAATGGTATTGGTCCTTTAGAAACGTATCTTATCCAATATCTGCTATAATAACTTCTCTTAGGGATTATGAGAATTCAAGCCTTTCCTCCTGTGGCATTCACTCCTTTATAGCTTAGAGCCTAAGTGAATTAATTCTTCCCACACAAAGAAAATATCAAATTTCAAGGAACACAAGTTTGGTGTTTATATATAGTCATATAAAATACCCTTTGAGTTAAACATATTTGCTGTGCTTAAATAATCTCTTGCTTAAATCAAACATTTAACCCTTAAAGTTAAACCTGTAAACCTAGGTCTACATTTTGGTAAAGGAATGTTTTTACATTTTTTTCTCAATAATGTGTAACTGTGAATGAGCTAAAGGCCTTTGTAATTTGAAATTGGTCTATTAACTACAGTGAACAAAGATTTGAAAACCCCTATCATAAATAAAGGAGAATAAATGTAGCTTATAATTAAGTCAGAAAAGATTTAAAGATTATCTGAATTTTCTGTGGTGGTATATCAATTCTGTAAGATTATCTTAAATATATACATGAAATATACATTTATTATTTTGTTTTTGTTTCTTAATATAAAGTGTGAATTACTGATAGAACTTGTTAAAGGAAAGGCCCTTGGCTTATTGAATGTATAGCCATAGCAACAAATATTTTATGGCATTATTAATTACCTATAATACTTTCGTTGGAAAATGAACTATTCATTTTGAATTATGTGTACCAGCTAATATTGGAAGTTTTAAACTATATATGAATACAATTTGGGTTCCCTAAAACATGAAGAGCCACATTGATAATTCAAAAGTCTACAGTATATTAAAAAATTCATACTTAGAAATAATTTCAACCTCCATGAAAATTAAACATTTTCCAGAGTGGAAGATAGTTGTTTTTTAATAGAACAAAGTAAACTGTAAAAGCGCAGAGGGTCAAAAAAACTTTAATTCTTAATCTGTACTATGTTATTTATTTCTACTTACTATATGGTCTCAGGCAGTTGTGGGTTAATAATGCTTACCTTCTCTATTATTATTGGATATTAGGCAAACAACATTTGTAAAGTTCCATGAGGACTCTAGCATGTGCTATAAATACAGAGTCAAATTCTTGCATATCTCTCATAGTTTATAGACACAGTGAATTCTATACATATTGGGGAAACATAGAAATAATAACTGCTGATGAATCTTTGAGAGAATTTTCATCAGCAGAAGGATATCACACAATTGGAAAGGTACTGTTTTTTCTATATATCAGAACAAATGTTTCTCAGTTACTGAAACAACCCATAGGACTTCAACAGTCAACAAGGCATTACAAAATCCAGCTTATGTATCAAATTTCATAGCAAAGAAATGATGTATGTCAATTTAAATTGTTTGACAATTATATTCATCAGATGCCTCATAAATTAGGATTAATTCAGTGTTGATTTGCAGAAAGACCCAAATTAGAGTATCTTTAATAAAAGTACTACCCTTCTCTCTCTCATGATTACCTGTAAGTCATACATAGCTCTGGGGTTGTTGTAGATTTCCATAATATCAGATGCAGTTGTTCCTTTGCCTTATTGTTTGCCCATAGGATTCAACAATAAAGTCTTAAATGGTGTTTCCTCCCTTTTCAGACAGGGAAAAAAAGAGGAAACAATAAAGAATAGATACAAAGGATTTTCAACAGTAGAATTTTTGAGCAATCTTACAGAATTCTAGCATATGATTACACTTATATCTCATTGACCAGTGCTTAGTTACATGACTATAACTAACTGCAAAGGAAAGTGGGAAATATATATTTGTTCTGCCTTGTTGCAGACTACAAATGCTGTTATTTTGAAAGGAGAGAAGAGATATTAACAGTCCTGCGATATAGCTATTCAAATTGTTAAAACACATAGTCTCATCTCAAGATGTCAGAAAACAAAAGAAATTACAGAGAGAGATTGTTTTAGTATAGCACTAAATGAGTGTCACTTGGTAAATTAAATAATAAGAAATTAAATATAAAACTGTTCTATTCTTCCTGAATCTCTTGCCCCAAAGAAGCCTATACATTATCCTATAGAGATGAAGATAGGAGTCTAAGTCAGAAAATTACTAAAAGAGGAATCATATTTTAAATTCACATGGAATTGCAATGTGATATTTTAGTTGGATATGCATGATGTTCTTGAGGATATAATAAATTTGTAATTCTTACAGTAGGGGTTGTAAGAATCTAGACAGCATTATAGAATTTAGCAGCTTGTGTTAGAATCATGTTTTTTTTATTGTTAAAGAGATTAATTGATTAGAGAAACATGATGGAACAATTGATAACTTCACTGAAAAAAGAGGACAAAGCCTCTTTTCAAAGTCCTCTTCTCAGGACAAGAGGAAAATTTTAATATTTGTTGCACAACTGTTACGTGCCATATATTCTAGGTACTTCTTAACTTGTTGCTCATTTATTCATAACAGAGGTGTGAGATATTTATCATAGAAAATAATATTTACTTGGGCCTCCCCTGGTGGTGCAGCGGTTGAGCACTGGGCTGTGAAGCTGCAAGCAGCCTCTGCAGCACCTGTTCGATCCCCGGCCGCTGGCAAGGTTCCCACATGGCGTGCTGTCCTCTCCTGCCACACCTGCTGCTCCCCTCAGCAGTGTACTTCGGTCCTTCTGCCTGTTCTGCTCCCCACTCTGGCTCTGGTGAATTATCTCGCCCTCCCACGCTTCTGGCTGTACCCAGTGCTTGTATAAATAAATAAACAAATCTTAAAAAAAAAAAAACTTAAAAAAAGCAAAAATAAATTTTTAAAAAAAGAAAATGATATTTACTTTCCTACTAAATATTTGGAAACAGAATGTTTAAACTGATTAAAATCTGGCAGCATATTGAATCACAAAGTCAGGATTCAAAAGAAACAGAAACATTGCACTTGCAGTTGAATATACCATCTAATACAATGATACTTGCTCAGAAGTCCAGTAATGCCATATTTATATTTGAAGACTATTTGAAGTTGTCAATAAATAGCATAGATAAATTGCATTTCAAAATAAAAACTATTATAATTGTGACAGTTACCAGTATATCATTAGTTAAAGCAATGGTTAAAAATAATCCCCTTATTTTTATTAAAAATATTATTTCATTGTTTGAGTTAAGCCTAATGAAGTCATTATTTAAACATAAAATTAAAGGAATAATTAAATCTCAGTTAAAGTATAAACATTGCACAATTAATCAATGTTATGTACATTTTTATCATTAAAATTGTAAGATATTTAATATTTATACTCAGGTTTGAGGTAATTGCCTTACATTAGGTGCCATCATGCTATTAGTGGGAGAGTACATTGATACTAATTTTTAGGAGGCAAAATTAGCAGTGTATTAAGAGTATTAAAAAAATCTCCCTACCCTTTGATCATCACCTTTGAACTCTATGAATTCATTGCATAACAAATAATTATTGATTAGTACAGGTATATATATAAAGCTGTTCATTGTGGGAGTATTTAGTAGATAGGATCAAAGTTAAATGTACAAAAAGATAAATACTGTCTAAACCGTTATATAGTAATGTTTTACTATATTGGATTATCAAATTTATTATTTAATTATATTTGATCATATGGTGAGGTGTGACACAATGAATTGGAGAGAAGACCACAGTCTTACAAGTAATGTGGGGATCTTTTTAATTTGTGATCAATTCACTCAAGACTCAAGCTAGAAGATGAGATTTCCAGGTCATGTTCTATTTTAACCAAATGAAGTAATTGAGGAACAAATCTGAATGCATCATATCACAAGACTCTTTACAGTAACACTAGTGATTTTTTTTCACCAAGAGTAATTTGGTTACTGTAATATTTTATTCTATGTATACCTATTACTATAACCATGTCAAGAATTTGGAATTTAGAAAAATATGGTCTCTGCTTTTTGCAGTTGATAACTTTTCAGGATTTGACTGAATAATTTCATCTTTCCCTATGCCTTGATTTCCACATTACAAGACAAAGACATCAATGATAAACTCCCTCCCAGGGATGTTTTTGAGCATTAGTTAATGTTTGTAAAGCCTCCACAGAGAGCAGAGGATGAATAATGAAATAGACTCTCAAAGTAGTATTATCACTCTCGTCTTTCTCATTAGTCTCTAAGAGGCTTCTTGCCAACTGTTAGCTTTTCAGCTGCCTGACTGAGGGGTTTCTATTTTAATTTTGCCTAGAAAAGCAAGCATTCCTTAAACATCTGGGGTTCACCTAGGCATAATTCCAATAATGTTTCAATGCAATCAGGTATGTGAAGTGTGATGACCAGTATCACGAAGGAATTCACATATAATTTTAGGCATGCTGTTTCAATTTATAATTTAGCTTACATTTTAAACCTATTAAGGAGAGCAGTACCTAAATAACACATATGAGATTTATTTGAAGTTTTTATGTCACAAACTTTTGCTTGAAATTCAATTACATTTAAACCATTGCTGTGGGAAGTAGGGAAGCAGATTGGGATTAGGATTTTGGCCAATTCCTTTCACCTTTTTTTTTTGGTAGATATTCTGTATAGTGTATAATGACCAAGATGTGGAAAATGAAGAAAACTGTAAAAACAATATTTAAATATGTGTCTTGAGGTGCTTATTGTGTGCCATTTGTATGGAGGCACACGCAGGGTGTAAAACAATGAACAAACACCCTGCCCCCGTGAAGAGCACACTCTAGTCACATCAAGGATGACTTGACTATGTTTTTATATATTCCTTGTGCCTGTCAAAATGCCTGTCAAGAATAGTCACTCCTTGCAAATTTGTTGACAGAAAGAATCAATGAAAGACTCAAGCACACCAAGGTTGTACAGATACAGTCAAGAATTTCATTTGCATTAACTACATTTCTGCTAATTTATTGACACTAAACTAATATGGGCTAATCAGAATTAAATAATTAATTTTGCAAGGTGGTAGTAGTAGCTGCTGTTTTTAAGATTAAGGTGGCTCCAATAATGGAACAAATGCTGGATGCATTAATATAGACTGGGAAGCATAGCTGAGTTTTTCTCAGGATTTAGGAAATTAATTTTCATGAGTGGTAATTAGGGAACATGAGAGGGAATAAAATAGAATCAAATCAGATTATACTGGCTGAAAAAAAAAAACACAATAGTCAGGGTATCTATGGCTCAATTTCTCCTCAGTATAATGCTATAGAAATTTTATCTGATTTTAGGTTAAGTTAAATTCAAGAATACTCAAGAACTTTTTGAGATGTCGGTGCTGTCTCTCCAGTCCAGTATGGTAGCTACAAACCATATGTAACTATTTAGTTCTGAAATATAGTTTGTACAAATGGAAACAGAATCTTAAATTTTGATTACTTTAAATTTAAATAGTCACTTGTGACTAGTGGCTACAATAATGCACAGTATATCTCTCTCAGAATAAAAGTAACAAAACAACTGTTTGGCTGACATTCCTAAGTGACAATTTGAGGACATGAATCAGATCATAGTGGCCCACAGCTTCAAAACTAATGCGTTAGGAAAGTGAGGCTCAGTGAAACTACTGTGATTGAGACAGATTCTGCATTTTACATTCTGATTTTAAAACTTCTTGCAGTGAGACTTTGGGGAAATAATATGGCCAAATTCACTGGGAAGCAAAGATAATAGTATCCATACTCATAAGGTTGTCACAAAAATTAAATGAGTTAAACCAGGTAAAATGCCTAGTATTCATTCTGTCAATGATTATAGTTATTATTATACCATTACTGTACTATACTATTACTCTAGCATTATCCAAAGAGATCTTTTCAGATGATATGTGTAAAAGGGAATAACATGATAAAAATATATTACTCACTCTGATATTAATTCTGCCTGAATGCCAATTGCCCTCTGCCTCCTCTCCTCAGGGAAGTATTATTTCATAAAGCCTTGACTTAAATAATCTACACTTGAAAACAGGTTTACTCAAAAACAGTACAGGAAATGTAATCACTATTACTTGAGTGGATAGTGAGTGGTATAGACATGTGACTTTGTGCTACTTTGTTTATATTCTTTGTGTTCTTGCCACACTATTTGGGATATAATATTTAAGACTTGTACAAGTTTCATTTCCATACAGATTTATTCCTATTTTATAGCCAAGGAAGTACAGACTTAGAAAACTCTTCAGTCCAGAACTCTTACTACTTTTGCTATAATCATTAGTCCTTTGTGGATAGAACATAATCTGGAAATACAACATTTTTAGTCTTTTAGATGAAATTCTTTAGTCTGTCCTTGATTTGTGATGCTGTAGTCATTCCAAAGAATTCAAGACATGTGACTTAGGAAATAGGACTGCCAAGGGATCAGTAGATGACTTCGGCTTGTATATTTCACATAGTCTATACTCCTAGATGTTCAGATGGCCACAGTAAGTTTACTTAGAGTCAAAAGTTGTGAAATAAATTCAATATTTTTGTGACCAGCACTTTACAAATGAAATATGGTTAAATAAATATGTGGTATATCACACAAGTATAAGCATTATTCATAAAATGTTTATTGCATAATCTGTGAATATATATGAGTCTGCGCCATGTCATGGTGTATAAAATATCTTTTATCTGGATCACAATCAAAAAAGTTTGAAGCCGGGCCTCCCCTGGTGGTGCAGTGGTTGAATGCTGGTCTGCGAAGCTGCCCACAGCCTCTGCAGCGCCAGTTTGATCCCCGGCAGCCAGCGAGGGTACCAAATGGTGCGCAGACCTCTCCTGCCTCCTGCTGCTCCCCTCAGCAGTGTATTTCAGTCCATCTTCCTGTTCTGTTCCCTGCCCTGGCTCTGGTGAATTCTCTCACCCGCCCACACTTCTGATTGTACCCAGTGCTTGTACAAATGAATAAATAAATCTTAAAAAAAAAAAAGTTTTAAGCCTCACTTTTGAGGCTCCCATGCCCCAAAATGTATTTTTAGGGTCTATGTGGCCAAGAGAGAATGCTAACTCAAGATATTTAGTGGACAGTACTTTAAAATGGAAGATAGTATTTAATCTCAGTACAATATTGTATAATGCATGGAGGTTCAGAGCGATTAAATGATAAAATGAGAATGAGAAAACAATTAGAAATAAATCATTATAGAAAGTAAGTTGGAAACAGGAGAGGAATAGACGTAATCCATCTACTGTTATTCTTTGTTAAAGGATAGTTTTACATTAAGATTTGCAAATCCTGATAGCAAGCCTAGACTAAGACTTGTGCTGAGATATATCTGAGTTTCTGCAGAATTTGATATATCATTTTGCCTCCTAGCACCAGTTTTTGTTCACTTTTCACCTCCCCAACATTACCTGTCTCTTCCTTCCCCACCTCTTCTGGGAACTGTTCCACAGACTTCTTAAAACTGTCTCACTCCTAAGGGAATTTTCCATATCCTTTGTGATCTATCTCCTAAAATCCTTGATTAATATAGAATTGTGCATGACTAAACACAGTGGAACTTTGAAGCTGAATCTGAGAAAGGGTTAATCCCCAGTGATAGGTTTTCTTACATAGAAAAGCAGTACTTTCCAACAGAGTTGGGCAGGTTTTTTGTAGAGTGAGAAAAAAAAAAATCTGACACTCAGGGAGAAGCAAAGATGACAGAACTAGAGTCCTGTTGAGCTTGGAATCATGGGCCCATTTGTCTGGAGAACCGCTGTATCTTTATCCTTCTCAAGATTTTGGTGTCTAATACTATTTAGATTCTAAACACTAATAAATGCCCTTTTAGACCCAGTATGTGAAAGGAGGTACTAATACTTGATGAATGCAGTAGTTCTGTGAAGCCTCTATAAGACAGAAAATCAGGAAACAGATGTAAGACAGAAACAAGTATCAGCATACGCACAAAGGAAGTACAGAATCAACATGACAAGACTAATATTATCAATACTGGAGTGGGAAGGATTGGTGAGCAAAATGAGAAATAAATCTGAAAAGACGTTTTAATCACCTTGGTATATATATGTATGCATGTATATATTGATACCATGTGTTGAAGTGTTTAATAAAACTACTGTACATAAGGCTGTGGTGAGAATACTGTGTGTTTGCCAAGCTGATTCCTTTTGTTCCAGTTTCAGAACTGTGCTATATTTCTAAATCCTTGCAGTTTTAAGTTGCCAAATGATTGCGTTTTGATCTGTAGTGTATGTTCATTGTGATGTGTGTGATTTAGAATCCTGGTCCTAAGAACTCTCCTGCAAGTGGTTCTTGTTCTCTTTATCAAACTATTAACTAAATATAGAACTTATAATGGGGAGGAGTGAAGAACTACAATAGGAAAGAAGGCTGTGTCTCTAAATGACCCTGTGTAAGACTGTCCAAGCAGGAACTGCTGCTTGAACTAGGACTCAGGCTAACACTATACCTAGGATCAACCTACTGACGTAGGACATTTCTTCCAGAAGTCAGTTGTTGTTCAGTTATTTCAAAATCATCCATTTTTACATAACATTGAATTAAGAGATCAAACAAAGGATACTGTTAGCAATAGCTGAACAAATGGAAACTACCCATTAGTAGGGGACTGACAGAGTATAATGTATATAAATATAAAATCATGTATGTAACCCTGCTTCAGTTTGCTAGTCTCAGTGGAATAAACAGAATATCCTTATTCTCAGATGGCTGCAGAAACAAAATAAATAAACCCCATCAAGTCTTGTATTTTCCCATATATGCAAGGAATTTCAAAATATACTTAACATTTGTAATACAAGTCCATTGATTCTTGTACATCATGTTATTGGCAAACAAAGGTACCTATGGGATAGATACAGTTTGATAGTCACAAACGTCAATGATTATATAAGAGCTGCTGAGAATTTCAAGGTTATGCTTAAACGAGATATGAACATGTCCTGAGAGCTTTGTGCTTCTTATTGAAATTATCTGCAGAGGTGATTTTTGAATAATATAAGAATCTTAATGAATTTCTGAATACATCTATAAAATGTTATTTGATTTCTCCTTGTTAAAAAAAATAATCCTTCTACCGCTTTCAAATTTATTCTGTTCATTTCAGTTGCTGAGCTTCAAGACAGTCTCCTAAAGAAAATGAGGAATTAGGAAGTATGTGCCCATTTATTGTACCACAGAAATAAGAAGTTGTAGAGGTTTAATAGAGATGGGAAAGCTATAATTTTGTGTCTTTCTTAGGCCACCAGTACTGGCATAAAAATTGATGTCAAGTGCCAGAAAAAAGTGATTTGCTCTACTTTGCTTTGTGTGTTTTAGATAAAAAAGGCTTTCCTATGAATTCAGTAATTTTTCTCAATATTCCAATTTTCAAGTTTAGTTGACTGATCTTTGTCTCTTTATTGTCCTTTGTCAACCCCAAAACCCTATATTTTATCAAATGCTAAGTAGTGGATATCATTCAAGTTATCTCTGGAATTGCATTGTCTTCATCTGTTAGGTCTACTAAATTACACTAAGTTGGATATCTGCGATTTGCACATTGCTCCTTACTTTATCAGAAATGGTGATACCAAATCATCTTCCCACTGTATAAATCAATGTTTTATCAATGTTAATTAAATACATTCCCTTTACTTGGGATGTGGTATTACATAGTGATTAAATATTAAGTGCAAAGTTACATCGGCTGCGTTCAAACCAACCAGTCCTTAGGTCACCTCTGTCCTTGTGTAACAGTGGACAAGCTACTTCGCCTCTTGGGTCCTCAGTTCCATTATCTTTAAAATGGGAATAGTAATAGTGAGTGCTTTATAGTGGTATTATAGGGATAATGTGAGCAACTGCTTACTATGAACAGATGCTTAACTTATATTACTGCTGATTTTTTGTGTAGTTGTTTCTGTTCCTACTGCCAGGTATATCCTATTATATTGGGTAGTGTGAATGGGAAAAAGGACAAGTAAAGTTTCTGACCTTAAATATTTTGAATTTCAGTGGAGAAAATTTACGTTTATACAAATGGCTATTATAGTATATGATATAGGTACAAATGAAGTGCTTTAAGAATATTAAAAGGGAGTGACTATTTTAGGATATCAGAAATTTCACAGAATTACATTTGATTTTGGCTTAAAAATAAGTGTTAGGCTTAGGAAACTATTGAAAGCATAGAAAACAAAAGAAAATGTATCATGTGTTGGAAATTAGAAAATAAGTCATTAATTCAAAAGTATTTCAGTTGTTTTCTGAGGTTAAAGCAGTCGTTCTTATTGAACAGCAATTTTGCTCCTCCACGCCCCCCCAATACATTACAATTTTTGAAGACACATTCTATTTGCACAAAAGGGAGGTGCTGTTGGTATTTAGATTGTAGAAGCCAGGCATGCTGATACATGTATCCATGTCCTGGTTAAACCCTCACAGCAAGAAATGATCTGGTACAGGACACTAGTAATGCTGAAGGTCATAGGCCCTGGACTATAGAATAGGGCAGGTTGGGAGAGTGGTGGACTACATAGGCAATAATTTGATCTGGGATTTTGGTTCTAAAGAGCCTGATAAGCAATAATATGATGCTGCTTTATGATGACTATTTAAGTTTGGTGCATTAACTCCCTGAAGTTTCAGAAAATTTATATATTAACAACAGATTCTCAAAAGTATTGAGAGTGTCTTCACTCAGGGAAACTCCACAATTTATTTAGAAATATGCTTTCCTCGTTCATTGAAATTAGCCCTTATCATCATTTATGGAAAAAAAAATTCTTTCCTCAGAAATGCCAAACCTTTCCCATCAGTTCTTAGAATAGGTTTCAAAACCACTTTCTCCATTAAACATTTCCCTCCCTCACAGTAATTTGAAGGTTTGTCTTAGTGGGGTCTTTCTCTTCCCCAATTTTCCCTCTGGCACATGCTCCCTATACATTCTGTGGTATATTCTTTTTACATGATTCCTGTGTATCTTGAAAAAACAAAAGAAATAGTCTTTTCATATACTTTTGTTTGTCTTTTTGAGTAATCAAAGGCACAAAGAGAAAGAGAGGAATGAAGCTCTGTGAAAGGATCAGAGTAAACAATCACTTTGAAGGCTTTAGCTTTTTAGTAACAATGTTCCTCTAACAACATACTGCTGTATGACTAAAGGAATTCAGAACATTTAGATAGCAGAAACAACAAAACAACATCTTTTGCTACTTTTCCAGAAGAAAATCAAAGTATTGCTGAGGGTCTTCTACTTCCTGCTGATTTTGTTTTTCTAAAAATGTGTATTGATTTCTTCCACCTCAGAGATTCATAAATGTTATTAAAAATGAATGGCAGGTCTGATTTAAATTAAATGTCAGGTGGTTGATAGGTTTCATAATACTTTTTTTAAATTTTAATGACATTCTTACTTGATTTTGTATTAGAGGCATGCAAAACATAGAATACCAAAATCCACAATAGTATGTGCTAAATGAATGCATGAATAATGAAGCTCTTGCTTTTAAAAATCAAAAAAAGAACAGTATATCTGTATTTGTTATGGCTTATTCTAAGTCACACAACTAAACAACACCAAGTTTCTACTCATTAGATTAGATATAATACCCACCTTTGACTTCTTTGATCTTTTCTTGTCTTTTAAGCAGGATAATTATATGAGCAATTCAAATCCTTTGCTGATTTGGAAAGCACTACTAGATATCAGAATACAAAAAGTAGGATGAGGTGTTAAATTTTGTTTTAATCTATTAATCTCTTTGGGGTGAATGCCAACCTTTCATAATGCCACAATATATGATTCTGAAAAGTTTCTTTTACTTGCCTCAAATGACTTGTCATATGTTTTAAAGGTCTGAGAAATAAAATCTACTGCGCTTATAAGTGTAGATTTTTTTCCCCACTCTTGCCCAAGTGAGTTTTCACTGGCTATCACCATTTAGACTTTATTCATTTCCAAATGTTTTATCCTTGAACACTTGATTGGTCTAAATACAGCCCCTGTTTTGAATTGCCCCAACCTGAAAGGCATTCAATTGACCAGAAGGAAGAAGTGAAGATGTTCTGAAACCACTACTCCACAAATTTGACTGGTTTATCACAGGTAGACAATTTGTGTTATTTTCTCTCTTTGTGGAGTTCACCCCATGCTGCTCTTTACAATCCAAAGTAGCACTTTCATTTTTTCTGATAGTGCTCCGGGTGGATGCTGAGACACTCTGCCACCTCCACTTTACTGATGTGTGGATTTCAACCCCCTGTGAATTACCTCTGTGGAATTTTCTTTTTTTTTTTTTTTTTTTTTTCCAAGCTCCTGCTGACAAATCTTGCAGACAGGGATGTACATCCTTAACAGACAGAGCACCCTGTTCCCAGCAGGGCAGCTCAGGCATTCACAGCTCACACACGTTGCTGATCAAGTGCTCCTGTGAGAAAGCTGTCTGTGTGCCACAGGCAGAGGGTGAAAAATCGTTGGTGATCTCAAAGGACCCACCACTCACCCCAACCTGTTTTTCTTTAAAAGTAGGAAAGAGAGTATGTCTATGATACTGTACATAAAGACCTTTCAGATTCCTTTCTTCTTTGATCTGTAATGATTTCTGTTCTGTGATCAGACACTAAGAAACTAAAAAGCTTAATGGAGTATAGATTTAAGTCCATACCTAATTGCATCCCCACTCTATCTTTTATTCATTTCACAAACATGCTTGAATATTTACCATCTATCAGACACTGATTTACACTTTATCTTTAAAATGTGTCCTGTTACCTCTATTTTTAAACACATTGATTTTTCCCTCTGTTACTATAAACATCTTCAGAAAAACAAATGTAATTGATCACATGTGCTGATTATTGTGGCATGGCACTTCTTATCAGAGGAAATTGAGCTCTCTGACTTTTTCAGTGTGAGTTTTCAAATCAAGGGTCCTACATAGGATTGTGGGGCTGAGTAGCTCACTGTAAATATCTATCCGCCACTGTGTCTTATTTTAAGCACATTAAATCAAAAGTCTATATAAATGGTGTAGAAATTACCTATCAAACCTTAAAGAAACAGAAATAACTGTGTTGTATCCAATGATCACTTGTATAGACTTTTTTGGAAGACATTTGTATCTAAAAGCAAATAACTGCATACTTACAGTGGCAAAAATTATGCTTGCAATATGTTATCTCTTACTTGATTTTAAAAACTTAGTTCAAATGATAGGATTGTTTTTCATTCCAAAAATTTCTATATGACCTATGTTTATCATAATGACTCTGTTTGTATAACACCAAAACTGCCAGTTTTTTCATTAGGGGAAAGAAAAGCAGATAGAGCTAATCTTTGCTATCACGTTTCTTTAAAAAGAAGTACTTAAACTTTTTTTTTTTCATTTCAATAGGGAATTAGAAAATTCCGCAAATATTACAGCACATGAAATTGGCTATAACACAATATGTCAGTGCAAAATAGTCTTCTGATACTGCAGAGAAAGCTCAGACTTTGAAATCACACAGAGCTGCTGGAGTACAGATCCCAGTACTAGAAATTCTTAAATCTATTGCTTTAATCTTTCAGAAAATGTTACCTTGTTTTTCATATACTTTTAATATGTCTGCTGGTAAATTTTATGAAGGTTAAATAGGATGTCATTGATATTCCAGCATACTATAGGAACTTGAAAACATTACTTTTTATGACCTTATTAACAAATAGTAGTGTCAATTTCACCATTTGGGCAAGAGTTTTTATTTGTTTAACTGCTCTCCTTCCACCAGACAGTGAGATCAATGCCTACCATTTTATATATACTCTCACCTAGTACCTAGTAGAGTATCTGACATGATTGCTTTCTAGCTGATAATGAAATAGTAGATAAGGTTTAGAGTTAATACAGATGAAACTTTCTTGTCATGTCTGATCAGATCCATGAAGATGCAAACTCATTGGTTTATTCCATGGTTGAATGATTATTCTTTCACACAAAGCCTGTAACTCTTCCTAACAAATGAAAAAGAACTGGCTTGTTTTGTTTGAGATCTGATTTTATCATCAGTGTCAATCATAGACTATGTGATTGAGTTATAATTCACTTTCATTAAAATGATATAAGTAAATTAAGCAATTAGGCATGTGTTCATCCTTGAATGAATGATCTCAATATTTAAAAGTAGCAAAATTTGGAGTGATTAAAGTAACAAATAATTCATTTCAATTCAATTTCACAAATAGCTAATTCAAACAAAAAAATGCAGAAGATAGATGTTAAACGACTTGAATTTGTATTCCAAATCTAGCAACATAGTCCTGAGCAAGTAACTTTCTTAGCATTGTTTTTCTTCACCTACGAAAATAAGAATTATATTACAGTTGCTTCCTCCTATACAAGATTTCTGAGAAAGATAACATCTTACTGTATTTTATAAATCCTTAGGCATTACTCAAGTGAATTATATCATTGTTACATACACACTATTGCAAAAAAAAATCTCACAAAAGGTTCAAATATTAGTAAAGCACAATTTTTCTTCACAGGGAATTTATAATCAAAGGAGATATTAGCTATACTATCATGATTTGATATTTACATAATATCATTTTTATTTTTTTATTATTCATGTTTATCATTATATTGTCATTATACAGTGTGAAATATATCTTTTGATTTTACCTTTATTTCAGCTTACATTTAATACAATTGATGAATTTAGTTTAAAACTCTGATTTTTCTATGCCCTTGACTTTTCTGTTTCTTTTGGATTATTTTTGATTATATTATTCTCCTGTTTTTCAAATATATTTACCATTCTAATGGTAAATAATTGTGACGTGAAACATCAAAATTATGTTGGTACTTTTATTCTCTTCCCATGCCAGGATAGCACCTTTGTTTGGTGTGTCTCTATTTACATTATTCCTGAATTATTTTGTAATATAAGATCTTATGTATCTTATTTTGCATATACTTTGCATGCATATACAATATTACACTCCAAAGATCATTGTAAACACTGTTGTGTATAGGTAAATTCAATTACATTTATGTAACCATTGACATAATTGAGATTCTGCATTTTTCTTGCTTTCCTCTCTAGAAGTCTAATTATCTATAAATTAGAACTTTTACTGTGCTCCCATTGCTTATGATCTTTTCTGTATAAATGACTTGCTTTTTTTATTTTTTGTACTTCAGTCAAGATATTTTCTGCTTACCGATCATTTTGTTTAGTAATCTTCAATTCTGGTCAATATCTTTTTAGAGCTATTTAATTTGTTCTTGATATCTAGAAATTGTAAAAACTTATCCCAGTGCCAGTAATTCAGATCTACTGGATGTGTAGGTCAGGGTTCTCCAATGAATCAGTAATTGCATTCAATATAACAGAACATATAATACACATAACTATTTTTATATACCCAACTGTTGCCCAGTTGACAAATCATGCCCTCTGCCTCAGTGTTCTTCCACTACCACAAAATCCTTACTTTTGTGGCCCTTTGTGACAAGTTTTTATCATGAAAGAGTCATATCAAGTGTACCAATGTGGAGGTGAAGATGAGGAAATCTGGTACAAGAGAGCAAGATCATGCAGGCTGTATCTAAGAGCATACTATTGGTAAAGATGTCAAGCAGTGTGATTGCATGACTTTCTGTGGTTTCAACCCAATAAAGAAACAAAACAAAGACCTTTGAAGAGAAATTTTTATCTTCTAGTGTGACCCCTATAGGTCAGCAGACATACCTCTTCCAGTGCAATTGTTGCCTCGATGATCCTTGTCTGCTGTGTCTGTGGAGAAGGAAAAGATCACAGTCTGTTACTAGTCTTCCATCTTAGGTCTGGAATCTCTAGGTTCACATTTTAAAATGCTTTATTTTGGATGAAAGATCTAAAATTTTAAAATTAATAATAATGGAAAAGGATTAAAACTAGTCATTGGGCCTCCCTGGTGGCGCAGGTGGTTGAGTGCCGCATTGTGAAGCTGTCTGCAGCCTCTGCAGCACGGGTTCAATCCTGGCCAGCCGGTGAGAATCCCACATGGCGAAGCAGACCCCTCCTGTCTCACCTGCTGCTCCCCTCAGCAGTGCATTTTGTCAGTCTGCCTGTTCTGTTCCCTGCTCTGTCTCTGGTGAAAGCTCTCACCCTCCCGTGCATCTGGCCTGTACCCTGGTTCTTGTATAAAAATAAATATTAAAAAAATTAAAAAACCCAAAACCAGTCATTAAAAAATGCAAGTTTTTTTTAAACTATTTATTTATTTATGCATATAAGAGCTGGGGTACAGGCCAGAGGTATGGAGGTGAGAGAATTCACCAGAGACAGAGTGGGGAACAGAACAAGCAGATTGACCAAAGTACACTGCTGAGGGGAGCAGCAGGCAAGCCAGGGGAGATCTGCTTTGCCATATGGGTTGTTCCCTAGCTGGTCGGGAGATTGAACTTGTGCTGCAGAGGGTGTAGACAGCTTCATAGGTTGTATCTTAACCCCTTGTGCCACCAGGGAGGCCCAAAAAAATGCAAGTTATTTTGCAGTATGTTGCAAATATATTCTGAATTGATTCTATACAGTATAATAAATAAAACTTATATGTTAATTCATTAAATTAATTACCTGAATGATAACTATTTAATTCAGTCAAAACTAATCAGATTTTATTTTAATGTATTTTTAGCACTTAAAAACTATTTTTTGACATTAAGAGAAACTCCACACTGTTCTTAATAATACCATAATAATGCTATAAGCATAAGTCAGAAACTGATAGCATGTAGAAGGTTGTTGTGAATATGTTTGGCCTCAGAATCTACCAAGAACAAATAAGGCCAAAAGAATTAACACAACTCTAATAAATTCATAATATGTAATCACTGTTTTTGAAATGAGTGCATTCGATTAATTTCAAAAGCAAGTATTGAAAGATCAATATGTACTTGGCACTTGCTAACTGGTATAGTTATAAAAGTTATATAATAATAACTATGAAAGTATTTCTTAGAGAGTTGAAGATTTGCTAGATAAGGTACTTCGTGAAATATATAATCAGCCAAAATACGTAAGGCATATTTTAAATACAAAAAAATTAACCAGGCCAAGATCAAGTGTCAGACATCACAATGCTGGATGATCAGTAAATAAAAAATAGCTTATTTAATCATTAATTCTGTATATGTTTTGTCTCTCTCACTCCTGGCCAGCTAGCTTTCTAAACTTGACAACTTTGAGAGACAAGATAGTATATTTTGAAATTAACCACCATTTGCATTTGGAGGTTCTTTTCCACCATTCTATTTAATAGACACAAATTTAATAGTGATAGTAAATTGCATTATTCATTCACTCAGGTTATTGAAATACATCTATGATAGCTAAAATATGCCTCAGACTAGATTAAATACAAGAAGAAATATATATTTTTGAAATAAAACTTGTGAATTAAGTACAATACTATTATAATAAGCTGTAGTCTAGAATTATACATATTGCAACATTAGAAAACAACCCTTTAGACTTAATTCTAAGAAAAAACATTGGCAGGTATGTCATGTGAGTTCAAAGGGATCTTAATGTGCCTATATAAAATCATTGAGAAGTACTTTTTCCAAGGTGGCAATATTCAGCCAAATGACTTGATCAGATGGGTTCTTTCTTCAAGGATCATTTCGTTTATGTGAGCATTAAGAAGATTGACACTAGTAATGTAAAAATTGCCTAACACTGGACAAATTCTCAGAAACTAGGCCACTCTTGTTAATTATCTTGAGCATTAACCTGGAATTACCTTGGTTAGAAATCTTTATTATTCATTATAGTTGCAGTGGCATTGAATGTGAGGGTCTGGTAGTCTAAATCTCAGTAATATTTGAATGGAAAGTAGGACTGTTAGTACACTAACGTGTTAAGTTGTATAAGTTTATGTCCTTCATATTGAGAAAGATAATGTCAGGTTATAATTCCGAGAAATTATGAATGTGTGTGACCTAATCACATACATTCTGAATAATTATTTCTGAATGAAATAAAAAAAAAAAAGCTTTGCTGAGAGCTAATAGTTTAACACAAACATTTAAAGTACTATCATGAGGAAAGAGTAAATATTCCAAGTAGTTTTAAAAGATGATGGGAAACATTCTATAGAAGAAGATTTGGTGTCATATGGTTAGACTTTGTTGTGAAGTCCACTCAGCCATTCTTATGCATTTTAAATGGTAAATTTAAGCCATTTACATTTAAGGTGATTACTGGGATGTAAATTCTCATCATTTGTTATTTTGATTTTTTTTTTGGTCATTTTATTTTTTTGACATCTTCCTTTTATGGTTTGCTTAGGTTCTATTTACATTGCCTTAGTGTTACTCCTATTGATTTTTGTTTGAAGATTCTACCGAGGTTATTATATGCTTGCCTATTTGTGTGTCCTGTTTAATGATTTGGTCTCAGACTCTTTCTAATGGGCCACATTGTTAATCTACTCCTCCTCTTCATGTTATGTTATTTAGGTGCCAGTTAGCTCTAAATTTGTTTTGTTGCTTTATTGTAACCTCTTTAGCTCTTCTTTCATGTGAGATTTGGTCTTAACAAATTCTTTTACTTTTTGCTTTTTTTGTTTGTTTGTTTTTTACATCATTGTTCATTATTAAACGATATTTGCTTCCCCTCACCCCCTCAGGTGTAGTCCCCATAGAGTTCCTTCACCTATGTACCTGTGCACCATCGCCTCAGTCCCCTGAAATCCTCCTACCCTCCTCCCTCTCCCTCTAGCACACTGGATTAAAAAAAAAAAAAAATCCATCCTTTTGCTGTCTCCAGGAAATACATTTAACCAAAAAGAAAAACACAGACTGAAAGTAAAAGGTTGGAAAACAATCCTACAAGCAAATGGTCCAGTGTAATTTTTGCTTTTAAATGATGCACCTTAACCTTCCTTCTGTCTTGAATATTCAACTTGCATGTTACAAAATTCTAAGCCAGAAAACTTTTTCTTTCAGAAATCTAAATATCTCTTGCCACTCCCCTTTTTCTTTTAATGTTTCTTCTGAAAAAATCTGCAGACAGTCTAATTAGTATTTCCTTATAGCTTACCTCCTTTTTTTTTTCTCTTGATATTTTCAACATACAGTCATTATCATTGATTTTCAAAAGTTTTATTTATTTCATAATGTTTAAATATTTACTATAATGTTTCTAGGAGTATGTCTGTCTGGAATTAGTTAGTTTTGAACTTTTTAGACCTCTTGGATTAGCTTGTCTTTGTTTTCCATGTTGAGATGGTTCTCAAAATTGTTTAAATTTTTATGCTTTTCTCTTTCTCTTCTTCTGGATTTGCCATTTGCTGTGGATGTTATTTGTCTTTAGTTTATTCCAAAGGCTCTTACACTATTTTCATCTTGTTGAGCTCTTTTTCTTGTTTTCTTTGTTCCCTCACATTGTGCTTTTGAGCTCACTATTTACCCCTATTACCTGAATTTGTCTCCTATTGAGACTATCTATTAGAATATTTAATTCAGTTATAACAACTTGTAGATTCATTAGTTCTGATTACAACAGACTCTTGTTTCTGTCTTTATTCTGTTACTCTTTCACATCATCCTTTTTTTTTAATTCAGCAATCATTGTTATAACTGCTTCACTTACCTTAATTTTACCTTTTTGTTCAAATATCAGAAGTACAAAGTAAATAAAAATAGTCCTGCTTATCTATTAGATAAACACATAATTCTGAATGATTAGTTTATCAGAAGTACCTTAATAAAAACTATAAAATATCAGGTCAAAGAATGTAAAGTTAATTTTGAACTTCTAATTTTATATTGTTTTTTATATATGGGTTCTTCAAATAATAACATTTCAGTTACAACAAAAAGTTTCATATTCTTCTATTTGGAACTTGGGTAGGCCTAAGTCTTCACAGTCTATATCATTTTTTTCTATCTCTAAGAATTGTAGCTTTTAAAATTGTGCTAGTGCTTATCATCCATTGACTGCTTTATCCTCAATAATGCATTGATTAGACAATCTCTGTAATAGATGGATTTGTGAGAATGTATAATATATGTATATAATTTGCCTATCATACATTTTGGAGCATACAAATTGACAGAGAAAACTGGGAGAAAGAAACCAAAAGGAAATATGAAGTTAAATTGAATTGCTTCCCCTCTTCATATGTTTTCTTTCTGAGTATATATAAATAATTAAAATTATAACTGCTAAATACCTTGCTTAATAAAAATATATTAGTTAGCTATAAAAACAATAAAGACCAAAACAAAATATTAGGTGCTCTGATGCTTGTGTATTATCACAATTATTATTGAGGGTAGTAAAATCTGAAGGAAGTATTATTATGGGGAATGCTATTTGTATATTTTTAGTAAAAAAACACTTTCACAAATATTAGGAAATGATGATTATGAAGCAAATTCTTAACTAGAGAGGATTTGATCTATGACACCAAATTTTAAAATCTTTCTTACTTTAATTCTCCACCTAAAAACCAGCACTCTGTGTGTATAGACAATGTGTATGTGCACATGTTAAGTCTCTGATCTATAAACAATATACAATATAATGCCAAATATATTGGTTTTAGGCCACTGCAGTATGTGAATCAATACCAATATACAACCAAAACAAAACAAGAAACATGAGGCCTCCCTGGTGGCGCAGCAGTTGAGAGCTGGGTTGCAAAGCTGCCCCAGCCTCTGCAGCACCAGTTCAATCCACGGCCCCCTGGTGAGGGTCCCACATGGCGCGCAGACATCTCCTGCTGCCCGCTGCTTCCCTCAGCAGTGTGCTTCAGTCCTTCTGCCTGCTCTGGTCCCCATTCTGGCTCTAGTGAATTCTCTCACCCTCTCGTGCTTCTGACTGTACCCAATGCTTGTATAAATAAATAAATCTTAAAAAAAAAAAACAAGAAACATGATAGTTTATCTGAAAAGACAGTAAATGTTTTAATCTCATCCATGCATAACTGAAATAATAAATAAGTCTGGTTTTGCCAAATGATGTTTTAAAAAGGTAGTAGTCCATTAAAAACATTTATAGTGAGATGGTGTAATTGATTCAGGAGTATAATTGAATAGCATTGTAGTAAAATTTTACAATGGTCGTCTCACAATTATTTTTAATTTTTGAAAAAAACAAAACAAAACAAAACAAAGCTCAAGCCAGTAATGAGTAAGAATGTTTTTTAAATGGGTATTTACTATCTGTGACATAGGGAATATGGGATCATTCAAGGGTAAAATCTTCCCATTGAAACTGTCAAGATCTAACATTAAAATAATTATTGAAATTATTCTTGCAAATTAAATCAATGACAAATGATTTTAAGAAAGCTTGCCCTAATTTTAAATGCATTACTAATGTATACTCAGTAAATTAAACATGCTGGCTATTTCCACAGAACTTTTGCCATGAAAATATGCATATGTTATTTCATCTTAATCAGAAAATTTCTCTTAAGATCACTCATGATGTGAATTTCTTATTTTGTTTGTGTTTCTCAGATTTCAAAGGTTTTTTTTGAAAGGTATATTGCATCTCATTTTATGGATTATTTTGGTAACCAGTATAATAAAGAAAGGCATAAAATTAAGATTCAATGTCATGTGTTGTCTTGAAATATGGTAAAATTGAAATATCATAAAATATGATACATTTGGGAAGGCCATGATAGCTTCATTGCAAGATCTCCTCCATATTGTGCTCTCAAATGTAAGTCCTGTTGTCAAACAACCTTCTTGTCTGGGGGGCTGACCATGCATAATTTCTGCTTATCCTTGAGAGCAGGTTTCAAATAGTCCAATCACATTTTCTACAGGAACTTCTATGTCTCATGGCCCCTGTTCCTCCAAGGCCTGTCTTTAGCACCCCCTTATTTTGGTCTCTGATCCTTGTATAAGGCCAATGTTGCCCTTTATACCTTTCAGTGTCCTTCTCCCTGGACTTCAGCTAGACTATGACTAATAAATTGCTGTCAGCTAATCTGCCTAGAGGCAGTTTTCATGCCTTTGACTGTCTCCATAAACCCAAAGATGGGAATCTGGCCTCACTGATTTAACTACATGTTAGATATTGCTTTAATGGGTATATTTTCTGCAATATAATAATTTCTTCCAAAAATGTGTTGCCAGTTGGTCTAAAGTAAAATGAAAAGGAGTCTGCAAAAACAAAAACAGCTTTTATACTTTTATGACAAGAATTTTCAATTCAGGTCCAGAATCTCAATTAGCATGTGAATGTAGGAATAAATAAATTACAAATTATTTTGTAATTTATGATCACGATCTAGAAACTCACTAGATTCTAAGTCATAGAATACATTTTTTAATATGGATATACTGAGGCAGAGTCAGCACATGAGAGCAAGGTCACTTGCAGAATAAATTATGGAGAAGGTCATAGATCATAGATCTTCTCACTTCAAAGTCTGTTTTCTTTCTGGCATACAGAATTGCCAGAATAATATAGCATTATGAATGTAAGAATATGTTCTTGATAATAAACTAATACCAAAAATGTATTTCAAATGTTTCTTCTGTTTTTCCTTTGATCTATCTCAACATTATTCATGGCAAAGTAATTGAAGTTTGAGTTTAGACTGCCTGTTTCATAGGATTTTCTCTTAGTCTAAAATTGAATGGAACCTTGACAACACCACATTTTCCACCATCTCAATTATGTCTATGTAGAAATGTCATTGATGTATTGTCTAGTATTCAACCCAAATAGGAATAGAATAGTAACCATCAACTGCAATGTCTAACCCTAACTTGTTTCCTCATGTTCATTAAAATTTGAACTTTTTCATTATTTTCAATTCCAGTTATTTGAAGGTTGAGAAAGTGGAAATGTACTGTCTATTCAGGAAAAAATTATATACTATCACAAACTGAGCATACAGGTTACCTCTTTTCTAATGAAAGAAAAACAAAAAATAGTTCTTGGAATCCCTGAAAAATATGGTGGTTAGAAGAAGGGATAGAGAAATGGAGGAGGGGACAGACAGGCAATGTGATAATGTGTGGATACTGAAGCTATGATGGAGGGTGAGTGAAATATGTACATGTTGAGGTGTGAAGTTGTATTCTTCAAGCTGGGTGATTTTATATGAATAGAAAATCAGTGAAATTTTTGAGTTGTATTTTCTTCTTTTAATAGAAACCTTTTATTTTTATGTAACCTTTCTGAACTAGCATTGCATTGTAACATCCATACATACATGTAAGGTGTGCATTATTATAAGGTTTCAACTCAAATGGATCATTTATTTCTTGGTTTCCTAGATAGTAACATCTACATGCACTGCCATAAAAGTTAGGTTAAAAAATAATTTAAAAAACCAAAACAAAACTGGCAGTGATTAAGCAAAATGAAAATATTTTTGACCTGCTTTAAATTTTATTTTTTTCATGATTGGTCAAAATGTTGATTATTTTGAAAGTTTTGCTTTCTGAAATAACATTTTTTTAATAAACTCCAGCAACTGATTTGACTATTACATATTAGAAATTACCTAACATCTTAAGTTAGACACTAGGTTTATTAACCTTTCTTCTCTATTAAAAAAAAAAGTATATATACTCAGGTAAAATTCTACTAATCCTTATAAATATATAGCCACTGTTTTTATCCCTGAAAAATCCTATTTTTCTTAAAGATAGCAAAACCAGCATTTTCTATCTTTGTTTCTTCTCTCTCCCCATCCTTTTTATTAGCAAACTATCTGCCTTTCAATATGTTAGGTTATTTATTGATACTAACAACACATAACTGGATTTTTAAAATCAATTATGAGGGTCTCCCTGGTATCTCAAGGGTTAAAGACTCAGCACTATCAAGCTGTGGCAAGCCACTGTAGCAGGAGTTCAATCCTAGCCAGGAAACTGACCCACGTGGCACAACTAATCTCTCTTGTCTCACCCCCTGCTCCCCTCAGCAGTGTATTTCAGAAGATCCACCTATTTTGCTCCCCCACTCTATCTGGTGAATCCTCTCACCCCCCCCAAATCTGGCCTACACCCCAGTTCATGTATGCATAAATATATAAAAATAAATCTTTAAAATCAATTATGATATAACCTCATTGAAATAATGAATTCATTCTCCTTATATTTACATTCTAATTAAAATTGTACTTACTTGTTATTTTCCCTTTTTCTTCCCTGTTCTGTGATTACTGATTCTTTTTCGTTTTTTCTTATATTGATAGTTGGTGCTTCTATTTGAAATTCTGTATTTATCTGCTACTTGATTACATTTAATATTTTAGTTTTCATGTATTGAATTTTTATATTCTATTGGATTGAATTATATATATAGATTTCTATACATCTTCCCCAAATACAGGAAACTTGAGAATAATATTTATCAAATAATTAGCCATAAAGGATATTTTTACAAAATATCCCACTCCTCATGGACAGATCTATAAAATAAAATGGGCATGTTATTAGAAAAGTGAAATAAAGAAATATACTCAATACAACCTAACTTTCTGATTTCTAGATTTAACAGACATAAAATTACTCTGTCAGAATGCTTTTAAGGTTTCTAAACTTTTGCTTTTATTGCTATGTATTTCTTGTCACAGATCAATTAAAGATAGCTTGTGGGCTGTTACTGATCATGGAATGTAATTTGAATACCACTGACCTAGAATACTTTAAAAGTATTAAGTTCTTTCACCCTCCATAAAACTGAGACATATTTTAGACAACCTTGTTTATTTTAAATTCTAAATTATTATAGCTTGAATTTCATAGAGTTAATAATTGTTGTGATATATTCATATATTTTTCCATTCCATTGAATTTTTTTTTTGTATCTCAGAACTTCCTTTTGTGATGCAGTCTCCTGAAATAATCCTTTATCCTCTCTTTTAGTGAGAGTCATATAGAGGCAAGTTATTTCAGTTTTCATTTGTCTAAAATGTCTTTATTTCTTCCAAAATCTTTTTTTAAAGGTCTATTTATGCATACAAGAGCTGGGGTACAGGCCAGAGATGTGGAGGGTGATAGGATTCACCAGAGAAAGAGTGGGAAACAGAACAGGCAGACTGACTGAAATACACTGCTGAGGGGAGTAATGGGTGACATAGGAGAAGTCTGCCTTGCCATGTGGGTTTCTCCCTGGCTCACTGGGGATCGAACTCATGCTGCAGAGGCTGTGGATTGCTTCATGTGTGGTGCTTAACCCCTTGTGCCACCAGGGAGGCCCTATTTCTTCCAAAATCTTTAGCAACAGTTTAACTTGGTATCTAATTTTAAATTGACAGATTTTTCTCCCCAACTTTTTCTTAACTTTTAGGATATTATTCTACATACTGTTTGCATTCATTGTGGGGTTTCGAACTCTGTAAGTAAATTATCTTTTCTCTTTGACTACTGTTCTCACCACACTTAATATTTTTAAATATGATTATAATGTGTCTTGGCGTGGATTTCCTTTTGTTTAGTTTATTTCAAAGTCCATGTATTTCCTAAACCTAAATATTTTATTTCATCATTTCTGTAAAATTCTTCTCCATTATATTTTCCAATATTGCCTCTCCCATATTCTCTATTATCTTCTTATATAAATCAGACTGGATGAAATTTAAACATTTGTATTCTGCCTACCATGTGTCTTTGTCTTCTATATTTTCTATCTTTTGAGTTCCTGTGATGAATTCTGGATAATATTTTTTTCAAATATATCTTCTAGTTTACAAATACTCTCTACCATTCATTTTATTTTTCTATTCATTCATTTTATTGTTTTATATCAATTATTCCATAATTTTTATCTGCAGATGATCTATTTGATTATCCTTCAGATAGTTGTAGTATTTCATTTTATCTTTAAATTTGCAGGTAGTTTTCTCCATCTTTTATGTAACTAAACAATTTAAAGATCAGTTTTATTCTAGATCTGATAATAAAACTATCTAAAAAATTAATTTGTTAATTCCCCTGTTATGGCTCTATTAAATAGCACTTATGATACCATTTTTATTACTGTTCTGCAATTTTAGATTGTGAGTTCAGTTTTAGTTGTCATTTTCTGTGAGAATCACATGGGGTCAAATTGGCTATATTTTAAAAGATAACATTTTAAAATACAGATTTTTTGGAAGTCACTTTAATTCATGATTATGTTATTGCCTGCATCTTTGTCTGCACGTTACATAGTAGAAATCTAATTATCAAAATGATGATGTGAGGGCTGACATGTATTTTTATAAATTCTTGAAACTTGTTTCTGTCACAGTACAAATGGACTTTTCATAGTTATCTGTTTTCCTTTACAGTCTTGCTAGGCTATATAGCTCCTTACAGGTCCGAGGAATGGATCTGCAAACAAATCTCATTTCCACCCATTTCCATCTCCTCCTATTATAATCCAATTGCATAAGCTGATGTCCATGTCCTTATTCCCCATTAAAATTTGACCTTGAGTGAGATAGAAATGTAATTTTTATTTTAGTTTTCTAGTTTTACCTTTCTCTTTGATTTGGGTCATTAGGTATTTTTCTTCTTTGGGGTGGAGTTAAGAGTAAGCATCCATTTGGAATAATATTTATTAGATGTGATGCTTTCATTGAGTGGCACTTTCATTGTGGTGCTTTCATTTTCTGGTATTTAGCCTCCTTCCATCCTATGAATTAATCACAGAGAAGAAATGGCAAACATTATATCCACTCAAACTTTCTGGGTGGGAATTAATTACAAAGCCAACCATAAATCCAAGAAAAAGTAAGAAGTGTCCTTCTGTCATCCTTTGCCAAGGTTACCTCCAGTGAAGACTGCACATTATAAAGGAGGAAATTTTCACTGTTGATATATAGATACTCGTTTTTGTTATAGATGCCTTTGTATATAATCTTGCACCTAGACAATTTCCCTCACTTTAACTTCTCTAACTCATACCATTTCACTGTTGTATTCAATCACAGTGTCTTTAGATAGACCTTTCCAGTCAGGGTCTGGTTTTATAAGTATGACCTAGTAAATCCTTCATTTCTTCTTAGCACTTAACAATTATAATTGATTTAGTATCTGTACAGTCATTACCTCAATTTCCAACTTTGCCACTAAAGTTCTGTGAAGGAAGTATAAGAAACATACCTTTTCTTATACCATGATATTTCTAGTGTCTGGCAAAGTATGGACTCTCAATAAGTATTTGCTGAATAAATTATATACATACATATATATATATATATAAAGTAAACATTTCAGTGGAAACCATAACAATTCAATGTCTTCAAACCTTTAAATGGTTAACTTTTAAATAAATTATTCAATCTACAAGGTATTTATGAAGATCCACTCAGTGGATAGTTTCAGTGACAAAGCCAAATACATTATTAAGTGTATTATTAGTTATCACTTGTTGATTTGGGGTTAGGAGTTGATGCATTTCTAAGCTGGAACATTAAAACTCACCTATAGAAATTTAAATTAGTAAAATACAGGTTATGTCAAGATGTGTCAACTTTGGTGTCACCACAAATATTATTTTAACCTTCTTATTGGAGAACCTACTCCTTTAGGAGACTATAGGTCTAGAGACTCTGCCCTCTGAAGACTATTCAGTAAATTACTCGACAAATAGTTTGCTGAATAAATGACATACTGTCAGGATATCCTTTTACTTTATTCCTTTTGAGACATGGGACATGCCCAGTATTAAGGATTTAGTAATAGCTGTAGCAATATCTGTTTTCTCTACTTCCTTTACCAGGTTATTACTGAAGTCAGCACTGCTAAAGCCACATGCTAGAAACTGATAGACTGAAAAAGCTATTTGGCATCAGTAGGTCAGAGTTAACTTAATAGCATTAGCAGTGGCACACATATAACGGTAGATATTTTAACAGTGGATAGAGTCACATATCCTCAGCTGGTTAAAAACAAAGTTAATTTTAACAGGCTTTGGTAAGTAGAGGACCAACATGGTGCTGGTTAGGGATGAAAGGTAAATGTCCTTCCTGGTTTTCATTCCAGACATTCCATTTCTAAGTCATGTGAGAAGAGTAAACACTTCACAGGCATTATTTGTCAAAGGAAATTAGGCGCTTATTTATGCGTTTTTTTAATGATAACTAATAGAAAGATGGACACCAATATCCTTATAATAAATCAGTTTACATTATTTAACAATTTACTCATTTAACACCAGTTAAATTCACAATACATCTGTAATGCATTTCTTGTATCTCCTTGTTCTGGAAGCCATATCTCCTGCCTTGTAGAAAGAATTTAACTTGTTGGATTTAGAGATACCACAAAAGGAATATCATACAAATAAATATGCATTTGCTCAATAGTCATCATCTAAAATATCCCAATGGGGCCTCCCTGGTGGCACAAGAGGTTAAGACACAACCTATGAAGCTATCTGCAGCCACTGCAGCACAAGTTCAAAAACCCCAGCTAGGGAGCTACCCACATAGCGCAGCAGACCTCTCCTGACTCACCCCTACTCCCCTCAGCAGTGTAGTTCAGTCAATCTGCCTTTTCTGTTCCCCACTCTGTCTCTGGTGAATCCTCTCACCTCTGCCCTGTACCCCAGTTCTTGTATGCATACATAAATAAATCTTTTTTTGAAAAATATTTTTTTAAAGATTTATTTATTTATACAAGTACTAGGTACAGTCACAAGCATGGGAGGGTGAGAGAATTCACCAGAGCCAGAGCGGGAAACAGAACAAGCAGACTGATGAAGAAATACACTGCTGAGGGGAGCAGCGGGTGCAGCAGGAGAGGTCTGCATGTCATGTGGGACTCTCGCTGGTAGCTGGGATGGAAACTGCGCTGCGGAGCCTGCGGGCAACTTTGCAGCCCAGTGCTCAACTGCTGCACCACCTGGAAGGACCTTTTTAAAAAATTTAATAAAATATCCCAATTGAGGATTTTTATGTACTTATTCAGTCTTTCTAATTTCAAGGATTCAGATGCAAAGTTTATGTTTTCTCTAAAATAAAATCACATACCTTTTAAATCAGTGAATGTCAAAGTACCTTTTTGTATACATAATGCCAGGCACATTCTAGCATTTTTATTCAAATATGTTTAAAAACCTTGATATCTAATGTAAAATTTTGTTGTTTTTATTTTTGACCTTTTTAAGTTGTTCTTTCATTTAAAAAAAAAAGTTTTTCTGACTTCTCTAAGAAGATCTTTCTTAGAGAAAGATCTTCCTCCATGTTTCCTCTAGGCCAGGTTAAAAAAGAATGCAATAAGCTAATTTGAACATCTGTGGCAGACATTTTATGACATATGATATATATATATATATATATACACAAAGGGTTCTATCTAGACCCTTTAACATACATATACCTCTGTTCACCATTGTGGTGGTTTCTAAAACTAGTCATTGGTGAACAATTGCTAATTACTGTCTCACATTTTCCTCTCTGTGCTTTTGTTTTGAATGTATGTTTTACTTTTTTTTTCTTTAACCATTCATATTTGTATTGAATTATTTTAGGACATCAGCCTTTCAGTAGTCAAGGTCAATAGAAATCTCTAGTCATGTAATTTTATAAGTCATATAAAGTCTTTGCTGCGTGCCATTCCAAAGGGCAGAGTAGAAGCTGTTTTATTGACCAGTACTTCCTAAGGGGGCATTGTAGCATTTGCAATGTTTGCCCTAGTGGGCTGGTAGTAAAGACCTCTGCTGCTCCTTTAATCAGTTCCAGAATCAGCAATTAACCTATAACTGTAGATAGTGTCCTAGAAATGAGGCAATGTAATTTTTTTCTAATTATTTCTTATGGGAAAATTTCATTTGACGTATGTACTTTAAGGTTGCTTAGATTTTTCAAAAAATATCTGTGTAGTCTATGTCAGTTCATATACATACTATCACTTTCATCCATGGTCACACACTGTTCTACCTGAAATAAACTGGTTTGTATTGTATTTCTCATTTATGCTTCCAAGGGTGCCCTGTGCATATTTTTATTATAATGCTTATCACATTATTATAATTGTTTTACTCCCTTGACTACAAGTCTTTAAGATTAGAGAGCATTTATCTTGATAAATGCAGTTTCTAGCAAAGTGAATGGTTTTTCATTCATAATGGAACTTCAGATCATCTGTAGGAACTAAGGAACTATCTCTCTGTAAAATGAAGAGTGTCTGGCATGTAGTAAAAAACACAAGTATTTGTTGAATAAATTTGTTAACAATAACACTCAGAAAGACTTATTGTATATAGGTACTATCTGACTTTACATATATTAATTCATACAACTCTCAAAAACTGTGATTAAGATTAGTAGTTCCCCCATTTTACAGATGAATAACTGATGCAGGAAATGATAGGTGATTTACAAAGTGTGCACAGCCAGGAAGTAATGGTGGCAGTCAGTCTGGCTGCCGTGTCCATACTCCTAACATTGTAGGAGAAATGCAGCCTTAATCACAAGAAATGACTTGTGAATGAAACATTTTCCAACATAAGAGGAAAAAATACTTACATTTATAGAAATGACTGAAGCATGAATACATGGTCTAATAGGTTATAGGAGAGGAAAAGGCAAATTTATAACTTTGAGTCTATGCATAATTTTCATGTAAAAAATCTGTTCCATAGTTCTTGAGAAGTTTATCAATATAATGAAATCTTACCATTTTATATCTGTAATTAAAAACCCAGGATATAATTAGAAGTGATGAAGAGACTTTTAGTTCTTATTGTTGGAGTAGTATAAGTTTTGGGTCAAATCTAAATTATATTGCCATTATAATAAAATACAATAGAATAAAAGATATGCAACATCAAAATTGTCTCATTTTCAAAATTTCATTTTTGAAGTGTTCTAAACTCTTATACTAATGAAATTGGACTTAGAAAAAAGATGCATCAGAAAATATCCAGTCAGGAGCCTCTTGATAATAAAATAAAATATTTATGTCATAAGACAATGATACATATTGCAATTCATTTTAAAACCTTTTCTTAAGACCCTGAAATACTAAATTCAATTGTATTAACATTTGCAAAATATACATTAACATACATCTTAACATCATAATACATCGCAGAATTCTTTAACATAAAAGGAATGATGCTTTTAGACATAGCTAAAAATTGGGTTTGAGATTCAATGTACTAATTGGATTATACATGTTGCTATTAAGTGCATCTATGAACAAACATTTTCTGCATAGAATTCTAAGGGTAAAACGTAGTCTTTCAATTTTAGGAATCATTACAAGAGAATTCATCTTGAAATTAAAATATTGTCTTCTCTCTGAATTTAGCCCTACACTTCATAGCTTCAACAGAGCCCTTCTTCTCTGTCTCTGTCTCTTTCTGTCTTTCTAATTTTGAGCTGATACTTTAGAATGATGAGATTTTGCATTAAAAGACTTGAGAATTTTTTTTCAATTTGGAGTTTTTTTGTTTGTGTATATTTGATTTAAGGTACAAAGATTGAGTCCTGGGGTGCCACTCACACCACCATTTTTAGATTTTGTTTTGAATGATATATCCGAAGATTTTCACATGTGAACAAAGCTATTATGTATTCTTTCCCAAGTATCATGATATCTGGGCATTGCCAGAGACATTTTTTAACACCTCAGTGTAATATAACTTTTAAGATCCCAATATTATTTTTTGCAATCACTGAAGAACATGAATTTGTGGGTCATTGTACAATTTCCAAATGTATTGCAGACTCTTCATAGACTAGTCAGTGAAGGTGAATAAAGATTCTTCAATTTGACAGTTACAGGGTTACAATGCTATTATTTGATAATGTAAGCTTAAGTCACAATCTCTTTTGCACCACATTCTTTTTCTTATAACTCCTATGTTCTTATTTCCTTTAAACAAGTTATCTCTGCAGCTATAAACTTTTGAAAACTCCATTTCTACTACAATGACATTCTTGGAAGATTCCCATGTAGAATCTGTTTTCTTTAAGATATCATTACTATTTGGCCACCAGAATATTTGTAACTATCTTTAATGAAATTGCATGGACTAAACATAAATATCAAAAGTTTATCAACTGTGATTTAGTGAACATTCTTTACAGAAAAACAACAAAGAAAATGATGATGGGATAAATTTATGGCAAGACTTGTGGGAATGTTATAATGCTCTGAAGATATCAAAATGAAATAAAAACACCAGGAATAATTTAGAAAGTCATGTGTCTAAATACTAATAGCTGGTTGGAATACCAGAAAAAAAAAGAACCAAAAAAAAAAAAAAAGGGAAAAAAAGAACCTAATCAGAGTATCTCATAGTAGTGGTAAATGTAATTCTTGCCTTTCCATGTAGTCTGATGCTATCACTGAATTCAAATAAATTCAATATGCTATATAGTGGTTTTCATTCTAATCTACTCAAAATTAGAGAGGATAAAAGACTAAGGTGAAAGATATGCTTGTATTCTCTTAACTTTTTATACAGCATTGAGAATATCAAATCAAAAACTTAAATACTATCATACCTACTATAAATTGATATACAGTATAGTAATGAATAAAATTCATGTAGTCTAAAATTTTAGAAAATGGGGTTAAATACTCCATAATTAATAACTATCACTGTCAGCAAAATATTAATATATATATGTCTTGTGAAACAGGACAAACCCAAGAAATTGGGGTTGACGCAGTTGGCAGGGCCTTACCTGCACACTTATTACTGCAGGATGTGACCCCAATGCAGAAACATGGTGTGAAACAACAGTGAGGATTTACTGAGCAAGAGAGAGAGAAAGACAGAGAGAGAGAGACAGACAGAGAGAATTTACAGGCTGGCATATGACCAGATGCCTTCTGTCCTACCCCATATAGCATCTGCTGAGCATACCAATGCCCATATTCCAGCTTTAAGTGGCAAGATGGTGGCTTTTCCACAGACACCTCTCCCCACTAGTTTTTTTTTTTTTTTTTTAAGATTGATTGATTGATTGATTGATTTATGCATGCATACAAGAACTGGGGTGTAGATCACAGGTACAGGGTGTGAGAGGATTCATCAGAGACAGAGTGGGGGGCATAACTGGCTGAAATACACTGGTGAGGGGAGCATTGGGTGAGACAGTAGAGGTCTGCTGTGTCATGTGGGTTGCTTGCTGGCAGTGGCTGGTGATAGCTTGATAGCATTGTCTTTAACCCCTGCGCCACCAAGAGGCCCCTCACTAGGTTTTTAACAGCCAAATGCTCCAACAGCTTAACTGCCAAATGCCTCAGGAGCTTAATTGACAAAAAAAAAAAACCCTCTACTCCAACCCTTTTTCCATTAGTCCCACCTCCTACTCAAGAGGTAGAATTTTGAAAGCTCCACGTTATACCACCCACTGAGTTGGCTGTAAGTATCACTAGTCTTCTACCATTTTACAATTTTTGTTTATCTTCAAGATGAAAATAACATCTATTTGCAAGTGGTTATTTTTCTAATTCAAATGGTATGGGTAGAGCAGCTGTGAATATTGAATGAAATAGTGTGTGTAAATCATAGAGTAGCTAGCATCTGGTAAAGACTCAATGATTATTGTTATTTTGATGATTCACATATACATTTATAACTTATCATTTGTATGTAGTTGGCATCATTGAATTTCTTTTTTTTTTACAGTGAGTTAGGTGACACAAATCATATTTATTTTAAACTATAGGAAACTGAAGTTCAAAAACTTAGGTCAAGTAGATGGAATTCTGACTTTGAATCCATTGTTTTTTATTCTAAGAATCATATGAATGACAAAGGAAATAAATTATTAATTTAGAAACTATATTCTAAACAACACCTATATCACAAAACCTTATAACATAAAAATCCCAAAATTCTTTTGAAAGTTTATTTCATTCAGAATTATTTATAAATGTTTTAAGTTATCTTGTGAAGTTCAGTTTATTCAAGTTGTTTCTGTTGCCTTGAGAGTTTTCTGTTGATGGGTTTCAACTCCTTACAGACATAGTTTCAAATCCTGGCTCTCCCAGTTACAAGCCATATATGTGCTATGGATACTTGGAAAATGAAACAAAGCAGTTTTTAATGTTATGAAACTTTACGTTTGGTCTAAAGCAAGGGATTAGAAGCTACAATTACTGCCATTATTAGAATATTTTGTTGAAGGATGAAATTCATGAATTGCTGCCTAGGTTTCTTTTTTTCTTTTTTAAGATTCATTTATTTATTTATACAAGCACTGGGTACAGTCAGAAGTGCGGGAGGGTGAGAGGATTCACCAGAGCGGGGAACAGAACAGGCGGATAGACTGAAATACACTACTGAGGGGGCAGCAGGCAAGTTAGGAGAGGTTTGCTGCTCCAAGTGGATTAGCTCCCTGGCTGGGGATCGAACTCAGGCCTTACTGATGATAGCATGATAGGCTGATACTTAAATCCCAGCAAGAAGGCCCTCACTTTGAGATATTTTAGATGTTAAATGTTAAATCAACTTTTGTGACCTCAGGACCAATAACATTTTTTGCCTTTTCTTTAATGAAGAAGTATATTTTGAGATTAAAAAAAATAACAAAATTGTAAAATTCAATTATTTGGATTTGACTAATTTTTAAATAGGATAACATGTTTTCTACAATAATAAATCTCTACATTGTACAGTTAAGTGGTGGACCTTTTGCTTAGTCAGTGGCCCCAAAGACAACTATCTCAAAGTTGTCAAGACAGAGATTATGGGCATTGTTCCATGTCTATAGAGAAAAGGACACTGGACCATTCAATGAAAAACAATAGAAACCATGACTTAATTTTCTCAAACATACTGAGATTGAGATTATATAAGCTATTATATTTAGCCTTGCTTTAGGTAATTTTTTTTTCAAATCTTGCCATCTGAATAGTTTAATTTTCCCTTCTACCTCAAGAATCATTTTCCTACATTTTTCACTTATGCTGAGCCCATAATTTGTATATAAACCTCACTGAATAGGGAGTCGAAAATCTTGGTTTCAGGGTAGTACGGGACCCATAATGGTATTGAAATAAAAAGAATAATGAATTGAAAACCTGTGTACTTAAATGTCTGTTTCCCATTTCTGAATGAAAATGCTGCTCAAATGAAAGAATGAAAGTCAATTTTCTTTTTATGAACTGAACTCATAATTAGGAACTTGAATTATAATAGTTATGGAAATGGTAGTTATAATATAGACATATTACATTTGATTAGATTTTGCACAAGGGAAATTTTCCTTTGTATTAACTGGACATTTATTCCAACTCCACAGAAGGTAACTCTGAAATTGCAGGCTGTGGTCTGTGCCCTGCTCGGACACTGCTCAGCCATGGCAGCTCACAGAGCATCAGAGCCAGCGGCTAAAGTCTGTCCACTCGAAAATTGTCATTTCAGTTTTTCTGGGTCTCATCTTTAATTCTTTTTTAACGGTGCAGTTGCATTGTCCATGACATAAATCTGGGAGCAGGATTTGCATTTAAAAAGGAATAAAATACACTGGTCCTTTGGGTATACTAAGGAGGGTACCCTATACCAACGCACATAAATCAAGATAAGAATACTAAAAGCAAAGCAATTTGATTAGGTACTAAATTCAAAATATTACAAGACTGTAGTATAACAGCCACCAGCAACTTAAGTCATCCTGCATCTATAGCATTGTCTAGTGTGGAAAATTAAAATGACAGTTTTAAGAGATAAAGGCGATCTTGCTTCTATTGAGCTTTAGGGTTCCTGCCAGTTTATCTTGGTTATGAGGTGTAATGCAATATTATATACACATCTACTATAAACATTCAGACTTTTATAGACATGTCAAAGGGGTACCACTTGATGTAAAATAAAATGAATTACAACCTTGTAAAAAATTCCATGATTTACTCTAACAGGGGTACATTCTTTCTCCACCCTATCTGCCATCTCTAATCCCCAGGAGAAACTGAAGAGAAACAACTGTAAATTTTACTATAAGAGTTATCATATGGATATGTAAAGTTTTCCAGTTTCAGAGATCACAATCTACCTCTGCTCTATTATGAAATATCATCAAAGTTTACACATTACAAATTAATTATGTGAAGATTTTATGTAATTTTCTTTTAAAAAGCAAAAAGTCATCTATTTATCCATCTATCTACATGTTAAATTTGCCACAAAAAATGCTTTTGAAAATTTCAGATGATATCATGATTCCATAATTTCCTTGTATTTCTAAAACACAAAGTACATCTAGAATACTGATTAGGGGCCATTCTTTTTTCATTGTGTCCTCTTTAAAGTGACAATTTTTTTTTCCTAATCTTATATTCTGTCCATGACACTATTGTAGGACTGAGATTTTTTTTTTTTTTTAATGTGTAGATGTTCGGCAAGTAATAGCATTCATTTCCTATCAAGTTTTACAGCTTTTATATAGCCAGTACGACCCATTTAAACTCATATTCATTCTATACATACTCACTTTTAGTGATATTTCTTCTTTGTATGTCCTCTTATAATTAGGAAGAAGGCCCCGAAGGGCCCAATTAGCCAACATGTGAATGTAATTATAACGCTTGACTTTTTTCTTTTTCTCCTTGCATGTATGTCTGTGTAGTATATAGCATAATCTACTTGGGGGAAATTTCCAACCAGGGAAAAAAAAAATTGTGTTGAGTGTTTAGCAAATTCATGGTACACATTCATCATAGTGCCTAGGAGACATTATTCTATTTCACCTATATTAAGAACAATAGAAAAAGAAGAAATGGCTTATGTAGTGAACTTCTTCTCCCATTTGGAAGTTGAACCATAAAAACAGACTTCTAGTCAATCCTCTGCCTCTCAGTTCAGTCTTGTCACCAGAGGAGTTTTTAATAGAGCTAAAGTCTAGTGGTGAATTAGTGAAAGGCATGTGATAAGCCAGTCTTATTTTAAATAAGCTACAGAAAGTTAAAGCCTAGTGGTGATTTGAGACTTTATTGTAAGAATATTAATTCTTAGAAACAAGCTCCCCAATAATGATGTTTCTCTTATATGTTCTACAAGAGATGACTAGGCACTGATTCCATGCTGAGAAGATCCTCTCTCCTAGATTTAAGAGGTTCTGTTTTCTCTTCTGTCTTTAAAATTATTTTGAATACCTAGTGAATTTCCAGAGGCCATAATTCTCATTATGAAATAAAGTATTTTCAACATATTTGGGGATTAGAAGGAATTGTTAGTTTCAGTTTATAGTGAACATGGGAATAGATGACCAAGTACATCTTTTGTATAAGAAAATAGTTTTTATAACCTAGATGGAGAACATATTAACATTATAATCTTCTAAATTCACTAGGTTCAACACTACTGATTTTTCACTGTATTAATCTAGGATATGTGTTTCATAGATACTTGCCTATATTGCTTTATTTGCTTCTCTTCGTACTACTTTTGCTGTGCCCCATAGATTTTGATAGAGTTTTATTTGTGTTTGTCTCTAATAATTCTTATTTTTTACCTTTGAGTTTCTCATTTATCCAACGGCTGCTCAGTAGTGTGTTGTTCAGTCTCCATATACTGCTTATATTTTTTTCTCTGCTTTTGTGGTTTACTTCTATACTGATGTCACTGTGATCTGAGAAGATAGTTGATATGTAAATTTTCATGAATTTATTTACACTTGTTTTGTGGCCCAGCATGTGGTTTATATTGGAGAATGTTCTCTGTACAATTTAGAATAATGTGTAATCAACAATTTGGGGGTTTATTGTCCTACAATAGTTATTAAGAGCATATGATCTAATTCCTCACTTTGAAAATATTTTCTTCCTTTGATTGTTTCAGCTGATTTGTCAGCTGGTGAAACTGGGATATTGAAGTCTACTGTATGCCACTACCAATGGCTGATTTCAGGTTTGATAATAGTGGCCTTATGTATGTTGAAGGTCCTACATTAGGAAAGGCAGCTTAAGAATAATGGGTATCCTAGTACATGAAGAGAGAAAGGGGGGCAGAGAACTTATTCAAAGAAATAATAGAAGAGGATTTTTCCAAATCTGGGGAAGGAACTTAGTGTACATCTTGTCATGATATATATATATATATATATATATATATATATATATATATATTGCTGAGTGTTATGTCTTCCTGATATATTTTCCCCTTAATCATTCATTGCACAGTGTCAATCTCTGTCTTGTGTTACCTTGTTTAGCTGGAAGTCTACTTTAATTGTTAAAACTGCTCTTGCCTTTTTGTGGGCCCCATTTGCTTGAAGTATTATCTTCTAGCCTTTTGAATTCATTTTTATATTTGGAGTTCAAGTGAGTCTCCTTGAAACAGCAGAAAGTTGAATTTTGTTTTCAGATCCAAGCAGCCACTTAGTGCCTTTTGATTGATGAATACAGTCTGTTTGTATTTGGGGTGATTATTTGTTAATAATGATTTGACACTGCCATTTTGTTTTTGGTTTTCTGGTTCTATGCAATTCCTTATTTTGTGTGTGTGTGTGCTTGTTTATTTTGTGGATTTCATTCTTTTTGATATAGACAGGAGAACCTTTTCAACATTTCTTGTAGGGGAGGTCCTTCAGGTTCAATTTATCTGGGAAGGTTTTATTCCTCCCTTATATCTGAAGGAGTCTCTCAGGATGTAATATTCTTGGCTGATGGTTTTTATTTCTAAGTATACTGAATATATTGTTTAATTCTCTCCTTGCCTGTAGTATTCCTCTGTAGCTGATGTCAGCCTGATGGGTTTTCCTCTATAGGTTATCTGCTTCTTTTCTCTTGGTACTTTTATTATTATTATTATTGTTATTATTATTAATTTGTATTGAAATCTTTGTAGATTCATGACTATGTTTCTTGGTGTAGGTCTCCTTATATGTATATAATAACCAGGTGTTCATAATAACTTCATGAGAACTTATATACTTAGCACCTTTCCCAGATTTGTGAACTCTTCCTCTGTTATTTCTTTGAATGTGTTCTCTGTTCCCTTTTCTTTCTCTTCATCTACTAGGATACCCATCTTAAGTTGCCTTTCCTAATGGAATCAGATAGTTCTCATATTTTTTTTTTCCTTTTCATTTTTTTCTCTCTCTTCTTCTACCCAAATCCTTTATGCATTATGATTCTCAAAGTTACTGATTGGAATTCTATCAGACATAATTGGCTTCCATAGAATTCTGTTTGTTTGTTTTTTTATCTCTACTATTGAATTTTTTGCATCCTGCAACTTCTTTATTTTCTTGTTTAAATCTTCCTTTCTTACTACCTTTTAATTTTACTTCACAAAAACGTTTTCCCTGTATTTTCTCCCTATTTCTTTGAGTCTATCATGGCAACCATAAAGTCATTGTTGAGAAGATAATATTTTCCCTATTTTGTGATTGGGTTCTGAATCATTGTTCCCTCCTGTGCTGTCATAAAATCTTTAGATCTCATGTTGCCATATGTTATGTTTTTTTTTTCTTCTGCACATTTTGTTACTATAGATTTTTTTCTCTAGAAGTTCTGTACTCTGTAACAGTAGCAAATTGAACATTTGCTGGGAAGCACAAGAGAGCGCATAAGGGGGTGCCAGTTATGGGTCCTATTCCCTATACTGGCAACCAGAAACTAAAAATGTCCTTTTGTCACAGGTTGTGTTTACTGCAGTTACTCATGGTTTTTGACTATATTCTCTGGCACAGTCTCAGATCACATAGAGGGAGAGGTGAGTGACTTCCTTGGTTTTCCAAAGCCTGTCAAGTTGCCTTCTGCAGATAATGCTAAGAGCAGTGTACCCTGAGGACCTAAAATCTTTCACTCTGCAGAGAAATGGGTGCCAGAATTTACACCTATTCTAAAACTACACTTTGGTCTATATCCCAATGCATGCACATAGACTCAAAAAAAAAAAAATTCTGCTAGGGATTCTGAATTTGTGGTGGCTATTTGCAGTTCTTTCTATGCCATCTAGGTCACACAGTGGGGAGAGGTTCGCTGTACCTAGCCTTTCTGATGTGCCTAGGCTTTCTGAAGTCCATGGTCTAGGAGTCCCCTGCTGTGACAGCTCCATGTAATAGGCCAGGGGCTTTTGCACTCTACTACTGTGCAACAAAGTAGACACCAGAAATCATGTTAGCACACTCCATATTTCTATGACCCTGTCTTTGGCTTTTCTAGCATTTTTAAAATCTACAGAGCACTCAGATATTATCATTACATATTCAGATATTGTCAGAGTTTCAGTCCTTTCTAATGTCAAGAAAACTCTGACCAGTTCACTAGAGACTGAGTTGAAATGAGCTGGGTTATCGGTTTGGTTTCCATGAGACTGCATCTAAGTCTGGTATACTCCCAGGTCGTCAGCATTTGGAGTTTTTAGCTGAGAGCCTTTTGTATTCAGTGTAGCTCCACCTCTGTGTCTAAAGTCTAATCTGAATCTCTTTGGAAGAGAAAAAGATTTTCAGGTTAGCTTCTGGTTTGTTGTTTGCCACTCTTGAGAGACTTCCACAGATGTCTTGGGTCAAAGCTGCCTTGTGTCTAGCTTAGTTTCCTCCCCTATTTGTAGGCCTTGCAGATCACCCTGAAAATTTTCTTCTCTTTCCAGTAGTGGACATTTGCCCAGACAAATCCCATGTTTCTCCCTGCACACAGATTTGGCAATTCCCCAAAGGAAACTCAGTTCACTTCTTTTGGTTTCACTTTCCTTTGGATATTGGTACTGGAATTGTTACTTTTTTTCAGCAGCAATATTTCTGTACTCTATTTACTTGATTTTAGTTTCTTCAGTTGGACTCTTTGTTCACCAAAAGCTCTTTTAACCTTTTAGGAAAACAACTTCATGAGCAAGTTTTCTTAAAAAAATATATTCATATAATGAAATAGTTATTGAGTGTCTAATGAATCATGTTTATTCCTCACAACACAAATTTAGAGTATATGTGATATTTTCCATTTCTAATCATTGAATTGAAATTATTACCCAATCAATAGAATCTCTAAGAAGCAAATTCTGAAATCAGTTCCTTGTTTTGCAAGGCAAAACTCTGTGCTTTTCCTATTATATCCTATTTCCTGTAGCTAGGAATGTGAAGGAAAGGTAGAACACTTCATTTGCTTTAATTCGGAGGATTTTTGCTCTCTTAGAAAGAACTTTTCCCTGTGCATGAACCAATTCTAAGGTGCCATACTCTGTGAGATTCTCTATCCAGGTTAATGTACTAGAGTAGACATTGCCAACCAGCCATAAAAAAAAAAAAAAAAAAAACTAATGAAAAGTAACCACCATCATTGTATTATACCTAAATAAACTGTTGATTACTTATGTGCCCAGCTAAACTTTCTACATGTGTTAATGTGTATAAAATTTCCAGAGACTCTATGTTCCTAGATAACTAGATCATTTTTAAAAATCATTTTATGTGATTTGAAAGTAAACCTCAAAGTAGTAAGTTTGCCAAGTTCCAGGACCTCCCTGGTGGTGCAAGGGGTTAAGCACAGCACTATGAAGATATCTACAACCACTGCAGCAAGAGTTCGATCCCCATCTGGCCAGGGAGCTACCCAGATGGTGCAGCAGACCTCTCTTGACTTGCCTGCTGCTCCCCTCAGCAGTATATTTCAGTTTACCTGTTCAGATCTCCACTCTGTCTCTGGTGAATCCTCTCATACCTCCCACCCCCACCCCTCTGGCCTGTACCCCAGTTCTTGTATGCATAAATAAATAAATATTTTAAAAAAAAGAGTTTGCCGAGTTTCATAAGTTTGCAGGATGAATGGCTTACCTTCAAATCCCAAACATTGCTAATTATATGCCTCAAATGTGTGAGGTTACTTTTTTTTTTTTTAAAGATTTATTTATTTATGCATACAAGAGCTGTGGTACAGGCCAGAGATGCAGGGGTGGTGGTGAGAAGATTCACCAGAGACAGAGTGGGGAACAGAACAGGCAGACTGACCGAAATCCACTTCTGAGAGGAGCAGCGGATGAGACAGGAGAGGTCTGCCTGTGAGGTTACTTTTTTGTTTGGGAAATAAAACACTTTCTAAGAGAGCAGGACCAAAAAGACAAATATTTTTGAATGCTTGCAGTGTTTACATCTAAAATATTTAATCTTTTTACCTAGAAATATGTATTGGGAAATGATTCACTTATGATTACCCCTTTCTTTGTTTTGCATTATTAATACCATATTTCAAAAAATGCATCTTGGTACATTTCACTGTGAAAAATTGTTATACAACATATGCAAAGATTTTCATAGTAATTTGTAAATGGGCAACAGTTTAATATATTCTCTATTATAACTACAACTATAAAGAGATGGGAAATGGTCTATTTATGGCAAGATATATTTCCATCTTCTATCATTTTAGTAAGGTATAATAGATTCATTATCTTATGAATAAAAATAATTCTGTTCCAAAGATTTCCTCTGAGGTATGACAAATTAAAGTTGTAGAAAAGACCTACTGTATCTGAGACAGTTATTACTGCCCCTTTCTATTTTCATTAAAAATGAAGCTCTGCAGCAGATGGGCTTCAAAGATATTTTAAAGATTTAAGTGCTAATGCATGGGAGAATTCCAATGCAAACACTTCCTTTAAAGTACTTCAGTGCATGCTGGGCTGTGGGAGGGACCTGGAGAGGCCTCTTAATCTTGCTTAGATCTTTCCATTAATAGAGTGCTATAAAGTTATCTTCAACATACATGAAAAAAGTGGTCTTACTGGGAGAAGCTAGGTTTCTACCAGAATTATCTTCCTCTCCACTAAAATTTAGTAAAACATTCTAAATAAAGAAACAACTCCAGCTGCAATGAATGAGATTCAGGTTTGGATTATTTTATTAAATATTGAACATTTTATTCTTTGAAAGCATATGTCATACAAATGTTGAGAATTTCCAAAGAAGCCAACTTCTCATCAGAAAAACATTCATTTATTGTAATGCATAAACAATTGGTTAAATTTAACTATTTAAAAAGGAAAAATGTTATTTGAATTTTGGAATTCATGGTGGTCTATTTGTAGTCATTAAAGATGATAATGTATATTACATATGATATGTGCTTACGGACATTCTGCATGCCACATAAAATATAGAGGAAGGTGAATTTAAGTAACCTATTTGCTAATTCAGCATAATCAAAGATGCTGCTGAAGAGTAAAGTACAAATTCTGTCATCTCTAGAAATCTACATTTGTTACATAATCACATTCCACTTCACTTTAGCTATGCAAACTATTAGAAAATAATTCTGTATATTAATTTCCCCTAGTAAGAGAATTTTTTAGATTTAAAAATTACAGTTTAGATTATATTAACATTTTGAAGATATGATTAACCTTAATTATTTTTTTAATTAAACAATCATGTCATACTTATGTAATCAAATAAACTATTTTACCAAAAGGTCTCTAGTTAAATGACGGGAATTAGAAAAGTTATTATATGGGATTTTTTTCATATTATACTTGACATTAAGCCGAGATTTGTCACACAAGAACATATATTGCTCCATGTATTTACTATGCTAAGATGAGATTAAAGAGCATGCAGAGAAAGGGATGAATATAGTTTTAAATGTTATATTTGTATTAAAACTTTTGGTCTACAAATAGACCACCATGAATTCCAAAATTCAAATGACATTTTTCCATTTTAAATAGTTAAATTTAACCAATTGTAAGAAAAATCATTTTTTTGTTTGAAAAAAAAATAAGAATCCAGTGTGTTTTTTTCTAAAGATAAAGAGAACTATTAATGATTCTTTAAACTCAGACTGTAATCAGATCTGTTTTTTAATTTGTATGATACTTTTATTGAGGTAATACTGATTTTCCAAAATGGAGTATGATTTAGGGTTACATGCTCACAGCTCTTCAGACCACACTCACTACCAAAGCACCAATTATCCTCCACAACGAGCCACTGGACATCTTTCCTTCTAGTTCTCCCTATTCTTCCCTACTGTTTTGGTACATGCTGCAGTTAGATTTCTAGGGTTTATTTTGGTTCAGTTTTGTCTGCTTCTTTGCTTTGTTTCATTATACTTTGCCTATGAATCAAATCATACAGAACATATCCTACTTACTCTGATTTACTTCACTTAAATAATCTCTTCTCGTTCCACCCAATGTTGCAAATGACACAATTTCATCTTTTTTTTATAGCTGAGTACTATTCCAGTATATATGTGTGTGTATGTGTATGTTTGATTAAATTCAAGTGATGATCAGAAATATAAATGAAAAATACAGCACTCCTGTTAGAAGAAAACAGGTATTCTTTTGGTTTTTACTTTTATTTCCATTTCATCAACTTTTTAATGGAATAAAAAGGTGTCTTCTTAGTTGTTGTCCAGGTGTCAATAATTAATGTGGCAACCATAAAATGTAAATTTCTCACTGTGAACATACTCTTATCCTATCCATGCCTGTTGGGTTAAAGAAACATGGTGAAGTAAATATCATCTCAGCCTCTGCTGATTAACAGGTTACCTTGTGTAAATAACATATTTTTTAATAAATTACTTTTGTGTCTACAATGTCAGAGTAATTATATATATATATATATATATATATATTCTGTAATATATTTGTGGAAGTAAAATTAGTGATTATTTTGAAGTAGTTTTTAAATAAAACCCTACACAATTTTTAGTAATTACCCTTCTACATTGTTACTGTAAAAGCTCTGCTCATATTGGGTCATGGGAAACTATTTTTCCTTCCTCTGTAGTTTATAGCTAGATAACTTTACTCCCCTCCACTTTATTTTATAGAGTAAGGAGTGCAGCTGTGAAAGCCTACACTAAATTAGATGGATAGAAAAAACAAAGACCAGGAATTACATTCTCATTCCATTGTTGCCACCCACCCAAGTTATCCCCACCATCACTCTCTATTTATAACAAGAGTTTCACTTGATGAAGTGTCCCATTAATCAAATTGAGGATTTACAAGAAGTCTTTATTTTATAGATTTAAACATAGATTGGGTGCTTGGGTAAATATTGCGCTATTTTAAATAAAATACTAGCTTAACTGAAATACCATTAAATAGTGCAGAACCAATAAATTAACCAGCATTCCAGTCCAGACATATAATTAAGGGAGGAAGCAATCAGATCTATAAAGTAATTCTGCATTGTAGAAGGGTTAACTCTCACAAACCAGATGGTTTAGCTTTTGAATAGTCTTTGCATAACACATTATGTTCTAAGGTACTTTGTTGTCAGTAACAAGAAAAGCCTCACTTTACCCAAATGCAATTTCTTTCATCCAATTCTGAATGATGTAATTTGAAGTGCTCTAAAGGGACTTTTAATAGCCGCAAATGAATAATGTCCATTTTTTTTAATTTATTTTGATAGCACCAATGTCTTTTAGGGACATTGGTAAAATAGCAACATATTTTGCTTACTTTTTATGTTCTAATCTCTCATTGTTTCATGGATTTAGGAATCTCAGAATTCTTTCAACATCTCTGTCCTTTTCTATGTATGTTTTTATTCCTAATATTTTAGGAAGAAGCTTTGCTGTGTTCTGTTTTTAGACATTTATTTTAATATAATTTGTCTTAGTGTTGGTTTCCTTGTTAGAATTTTAGAAATGAGAAATAAATAGAATAGCAAGTACAACCCCCAAAATATCAATAAATTACTTGCTGAGGATTTCTTCTTAAGACTTATGAAGAAAAATTATACTGTACCTGCCATGCAGATTGTGATCACCTGAAGGCACAAATTGACATGCATGAGTGTTGTAAATTAGATAAATGTAAATAGACATGAATGAGTGTAAATTAGAGTAGTATAAAGAAAACTGGCTTTGGAATCTCTAGTCTATTTACTAATACTGACAAACTGTTGTAAAATGTGATAAATTATATAATCACTCTAAATAACAGTCCACGAAATAAATAAAAGCTAGTGTCAATTACAATCAATTCTAAATAGCATTTTTTTTTTTTACTTAGTCTTACATATGTGTTACGCACTCTGTGATGGAGTATCCCCATCCATTTTCTTTGTTTTCCTACCACTACAATGTTGTGAGTTCCTTTGAAGGAGCTATAAGCCTGAAGTAAGGAAAGTGCTACTGCAATCCAATTATTACAAGTGGAATTGTGAGGGACAGGATAGTACTATTAAAGTTCAATCATAATTTAAAAATAAGCATGTGCTTCCAGAGAACCAAAGGATGGTTTTAATATCTTCTCCACCAATGCAAATTAACAAGATACAAGAGAAGCATTTGATTAAAAAAACAAACAAACAAACAAAAGTGTTAGTTTCTCAGGGCTGTCAATACTGAGTTGCTTGAAACACAGAACTTTATTTTCTCACATTCTTGGAGGCTAAAAGTCCAGGATCAGGGTCTGCTTTCTTTTGATGCAGATGACCACCACCTAATCCTACCCTTGCCTAGATACCCTTGATCATTATGTTGTCTGTGCCCTAACCCTTTCTCATAAAAACACAAGTAATTTTACATTTTACATGTTGACCTCATTTTACATTAATTATCTCTTTAAAGATTCTCTCTCTAAATATAGTCACATTCTAAGATATGGAAGTTTAGAATGTTCACATAGGAATTTTGATAGTAACAAATTATTATATAACAAGTGTTTTCCCACAAAATCCTAAGGACAGTGACATTAGAGGCAATCACCTAAGCACCAAAGGTAGAATGTGAACGACTGTGCAGGATGGGGACAGTAAGTACACTACAAGAAATGACAGTTTTGTCAATAAGAGTAATTCCCTGTTGTAGGACTTTCACTGTTTTATATCAATGTGGGTAGTTATTGCTACCCTGAATTTATACGTGGCTATCCCTGACTCTCTTTTCTTGGTTCCTTTTGCTCCAAGGTAATTGGAATAAATAGAAAACTTGACATGTCGCAGATTGGGGGGCAGGTAGGGATTAAGGTATGAATGAACAGAGAAGATGGACTATGATCCCAAAAGGAATCCGGGCAGAACAATGCAAAATTTGCTCTATGAAAAGATGGACTTTTTGGGTAAATATTGAAAACAAGAACTGTGATATGTCTTATTTGTTTGACACAGATGGATGTGAGAACTTGAGAAAATACACGAGTGGTTATAATTTGTGGGCTCATAGATTAAAACAAAATGGAAACTTACTCATTTTAACTTCACAATCATTGATTTATCTAAATACAGCCTTTCTGTTTGTATTCACAAGTAAATTGAATTACTTCTGGTCATGCATTTTGGTTTCATGCAGTGAATAATAACATGACTGCTGTGGTACTCCAGGTGGTGGTGTTTTTGTTTCTGAATAAATGAAGAGGTAAGGTGAGAAATTTATTCTGCTAAAGGAAGTGATTCTCACTAAATAAAATACTGATAATGATACCTTTCAAATCTTTGAAACATAAATCAAAACACTAAAAACACTGGGCAAGACATTATTTTTCACATTTTTAAAGCATTTTATTTTATAATATTCTTTTTTTTAAATATTTTATTTATGCATATAAGACCTGGGGTGCAGGGCAGAGATGTGGGGGTGGGAGGATTCACCAGAAACAGAGTGGGGAGCAGAGCCTCATTTTTAAAAGATTTAGTTTTTATTTATGTATACAAGAACTGGGGTATAGGCCAGAGGTTGTGGGGGCAGTGAGATAATCCATCAAAGATAGTGGGGGACAGAACATGTGGATCAACTGAAATAAACTGCTGAGGGAAGCAGTGGGCGAGACAGGAGAGGTCTGCTGCACCATGTGGGTTAGTTCCATGGCCAGGGATGCAACTCATGCTGAGACTTAACCCCTTGTGCCACCAGGGAGGCCCTGCAATCAGATTTCTATGGTTTGTTATAGGTTTGACTTTGTCTGAACTTTCATTACAAATGGTTTGGGAAGGAATAGGGTATAAATGGAATCTGAATTTCATATATTCCTATGCCAGAATCAAATTTTGGGATATTATTAGGTATTTATTCATGGTATTAAATCATTAGAGATAGAAGAGCTCTTTAGTTGGCTGAGTAAATTAAATCTCTGCTTAATTTCATGTGTGAGTTATTTGCATTTTTAATTTTTCCATATATCATTTTAATCAAAGGTCAGAATAAACTCAGTTCAGTGTAGCTGTTTGTAAAATGCAAGACAAGAACATTTGAACTATGTAGATAATGATTTATAATTAGAAGTCTGATAAATTATTCTTTTGCATATTTTAAAGATGCCTCTTTAAAAAGTTTTAAAAGATAATTCTAAGCATTTAAGAATAAGACTAATCTTAAATTAATATAAAATCAATCAAAATATACCGTAACTTCTGTGAGTTAAAACATTGTAGCCCTATGTTATAGGTTGAATTATTTCCCTCCCCAAAATTCATATATTGAATTTCTCACTTCAATTCCTCAGGATATTATCTTCTTTGAGCATAAGTTACTGCAGATGTAAGTGATTAAATTAAAAAGATAAAGATAAAAAAAGATACTGTGGGGCCTCCCTGGTGGCGCAGCAGTTGAGCCCTGGGTTGTGAAGCTGCCCGCAGCCTCTGCAGCGCCGGTTCGATTCCTGGCCACCGGGTGAGCGTCCCATAGGGTGCGCAGACCTCTCCTCCCGCCCGCTGCTCCCCTCAGCAGTGTATTTCATCAGTCTGCCTGCTCTGTTTCAGCTCTGAATCTGGTCAATTCACTCACCCTCCCGCGCTTCTGATGGTACCCAGTGCTTATATAAATAAATAAATAAATCTTTAAAAAAAATTAAAAGATACCGTATTGGTATAGGGAGCAGGCCCTTAATCCAATATGACTGATGTCCTTTTTAAAATCAGAAGTTTGGACACAGGTAACAAATATAGGGAGAGTACAGTGTTAATATGAACATGACTGTCTGTGCGTCAAGATTAAAAGTTTAGTACAAATCTTTCCCTTACAGTCTTCAGAAGGAGCCAATTCTAACAACACATTGATTTTGAACTTCTGGCATCCAGTACTGTGAGAAAATACATTTCTGTAGCATAAAATCACCTAATTTCTGTTACTTTGCTATAGCAGACTTGGCAATAGCATACACCATTATCTCTAATGTTGGGCTTTTCTTAACTGAAGAACATAAAACTGTGAAGATACTCACCAATGGCATAGTCTTTGCCAAGTTTCTTTACTCTTGTGATGATTCCTTGCTAGTGGGTCACAACATTAAAATATGATTTATAAAACATTTATTAAGAAAATATTCAGCTTTAAAAGTCACTAATTAAAATGTTGGCTATAGTGACAAAACAAGTTAGATGAATGATAGTGAAGATGTTAAAAATCACCTTGGAAAGAACACAGTGTAATCAAGAACTAGAATTAAAAATATACTCACAAATAAGTGTATTTTTGTAATTTTTTTATAAAGATAGATTTTATGTTAAACAGAATTTCTTAGGAAAGTGAGTCTAATGGTTATTAGCACTGTGGTGTTAGGCAAACCTTTTAATATACTTAAGCCTAAGCAGCAAAAGTGGACATAAATATGATTAACTTGAAGAAAGATTCTGAGAAATTATTAAGATGTTCTAAGAAAGTATTTTTAAACTGAGACATGGTTTACATTGATGGGTAATTTACATATAAAATATAATCTTAAGCACAGAGCTTGACAAATACTTACATATATGTACACCCAGACCCAGATAAAAATATGGAAATTTTTCATCATCCTAGGAGGTTCCTTTGTGTCCCTTCCTACAAAATAAATACTATTTTAACTTTTTGGTTTACAAAAGGTAATTGAATTTCATACAAACAAAAGAATATAGTATATATTCTTCATTTCTGGACTTTTTTTTTGCTCAACATAAAGTCTACCAGATGTATCCATCCTGTTGTGTATATATATCATTTTGCTACTACTCTGTAATCTTCCATTGTATGAAAATAGTACAGTATGTTTATTCACTTAATGTTGGTTATATAACTATCTATGAAAGGAAAACACTAAGCTTATTAGAAGGGAAAGAGTATGTCTTCATGACCTTTTGTGAATATTTCTTTAGACAGAAGAAAATGATGATCTTTTAAAAAATGCACTTGGTTTTAATTAAAAATAAGATCTTCTGTTTACCAAATATGCATTATTGAGAAAATGAATAAACACATCACAGACTGAATAATTTTCATAACATGTATAACTGAAGAATAACTCACAATGTAATAAACAACTCTCATAATGAATAAAAAAGACAAGTAAGCCAATTAAAAATATTGGTAGAATATGTGAGCATGCAGTTTTCAAGAGGCAATATTTAAATAAGCTGTAGTCACATAAAAAGCTTCTGATATCATTACTCAATAAAGAAATGTGATATAAAACTCTATAATGTACCATTACATATGCATCTATAGGGCAATATTTAAAGAGACTATCAATGCTGTCTATTGAAGAAGAAGTGGAGTAACTGGAACTCTCACATGTTATTGATGAGATGGTAAAATTATTTGGGAAATCATTCTATATTCTGAAATTAAATAGATGCCTAGCCAACAGTGATATACCCAGGTATATTTCCAAAGGACCCTAATACCTACATCGCCAGAATATATGTACAAGAATGCTTCCAAGAACATTATACATAATTAATGTCAAACTGAAAAGAACTCAAATGTCTACCCAAAAGGAAAAGATTAATGAATCGTGACATAGAATAATTATTAATAATCACCACTGTTATTATTATGTCCTTGTGTTTTCTACAAATTTATAGTGTCTAATTAGGTGTCAGGTTTGTTTCAAATGTGTTTCTTTTTATGTTCATTCACTGAGAAATCAAACATTGGAGAAAATGAATTGTTTAGACAGATTATTGTGTTGGGAGGAAAGGACTTTGATAAATACCTGTGCATCAAAATTATAGCTAACTGTTTTCCCCATACCCTCACTGCCGAAATCTATTTTAGTGAGTTCCTTCCATGAACCATTAACTATATCCTTGCTGAAGGTTTATATTGTATATTTGTTAACTTATAAGACCTTGCAATTAGAATTGTTCTGGATGTAGTTCCAGAACATGACAGACATATGCGAGTGAAATGTGATTGGGAGAGAGGAAAAAAAAGAATAGTGATGTTTTTTATTTATTTATTTATTTATTTATTTATTTATTTATTTATTTATTTATACAAGCACTGGGTACAGTCAGAAGCATGGGAGAGTAAGAGAATTCACCAGAACCAGAGCAGGGAACAGAACAGGCAGACTGACAAAATACACTGCTGAGGGGAGCAGTGGGCAAGACAGGAGAGCTCTGTCGCACCATGTGGGACCCCAGCTGCCGGCGAGGGGATCATGTGGATCCCCATCTGCCGGCGAGGGGATCGAACCAGCACTGCAGAGGCTGCGGGCAGCATCGCAGTCCAGTGATCAACCACTGCACCACCAGGGGAGGCCCTAGTGATGGTATTTTTTAACTGTCTCGATGTATAGTTAATTTCTTATTTTAATGGAGGGACACACTATACTGTTGTGCATCAGTTATTAGATGAGATACACCATTTTTCAAGTGTTTAAGGGCTCTTCTAGATAATGATAGTCTATGACTACCTGATGATCTCACCTACATTTATTTTTCAATGTTTATTATTTTAAGCTTGTGCTTCAGTAAACTCTGGGTTTCCCCAGTATCTCATCTCCAGTTATTATTATCTTGTTTTATTCACCACTGATTGAAAAAAGGAATTCAGACCTTATTTTTTATCCCTCAAATTTTATTAACATTTAAATTGATTACTTTTCATACCATAACCTTTGGGGTACATTTTCACACCACGATATTGCCCATATTTCATTCACCCTCTACCAAAACTCTTATGCCAATGTCCTATGTCATTTTTCACCCGTCTGCTCTTCCTTCCCTGACATTCCTTCTAGTAAACATTATATTTTTCAGAGTCTAATAATTAATAATTTTGCTGTATTCTGCTAGTTTGTGTTCTTTGGTTACCTATATTCCATAGATAATGAAAACATCTGGTATCTCTTTCACTTTATCACTTATTTCATTTAGTATAATCATATCAAGTTTCATCCATTTTTTCCCCAAAAGTCACAATTTCATCATTTTTAATAGAGAATAGCATTCTATTGAGTATATATTCCACAGTGTCTTTATCCAGTAATCTGTTGTTATTGTGGATACTACTGCTATGAACTTAGGAATATATAAATCTTTTCATTTTAAAGTCTTCAAATTTCGAGGGGTAACTATCAGTGGTATTGCTGGATCATATGGTATTTCCATTTTTATTAAGGTATTTCATCATTTTTTACAGAGGTTGCACAAATTACATTCCCTCCAACAGTGGATAATTGCTCCTTTTTTTCCATATCCTCTCCAACATGTATTATTATATATGATAATATCTTATTGTTGTTTGGCTTTGCATTCCCTTATAAGTTATGTTGAACATTTTTCATGTGCCTTTAGGTGACCTGATTGTCTTCTTTGGAGTGGTGCCCATTTATCCAGACCATATTTTTGTTCCTCCCACCTACCTTCCTTATACCCGCAAGAACACTGAACATGTAATACATTAGACTTTGCTGAGTTTTGAAGCATGGAGTGGTTTTGGATGGAAATAGTATAGTTAAGAAACAAATATTTGAAACTCAAGTTCTTTTTTTAAAAGATTTATTTATGCATACAAGAACTGGGGTACAGGCCAGAGATTGGGTGTTTGTGAGAAGATTCACCAGAGACAGAGTGGGGAGCAGAACAGGCCAACTGACTGAAATATACTGCTGAGGGGAGCAGTGGGCAGTACAGGAGAGGTATGCTGTGCCATGTGGGTTAGTTCCCTGGCTAGTAGGGGATCAAACTCATGCCACAGAGGCTGGGGATAGCTACAAAGTGCTGTGATTAACCCCTTGTGGCACCAGGGAAGCTCTCAAATTCTGAATGCCCTTCAGACAGTCCACCAGCAAAATTTCTTTACTATATCATCTTCCATCTTCAGCCTCCTGTCATTTATTGCACCTTTTTATCACCATCCTTTTCTCTTCCTTCTCAACTCTCCAACCACTCCTGGATTCTTGCTCTCTATTCATGTTTAATAGTGTAGCTATCACTTTATCAAATCTTTCTACTTTAGTTGCTTACAAAATGAGAGGCATTACAGACAATCCCTTGCTAAGACCTTGACATTAAAAGTTTTCCCTTTCATTTGACTCTAGGAAAGAAAAATCAAAGATATTTTAAAACATCTCTGTGTTCTACAAGGTTAAAGTGGTTGCACTTTCAGTGCCACAATTAATTGCCAAAACACTGATATATGCTAATTTGGGAAGTGGGAAATGTATGGATAAATAAGTTTCAAATCTTTGTTTAACGATATAGTTCATCTCTACCTTTATCTGTATTTTTAATCTACACAGATAAAATAATTATGCCAGCCAAGATCATTTGTATCTGTTTTATTCTCAATTGTTCTAATACTAACAAAGAGCACCTAACTCTGCAACCTTTAGGATTTCAAGTGGATTACAGGCCTAAAGCAGAAGATACAAAATCTAGATAATCAACAACTAGTGATTGTTGTTGGAATGAAAACATGTGGAATTCATAGGAGTCAAGTTGAAAGTAGCCTAAGTGGTAGTAGCTCTTACAGTCCTGTGACAAAGGAATTTGCCTGACTGCAGCAGACACTATTTGATGTCCTGCAACATCTTTTCCTAGGATTTAACCTTCTATAGCTTATATTTCTCTTCTGCACAGTTTGAAGTTTGCATTAAAAAATCATGGCATACTAAATGGTTTTAATGCAATATTAAGGAAGGTTAAGGTTATGATTGTTTAAAAAACACTGGAACTTTGGAAGTATGAGAAGTGAATGGGAACTTAAGATTGCTGGAGGCCATTACTTTTGTCTTATTTACTTTGTTCTAACAGGGTCAGCCCTTAGCAAAATTGAGAAAAAGGTTTACAAGTTCCTTCACTTTTCTGATCAAATCACCTTTTCTCCCTAAACCTAGTGGCACTTATCTATGATTTCATACCTTTTTAAGAAATTTTCTCAATTTGTTATTTTTAAATACACAACTTGTTGATATTTGTAATCTGCCTGACATTGCATTTAGCATCTTAAAAGTAATTCACACAATTCCCAGAAGTAGAAAAAACTACTATTATTGTATTGTAAACAAAAATTCTAAACTTTGGAAGACTTAAACAAATTAATTTGAGATAATTAGTGGCAATGTTGTGTTGAAAAACTGGCCAGCCAGTGTCTATCACCAGTATTCAGAGTTATTTTCTTTTGATAGTTGATAATGGCAAAAGTCTTACTATTGATGTGTGTGTGCATGCGCGTGTGTGTGTGTGTGTGTGTGTGTGAGAGAGAGAGAGAGAGAGAGAGAGAGAGAGAGAGAGGACATTAAAGACAAAATAAATCTGTATTAATGATATGATTCATGAGAGCATTTGGGGATTTTGCAAATTTACTTCATGAGAAGTTGTGAGGTGGCTGCCCTGGGCTTCCAAAATTCTGGTCCATTCTCCTGTACTTTAATACCCCATGCTCTAACAACTAAACTGTTCATTGACCAACAACTAAAAATATTAAAAATAATTTGCAAAACAACAACCGACCATGGGATAAATATACCATCTAATAAATATTAAGATTCTATTTATACTGGCACTGTTTTAGGTATAACTGATAAAGACTGACATTTTCCTTGACCTCTCAGTTTAGTTTCTCTCTCAGTTGAGTAACTATTGTGGGACAAAAAGAAAAAAAAAAAAGAAGAAGAATGAGAGATAAAAAGATAAATACAGGAAATTATAAGAATTCTAAAAGTAACTTTCCTGAGATAGTTTTAGAAAGGTTTCTTAAAGAAATGAATTGGTAAAATTAAGTTTAATAGCTAAAAATAAGCAAGACATTTGAATATGGTGTTTTAAAGGCAGCCTATTTCACTTTCTTCTTTAAAATGAAATTATAAAAACAGGAAGTTAATTAACATAGAGAAAAAGATTGACACCACCACTGAGAGCAGGAGATGATCTCTAAACCTCTTCCTGTAAGAAATAGCTGTTAAATATAGTAAAAGTAAGACCAGGCTCAGATAGCAGACATAGTTCTCTACAAATCTTAACCAAGTGCTGTATTCTGGAATTACAGACATAAAGTGGGCAACTAAATCTCTTGTCTGGATCAACAGTGTCCTTGGCAGGTCATGGATAAGTCACAAAATTGCAAATCAGCACAGAAATAGGTTCTACTCGGGGTGGGGAAGTTGGGAGAGGATGGGAAGGAAGTGAGAATTGACTGAGAGCTTTGCAGATCTTTGATTTTCCCCAAAGAGGAAAACAATTAATTGTGGGGAACTCAGCAGACTTGTTGAGAAAATGCTGTGAACAAGAAAAAATAAGAAGCATATAAATATGGCAAATAAATCAGATTGTGAAGGAAAGATTAAAGAGATTAAAAAGAATAGTAATTTAACTTAGCCTATGTAATAAAATAAGTTCATAAACTGTAAAAAATGAATATTTGTCTAAGAAAAGATTTATTTCTAAAATTATTCACCCAAACAGTGGAATACATACACTGACACTAATGAAGGGAAAAAACTGAGTAATTTTCACAGAGATGCCAGCCAGTCACATAGTATATCAGTCCCTAAAGGATTCAGAGTGGAAATTAACAAATGATACTTTTAAATGTTTTGTAGAGCACAAATAAGAAAAAGAGTTCAATATACCTTATAAAGAAAGCATGACATCAGTACAAAAACCTGGGGAAGACAGCTTTAAAAATAAAAGAAAAAAATTTGAGGGAAAAAATTCAAAAGGATATATATATATATATATATATATATATATACCATAGATATGTATACATATGAAAGATTCTGTAAGCATATACTAGACAATAGTAACATTATTAAGCTCTGGGGGATTCACCTGGGGTTTGACTAGCACAGAGAATAAATAGAAATTTCTGTGATCTTTTAAACCGTATAGCATTTTAGTTTTTAATGAATATCAATACATATTCCTTTTACACAGATCTAGCATCTATCGTAAATGTTCTGCCCAGATGAGGCTTTGAGTTTAGTGCAAAGAAGCAGCAAAGAAATTATCTGGAATGACTCTGAAATGAAGGTCATTCAAGTAAAACACAGGAAATAAAAGACAAAGATACAAAACTTTTCTAAATTGATCAGCATTTCACAGCTTACTATAGTTAAATATTGTTCTATAGGTCCAGAACTTTCTTATACTATTCCTAAAAGAGAGGTGATGATGTTTTAATGTAAATTGATGTAAATTAATGTAAAGAGGTGATGATGTTATAATGTAAAAAAAAAAAAAAAGCACCTGGAGGATATCCAAAGTCCACAAAATGTATTGATTGTTTTCTATAAATGACAAAATAGTCTGCTTTCAAAGTTATGATCTTATGCAGACTACTTCTAGCCTATTGAAATGTTCACGCAGATCAAAACTTAATTGCTTTTGGACTTAGGATGATATAAATAACATATTGTTCTATTCAAGTAAAACCTAATTTTACAATGATGTTAGGCATATAAAATAACTTATAGTAGGTTAATAAGATACTAGCTATTAGAATGTCTAGTAAATACATGTGTCTACTCTGCTTTCATTTATGAGAAATCCTTTAAATATGGTTCTGTCATCTTAAATTTTCAAAATGAGCCATCTAATTCCTCAGGGTTCTTCTGAACTATGAGATGAATATTTAGTGTTGTTCTATTGTCATAGATTTTATTCTATATGAATTTTCTGAGGATTGTTAATTTGTGCTTGTCATAAATGTTATTTTTCAGATAGCTCATTTTGTTAAGTAATCATATAATTCATCCCCCAAGTATCATAGATAATTTTATGATTATTACATATTTATTATATTGAAAAGAAAACTCATAGACTTATAGGAAAATTTAATATCAGTTTTAAAGTTTAACAATATAGTCCAAATAGTTGAATCTTTTAGAATTGCAGCTTACTGTCCAAAATACACAAAAGTTAAATATACTTGTCCCTAAATTAGACAAGTGAAATAATCATAAGGAAACCAAGCATCTCCAGTTTTTTTTGAAACATCAGTGATCACTGCACACTTGTATAAATGTAGATGTAGAAAGTAGAGGAAAGTAAGATTGTGTTTTGACAGCATAATATAGTCTGGAAGATATTTTTCTGAATAAATTCTAAAAATTGCCCAAGGATATTTTTGTCATTTGCTTCTTTCTTCTAGAAGTTGGTGCTGAAAAAGCAAAATAAAAATAGCTATCACGGTTCCTAACAATTGAGTATTCTGAGAGATTGAAATTTTGTTAATTGTTGTTTTACAGCACTTGGAGCTGGTTTGTTTAAGAAAAAATACCTAGATGATGTCCGGTTTTTCCTTGCATGGTTTTCCTCTTGCAAGCCTCTTTACACTGTCTACTGCAAAGAAATGTCAACCCAATCTTTAAATTATAAAGTGAATTTTGAGAAATGGTTCTCTAGTATTTATTTGCTATAGTGAGTTAAAAGTTCATTCGCTAAATTACCAAAATATTTTTGCAATTTTTAATATTTTTCAATATAAGAAAAATGTAGCTTTCATAGAAAGTTTTGAAAAAATAAGTGCCCTTCTTGATGGCACAAGGGGTTTAGTCTCAGCACTGTGAAGCTATCTGTAGCCACTGTAGCACGAGTTCAATCACTGGCCAGGGAGGTGACCCACATGGCACAGCAGACCGCTCCTCTCTCTCCCACTGCTCCCATCAGCAATGTATTTCAGTAGATCTGCCTGTTCTGTTCCCCACTTTGTCTCTGGTGAATCCTCTCATCCCCCTCACCTCTGGACTGTACCCCAGCTCTTGTATGCATAAATAAGTAAATCTTTATAAAAAGAAAGTTTTGAAAATATGGAACATATATACACACACATGCACATTTTTCACATACCTCATGTTCTTCTAAGAACATTGTAGACTGTGATATCTTTAATTTTGTTTACAAAAACATTGAAGGAATTAATAATAAATACATTTCCTAGATATTCTCTGGACCAAGCCTTATGGAATTTCAGTATTATCATATGTGATAAGATAAGAAGAAACTATGTTAAGCAAAGTTACAGCCAAATAATAAAAGGAGAACAAGTCATTTTGCGTATTTGTAACCCTTTAAAATATTTGTATGTTCATTCACACACTGAACACATTTTATTATGTCACCAGCATAATCCAGGCAGTATATGAAATGCTGGTTACATAGTAATGAGGAAATAGGCATATGATTCTGCCCCATCAGAGTTTGGAATTCACAGGGAAAAGTAGCTGAAACTGAAAATCAACACATACCTCATTATACATGATGATAAAGTATGCATGCTTCTTTTAAACCACTACTTTATATATTATAAATATTTTCAGAACTTTGGATCATCCCAGTCCTCTGCTCAGAATGCTCCACTAACTCTCCATCTAATTCAGAATAAAACTCCCCAGTACTTTTCTGGACCTCTTGGCACTAAAAGTTATGGACTGCTCTGTGACTCTTTGGTTTCTGCCCACCCACTATTATCATCTTTCATTGACTCAACCACTGTAGTGTTTTCTTGCTGCTTCTCAAGTCCACTAAATGGGCTTCCACCAAAGGCTTTGCATCACCTAGTCATTTGTTTTAGGATACTCTGCTGTCAGTGGCTTAGACTCTAACTTGTCATATACAACTTTTGGAGATTTTCATTGGCCACTCAACTGAATAACTCTACCCCTTATCCATTCTTAGTTTACTTGATTCTTCCTCACAGTTTTTAATATAGTGTCAGGTTTTATCTTCATATGGATATTGTCATACTCTCCATTCTAAAATCTAGCTCCATGAAACTAAGATTATTGTTCTCATCCCTACTCTATCTCCATCATCAAGGATGCTGGCAGGTACTTATTAGGCATTTAATGAATATCTGAGAAATGAGTGAATAAATAAATGAAAAGAAATGAATAAACAGTATCCTATTCACTGAAGGTTTTTATTTGAAGCATTACAAATTTTAATTATGTAAATACATAAAAACAAATCTATTTTTGTCATCAAGATAAATTATTTTCCATTTTTTTTTTTACCTTTTATAAACTTGTCTAGAGCTGCACTGTTATTAAATCATCGGGTATTATTTCTTTAGGATAAATTCCAGAAAGTAGGGTTTTTCATATTGCAGAGACTATGTTTTATTTATATATATTCCATATATGAAATATGTTTGTATGTAGATAGTGCACTGCAGTTCATTGAGGGGTTACCTGCTATGTTCTCTGTTGAATAGCAAACTCTAACTCAAATTAGTTGGGGAACATTTCCATGACTTTAACTCCATTTTCTGTTGAATTCAATTTTAAGTTTTCGTCTGTCACAATACTTAACCATAGTTTATCTATGTGGGGAACACAAATGTGAGTTTTATTATGTGTCATTTATATCCCTCGGAATTTTTTTTTTAATTTTCACTTCTAAAAATCCATACCTTTATTTTAAGAAGCAGAATAGGAAACATAAATAAGGAAACATACAATGATCCATCCACAACAGTGTGACTGGAAAGTAGATTAAAATCTTAAATTATTGCTGAAGTTATCTCAGTTAAAAAAAAAAAAGACTCAAATATAAGAGCTGAAACCAATCAAAGTTTCTCATGTCAGCTGCACTATTTCCTACAGAGATAATCTATGCAAGTAGTATTTATCATTTAAACAGTCCTGGTTCAAAGACCATTGATGGTGTTATATTGCGAAAAGAAAGAACTTCTGACTGACAGTTTATTTGGCTTGAGAAGGAAAGAAAGAATGAAGGAGGATATTTGCATTTAGCTCACATTTTAACATAAAGGAAAAGTAAAGGGAACAGTTTCCAAATTTGACATCAACTATCCCCCCCACACACATTTTTTTTTTTTTTCCTGAAGCACTGTTTTAGTTTAGAAAGAAATTCTCAATTGACATTTAAATGGTGGCAGGGCAATTCTCCTCTGCCTTGCGAAACGGTCTCTGGAAATGTACAATTATGCTGTCATCTTTAGCACTCCACATTGGACAGAGTTTAATTATTAATGTGTTTCCCTTAGAGAATGACTCGATCATGTCACAACTCTAGACAAATACAGCTAATGCAAAATCATAAAATATTCACTTGAATACTGCTGAACTGACAGGAAATTAATTCTATGAACACTTTTGATATTACCAGAAAATTAGTTTCAAACGCATACGACTGAAATAAATGTGTTCATAATTTGCTCAAGGGTAACACTCATCTTGCAATCAGTTGGTGTCTTTTTATAAATGTTACAAGTATTCAACATGGCTTTATGATAAAGAGGACAGCTAATGTAATGTATTATTTGTAGACAGTGTTTTACTTGTAAACAGCAGGGAGTGAAGAATTGCTCTCTCAGAAATATTTAAACTCCAGTAATATTCTGCTATTTATCATTTTGTAGAACTGAAGCAGTCCTATCAGAATTTTTTTTTTCCCAAAAGGCTGAGAAGCTTAAGGAATGGTAATGGCATTTCAAACTTTTCATTTCAGATCACTGTCCCAAGTCTTAAAAAAAATCTGGAAATGATTTGTGTCTTATGGTTACTTGGTATCCAGCATTGGACAAATTAAGGATTTTATGGTTCTTGATAGTTATAAGTACCTTACATAGAAATTTACCCCCCCTTCTATGTTTGCCCACTAGTTTCTACAGCATATTATGTTGTGATTTTAGCATTTTGTGTTGTGATTATTGTGTACAAATTTTTAGACTTGCTTAACTAAATGTTACTTGAAAGCAAAAACTTTCTTATTAACCTTTATCTCTAGTGCCTTGTCAGATGCATGATTCAAAAGCTATGTGCATAAATTGTTTTGAGAATAACTGAACAAATGAAAAAGTGGATAAAGGAAAAACATCTCATTAAACAAATTGATGAAAATGAAAATCAGCATATCATCTCTAAAGACATTTTCAACTTGTGTCTCTAAAAGTAACTTCCTTAGCTATCTATGATTCTTACATTTCTGGGAACAACTTCCAGCACATAAAGGTAAATTTGAAGTCAAAATTTGTAAGTGGCTGTAATTGATTGATGTAAGCTAAGTTAATTAGCTATTTCCTCCTCAGAATCTGAAAATAGGACATTATTAGCAGTAAATCATATTTGATCGTATTCTAGTGAGAAAGTACTAATGCATGATGAAGATCTACGTTCTTCTTGTCATGGGTTCTAGCTTCTGTTTCCATAATAGAATGTAGCTTTAGCTGGCCATAATTTGTTTCTCTTGCTGAAATCAAATGAAACTTAACTTATATACTAATATATGAAAAGGCATGTTTTGACTGTGTCCCACTATATTAATTCTATGTTTTTAAGCAAAAAGTGTCTATGTTACTGTGGCTAAGGTTTTCATATCTTTCTCTTTTTTTTCCATGAACTTGTACATTCCATGTAATGTGAAAAGAAAATATTATCATTGTTGGACATTCATTTTATACCATCTTCAAAGATACTGTAATAAAATATTAAAGAAAGCATGGTTATTAATGAACCATACCAGTGAATTTCAGTTTAATAGTTTTCACTTGTGTTAAAAATTATAGGAAGTGAGGTTGTTCATTATGCCAGAAAGCTGCTTCTTGTAATGACAAGTTAAATGGAGGTCTGAGTTAAATATGACTGTATAAATGCAAAAAATCAAAAAGAATTGAATATATTCATAGTAAGTGAGATATAGCAAATACATTGATTAATGAAAATATCAAAGATGAAATCTGAATATTTTTAAATCCAGTATTTTAATATTATCCAAATAAAGCTGTTTGAAACCTACACAAATTTAGGTCACTATTTTGCCCTTTTTTTCAGGTATAATTCTTCATTAAACAAATAGTAACTATCATATTCATTTATGTTGCTAACAAGTATTCAAAGCCTTCTATATGCAAGACTTTTTTTTTTTTTTTAGAATTATGTATTTATTTATACAAGCAATGGGTACAGTCAGAAGCGCTGGAGGGTGAGAGAATTCACCAGAGCAAGAGCAGGGAGCAGAACAGGCAGAAGAACCGAAGTATACTGCTGAGGGGATCGGTGGGCGGCAGGAGAAGTCTGCTCGCCATGTGGGACCCACGCCGGCAGCCAGGGATCGAACCGGAGCTGCAGAGGCTGCAGGCAGCTTCGCAGCCCAGTGCTCAACCACTGCGCTACCGGGGGGGGGGGGGGGGGGGGGCAATGCAAGGCATTTTGTTAGGTGCTAGAATACAATGAAGAGGGAGATAAGACTTTCTCTCTTTAAGAATTTTTCAATCCAGCAGAGATAAGAAAATTAACAAAAAGTTGGCATAGATCAGAATACGAAAGAAAAATAAGAGAAATATACATTTTGATGGTAATATGAATATGGCTGAAAAGGAAGTTATCCCCTTCAACCAATAATGAAGTCATCTTATAGTTCCAGTTAGATATATTATTCTCATGTTATCTTACACTTCTTATACATTTTCACTTCTTATACATTTATCTTCTCTTGCTATTATCTCTTCAAGCACTCCAATTAGATTTTTACTCTCTTTTTGCTAGGTTATGAATAATATCCACCTTGTTAAAAAAATGTTTTTTTTTTGTGTAAAATTTCACTGACTATTAGTGATATTTGAACTCCCAGAACCTTTCTTAACTTAGCAAAATTCAACTATTCTCGTTAATTATGTCAAAACTCACGGAGCCAATTTAACTATTCTCTTACTCATTCTTTCTAGATCCTGTTGATGCTAACTAAAATATATTCATAATCTGATCATTTCTTTTTGCCATAATTGATACTACCCAGATCAAAGTATTTTATCTAAATTGGTTCCTTGTTTCTGCCCATGCAATTTTTCAGTTTGCTGTTAATACCATAGCCAAATTGATTCCATTAAAATGTAAATTAAATCTCATCCCTCTTCTATTAAAAAATGTACAATAAATTTCTATTTCTCTCAGAATAATAAATCAAAGTCCTTAGAATGGTTCACTTACTGTTTCACTATCTGGAACACTCTTCTTCCAGATATCTACAGATTTATTTCTTTGTCTTTTTTTTTTTTTACAGCTCCCCCTAACCCCTGAGTCCTACAGATTTATTTCTTGTAGTGATCAGTTTTATGTGTCAAATTGGCTAAGCTATAGTATCCAGTTATTCAATCCAACACTAATCTAAGTGTTGTGGTATTTTATAGGTGTGTTTAACATCTAAATACAGTTGAACTTTAAGTAAAGGAGATTATCCCTGATAATCTGAGTGTTCCTGATCCAATCAGTTGAAGGTCATTAGGAAGAGAAGTTGAGAAAGGACAAGTTTCAATGCTCAAGTGCATTTTAAAACATTTGTTTGCAAGGTAACAATGGCCAAAATTCATTTAAATAGCCAAAATGAGACTTAAGAGAAGATTCTACCTCTTAATGAGAGAAGTGACAATTTCTGTTTGAAGAAAGGTGTGCCTCCATGGATGATAAGAGCATTGTGACCATTTTTGCATTCTTCCTTGATCAGAAATTATAATCCAGAAAAGAATGAAAGATGGATTAGATCAAATGCAGTAGGTAGAGTTAATGACTGGGACTTTTTCAAAACTACTAGGCATCATATGCCAGAATTTTAAAAAAAGGAAAAGAAAAACACAAGCAGAATAATGGGGAAAAAAGATAAGCATTCCCAAAATTGTAAGTACATGTTAGTGAAACTGTTGACAAAAAGACAATCTTTAAAAAGCCAGAGAGGAGACATTTCTTTCATAGAAAAATAGTAAAACACTGGCTAACTTCTGAACAAATATGAATGTAGAAGATCCTGCAATGATATCTTTATAGCATTTAAAAATAAGTATCAGAAGTAGAATAAGTATAAATTGCTAAGGTTGTAGAACAGGTAGAATGCTTGCATACTAGTTGAAATGTGTGCTGGTAAAATCACTATGAAAAGATGTTGGCAATATATTCAAAAGCAAAACATATAATTTCTTCGTAACCCAGCATTTCACTCCTAATTATGGATCCCTCCAAAATGAGTACACATGGCTACCAAAATATTTATATAACAATATTCATAACAGCTTTATTCATAGTAGTTACATGTTGGAAAAGAAATAAACATGCATTTAAAGTAGAATGAATATATACATGTTAATTTTTCCACAATGGGATATTAGCATTCAGGTATATATATATATATATATATATACTAATTTTATACTGATGCCAACAAGATGTGATCCAGATTACATGGAATATGAGTATTCATTTAAAAAGCAAATAATGACTCTGTGGCTCTCCATTTCCCAGTTATTACTCCTGTGGTAATATGGTAAAATCTTCTACACATTAACAACAACAAAAAAAAGGGCAGATCTTCTACACATTAAAAATTTGAAGCAAGGGCCTCCCCGGTGGCGCAGCGGTTGAGCGCAGGGTTGCGAAGCTGCCCGCGGCCTCTGCAGCGCCGGTTCGATCCCCAGCTGCTCCCCGGCCACCGGAGGAGGGTCCCACATGACGCGCAGACCTCTCCTGCCGCCCGCTGCTCCCCTCAGCAGTGTACTTCGGTCCTTCTGCCTGCTCTGCTCCCCGCTCTGGCTCTGGTGAATTCTCTCACCCTCCAGCGCTTCTGACTGTACCCAATGCATGTATAAACAAAAACAAACAAACAAACAAACAAATAAATAAATAAATAAAAACATGCCTCTATAAAAAAAAAAAATGAAGCAAGAGGTCGATAAGAGATAATTTAATCTGTCTCTATACAGGAGAAGGCCAATGCATAAGGATAGATGACTTACTTCTCTTTTTCCAAAAAGGAGAGAGAAAAAAACCTTTGATCATTTTTGAAGGCATGAGTTTCCACTCCAGTTTGAAATACAAATAAAATTTACCCAACGGTCAGAATAATGGTTCTCACAGGAGGGAGAGTTGTGTGGGAAGGAGCACATGAAAAAATTCTGGGCTAGAATAATTTATACTAATGTATGTGATCCTTGCATGTGTGTTTATATATTAAGTTCAATAATTTTTATAGTTATAATTTGTGCTTTGGTGAACTTTAATGTATGTTATACTTCAAATAAAAGAGGCCATACAATTTTGTGTAACAATCATGACAATTCTGTCCTATTTTCCAACAATGCTTGATCAATCTAGTATAAAAATTACAAATAAATGAGCAGCTGAATTTTCCAGAGGATAGGGGTGTAAAAAATGCAATCAGAAAAATTTTTGATGATCACGTCTTATTTAAGTTTGACCATGTAATTCAGGTTAAGTAAAAGAAGCTAAAATAAGAGATTAAGGTAGGCTAAATATAGCTACTTCTAAAAATATTAAAATAACATTTTTAATAGCTCATTTAATCTTATCACAAATTAGAATTTAGGAAACATTTTAACCTATCCAAAAAATGAAAGCAGTGAAAACAGCAGGGTTATTTATATAGGTTACTTATTGGTGGATCATAAACTAGGATTTAGACTAAGGTCTTATATTAACCCCTTGCCTAGAAATATTTATAATACCATGCTCAGTAAGATAAAATTTTTGAAATAGCCAAACCTATTATATAAATTATAAGATATACATATGTGAAGTAGTCTTAGTTGGAAAAAAAATGGAAAACATAGAGTGTTTACAAGTAATAAGTACAAGAAGTAGTTGTGGAATTTATTAGCATCCATTTCCTAAAAACAAACCCTGAGAAGGAACTTTGCATTCAGGAGGCTTTAGGGATTGTACTCAAAAATGATATATTTAGTCAGTTGAGAAAGTCTCAGGCAAGAGAAGTTGAGCTATGATATAATCATACAAAATGATATAGTTGATCAAACAGGGACTCCATGAATTGATATGGTCTTCAGAGCTGTCTAATTAGTACAATAGTTTAAATCCTTTGTGTGTATGCATAGAACAGTCATTGGATAAAGACTTCCCCAGGGATGAGTTGAATTGGGATAGGACAGCCTAACTTGAAGGTAGGAGATCTGGACAGCAGATCAGTGTATCCATGACACTTTGCTCATGATACCACAAGGATATACTTGCTTCTTATAATTTTACCGGGTCCTCCAAGATCCTGATTTGCCTCCTTTCCTAGAGAAACATTTAAGAAGGTGAGTGGGACAAACCAGGATCTTAACATTGCTGTTGGTTTTGGTGCCAAAACTGGTATCCATCATTTGCTTCTTCTGCTGTCCATTTTAGACTTCCCTGAACTCCAGCTAGCACTTTTGCTAATCTATGTGCTCAACCTCATGTAATGAACCAGACTCTCATCTCTAAAGGGTCTAATTTCCTGGTTCCTAGATCCTATTTAGACTGCATGTGCTACCTTTGCCAAAAAAAAAAAAAAAAAAAAAAAATCATCAAAATCAGGCAAGAGACTATCAGAAGATACCTCTGTAGATCACCTCAGGTACACATAATCTTCCCTTCTCATTTTTATTTTAAGCCTATATCTGTCAATGATCAGCCATTTACACATGCCAGTATCACTAATCTTTCCCTTGGCCATTTTTGTCATGGATTGAAGTGTCTAAAATGACATTGTTGCAGCCACTAGCTAAAGTTTAATGGAAATGTTATTGTGACCACTTGTAGAAGTTCCCTTTGGGAACCAGAACTTCTGTACTGACAGATCCTAAAGTCAGGGAGACTAGAGTCACAAATTCTTCACGTAACAAAAGAAAGTAAAATGGGTATGCTCTTGCCTACCTATGGGTTCATTAACCTAGATATCATTCTTTCTACATACAAGGCACCATATTTGCTTGTTGGAATATAGACTACAGAGAATCCTTAGAGATTGCATTGCACCCTTTTAGAAAAGTATCTTTGAGTTATGTTGAACCTTCATCTTCAAGAAACTGTTGTACCCTTCAATTTTTCTAGTGACTTCTGTGCTGTGATATATGATATGAACTGTGGGTCCTCTGATGCAGTAGCTACTGTTACACCTCTTTGCTATAGAGTGTCTTTTGGTAGGTGATGTTAGGAGGCATCAAATTTTGGCAGTTCAAATTCTTAGTATACCTCGAAGTGTTTTTCCTGGAGACCCAGGTTTCTCCTTCAGTATTGGGGTAGCAGATTTGGAAACTACCTCAAATCTCATGAGTAAGCCAGTGCACTTGCTTTGTAAAGCAGCACATCACCTTTAGACAAGGGTGCGAATAAGCCATTAACAGGGAGAACAGGATTATTTTGACAGATATAGGGGAATGTGGGTTTTTAAACTCCTCAAGTATGTCAACTTCGTTATTTCCATTTGATGTTTCAGGGGTCCAAAATTTCATAACAAGAGCCCTGTTTTTAGGATAGGGAGACTTACCCAGTTACAAATTTTATTGTTTAGAGATGAATTACCATTTTAATAATCTAGGTTCTGAGTCTCAGTCTTTTGTGCCTCCAGCTTTAGAAGGTGAGATTCTCTATCTGCTTCTAAGGAGGACTTGTGGCTTTCACACATTGCTCAAACTATAGATCATTCTCAATCTTAAATTGATTTTTATTCCTTATGGATAAGTAACTACCAACAGCAGACTTTCAATCTCAAACTCCTTACAATTACTATTTCATCTTTTATTTTCAAATACCTAAGATAAGGTACCAACCAATATATTTTCTTGCATGTGTATCATTTTCTACTTTACAACCAATATAAGTTTAAGAACTGCTCTACCATAACATGATGCAGTCTAATTAATTCATCTATACCAATAGTGAGGTCCTTTTTGATGCTCAGATTTCAAAAATCTATTTTCAAATTTCCATCCTAGGACAATACTTGACTTGTAAAAATTTTAGATGACAAACTAAAATGCATAGTAATTAACAAATTTAACAGAATCTATTCCACTCTTGATGTCTGGTTATATGATAATGAAAAAATACAGCATCTATACTAAAGACACTTGTAAGCTACATGGGTTAACAAACTAGGAAATCATAAATCTGTATGAAAACTTTTAGCATTTAAGCAGAAGATATTATATTTACCATTTAGTAAGCTAAGATCAAGGGTACTAAGTTATTGAATATTCTGACTCTTTAAAAAGGAGTCCTTTTAAAGAACAGTGTTAGAACCAATTGGGAGTGGCAATATACTCATTATTATTGGTCTTTTATGATTCCATATTTAAGGTAAAATACATATGAAACCAGTTAGAAAGTTAAATTATACTTGGAAAACTGCTTCACTGCACTGTCTAGTGATCAGCAAAATGATGCTATTCTCATTGCTAGTTATTGTGAAGAAATACAATCAACTCTTCAGCTGTGTTTATCCTTTAAAACTAGGCACCAGGGGAACAAAGGGAGAACAGGGTGATAAAGCAATGTGGGGATTTTCTGAAATTTACATCAAGGAGCTCATGCTGCTAACCCATGCAAGTCTGAGGTGTAGAAACAATTATATTGTACAGCATTTAACAACAGTCAATCTATTAGCTTTTGATCTTTGAAGAATCAATTAAACATCTTAAAGAAGATAACTAGCTTTGTGTCTGCTACTGAATTGGAAGGAAACTGTCTAGTTGATACAAGGAAAAGAGATCATCATTCTTTAAGCTCATTTGTAAAATTCTTCCATATAGCAGATGTCTTCCAAAGAAATCGTTAAACATGCAAATGTGATAAAAGATATTAACACATTTTGCCCCTGAAGCATGTCTCAATTAGTGCAGTGGACAAAACTGTAATGGATAGCTAACCCCATTTTTCAAACTGCTTGGTTAACTGTGTCTGTCATTCTCTAGTTTTCAAAAGTTCTTGGAATTATTAAATTGCCTATTTATTACTTTTTTTTTTTAGCAAAAAAGGTATAATTTGGTAATGTTACTGGAAAGTTTTTTTTTTTTTTTAAGAATTATTTATGCACACAAGAGTTGGGGCAAAGGCCAGAGGTGTGTGGGGTGAGAGGAATCACCGGAGACAGAGTAGGGAACAGAACAGGCAGATGGACCAAAACACTGCTGAGGAGAGCAGCGGGCAAGGCAGGAGATGTCTGTCTCGCCAGGTGGGTTTCTCTCTGGCTGGCCGGGAATTGAACTCATGCTGCAGAGGCTTCGGATTGCCTCATAGTGTGGTGCTTAACCCCTTGCACCACCAGGGAGGCCCCAATGTTACTGGAAAGTGTTTTTGTTTTTTTTTTAACTTTCTTTTTGCTTGTTTTTGAGGACCTAAATCTAATTTTCCACATATAAACTTCTCATCATATGATGTGTATGTGTTTATGAGTTTAAATTTAAAATTATAATTTTGCTTAGTACAAGTTTTCAGTTACAGAGAATGTTTTACTGTGTTTGTTAGACATTACTTTATTTTGATGTTATCAAGAAATGAAATTTCTGTGCTGCCCTGGCTACAGGATAGTAAACTACTCTATTTGGGGAATTACTTTTCCTTTTTCCTAAATGATTACAAGCCAAATTATAAAATGCTGGAAGCATTCAGGCTTAAACCAGTTTTCAACTTTAATGCACAAAAACCCTGTAGTAAGGATTTAATGAATTTCCCTTTCTTTGTTTCTTTCTTTTTTCCTTTGTATTTTATACTAGCAGTTGAAGCCTGTGGCAGTTCCTGTTTGTCAGGTGAATGTAACACCTGAGCTTATGATACAAAATTGATAACTGGAGTTACATTTACCAGCCCCAAATATTGCTGTGAAGATTCTTATAGTCAGATTGAAATAAAAAAAAGCAAAAGTAGAATAATATTCTTATAAATGTGAAAAAAATAATTGCAATTATTTTACTAAAAATGGAGCTATAAGAGTAGATAATATTTTTAAATGTTTTCTTCATATATAATAAAAAATAGCAACCATGTATAAGCAGAACATAGCATCATCACAAGAACTTTTTATTTTTTGAAAAACAGGAGTGAAAAATAAGAAGGGATTTTGAATGTAGCAACAAAACTGACCAACTCCCGTGCTAGAAGGCTAAATTAAAGCGCTGTCAGGAGAGGAAGCCAGTTAGTTTAGAAGAAAAGGCAAAGGACTCTTTAAGGCAAAAATCAAACAAACAACAACAACAACAAAACTTTTAGGCTTACACTACATCCAGTCCTGCTCAATCTCTCTCTTTTGTTGTGACTGAATCAGTTGTCTAACCAAACAGGCACAAAGTTGGAAAACAGCAATTTCTAAATTATTTAAAACCTGACTCCAGATACTTGCTTGAATTCCTCACACAGACTACATAACACAAAAGTCGATTCCTCAAAGCTCTTTGTATAGAGTGGAGAAGTAGTAAGGTATAGAGAACTGAAAATTTGGTGCCATCACTAGTTCAACCCAGCCCTTCCAGACATAGCCAATCCCAGAAGGTTGAGGTTTTGGTCTGCCATTTGTGCAAATGTTTGTGGTTACTATGCCTAAATGTGGGTGAGATTGGAGCATTCAACTCAGTATAACTGAGTTGATCATACTCAGGGTAATGACCTTTTAACCCATCTTATTCTGAGTGTCTTTTTTGATACTACATCAAACCAGACCCTGGAGTACCTATTGCCCAGGTACTCAAACTTAAATTGGAAAGATTCAAGGAGAGGCCGGATACAAGGGAGGAAGATGAGGTAGACAGGAAAAAAAAAGTAGAAAAATATCCTGGTGGATAGTCTAGTCCCAGAAGCCAAAAGTCAGCGGAGACTTACCTATGATTCTGGCAGCACTGAAGCCAAGGGCCAGGCAACTTCTTGTAGAGAACAAAGTCATCCATCCATGTCAGCCTGCCACAGTGGTGTCCCTCACTTTTTGAGGTAGGAAAGTCTGTTGCCCTACACCCAAACCTCACCTACATAGCCAAGGGTAATGGGTTCAGGTTCAAGGTTATCCCACCAGAGTTGCCATAAATGGTTACTAAACCCCACGGAGAAAAGTGGATCCTCTGCCCCCTAGGAAAGGAATTCAGAGAGTGCTAAATGCAGTTGAACTGGTTAGGGTTTTATTGAAGAATTCATGCCCAAGGGAAGCAGTGCAGGAAAGACTTTAACCAAGCTCCAGAACTGTTTTCTTTAACTTGGCTATTTGTGATATTATAATGCCATGGTTGAGAAGTCTTTGGAGGCAAGTCATCCTAGGTTTTCCATTTATAATTTCTGTGATGTTGGACTAAGCATCTCCTTTAAAGTTTCATATTTATTAGAGAAATTATTAAAAGGAATAATAAATGCTGTCACAGAGTTTCTGTCAAGTTTAAGTAAGCTAATTGCATAAAATCACCTACAAAAAAATGACCAGAATTTATTTTTACTTAAAAAATGTCTTAAAATCATTATAGAGAAAATTAAACAGTCATGAGGTAGATTGCAAAAATGACTCTAAATATTCTTCCTTCCCTAACCACCCCCAATCTTGCTCAGGTAATATTATAGTACCTTTCCATACTGGTTTACATTGACCAATCAGACACTGGCAAATGTGATTTGGTAAAATAATTGAGGATCATTTGTGTTCACTCACTCTTCCTCCAGTAGACATAGCTGGGGTAAATGTGATGGAGGAAAAGAGACACAGAGTAAAAGCCAAAAAGCCTTATTGCTTCAGTTCCCATCAGTTTAGGTAATTTTATAAAGCTAAGTGAATTGTATTCAAAATTATGAATTTACTTGAACATTTGAATTGGGCAGCACCAAACCAGAATTGGTTGTACATGTTTCATTTTTATGCATGTGCTCTTTTATAGAAAAGAAACAGAAGCAAGTAAAGAAATTATTGTTTGTCTCTAGCTAAAGCCTAGATACTGTTTGCGATTTGTTGTCTTAGTTTTGATTTTGTGACCTTGAGGCATTTACAGGCTTAGATTTTGATTTGTTACTTAGACATCCACAGTAATAAGAGCCACCTCAGTCTACTGGTTTCCTTATACAATTAATATAACAGTAGCCAACCAGGTCTCAGACATGTGAGCATATCCAAATATTTGCAGAGCTACCTATTTGACACCTTGTTAATTTTAAACAGGTGAGCAATTCATTGTTCTATGCTATTGAGTGGTTTTGTTTTGAGATTTTGCTTTATATTTTCATTGTTGACCATGTCCACTTTCTCTGATATTTGTCATTATAATAGAATTCAACCTGAATATCTCAATGAAAGAAACAAGTTTTAATTACAGTTTATTGCTTAGGATGTTTTCAGATATTTGTTCAGTTGAGCCCAGTCTGAATTTAAATACTGAATCAAGTTGTTAAACCCTACGTTTGTTTTCAGAGGTAACAATTTAATAATTTTGGCACATGTAATTGCATATGTATAGTATCATGTTAGTGCATTTCCTATTATAATTTTATTTGTCAAGGACTCTTGTATGCATAAATAAATAAATCTTAAACAAGAAATAAACCCATATATAAAAGGGAAATTTAGGGGTTAGAAATCACTTTTATTTCTATTGCCTTATTATTTATGGACTATTGGACTAGCATCAATACCACCTAATTTTAATGCCATCCAATTTTATATAAAATATGGCAGAAATTAATTAACAAATATGTTAAATTATACCAAGTCTAAGATTGATTATAAGGAGTCATTATTTAATATATCCTAATAGGATGATTTAAATCACTTGTAGTTAATTTTAAAATATTAATACCTCATTAGTAGGTGTAAGAAATTTTTAAAAAAGTGAACTGTTAAGATCAATTTTTGGACAACTGAATAAGAAGTTGTCATAGAAGTTCCCTAAGATTTCTTATACGGATGATAATGGTTTCTATGTGGGTATGGAGGTAAAGAGAGAGATCTTTGTTAAAGGAACAGTTAGTTAGTGTAAATCTAAGATGAACATGATTGACTGTGGAATGAAATAGAAAAGAATAAAATACAGAACTATAAAACACAAAGATAATTGAGAAGCAAATTGAAAAAGAAGAGTCAGAAAATAAAACTAGGAGTGATTTAGAATGCTTTCAAGGACTAAAACCATAGAAACTAAGTTGGAAGAGACTAACTATTGGTGTAGTTACAACTTAACACACAAGCAAGGAGTTCAGCTAAAATGAGGAATGAAAAGTGAAACTATTCAGGGATTAATGACTTCAGTAAGACCTCATTTGATGTGAACAATATAGCTCTATCTGACAGTAAGATGAAGGGATATGCACAGGACAAAAGGAAATAAAGACTCTAAGAATCACAGACATGAAGAAATTTAAAATAGAGGACAGCAAATATAATAGGAACTATATTTTTGTTATTTCGTGATAAAAGATGGTTTAATAATTTTTTATGATATAGGGAATAATTAGTGGAAAAGATAATTGATGCTACAGGAAAAAAAAAGGGGTAATGGAAGATTTTTCCTAATGAGATGTGATAGGGATACAACAATATGCTCAGGAAAAAGTTTTAGCGAAGAATCCAAGGTGGGAGGGCAAAGCACTATTTCCTTTGTAATAATGAAAGGAGATAAAGATGAATGTAGATGGAGAACATTGTAGATGATGAGAAAAGATGTAGAGGGAATAGATGTCCTATAGCACAGGTTATTTATTTATTTATTTTTAGTAAAGAATGATACATGGTCATAAGTAGAGGGGAGAAGAGAGACAGAGACAGAGGTGGAGATAAAGACAGAGACAGAAGCAGAGAGATAGAGGTAAATAGAAAAAGAGAATGAAAGAGGTAGAAAAGGCAAGAGGAGGAGAGGTGAACATAAATGTTGAAATAAGAATATGGAGGAAAGTAGTGAAGACTGAAATTGGTTTTAAGTGAAGTAGAGGTATACACAGGTATTGCTGCATATCTTTGATGTCCCAACGAATTTTGAAGTATAGTTATTTAAGGGATTAATTTGCAAGTTCATATGGGCATGTCATGTTTTTTTGATTAAAGCATTATCAAACATTACTAGTGCTACAATAATTTCAACAAAATTGAGAATCTGGACATATTTCTTCATTTTCTATATATTTAATTATGATATGAAGCTAATGATAAGAATCAGGAATGATTCATAGAACTTTATCAGACAATCAAAAGATGATGAACTAGTTGAATATATTACAATAAAAAAGTTTCCAGATAGATTTTTAGTGTGCTATAAAAATTGATTTTAAAGTAGATTTTACTCCACATTCAAAGGTAATCTGAATCTATGAGTAAATATTTTGCCAATGATGAATGATCACCATGTTACATATGATGGCATAAAATACAGTTTATACATTTTAAATTACGAAAAATTCAAATTGAACAAAAATATATGCATAGAATATATTATTTTTCTAAATACCCTCTATTCCAAATTTATAACATTTATTTAATGGGAAATAAGGTGCTATGGAAAATTGTTAAATAACAAAGAAACACTATTCCCTTGCAAGTAATTAGGGACCAACTGAGAATATAAGAACATCTGTTTAGCAAAATGGGAAACATTTTTAGGTTTGGTAACATAAACTTCTTTAATCATAGCACAAAATGTTTTCATTTTACCTCATACTAGCGCAATAATTAAAGCATTCTGAATTGTTTTGTTTACAAAAGTCTATTCATTTTTTAATTTGTTACATAAATCAGTCCATAAAGGTTTACCTCTCATATATTCATTAGTTTGGCTCCAACTTTGATCAAATATTATAAAATTTCACCTAATCAGAAATAGGTATAAACATCCATATAAGTGACATTCTGAATTATTTTTGTTTACATAGAGAGATTTTGAGTGGTATGTTGACTGATCGAGCATATTGCTATGTAAATGGTAGACTTATTCTTTTTATTTGCAACATCATACTCACTGGACTCAATAGGTCTCAAAGCAAAGTCTTTTTTTAAAGATTTATAGGAGGGAGAAAAAGGAATCAGTGTATAATGAAGGCCCAAGTTTTAAAGTCAAATATTTAATCATCACATTGCCAATGATTGGCACTAATTGTACTTTTGCTCTAGAGAGAAACATGGAAAGGAAATTTTCCCTATCATAATCTCTCTTTCCTGTCTTTGTTGATGGTTCATGAGGTAAGACAGCTGTACATTCAAACTAGAGAAGAAGAAAAAAAAAATCTTGGAAGAAAAGAAAAAGGCAAAAATAGTTCCCAAAGTAGCAATTATTGAAAAGAAAATGATGGGAAACTAAGTAAACATGGAGACATTTGCTGCATTAAATTTAGAAGCTGAAACAATTCTGTAATTCGCTTAAATATTGATCACTGGAATCTCTTGTAAGGGATCCTGGAAAGTTTTTTCATGCAGAGTTGTGACTTGGTTAATGAGGATGAGCCTTAGGCTAAAACTTGCAAGTACTCAGTGGGCTTGTGAGGGAATAAATATCTCAAGGAGCTCACTTCAATAGACCCAGAGACCAAAATAGGCAGGACTTCAGAAGCTACTTTCTTGTATTCGTTCCATGCTTCAGTCAGGCAGACACTTATTAGGCAGCCACTGTGTTCAGAACACAGCAGCAGAGAATAACTGTTAATGTGACCATGTGGGTTTTGGCCCTACTGCCACACATCCATGTGACCATAACCTCAATCAGACACAACCGCGATTCCCATGGCGTGTGTGATCATAGAATGACTCCTCACAAATTGGATGGAAAGAAAAAAAAAAAAAGATTTAGCTTTTGCATTCAATTTGCTATGGTTTTAGAGACCCACTCATTGTCTCTTTTATGATAGGTTGAAAGGATTCAAGGTACAAGGGCTATTGTGGCAGAAAGCATATAGTATTCATAAGGCACCATAGAGAGAAATATAGAGACCCAACAGTCCAACCAGCTTGCTTGATCTCTCTATAATCCATCACTTTCGACTTGTCGAGTGTCTCTGTTCTGGTATCTCTTCCTCATGAGAAAACACAAAAGGCAATGAATAACCCATCACCCACATAATAAATTTCAGACTCCGTTTTTGTCTGTGAAAATGAATAGATATCTTTGGAGCCAATTTTAGAAGTCGTAGGTTCCAGGCCCTGTTGTCACTTATTATCTGAACTTGGGCAAGTCATTTAACCTCTCTGAGCTCAAGTTACCACATCTATGAAATTGAAATAATAATAGGTAACTCATAGGGCGCTATGGGTCAAATACAATACTGTAAGTGAACAGGTTTTGGAAACTGCGAAGTGGAGTACAGCTTAAAGTATTACTGACCACAGTTTCTCTTTCTAGACACAATTGATAGATAAAATTGGAATTAATTTTCTTTGTCTTCTTTTCATAAGTCAAAATAGAGCTTATTCATGGAAAACATAGTATTAAGGTACCCAGAGCTGGAGACAGAAACAGTTATCTTCATGACTTAAATGGTTCTACTCTCATCTTCAAATAAAACATCTATGGAAAAAGAGGTTACTGACTTCATAATATCTAGTGAGCTTTGCTTATTTTGAGTTAGGGACTCTCAGGAAGTATAAAGCACAGTGTTAAACTGAGTTTAAAATGCTTTTCTCCTAGTTTAACTTTAGGGTTGAAACTTGAAGGTAGAGTTAGACATATCCATCTAAGATCTTTGACAATATTCCTCTCTTTTTTCTAATCTGTACAAAAACATTTAATAAGAAAATGTTCACAGATATTCTAACCCCATCACCAATATTCGTCACCCTCTAAAGGCAAATCTGTCTTGGTCTGCAAAATCTTCTTTCCTCTAACTCTTAGCAAATAATTCTGCAAATGTCAGATTAATTTCTGAGAGTTTGATATATAGAACTGGTTTATGAGGAAAAACAAATGAAAGCGAGAGAGGGAAGAGTGAGAAGAGACAAGAGAGAGGAGAACTCGAGAGGTAGAAATGGTTGAGATGTACTTCAAGGGTAAAACTAACTCTGGAAATGTAAAGAACAAACCCGAAAGGGGAAAGCAAGGATAGAAAAAAGAAACTTATAGAGACTCAGCTTCTATAAAGTTTTGGATTGGTTAATATGAATGGCGGGCAATACTTGAAAAATAGAATTTTTAAGAAAAGTTGCTACCACCAATTTACTGAAAGGTTAGCAAGTAATAACAGATAATCTATGGTGTATATCATTCTGTCCTGTAAATGAAAATTAGATTGAAAGTATATTCATTGATTTTCAGTTTTTTGATTCTATATTTTAATGTAAAGGTATGATTTGATCCCAAATATTTTGAATTGATATTTTAATGTTTTAATGAATATCATTAAAACTCTATCGACAGAAAATCCACATATCAACTTGAGTGCGTCATTCAGTTAGTTGTAATTGGCCAAATTTATAGTGAAATACAAATGGTTTACATAGTCTTGTTTCACAATAGTTTACATTCTCATATTTATTCTTGCTTCCTCACTATAGTAATCTTGTCCTAAAAAGAAAAATGCACATGGTGTCCCATCAAAATTAATAGTGAATAAAATTATATTTTCTCTGAAAAATATTTAACCTAAATTTATCTCTTATCTAAAATTGTATCTGAATGTTTGCTTTGTAGATTTACATGTGAAATTTTTAATTTTTCTTTCTCTGCTAAGACCAATGGAAAGAAAATTATGTTCAATTAATCTGGGAGGTGACATCATTTTAAAATTCCTTTTTCAAATATAATACGTTTAATATTTATTTGGCACCTATAATATTTATATACCACCTATTATATTTATATAATATTTATATACCTATAATATTTATATATATTGGTATATAATATTTATATACCTAGCACTGTCCATCCAATACTTTTAAATTATTTTGGTGATTGTCTTTTAATTGAACTGAAGCTAAAATTTAGCTACAGGCCATTGGTATGGACAAAGCACTTAAAAACTAAAAAGTGACATATTATAATTAAACACTTAAATGTAAGTATAATATTACAATTGTTTTTAGTGCTACAAAACAGCTTGGCTCATAGCTGCAATAATTTGCTGAGGACACAAATTGTAAGCATGGCATTAACAATTAACTATGAGGACAGATTGTTGTTTATTCAATGCTATGGACCAGAGTGGAAAATGACCAGTAATAGTAATGTTGTTAAAGTATGTTTCTGATAAGGATGAAATGACTTAACAGTGCTGATGTCTCTTAGCGATGTATCATAGATAGGTGAGAGTAAATAGCAATGTAAATAGCAATGTAAATAGTCAATGTTATATCCTTCACAACTTGTTAGAAATATAATTTTCAAGTAAATAGTTCAATGTCTTGAAAACTTGAAAAAAATGGGAAATTAAAACCAGTTGAAAATTATATACTTGTACCAGAATTCTAAAGTAGAAAAAAGATAGTAGTTTACAGGTGATTTGGTCTATGAGACTAGAAAATTGAACCTCTGGAGGCTTTGATACTAAGTTTAAAAAGTAAATCTAACCTTGATATTATTTAAGTCTTATTGGGAATAGTGCCTTGATTTTACTGACATAAAAAATCTTATTTCATTGTACCTAAGTGGGGTTTTCCATCTTAATGCAGTTATTAATATCACCAATTTTGTTCTATTCAGAAATAAAACTGGTGTGAACACATTATAAAATTAAAACTATACAATTAACTGTTGTAGAAACTACTGCAGATGAAAGAAGTTTTACCTGGAACACTATTCTTCTATTTTCTGAATTGTATAAGAATTTTTTTGTTTTGCTAGTTTTAAGTATCTTTCCAACCTTTTTCACAAGAAGGCCTTTTCACTTTATGCTAAGTAGATGGAGTGACTATTGCAACAAATGTGGGATAGAAGTAGTAAAAGCAGAAAGCATGGTTTGAATAAAGAACAAAATACCATAAATTCCATTCATGTGTGTTATCTGAAAAAGACAATTTTATAAGCTGTAAAAATCAGGATATGAATATAAAAATATGACTTTGTAATAAGAAAACCCTTTGAACTGGATTTTCTTTATCACTGATTTGAGTACTTGTCCTTTGAGCCTGCTTTGGGGATCTATAATTCTGTGTGGAAATATGAATGAGTGTGCAACTCATTCTGATTAAAGTTGGCCCTTTCTAGGAGGGTTGAAGTTCAATCATTTCATTTCTTTATATTATTCAGATGTTATCAATAAAATTACTTAATGATTGATTTATAAATTGGTTATCTAAAAAAATTTGGTTGGTATTTTACTTGCAATAAGCTGTAATTAGGAAATTATATCAAGAATGTATGGTTGATAAAAAGGCATTTTTTTCCCCTTTGGTTTTGACCTTGTGTTTTCTGCCTCTGTAGATACTTTGTACTTGTCATTTTGTCCCTTTATTTCTAACAGTTTGAATCTCTACCCTTTTATGCCTTTGCTTTTAACCCTTCTCATCTCCAAAAAGCCATTGTGATTTTCCTCTCTTATTTCTTGTCTTCAGTTTGGTATTGCCTGACCAATAATCTTATCATTCACTTCTTTTTTTTTTTTTTTTTTTTTTTGTGGAGGGATTTTTATTTATTTTTTTTAATCTCTCATTTTAATTTTTTTTACATCATTGTTGACTTTTTTTTTAAATAATAAATTTTATTTTTATATTCCCCCATACAATTGCAAACGCCCCATTCTGACCCCAATCCTTCCCCTCCCGCCCCCCACCCCCCAAAAAGTGTCTCTGATTCATAGTTTTTTGTTGATTTTGATTTTCACTTTCTTATATTCATTTTCCTGGTCCCTTATTTAAGTTTTCTAGATTCCTGCTATGAGTGAGACCATCCAGTATTTTTCTTTTTCTTTTTGGCTTATTTCGCTGAGCATGATCCCTTCCAGCGCCATCCATGTTGCTGCAAATTGCATGTGTTTATCTTTTTTGAATGCTGAGTAATATTCCATGGTATATATGTACCACATCTTCTTGATCCAGTCATCTATTTTTGGGCATTTGGGTTGTTTCCAAAGCTTAGCTATTGTAAACAGTGCTGCTATAAACATAGGGGTGCAGGTGCTCTTTGGAATTGATGTTTCTGTGTCCTTTGGGTAAATACCTAGGAGTGGAATTGCTGGATCATATGGAAGCTCTATGTTTAGTAGGTCCAGAAATCTCCACACAGCTCTCCATAGTGGTTGGACCAGTTTGCACTCCCACCAACAGTGCAGAAGAGTTCCTTTTTCTCCACACCCTCGCCAACATTTGTTGTTGCTAGTTTTTTTAATATGTGCCATTCTCACTGGTGTGAGATGGTATCTCATGGTAGTTTTGATTTGCATTTCCCTGATTACAAGTGATGTTGAACATTTTTTCATATGTCTGTTGGCCATTTGCATTTCCTCTTCAGAGAAGTTTCTTTTTAGCTCTTCTGCCCATTTTTTGACTGGATTATTTTCTTTGTTGTTGTTGAGTCTCATCAGCTCTTTGCAGATTTTTGTGATCAGTCCTTTATCATTAGTGTTGGGTGCAAAAATGTTCTCCCAGTTGGTGGGGTTTCTCTTTGTTTTTGTTATTGTCTCTTTTGCTGTGCAGAAGCTCTTTAATTTGATGTAGTCCCAGCTGTTTATCTTTGCCTTCTTAATCTGTGCTGCACTCCATCTGAAAGTTCACATATTAGGAATATCAATAGAGTTCTTCCTTCCTAACCCCCAGATCCTCTTTCAGTCATTGAAACTTAGAATCTTTGAAATTTTGATCAAGCTATTGGTGATGGTAATTTACTACAGTCTTTCGTTTCATTATATCTATGACACTCCTTTTTTTTTTTTTTTTTTTGGTTCCAAAACCTTCCATTCTTTCTCTCCTGAAAAATAAATTCTCTAAACTTTTTTTTTTCTCAACATATTTTTAGAGAATCATTTGCTTTCCTCTCTAACCTTGAACTTTCTATTATATAAGGCATTACAGGGTTTTAACTATTTAGTGAGCATCTGTACTATAATATTTTGCTGTCCCTTTAAGCAACACTCTAGAAAACAGCTAGGATTCCTTCTCAAAGAGTTCTTGTTTCTCTCTTTTTTTTTTCCTATTTCTCTTAATATCTCACAGCTATCGCTAATGTCTTGCTTATACCCAAATCCCAAAGTTGCCTTATATTCCCTATGCTATAGGAAAAAAAAAAGTGCAACAAAAATGTTTTTTAGCTCTTCTTTCAATTCCCTATTACCCCTACTACCTCAACTATGAATAAGTCACATATCAGTCCTACTTATCCCTACAAGGGATAAAATATGTAAAGAAACTCTGAGGAATTGCAACTTTAAAGTGAAATAAGATTGCCAGCAACTACTACAATTGCTAATAAAGTACTAATTTTGTGATCACTACCACAAAATTCCCACTAATAACCCTAATTCTTGTCTCTCTATTCAAATGTATCCTTCACTTAACTGCCTGGTGAAATCCATGAAGATAATCATAATGCAGAATAAACACAACTTTAAATTTCAGTGTCTTCCATTTCTTACTATAATTTCTAGAACTGATAAGCTCTCCATAATGCACTGTTCTGTCTAATTTTCCTGCATGTGCTTCTTCCTGACAAAATTCATGCATATGCATTATATACTGAATATGCCATCTTTTTTAACATCTCTTGTATAAAACACTGTTTACATCATTCTTGTAACTTCATTCATCCATACATAGTTCCAGATTATTGCACCACCCGGATAAAATCCTGTCTCTTCTTGCACTTAACTATTGGAAGTAAGCAGTGATGTTTATTGCATAAAAAAAATGTATTGCCATTTTCTCTGAATATATATTGACTATCACCTTGATTTTAAGTCCCTAGAAACAAAAAAAAATATTTCCCCATAATTATGTATTATTATTTCTTGAAATAGTTGACTTTCTGAAGATATTATTCCACTATGTATGTATGGATGTGTTCTTCTAAGAACTAACATTGCTCTAGGGTAAAATAGAAAATACCATAATGGTATTTACTATTTATTCTAAAACAGTAAAGTACTATTTTAGTACTCTAAAGTTTCTTAATGACAAGTAGAAGAATATTACTACGAGAATTCTTTTAGCTTACATATTTGAAGTATTACCCTGTTAATATACTTTTTGACTGTGATTAAGAGAGTTTCATGAGAAAAAAGTTGAGCAACAATCCACAACTTATCAATTAAAAAGAATAAACAGACTGTCATGATTTCTTGATTTTCCTATACTGAAGGAGAGAAAAGGACTGGAACAATTTAAGTCAACTGACCATGACGCCTGTGTTAATTACTATTGGGGTGGCTGTGCTTTCCTAATGCTAGTCAGTGTTCTTGCAAAAGCATGACATTGACTGGGGAAGTGATGGAGGTGAACCAGGAAAAATCCATTTTCATTATTAGAGAAATAGTTTAAAGCACTGTCTCCAAAGATGGAGGCTCAATTAGTTTAAAGCACTTTAAAGCACTATCTGTACATCATTGTGGAGAAGGTCTTAATTTATTTCTAATACTTTGCTCAGAATAAAGTATAATAGTGTGTATATAAGAATTTTAACTCAAATGAAAATATTAGTGGTAATTGTAGGTGCATGTACTATTACAAGTGCTTAATTTATTGAGTTTATTTAATACTGACATCAGTCCTAAAAAGAAAATATATGTATCATTAACTAAAAAAAATAAATGTATTGAATTTTGTTTCACACTTTTCTAACTAATGTCACTATTAAATCATTATTTCAAATGGTATTTAAATATTAAATATTATTAAATATTTAAATTATTAAATATTAAATACAAATTATATTTGTATTTGATTTTATAGTTTTTATCCAGGAAATCACTATAAAATACAGCACATTCAAGCAGAAAAAAAGCAATATATATATTTTTTTTTGTCCCTGAAAGAAGGTATGTAGAAGATTCTTTTAAATAATTTGGCCTTGAATGAATCCAGTCTTCCTAGTGTTTGGCAGAGTACAGAAAACATTCATCTTTGGAAATAAGAACAGCCTAAATGTCCCAAGGGCAGATTGGTTATGGAATATTTTGCAAGTCAGCTCCACAAAGTTCTCCTGTAGAGAACACATGTGTCGTGAAAGAAGCAAGCTGTTTACATTTTCCAAATTTTAGAATTTTCAATCTTCTTGTTTTCATAATTTAATAAGCTGTTAAACATAAAAACATAATTTTTATAGCTAAGGAAGTGATAATGGGGAAATGAAAATATCTAAAGAATATTATACTTTTGCAATTTAAATAGATTGAATGATACTCTTCTGACCTGTAAATTTCTACTTTCAATTAAACACACTTCTGAAAATCTTTGTATTGCAAGGAGAGATAGTCTTATTCCTTGATATCAGTAGTCTGTTTCTATTGGCAGAATTTTACAGATGTTAATGTTATATGCTGTCCTTTCATGTATTGTATTAATCCCATTTTGATAATAACAAATAGTGGCCTTGAGTCTCCTAATATCTTTTGTATCTGAAGATTACATAGTAATTAGCACATCTTTCAAGAATACAAAAGCATGTAATAGAAGGATGTTAAGAATGATTGCAATTTAAAGCTGAACTGTCTGATATGATAGCTGCTAGCCTGTATCTATTTAAATTAATATTTTAACTAACTTATATTAAATAAAAATAAACAACTTTTATTGAACTTTTATTGAACCAAAAATAAACTTGAGTTTTTATGTAAATTCTCAATAGCATCTAGTAGCTGCTGTATTGAATTGTTCAGATATCAGACATTTCCTTCATTGCTGAAAGTTGTATTACTAGTGATAATCTGGAATTATATTCTTTTTGTTGTTTTCTTTTAGTTATATTCTTAAAAAATGAAAATGTATGCTTTTTATAATGCAAAGTCTTTTGACATCTCTGGATATTTACATACAAATTATACTAAAATTAATATATTTTTGTTTAAAATATAATTTTTCAGCATATTCTCATGCAATTTTTAATCTAATTTATAAAGGATATTGATAGAGTAATATAAATATACTTCATTTTGCATATTTTATTTATTTATGCATAGAAGAAGTGGGGAGCAGGCCAGAGGTGCAGGGCATGAGAGGATTCACCAGAGAGAGAGTGGGGAGCAGAACAGGCGATCTACTGAAATACACTGGTGGAGCAGTGGGCAAGAAGGAGAGGTATGCAGTGCCATGTGGGTCAGCTCCCTGGCAGGGTATTGAATTCATGCTGCAGAGGTTGGTGATAGCTTGATAGTGCTGAGACTTTAAGCCCGGTACCACCTGGGAGGCCCCTTTTGCCTATTTTAATATCTAAAATATATACATGGAATTCCTTCAGCTCATGCAGTTCCACAAAATGCTTTATTTACTGTATATTTTGTATTTGAAATATTATTTCCTAGTTTTATACTAAACAAACCTCAAAGAACTATTTTTAACATATTTCTTTGAAATAATTAAAATATCTTCCTAAATTTGGAAACTAATCTTAGCTGGGAAGGTTTGGACTCATGGAAATCTTCAGTTTTTAAAGTTCATTGGTTTCTGAATTATTGAAGCACACTAAGTTTAAAATTGAACTTAAAATTGGAAAAGTCTTCCTGTGCCCTCGTTCTGGATTAAAGAGAGCCAAAGGGATTCTACTCCAAATTTATGTCATTAAAATCTGGGAATTTTTATGAATACCCAAAAGTTAGCTTAAATATATTGTTTACAACTTTGAATGCATTCATATATATTAAAGACCTAACACTAAAATGAAGTTAATTTTAGAGCAAAGAATAACCACTTAGTGACAAAGATATAATAGTCACTTTATAGTTCTTCATATTTGAATCTACAATTGGTTAGTTAAGTTGAACTGAGTTCATATCAATTCAATTAGAACCTCAAATTCAATCCCTATCTTATTTAAAAGAAATGTAAATATATAAAGAAATAAATATATAGACAATAATGAAATATGTAGTAGCATTTGTCCTTAAGGATAATAAGTAATAAATACCTTCAAGCTCTGAAAAAATTGGCTTTTGACTATTAAATTTTCTTTTTCTCCTCATGGTATCCTGAAAGATATGAAAATACTATTCTGTGTCTCTCAAGTTGACTTTCATGTCCATCTAGGATAAGTGCAAAAAGAAAGGGGATAATTGAAACAGTAGCATTGTCCTACAAGAAAATATTTTGTGATTTTGTTCTTATCACTTTGGAATGTAGAGTGTCTTGCCCTTGTCAAGTTAAATGAGTAGATGCCAGGAGAACCATTCGTAAATATCGGTAAAATTTTCTAAAGGAAGAAATTTGTTGCCCATTCCACACCTATGGTTGTTAAACTATAGAAGCTTATTGATTTATGACAGTGCACCTGAGTGGAAGTCTGTGAAAATATTTTATTTTTATTGAGGTAGTATTGATTTACAACATTGTATTTTACAGGTATAGGATGCCCCCCTTCAGGTGCTGTTACTATACCATACTCTTCAACAAAGTACCCATATTTCTCTCCAAAGTATATGGTGTTCACTCCCCACTTCATTCTTGTACCTTGTCTTCCTCCTCCCCCTCTAGTAGACTCAGCTGTACAGGTTTCTAGGGTTTGTTGTTAGTTTGGCTTTATCTGACCCTTTATTTTGTTAATCTATATTCCACATATAAGTGATACTACCCAGTATCCATCTTTTCTTCTGATTTATTTCACATAGCATAATACCCTCCAAACTCCATACATGTTGTTGCAAAAGGCAAGAGTTCATTTTTTGAAATACCTGAGTAATATTTCTTTATGTATATATACCACATCTTCTGTGTATATACCAGATCTTCCTCATACATTCATCTGTATCAGAGCACACAGATTGCTTTCACAACTTAGATATTGGTGATAGTGTTGGAATAAACAGGAGTACACATTGCTGTGAGAATTGGTATTTTTATATTCTTCTAGTATATACCTAGGAGTGGAATTACTGGATCATATGATAGATCTCTTAATATTTTGAGAAATCCCCACACTCCCAGCAATAGTGACTAAGGGTTTCTTTTTTTTTTTTTCCGTATACTGTCCAACACTTGTCATTTCTGGTCTTTTTGATATGGAAGATTCTCGCAGGTATGAGGTGGTATCTCATTGTGGTTTTTAGTTGCATTTACCTGATGATAAATGATGATGAGTACTTGTTCATGTGCTTGTTGGCCATCTATGTCTGATCTAGAAATAAAAGAGTGTCTATTTAGCTTTTCTTCCCATTTTAATTGGGTTTACAGTTGATTTTTGTGTATAACATGAAATAGTGGTCTGGTTTCATTGTTTTTCATGTGGGTGTCCAGATTTCCAAAAACCATTTATTATTTCCCAATACCATGTCCTTTCTCCAGACTATACCCTCGTCTTCTTTACTGGATACAAATTGTCCTATATATGGGCATGGGTTTACTTCTGGGCTCTCAGTGATCTGTGTGTGTGTTTTATTTGAGTGCCATACTGTTTTGATTATTATAGTTTTGTTCTTGGATGTAATTTTCACTTGGTCCCTGGATTTTGAAGGACATGAGAAGGACTGCCTCCCAACTATATAATTCTGAAGAGGGGCGATGTTGTCAGCTATACTCACAAGGGTAAGTTATGAGAAATAAGGATAGTAGGGGAGTAAACTAAATTTCCTTTATTTGGCAAGATAAGACTATATATGTTGCCCATATGTCAGGTGGTTACTGAAAGAGATAGGTGGTTTCAAGCTATCTCGAATGGTATCACACCCATGAAAATGGAATCTTGGGATAAGGGTCTCCAGCAGTAGGCTTTAAGAGAATACATGCTACAAGAAGCAGGATTTGAAGGAAATAGATAACAAGGTTTATGGTCTAATTAAAGCACCAAGAACTATGAAAGTTCATTGGAAGTTTCTAAAAGAATTTCATCTACACCCTGTGAGAAGTAGAAGATTTGTATGACTTACTCCACAGAGTATCAGTCACATTTTTGACCCCTCTCACTCTGCTTCCTTTAATGCTTCTGAACTCAATTTTAAAAGAAGGAGAAATGAAGCTATAGGATTTTTCCCAGATGTCCTCAGGCAGGGGAGAGAGCAAATCAAACATGTTTGAAAGCAGGCATTGTGAAAAGTAAAGATAGTTTATTTTTTCGTAAACAAATTTTAAACTTTCAATAAATTTGTCCCATATATATGAACCACATTATTTTCTGGGTGGCTATCTCAAAAACAAGTGTCACTAATCAAAATGGGAAGTAGATGGAAGACAATAGATGGCTGTTGATAATTCATCACTGCCATGAGAAGGAAAAAATACACTGAAAATGCATAGTGTATAGATAGGAGTAGTTATCAGAAGTTTTTCAAGTCCACTCAAACAATTTTTGTTCAACTCATCCCAATTTTAAGATAATTTTCTCTTATAAAGAAGGAAGAATTTGAACAATTTTGTTTTCTCACTGTCATCTGTTAATATTACACTATTTTATTTAGAAATATCCAACTTTTCTATTTTTTTTTTAATTTACTGCCAACAGAACCCAGTTTCTTTTCCTTTGTTTTGTTTGTGTCCTTGAGTGTTTTTTCCATCAGATACTAGCTTATGCTAGGATGTATTTTTTCTCATATTTCTCTATAAAGTTTTTTTTTTTTTGGCCTGCCCTTCAAAGTATACATTTTCATTTATGTTTTCAAACTGATATTCTAAGTTCTAACTTTATCATAGATTTCTATGTTTCTGAATATTTCTAAATGGCCTTACCTATTTTTCGGTTTCCTAAGTCCATGAATAATTGTTTCAGGATTTCTGTTTAATATCATTCCACCAATATGATACAATTTCTTTTGAGGAAAGCTGTTATTAAATAATTAATCTTTTAAAGTTTTTTTTTAATTAATTTATTTATTTATACAAGCACTGGGTACAGTCAGAAGCACGGGAGGGTGAGAGAATTCACCAGAGCCAGAGCAGGGAACAGAGCAGGCAGACTGACGAAATACATTGCTGAGGGGAGCAGCGGGCGTAGCGGGAGAGGTCTGCAAGCCATGTGGGACCCTCACCGGTGGGCGGGGAATCAAACCTGCACTGCAGAGGCTGTTGGCAGCTTCGCAGCCTGGCGCTCAACCACTGTGCCACCAGGGGAGGCTAATCTTTTAAAGTTTTACTAAACTATGAGTTGTATATGATCTCTGGATATTAATTTATGTTTATAAATTGCAATACAGTTGGGTAATTCTCTTCCATATTTTCAGTCATTTCTACTCTGCCAAGCAATTCTTTAATCTCTGTTAAAATACAAAATCCTTTATTTCCATTTTGTAGAATGCAACTTACAAAAAGAATGTAGAATAACAGCCTGCAATTTTTCATCATTCACATTTTATGTATTTTTATTGATATTTTATTTTATATAATTCTTACATCATTTTTCATTTTTGTACAATGTATGCATTATCATTTTGGTTATATTCCCCATACAATTGCACTCCCCCCTATTTTGACCCTAGTCCTTCCTCTCCTCTTCCCTCTCTCCACCCCCCATTGTCGTGTATCTCTGGTTTATCATGCTCAGTGAAATAAGTCACATTTTATGTCTTTGTGCCAAATTTGCAATTTCTATCAAACGTTTTCACTTTCCCCATATGCTTAAGTAGTCTTTCATATTTTCACAAGATTTTCAGATATATTTCACACTTTTTAAATAGTTACCTTAAATGTTTATCCCCATTCTTCCGCCTTCTGGTTTGTGAATATTCCTTAGAAATATGTACACATTAAAGAAAAAATAATTATACTCACTCGCCCCTTCTCTTAGAAATTTATATTTTTAGAAACCTCTTAGATGTATTTATTAGTTAGTTCTTAAATGATTTTATTATTGTTGTTACTGATGTAATTCTTCCTTGAATTAGATTCAGAGAATTTCACTTATAATTTTGCAACAATTAAAAATTTTGGTTAAATGAATGATCATTTTTGGCTAAATGAACTATCAGTTTTTACAATATTCTAAGGATAATTTAATTGATCCTCTAAACAAAATATAGATGTTCACTTGTGTAAATTTCTTCTTTATATGGTTGTACTCAAAGCTCTTATCCTGATCATAGTTTTAAAACATCCCACTTATGATTCTGAGAAGCTTTAGTTGTTGACATGAACTTTACAAGTTCACTCCTTAATACTTAATACTTAATATGTCACCAACAAATACTTAATATGTCACTATCAAATAAGTAAATTCTTTCATGAAACAACAACATAATTATAATAATCTTGTATGCATTTCATATTTAATTGTACTCTGATTACCCAGATTACCTAGCTGTTCTAACAGTGTCCTGTATGACAGATCCAATCAAAAATACCTCATTGCTTTAATTTGTCTAAGGCAATTTACTTTTCTACTCAAAATATTTTAAAGATTCTACTCTAATTTCAAGCAGTTTAGTTCATGCATTTTTAATGATCTGTTGACATAATTTCATTTTATATATCACACAACGCATATATGCACACACACAAAATTTAGCAGTCACAAGTATTATAAACCATGCTGCCATGATTATATTTTCAGAAGTTTTTTTTTAGGGATGTAAGCCTATTTTTCCTGTGTGTATAATTAGGAAAGCAATGGCTGTCTACTTAGGAAGACATGTCTACATTTGCAATATATATTACTAAATTATTTTTCAAATGGGTAGTACTAATTTATAGTTGCATGAGTAAAAAATGAGTGCCCATTGCACCTCATATGTGTGTGTGTGTGTGTGTGTGTGTGTGTGTATCCACCAATGGTTGGTAATTTCAAACTGCTAGATTTTTGACAATCAAAATAGCATATATAGAAGCACACTGTGATTAGAGTTTATAGTTTTATGATTATTAATGAGTTGAGTTTATTTTTTATTTTTTTAAAAATATTTTTATACAAGAACTGGGGTACAGGCCAGGTGCGTGAGAAGGTGAGAGGATTCACTGGAGACAGAGCAGGGAATAGAACAGGCAGACTGAAGAAATACACTGCTGACGGGAGCAGAGGGCGAGACAGGAGAGGTCTGCTTCGCCATGTGGGATTCTCTCCAGCTGGGATAGAACCGGAGCTGCAGAGGCTGGGGACAGCTTCACAGTGCAGTGCTCAACCACCTGCGCCACCAGAAAGGCCCGAGTTTAAATGAATGGTTTATTAGCCATTTGTGTTTCATAGTCTGTGATTGGTTTCTTGGTGTTCTTTGCACATTTTCATTTTGAGTTATTATTTCCTCATTGATTTGCATAAGATTTGTATACTGAATATAATAAAAGTCCTTCATTCATATATGTTGGAACTCTTTATCTGGTGTATGACCACTCTTCATCATTTATTATGCTCTTTCTTGCCAATTTCTTCCCCTTTAAAAGAAACTTTATTTTTTCAGCAGTTTTAGTTCATACCAAAATTGAACCGAGAATAGAGCTCCCATCTATGTTCCCGCCTCTCATCCCCCAACACATACAAAACACACACACACACACACACACACACACACACAGTTTTCCCACTATTAATCTGCCACAGCAGAGTGGTACATTTATAACCATCAGTGAACCTGCTACTGACATATCATTATCACCCTAAGTGTCCAACTTTACATTAAGGTACATTTACTTGCACAGGTAGTGCAAATTCATCATAAATGTAACATTTTTTTTTTATAGAGGCATGTTTTCTTTCTTTCTTTATTTGTTTGTTTGTTTGTTTTGTTTATACATGCACTGGGTACAGTCAGAATTGCGGGAGGGTGAGAGAATTCACCAGAGCCAGAGCGGGGAGCAGAACAGGCAGAAGGACCAAAGCACACTGCTGAGGGGAGCAGCGGGCGGCAGGAGAGGTCTGTGCGCCATGCGGGACCCTCCTCCGGTGGCCGGGAAGCAGCCGGGGTTAGAACCGGCAGCGCAGAGGCCGCAGGCAGCTTCGCAACCCAGCGCTCAACCGCTGCGCCACCGGGGAGGCCCGCAAATTCATCATAAAAAACAAATAAATCTATTTCCTCCTTCTCATCCCTTTTATCATTCCTGCCATTCACTTAGCTTGTACATAAGCATCTATAAGCATATATAATCAGTATGTTATTATTATAACTTTAAACATTGTTGTCTATTTGATCAATTACTAAGAAAAATTAAAGTTTTATGCTCATTTGCATTTTGTTCTTTCTTTTAAATATAGATCAAATTTCAGGCCTATACATTTCCTTCTCTGTAAAGAATTTTTTTAACATGCAAGGAAATTTTACTGGTCCTAAGAAATATGTTTGTCCTCTTTTGAAAAATAATGTAGTAGAGCACGGATTTGTAGGTGCTTCTCTCCTCTCTCTCTCTCCCTCTCTCCCCCCCTCACATGCACACACATGTGTGTGTGCACACACAAGCACTTGCATGCTCTCTCTCTCTCTCTCTCTCTCTCTCACCACTATTTTCTACATGGCTTCTAAGAAATCAAATATAATTCCCATCTCTGAAATGCCTCTATGGCTAACATGCCAAGGCTACCACATGGCTGGGATTTTTCAAGTTTGTTCTTTTTCCTTGATTTTTTTTTTTCCCACTTAAATATGATGTGCCTCAGTATAGGCTTTTTTGTTTGTTTATTTTCATTTTTTATCTTGCTGCAATGTTCCCTGTGTTTCCTGGATCTGTGTTTTGGTATCTGAAATTAATTTAAGGAAGCTGTCATTATTGCTTCAAATATCCATTTTGTTTCCTTTTCTTCTCCTTCTTGCATTGCCATCCAATGTACATTATATCTTTCGCACTTGTCCAACATTCTTGGGTTTTCTTCTCCACTTTTGCAATCTTTTTACTCTTTTATCTAACTTAGTCTTCAAGTTTCTATTGGTAGTTGTTCAAACTCAGTATGTACTTTCCATAAAGGGTTTTCTTTATTTTGTTAGTGTTTTGATCACTAGCATCTCTTTTTCTTGTTTTGAGAATTGGCATCTCTCGTCTTATATTACCATTTATTTTTTTTTACATATTGTCTATATCATCCATGTCATTCCTGGCATATTATTCATAGTTATTTTAAATTCATGATGTGTTAATTCCAATATCTCTTCAATAAGTAAGTCTGGTTCTCATACCTGCTTTGTGTCTTCAAACAATGTTTTTGCCAGTTAGTATGTCTTCTAAAATTGTTGTTGCAAGCAATACATGGCATATTGGGTAAAAGCAACAGTGGCAGTTGGCTTTTAATAATGTGGTGATGTTATAATAAAGGAGAAGTGTTCAGTAGTGCTATGATTAGGTCCAATCTTTTGGTAAGACCTTGCCTCTGGACTGAGTTTCACACGTTCTTCTGGATTTTTATTCTCACTCCCTTAGGTGGTACAGTTGCCTGGAGAAGGCTGGAGTTGGCTATTCACTTTCCATTTAAGCTCTGCTAAAACCTCAATAGTTTAGGCTCTGACGAAATATTAATAGTTCCTCTCTTGAATGTATGTCTTGTGAATTAGAACAAAATGTTTTTGTACATTTCAAAATTGCCAGTTTTTCCATCCCCTTAAAAGAATCTTAAGGGTTTGGGTCTGATCTTCACTGTTGAGAACCTGATAAAGCTTTAGGAGGTAAAACTCAAAAGATTTTCCCTATCCCTCCTGTGCTCTGATTATTTCATCTTCCTGCCATTTTTATCTCTGACTTTTCTACGTAGATGCTACAGCAATTCATTAATCACAGTTAAGAGTGTCCTATCCAGGTGCTAGTTCCCGTAAAGATCCTGCTTACTAGTTTGTTTCTGTAGCCATAAATTGTAATTGTCTCTGTTTGCCAGTCTTTCAATATTGGGTGCAACAGTTTATCCTGTGATTTCCTTTCTCTGAAAGACCTAAAAACAATTGTCAGTTTTTCACATTGCTCAGTTTTTTGTTTATTGTTAGAATAGAGGTTTGACTTCTACGAGTTTTATAGGCCATACCAGAATCATATAAGTATGTTCATTGACTTTTAAGTGTTAAATGGTCATAAATTACTGGCATAAATCTTTATTCTGTGTTAAGAAATTGATATTTATTGTATATAATTTATCATTTTTTTCTGTTTAGTATTTTTATGACTGTACTAATGAAAGAAAATGACCTATAACATTCCTTTCTTGGATTAGCCTTGTCATTGAGGTTACAAATATTTTTTATTTTAACTCTACTATAATGGTGTTAGAATTTGGCTCTTATGTGCTTACTTTGGTATTATTTTAATAAATATTCTAATGCTACATCTATTTTCATCCTTAGCAGATACTATTATACAGGATATGCACATGATATTTATAAATACTAATACATTTATCTTTCATTTGCTCTCTATTCTTTTCTCTATTTTCATTTTTTTAAGATTTATTTATTTATACAAGTACCAGGGTACAGGTCAGATGTGTGGGAGGGTGAGAAGATTCACCAGAGACAGAACAGGGAACAGAACAGGCAAACTGATGAAATACACTGCTGAGCAAAGTAGCAGGTGAGACAGGAGAGGTCTGCCATGCCATGCGGGCATCTCTGTGGCCTGCGGAGATCTAAGCTGCACTGTAGAGGCTGCAGACAGCTTCACAGCACTGTGCTCAAATGCTTGTGCCACCAGGGAGACCCTATTTTCATTTCTTATTCAAATAATTGATTTAAATTTTCTCAGTGCAGGTTTTCAGACAATTCTAAAAGCCTTTGTTTAATTGTAAATATCTCCATTAAAATTTAATTTTGAACAATATGATTTCTATACATCTCTAATTTTGAATAATTTTGCTGTGATTATTCTTAGGTGGGTTATTTTCTGTTTATCTTACTTGAACTTACAGTTTCTTTAAACTCTGGATTGTTGTCTTTGATAGTTCTAAAATAAAATTAGGGGCCTCTCTGGTGGTGCAGGGTTAAGACTCAGCACTATCAAGCTGTCTCCAGCCACTGCAGCACTTCAATTCCCCGGCCAGGGAGCTAAGTCACATGGCACAGCAGACCTCTCTGCTGCTGCTTCCCTCAGAAGTTTATTTCAGTAGATCCACCTGTTCTGCTTCCCACTTTGTCTCTCATGAATCCTTTCAACCTTTGTACCCCAGTCCTTGCATGGATAAGTAAATAAAATAAATGTTTAAAAAAATAAAATGAGCCATTATCTATTCAAATATTTTACCCTCCCTTATTGGGACATTAATTGTATAAATATATAGGAGCTATTTACTATATACACTTAATGCTAATGACCCAGTTTAAAATTACCATTCTCAATTTTTCATCTGCCATTTAGTTGATGTATATCTCTCTTTCTCTCACTCAGGCCTGTAGTATTGATACCATTGTCAATAGTTTCTAATGTGCGTTTTAAACTGTCTGGGGAATTTTTATGTTTCTTAATGTCATTTTTCCCTTATAAAAACTAGATTATTATTTTATTAATTCAATAATTTCTATCAATTCTCCAGCTCTTCATCTGTTTTCCAGTCTTTAAAAATATGCTGTCTATAGTTATTTAACAACTTGTGAAGTGACTAAAATATCTGGATTATCTCAGTTTCTTTTGCTATATTATATATTTTTTCCTGGTGGATTTTAGTTATATATCCCTGTCTTTGAAATGCTTAATCATCTTTTATTGAATTTCAGAACTTATCAAAATGATAAAAATTCCTTATAATATACCCCTGGAGATGGTTTCTTCTGTTGCTATCTATGCAGAAAAAGACATGACTGATTACCTAACATCTTCAAGAATTGCCCTATGTTACATATGTTTGCAGTCCTTATAATGTCCAGCCTACCTTGGTTTGTTCTTGACCTTTATTATTTTACACCTGCTACTTTAATGTATTCTTTACACCCTTTCCCATTAGCGCCCCATAATTCTAATGTTTTTAGGTTGAGCAACAAAGATCTTTTCTACATTCTGGAGCCATTTTGCTTGAGTTTTAATGTTCCTATCTCTTGCACTTAATAATTTTTCAATGTCTTTAGGTTAAAATAGGTCATTGTTTACATTTTTTCCAATTTAAAAAAAAAAAAATTGGCTCCTACTTCTTCCCTCAACAATGATCTTCATATGCAAAGTTAAGAATTTTGCTTTTCTAATTTTGCTTCAAGCCATTGTCCCAGGATAATAGTTACTCACTTGGCTTTCTTCCTTCTCGAGAGGCCTAGTCCTCAAGTTCTTATTGCCTTTCCACTGCTTTCAATCAAATAGTTTTATATTTCTTTGTGCAGGATTACTTATCTATCATTATATTCTGTTCCATTTTTACATCTATCTAGCGATGCAAATATTGTAATCTTGGCATATACCCAACCTTGTTTTAATTCACTGTTTTTTCATACTTTACTGATTTTGCTTATGAAATTCTGCAACTGCATTTATGGATTCCTTTTTTTCCTTTTTTTCTTTAATTCTATCAATTTTTGTTTTTAAAGATTATGCTCACCTCATTAACTGAATTAGAAAGTGTTTCCTTTTTTTCATGAATAATTTGGAAAAAAGAAATAATTTGTTTTCAAATGTAAAGTATTACTTTAGGTAGAATCATGAAAGCTTTCTGTTTTTTGGTTTTTTTTTTTAAAGATTTATTTATGCATATAAGAACCAGGGTACAGGCCAGAAGTGTGGATGGTGAGAGGAGTCACCAGAGACAGAGTGGGGAACAGAACAGGCAGATCGAAATACACTGAGATACACTGCTGAGGGGAGCAGTGGGTGAGTCAGGAGAGGTCTGCTGCACCATGTGGGTTGCTCCCTGGCTGGCCTGGGAATCGAACTCATGCTGCAGTGGCTGTGGATTGCTTCATAGGTTGTGTCTTAACCCCTTGTGCCACCAGGGAAGCCCAAAGCATTCTATTTTAATGTAGGAATATAACTAATTTGTTGCCATATATTCAGATTTGCTCTTTCTTTAAACCACTTGATCATGTTTTGTTTTGATTAGTTAATTTCATTGTAGCTTTCATTGTTTTACTGCTTGCTGCTTGTGCTTATGGTATACTTATTTTTAAATTGCAGAAAGAACTAAGAATGTCATTATTTTAGGAATATCATTATAATAGCAGATTAACTAAGTATATCCAGCTAAAACATGACAAAATTAAAATCTAAAATCAATTTCTCTTAACTCTTAAAGCATCAAAAAATGTAGGTTTTTTTTTTTTTGTTTGTCTGTTTGTTTTAATAAAGCTTGGGGCCTCCCTGGTGGCGCTAGAGGTTATGACACAACCTATGAAGCTCACCACGGCCACTGCAGCACAAGTTCGATCCCTTCCCAGGGAGCAACCCACATGGTGCAGCAGACCTCTCCTGACTCGCCCGCTGCTCCCCTCAACAGTGTATTTCTGTCGATCTGCCTGTTCTATCCCCCGCTCTGTTTCTGGTGAATCCTCTCACCCCCCACATCTCTGGCCTGTACTCCAGCTCTTGTACGCATAAATAAATTAATATTTAAAAAAAAATTAAAGCTTTTCCACCACATCACATTTTCTTTGCTAATTGAGACTCATCCATAATGGTTACTCAGGTTACTCAGGTTACTCATCCATAATGGTTACTCCCACAGGTAAACCTAGACCTTACAGTTGCATTCCAATGTGATTCTTTTGGACAGCAGTAACATTTGAGAATATTTATTTGAAGAAAAATCAATTAGGTTAAATTTAACTGTGGCCATCATAGAATAAAAATTTAAAATATCACACTATGGGATATTTTGTTCTAAGAATGCCAGCTATCATTATGAAATGGGTTAAATCAGAACAGCAATTGAGTTGGAAACCTGATATTGCTTAATATTCATTTTAGGGCTCAACTTATAACATCAAAAATAATCTTTTCCCCCCACTTTTTCCACTCCAAATGCCTTACTTATATCTAGGGAACCATTATTTCCCAATATTGAGGAAGTATAAAAGAATGGCAAACTGGCTGAAAAATAAACATTTCCTAGGAGTAGACCAATCCTAAAGTAAAAAAGAAACTTAAGGGAAATAAGTTCATAAATGTAATTTTTCATTTAAAATAGATTAGATAACATAATAGTTTATTCCCAGCCTACTCTTGAAACTGATTTATTATTACTTAGACATGAAAAAAATTACTACGAAAGTAAGACTACTATGAATAATTTATAGCAATCTATCATTGTTCCAAGGCAATTTTATGAAACTCTGAACTGAAAAAAAATTATATAACGCAATGTTTCACAAAATGAATTTTGCATTGTGTGTGTGTGTGTGTGTGTGTGTGTGTGTGTCTGTAAAACCCTAATCCAACCACATAGGGAAAATTGTGACAATAATTCATTGTTATCCATTAGCACCCTTAGCATATTAATCATAGTTGATTCAAGTTCCAGTGTCCCTGACATGTCTGTTTCTGAAGTTTGCACTATATCTTCAATTGTGTGTTTTGCCACCTGGTATGTCTTGTAATTTTTTCTTGGCAGCTGGGCATGATATGCTGTGTAAAAGAATTGTTGTAAATCAGCCTCTAGTAATGTGGCTGGGACTGTAGGACAAGGAAATTTTCTAGACACCTTAGATTAGGTTTCAGTCTTTTAGTGATCATTATGATTTTGTACTGTAAACTTTGCAAGTGTGTTTTAGTTTCTCTCCTCTTAGGTGGGACAGGATGAGTAGAGTGTGCTAGAGTTGGGTGTCTCTCTATCCCCTAGATCAGTTAGGTTCTGAGAAGCTTGTCTAACTAGTGAATCTCTGGGTAACAAACTTCCCTGGCTTTGGAGTATTTTTAATTATTACTTCTTCTCTTCCCTTGCCTGAAATAAGAATATTTTCCCTCCCTTCTTTACCTCCATTGAGCTCATGGAGGTAAATTTTGCTGTACTCCCATTTTGTAGTCCTAACATTCATCATCTTCCACACTGAGCCACAATGAATTCATCATTGCAATTCAGGTTTCTCTGTGCTGACACTGTGATAGTTTCAGTGAATTTCTGCTCCCTGTGTTTCTTTCTCTCCAAACTTAGACACAGTGGTGTTTCTTGTATTCTCACTATTCTTATAGATCTAAGAACTGCTTCTTTCAGTCTGTTCAGCCTTTTAATTATTCTTAGCTCTGAGTGTCCACTCTCCAGGTCCTAATATGGGACAAAAACAGACACTGAAAATGTGAACTTGTTAGGGGAAAAAATATAAATTTGAGCTTTGTGTATTTAGATGCCTGAGATTCAAAGAAAAATGACTATTACTGATCCATGAAGCACATTTAGAGAATAATACAATTTTCTTTTTGCTCAACCAAATAATTTACTTGCTCTGGAGTAAATCAACATATTCAGACAGGGATAAATAGTTAAGGGATACAACAAAAAATTCAAAGAATAGAACAAACATCAAGTTGTTTTAATGACTTCTGTTCATAACCAGTTATTTCTATATGAACATATCATCAAATTTTTGCACCTCCTAAATTGTAACATCAAAATACAGATATGTGAAAATTTCAGATTTTCATTCCTTAAATTTGAATTCAGAAGGAAACATATTTGAAGATTAATTTTAAGTCTAGAAAATATTTTCTTCTGACTTCATTGATAATGTACATAGGTAACATTTAAAAAAATGCCAACAGAATTTCCTGCTTTTTTTTAATAATAGTCTAGGTTGGGTGATAATACATATTATAAAGAAGTAAGTCTTAATTTTAAAATATATTTGCAAGTCTCAAATCATGTTATGCTTATTTCCCATGATATAATTTATATCTTAAGAGAAGGAAAATTTCATATTTACCATTTAATTCTCACTATAAGATAATCCTACACTCCTGAAACAATTCTGAAGGTCATTTAGTCATATATAGAAAAAAGGATGAGCAGGTCACTTAATTAGTTGTTATGTAGATAACATAGACAGCTTCATCTGACCTGAAAGTCATATTTAAAATTTATTCATTCATGAGTATATCCAATTCCAAAGAGGAATAGAAAACAGAATTTAATGACTACTAAAGCAGTATTCCTAAACTAACTCTAGGATGAACAAATCAAAGGAGGAAAAAAACACTTTCACCTACTTTAAAGACAAAAATATCTTAGTTTGATAGTCTTTAAATAAGGTATTTTTAACAATTTCACATTTGGTTTCTAAGGGGAAAATCATAATACTCGTTTACTTGTTTAATTTCAAATTCAAAATGGGCATTGTGGAGGCTTTGAGAATGTGAGTCAGAAAACAGTTTCCAGAATAAACATGAGAAAATATATCACACTGATAAAAGACCATTAGAAAGAACAGCAACTTTAAGACAGAGATAAATATTCTTTAAACATCATATGCACTGTTATAAATTGTATTGTTCATTCAATGAAAAGATGTTTATTAAATAACTACCATGTGCTAGACAATTCTTTAAACTTGGAGTATGAGAGGGAAAAATGAAAAAAAAAAAAGAACCTATTCTTTAATGCTTAAATTATAGCAGAAATATACAAATAAAGCATAACACATAAGTAAATCTTATATTATGCAATGTGATAAATTACATGAGGATTAGAGAAAGAACAGGATGAAGATAAAGGGAGAATGAAAGTTGACATGTTAAGTAAATTATAAATAGTACTTTGTATTAACTGAGCCTGATGGAGAAGATACCATTGATCAAAGACTTAAGGGAGGTAGAAGTATTGATTAAGTTCAGACACAGGCCCTAAATGAGGAGTCATAGTGCAGCTATCAAAGAATAGCAAGGAGGCCATATGGCTGGATTGGAGAGAATACAGAGAGAATAACAGGTGAGACATTCAGAGAGATAACAGGGGCAAGATCAAGTGGACTTTGTAGGCCATTGTAAGCTGTCTGTACTCTGATCATACAGAGAGCTAGTGGAACATTTCCAGCTCAGGTCAAAAATGATCTGACAAGTTTTAAAAGAACTATTCTGGTAGTTGTGTTGAGAGAATATGATAGGCAGACAAGGCTGGAGGTTGGACAACTATTAGTGGAAGCAATGGGGTCTTGGAGTCAGCTCGCTAGGGAATTAAATTCATGTTGGTGTCTTGAAAGGGAGTAATGAACAAATGCCACAAATATGGTCTTTAAATAAGATACTTTTATCATTTAAAGTAGGTGAAAGTGCTTTTTTCCCCCTTTGAATTCTTTAGCATAGAGTTAGTTTTGGAATACTGCTTTAGTAGGCATTGAACTCTGTTTTCTATCGCTGTTTGGAATTGTATGTATTTATGAATGAATCAGTTTTAAATATGACTTGCAGGACAGATGAAGCTGTCTGGATTATTTATACAACAAATAACTAATTTGCATAGTTCCTTTTAAACAGATTTTCAGTCTTATCAAGCCAGTTGTGTTCATCTTCTTTCTTTTTTTTTAATAATTTATTTTGAAATGGACACTAGACAAAAGTGGAACAAATTCGAGCTACTATATATGGTGATAGTTAAGTAGACCCATTATGTAAAATAGTCTCTTAATTGAGACACACAGGAAACGATGAGTGTATGATTTTACTGAATGCTGTAATACTTGGACATGATAATTACAAATACTATAGCTGCCTTGCTTTGTTGTGCACAGATATCCCAAGAAATACGCTTCCAAACTCATGATATTAAATTGAAGAGATGGAAAGAACCTGGATCCCTGTGATGTCTCTGAGCAACTAAATAACCAACCAAGAAAATTCCCTTCTTTTTTTTCATTATGTAAAATAATAAATATGTCTTAAGGTTTAAGTCCATTTGGGTTGACATCCTATTATTTGCCATTGAGAGTATCCTTCACTAATATAAAAGTCCAAGTTTCAATAGATGTTACTGCCATTTCCTTCTCTTTAGAGTAAATAAATTATTCAGATATCAAAACTGCCATTATCATTCACAGTCCTTTCATTTATTACTGAGTTTAATCCAGTATTTGGAACTTGCTATCAATTCTAGAGGATGACAAATATTTTAACAAGTAGATTAACACTCTAATACATTATTATTTAACATTTATAATGGTAATATAGTACCTACTTTTGTGTATTTGATGTCAGTTCTCCAGGAAGATACTTATTTTAAACAAGTAAATCATTAAAATCCACATTCATATAGTATTTAACTTTGTAATATAATGCCTCCCTCCTTTTATTCTTCAATGACCATCAAAATTCAGATTCAGCTGATATATCCAAAGAGTGTATTGTGTATGTGACTTTGGTTTATCATGTTGAGTGGGTATTTTATTCAGATTTTACAGATTTCAAAAGTGAGACTCAATGGGATAAACTGATGTGTATTTCAGTATTGACACTTAAGTCAAATACATTAATAGAATGTGTAAATGCATCTACCATGTACTAATAGACATTTACATCACTGCAAAATATTTATTTGTACCCATTTGCAATAGAGATGCGTGTATACCTGCAGACACACACACACTCACCGTTTTACAAAGTTTTATGCCATGTGTACATCAGGAAATGTTCATTAATTAAATATATGAGTATAGAATCTTGCTGGTGTATTCATATTGATTTTTATGAACTTACTGTAAAAATAATCAACTCTTGTTCTCAAATTTTGTGCTCAGCCTCTAATTTTTATATATGTAGGACAGAAAATTGTAAACCATCAAACATAACTATCAAGATAATGAGAACCACAGAAACAGGTTTTAAAATAATTAAAAAGTATGGAGACTAAAACCTAACATATATAAAATAATTGTAATGTTGTGAATCATGTTTTTCTTGAAAAAAGTAGAATATAATTTGCAAAAAAAAAACTTTTAATAGGGATTTATAGCACATCGCCACATTTTTGTCAATATTCAATTTACTATTGAAGCTGTTAATATGGCATTAATGCTTTATGATAGATAATTTCCTAGAAACATTGACCTTATACTTCTACAAATAAAAGGGGATGAAATTTAGAGAACTACTTTTCATTTACAAATAAATAAATAAAAACACTGAGGTAGTAGGGTAGTAGCAGATGCTAAATTCCCCAAAGAAAATAGTTTTTAGATTTTAATTGGAAATTTTGAACAATACAATGGTCACATTGGATAATTCAGGTCTTTATATCCCTTCCATAATTTCCCAACCTTTCAGATGATCTGTATAATTTTCTGTTCCTCTCACTTTCCATATTACACATTGTCTTATTGATCAAATACTGTGGAAAATAGATTTTCTGAATTTGAGTCTTGATGTATACAATTTGAATGACATTTATCTAGAATTAAGACCTAAATCTGAACCTATAAGTTGTCAAATGATATAAATTTGATACCAGCAAAAGAATAGGAAAATAGAAATATAAATAATCTTTATTAATTTTTATGTTATCTTTTTCCCTTAGCCCCTGGATTTATTTGCCTAATTGTTCCCAAGATGGTAGAGCTTGAAAATTCACTTTCACTAATCAGTGTTTTTCAGGGATCAAGAAGCTCTGACCTTTTAAACTCTCTCAAAACACTTTGCTGATTACTGAAACATAGCCATTTCCTCAATCCTCCACAGAGGAGACCAAAATGACCAGACTCCCAAGTGAAAATGTGTAATAAAGAAAACTATAAACAACTTAATAAAACTTTGAATACCTTCAGAAACATTCACTACTAATATTGAGAAAGCAGCAATATATTCTTCAATATATTGTTAACAGATTTTAAGATTTTCAAGTACATGAAGCATCTTTGTTTATGTTTTAGTGTGCTTACGGTGTAGTTATGGGAAACTTCTTGACAGAAATCACTCAGACATCAATGTGCATTTATGTTATAACTACTCTTTGCCTGCCTATGCTATCTATTCATTGCAAATGAATGGTATGTAGAAGTTTATAACAGGACATATACCGTCCATGGGTACATAATATAGGCTGACGAGGTGAAGACAACACATAGAAAGGGAATTAACTTAAAAAGTCTGAAAACATGCATAATTCAGCATGACCGTATCTTCTTTATTTTGATAAATTAATATGGATTCATAACAAGATTTTAACATGATACATGGTTTAAAACATTTACTATTAAAAATATATATATGCATGCATACATAGAATAATGTCTAAGATGCCTCCATTGAATTAAATATTGGTGATGAAATTGCCAAAATACTTGCAATTTTTTTCTTTATTTTCAGAGTAAAGTATGTGTTATAAGTATATGGAGAATATTTTGACATAATGAATAAGCTACTTGTTAGGATTATTTTGGCTCTGATAGAAGGTGATTTAAAAGAACATGAAAACAAACTATGAATGATTTTCTGATCACACTTAAAATAAATAAGCATGATTTGACTAGATTTTGGCATTAATTATTTAGTAATAGCATTTGAATAAATAGTATGCATATTGGTGATTTCATGCTTTTAATGGAAACATCTGCATTAAAATTTATTTATAAATTGCCCCGTCTCATAGTTCTCTTAATTCCAGCTTTCAAAACAATATATTTACCTATTTGCTCAAATTTAGAATAGGCAGAAAGTAGTTTCAGAATTTTATCAACCCAAATCACTGCAAAACAGTAAATTGACTTTTTGTTGTTATTGCTAATAATGTTTTATATAAGTTTTTTGAAATAACATTGGTCTACAACACTGTGTATGATTCAGAAATAATGGGCTCACACTACTTCAGGTTAATGTAACCACACCACACCTACCACCAAGGTACCCACTGACCTCAACCACAGTCCATTATCCTATCTTCCCACCTACCCCTGTCTTCCCATCTCACCACCTTCACCACATCCTTCATATAGCTGCACTTTTTACAGACAGATTTCTATGGTTCCTTCTGGTTTTTGTTATATGTCTGTTTTGATTCTCTATATTCCACATATACTAAAACCATTTTGTCTTTCTCCTTTTGACTTATTTGGCTCATCATAATCCCTTCATGGGTGCATCCATGCATATGTTTATTATATACCGCTTTGAATTAGTGTTTATGTATTCTCCAGGTAGATACCTAGAAATGGAATTAATGAATGATATGGTAGATCCATTTTCAATGTTTTGAGAAAATGCCATGCTGTTTTCCAGATGGACTAGACTAGTGGGCAACCAACCAACAGTATTTAAGGGTATCTTTTTCTTGTAACACTTGTCTTTGGAATTTTTGATTTGGGCCATTCTCATAGATATGAAAAGATACCTCAATGTGGTTTTGATTTGCATTTCCCAGATGACAAGTGATTATATTTTTTATGTGCCTGTTGACCATCTATATGTCTTCTTTGTGTAAAGATTTATTTGCCTCTTCTGCCCATTTTAATTTTTTTTTCCTTTTTGTTGAATTATATGAGTTCTTTGTAAAGTTTGAATAGTAGAGCCCTGTCAAATATGTGATGTATAGTGTTTTCTCTCATTCAATAGAGTGGATATTTATTTTAATGAGTTTCTTTCACTGTGCAGAAGGATTTTAATTGGATATAGTCCTATTTGTTTACTTTTACTTCTGTTTCCCTTGCTGTAAGAGTTGAGTCCCCAAATACAACACTGAGTTCAATGTCATGCAGTGTTTCACCTGTGTTTTCTTTTATATGTATTATGGTTTCATCTTAGTCTTTTTTCCACTTTGAGTTCAATTTTTGTGTATGGTATGAAATAGATATGTAGTTTCATTCTTTTTCATAGCTGTCCAGTTTTCCCAGCATCATTTGTTGAAGAAACTTTCCCACTAAAGCATTTATGTAATGCACAAAGTAATTTGAAATTCTTTGTTATTATTTGAGAATTGTTATTATTCTCCCATAGGTTTTGAAAGAAATGATTACAGTTTAAGATCAAATCAGGCACTAAAAATGAATTGAGTATATTTAGTATAAAATGACTAAATTTACAGTAATGATTTTAATTCTATATTTTAATACATCATTTGCAACCTATTTATGTTAGTTTGCATTGATTGACATTGTTGCAGAAAATTCATTCATCCTATTTTTTATTTTAAAGATTTATGTATTTATGCATACACAAGCTAGGGTATAGGGGAGGTGTGAGGGCGAGAGGGGGTTGGGGTGAGAGGATTCACCAGAGACATAGTGGGGAGCACAATAGGTAGATCTACTGAAATACACTGCTGAGGGGAGCAGCAGACAAGACAGGAGAGGTCTGCTGCACCATGTGGGTTACCTCCATGACTGGCCTTGGGAATTGAACTCATGCTGCAGTGGCTGGTGATAGCTTGATTGCACTGCCTTTAACCCCTGTGCCACCAGGGAGGCCTCTATCCTATTTCAAACAGTTTTTATGACTAATCTTATTCATGTTTATAAGATTTAAAAGACTTCATTATTCAATGCATATATCCATAGACTTGACATTAAGTTAGTCAATACATTCATGAGATAATACCCAAAAAGTTATCACAACTGCACCTACATTGTTTACAGAAGAAAACCGACATTACTGGGTATATTGATTTCTGAATAATGATTTAAATAAATGCTGTCCTTCAAACTCTGGTGTGCATGCCCTCCATACCCAAGGAGATGAGTATTTACAGTCTTATGAGAGTGCAATTCTTAGGCTGAGAGTTGATTCCTCCAGGCAAAGTTTTGTGTTTTCTCTTCTGTGCACTTTAATCACCTTGTTCAGAGCTCTTTCAAAACACTGTTGGCAATTTTCTTTTTTACTTTTATGCTTGAATCTTCCACTGGCCACCGTCCCTCCCTGGAGGTCAGGTCCTATCTCTTCATTTGTGTAGCCTCAGTACCTGGCATGAGGCCTCACTAGAAAATGAATAAATGTTGAGTGAATGACTGACCACTGAGAAGGCACATACAGAATTTCCTCTAATTAAGAACAGCTTATGTTGGAAGCTTATTCATGTGCCTGAACTTAAAGTAAAACTCTATAAAAGCTCAGTGAGAGAATATAGCTCTGATGGCATTGGTCTCATTCTTTTTCCTTATTTTAAATTCTCTTCCTTGAATATTTGTGCTTCCATTTTTTTCCTTATTATTGTACTTCCTACAAAAAAATAAAACTTAAACCAAAACAAAACTCTGTTGGCAAACTAAAAAAAAAAAAAAAAAAAAAAAAAAACAACTTGCTTACTAATTAATGTTTTAATTAGTAAGCTGATTTGATTGGCCCTGAGGCTAAGCTTTCTTAAGTCTCTAAAAAGTTCTAAGGTTTAAAGTGTATAATAACCAGAGGAGATCCTATATCATCTGAAAACATGATGGAAAAGGCAGTATTCTTTTTATTATAATTAATCACTACAGATGTAGGCAATATTTATCAGTTGGTCTTTTAACAGTCTTGATATAATTTGATCATATTATCACCACTATTGAATAAAACACGCTGCACTTTACCATAACACCAGGTATACCTGCTAGCAAAGCTCAATAAGCTGCCTTAAACTGCCTCCTAATTCTGATACAACATCAGCAACTTTTTTTTTCTGTCCATCTTTGGGGTCATATGGTAGAAAGCTATTAATCAGTTATTAAGATTTTTTTTTAATTTATTCTTCAAAAGAACAAAGATTTTAAGAAAGGAAATTTTATTTTATTGTTTTAAAGATTTATTTATGTATACAAGAGCTGGGGTACAGGTCAGAGACGAGGTGGTGAGAGTATTCGCAAGAGACAGACTGGTGAGCAGAACAGGCAGATTGACCGAAGTACACTGCTGAGGGGAGCAGCAGGCTAGTCAGAAGAGGTCTGTAGTGCCATGTGGGTTGCTCCCTGGCCGGCCTGGGATTGAATTTGTGCTGCAGAGACTGCGGATTGCTTAATAGAGCAGTGCTTAACCTCTTGAGCCACCAGGATGGCCCCAAAGCAAGGAGATTTTAGCAGGAAAATATTGGGCTATTATTTACTTTAACATAACTACAACATTATGCATATATTTAATATTCCTTTGACTATGATATATACATTTGAGTAATATGCAAATAATTATAAATCTCAGGCATAATCTATATTGAATGTTGTAAATGTTACCTTTCTATTCTGTAAGATAATAAATGTCTGGCTTTGAAATTTCATGAGATTGCTAAACTTATTAACTAACCAGTTACATTTTTGTTATTACTATGTATATAAGTATTATTATAACTAGTCCAGAGAATATTGCTACTGATAGTTATATAGGGTTAATAGTCATTATTCTTTTTGTCGTAGTTAAAGTCTTTGCTGTATAACTTCCCATGTTAGCTAGGTGTGGACACTAAAGTTAAAATGCAGCATTTGCATACTGAATATTTCTAAAATGCAAACTATATCCCTTAATATTAATATGTGTTAAGTGACACTAGTTATCTATGTCTATGATTCATATTGCCGAGCTGTTCCCCTTCGCCAGAATGATGTACTGTCACTGCCTATTCATTTTGAATGTTGTATTCATAAGGGTTTGTGACTAGACATCACCGTAAATCAATGTTATTGGACTATATTTTCAAACAAAACATTTACAGAGATAGTCATCCCACATTCCTTACTCAGAGTGCAACACTTGCATGAAGGTCAAATAAAGTCGACATCAACTTATAGATTAGTTTATTGAAAGAGAAAATGAAACCAACAAATTTTGGAATACCTTAATAAGAGGTTTAATGTATTCATGTTTCACTCCAGAATTCCTGATAGACTTAAGAGCTCTGCTAGGACTATAAAACCAATAACAATAGGGGGAAATATTTGTAATTGAGGTGGTCTTTCTGATGAAGCACAGGAAATATTCAAAACAGTGTTGGTTTATATTATGACTTTAGAAAATGTATGGTAATAATACCAATGTCACAATTTACTTCAAAATAAATGTTACTCATTTATGATCACTTACTAGTTACTAAATTTGTATTCATGATTGATACACAGAAATTGAATGTGTCTCAGAAGAACAAACTCTTCTGTTACTTTCTGATATATATATATATATATATATATATATATATATATATATATATACACACACACACACACACACACACACATATTTGGTCAGTGAATCCTTTAGGTTGAAATGAACAATACTTCATTTTATTTTTGCAATAATTTGAAATGATAGAGATCTGGTTTATGGCTACCAAATATTCTCATGTAACTTCTCTATCTTTTCTCAGTTTCCATTCTGTATTTATATGACTTTGAAGGCAGATCAGATACTATGTAAAGAATATGCTCAAATGCATATGTTATGACATTACAATTAATCATCTACTTATAAGTAAACAGGAAAAAGAAATTTACATCTCTTGAGAGGTATAAGTTATTCCTGAGTAAGGAATATTGAATCTAATTCTTTTGCCTAGTTTGACTTTCTCTACATTTCTCTGAACCCTGAAATTTCTCTAAATTTTCTCTGAAAATATATTTTTGTTAAAGATATTTAAATGAAAAATTATTCTCCTAAGCAAACTAGTTATTTTCTGAATTTTTTCATACTTCTTTATGCTGATAACACATTTTCAAGATTTCAGAGAAAGTATTTTTAAAGTTAAAGAGTAGTAAAATAAAAAACAGGAATGAAGAATCACATTACTACTATACAGAAAGGTTCTCTTATAAAACACACAACCGACACCGCTTAATAAATGTACAGTAATTTGGCAGGTAAAATAAATTAATTTTGTATAGAAATTGCAATGTGCTACAGTAGGCTAATTTATCTTAAACCTAAGGCCATATTTTTCACCATGATGACATCCCTCCATTTTATATTCTGGTACAGCACTTAGTACAAGCAATACTGCACTCGTTCATCATCTAGTACCATAATCTTACTTCCCAATTATGCTTCCAGTGGGTCTCAGTCAAAAATCACAGTGATATAGGTATCAGAACTTTAATTAAAGAGCAATAGATGTGAACACTCTGATGTAGTTCACATTTTAAGGTAAATTAGGTGAAAGTATGGCCTTAATTAAAATGGATTGACCATAAGTTGTTCTAGTCTCTATTTTGCTGGCATATTCTTTTTTTTTTTATGATTTAATTCTATTTCATTTATTTATTATAATTATATTTGCTATAAATCTAATAATTCTTTTTTTTTAATTTTCTTTTCATTTATATATTTTTTACATCATTGTTCATTGTGGCATATTCTAAACAGTTCTATCAGCTTACCTTTGGATGTTCTATGAAGGGGTGTGGTCAAACTGGGGCTTATGTGGACTAAACCAATAACAAAAACCAAATGATCCCATCCTTCTGTGAACAATAAACCAATTAAAGAGAGAAGACAATCTGTCTACCTGCAGGTTTCTTTTAATTGTGTTGCATCCCTTTTATTTTATCACTTTACAATTACCGTAAGGATGCCATTCTTACAGTATACTTTATATCAGTTCATTGCTATGCAGCACAACCAACTCTGGAAGGTAATGTTCACTTCACAGAGGAAGAAAGCAAAGAATAAAGAGACCTGCTCTCTTGCCTAGGGTTACATTATAAGTTAGTGGCAAAATGTGTATTAAAATTCAGGTCTCCAGAGCCCCAGTGTTTTAATTAGCTTAATAATCCATGCTAACTTTCATGATTGTTAGGGCTTAGGTTTTGGTATTCTTTAACACTATTCTCAACACTATGAAAAATGGCTGCCCTTCATAAGGTTAATGCAAACTATGAGTTACACCAATTATGCAAACCCTAATCTTTGTAACTTATCTACCCCCAGGGTGCTTAGTGCTATGTGAACATGTTATTTTATTTCTTATTCAAAAGAGCTTACACTTACTTCTATGAACACTATCCTTTTACACTATTAAAAACAAAAACAAAACCATTAATTGAATGTTACCACATTTAAACTTATAATGAAGATATAATTATCCCAACTGTATTAATAAAGAAATTAATGTTCAGTGACTTGTCCACAAATGCGCAGCTAAAAAGAATTAGAATGGGAATTAAATTCTGAGACTTATCCCTAGTATCACAGCAGATGATCTTTTTGTGTAAGTTTGATTGTTAAAAGAAATAATGTGGTAGTAATGGGAGAATAAAGTCAATAAATAAATTTGAAAATGTATAGATTTTATTAAAGTTATTAATACAAAGACTTCCAAGGTCCACTTTCACCTAGTTATGATTTATATTCTACATGTTATCCCATCCTCCCTTCATTGATTTAGTTAGTCATTTGACAAATATTGAACTGATCTCTTGGGGAATAAAATCACAGGAAAAATTTTAGGTTGTGATATTTTGTTGTTTTTTAAGTGATTAAGGTAGGTAATGCATTAATGTGAACTAATTCTAAAGAGAATGGTGAAAAAAAATCTCAAAGGATATATTATATTTAAACTGAGCATTAAAGAGATGGAACTACCATATGAAGGTTAAAGAAAAATCATTCTAACATGGAATGGAGAAACAAAATCTTTATCCCCACTCCTTTGAAATATAGAGAGGAGACAAGAAACAAAGTAAACAAGTAAATGATAATGGTATGTTGAATAAAAAAGTATTGAGGAAAACCAGACAATGAAGATGTAGAGAAGTCATACTTTTAGATAGAGTATTACAGAACATTTCACTGAGAAGGGGATTTGAATAAGAGTTGAAAACAATGAGATAAAGATTGTTTCTCCAGGGGAAGGTGTGCCATATAGAGTGAATAACAGATCCAAAAGCACTGAGATAGGTATGTACTTGCCTGTGATAAAGAAACCATTAAAGGATTTTCAGTATTAAGAATCATTAAACCATTAAAGTTGTGTCAGTATCTGATAGTATTTAGAAAGATAGATTTTGTAGGATTTAGAAAATGGAAAGGCAAGCGTTACAATGGTTTGGTAGAATTCAAGGTGAGAAAAGATTGTAACCTGAACAAGGATGGTGGTATGGTAGATGAAGTAATTAATATGCTGTATTTTGTATGTTTAATCAATGGGAAATAATTTATGATTTGTTAGGATGAGTTAAAGAGAAAAATCAATTGCTACTAAGTTTTTATTGATAATATGGGTGCCTTTTACTGAATATGTGACTTTGAGGGAGAAATAAAGTATTACTTATTTTATTGAATCTTGAGATCATTTCTCAGCCTTTGGCTAAAATCAAGTATAAATCTTGAGATGTCTATAAAATTTTAATGTGAGGTTTCCAGTAGGCAGCACAGTTCTGAATGTGTACATACACAAATCTATGTAGGTATGTGTGTATGTATAAATGTGTATAATAAATTTTGTATTTCATTTTCATCAAAATAATTTTAATTGCATTTATAAGCTCTTAATTTCTAACTGTTCAACACAGGTTTTGAAATATGATAAATAATAAATTAAATATAAAATTATAATATTTATTGGGGCCTCCCCGGTGGCACAGCGGTTGAGTGCTGGGTTGCGAAGCTGCCCGCGGCCTCTGCAGCACCGGTTTGATCCCAGGCTGCTCCCCGGCCACAGGAGGAGGGTCCCACATGGTGCGCAGACCTCTCCTGCTGCCCGCTGCTCCCTTCAGCAGTGTACTTCGGTCCTTCTGCCTGTTCTGCTCCCTGCTTTGGCTCTGGTGAATTCTCTCACCCTTCCACACTTCTGAGTGTACCCAGTGCTTGTATAAATAAATAAATCTTTAAAAAAATATATATAATATTTATTAAACCAATTTATTTAGATGCAAATAAGTCATTATAGTTTTGCATAAACATGTTCACAAGAGGTAATTTTGTCAGTAGCTCAAACATTTTTAATGTAAATATTAATATGACCATCAAAAGAACTTGAACAGAAATACCACAAAAAGCAACAAAAATTAAAAACTAACAATAGAATATGTTATATATGTCCTGTCTACCTTTTACTTGATTGTGTATGTTTCATGTGTTTTCCAAGACATGTGATCTTGAACTCATGGACGAGTATAATCTAAAGTTCAAGTAAGACAACAATATAGGAGATTGCCTGATGACGTGAAGATATGTTAGAGGTTACACTTTAGAACTACCTCTTTGCAGTCTGGAGGTGTGTTTTGTTTGCCATATGTAGTGTTTTGGAAATTATGCATTGAATGTCTTTATACATTCATCTAGTTGGTCTTAGATGCTACCACCCCCTTTTGTCTTCAACCTGTGGTTCTGACATGATTTAACCTGATACAGATACTTTTAGCATCTGTCTACCTTTATGTTAAGACTTACTGGAAAGGCATGTGTATGTTTCTTCTAAAGGAGCCCTCATTCAATACCTTTCATTATACTCTGTTGCATTTCTGTCACCAAATGCTGAGATATGTTCATGCTGAGATATGTTATGAGAAATATACCTATATAGGGGCCTCCCTGGCTGTGTGAGGGGTTAAGCAACCTCACTATAAAGCAATCCACAGCCTCTGCAGCACGAGTTTTATCCCCAGCTGGCCAGGGAGCAACACACATGGTGAAGCAGACCTCTCCTCTCTCTCCTGCTGCTCCCCTCAGCAGTGTGTTTCTGTCAGTCTGCCTGTTCTGTTCCCACTCTGTCTCTGGTGTATTCTCTCACCCCCCTGCATTTCTGGCCTGTACCCCAGTGCTTGTATGCATAAATAAATCTTTAAAACAAATGAAGTATACCTATGTATGTTATCATAGTGTTCATGGTATGCTGTTGAGGATGTTTCACATTACTGCATAGTATTACTTTTTATGAAATGATAGCCAAAATTTTTAATTGTAGTTATTATTAAGGAATTAAATTGTTGTAATTATTTGGCCCTTTTTTATCTATGGATAGTGTTATTCTAAGAACTGATTTCACTATGCAATTTGACTGGCTGCTGGAAAACTTAATAGGTAAATGTGAAATAAAAAGAGTTGGGCCTCCCCAGTGGCACAGTGGTTGAGCGCTGGGTTGTGAAGCTGCCCACAGCCTCTGCAGCACCGGTTTGATCCCTGGCTGCTCCCTGGCCACCAGAGGAGGGTCCCACATGGTGCGCAGACCTCTCCTGCCGCCCGCTGCTCCCCTCAGCAGTGTACTTCGGTCCTTCTGCCTGCTCTGCTCCCCGCTCTGGCTCTGGTGAATTCTCTCACCCTCCCAAACTTCTGACTGTACCCAGTGCTTGTATAAATAAATAAATCTTTAAAAAAATAAAAATAAAAAGTGTTGTATATGTGTATGACACAAAACTCTTAACACCTTTATTATTTGCAAAGTGTAAGAGCACTGAGTGGTTTCTAATGTATTGTTTCCTGAAATATAATTCCTAAGTCCCTTGAAAATTTCCTGGATGACAGAAATATTTGTGTGTGTGTGTGTGTTTGTGTGTGTGTGTGTGTTCTAAAGTGACTCTTGATGGACGTCAGAATGGGGATTGGTCACCAGAAAGGTCAAGTCATGTGTGGAAGCTTGGAACTTCTAGTACCACCTATCATTCTCCGGGAAACAGAACGGGACTAGATACTGAATAAGTGATTAATCATACTTATATGCTGGAACCTCTATAAAAATTCAAAGTAAGGTATTCAGATAGCTGTCAAGTTACTGAGCCTATCCATGTGCAGGAGGGTTTGCATCTCAACTCCTTAGTGACAAAAGCCCCTTGCAATATATACCTCTCTGTGTCTCTATTCATTTATATCCTTAAGTATGTCATTTATTGTTTAATAAACCAGGGAACCCAAATAAGTGTTTCCCTGATTCTGTGAGATGTTCTAGTAAATAATCTAACCTGGGATCCATTGGTATAGCTGGTTGGTAAGAAACACAGGAGATAACCTTGTGATCAAGATAGGGTGGGGAGCTTCCCTGGTGGCCTAGTGGTTAGGTCTTGGCATTAGCGCCCTGATGACCTGACTTTGATCACAGGCCAGAGAGCTAACCCATATATGGCAAAGCAGACCTCTCCTGTCTCAACCACTACTCCCCTCAGCAGTGTATTTCAGCAGATCTGCCTGCCCTGCTCCCTACTCTGTCTCTGGTGAATCCTCTCACCCCCATACCTCTGATATGCACCCCAGTTCTTCTATGAAAAAATAAATAAATAAAAATATTTTTTAAAAAGATACTTAAAAAAGAGATGGAGTGGGGAGGAAACTTGGAATGATCCCTTAACTGTGAGGTTTCTGCTAGTTCCTGTTAACCTCATAATTGGATTGACTTGGAGGATGTCCAGCTAGTGTTGCAGAGAATTGCTTGATATGTGGAAAACCCACACATTTAATGTCAGAAGTGAAGTAATGTAAGAATAAAAGAGACATACAGGAGTTTTTCCAAAACAGTCAGTAATAACAATTATTGAAACTCTGTATAGGTACAATCCTATGTCCCCTATTGACTCTCATCCTTATATGCTACCCTACCCTTAAATGTGGGTAGAACCCATAGAGGTGAGATTCTACAGATGTAATCAAGTCCCAAGTTACTAGATCTTAAGATAGGGAGATTATCCACTGTGAACCTGATCTTATTAAATGAACCCTTTAAATATGGATCTAGAGATAAGGGTTTCAACTTGAGGTATATTTACTCTCTGACTTTAAAGATATGGCAAGCAATATTAGTGCACACTAGCAGCCCAACAAGACCTCAATTCTATATTTGCAAGGTACTTAATGTATCCCGAAAGGAAGTGAGCTTGAAAGCATATTCTCCCACTGAAGACTCCAGGAATTAACAAATCCTGGCAGGTATTTGATTTTGCCTTGTAAGAAATGAATAGAAACCTACTCACACACCTGAAGAGCTACAAAATGGGTTTTATTTTAAGTCATGATAGCAAGTTTATGATAGGTTTATGATAATTTTTTTCATGGAGCATAAAAAATACAGACTGAAATGTCAAGAAATTTGAAGGGTCTAAAATTTTACCTCTCTTGCAACTTAAATTTTAACTTTTCTTAATTTCATGCATACTGAAAGTCAAGATGAGATTCCTCGAGCACAAACACACTTAGGGTAAAAGCACAAGCCAGAGTACCAGGAATAGGAATCCCCACAGGGTAATGAGAGCCCCATAGATTGTGGCATATATATACATTGGGGATTGTTACAGGAAAGGAACTCTGAGAATAGGAAACAAAATCTTTATAATGGGCTGAAAGTCTGCTTGACTTTCACCCAGAGTAAGACATTATCTTTATTAAACTGATAGTATGTAAACATCCCCTTTGCTCCCAAGGGAGGTATGATCTCTAGCTTCTGATACTGTTTCATATGCAAAGGTTATCAGTAATGAGCAGAAAGAATTGTCTCCCAATATCTTATTTCTTCATTTTCCTTCTTTGATACAGTTATTTCTAATAATAAACCATGCATTCCTGAAGAATTAAGATGCAGGAAAGAATGTTTATCAGCACAGTAATAGGCATTTCCTAGCTTCAGGTTTCCAAATTATATATAAAAAAAACAAAATTATCATTGTGACTTTAACAAATTTTGTTATCTACCCTTTGTAGGTATATAAATGTATATAGCATGTTTTAATTAGTCTTATGCATATTTCAAGCTTATATTCCTAACTTTGTTTTTCTCTCTTCCTTCACTATTTCTAATTCAAATTATGGCTATGCTTTCTGAATCCTTAAAAAAATATTGAAGAATTTTGTTGAAAGAAAGTCAATTAAAACAGAATTATTTTATAAGCGGTAAAGAAACAGAAAAGATAATTTTGTATTTTCCCCAGTATTCTATTGCAAGGCTTACTATTGATTATGAGGTTGAACTCATTAGACTGGATTAATTGAAGTTCCTAGAAGATTTAAGCGGGGGTCAATGCAGGATTCATTACCATGAAGGAATTTATTTAGAGATTATTAGATATTTTTAATATTGTTCTGGTTAACATTGTCTCTGACGGAGGTTTGCACACACACATGTAACTTGAAAAAAGAAATATCTTTCCTATACCAATTGGACATACTGAGTTTCCCAGTCTAGACCAATTGCTGTGGGAAGACTCAGCCCTTTTGATATCATCTATCCAGGAGTCCGGTTTAATGGCAGAGGGGATGAAATTAGCTGGTAAATACATACCAAGCAATGATCCATCCTGTATCTAGGAAGGGCAAAAGCTCTCTGGCTGCTGAATGGGGGGAGAGAACACCATGGAAGGAATGCTGCATGAGCACTCCTTGAGGTTGTTAGTCCTATGGTATGGAAAAAGAAACTGAGGACAAAAATGTCATTAACTTGGCCTCAATCTGGATCAAGTGATGATGCCAGATTGTTAGGCCAGGTTTTCTGTTCTCAGTCCATTGTTGTTGATTCCATTTTCTACTTCCTTATGACATGTGTAGTGAATTAATCTAACTTGTTAATGAAAATAGTCTTGGAGGAATGGAAAAAGTAGCAACAATGAGGGCTTCCCTGGTGGCACAAGGGGTTAAGTCTCAGCACTATGAAGCTATCTGCAGCCACTGCAGCGCGAGTTCAATCCCCAGCCAGGGAGCAACCCACATAGTGCAGCAGACCTCCCCTGCCTTACCCGCTGCTCCCCTCAAGCAGTATATTTCAGTACATCTCCCTGTTCTGCTCCCCACTCAGTCTCTGGTGAATCCTCTCACTCCCTGCACCTCTGGCCTGTACCCCAGTTCTTGTATGCCTAAATAAATAAAAAATCTTTTTTTAAAAAAAGGAGCAACAAGGGTTTTTTTCTTTTTTTTTTCCTTTTTCTTTCTTTCTTTTTTTTTTTTTAACACAAAAAATAACTTTCAACAAAGACAGCACCTAGAAAAAGGAATATGGGGTTGGATTTTCTAAAACAATGCTTGACTTCTATAAGACTGGCTTAGGTCAGGAACTTCAACTACTCAAACCAGAATCTCGGGGGTGGACAGCAAAACCTGTGCCGTGAGAACACTTTTGTAGATTCACTATCCCACTGTGACTTTTCCCAGAGCAGCTCAGACTAAAACAAAGAAAACAAATTCCCATGAAAACCAAACTGAAAGGTCACAGAAAGGAGAGGTAAAACTCATTAATTTTTTTTTTCAGGGCCTGAGGGTTCATTCTTTAAAATCTGTGCCACACCGGTGTGTGCAGTTTGCATGATGATTTTCTTTTGAATCAAAGAGCACTCACTCCAGGATGCAATACCCTGATGCCTGGCTGCCCTTTGGCTCCATGTCCCGAGCGTAGCTGAGGCTGCATTATAAATTTAGGAACACATTTCTTTGTAAATTATCTAAGATGGAGCTATTTCAGAACAGATTTTACTCCTTAAATAATGTTAGTTAGAGTAGTCGCTTTCTATCTGGAATGTGTAGAGAGCACATCCACATAAATTGTTAAATTCTAGTATTCCAGTGACGACTCCACTGAAAATGGAGTGTAGAGCTGTTCTTTTCCCCAAAGTTTGAAGGCATATGTAACCTGACTGATATTAGTCTTCTATCCTTGTTCTCTAAAAAGAAAGAAAAAGATGGAGAGGAATAAAAGTTTTATAACAGGTTAAGAATTTATATCATTTACCATGATCCAGTCCATATATATAGATATAGATCTATAAGTATTCAGGTGCATGCATATAGATACATATAGTTATAGATCACTATCTATATGTACATAAAATATTTTCTATGTATATTGTATGAAGTATTTTATATTTATATATTTTATATTTATGTATAAATATATGTATATATTTATGTATAAATATAAATATGTAAATGATATAAAGGATATAGCTATTGATCTATAGTGATATCCATATATAAAGTATTCCTTAATATATGAATAGATCTGTGCTGATAAAAATCTTTCCAAATCATACATATTTTACTATGTGAATATACAGATCTACCTCAACTTTTGGTTAGGTTACATCCTAATATAGCCATTACAATTTGAAATATCATAATTTGAAAATGCACTTAATACAGCTAACTTATTGAATACCATAGCTTAGTCTACTCTACTTTAAACATACACTTACTTAACCTACAATTGAGCAATATCATTCTAACACAAAGCTGTTTTATAACAAAGTGTTGAAAAGCTCATGTAGTTCATGGAATACTGTACTGAAAGTGTAAAACAGTCTTAGAGTTTGGGTTGTTTGTGCTCATGTTTATAAGACTAACTGGGGTTGTAGTTCTTTGCAGCTCCCAACTTCACATATCACTAGTTAAAATAGATTAAAATTAAAAATATGGTTTTTACTGAATGAATATAACTTTTACTCCATTTAAAGTAAAAAAATCCTAAATTGAACCATCAGAAATCAGGAACCATCTATATTTGTATTATGGAATATACACAAAAACAGAATATTACAATAGTTAAGATAAAAGATGAAATGAATTTTGTCAGAAAATGTCATTTCCTATTATGGTGCTAAAAATCTTTTAAAATTTTATAAAAATGGGTGCTTTCAATGTGATTAAATATGCATCATCATGAGTATCTTGTTAAAACTTTATGCTAGAATGATTGGAGGTCTGATTCTATGTTCTCTTATCAAGACACTCTTTATTGATTCAATGACTGTCATTATTTGAAAAATCAAGTGGTAAAAATTCATAAATTCAAATGGAAGAAATTCATGTTTCCTGCATTACCTAAATTTTGAAACGCATCCACTGATAATCCCACTGAGTAATAATGCAAATATTTTGTTGAGATCAGCTAGTCCATTTCAAGATTCCCTGATGTTCATCAGCTCTGTCAAATTATAGTGTTATATTTTCATATTTTTATAAAATATGCTCAAAACTGTGACAGAAATCAATCTGGAATATTCCCAATGAAATAAAACAATTAAAATTTAAGTTTGTAAAGTCTGATAACATGAAAACTTTTATAGCTGGCTCTGTTTTCAGCAACAAATTTATCAAAGATGAATGAACATATTCACAAATGTCACTTTTCAAAATGTTCTCTCTATGGCAGGAGGTTCCTTGAAAATGAACTGCTTTCTTACCCATTAAAATGTGGTAATTTTGGAATGCTTAATTCTGTAATGAAAGAATATATAATTCATCTTTCACTTTGCAAACTCATTAAGTGCATTCTCATAATATATGTGGCTTGTCACTATATGGTATTCAAAGTTTTCTTTAAAAACGTCTGCTTTTTAAAAAATATTGACAGATTCTTCCATTTAAAGAATATATTCTATATGTTCATATTCACAAACTGTAATGCCTCATAATATATTAACATCTGATTGATACCATCTCTACCACCAGATAGAATTCCCCTTCTCTCCTCCTTGCCAGGCAGGTGACTAGCACATATGCTGTGACTAAGGAACACTCATTTTTATTTTCCACCCTCTATCAAATCATACTATCTACCCTGCATATATATAGTTTAACATTTAGAACTATTTAGAAATTTCATATTTTTTGCTATAAAAGTTTTATTTTTTATTTAAATATTTTATTGTATATAATTCTTACATCTATTTTCATCTTTGCGCAATGTATGCATTTTCATTTCCCCATACAATTGCATTTCATTTCCCCATACAATTGCACCCCCCCCATTTTGACTCTAGTCCTTCCTTTCCCCGCCCCTTCCTCCCCCCGCTATAGTGTGTCTCTGGTTTATAGTTGCTTGTTGATTTTGATTTTTACTTTGCATTGATTAGTCTTTTTCCTGGTCTCTTATTTAAGTTTTCTAAATCCCTGCTATGAGTGAGACCATCAGGTATTTTTCTTTTTCTTTCTGACTTATTTCGCTGAGCATGATCCCTTCTAGCTCCATCCATGTTGCTGCAAACTGCATGTGTTTATCTTTTTTGATTGCTGAGAAATATTCCACTGTGTATATGTACCACATCTTGATCCAGTCATCTATTTTTGGGCATTTGGGTTGTTTCCAAAGCTTAGCTATTGTAAATAGCACTGCTATAAACATAGGGTGCAGGTGCCCTTTGGAATTACTGTTTCTGTGTCATTTGGTTAAATACCCAGGAGTGTAATTGCTGGATCATATGGAAGCTCTATGTTTAGTAGGTTAAGAAATCTCCACACAGTTCTCCATTGTGGTTGGACCAGTTTTCACTTCCACCACCAGTGCAGGGGAGTTTCTTTTTCTCCACAACCTCGCCAACATTTGTTGTTGCTAGTTTTTTTTAATATGTGCCATTCTCACTGGTGTAAGATAGTATCTCATTGTAGTTTTGATTTGCATTTCCCTGATTACAAGTAATGTTGAACATTTTTTCATATGCCTGTTAGCCATTTGTATTTCTTCTTCAGAGAAGTTTCTTTTTAGCTCTTCTGCCCATTTTTTGACTGGATTATTTTTTTGTTTTTTTTGAGTCTCATCAGCTCTTTGTAGATTTTTGTGATCAGTCCTTTATCATTAGTGTTGTGTGCAAAAATATTCTTCTAGTAGGTGGGGTTTCTTTTTGTTTTCATTATTATCTCTTTTGCTGTGCAGAAGCTCTTTAATTTGATGTAGTCCCAGCTGTTTATCTTTGCCTTCACTATCACTGCTTTGGGTGATATGTCTGTAAAGATGTCTTTGATGTGCATGTCATGTAGTGTTTTGACTATATTTTCTTCTATGTATTTTATGATTTCAGGTCTTATGTCTAGTTCTTTAATCCATTTTGAGTTGGTTTTTGTGCATGGTGTGAGGTAGTTGTCAAGCTCTATTCTTTTGCATGTAGTGACCCAGGTTTCCCAGCACCATTTATTGAACAAATTTTCTTTGCTCCAGTGCATATTCTTTGCTCCTTTGTCAAAGATTAGTTGACCATAAATCTATGGGTTTGTTTCTGGATTTTCTATTCAATTCCATTGATCTGTGTGTTTGTTCTTGTTCCAATATCATGCTGTTTTGATGATTATGGCTTTGTGGTATAGTTTGAAGGCTGGGAGTGTGATGCCTCCATTCCCTTCTTTTTTTTTTTTTTTTCCCAGAAGTGCTTTGGCTATTCAGGGTTTTTGGTGATTCCATATGAATTTCATCAATAATTGATCTATTTCTTTGAAGAATGTCATTGAAATTTTTATTGGAATAGCATTGAATCTGTATATTTCTTTGGGTAGGATGGCCATTTTGATAATGTTAATTCTTCCAATGCATGAGCAGGGGATGCCTTTCCATTTCTTTGTGTCTTCTTCTATTTCTTTTAACAGTGTTTTCTTTGTATAGATCCTTTACTTCTGTTGTTAGATTTATTTCCAAGAATTTGATTTTTTTGTTTCAATAATAAAAGGGATTTTTTTTATTTCTTCTTCATATTTATTGTTTGTGTATAGGAAGGCCACTGATTTTTGTGTGTTGATTTGTATCCTGCCACTTTACTAAACTGATTGATTAGTTGAATTAGTTTTTCTGTGGAGTTTTTGGGGTTTTCTATATATATTATCATATCATCTGCAAATAGTGATAGTTTAACTTCTTCTTTTCCTATTTGGAGTCCTTGTTGTCTTTCTCTTGTCTTAGTGCTCTGGCTAGGACTTCCAGTATTATATTGAAAAGCAGTGGTGAGAGTGGACATCCTTGTCTTGTTCCAGATCTTAATGGAAATGCTTTCAGCTTTTCACCATTGAGAGTGATACTGGCTGTTGGCTTGTCATATATGGTCTTTATGATGTTGAAGTGTGTTCCTTGTATAAATTTCATAATTTTTGAGTATAAAATGTTGCGGAGAGATTACAGAGCTCCCATATGCCCTTTACCCAATTTCCCTTAATGATAACAAGTGCAAAAAACATGTATATTTGTCAGAACTAAGAAGGCAATAATGGTAAAATGCTATTGACTAGCTACAGATTTTCCATGATGTAATGCATCTTTTTTTTAATTAAAACTGTCCTTTTCTTCATGCAGAAGAAGTCTATGATACCACATTGCTTAATTCTCATGATTCATGTGTCTCCTCTGATCTATGACCATTTCTCAGTTTTATTTGACCTAGACAATTTTAAAAATAATATCCAGGTATTTTGTAGACTGCTCCTCAATTTGGATTTATATGATGCCTTTGCAAAGGTTTTGAGAATACCATGGATATGAGTTGCCCTTCTCATCATATCCTGACACATATATTAAGATGTTCATCTCCATCAATTACCTGGTTAGGGCTTGGTGCTTAAGATGTTTCTTCACTTTAAAGTTACGTTTCTCCCATTTATTTTTGTAATTCAGGAAACCCAATTCATACTCACAGAGGAGAGCATATTTCACTTTGAAACTAGAGCACTTGATGTAGAATTTTGAATTTTTGTGAGGAAATCCTAAAGTTCCTTTGGTTTTCAAGCAGGACACTGTTGGCACTCAATAGAGAAAACATGTCAGCAAGACTCTTAGAGAACTGGCAAAGTTAAAAGACAGCTTATTTTAGGATACACCTTCCACATTCTCCTCAGTGATGTAACATGTACATAACTGAAATATCAGTGGATTGACTACTAGAAATGGCCAACTGAAAGCCAATGTCAGGTCCGCAGACATTCCAAATACCACTTTATTATTCTGTAAATGGTCTGGTAAAATAATTTTAAGTGGAAGAAAGTTCAGAAAAGAAATGAGACAGAGGAATGCAAATGATATATTCTGATACTCAGTTCAAGTTCTGAAATGACATAATCTCAGAATTTCTTCATGGGGAAAGTGATGTTGTAAACCTTTGGTGAAACCACTGGATTGGACCAAAACAGACCAGAATAAAAATTTATTCTGCTATCAAATATTCTGCATATATGCAGTAAGAGAAACTCATGCTACCAATTAAGGAAAATGCTAACTTTTTTAGCATTTATTTAATTTTTTTAATGATTTGTTTATTGATGCATACCAGAACTCGGGTACAGGACAGATGTGCGGGAGGGTGAAAGGATTCACCAGAGACAGAGCAGGGAACAGAACAGGCAGATTGACTGAAATACACTGCTGAGGGGAGTAGCGGGCGAGACAGGAGAGGTCTGCTGCACCGTGTGGGTATCTCCCTGGCCGACTGGGTTTGATCCTGCACTTCAGAGGCTGTGGACAGCTTCACAGCACTGCAGAGGCTGCGGACAGCTTCACAGTGCTGCGCTCAACTGCCTGCACCACCAGGAAGGCCCAAGCATTGACTTTTATGGACTGTGGTCATTGATAGGTTCTTCACACACAAACTTAGCAGCATCATCACAGAATACAAACATAAAGTTGCTTCATGTAGGACTGGTTGGATGATGAGAAAATTAGTACAAGACATTAAAGTCATACTTCATGGTTAGGTTAAACAAGACATATTTTTCAATTCATTTATGATCTGGACAGATAGTTCATAATTTCATAAACCTGAGAATGAATCTCCATAAGTGAGTGAAAGAGTATAACTTAGTGTTAATAAGTGTAAGTGTCAGAGTCAGAGTCAAGCTCTCATTTCCAATTTTATTATTCACTAACCCTATGACCTTGCTGAATTTGCTTAGCTATTTAAGCTTCCATGTACTCATTTATTAAATAAAGATAGCAATACCTGCTTTATGGGATTATTTGAGAATTAAATGAGACCACATCGGTGGCATATTCACCACAGAGAACCACATATAATGAATCATCAGTAAATCATGACTTACTCCTTCTCCTTCCCTACCTCTGCCTCATCTCATCCTCCACCTCTTCTTCTGCTCTTATTATCCTAAATACCTATTGTGTATCCCCAAATTATAAAAATTTAAAAACATAGTAGTGAAGTCAAGCCATAAGTTTAGATTGCCAAAGAGAAGTATACCATTAAAAATGAGGAAAAAAGTTTATAAAGTATAGAGAAAAATGAAGTCAATTAAGCCACAGAATTTCCAACAAGATCCCTTCAAAGGAGAAGTCATAATTTGTGAAATGAGAACTGATTGAATAGTTTGTTACAGGTACCTAATGCTGCTTTCCTGGGGAATTATCACCCTCAGATTATCACCCTCAGTTTATTTCATAACTAAGGCAATTAGAATTTATTTTACCTTGCATGTTTTAATTTATATATCCTAATTAACTTTATTTTTTTGCAAATACATCGGTGTACTGCATGCTAAATACAAATTAATATAAGCGCTTGTGAGATTTTTTTTTGCATTTTATTTCTTATGGCTGACCAAGCATGAAGGATTAGTAGATGTAAATTTAAAAGAGTGCTTAGCTATTAAAGCATAAACTTTCCAATCTTTATTATTATTACTAAGTAACGAGTTGTCATTTCTAAAGGAATATTAGTAGGTAGTTAATTTCTCTTCATGCTTAAGGTTACAGACTTTTAAATTTTCAGGTCTATTTCAGGCTTCATCTAGCTATTAAGAAATTTACACTATTTCCTTCACTCTCATAATGGCTAAAGATGCTGCAATATAAATTGAGAAGGGAAGGATAAGGAGGAAAAAACTTAAATTTTCATTACAGTTATACTTTCTTCTCATCAAAGGACCTCAGAAATTCCCCTGCTGTATCAGTAATGCCAGATAGTTAATTTCTCTGCCCAAACAGGATACACATATGTGCTGACATAACAATACCCAATGTTTCGAGATCCTCAAGAATATTAATAAAAAAGCTATTTCTTATGGGAACCTCAGATTTTATTTTTTCCCCAGGAAAGATTACAGATCAGTATTTGTTATCTCAAAATATTAAGGTAATTAGTGCTGGGTGAATTAAAAAAAAATGCAGCGTTCACACTGGTCGAGATAAATACTGGAGTTTAGAGTATGCTTACTTGAACTTTATCAAAACTGGAAATTCTGGTGTTTGCAAAATTGAACAGCAAGCCAAGGGGGAAAGGGCTATCTTGCAAGATTTTGAGACCATTGCATTGCTGGTTGAACTGAAAATACTACATGCATGACCTTTCCCTGCTTTTTCAACATTCTCTGGGTCAGCTTAAAAGGAGAGGAGAAAACCCAGAAGTGCAGAGACATTAAAAAGGCAAAAGTAAGCTTTCCACCCTGTATAAATGAGGAAGATTTTTTTTTTCCTTTTTTTTTTTTTGTTTGCATTTTACCTGACATTCTATTAAACTTCATTTTAAGGAAATGATTGTGAGCAGGGGGGACTTGTAGTCATCCATCTGCACTGCCCTTTTGCCACCTTCTGACCTTCCTTTCTTTAGCCTACTAGAAGTACAGAGGGCAGAGCCCACATGCAAGTCCAGGGGAACTCCTGCTTGCATCAGCTCAGGGGGGATCCAGTGCAAGATGAGAAACAGGTCTGGAGACTGCAATGGAAACTTGAGCAGATTGTGCAGTATCATTTCACATGCTATTGTATCCCCTTATGTCACATTTTTTTGTTGCCCATAAGAAATCAGCTAAGGGAAGAGTGAGGGAAAGCTGGTATAGCAAATGGTTTTCTTGCTGGTTTTAACAAAGCAGCCACACTAGAGGAGAGCTGCCTCCTCTAGCATTCTGCTCCACTGTCTTGAGTCCATTTCTGAACCCCAGCCAGCTCCCAGCTGGTAGTTTACTACAATGCTGTCATGTCATCAGCCCAGTCAAGATGTTCCAGTGTTTGTGTGTGTGGTTTTTTAAACTTGCCAACTTGGCTGTTTTCCCATAAATTGCATGGGATAATATTTTTTTTGTTTAAAAAAGTTTAGCTTCTACTTACCCTGGGGTGAGCAGATTTTTAGAGATTGCTCAGTAAACAAAATTCAGGTCAAAATTAGTGACAATGAGCAGGCAACCATATTTAGATATTCAAGCAACTTATATTTGGATATTAAAAAAAGTCCCAAATAAGGTAGAATATTCAGAAGCTCTTGCTATAATTTGATATCACAAGTATCAGAGTCACTTTAATAATTCCCTAAGAAGTTATGTTTCTTTAATATATAGTTGCACCTTGCTTTTTTTTTTTTTTTTAAAGATTTATTTATTTATTTATACAAGCACTGGGTACAGTCAGATGCGCGGGAGGGTGAGAGAGTTCACCAGAGCCAGAGCAGGGAGCAGAGCAGGCAGAAGGACCGAAGTACACTGCTGAGGGGAGCAGCGGGCGGCAGGAGAGGTCTGCGCGCCATGCGGGACCCGCCTCCAGTGGCCGGGGAGCAGCCGGGGATCGAACCGGCGCTGCAAGGCTGCGGGCAGCTTCGCAACCCAGCGCTCAACCGCTGCGCCACCAGGGAGGCCCTGCACCTTGCTTTTTGACAGTAGTTTAATTTTGTATCTTTATATGTTTGTATTTTTTTAAATAAAAACTCTTGTGACAAGTGATCAGATCATTACCTATAAAGTAAATGATAACAAAGTACCCAAGAAAAGAAAATAATTTTCTGGCCAAACAATACATTAAGTAAAGAATGTTTATTTGAGAGTAGCTTAGAATGCTTAAAAAAAAAAAAAAAGTGGGTATTTTTAATAATTTGAACATATGGTCTGAGCAGAAGTAGAAAAGGAACTTTTTTAACTTGATGTCAGATCATATTACATTATGTTGATTTATACTGCATAATGTGATATGCTGCAGATTTTTAATAAATGGACATTATCATTTCAATAAGAAAAGACTTTTAGGGTACAAATCTGGTGATGCCTTTTGGGATTCTTCAGTGGCTCTCTGTTAATACTGTTTGTGAGTTCCCATCAGAGATTTTCAATATTTTACTTCCTTCTCCAGTTGGATGAAGCAACAAATAGATATGACCAAAGTGGAGTTCTAGCAGACAGGAGGTTTGTTTATCCATCTTTTGCATCAATGAGGGTACAGAGGGTTTCTTATTCTAGGTTAGGTTAGGAGCAGTAATTTAATAAAAAATATTGAGTATATTTTTTTATAGAGGTGGAGGTAATTTTTTTTTAAGATTTATTTATTTATTTATTTATACAAGCACTGGGTACAGTCAGAAGTTTGGGAGGGTGAGAGAATTCACCAGAGCCAGAGCGGGGAGCAGAGCAGGCAGAAGGACCGAAGTACACTGCTGAGGGGAGCAGCGGGCGGCAGGAGAGGTCTGCGCGCTATGCGGGACCCTCCTCCGGAGGCCAGGGAGCAGCCGGGGATTGAACCGGCGCTGCAGAGGCTGCGGGCAGCTTCGCAACCAGTGCTCAACCACTGCGCCACCAGGGAGGCCCAAGGTGGAGGTATTTTTAATGAAATAAATGAGAACCAGTAAAAGAGAAGGGGAAAGGGAAAACAGAAGTGTGGTCATGTTGGAGGGGCCTGCTCTGAATGCTGGATGTACTGAGTCTGTACTGAATGTGTTTCCTGAGGTCTATACACCCTTCTTATCTGAAATCTAATAGAGAAAAAGCTAATTTTTTTAATAACTTTGATCTATAGCATCCAAATTGTGTTTCTAGGAAACAAACTTTCAAAGTTCATTTCCCCCCCCTGAGGTGAGACAAAAATTAAGTAGTCTACACAGATATTACTGATAGCTCACTTTTTGCAAAATAATTAGAAAAAATACTAATTTCACACCATTATTTCAGCATTCTCTTCCTCTCTTTTATTTGATGGTCTGTCACCTCAGTCATCAGTTATCTTTAATTGAATGTATATATCTTTGAGGTATTAAGTAGTCATCTACACACATTAGGAAAATGAATTTTAAAATAAATCAAATTGCAATGCAATATTAACCAAACTATTGTGAGTTGTTGAGTAACTTGCCTAAGGAAGGTCAATAGCTAGTATGTCATGGAACTAAGGCCATAAGACCCCAGTCCTTACCACTATATTACTCAAAATCTGTCATGCAGATAGTTTTTATAGCAGTAAAGTAGCTGTTGTTTCAGATCATTTGGATGTAAACAAAGTGTAATTCATTGATGATGTGGATTTCAGGACTTGGGAGAAATATGATAGGGTCAGCCAGTGAAATAGCTAAATGTATTAAAAATCATTTGGCTTGATATGGTACAAGAAAAAACTATGAAACCATGAGAGTGTCTGAAGAATACAAGTTCTCATCTAAATTTTATCAATAACAGAGAAGTGTGTTATGGCCTGGTGATATTAAGGAAATCAATAAAAGATCAAAAAAAAAAAAAGAATTGCAAGAGAAATTGACAGAAAGTCAATTTCTTGTCCTAAAGAAGAATAGAGATCTTATAGTCAGATGTTTTACAAATTCCTAACTCATTCTCTTTACTTTTTAACTGTTTCTTCCCAGATTTCAATTGATTCTGAGAAAAGAAAACCATCAGTTATTATGCCACTTAGAATAATGTTGGGCTATGAGAAACAGAGATGAAAAAGCAGTAACTTAATTGTGAAGTGCTATTCTTTCTTTCACACATAAAAATCAAGAGTAGGTTGTCTAGAGGTGACATGACAACTTTGTTCCACTCTGTCTTTAGAATACTAGGTTACTTTGTATTCTCTTATTTAAGCTCAAATTCTATCCCCAAGAATAGTTCATTGATCCAAAGGATATCCATTCTAACTATCATACTCATATTCCAACCAAAAGGAAGGAGGAAATGATGATGAAGAAACAAAGTGCATATTCCAACTATCTTTTAAGGAAGATAAGCAGGAGAGACACAACACATCCTCATATTACATTCTCTAGATATTAGTCACAGGGTCTGGATGTTGGGCACTTAAGAAATGCATTCACTTTTCAGGGACAGTCAGCTAAAATAGGCATTTTTATAAATATTGCTATAGAAGAAGGGAAGAGTAAATGTTGAAATATTGGAAGTATTCTCTGCCACCATTAGTATATATTTAGAAAAATTGACAAATACTTTTATTCTATTTTTTGTTAGAATTGATTTAAAACTCTCTGTCAGAGATAGCTTCCATTTGTAGAAATAAGGAAATCTGCTAATGTTTCCAATATTTGCTGAGAGTTCTGAGGGTTCTTTGACTGTATGGGCAAATCAAATTTTTCCCTCAGAAATACTAAAAAGCCAAACCACAAGTGACATTTACCATCGAGGCTCATGAAAGTCATATGGATTGACTTACATTTTTCTCATATATGTCCTTTGTACTACTTATTTGTGGTTTCATAATATGTTAAATGACAACAATCCTAAACCTAAGCTGAGTTATTATTGTTAAAACATTACACTTTGTGATCTGACTTAGCTCATCCACTTTCCCCAAATCTGATTTTATACCTGCTGTCCATTTTGATGAATAAAACCACCAAGCTACATGGAGTCATGCTTTATTTCTTGTTCTTTTATCCATTATGGTCAATTACTATTCCTCAGACTCATTCCTCACTGATCTCTGTGGGTCAGATAGATATTGCAAATGTCAAAATAATTTCTGCCTATCCCTTCTTCAGCCTAGCCTCAGTTTCCTCCATTTTCCTTTTCCTCCTCTGGTGTCTGTTAGGAAGCTCAGCAATTATGTTTTTATTAACGTTAAGGTGAAGCTAATAATAGAAAAGTTTCAGGAGCATAAGTAGTTAATGTTTAGCACTAGGATTTCAAAACATGAATGACAGTGATAAAAGCAAGAAATGTTCTTTGTATATAAAATTTCTATTCCCTGGAGCCTCAAGCACCTAGCCATGTCTGGCCTAAACAGTAAGTAAAGGATAGGGATTATTTACAACACTGTAAAGGCAATTCACTCTAGAGGCAGAAAGAGAGATGAACAATAGTATTAGTCACTGCTGTATCTCTGAAAGCATACTTAGTACTCTTCCTGGAATCAAAACTGCAAGGTATTACAGTCCCTAGAGAGATTGGGAATCAAACCTGCAAGGTATTACAATCCCTAGAGAGATTGGGAGTCTCAGAGCACAGGGGCATTTTCCATTATTTGTTGTAACTTAAGGTGCAAATTTTGCATTTTTCCTACCCCATCTTGGTGGTCAAAGATTAAAACAGAAGAGTCATAGCAAGTCTCTGTTCATAAGGTTTGAAATGGAGCTTGGATGAACATGTAAAATTTCCCAGTTTTCTCTGAGAACTTTACATAATTATTTGAAAGAGAGTAAAGGCAAAGAGGCCTTTCATTTGCATCAGAGTCACCCTGATGCTTTATGGTGGGGTTGTGTTATGGCGGACCACAAAGACATATCAGTGGACATAACGCAGGAGCATGTTAGAACATCAGTCTTCTCTCCTACCACTCCCTCCATCATCGAATGGATTTAGTGAAGGTACAGAGGAGGATGGCACAGCTGAACTTGGGCAAAAATAAGGCATGGGAAGAGAGGACCAGTGAGGCCTTATTCTACATTTCCCTTAGTGACTTGATTTTATTAAAGCCCCCAATTCCAACTACCCCAGGATGCAGATACAAACTCCAAACCAGGGGCAGATTCGGTCTATACTACTATACTAAACAAAAGGGTCATTTAAATATTAATTATATTAGAAAATTTTAAATAATATGCATGCATATTATACACAATAGCTTGCTAAGTAAACATCTGTTACATATACATTTTTTCTTTATGTTTATTATATCTATCCTAAGTGAGGGTGTCACCTTTATCACTGATTGAAAGTGCAACCCCCAATGAAAGCTGGTGTCTAGCTTACACAACATGCCTCCTCACAAGTTACCAAAATGTAGACAAGAGAATTCTATTGGTTGAGTCTTCAGTAATGAGTCCCATCCTGTATCAAATGATTCTGCTGGTGTTTCTCTAAATCCTTTGCGCAAGTGTTTCTTAATTATTTTGCTCAATCTCTTCTTTTGATTCTAATGGTGGCAGTTACCATGTTGTATCATAACTATGTGTTCACATGCTTATTTTTTTTTCTTAGTGGAAGCTCTTTGGGGGTGGGGGAGTTTACCTTACAGAATTAATTCCAGCACCTGATAAAAGGATATGATCAATAAATTTTTGTGAAATGAATAAATGAAGTAATGAATAAGAATTTGCTATATTTTCTGTGTACCTTGAGTTTTAATAAATCTTAGTATAATTATCATAGTTAACTATTAGCACAGTTAACTATTAGAGTTAAACTAAAGAAAGAGAAGTCTTGGGAAAGACATGCATTTGACTGAAATTCAGAAGGAAAAGAATGGAGGTTATGGTAGGATTATAGGAAAAATTGTCTAAGTCTATACTTAGAGCTCACTAGCAATAGGAATTATAAATATAAAACTGCTAAGTGCCACTAAATATTTTTGAATTTTTAATTACAGATATTCTTAAAAATTAAGAGTCTAATATTGAAAAATCTTACTTTTTAATTAAAGAACTATTAAACATTGGTTTGTTCCATAGACTTTAAGTAGTAGCTTAAAATGGTACTGCAAATAATTTTTCCTATTCAATTCATAGTCTAAAAACAAGCCAGAAAAACAAAATAACAAAGTAGTTGGCATTTCACTAATTCATACAAAACTCCATATTTGGGAGGATGCCTTCCCATATTTTGTTCCAATTTTTCAAATATTGGTAAAAGTTCTGTGTATCTGTGGTAGATTGTTTAAAATGGCCTCTCAATAAATCTGTAGCACCATAACCAGGACCCTTCTGTAACCAGGCCCCCCTTGCTATGTCTTTGGCACTCCTGTCATCAAAGGTAAAGTGTATTTTACCATTTCTTTAAGTACGTGCTGGACCCAGAGCCAGTGTCTGACTTGTCACTCAGTAACCAGAACTCAAAAGACAAGGTTTGGTAGGTAGAAATAAGATTTATTCAAGAGCTGGCAAAGTGAGGAGCTGGCAGGCTATTGTCTCAAAGACTACCTCACAAATTAAGAAGGGGAATGAGGTTCTGCAGGTTATCAGGAGAAGGTGTAAGGAAAAGGAGCTAAGTTTTACTGGTTGTAAAGTGAACTGGGAGCAAAGAAAAGTGGACTTGACTGATCACAGGGTTCTTCAGGTAACTGGAGTTTTAAATTTCTGTGTGCCCTCCTTCTCTGGGCACCCCACTGTCTTTTGATGTTTTAGTTCTCAGCTGTTCTTGGCACTCAGTTCCAGTTTGTTGATAAACCTGTAATAGCAAGTGTGAGAAAAAAAAATAGTAATTTTTCTCCTGCTTTGTGCTCCCTTTAGAGTCTGTTTCATTGTCATATTCACTGATCAATAGAGTGCACAATCAGTGATATTCTTTCATTTCCAAAATCACCATTTAAGGGGGTTTTTAAGCCTTTGAATTTACTCAGTAGAACCACAGCCACTTTGGAGAGGCGATCTAGATACCATGCTGTAGAGAGAAGGCAGGTGGAGAAAGTGGTCCTGGGAAATATGAAACCGAGTGGAAAGAGAGGTCCTGTGAAGAAGTACCAGAGTATCAGATGTATAAGAAAGTCCACACAATGTGAAGGAAAAGGGAAACCCAACTGCCATACCGGTTCTGTTCATTTTGCTCAATCCCAGAGATGGGCATGTGAGTGAGGTTGTCTCTCTTCCAGCCTCAATCAAAGTCAGTCCCGACAATACAGTTATGGAGCGAAAGTGACATTTCTGACCTGAAAGTCCTATCTAAATGACTGGCCCACCCGCCCCCACCCAAACAATTGTGAGCAAGAATCGATGTTTAAAGTCATGTTGCTTGATGATCTGTTAGGAAGCAATAAATAACCAAGCATATCTTACTGATTATTCTAATCTTATATACACTAGGAAATGGGTGTGGCCTGCTAATGCACAGTAATGTATTCCTATAGTAGTTGACTACAAGTGTTTGAAACATCTGTTTTTCAAAAAAGATCTAAATAATTATATGACTTTTGGATGAAGACTGTTATCTAGTGTAATTCATAAATGAAATAGAGTAATTATATCTATCTAGTCTTATAAAATTGCTATACATAGAGTGGAGAGCAAATTGATCTCATATTGTTTGAATAAAATACATAGTTAATATTTCTAGACCATATGATATATAATGATGTAACAAATATAGAAAATTCTTTAGAAAATTAATAATGCAGAGGATGTTCATGAACACACCAAAATATTATGGAACCTAATTGCTGTTTAAAATTAGATTTTTTACCTACATTTTATGTTTCCCCAATTAAAATGGCATAATCAATATGAAAAAAAAAAGGAACTATAGGGCCTCCCTGGTGGCACAGGCAGTTGAGTGCTGCACTGTGAAGCTTTCTGCAGCCTCTACAGCATGGGTTCGATACTGGCCGGCCAGCGAGAATCCCACATGGCACAGAAAACATCTCCTGTATCGCCCACTGCTCCCCTCAGAGGTGTATTTCAGTCAATCTGCCTGTTCTGCTCCCCGCTCTGTCTCTGCTAAATCCTCTCACCCTCCCCCACATCTGGCCTATACCCCAGTTCTTGTATAAATAAATACATCCTTAAAAAAATAGGAACTATAACTATATAATAACATTTAGGTATAATCATCCCCTTTCCTGAGACTTGTAAAGCACTGTGTAATAGATTTCAATCTCTGATGATTGAAAGACGAACTCTTCCTCCAGAAAAATAGCTTATGATAAGTAAAGTCCATCAAATGAGACTTTTCAATTATGTTTGTTTCATGCTTTCTTGTACTTGACCATTGATCATTTCATGTTGCATTTCACTATTTTGACTTATTCTTCCTGAGTGAAGAGTTAATTGCGTCATTTAAGGATTACCATTAGATTAAATCAACCGTGCTAAACATCACACTATAAATCAGAGAATCTTCCATTTTTACATTTAAACAAAAATAGTGTCAAAATCTCTGATTTTTACCAAGGCAGTTTAATTTAAACCATATGAAGATATAGAGGAGCTTATGAAAATGTTTTATAAAAGCTGATTTTAAAATGGTTCACTTGCTATAAAAAATGTTTATAGATCTTTAATAGATTGTCTCTTGAGAGTCATAATTTCTCATGGATCTATTACTTATTGTACTTGCAGGCATTATGGTGTCAGTTTCATTCAATGTAAATTTTTGAGAAAGAAGTAATCATAGCTGAAGTCTCTGAAAAATCATCCAGTTGTTACAATTAAGTTGATTGCCAGTCTATATTTCTCATATAAGAAGAAGCAAATTTGCCGCTTTGTGAGTAACTTGGCAATGATGAATGACATTTAAGTGTACAGACATAGTTGGAATATTCAGGTAGTGCTTTCCCCCATAACATCCCCAACATTTGTCTTGCCAAGCACTTTATGGACAACAAACTCCCAACAATTCCTGACCCTAATCAAAAACAGAGGGAAGGGTTTTAAGGCATGAACAAGTAAAGTAAAAGTAATAAATTAATCCAGCTAACTTTTCCTGGGTTCATCTTAATGTCATATAAATAATAAAGCCAGAATTTTCACTGTCTGGATTCTACAATGGATTAAATTGCATACATGTCAACATTAAGTCTAGTTTTACCAGTGATAAATAATTGAAACAATGAAAAACCAGCATTTATGAAAATATACTAAATATAAATTTACAAATGAATTCCATTGGCATCATTATGCTTCTCATGTCCCATACACACACGGAGAAGTAATATATGTCTGCAAGAGTTTTTGTCTGAATTGTCGTAGTCTTGATGATACACAGAAGGATTTTCATCATCTGATCATCAGCATTCCATCAAGTTCAGAGTGTTGTTTGATGATTTTCTTTGTATTTATGCAATGGCAAAAGAGTGACAAAAGCACATCAGTTTGCATTCAATGTGGAACAAAAGACTATCTTTTTCTGCAGTGGATGGCTTTTGCAGTTTAATTCTAAGATTACTAGGATTTGTTTTCATAATTTATTGCTGTATAACAAATTATACCTCCTCTCCTCCCCCAACTTAGTGGCTTAAAACAATAATTTATTATCTTTTATGATGTGTTTGATGTTTCTGCAGTCATCGGAGTTCTTGATCTGGAATGTCAAACATAGCTCACGCAACATGATTTGGCAGTTGTTGCAAGCTCTTTACAGGAAGCTGAGCTGGAGTGGTTGATCAGAACACTTTGGTTTTCCCATGCTGCTTGGTATGGGGCTTAGACTTAGTAGAGAGTGGGGACTGGATCTCATGAGAGGACAATCCAAGTGTTAGTTGTTGGAGGAGGAAATAGAATTATCAAGTTGAGGCAACAATGTTAAGAAAAACAGTTTATGTGGTGTCTTAAGAATTGCAATTTGGAGGAACACAGAGTCAGAATAAAACTCAACCTTGGTCACCAAAAGTCGCTAGAGAAATCACAGTGCCTGTAAGTTTAGTAGACAGTCTCAGCCAGTTGTTTTGAGCAATTATAATTCATTGTGACTCAAGCAAGAAACAGCTTTTTCTGTGTGATTGGTCCATTGCTTAGTCTTGACTGTTACCAGAATCAGCTGTTGTCTGCTAAGTCCAGCATGTTTATAGTCATAGTTTCTATTACGCCATATCTGGTTAGAGACACATGTAATCTACATTTCTTTATGTTCTTCTCCAGTTCTAATTTAGATTTCCTTGACATCTATAACTTCATTTGGTCTCTTTATGTCCACAGAATCCACTAGTACTCTTCTATTCTGCTGTCACTTAATTCCTAAAATGTCACCCTGACCATATGACCAGTCAAAGTAGCCACATGAAATTCTGGAACTAAGGAGAACACACATAATTTCCATTATTTAAAGTGAGGAGAAGCATCTACATACAGAGAGGTGAGGAATGACAACCACCTTTGAAGTCTTTTTCAAGTTTCAAACTCTCATACCAATTCTGTCACAAACAATTTTTTCCTTTCTTTTTTTATCTGTCATCAGTCAGATAAGAGAACTTAATTGAGGCATACTTACCATGTGCTGAGGCAGCTGGATATTGTGAAAATGTAGGCATACTTACCATGTGCTGAGGCAGCTGGATATTGTGAAAATGTAGTCTCATCAGGTGATCTAAAAGAATAGTATTTGATTTTTGTTTTTGTTCTTTTTTTTAATTTTTTTTATTACATCATGTCCATTTTTATACAATACTTGATTCTCCCCTTAGGTGCAGTCCCCATAATTTTCCCACCACCATCACAGCATCCATGAACTATCACCATAGTCCCTTGTGCTCTTCCCTCCACTGTTTTGACCCTTCTCCCTCCCCCTTTCTGCTGTATGTCTCAGATCTATGGTTTGCCTGCAAGTTTTGTCTTTTTTTTTTTTCCTGATCCTTTGTTAGGTTTCCCTATATTCTCCCTACAAGTGAGAATATCGATTTTTTTTTCTTTCCTTCTGGGTTATTTCACTTAGCATAACCCCTTCCAGCTCCATCCGTGTTGCCACAAATGGCATCTCTCTTGTTTATCTCAAAAGTTTTTCTCTTTTGATTGCTGAGGAGTATTCTATTGTGTGTATATACCACATCTTCTTGATCCATTCATCTGTTTTAGGACCTTTAGGCTGTTTCCATATCTTTGCTATTGTAAATATTGTTGCAGTATACATAGGAATGTAGGTTTCCCTTCAGATTAGTATTATTGTATCCTTTCAGTGGTAGATTCCAAGGAGTAGAATCGCTGGATCATATGGCAGATCCATTTCTAGTGTTTTGAGGATCCTCCACACAGCTTTCCATGGTGGCTGGACCAGTTTGCATTCCCACAAGCAATCTAAGAGGGTTCCATTTTTTTCCACATCCTCACCATCATTTGTTGTTGCCAGTTTTTTAAATATGGGCCATTTTTTATCCATGTGAGATGGTATCTCATAATAGTTTTGATATGCATTTCCCTGATTATAAGTGAAGTTGAGCGTTTTTTCATGTACTTGCTGACAACCATTTGCATTTCTTCTTTTGAGAAGAGTCTTTTTATCACATCTGGACATTTTTTGATTGGGTTGTTTGCATTGTTTTAGTTGAGTTCTGTAGATCTTTGATATCAGTCTCTTATCACTAGCATGGTATGCAAATACCGTCTTCCATTTTTTGGGCTGTCTCTTTGGTTTGGTTACTGTCTCTTTCGCCGTAACATAAAGCTTTTTAGTTTGATGTAGCCCCATCTATTTATATTTCCTTCATTTTCTTTGCTTCTGGAAATGAGTCCTCAAATATGTTTCTGTGGTGTGTATCATGGAATTTTTTTTCTGTTTTCTTCTACATATTTTCAGGTCTTGCTAAAATGATAGAATTTGAATAACCAAATTATTATAGAGGGGCTTCTCCTGGTTTATATTTAGACTTCTTAACAACCTGGAACATATTCTTGATAGTTCCACTGGAAAGCTTCCTGAATGTCACAGAAGAATTCTTCCTCTGCCCCTGTGTTCTCATTTTAACTTCACACTCCTTCATTCACATTAAGTCATCTGCCAGATATGGTTTTCTTCCCCAGTTACAACCACTGAAATTTCCACTCTTTTATCTAGTTTTTTACAGCAAAACTCATACCAGGGAGTTAAATTTATAAAAATTTCATAAAAACAGAGAAGTTAAGTGTGGCATAAGGTGCTTAAAATCACTATTAGAGAGACTATTCTTAGTTCCCACAAAATAAAATTTTCAAACAAATCATTACTTGACTATACATTCTGCTCTGATTCTTCTCAAATCAAAGGAAATATATATTATCTCTATGTGTGAACAAATTTACTTTATCCACAGAGACAGTAGGAAGATTTCTCATAAACCCCTGAGTTCTCCATCATCCAAGTGCCAACTTATTTCCTGTCACTTTACTTGTTTTCAGAATAATTGGCATCGAGGATGCCCATTACTTTAGAATTTAACATCAGCTCACACAAATATGGTATGGTCTGGGTCACACCAAGGGTGTGCAGCAACTGACTGGCAGGGCATATCTCAAACCAGGTATGTTCTAGAAAACAGCACCTTATGTGAGAGACTTCACTCCAACATCTTTCATTTCCTTTCAACCAGTGGGACTTCAAGAGAAAATTAGATCTGTTTGTCTATTCTGGTTAAGTCTGGTCTAGGCTGCTAATGAAAAACAAACAATTGCTTAAATGAAAACTCACTGTTTCTTTTTTGTCACTTTTCCTCACACACAGAGGCACCCACACGTCACAAAGAATATATGAAACATAAGCATTATTTATTCTAAATCCAGATTTAGGGAAAACTAAATCAAACTAAGCTAAACTAAATTTGACTTTTATTAGTTTCCTGGGGTTGCCAAAGCAAAATACAACAATCTAGGTGGCTTAAAGCAACCGAGATTTATTCTTTTAAAATTCTAGAGGCCAGAAGTACAAAGCTAAGGTATCTGCAAGCCTGGTTTCTTAAGAGCATGAGTGAGAATTTGTTCCACGTCACCCTCCGAACAGTAATTGTTGCTAATCCTTGGCACATGCTATTCTTCCCAGTGTGCCTGTGTGTCCAGATTTCCCTGTTCTTGAGAGGACATCAGAAATATGATGGGGGTTATGTTCCACCTAATAGAGTATGACAATTTCTTGAGTACCTCTGCAAAGACCCTATTTTCAGGACTTAATCGTATCTGTTTTGTTGGATGGGGAGGACAGAATTCAATCCAACACTCAATATTTGGTTCTGAAAAAAAGATACCCACAAGTCAAAATAGTAAGCTGCTCCCTTCACATTCATTATATGTGTCTTAATTCAGATTACCTAATTAATTTGGGACTTTGCAAGAATCATTTAAGTCCTGACTTACTTGCCTAACAACTGTGTAACTTAAGGACTGAATCATCTGAGTTGTCCCTCCCAGAATAATGGAAGTTTGTCCCAAAACAAATATCACCTTCCAGCCAACAAGGCAGTACTGCTTGTAACCTCCCACTTGGCATGTCTCTAACTTCAAAAATCTTAAGCTCCATTCTCCAATGGGTACCTATTTACAAGGATAAGATGAAGCAATAAAATGAGAAATCCCTCAGCGTTCTTAGGAAGAAACAGTGATATACAAATCCAGGGCAGTTTTATTAACTCTCTTTTCCACACCGCTGAACTCATTTTCTCGATGGGAAAGCTTCTCCATCATCCTCTTTTTTTCTATACCCTTTCCCAAAGCACAGCTTATCTTTTTTATACTCCTTTCACATATATTATGTCATTAGTGCTAAAAGCAAACTTGAAAAGAAGCTGGATATTGGAGCTCTCACTGTAGTCTCCAGAGAATACTGTGCTGCCCACTGAGAGAGAAAGAGTCCTGCTGTTGAGACTCTTCATGTTTTGAGATGACCAGGGTAATTGCTCAGGCTCTGCACTGCTGGGAGCTGGCCTGCACCCAGAAGAAGCACTGGGGGACTTTGAAAGGTGTAATGTGACTCAGAAAATACTTCCTCTCACCAGTGAAAGAGGGTTATAATTCACACTATTGTCTTTCTTCATGGTTGTTTTAAAATATTTAAAATTGGGCTACTAAAATACACAGATTGTAATTCTAACATGTACACTCTTTGATATGGGACGGTGTGATAATTACTCAGAGTTCTGAGTGTTTTTTCGATAGTCCACTCCATAGAAGATTGTCAAAGATTCAATCTCAAACTTACTTGATTTTTATTATGAAACAATCCTCACATAACATATGGACAGTCATATAGCAAACTCCATTGTTGATTTCCTATTCAGTTGTGTTCTGTGCCGTTCCTATTATACATTACCTCTTGAAGCATGTTTTCAATTTTATTATACTTGAAATCATTATTCTTTTCATTTTAGTTTGTATTTTTGTGTTTTGTTTAGGGTCATCTCTTCTTACCTTGAAGCCTAAAGGATGTTCTCTTATATATTTTCTTGAAGAATTGGACCTTATTCTTCATATCATATATTTATACCTATAGAAATTTTATTTATATCTATTTTGTGAAGAAAGGGTACTCTTGTCATTTTAACCAAAGGGGTAGCTAGTTTCCAGAACCATATATGAATGGTATCTATTTTTTCATTTAACTTTTGAGAAAATCTGAAAAATTAAGGACATAAATTTATGCAAGCTGTTGTGATCAGAAGAAAATTAATAAGGAACATATCAAAGCTAAGAAAGATTTTTAATAAGGGTACCTAAACAGAAAAGTCATATTCAAGTCTTAGGATGTTATCAGGAAGGGTCTTATTTGGGGATACAAGGAGCGTATTGTGTAGTTCATAATTTCCTGGAAAATTGAAGTGGGGGAGTTGGTTCAGAGAACAGTATGATTGGTTAGCTGCTGGGTAGCAGAAGGCTCAGGTAAAATTCAACATTTGGCACTTATAATCAAACCCCCTATGGTAAGTTTTCTATACTCAAGTAAGTTTCTAGGTTATCTATTACTCTATTTGTGTGTTGGTATCTCCCTTTCTTAATGATAGTAGCTTTATAATAACAGAACAAATATTTATAATAGAGAACAAATCTTGTTATTTCTGTTTTTTAAATTATCCCGACTGTCTTATTTCTCTGGCAAGTTCTATGAAACTTAGAGTCAGTTATGACTTACTGCTAATACATTGAATTCATAGGTAAATTTTGGGAAAGGTGGCAACTTATGTACAAATTTTCTATATATTAATTTCATTTATTTTTCTATTTACTTAAATTGCTGTTATATATTTCAACTAAATCTGCATTACAAATTGTTTTTCTTATTTTTAATAAATCCAGTAATTAGTTAAATTAATATTGTAGTTAAATTTTATTTTGCTGTGTTTACATTTAAATAAGAATAAGATTCTGACCACAAAAGTAATGCATACTGAGCTTAGAAATTTTGGATAATAGAGAAATTATAAAGAAGGAAACTATTCATTGTCAATATTATGTATATTTTCTTTGAAGACCCTCACATTGAATATTACTAAATATAAGCTTAGAATTTCACTATAATGTATAATTTTACTTTGTACTTTATTCACCTAATACTATAAGGTTTAAACAGACTGATACACCATTACGTGAATTTACAATTAGACACTTTATTTCCATTATATTGGATATTTTGGTTGCCTTTAATCCTTTGTTCATAAAAACAGCATTTTGTGAGTATCTGTAAAATAATTCTTGCTAACTCTACTTAATTTCTTAGGACAAAGGGCAGAATACAATGGCTTTTTTTGCTTGTTTTTATAAATAACATTTTATCAGAACACTGCCACATTCATTTGTTTTTGTTTGGTCTCTGGCAGCTTGTATGCTACAACTGCAGATCTCAAGGGTTGCAACAGAGACCATATGGCCCACAAACCCTGACTATCACTATTTGACCCTTTATATAGGAAAATTGCTGATTCCCTCCTATCTTAGGGTAAAATCCTAGACGTGCAATTTCTTCTAGGTGTATGTATAATTTTGTAATATCTAGTACACTATAAATTTTCTCTCTGAAGTTCTGAAGTTTATAACAAATTTGTGTGAGTGTCTCAAACCACAATTACCAAGAACAGATATTTAACCTTGAAAGTCAGAAGTCTATTTTATCCTGCCTCTCTAGTGGATTTTTCAAAAGATGAGGTACAAGCAATTTACATCTTATGTTAAAAATAAGCTGATACTTTCTACAAGAAAGATTTGCTATTTTTACATTCAGAATTTTAAATCACCATACTGACTAGTACTTGGCCCTCTCTACATGTGTGCATTCCTTGGGTGTTCCAGGGAAATCACTGTGACGTTAGGTGATGCTTGAAATATTTGACAGCAGGGTAAGGGAATAATTATTCATGAAAAACTGACATTGTCTGGCTAGCCCCCTTCCACCCTGAATGCAAAGATCCGCTGGCATATTCCAGCAAACACTACAAAGTTTGTCTTTTTTCTGACTCCAAGATGATTTTCATCCTTTACCATTAGTTTTGCCACACTAACTCACCAGAACAAAAATTCTAGGGCTTGTGTTCTTCCCCAATAGTTTGTATTTCATCTCCTGTAGGAAAGAGTACAGAAATATTTATGATTCTTTCTGTGTTTGACTTATCACATTCTGCACCCACAAGACTTAATATGTATATACTTAAACATAGAACACTTTATTTAGTGACAAATTAAAAACACAAATAATGTGAAGCTCTTTTTCTTTCAACTGGTATAATAGCTCCATCACATTCTAATTATTTTAGAATATAGAATTGTTGAGATGCTGTGCATGGAATGTTCTGCAACAAATAACAACCGATATCTTATTTAGAGGGGAAACTATATCAGAGAGACAAAAAGATTTCCTCTGCTGGTCAATCCATTCCATCTTATTATAATGTTGAAATTTATAACTTGCTTATCATTTATTGTTGACAAATCAGCTTTAATTAAGGAATTAGAAAAATGTTTAATATAAAATCTCTATTACCATTTTAAAGTGATCTGGTTATTGGCTAGTTCGTATTAACTATACCAATGAGGAGGTATTATTGGGATATTTGAGAGAAAATTGATGCAAATTGGTATTTGACCTCTTGCCTTTTTGTCATGAGACCAGATCAATCCTTTCTGCAGCCTAGTTGAACTTTTGGTCATGATACTTATTCACGGAAGTGATTCCCAGAATATGGGCTTTTAGTGAGGAGATGACATATTGAATAGAAGTGATATATTTCTATGAATCTGAGAGGTGATGGAGAAATGGGGATTTAAGTATATTGAGAATTCCACATTGACCGATATGAAGATTCCTTTCTGAAACCAAATTACTTCTAGGCAGGATTACCCCTTTTTACGACTCCATTCTCACCCTGGACTAGAAGAAAAGGAAACCTTTAGTGATTGTGCAATGACTTTGCAAAAGACACAGTGCTAAGTGATGTACATTTGTGCAAAATGATTGAAGAATAGTCAGGACCCTGAGTGAAGGAAAAGTATTCTTTCTAGGTAGTTAGGAAGGGGGCTTGGGTTTTGATACACCTCACCAAATCCTGATAATCTCTGTCGTCATTGTGGGCTTCAAAACATGAATGGTATACCTCAACATCATAAAGGCCATCTATGACAAGCCAACAGCCAGTATCATTCTCAATGGTGAAAAGCTGAAAGCAATTCCATTAAGATCTGGAACAAGACAAGGATGTCCACTCTCACCACTGCTTTTCAATATAATACTGGAAGTCCTAGCCAGGGCAATAAGACAAGAGAAAGACATCCAAGGAATCCAAATAGGAAAAGAAGAAGTCAAACTATCACTATTTGCAGACGATATGATATTATACATAGAGAACCCCAAAAACTCCACAGAAAAGCTAATTCAACTCATCAATCAGTTCAGTAAAGTGGCAGGATACAAAATCAACATGCAAAAGTCAGTAGCCTTCCTATACACAAACAATAAATCTGAAGAAGAAGAAATCAAAAAAACCATCCCTTTTGTTATTGAAACAAAAAAAATCAAATATTTGGGAATAAATCTAACAAAAGAGATAAAGGACCTATACAAAGAAAACTATAAAACACTGTTAAAAGAAATAGAAGAAGACACAAAGAAATGGAGAGACATCCCCTGCTCGTGGATTGGAAGAATAAACATTATTAAAATGGCCATCCTTCCAAAAGCAATATACAGATTCAATGCTATTCCAATCAAAATTTCAATGTCATTCTTCAAAGAAATAGAACAATTATTGATGAAATTCATATGGAATCACAAAAAACCCCGAATAGCCAAAGCTCTCCTGAAAAAAAAAAGAAGGGAATGGAGGCATTACACTCCCAGACTTCAAACTATACTACAAAGCCATAATCATCAAAACTGCATGGTATTGGAACAAAAACAGACATACAGACCAATGGAATCGAATAGAAAATCCAGAAATAAATCCACAGATTTATGGTCAACTAATCTTTGACAAAGGAGCAAAGACTATGCATTGGAGCAAAGAAAGTTTGTTCAATAAATGGTGCTGGGAAAACTGGGTCGCTACATGCAAAAGAATGAAGCTTGACCACTACCTCACACCATACACAAAAATCAACTCAAAATGGATTAAAGAACTAGACATAAGACCTGAAACCATAAAATATATAGAAGGAAATATAGGCGAAACACTACGTGATCTGCACATCAAAGACATCTTTACAGACACATCACCCAAAGCAGTGATAGTGAAGGCAAAGATAAACAGCTGGGACTACATCAAATTAAAGAGTTTCTGCACAGCAAAAGAGACAATAACAAAAACAAAGAGAAACCCCACCAACTGGGAGAACATTTTTGCACCCAACACTAATGATAAAGGACTGATCACAAAAATCTGCAAAGAGCTGATGAGACTCAGCAACAACAAAGAAAATAATCCAGTCAAAAAATGGGCAGAAGAGCTAAAAAGAAACTTCTCTGAAGAGGAAATGCAAATGGCCAACAGGCATATGAAAAAATGTTCAACATCACTTGCCATCAGGGAAATGCAAATCAAAACTACCATGAGATACCATCTTACACCAGTGAGAATGGCACATATTAAAAAACTAGCAACAACAAATGCTGGCGAGGGTGTGGAGAAAAAGGAACTCTTCTGCACTGTTGGTGGGAGTGCAAACTGGTCCAACCACTGTGGAGAGCTGTGTGGAGATTTCTGGACCTACTAAACATAGAGCTTCCATATGAACCAGCAATTCCACTCCTAGGTATTTACCCAAAGGACACAGAAACATCAATTCCAAAGAACACCTGCACCCCTATGTTTATAGCAGCACTGTTTACAATAGCTAAGCTTTGGAAACAACCCAAATGCCCAAAAATAGATGACTGGATCAAGAAGATGTGGTACATATATACCATGGAATATTACTCAGCATTCAAAAAAGATAAACACATGCAATTTGCAGCAACATGGATGGCGCTGGAAGGGATCATGCTCAGCGAAATAAGCCAAAAGAAAAAGAAAAATACCGGATGGTCTCACTCATAGCAGGAATCTAGAAAACTTAAATAAGGGACCAGGAAAATGAATAACTATAAGAAAGTGAAAATCAAAATCAACAAAAAACTATGAACCAGAGACACTTTTAGGCGGGCGGGGGCGGGAGGGGAGGGATTGGGGTCAGAATGGGGGGCTGCAATTGTATGGGGAATATAACAATAAAATTTATAAAAAAAAAAAAAAAAAACATGAATGGTAATCATCTGTGTCAAAGTTACATCCTCGGCTGCTTTGTTAATTTCAGCAGATTCCCTTACTTTTGTGTATGTGTTTTTTAAAGAAATGATTTTCCACATACTTCCTTATTTTGGAATTCAGGCTTTTGAATTTATGATGAAAAACTGTACATATCCCATTTTTATAACATATAAAATAAGAAATTGTAATAATACATATAATATATACATAATACACTTAGTACACAACTTTATTTAGTGGAAAATGCTTGACCGTTGATCAAAAGGACAATTTGAATCCTATTTCAGTTTTCTAACCCTGATTCCTCGCAGTAAAAAGACATTAGAATTTAAGTCAAGGAGCATATCTAAAACACATTTTTACCTTTTGATTCCAAGCCTTTTCAATAGTGTCTCTTAACATTTATCACCCTACACACATTCATTTACACTCCCCCAGCCCTGCATTTATGAGATGATGCATGCTGTCCATTCAGGTATGCACAAAAATAGATGTTCCATGCAGAAAAATGTAGAAGTTCTCCATTAATCTGGAGAATGAAGGAATGAGAGTGTTACCACAGATAAGCTTCACTAGTTTGTAGATTGTAACGAATTTGAGACCTAGTCAAATATTCATTCCTTGCTATCAGATCTATCAGACCACTTGTTTTCCTGCATTCTTGAGGAAGATCATTCATAGTGTTTCTGTGAGTTTTCGCTCCGCAGATAAAACTAGGAAAAAATAACCCTAAAACAATTTCACAGGAATATTCCCTTCAAGAAGAAAGTCTTGGATAATATTTTTGCTGACAGGTGGGGAGTTTTCCATTTTATTAGTTAATTAGTGAGCCTAGTTGACTCGCCCAGGAGGTGTAAATAGCTCTGTCTCACCACTGCCTGGTTCACGTCTTTGCCTTCTCCCAAAGCAGACAAATTCAGCTCAGCACAGATGAGCTCAGGGGAAAATATCTGATACATTTATTTCATATAACTACAGAAATTTCTAATATCCTTGTTACTAAACAGAGTCTTAAATATATTACAGAAGACCATTTACTCAGCAAGGGTTTCTTTAGCCTGTGGCACAATATATGCCTGAAAACGTGCTCATCAAAATATCCACAGAGGTAATCCAACCTCAGCTACCTAATGCCTTTTTCCAAAGTGGCATTTGAACTTTGGCACTTTCCTTAGAGGTTAATACTTTCTCTAAATGCCTCCCTGTTCTGGAGAAATCTTTGAAGCTGCACTCATTTATAACAAGCAGTGGGCCACAAAGGATGTCAGATTTGATTTTCCATGTTGCCTACCTTGTCTTCTCTTCTTGTCTTCTCTGCTGTCCCTTCTCTCTTTTCTTTCTCTCTTCTCCTTTTGCTCCTCCCCTCCATCTTTCCTTCATTTCATCCTTTCATCCTTTATTTTCTTCTTGTATTGCATATACATATATTATATGCCACAAATAGTGCTTTGTGCAGTGTTGGATCTATAATAAGTGTTGAGATATGTGTGTATACAGTAAATGGTGATTATAAGTATGTCATTTTAGGAAACTTTTTTTGTGTGTGTGTCTGCCTTACTGTCACAGTCACTCAAAAATTCTTAGTGGCAAGTGCAGCCAAACTATGATTTTCATATGGCCTGACTTACCAAGACAGGCTAATTTATTGAGTTAACGTGGTTCTTTATCTTGACCTAAAAAATAGAATAAATCGGTGATATTTCAAGAAAATGTGCTTCTTCTCCCTTTCAAAATGCTTTGAAAATGTAGAACATTAAGCTTTTCACCATTTAAATAATATTCCCTCCAAAATGTCTTTTCATGAAAATATAAAATACTGTCATGAATGCCAATTTTATAGAAATTTGCCTACTTTAACCTCATTATTCTTCTCATTTTTATGCGACATGTTTTTTTTTTTTTTTTCCCCTGGTCTTTTAACGAGCAAGTGAAGCAAGCACGTAGGTAAGCTGATAAAATTAGCACAGAAGGTAGTTCTGGTCCTATCAAGTAAGTATTTTTGAAGTTTATACTTGTCATAGGTCAAATGCTAATTATTCTGAGACTTGGAAAACCAAAAACTAATAATGTCCATGATGGTGTTCTGATATGTAAGTGTGGTAAGAAAGAAGTACAATCCCCAGAACCCCCCTTTCTAGGATATTTCTAGATTGACTGTAGGATGTGTTGATGTGCTGCAAGAGATACTCTTGTGACAGAACACAGAAGAGAGGCTGCAGCAATCATTAATCATGCCCACACCTTTTCACAGCTATTCAATCAAACACTAATCTAGATGCTGCAGTGAAGGGATTTTGTGGAAATAATTAAAGTCTCTAATCAGTTGACTTTAAGTTAATCAAAATTATGATTATCCTGGGTGATCAGAACTAGTCAACTGGAAGACTTTCAAAAGAGGGTTCGGTCTGACCCTGTGATCAGAACTTCCCAAAAGCAACTAGGTCAGCAATTCCAATCTCTTCAGGGTTCTTTCTTCCTGACTGCAGGTTGAAAACAAATTTGAGATCATGTCCATGGGATTTCATCGTAAACATGAGCATGTCTTCTTGATTACCTGTCCCAGAGTCTTTGGCTTTGCTCAGGTATTTCCTACAACTGTATAAGCCAAACCCTTGAAATATATTTCTTCATATTATTCTGCTTATTTTGTTTCTCTGGTTGAACATTGACTGATACACTATCAAAGAACAGAAACCTAAAACTGAAATTTCTAGCATATATTGCTGTTAAAATACCTACATCATAAATATGTGCATATTATGTTATATATATATATAAAACCATCTTAAAATGCATGCCCTATATATTAATATGGATTATATATCAGATCACATTACAATAATACATTGTTATGTTAAAATTTAAGCACTAAGAATATTAATTTAGAATCATTCACTTTATACAGGATGTCTTATCAGAATACAGGTAAAATATATGAATTTTGACAAGTATTTAGTTGTAGTTATAATCAGTTTTTAAGAAGTAAAATTAATTTGGGAATTTGAAAAACATAAGTAAATGAGTTGACTAAACAATATTCTTAGACAATTTTTTCCCTAATACTAATGCTTTGATAGTCCTTGCATCAGAATTGGGATTGCAGTATGTTCAGATTAATAATATTTTTGCTATAGGTAATCACCTGCTACTAAGCCAAATTATGTTTTTCAGAAAGTAATTTAGGCCAATGACACAGTTATACTGATTACCCCATAGAGAATTCATAGGATACAATAAAAATGAAATTTTCAATTAGAAAAGTGGAGGGAAAATTTGATTTGTGTTTCTCCTTCTTGAAACGATCCATAGTTAATTAAAGGAGGGGTAAAGGCCAGAGATGTGAGACCAAATTACTAGTTAGTTTTCTTGTAATTAGTGACCTCTGTATCATAGAAATGGACTAAATTCAATTAAATACTACAATATTCCTAGTTTTGTAATCATCATAAAATATGTGTATATGAAAATCTCCATTGGTAGGAACTTCATTTTGAGTAAAGCATAATCTAAAGCTGTATTTCTCATTCACAAGTCCAGAAAATCTGAAGATTCTAGTTAATAATAAACATTATTTATCTTATTTTATGTAATTTATTAAAAAATAAAGGGGAATAGCACAGTCATGTTTTAAGGCACTTATATTTTAGTAAATAAAATAAACATGAATTTAGATCAAAGAAGAGATTCTTATTAGAAGTGGGTTTATAATATATGTCGTAACACAGTAATAACTAAATGTCTGGCATTTACTAGAATTTCATATTAATTAACACTTGACTAGACATGTAATTCTTGATGGATCAGGAACTTTATTTGTTCTTTTTTCATTCCATAATTACTTAACTAATATCTAATATTCATAGTATTTTTGAATCCCATATATTTTCAAAAGCTCTTGATCCTTCATTGTATAAAACTTGAGCACAGCACTTGCAAATGATTATGCATCATTATCAGCTTTTGTAAAAATCTATCTATATAGTAATAGCTAAAACATTCTAGGGCTCAACATTTCACAATTCCATCATCTTGCTGGTGATGGAATTAGTCACACTGGCTAATATTTGCTTTCAAGTGAATCATCTGCAATGTTGTAAATACATGATGTGTTGATTCTGATGTCTGAATTATTTATTTAATTTATTTTTTAAATTTCAATATGTTTTATTTGTTACATCATTGTTCGTTTTAAAATAATATTTGCTTCCCCCACCCCTTCAGGTATAGTCCCATACAGTTTCCTTCACCAGTGCACCCATCCACCATCACCTCAGTCCCCTTTGCTCCTCCCTCCCTCCCTCTGGTCCTTTTCCCTCCTCCTCCCCTGCAGGATATCTCTGATTTATAATTGTCAGTTTTTGATTTGTTGTGTTTGTACTGTTATTATTTTTTTGCACTGATGTCTTATTTGGTTCCCCTATATCCCTGCTATAAGTGAAACCATCCAATATTTTTCTTTTTCCTTCTGGCTTGTTTCAGTGAGCCTGATTCCTTCTAGTTTAACCACATTGCTGTGAATGGCATGAGTTTATCTTTTTTGATTGCTGAATAATATTCCATTGTTCATATATTCCACTTTTTTTTTAAAGATTTATTTATTTATGTATTTATTTAGTTAGTTAGTTAGTTATACAAGCACTGGGTACAGTCAGAAGCATGGGAGGATGAGACAATTCACCAAAGCAGGGAAAAGAACAGGCAGACTGAATAGAACAAGTAGACTGATGAAATACACTGCTGAGGGGAGCAGTGGGTGCGCAGAGAGGTCTGTCACGCCAGTGGGACCCTCGCCCAGTGGCCAGGGATCGAACCAGCGCTGCAGAAGCTGTGGGCAGCTTTGCAGCCCAGCACTCAACTGCTGTGCCACCAGGGAAGGCCCATATTCCACATATTCTTGATCCAGTAATCTATTTTTGGGCATTTGGGTTGTTTCCAGGTTTTATCTACTGTAAATAGTGCTGCAATAAACATAGGTGTATAGGTGTTCTTTTGAATCAAAGTTTTTGTGTCCTTTGGGTAGATCCCTAGTAATGGAATTGCCAGGTTGTATGGTAGCTCCATTTTTTGTAGACTGAAGAACCTCCAGACAGCTTTCCATAGTGGTTGGACCAGTTTGCACTCCCGCCAGCAATGTAGGAGAGTTCCTTTTTCACCACATCCTTGCCAACATTTGGTGTTGCTTGTTTTTTGATATGTGCCATTCTTACTGGTGTAAGGTGGTATCTCAGTGTTGTTTTAATTTGCATTTCCCTGATGATAAAGTATGTTGAACATTTTTTCATATGCCTGTTGGCCATTTGCATTTCCTCTTTGGAGAAACGTCTTTTAAGTTCTTCTGCCCATTTCTTGACTGGATTGTGGAAGACCTATACAAAGAAAATTATAAAACACTGTTAAAAGAAATAGAAGAAGACACAAAGAAATGGAGAGACATCCCCTGTTCATGGACTGGAAGAATTAACATTATTAAAATGTCCATCCTACTAAAAGAAATATACAGAGTCAATGCTATTCCAATAAAAAATCTCAATGACATTCTTAAAAAAAATAGAACAAATACTGATAAAATTCATATGGAACCACAAAATAAAAACACGAATAGCCAAAGTCCTACTGATGAAAACAAAGGAGAAAGGAGGTATCACACTTCCAAACTTCAAGCTACACTACAAAGCCATAATAATTAAAACAGTTTGTTATTGGAACAAAAACAGACATACAGACCAATGAAACCTAATAGAGAACCCAGAAATAAAACCACACTTATATGGACAACTGATCTTTGGCAAAGGAGCAAAGAATATGCAATGGAACATAGACAGGTTGTTCAATAAATGGTGCTGGGAAAACTGGACCACTGCATGCAAAAAAACATGAAACTAGACCACTACCTTTCACCATGCACAAAAATCAACTCAAAATGGGCCTCCCCTGGTGGCGCAGTGGTTGAGAGCACTGAGCTGCGAAGCTGCCCGCAGCCTTGTCAGCACTGGTTCAATCCCCAGCCGCCGGTGAGGGTCCCACATGGTGCGACAGACTTCTCCTGCAGCCCGCTGCTCCCCTCAGCAGTGTATTTCATCAGTCTGCCTGTTCTGTTCCCCGCTTTGGCTTTGGTGAATTATCTCACCCTCCCGTGCTTCTGACTGTACCCAGTGCTTGTATAAATAAATAAATAAATCTTAAAAAAAAATCAACTCAAAATGGATAAAAGAACTGGACATAAGACCTGAAACCATAAAATATATAGAAGAAAATATACGTAAAACACTACAAGACATATATTGCAATAACATCTTTAAAGGCTCATCATCCAAAGCAAAGAAAGTCAAGGAAAAGATAAACACCTGGGATTACATCAAACTAAAAAGCTTCTGCACAGCAAAAGAGACATTAACTAAAACAGAGAGACATCCCCCTGATTGGAAAAAATCTTTAAACTCCAGTCAACTGATAAAGGACTGATCACAAAGTTATACAAAGAACTCACACAACTCAATAAAGATTTATTTATTAGCACAGGAACTGGGGTAAAGGCCAGAGGTGCAGGAGGGTTAAAGAATTTAACAGAGACAGAGTGGGGAGCAGAACAGGCAGACAACTGAAAACACTGCTCAGGGGAGCAGCGGGCAAGACAGGAGAGGTCTGCTGCTCCATGTGGGGATCTCCCCTGCCGGCTGGGAATCAAACCCGTGCTGCAGAGGCCTCAGATAGCTTTACAGTGCTGCACTCAACCTGCTGCACCACCACAGAGGCCCTGAAGCCTGAATTCTTTTGACCGTGGTTTGTTCAGCTGGATTCCATTCAGTATGCATTTAATTTGAATTTCTCTCTACCATTTCTGCTCTCAGTGTTTGACTAATCCAAGGATTCACAAACTAACCTATGGGCTAAATCCAGCTTAATGCTTATTTGTATAAATAAAGTTGTATTGAAAATCAGTCATTTCCATTCACTTATTTACATTCTTTGGCCTGCTTTCACACTATAGTTGGCATATATGAGTAGTTGTGACAGAAAGTACACATCCTGTGTGGTAGAAACAATCCTAAGGGAAGGGCCTCCCTGGTGGCGCAGGGGTTAAAGACAGCACTTTAAAGCTATTGCCAGCCACTGCAGCATGAGTTTGACCCCGGCCTCTCAGGAGGCAACCCACATGGCACAGCAGACCTCTCCTGTCTCTCACACTGCACCCCTCAGCAGTGTATTTCAGTAGATCTGCCTGTTCTGCTCCTCACTCTGTCTCTGGTGTATCCTCTTAGCCTCCGCACCTCTGGCTTACACCCCAGTTCTTGTATGCATAAATAAATAAATCTTAAAAAAATCCCAAAGTAGTCCCCCTTATTTCCTGCCCAATTCCCAAAATGGGGAATATTGAGCTCATCTGACCTGTACTGCAGTTCAGCTTCTCCCCCTGCACAATGCTGCTTTTCCCCTTCCCTTCCGCAGGTTGTTCTGATATGGAGGAAACAGCCAATTTGCTTCCTAGAAAACATAACCTGCATCACAGAGTTGATCATCAAGATTCACTTCTTTTAGACTGGGCCTCTTCCAATCTTGTTATTACAAATGAGTGACAAATCCTTACTATTGATGGACACTGTGATTTTCCTTTCGATGGCATTCTTTTTTTCTCCAAAGGTCATCCCTGGGTTGATCCCTTAGAATCAATTCCTTAGAAGAGACTCAGAACTATGATGCAATTAAGATTATAATGCTAAAAATTGGGAGTTCTCTGTGAAGATGGCATCAGAGAATATTCCCTGCTTAATCCCAGGGAGAATTAACTGGGACATTCGCGTTGGCCATGATCTGGGAGGATTCTGCAGTCTGAGGCAGAGCCAGAGTTCCTCACTGTCACCAAGGACCAACATTGTCTGAGTGCCTGAGAAGATATTTGGAGAAAATTCAACTGAAAGGAACAGATGGGTGAGTGGAATAGGAGATGACCACTATGGGGCAGAAGCTGCAGTTCATACCTGCATCCAGGGAAGGCAATGCTGATTGTTGGGGATCCAGTCACAGAAGATACCAGTGTGAGTACTATGGCACCAGGCAGAGGTAACACCAAATGAGAAAGACAGAACTCAGAAAGGTGTGGCTCACCACACTCATTTCCCTGAGAGCAGAGAGTCGGGGAGGACTGAGAAAGATACAGTGAAGCAATTTTTCAATGTTTGAGGGTTGTACAGGAGCTTAGCCTGCAAACTGCAGAGATGCACATCTGAGGACCAGACGGTGCTGACAGGCATGAGCCAAGCCCACATACAACACTCTCACTATTTATGAACCCCTCCAGAACATGCTCCACTCACTGAAGATCCAGCTTCAGATTAGTTCTCTCTGTCATATAGCTCCAACTATTGTAACGTGGAAGCTCTGTACCCTTAATATTCAGAAAGTAAATAGCGAGGGGGGAAAAGAACAGAACAATTAGTAACCCAAGTCCTCAGGATAGCACCACACCACAGAGAGAGAAGAAACCATCACAACCCAACCACAAAGTCTTGGAAGATACTTTCTTCCTAATAGAGACAGAATTCAAAATTGACATGACACAGAAATAAAGGAAATGAAAGAAAACAAAGAAAATATCAGAGATATACAAGAAAAATCAGAAAACGAATGTCCCAAGAAATGAAATGAGTTAACAGAAGATAAAAATTGCAATGCATGATTCTATTGAATATTTAAGACCAAAGTTAATGCTTTATATATTAATAGTGTTAAACTTTTAATTATCAGTTTTGTGGAAATATTACTACATTATATTTTGTCTTTTTTGAGTCATCAAAATATTTAAGTATCCAAATCTATCATACTTTTATTGATGTCATACTGAGAGATATTTCTTTAAATAGATACAGGAACTTATTTTTCCTTCATGTTGCCATCACTTTGTAATTAGAAAGGAACAAAAGCATTTATTTTAAGTGGTCTGGATGTGTGTCCCTGGAGCATACATCTAACTCCCTTAGCTGTATTTTAAATTTAGCTGTATTTTAAATTTATTGAATAAGAATCCATTTCTTTGGATTGAATAAAGGGTTATAAAATTATGAATCAGAGAATCAGGTCAAACGTGCCTTGTGTTGGCAATATGAACTCATTTAAAGGGTAGGAACTTCAGCATCAAACATCCTTTCTTGACTTCTTGATAGCTAGGACCTGTCATATGATTTTTTTTTTTTTTTAAAGCATAGGCAAATTTCCTTGCTTTTTTTTTTTTTAAAGATTTATTTTTATTTACTTATACAAACACTGGGCACAGTCAGAAGCAAGGGAGGGTGAGAGAATTCACCAGAGCCAGAGCGGGGAGCAGAGCAGGCAGAAGGACCGAAATACACTGCTGAGGGGAGCAGCGGGCGGCAGGAGAGGTCTGCGCGCCATGTGGGACCCTCCTCCGGTGGCCGGGGAGCAGCCGGGGATCGAACCAGCGCCGCAGAGGCAGAGCGGGCAGCTTCGCAACCCAGCACTCAAGCGCTGCGCCACCGGGGAGGCCCTCATATGAATCTTTATAAGCCTGAGATTGCTTCAGACACTTAAAAATAAACTTTTTTAGATAAATTATTTGCATTCTGTTAAAATCCTACAATTTATTAGCCAAAGAAAATGAACTGATTATTTAGTTTGTCTTATGCATTTTCTCATATTGAAGTTATTTAATTATTTAAAATTGTGATTATTGAGATAACATTGATTTACAATACTGTTTCAAGAGTATAGGTCCACACCTCTACAAATGTACATTCTCACACTGTGGACACCACCACAGTACCAATAATCTTTCATATGGGACTTTCAGATGATAATAACTACATTCTCAGGCTTTGGAAACATACTGAATAATTAAGAGAAAGTGTGTAAAACATGGGAGGCTTGATATAAATAGTAGTTATGATTTAATTCAATGCTCACATATTTGGGTTCTAGAAAAGATTTTAGAGAAGTCAGCTAAACTTAAGCTGAGTTATAAAATAATTTAAGAGGTCTTAGACATATTTCACTATACTTAGGGGGTTGATAGGAAATCATATGTCTGTTTTGTATGCTGGAGAGTGAGAAACTTGGTTTGGCAAGAAAGCCTTAGAGAAACTAATTTCAAAAGAAGTAGTAAGTAGTTTGAATCAATTCAACTTTATTACTCCTATGTAAAATTTGGATTATGTTTCCATAAATGCTTTCTTTATTTGAACACTTAATTGATTTCAACTAAAAATTGATAGGATGATTTTAAATGTGGTTATTGATTTGACCATACTGAAAACAATTTGGAAAATTTATTCTCCAGTGAGCACAGATCAAAATAGTTAATATATTAAAATTAATTCCCAAATGCAGCTGCAGTGAAATTATTTTTATTATCTCGATTCTTTGTTTTTCACTTGATATAACAATTAAATACAGTTATCGAGACAACAAAACTCCTTAGCATAATGATAGACCTGTTCCTTCCAGCTGTTATTGTTGAATAAACCTAAAGGGACAAAGCAGGGGTGGCATGGATGACTTTTAATGATTTCTGTTCAATCTACATCTATGTAATATATTGGACTGTCACTGTAGTTGATAAGAAATTACACAGTTTAATGAACACAGCATTTGTTTCATCAAAGGTTTAAAAGAGAATATTGTTTGAGTTATAAACTCCCCAATGACATTTTGAATACATAGATTTAAACAAATTTTCTCATGCAGTATCATATTATCTGTCTTCAGCAAATTAATCCAAGCATATACATATTATCACACATACTTGTTAATCATATCAGTTTTTAAATGCCCCTGAAAGTATTATAGTTTATGGAGGTACTAACAAATAAAGAAGTCAACGAAGTGCTTAAAAAGTTAAAGATAGGAAGTATGTAAGTCACCTGAATCATATAGTGTGAATTGTACACATTGTATTTGGAATAAGCATTTTATTATGATGCATAAGAAATATATACAATAAATATTTCATGACAGCTCATAAAATCTGTTATTTGCATTTCTGTAATACAATATAGTCTTGTATCATAAGAACATTTATATGAAGATATGTTTTCATTTTGTTTAAAATGCAGAATTTTTTAAGTAAATCAATTTTACACCATAGTCATGCATACCTGATATGTATCCTTAATGGTCCTTCATAAAACCAGCATTTAAACTCTTACTTAATGCAGGGAAATTTGATTTGCTAGAATATGCTCCTTGATTGCCATGGGAAAATGTTTACAGAGGTTTTGCTGTATTAAAATTGCACCAATTTCTTTGTACTTATGTGTAAGGAGAATGCAGGGAATAAAGATGAATGATTGGCTAATGCCAGAAGTTTCTATATATATGAATATATGACACACTGATAAGCCTGGGATGTCATTAATATACTATATTTGTGTGTAAGTATTAACTTTCTATGTTTCTGATGATACATAAATGATATTCTTATAAAAGTAGGACAGGTTTGATGACATAAATCCTAATGCTTAAATAATGCTGAGCTTTCTGGACCAGGAAAATCTGTTATTGAAACATCATAGATCAATGTTAAATATGAAAACAATGAAGAAGCACAACAATACCTTTTCTTGGTGATCATTTTTCATTTTGTCTTTTGTGCTTTATTGAACTAATCTGGATTTAAAGCTCCAAATGAATCAAAAAGATGTTTTAGAATTAGATGATTGTGAAATTAATTCAAGATATATGTATAATTACAAAAATCAAGTCTAACATTTTTTATTGTTATTTTGAGAGTTAGACAACACTGAATATATTCCTTCTACTATCTGGCCTTTTTTTTTTTTTTGTATCTGCTTTGTTGGTTTCTGCCATATTATTATTTTATAATTTTCCTATCAGTTTTTAAGCCATAAGCCACCCCTTATTTCTCATATTCACAACAACCTCCTAAAACACCCATTCTTTATGGTGTATGTGTATTCTCCTTTTACTATTCAGCTTTTGCATACTTATCTTGAGGAAATATGTTTATCCCCATCATTTCAACTACTTGCTCTCTGCACGTGACTCTGAAATCTATAATTTCAATCAAGATTTCTTTCAAAATCCAAACAAATGATACCCAATGCTTCTAAAAATGTCAGCCTTGATGGGCCAAAGTAACCTGCAAATAAACTTCCAGTTTTTACTGACCTTTACCCAAAACAGTATTTCCATAAAGGGGAAAAGGCTAAATCAACAATCATACTGCTGTTGGGTTTTACCTAGTACAGGAGAAACAAACAACAAAAGATAGGTGATGGCAAAAGAACTTCTGGGAAACAACCTCATCTCTAGCAGGGAGTAGAGAGAGGGTCCACAGTTGTGCTAGGTGGTGGGGTAAAGCATGCCAGATTTCTCTAAGCGTTTTCTACAACAGTCCTACATCAAGCTAGGCCACCTGGATATGATTCTCCCTTGTTGGACTGACAGGGAAAAGACACAATGAAAGGCAGAAAGAACCCTTTTTCTAGTGACTATTAAAGAAAGAAGCAGAGGTGGTTTCACCTCCTAAGAGTTTTCACCAATGTCCCCTATATAGATAGTAAAGCATCAAGTTAGATATGGGCTTTAGAAATGCCCACTATAAAGCTGTGGAAACATTTTCCCAATTTATTTTGCTCTGTTCTTCTATAATATTATGTGGTGAAAGAATAGAGAAAAATAATACTCATTATTAGTGGTAGCAAGAGCAGCAGCAAAAGTTAACATGCTCTACTACATGGAAAAACATTACTCAAGTTCCAGCATTGAAAGTGACATCAAAAACCCCATTAGCTTACACTTCAATATTCTGTTGGGAACCAGAATGGATTGGGAAAGAACTTTAGTCACCCAAGTTATACCATCGGAGACCTATGTCAACATAAATGATGTTTGTTAATTACTTATGCCTCCATAGTTCTTCAAAAGACGGTCTTTAGGGAGTGGCACCACCATGCATTTATTTAACCAGGTGAGAAAAATAGGAGTCATCTTCAGTCCCTTCTGCTCTGGGTCTGTTCCTGCTCTGATACCTCCATCTACCTCTTCAGTGACTTGTTCTTACCCTCTTGCCTATACATAAAAGTTTTAGAGCAGCTTGAATTTTGTGACTTTAAAGTTAACTACTTCCATTCTGTCTATCCACATGTCTGTTAGTAATCTTTCTAAAACGTAATTTTTACTAATACAATAGCTTATATTGGCTTCTAACATATTAGTATAAACAACACTTTTCAGTCTGGCATGAAATTCTTCATGCTTTGGTCTCCTACTTTAATTTCCATTAGTACCTGTTACAGAATAAAATAAACCTAAGACCTTTATTCCTTGATTTTGGACTATCTACTCACATGCACACCCTGCATATCATCTCTTACATTTCAATCATTTGCTAATCTTCTACCAACTGCAATAAGTCTTCATTTAACCTCCCCCTTTTCTCTTATGTTTGCAGACAAATTAAGAATTATATTTTTCCTATGCTCTCCTAACACATTAAAGCAGATTCCCTCTTATGTTAGTAATGATGTTGAGTAGGTATTTTATTATGCAGTCATCTGCCTTATTAGGACCTGATCCTTGAGAAAAACCGTGTCTTGTTTTGTTGTATATACCTCTCAAACACCATACGAGGTGGGTGCCTATTAATTTTTTAAGAAGCTTTGAATGTGTTAAAGCACATAATAGAATTTAGAGTGTTCATTGTACTGACACAATTATCTCTATAATTTTAAGTGCTTTATAGATATTTTAAGTATGTTAGTGCAGAGTAAGATTTTCTTTTAATGTTCTTGAAAATTTTAGGTTTATATTCTATTGAACAATTTGGATTTCAACAATTTCATATATTGAAACGTTTCTCAGTTTACATATTATTTTAAAGTAAATTGTTTATTTGCTTTTGTTATCTGGTTATAATACATGTGTCTGTTGTATTTTTCAAACTAAATTGACTTTCAAATAGACCAAACCCTAGATGACTATCAAAGGAAAAGAAATTGTCTGTGTAGAAATTAGGAGAAGTTTAATAAAAATATTTGTTGGATGAATGAAAATATTTCCCCTTTGAGTTTTTCAGACTCCAACATCAAGAAAACAAAAGCGTATTATTCTGCCTTTGAGTATGCTATCCTTTTTTAATTCTTTGCTGATTAAACTGGGACAGATAGTACTAATTACACTTACTAAATCTGAAAAATAATAGAATATTTCCTGATTTTCAGATTTCAAAATTATTAATGAGAATCTCAAAAAAATTAGGATACAACATACTATAAATCTGAAAAACAAAACAAACAAAAAAAAAAAACCAACTAAATCTAAAAGCTACTTAATTGCATTATCTTCATGATCTACAACAATGAAAACTTCCAAAATCCTATTAAGAAATAAAGTTGGTAGGGGGCAAAGTGCACTCTGGTGGGAGACTATGGGTGCCTTGGTGGTAGATATGGTGTGATGAAAAGGTGTGATCTTATACCTGTGAATCACACACAATGCTATAAGCTAATGATTCCCCAATAAAATTAAAAACAAAGAAAGATAAATTCCACGGTCTATCATTTTTTTCCTGAAAATCTCTATAGTTGTACACATATTTCTTCAGTATGAGCCTGTATTTTTGCAATCTATCCTTCATATGTCCCTTCTCTATGCAATGAATATTTATTAGTCCCCTACTATTCGGAGACATTTTCTAAGGTGCAGATGTGTGTGTGTGTGTGTGTGTGTGTGTGTAAAATTTAAATACTTGCCCTCAAAAATCTTGTGTTCTATAAGGGAGGAAGGAGCCAAATGTTGAACAAAAAGTAAAGAATTGCAAAGCTCTCCCTCAGTCTTTATTCTGAAATAATAATACTAAGTTATTTCATCTGCATGCGACCCATACCAGAAGACAAAGGACTGCAGTTTGGGTCAGACACTTCTTCACTCCAGTGAACAAACAATTATTTTTCTTTTCACTCTATAAGAAGTTCTGTTGTAATGGTGGGATTGAGCACAAACTTTTAAAACAGCTGATTTCTCCATGGAACACAAAGTGAGATTCCTTTCCTTAAATTAAAGAAATGATAGCTTCAGTTAAAAAAACACATATTGTGTTTTTTTTAAAGATTCAGTTAGTACCATATTGCCCTGCATATATTTCACTGTGTTAATTTTTGAATGCAGATTAAAATGCCTTCTTTTTAACCTTAAAGAGAATCTTCTACTGACAATTTTCAACTTAAAAATCAATTCCAACCTAATAATCTTCTAAATATATCCATTAGAAAGTCAATTGCATTCATGATTAAATCAATTTGATGTTCTTATCCTAAAGATCTTTATTATTTTTTAACATAGAGGATTTTGTCTTAAGCTTATTAGCTTTTTAACATCTGAAATGTTTTGATTTCTGAAGCACTAGATAATATTGCAAACTTTCTCAAGTCAACAAAATGTACAATTTTTAGCATTATTTGCTCAAATTGAGATAAACTTTATATAAATAATTATCTTGATAAAATATTTCAAGAATATATTCATTGAATTTTGGTAGTAACAATTTATGAGTTGTAGAGTGAACTATATTTTAATTAATTTATTAATATACCTAGGCTATACCACACAGCTGAAGAGACTGCTGAAGATCTAAATTTACCATGAAGTAGCCTTACTAGCAGACTTGTGAGAAAGTTCACAAAATTAGCATTTTGCAAGCATATTGATTAGGTCTCCACATCAATGAAGATTAGTATTACTAAAAGTGCATGGTTTGGGTCTCCTCCGTGGCATAGAGATTAAGATAACTTCTGAAGCCTGAGTTTGATCCCTGGTTAGGGAGCTAACCTACATGGCACAGCAGACCTCTCTTGTCATGCCCACTGCTCCCCTCAGCAATGTTTATCAGTAGATCTGCCTGTTCTGCTCCCCACTCTGTCTCTGGTGAATCCTCTACACACTTATGTCACTTGGGGAATTTTTCTACTTTGGCTACTGATGCACAACAGAGTAGCAAATAAATAATTGAATGGAGAGAGAAATAGAGAGAGAGAGAGAGAGAGAGAGAGAGAGAGAGAGAGAGAGAGAGAGAGAGAGGAAGGAGAGTTTGATTGATTGAGACAGAAAGAGAGAGAGACAGTATGTTCATCAGATTTCTACAATCTCTTGAAGGAAAGAAAAATACCTCTGTTGGACAGAAGTAGGTGCCTTAAGCCAGGGGGAAAGCTATTTCCTTGTAAAATTATTATGAGAGGAATTTAAACTTGACTTTTGGGTGTCCTTTTTATACTTTTTAATGATTCTTGCTTTTTGTTAAATTTGTTTGCAAATTCTCAAGAATAATTTGTGTTCAGAGGATTCAGAGAAAGGAGATTTATTCTCATGTCAGTGACAGCCTCTCAGAGGGTAATAGCAGAAAATGCAAGTCAAGGGTGTTTGCAGACACTAAGTGAAAGGACTCTTCTTAGTCTTATCTTTGAAACTATCACTTTTACAAGGAAGGTCATATGATTATATCCAACCCAGAATGTATGTAGAATTTACCATTTTATATTTTTAGATTTAATGTTGTTAAATGTGGCTCATTTTTCATGCCTGGTGAATTCTTTCCAAATTATGATTCTTTCATTCATCTTACTTAGTCATCACTTCTATTCTATGTACTAAAATGGTCAGTGTATAGCCAGTGTCTTCATTTAAATGCTGAATGTGTAGACTGATGATAGCCCAATGGTGTGACTAGAAAACTCCATTTTATAACTTAAAATGATAATTTTATTATAATTTTTTGGTATTTTCTTTGTGTGTGGTCATTCATTTATAAAAGCAAAGTTATGTCATTGTATTATAGTCTAATCCATACTATTATATCTGATCTGTAAAATAGCATCCATTATCTTACCAACTGGACATATGGGACAGATTGTCCTGCATAAAATCCAGATATCTACATTACATACTTGTTTTTCAAACTATAAATCGAGCAGAACATATTGATATAAAATCACTCCATGATCAGTTCAAAACACAAATTTATTTCATTGGTGTCTTAGTATTGTACTTATTAAAATGATATTTTATTATAATATTTAGTGAAAATAATGGATATATTGAGTGTTTAAGAAAAATTTTGCTCTGAGTTTATAAGATTCTATTTTGAGTGCTTTTTTAAATGTCATTTTCAATTTTAGTTTATTTCCTTCTTATGAGCTCTCATTCATTAAACAAAATACCATTAGACAAAAAACAAAAGAAGTTGAATTTAATTTACATCTGTCTTTTTTGGGGGTAGTTCTTTTATTTCAGCTGCTTGGGATTTTGACAGAATAATTTTTCCTGAGGCCACCCTATGATGTTATTTGTCATTTTTCTATAAAAAGGCTAACACTGACATATCTATTTATGGTTGCCAAACTAACTACCTTTCATATCAAGTGTACTTTTTTCTTTATTCTATATGAGGTTAGAAAGAAAAAAAGACTGTAAAAGTGAGTACGGCACAATAACTACTTATTTAACCCAACAGATCTGTACAAATATGTTTGCATCCATGTCAAATTTAACAGTGAGAAATGCAATTAATTTGTTAGTAGATTAATTTTTTATCAATGGAAATAAATGACATTAATGGTTTCTTGAAATGAATCCTCATATTGCTACCCCATTTTCAAAATGTACTTGCAATCCTTCTGCTATTGAATCGGGAAAAAAATAAGAAAATAAAAATAGTCAAAGAGGAAAAATATAGGATATTTGTAGAAAATAAGAGGAAGAGAATTAAGACTGGCATTTGGATTTTTTTTCATTAACTTTAAAAATGGGTGAACACCAAAGGAGTGTGCAACTTAATAAAGCAACACTATCACATTCTCATTTCTTTTTAAATTCCTCCTACATGATTTATCACTGGAATTCAGTCCTATTAGAGAATAAAAATGATCTTTGAAACCTATATATTTGACATCATCTCTTTTTGCTTACAGTTGAAAAAATATGAAAAACAAAAAAGTGCTACAAATATTATTTTAAAATCTTAAAGATGGCCATATGAGATGGAAATAAGCTAAACAGATTTTTTTAATGACAAACCAGATAGTATAACTTAACAATTGAAATAGCAACCAATGTGTACTAAGAGATTATTCTAAAATAGTCATTTTGCTTTTTTAAATATTATTTGTATGACTGAGGAATAAAGCCTAGCAAATTAAACATCTTTCCAAAATCACTGTTAATACAAATACAAAAGCCAGGATAAGAACTCTTTTTTTTTATTATTATTCCTAATTGTAGTACTTTGTAATGTAATCACTTGTTATAGCTAATCCTATTATAATTATATAATGATTATGTGATTCTCTACATACTGTCTATATCTACATATATATATATATATATATATATATTTATTTATCTACCTATCTGTGTGGCTGTACTTTTTCCTCAATAGCATTGATTTCCTTAAATGAAAGGCAGGTTATATACTATGAAACAGTAACATTATTGTTGAAATAAATTTCATCTGCATATTATTACAGATGTATACCCATCTATTCTATCTTTGTATATTCAATCTCTTTTGGATTATTCTTAAGAAGGAACTTGAGTATCCACTCTTTCAAAAAATATTGTTGAGTACTCATTCTGAGACAAGCTTTTTTATATGTGCTCAGAATACATATAGAAAGAAAGACCCCTTCCATTAAAGGGCCTAAGATCTGGTTAAAGACAACAAAGACGAAAATGTAAAAACATTGTGTGATTAACTACAATAGGAGTCCTTTATCCTAAACTTGGGGTTCCCTGGGAATTATCCAGCATGTCCTGGATGGATGAGGAATCACAGTTGAGATTCTTGCATTAGACCTTTCGTTTGGGCAGAAGTTTGACAGCAATTGAAGAGCAGTAAAGACTTTCTTAGTTGAAGGAAAAGTGGACAGGAGTGCTAAGGTAGCTATAAAACAATGATTTTTTTTTTAATTATAAATATTTAATATGACTATTACACTGTAAATATCAGCAGAGCAGTGATGCTAGAGTTTAGGCAAACTTCCTATGATCAATAGTATTTAGAAACCATGCAGAATTTTGCATTTTATCCTAGATTTAATGGCAAGGCCCTGAAGACTTTTAATATGAAGAAGTCAATGTCGTTTCCATAACACAACTCCTTCCCTGTTTTCTTTGTGGAATAGGAAAAATAAAAAATTAAGAGGTTAAGCACTTTCTAACATCTACCAGGGAGACATGCCCTTACCCTGTGATGAGGTTTGATGCTGAAGAGTATGGATTAAATTTGGGTTTCAGAAAATATTAATTAAAATAGTACTCTTTAGTTATTTATAATCCATAATCCACAACTGTGTTAAAAGAAGAAAAAAATATCAAAATTTACCAGGACACTAGACTGCTGTATTTTCATTTTGAGGATGACTCCTTAATACTGAGAGTAGTGTTGATTTTTTCTATTGGCAGGATTTTTTTTTAAGCACTTCCTCTCATTATATCCTAAGGCACCTTCCCACTAGTGCAGCTGCTGCAGTGTTTTCCCTCAGCATCTCACCTTGTTTTGCTGCTCCCGTCTCAGTAGTTTCATACCTGAGGCCAATTTGTAGTTCTCTCCTGTAGTTAAACCAGCTGTTTTGTAATAACATTGTTGATTTCTCTGAATGGATAGTACAGAAAGCAGTCTTTTACATTATCATACATTTGTAAGACATGAGCCCTAAAGGATCTGAGAAAATCTATAGTATAAGAGAATATAACATGTTGTTAATTTTGAAATGTTTTGTTAACATGGGAATGCAATAATAGAAATAATGGCAATCATTGTTTGATTATGAAGAGTATTGGTCTTTAAAGTCAGATTAAAAAAAAAAAAACAACAAATAAGTGTTGATCCACTGAGGTTGTACATCTGTTTAAGTCCCAGAACAACTTGGCAGGTGAAAAAGAAAAGGAAATGGTAAAGTCAAGCACCAGGGGCTTAAATGGGAAGGTGTTGTTTTTTGATATCAGCATAATAGGCTAAGGGTAAAGCAATATTAAACTGGCATTTATCTCTTCAAGTTACATTCCATGCCCATTACTTCATTAACAAAATCCATGTTTTACATTGCATGTAACACTTCTGAGCTAGAACCCTAAGCATTTCTACAGTAGCATGTTTTATTAGAAGAAATAATTAACATTTGGGTAAAATTAACAGAAGTTCCACTGACTTTATGTATTTCAAAAAATTAGAAATGAGATTGTTCTAGGTCCTAACAGCATAACTTTGTATCATGTGCTTCTTCTAATATAAAAGTGGAAATAGTCTGTGGTGTAGAATGCTAACCATTATATTATTGAATAGTTAGTACATTTAATGGGAAACATTTTTATATATAAGCCACTGTTTTGGGTTATTTTATCTCTTTAAGTATCAAAATGAAATATACTCCACTTGAGTTCATGAAATGGTACAGTAAGCCCTTTTATATTATGATTGATGAATTACTTTAAAATGCTGCTCGTCTCCTAGCATATGTTCCAGATGTTAAATATTATGGGCAATCTCTAGTACTTATAACACCAGTAAGTGTCTTGGAAAGAGACCATTGTTATATTTTAGAGAGGAAATCCAAAACTGAGGGCAGATTTGTTTAATATTTGTTTCATATTTAAAGTATACTATTGTCCATTAGTAAATTGTATTGTAAAGAAATTACATAGCTAGTATTTTCTTTGCAATAAGTTTTATTGGAAAATTGTATCAGAGTTCTCGAATAAGTCACTTGTGATAGACCAAAAATCTGTTACACTTGTAGGTGGAGAATCAGCAGCGACATAAGCCAGCTTTCTATACAGCTAATAGGATTCTCAGCTTGGCTAAGAATAATCCAAAAGAAAAGAGGAAAAAAAATCCTCTTAATTTAGATTCCACAAGAATTTGTGTAGTTTAGTATATGCCAATATTAACACAGCCTTCCCCTTTCCTTTAAAAGTTTACATTTTCAAGAAAATAAGCTTAATGATTCTTGTACTACTACAATGTTTCTCAAACTTGTGATTGCATCTAAATCACCTAGAGGGATTGTTAAAACAATTGAATGGTTCCCAGCCTTAGCCTTCTGATTCAATAAGCCTGAGGTGAGACCTGATAATTTCCATTTTTAACAAGCTGCAAGTTTAATGCTCATGTTGCTCCTACAGAAACTATACTTTGCAACAACTTTATTAACGAATAAAAAAAATAGGGCCTCCCTAGTGGCCTACAGGTAAAGACAGCACTATCACCACTGAAGCCTGAGTTCGGTCCTAGACCAGGGAGTTAATCCACATATGGCTCAGCAGACCTGTCTCTCCCAGTGCTCCCCTCAGCAGTGTATTTCAGTAAATCCACCTGTTCTGCTCCCCACTCTGTCTCTGGTGAATCCTCTCATCCCTACTCCTACCCCTCTGGCCTACATCTCAGTTCTTCTATGCAAAAAAAAAAAAAAAAAAAAAAGTAAAAGTTAGGGGAAAATTTATTAATTTGACAACAAAATTATGGTTTTCTCTTAACAATGATGCCTATTTTTCCTCCTTACTTTTTTTTTTAAAGATTTATTTATTTATTTATTTATATAAGCACTGGGTACAGTCAGAAACGTGGGAAGGTGAGATAATTCACCAGAGCCAGAGCGGGGAGCAGAACAGGCAGACAGATGGAGGACACTGCTGAGGGGAGCGGCGGGCATGGCAGGAGAGTTCTGTGCGCCATGTGGGACCCTAGCTGGGTAGGGATCGAACCGGAGCTGCAGAGGCTGCAGCCAGCTTTGCAGCCCAGTGCTCAACTGCTGTACCACCAGGGAGACCCTCTCCTTACTTTTTTTGTCTGTCTCATTTTTTTTTTTTTGGTTTTATTTTATGACAGATACCATGGATATAGGTAGAAGAGACTAAGGCAGCCACAATTACTCACTTTCCTGCCAAAACATTGTGTTTGCATTTATCTGACTGGAAGGTGATGTAAGTGGGTTTGGTATTGCTGCGGTTACCTTTTTCACACCAGTGTAACCCATCTGCATTGGAGCTTGGAGCTAGTTTTCTGTTTTGTTTTGTTTTTTTGTTTTTTTCAATTTCCATACCCCATACTCATCTTTCAACTTTTCTTTATACCCATTCCAACTTCAGAGGGTCACTCTGTGATTTCTCTGTCCCCAACAGTGGTCTTCTCTTTGTCACTGCTGTGAGGACTGGGACAGTGAATTTCTCTGTTTTCCTGTTCTAGTCACAAACTTAGGTGGGTTCTGTGTGCCTAGACAAAGTGGGTAGGACTTTCTTTGCATTCTGAAAACTCTTCATGGCAGCCAAATTCTCTCTTGGACTTGTAATATATTTGTACAAGACTTCCTCATCCCTCATCCTTTCAATTTCCCAGTGCTGGAAGATCTCTAGTCATACTGGTATCGAAGTATGGACACAAGAATCCTTTATTCATAGAAGTGGAATTCCTTTAATAGCTAATATTTTGTTATGACAGTATTTTAAGTTGCTGGAGGTATTGGCTCTTTTTATTGTATAGTATTTAATAAATAATGAATTTTTTAACTTATTTTTTTCTGATTATTTCATGGAAGAATTTTAACTTAAAAAGTATTTGCCACTCTTAAGAAGTTTTTAGCCCCACAAAAAACACCTGAACCGGATTTAAAATAAATTAATTAATTAAATAACAAGCTTATTGTAGGAGATTTGCAGCATCCACTTTCTGAATTTTTATTGGTTTATTTCTTTTCCAATGTCTATTCTTTCCAATTTGATATCTTTTTTTTCTAGAAAGGTTTGTACACTAGATTAAATGTATCTCCCAATAGTAATATGCTGAAATCCTAATCCTCAATGGAATGATATTAGGAAGTGGGCCTTCTGGAAGTGATCAAGTTATCAGCATGAGAATCTGATGAATGGGATCTTTAGGAAAGAACCAGGAAAGATTCTCTGCCCCTTGTGCCGTCTGTAATTGGGTTCTCATCAGACAGCCTATTAACTGGTGTCTTCATCTTGCACTTCCCAATCTCCAGATCTGTGGGGAATAAATTTCTGTTGTAAACTATCTATTCTGTAATATTTGGTGGTAGTAGACCAAACAGGCAAACACAATAATTTATTTTAGTTTTTCATATTATTATTTTTAGTTTTTTCATGTCCTTTTATATTACATCTGTAATAGGTATAGTAGTTCACCTTATTTTATATTTGGTTGTTTATTTGAATCTTCCACCATTTTCTTTTATCAGTTTATGAGAGGTTCGTCTTAGTACTCTGTTCAAAGAATCAATACTTGCTAAACATTTGAATCCCTTGTCATTACTCCATGGTTTTCTGCTTTTTTTTTTTTCTATTTTTATCATGCTGTTCTTAAGTTTACTTTGCTTCTTTGCTTATCTACATTCTTTAATTGATTTATTAATGATTTTTAAACTTTTATATTTTCTAAAAATGTGAACTATTGCTTGGTTCACTGTATCAAACAGTAAATTCTTCATTGTTATTAATTGCTAAATATCACAGTAAATTTTATGTAATTCTTAAGTATTTTTTAAAGATTTATGTGTACAAGAACTGGGGTACAGGCCAGAGGTACGGGGTGGGGGGATGAGAGGATTCACAGAGACAGTGGGGAACAGAACAGGCAGAGCCACTGAAATACACTGCTGAGGGGAGCAGCGGGCTAGACAAGAGAGGTCAGCTTTGCCATGTGGGTCAGCTCCCTGGCTAGCCGGGGATCAAACTCATGCTGCAGTGGGAGTGGATAGCTTCACAGCACTGTGCTTAACCTCTTGTGCCACCAGGGAGGCCTCCAATTCTTAGGTATTATTTAAATTTCCAGACATGTGAGAAGTTTTAAGCCATGTTTTGTTACTTACTGCTTTCTAATTTTATCACCTTGCAGTGAAAAATATATAGTTTTTTTATATTGAGAATGAAAATATATTTGTCTTGTTGGTTTGATGCATATTTGATTTTAATGAATGTATTGTTTGTTCTGAAAAATTTGTATTTTCAGCGGACAGGTTTATAGTTCTTTCTATGACTACTTGTTTATGAAAATTTATTATATTTTATATCCAATACCTTGGCTGTATTTCTATTTATTTTATCAGTTTTTGAGACAGTGACATTAAAGCTCCAGAAAAATTTTTGCGTTCTGAAATTCTCTTCAGGTCTATCAGCTGCTGCATATACTGTGAATCTCTTGTTAAGTTCATATGTGTCATCATATTTTATTGTTCATTTGACTCTTTTTCCAGTATCCAACAGTTTCCCTTGTGTGATTTGTAACTTAATTTTAATTCTCCAGTTATCTTCTAAAAGAAAGTTCTCATGAATCTTTTATCAGCCATTCATTATCTGAAGTCTTCAACTTTTTGTTTTAATGTGGCCATTTGACAAAACTTGCTAATATACATATATAGTTAGAATTCAGTTTTGAGAGCTTTATTTTCTTTGATCTGTCCAACATTTTATGTTTATTATAATAGCAATCCAATCAGGAATTATTTCTATCATATCATTTTATATTGTTTATTTGTAGTGCATTTTGTCCTCTCTTTATGTCTTTAATTCTATAGAAGGAATATCCTTCTGGTTAGATAGCACAATATTCTTATTTTCTTGTCATGTGTGAATTTTTCTATAAAGACTGTTTGAACAATCTATAGCCATCTGCCTCTGATCTCATCTTCCATGGCCATGGTACAACCATCTAGAATTATGTTTTGAGTGGTTATGGATGCACCTGTTTGTCACTGCTGTTTTTGAAATCAGTTATCCTGTTCTCTGTTCCATCTTTTCTTATAATTTCTTTTTATTTCTGTTAGATTCATTTTTTACCTTTTTATTACTAGAATATATGCTTATATATATATATATATTTTTTTTTTCTTTCAAAAACATCCCTGGTGTGATTAAGTGGCTCAGTTTTTGTTTGCCTATAATAGTATATATTTTCTTTGACTACATATGGGTGCTTTCCGGGCATCATGTGTGTTACATCTCAGGGTTCTTTAGGGAATAGAACCAGCAACTGATGCTGACTCACCAGCTTATTGAGAAATTGCTTATTGTTTTTATTGTACTTACATATCTTTCTTCTCCCATCTCTCACTTATTTCAAGAAATTTCTTTATTTTTAAGATTATTTTTTATTTATACATATAAGAACTGGGATCTAGAGGTGCAGGGGGTAAGAGGAATCACCAGAGCAAAGTGGGGAGCAGAACAGGCTGATCTACTGAAATACACTGCAGGGAGCAGTGGTTAGACATGAGAGGTCTGCTGCTGTGGGTTAGCACCCTTGACAGGGATCAACTCGTGCTGCAATGGCTGATGATAATAGCTTGGTAGTGCTGAGACTTTAACCCCTGTGACACTAGGAAGACCTCATTTCAAGAAATTTAAGATTAAACTCATATTACTTTTTAGTGTATGGTATTGTTTTCTGGAAGAAATGATAATGCTTCTTGACTTTGAAGTTTTCAAATTTCTCAGTCTCCTCTTTCTCTACCTCCCAACTATGGTAAACACAAATCTGAGCTCTATTTCTGTGATTTTTTTTTTTTTTTAATTTATACAAAGAAGTGAGAGAATTCAGTAGTTGTCTTTCTCTGTCTGACTTAATTCCCTTAGCATAATGACAACAAGAACCATCCATGTTGTTGCAAACTTGGATGTTTATAAATTTATACTTTATGCATACTTTATGGCTAAATAGTATTCTATAATATATATTATATATAACATTGTATGTATATGAATATAGAAAATTGTATGCATATGTATAAAGAAAATATGTCTATATAGTATAAAATAGCATGCAATTCATATATATAATATAAAAATATAATATTTTCTTTATCCATTAATCTGTCTGTGGATAGTTTATTTCTATGACTTGGTTATTGTAAATAATGCTGCAATGAACATAGGAGTCTTTGTTGTACTAGTTTTATTTCTTTTAAATAAATACCCAGTAGTAAAATTGCTGGAATTTTTAAAATAGTGATCCATTGAAATAATATTTTATTTTGATTATTGTTTTTCATTGTAATACTTTTAGTATGTGTTATTGCTCTTTTAGTATTTTTTAAAGATATCTTTATTTTAAAGATTTATTTATTTATTTATACAAGAGCCCAGGTACAGACCAGATGTGCGGTAGGGTGAGAGAATTCACCAGAGACAGAGCGGGGAACAGAACAGGCAGACTGACAAAATACACTGCTGAGGGGAGCAGCGGGCATGACAGGAGCAATCTGCCATGCCATGTGGGACCCTCGCCGGCCGGCTGGGATTGAATCGGTGCTGCAGAGGCTTCAGACAGCTTCACAGAGCGGCGCTCAACCACCTGCGCCATCAGGGGAGGCCCTGATCTTTTAGTATTAAAGGCAGGTTTAGCCAATACTTTTATAGAACCATATAGCTATAGTTTATTCTAATTGCTCTCCACTTGCTCATCAGGCTCCCTCTCTCAGTTCTTAATAGTAATTGTTTTAATACTCTTAGTATATAATTCCTAGGTATAAATTACTTAAGAAATTTAAGAATTGGTTAAAATCAAAATTCCATTTCATAGAATCAAAAACATAGAGGAGCCTTCCTTAACTCTTGTAGCCCTTTCTTCCCAAGTAACTCAATTTTCCCCACTGACATATTTAACTATTCATTACACCTAACTTCATTAACCTACTTCACAAATCACTGCCTTCCCACACGCTGCTCTCCATTCTGGAATTCATTTCTAGATTTTACCCAATAAATCCCACTCATCAGGTAAGATTAACTCAAGCATTGTTTCTTCCGGACAGCGTGACTTGACTCTTCTGTCTAAACTATACAATCTTCCTAATAACCTGTATGCACTTCTATACTTTTAGACTTTTTCTTTGCTTCATTTATTTGCCTCATTTATTTGGCTTTCTGAAAGATCTATAAACTCACTGAGGTAAGATACAATGTCTCACCTCTCACTGCATACTTAAGAAAATGAGTAATACCTAAAACATATGAATTGTAGCACTAAATGAGTGTTTTCTAAGAATAAAGCACTGAAACAATGTTTGCAAAATGCATACCAGTTTACACATACATTGGCTTAATACTGGATCCAAGTGAAAATATGTCTTTCCTAAGGATATAAAATTATGAAAAATAATGGAGAAACATTGCAAAAATCACTTCATTGCGTCACCTTGCTTTAAAAGTTGTCTTACGGAATAAATGAATATACATACTAAAAACAGCAAAATCTTTTATGCATAGCAATTATTAGGATGGGAATGCAATCCTTTACAAACAACAGAGAACTATAATTTAAATAATTTCATTGAAAAGTATAGACCATCTATAATAGAGATGTGAGGAAGAAATATAAAGACTTACAAGGAAAAATTTGCAAATAAAGAAAAATCTATACTATATTTTTTCAATATAAAGAGTCATGAACTCTTACATGTACAAAGCAACTTCTTATCCTTATTTAATTATTAAGTACTTATTTACTTTCTGCTTATTATTAGCTGCTTTACCAATTGCTATACTTTCAATATGTTGCAATTAAATATTTCTTGAGCTACATGGCATTTTCTTTTAAATTTGTCATAGCAGCTCTAGCTATTAGGATGGCAAATCTTATTTTCTTTTTCAGTTTAAATTTAAATTCCATCTACCCTCTGTTTTTAATAAGTATTCTCAGATTTGACCTGATCAGTTACTGTTCCTCCTCTGCATATTGTCATACATAAGGATTCATGGACACTAATGCTTCACAGTATAAGCGGGAAAAAATAAAAATAAGAATTTATTGGCCAAAAATGTAGAATAAAATTAGTAAAGTGCCTAATATCTTGCATTTTTATTAGCCCAATGTTAATTGTGCCTGTATTGGGGCTAGCTGGACTATACAATGTGAGTAGCAGTATAATAAAGAAAATCTTCAGCTCTAAAATGATCTACCTATTTTAGAAAATAGGGTTAGGGCAGGAGCAAAGGGAATCTATAAAGTTGTGTAACAATAGAGGATCCCACGGTGGAAATAGCTGCCTTGTTAGAAATAAGAAGCCATTCAGAATTTGGTCTCTGATATTGGCCTATTTTTCCATTTAACACAATCAGAACTGCTTATTTGACTTTAAATGTACTTCTAGTAAAGTCACTGAAAGTGGATGAAGGTAACAAGTCCTATTGTATTTGTCTCTCTTAAGGTAGTGTCCATGGACTTGCCAGACAAGCTGTACTGTTCTAGTTTGGGATATAAATTGAGAAAGACCCTCTAAGCTTATAAAATATTCACTAAGTTCTTAGTACGTGCCAGCTCTGGACTGTACATAAGAACTAAATATACAGCAAGAAATAAGACAGACAAGGTCCCTGCCATGTAGCTTATGTTCTCCTGAAGGGAACAAACAAGAACATTAATTGATACATGATTAAAATAATAATTTGTAAGCTATTAAATATAATGTAAAAATTGCTTTGCACATTATTAAAATTAGGCAATGTGAAAAAATGTTGCTAACTGCTTGGTTAAGAGGTTTGTGAAATACTGCTGATTGATAATTACCAATATTCATGTTTTCCCTCTTCATTTTAGGGAAACCACCAAGCCAGATTTCTCAGTCTCTTGCTTCAGTGTAGCCATGTGACTGAATGTTGCCCAGTTCTATATGAAATCTATTTAAAATTTAATCCAAAAGCGAATCCTATACAAATCTCCATAAACTCTTGTCCTTAAAGGTGATATAAGCCAGATGCAGAGGCCACAAAGGAGAGCATCCAAGCCCTAGTATGCATTAGAGCCATTAAGTAGAAGAAAGCCATTGAAAACATGTAGCAAAGTAAGTCCCACACACAACATCACACACACACAACACCTATACATTGAGTGAAAATGACCTGTGTATGATTAGGAAATAAATGTTTGTGTGTTTGTAAGTAGTCCAAGACTTGTTTGTTATGACAGATGGCTATATAAGTATGTAAATTTAAATAATCACAAAAAGGAACCATCTGTGTACCAATCATGGATAAGAGTCTTCCAGGAGGGGAAGCAGCATCTAGTACAATCAATGTAAGGAACATCAGAGAAGTAGCAGGATTATATTACTGGACAAAGTAGAATAAGGATGGTTTTATTAGAAATATAATGAGAAATTATTGGAGAGTTTTAATTGAGAGTGACACACTAAATAATATTTCTAAAACATCTTTTTTTCTCTTATTTGATAGAAAGGAATGGCTAAGATACAATATGTGAAACTAGAAGTGTAAGGTTAATACTCCAAGGAGGGATAAGAATGATTTAGTCTGGGGCCTCCCCCATGGTGCAGTGGTTGAGCGCTGGGCTGCGAAGTTGCCTGCAGCCTCTGCAGCACCGGTTCAATCCCCGGCCGCTGGCGAGGGTCCCACATGGTACGCAGACCTCTCCTGCCGCCCGCTGCTCCCCTCAGCAGTGTACTTCGGTCCTTCTGCCTGTTCTGCCCCGGGCTCTGGCTCTAGTGAATTCTCTCACCCTCCCGCGCTTCTGACTGTACCCAGTGCTTGCATAAATAAATAAATAAATCTTAAAAAAAAAAAAAATGAATGATTTAGTCTGGGTGACCTTAGTAGAGATTTAAAAAATGTAGATGGATTTTATATAAATTTTCAAATGCTGATCAATGGGATTTGCTAATTAATTTGATATATGTCATAGATGTTTGGCTTAACTATCTGATTATATAGAAATGTGATTATGAGAGAGAATACTGAACAAAGACCTGGTAGGGAAAGGGAGTAATTTAAATGTCATGTTATTCACATGGTAAGTTTTAGTAGCTTATTTTTCATTCATGTAAAGTCGCCATGTAGAAAACTAGATGTAAGCATCTTGAACTGAAGAGAAGACAGGACTACAGAGAGATATTTGGGATTCACTGACATATGTAGTAACTGATGAGAGAAGTGAATGGGGTCATGGATAGAAAGTGTGCAGAGAGTGAAGAGGTGACAGGGACAAAGCCCAGGAGGCACTTCAACACTTAGGCACCAGAGGAAGATGACAAGCTGGCAAATGAGCTTGAAAAGAACCAACTAGCAAGTCTGGAAGAAATTTCTTATGGCAGAAACAAGAAAAAAATATGCTTCTAGAATGAAGGCATGGCCAACAAGGTTAAATGCTGCTCAGATGACATGTAATGCAAAAATCAGGGAAGTGGCTGTCAGTTTTGCCAAGGATAGGACCGTAGTTGCTCTTCACTAATGTGGTTTCTTCAGTGTTTGGTACTAAAACAAGGGGGTGGGATAGGAGAGAATGCCCAATGGAGAAGTATAAATAGCAGCAAAAAACCTCTCCCTTTAAGTATGGATGTAAAGGATAATAAGAAAGTGGTAGATGGTTGTGGAATAAGACAAAAACTTTTTAAATTCAATTTCATTTACTTTTTTTTTTTTTGGTAAGATGTGTCTTCTAAGTCATTCTTGTATACAGAAGGAGGTAGAATTCTTGTATGCAGGAAGGTAGAAAGTTGGGGGCAGATACACTGGGGAGCATAAATTTGTCAGAGTTCATTTCTCAAGAAGTGAGAGTGGATGATTTCCAGAGTGAAAATGAGGAGTTTGACTTTGGGGGAACAGGACATTCACTCCAGTGTAACAGGAGGAAAAAAATAATTTAGTAATGATTTGACCAAATAGGATGACCTAGACAGATATTTCTGCAGTTTCTACTACCCAGATTCAGGAAGCTGCTCTCCAGTTCCTTCCATAACAGAGCAAATCTGGGGATCACCCACTTCCTTCCAATAAATTCCCTTTAGCTTTAGTTAAAGTGATTTCCTTTGGCTTAGTACAGAAAACCCACCTGATAAAATTTGTCAGTTCTATGTGAAAATATCAGTCCTCAGGAAAATATGGCACATGTTTCCCAAATTTAAAAGCTTCTATCCTAAAATATTCTCTCAAGTTTCTCCATATAGTACAGGGATTCCAGTAGTAGAGAATATTCATCATGGTTTTAAGACTCTATGATTGCAGAGAGTCCAATCTTTGGTACACAGTGTAAGAGACAGTGTCAGATGTCCTTATAGGAAGCAGTGAATGTTTATCACTTCCTTTCTCCACCTCCATTGCCACCTTTTATGTGGTCTATTTTGACAAGAATAAATGCTATTTTGTGTAGAAAAATATTTTATGTGATCATGGCTGATGTTTCAAAGTAGGAAAATGTCAGAGTGGTGAATTTATCTATGTACTTTAGCTGGGAACTAATTTAATGAATAAAAACATACAAAAACATTTTAAAAATTAAAAGTAGAGCAAATTTGCTTGAATTATGGATGGTTGTCTATAAGTCCAGCTTTAGTCAGACTTTTTCTCTCAATGCTACCTGTAGTCTCCATAAACAAGGGCTTTACTGTAGAATACAACTTGGAAAATTTTGGAACTATATAGTAAAATAAATCTATATCTATCATTATCTACATGTTTATGTATTTTGCAAATGTTAACATAGTATTATGCAAATAACTATTCTTTATGGGTTACACTATTATATAGGTTATTTGATCATGTTTAATGCAAATTATAGCTGAAAATGCTTAATGAATTTTATTTTTATTGTATAACCATGCATTACATTTTGAATGGTTTGAATACATTCTCAAAACCTTAAATTAACTAGTACTGACCAATTTAACAAATCATGTGGATTACTACATAGTAATTATATCTGTTTTAAGTTTAATATTTGTATTATCTTTATTTTTGTGTTTATACAGAGTAATTTAATATAAAGGTCATAATACTGGGGTATCTCTTGACTTACTGATGAATAAGGTTGATTCAAAGCATAGTGGGTTAGCCTTCTTTTCTCCCTCATTCAGTCTATATTCTCATTCAGAGGTGAGTTTCTCAGATAGGGAAAGGCATTATTCAATCAAGAGTACATGTAGTCCCACCTGTAAGATTATTTTTTCTTACAGTTTATGATAAATGTATTTGCATCCTAGGAGAAATATTCAAGTGGACACGAACCTCTATTTTACATAGTGGTTTTCAAAAGAAACTATGGATGTAAGAGGGGTTAAGAACTACATTCTTAAAAAAATAATTAGCCATGGCATTCATTTAAAAAAGAGCTAAATCAACATGCCCACTCTTATACACAGAACCATTCATCAGAGAACAGATGGTACCCTAAAAGTGAAACTAAACAGTTTTCGAAACATGACAATTCATTTATCTTAATGTGAACATCCTCTAGCAGATATCAAAAACAAACCAAGGCAGATTTATAACTTTTGGAGTGTATTATACATGCAGTGGAAATCCAAGAGAGAATGTTTGCATTTAATAATCTGATTCATATTGGTAAATGGCACATGAAAATGTATAGTAAAACAGTACTTAAATATTTTGATTATATTCAAAAATACATTAGTAGAAAATATAACATTTATCATCAATATTACTTTAAGATTTTTATTCCGTTGTGGTAAAATTGTCTGAAATTCTCTTCTGAACATCTTATCTGCTAGATATTTGAGATCTTGGTATTTTTTGTTGGGCTGCATACTTTTACATTAAATTGAATAATAAATGTGTACACATTCAATCTTTCTAATTCATGCATTCATCTTTCATTTATTCAGAAAGCAATTATTGGGCAATTGCTGTGAATTGTACCAGGGAATGGAAATAAAGAGATCAATCAATGATGTCTGTTTCTACCCTTTAGGATCTCACTGTATAAGAGGGAAAGACAGGCATGCAAACATATAATTATAATAAAGTGAAATAAGAATTTAAAATGTACTTGGAAATAATATGTTACAATATTAATGGATATTATTTCCTTTTCTCATTTTCAATTCCTGTTGGCACTTTCTTTTCCTACTCTCTTCCATTCCCCTCATTTTATGAACTGTTTTCTTCCTGATTTTTGAGGTCTAGAGAGAAGGAATATAGGATACTGGTATATAGATTCTCAAGAGAAGGGACAGAGGAAAAGGACCAAGGGCTTTACAAAGGACTGGGAGTAACCAGATAAAAAGGATCAGAACCTACCTAGAAAATAACTTTCTGAATAAAGGAGAGGAAGAAGACAACTGCAAAGGAATGATAAGATGAGAAGGTGGTGGATGCTTGTAAATGGGTTCTTTTTTTTTTTTTTAAATCTCTATGAAGACTGATACCCTGGAATAAAAGGTCAGTAGAGAGATTGTCCAGATATGTGCCTGTGGTTGGAAAGTCAAGGGAAACTGCCGCTGTGTGCCTTGCCCAGGTGGAGCTCTGGTCCTGTGTAGCAACCCCTGATAAACAATGGTCATGTGTTGTGCTAACCAGACAAGGCAGGCCAGCTCTTAATGAAATTTTGGCATTTATATGGACATACACTAGTGTGACATGAGTCATTCATCCATTCATCCAATTAATGTGCCAGAAGCTCTTCTGGGAACTTAGACTATATGCATTGTGGTTGGCAGAATTCTACAATGGCCCTCAGTGACCCTTGGCCATAACACTCCCTTTTGAGTACAGGGAAACTGTGAATATGATGACACTAAGTCACATTTTTATGGCATAAGTAGATTACATGGATGGGTCTAACCGAATCACATGAGAGTTTAAAAACAGTTTAAGAATAGATATTCGAAGCATGAGAAGGACTTGACATAACATCCCTGGCCTGAAGATGGAGGGTGTCACACACAAGCAATGTGGTCTGTCTCTGGAAGCTGAGTGGCCTCTCTTGGCATCCAGCCAAAAAAAAAAAAAATGGTGACCTCTATCCTATGACTACATGGAGCAGGACTTTGTCAACAATCTGAATGAGATTAGAAGCACATTTTTTTTTTTCCAGAACCTCCAGGTCTGACTGACAACACCTTGATTTTGATTTTGGTAAGATCCTAGCAGAGAATGTAGCCACATCTACAGACTTCTAAATTACAATGTTGAAAGACAATGAGGAGTAATTGTGGTAAATTGTTGCATAACAATAGAAAAGAAATATATGTGAAAAGAGACACCCACCCACTGGCAACACATAGAACCTAGAATCCAGTGAGGAGAGGAGTAACCAAAAAATAAGATTCTTATGTGCCATTGGGGAGGGAGGTGATTGTGAAACAGAAGTGGAACTAGAGGAATGTTGCAATTTTAGAGAAACTGAACAAAGGGCATCACATTGAGATGTTGATATTTAAATTAATTTTTTTATGAGGGCCTCCCTGGTGGTGCAAGAGGTTTAGACACAACCTATGAAGCTGTGTGCAGCCTCTGCAGCACGAGTTCGATCCCCGGCCAGGGAGCAACCCGCATGGTACAGCAGAACTCTCCTGACTTGCCCACTGCTCCCCTCAGCAGTTTATTTCAGTCAGTCTGCCTATTCTGTTCCCCACTCTGTCTCTGGTGAATCCTCTCACCCCCCACACCTCTGGCCTGTACCCCAGCTCTTGTGTGCATAAATAAATAAATTTTAAAAAATAAATAAATAAAATAAAATTTTTATGGGATAAGAAAACTATCCATGTAGATATCTGGGGTAAGCAGGATCTAGGAAGGGGGAAAAAAAGCCTCTAGATTTGAACATGTTTAACAAGAAGAGTAATGCAGCTAGTGGACAAGGAGGAAATTAGGAGATAAAATCAGAGACAGGAAATTAGGTCACAGAGTTTTAGAGACTATTGTACAAATACTTGTTTTTCCTCTGAGTGAAATGAGAATCAAACTAGGGTTTGGGACACAGGAGTGATTGGATGTGACTTCCTGTTCAAGGAGAGGGCTGCAATTGCTGAAGGAGCGTGAATATGCTAGAACAAGAAGAAACAGCTATTAGGTATGATGGTGTCTAGCATAAGAAGACAGTGTAAAGCTCAAAGAAACATATATGCCTGTTGCAAAGGATTGTGTAAGATTGGAAAATTCTCAGAAAATGCACTGAATATAAAGTGTAAGCATATAAGGACAAGATTTTTTTTGTTTTTTTTTTTACTTTGTTAGTGAGGGTTTTTCCAGTACCTGGAATGCAGTTTCATTCTATAATTGCTTGTTAAATAAATGAAAACATCAGTGATCAATAAATACTTCTTTTTTTTTAAAGATTTATTTATTTGTTTATTTATACAAGCACTGGGTACAGTCAGAAGCGCGGGAGGGTGAGAGAATTCACCAGAGCCAGAGCGGGGAGCAGAGCAGGTAGAAGGACCAAGGTACACTGCTGAGGGGAGCAGCGGGCGGCAGGAGAGGTCTGCGCACCATGTGGGACCCTCCTCCGGTGGCCGGGGAGCAGCTGGGGTTTGAACCGGCGCTGCAGAGGCTGCAGTCGGCTTCGAAACCCAGTGCTCAACTGCTGCGCCACCGGGGAGGCCCAATAAACACTTCTTATTTACCCATTTTGCCTCCCAAACTGGGACAGTTGTGGCAATGGATTGAAAGAATGTTTCTGTAAAGTACAAATATGTACTTTGAATCTTTATTCACTTTTAAATATATTATTTTCTTCTTATTAGGAAACACAAGACTTGAAGTCTCTTGAGGGCAAAGATAATGAATTATTTATGATTGTAGTTGTAGGAGCCGGTAGACTACTTGGTATATTGTAAGCAGCAAAAAAAAAAAAAAAAAAAAAAAAAAAAAGTTAACAGCCATACCTTGGTATCTGCACTGAATTGGTTCCAGAACTTTCTACCCTCCCCTGCAGAATACTCTGATGTTTGAATCCCTTGAATGAATGGTATCATATTTATATAGCAGCACAATATCCCATATATTTTAATTCATCTCTAGATGACTTACAATACCTAATACAATATAAATGCTATTCATGCTGTATAAATAGTTGTTATTCTATATTGTTTAGGAAATAATGTCAAGAAAATAAGTCTAAGACCTCCCCTGGTGGCGCAGGCAGTTGAGCACAGCACTGTGAAGCTGACTACAGCCTCTGCAGTGCCGGTTTTATCCCTGCCAGCCACGGAGCAACCCACATGGTGTGGCAGACCTCTCCTGTCTCACCCGCTGCTCCCCTCAGCAGTGTATTTCATCAGTCTGCCTGTTCTGTTCCCTGCTCTGTCTCTAGTGAATCCTCTCACCCTCCCATGCATCTGACCTGTACCCTAGTTCTTATATAAATAAATAAATAAATCTTTAAAAAAAAAAAAGAAAAAGAAAATAAGTCTGTACTTATTCATATATACTCAACCATTGGGACCTAACTAACTATATAGTACAGGTTTTTGATCCATGTTTGAATTTGCAGACACGTAACCCATGAATAAGGAGGGCTGATGGTATATATTTTTTAATTCATCAATAAAGAATGAAGATTGTAATAATCCCATTTGTATAGTCTTTTGTATAATATATCCAGTGACTACTGGGAGAAAATATGTTCAATGAGGCTCCTATTAACACACAAATACTGGTACTGTATTTAACACTGCAAATAAAGAGAAGTGATTTTAGTTTTCCCAATCACAGCCATATCCCAAGTGCTTAGAATACTGATTGACACAAAGAGGTTATCAAAAAAAAATAGGGTAATTGGAGAAATATATGCAGTTGAGTATAAAGATTATTATGAAAAATAATTATTTTATTATTCTGATTATGAAAAATAATCAGAAAAATATAGTTATAGTTTATACTATTAGTTAAGAAGTTATATCTTTAGTTATGTAGCTAGAGACTGTAGTGCTTGATTTGTTGATTTTTTAAAAAAGATTTATTTATGTATACAAGAACTGGGGTACAGGCTAGATGTGTGGAGTGTGAGAGGATTCACCAGAGACAGAGTGGGGAGCAGAACAGGCAGATTGACTGAAATACACTGCTGAGGGGAGCAGTGGGGGAAACAGGAAAGGTCTGCTGTGCCATGTGGGTAGCTCCCTGTCCAGGGATTGAACTTGTGCCGCAGTGCCTTTGGATAGTGTCATAGGTTGCACTTAACCCCTGCGCCACCAGGGAGGACTTACTACTTGCTCTTTCATATTTGTTTATTTTCCACATTTGGGAAAGGAGGCAAATTTTTGCTAGATTAGTAAATGAATAAGTTTGTTATATTCAACTAGTAGGATTTCCTAATATGTGACATATTATTTATTTCTCTAGGTAGTTCTTAGTAATGCTCTGAGCCAGAAGAAAAATTCAGAATGTCAGATAGAGAAGACAATCTGAGAAATTGGAAATATAGGGGAATATATCTCTACACAAGTAGTTCATTCTTTTGAGAAATGTGTTGTAGAAAGGAAAGATGAAAGTTGAATAAATGTTATGTTTACTGAGTCCTTGCAGAAATATTGATTATGCTATTTCTTTCTATGACCTGACCCCCCTGTACCAACAATATTATACCTACTCTTAACTCTCTTCATAGGTGGTCTTTCTAAAAACAGATATAATTAGATCACCACTTTGCTAACAAGGTTGATGAACATGTAGGAACAGGGATTGGAACACTACTAGAAAGCCAAATTGTTATTCTTTTTTTTTTTTTAAAGATTTATTTTATGTATTTATACAAGCACTGGGTACAGTCAGAAGCGCAGGAGGGTGAGAGGACTCACCAGAGCCAGAGCGGGGAACAGAACAGGCAGAGTGACAGAGTATACTGCTGAGGGGAACAGCGAGCGTGGCAGGAGAGGTCTGTCGCTCCATGTGGGACCCTCGCTGAGGACCAGGAATCGAACTGGCGTTGCAAAGGCTGCAGGCGTCTTCACAGCCCAGCGCTCAACCACTGTGCCACCAGGGGAGGCCCCCAAATTGTTATTCTTTAAGACATAATTATTTTCCTTCTGTGTGGTTTCTGCTATCTCTGAACATGGACTTTACTCTTCTGTTTGGTAGTTTTTCTGTCTTCACTCCCCATGCCTCTCTAGAGCATATCACTTAAAAAAAAAAAAATGTCCAATGGAAGTAGAGCCTTTAAATTCTAATTCCAAATTCATTAAAAGAGAATCTTCATGGTAGAGCTTGGATAAATTTTTAATCTTAATGTAAGTGTGAAGCCAAAGATGGGGCATTATTTTTTCGAAGTCAAAGAAAATGGTTGTATGTATACCTTCATACTTAGAGGTGTCTGCTGCAGAAATGCTTTGCTATTATGGTACCTTGTAAAGATTTTTCTAACTCTGTTATCCTCTGAACCTAGTACACTGCCTGATAATCTGTTTGTTGGATGAGGAGTGAATGACTATGATCCAGGAGAGCATGTTGATAAAGAGCAACCATATACAGGTTGGATCATTTTGGGTATAGGCACAATATATATTGTTGTGTAGACATGTTAAACCAAGACAATGAAGAACTCAAAGAAAGTATTTTCCAGGAGAAAAATTTTGACCATCAATTCTGTCTGTGACACGAGACAGTTATTACCCTGGATGCGATGTCATCAACTCATGCAACTCACAGTGCCCTGTGCATGCACATATTATTTTTTTTTAATTTCAGAAAAAATAGAAATAATAATCACATTTTTAAATATTCATATGGAATTTTTACTTTCATGGAAGTAATGTTGGTTTACAGCAGTGTATATGATTCAGAAGTATAGTATCACACCTCTTCAGATGTATGTTGCCACACCACATCCGCCACCAATGCACCTACATTCCCTTTTTATTGTTTTATCAGTTACAAAAAGTCTCTCTTCTATCACAATAAAATACATGATAAAAGTTTAACTAAGCGCATACATGTGACAGATAATAAATAATACCTGCTTTGATGCCACATTTTTGTTTTTACATTTTCATTGGCGAATGGAATAAAGATGAGTTATCTGAGGTAGAAGCCCAATCACATTGGAAATAAAGCCCTCCTTTATTGCTAAAGGTGAGAAGAGATAGAGGATTCATTCTGAGATAACAACATTCAGCCTCACTCATCACACTAGATATGTCAGAAAAATCACTTCATGGATGAATATAACAGATGAAACATATCAGAAAATGATGGGCTTGGGAGATGGAAGGTGTTGGTTATGTCAGAGCAATCCTGGATAGTGCAAGATAACAAAACAGTGCATCCATACATCCTATTTCCAGTGGGGATAACCACTAGAGGGTTAATCCTTTAGACATTTGGAGATTATATATACTTTCAGAGATATCATGGTAATATCTTCTCCTGAATTTCAATTCTAGCACATAATTGTAATGGTAACTTTGTGGAGAGAAAAGCATATTACTCCTAATACCTCTGACTCTTTTAACTTTTCATTTCAGATAATTTCAAAATTATGGTTTCAACAGATGTTCAAAGTGCTATTTAACTCCACTAATATTCCCCAAATGTGAAGATTTTGACATCTCTCATCTGTACTTTCTTTTTCCCTATTTTTTCATAACTCTTCTTGAAAAAAAAAAAAAGATTTATTTATTTATGCATACAAGACTGGGGTACAGGCCAGAGGTGCGGGATTGAGAGAATTCACCAGAGACAGATTGGGGAACAGAACAGGCAGACTGACTGAAATAAACTGTTGAGGGGAGCAGCTGGCAAGACAGGAGAGGTCTGCTGCAACATGTGGTATCGAAGTCATGCTGCAGAGGCTGTGGATAGCTTCACAGTGCTGTGCTTAACCCTTTACGCCACCAGGGAGGCCCTTTTTCAAAACTCTTTGAGTCAGTTGAGGTAAATGGATGCTCTATTATTCCAATATATGTTCATGCTTGCCCAAGAAAACAAAAATGCACTCCAACATAAAATAAATTCTACTTGCCAAGCTAAAAAAAGAAAAGGAAAAAAAAAAAAAAACTTACAGGTTAAGCTATTAAATTTTCACATTCTCTTTATTTAGAGTTCACCAATTATTCCAGTTTTTACAAAACAAAACAAAAAAGGATCCAATTGTCAATCTCTTTTTCCATGAGTTGACATACCTCTTTCACTATGGAAGTGATTTTCAGTCTTCCTCTACCTTTCACATTTGGACAATTGTGAAAACTATATCTTGGTTTGGATTTGTTTGATGTTTTCTTGTGATTAGATTTAAATATGCACATTTGGCAGAAATTAGCCCAGAAAAGATAACTATATCTCTCTGTGTATCATCAGAGTATGTATTATCTATTTGCCCTGTTATTGGTGATGGTATCTTTGGTCCCTTGGTTGAGTTAGTTTCTGCTAGGCTTTTTTTTTTTTTTTTTATAGAGGCATTTTTTTTTTTTTATTTATTTGTTTGTTTGTGTTGTTTATACAAGCACTGGGTACAGTCAGAAGCGCGGGAGGGTGAGAGAACTCACCAGAGCGGGGAGCAGAGCAGGCAGAAGGACCGAAGTACACTGCTGAGGGGAGCAGCGGGCGGCAGGAGAGGTCCGCGCACCATGTGGGACCCTCCTCAGTTTCTGCTAGGCTTTTAATCAAAAAGTTATCTTTACCATTTAGTAATAAATATTTCATGTAGCATGAATTGAAACTATACATTGTTACTTCTCACATTTCATCCTCAGTTTTAGTACCCTTTGATAATTATTGTCTGAAACTATTATTACCTTGACTGTGAACAAAATAAAATAAATCTTCTCATTTAAAAATATTTATTTAGAACCTACTGCTTGCCTAACTTTGGCAAAATTGTAGAGATACTCTATCAGTCAACAAAACGGCCACTGTTTAGTATTATGAAGATATAAAGTCTAAAAGGAATATGACATTTATTATGAGAAATAGACCTTAAACAAACAAAATGTCCTAAAAATTAAGGTCTTGAGATATGGAAAGAGATAGTAGGGGATCAGAGGAAAAATCATGAACCCTTCCACCTAGAAATTCTGGATAGGAGATCAGCAGTGTATTTCTTCAGTCTGCCTGTTCTGCTCCCTGCTCTGTCTCTGGTGAATCATCTCACCCTCCCATGCATCTGGCCTGTACCCCGGTTCTTGTATAAATAAATAAATAAATCTTTAAAAAAAAAAAAAGGAGATAAATTAGAACTCACAAGTAAATCTAAGAAACTGAGCTGCTGAAGTAGGAACACCAAGGCAAGGCTTGTGGAAAAGTCCATAGAAACTGTTCTTAGGAGGGGGCCTCCCTGGTGGTGCAATGGGTTAAGACACAACCTATGAAGCTGTCTGCAGCTGCTGCAGGGTGAGTTCGATTGCCAGCAAGGGAGCTTTCCACATGGCGCAGTAGACCTCCCCTGACACACGCTGCTCCCCTCAGCAGTGTATTTCAGTCAGTCTGCCTGTTCTGTTCCCCCACTCTGTCTCTGGTGATTCCTCTCATCCCCCACACCTCTGGCCTGTACCCCTGTTCTTGTATGCATAAATAAATAAATCTTTTAAAAAAAGTGTTAAAAAAGGGAAAAAAAAAACTGTTCTGAGGAGACTATTCACTTATGTAGGTTTCTGTATGGTTCCCAGCCAGAGCTGAATGGCTATAACATAATCCAGCAGAGCTACATTGGGGTGGAGTAGAGTGAAGGTTCCTGCTCTCTCTAAGCTTTAGTACTATTGGGGAAAATAGTTACTGATAATTAAGAAAGAACGTTATTTTAAAAGTGAGTTAAATTGAGAATGCTGAGAATCAGCATAGCACAGAATCATGTGTGCTATGAGTTAAAAGATTAATAATGTGGCCACCTGAGGCAGTGGTACTTGAGTGAAAATCTGTTAAAAATTACTTCAGTGATATATCCCTCCTCACCTTTCTTCTTTAAAGTGAGATTTTTCATCCCCTAATCAAAAGGTACAGGGTAATTCCCTTTCCCTGAGTTTGGGCGACCTTAATGACTGGCTTGTTATAAGTAGAATGGGGCATCATTGATGTGGCATATCCTCTAGGGCTAGTGTAGAGTCAGGACAGGACACAGTGCAGGTTTTCTGATCCCATGCAGACTGGGTAAAGGAGGAGTCAGAGTCCTTAGTGGGTTTTTGCAGGTCTTTTATTGGGGTTCACCAGGCATATGGCAGGCAGGGGTGCTGGCTGGGGGGCTGGGGAGCTGGGAGGCTGGCAGGCCTCCCAGCCCCCAGCAAGTCTTCACTCTATCTGGACTCTCTAGTGTTCGTTCTGCTGCTTCTGGGCTTCTCTTTTGGCTTCGGCTTCAGCTTCTACTGCTGCTGCTGGCCTCCCCGTGACGCCGCCCTTAAAAGCACAGTCTTAGCTCAGCTGAATCCCATCTACCTATGCCTACACCCTATTCCAGGTGCCCGCCATCAGGCATGCATTCAGGACAAGGATCCATCATCTATCCTGATGGCGGGAGGCCAGAAAAGCCTGATATTTTCTTTACCCTACAGTCCACCCCCTCAGGGTTTTCTGCCATACAGTCTATACATATATATACAGTTTTCTAAGCAAACAAACAATGCAGCCATGGCCCACAAAAGCAAATACATCAAATATAACAAAATACAATATAATAAAATACAACAGAACACAAATAAGTCCAGGCAGGGCACCAACCTAGTGCAAAAGACAATTATTGGTACCAGCAGATGAGCCACCAAAACTGCTGCCAAAGGCACTGCTCATATGAGGGAGGGGAACCACTGACGACATCTACTGCAACAAGCCAGGAGCAGGCAGGCTTCCTGGCCTTCTCTGGCTGTAGTCTTGGCTACAAGCCACACACAACATCAACCCCCAGGATGCACTAGCTCTGGGATTGGCAATTTTATTCTGTTGGGGGTAATCACCAACCCTCAGGGTTTCTGTCTGCAGTCGCTCCAACACTTGGCCTTCATAGCAACCAATGCGACTCGCAGACCCCTGCACTCAAGCCAACCCACTGCACAAGCACATGGGTCGGGGATCCAAACTCTGCATTCGGCTTGGGCTCCACCCCAAGCCACGTTCCCCACCCATCCCCCAAGGACAGGTTCCTCAGCTCCTCACCCTCACTCAAGTATGACCAGGGCATCACCCACAGGTGATTTTATGAGACTCATAGGGCTTCAGCATACCCAGGCTGCTTAACAGCCACTTAGGGCTTCTCAACTTAGCATCAGTACCAGCTTTTGCCTTCTCAGTTGGCTTTTTTCCTCCACCTGGCTGCTGGGCATGCACAGGCTGCTTTTGGCCATCAAGGCCCACTGGCCACCCCCAGATTCTCAAAAACAAAAAAACATAACCTGCCAAGGTCCTCCGCCTTCTGGCGGGATTGTCAGTCCAAGTTTATCAGTCCATGAGTTCAAGTCCATTGGCCTTTCCCTGCTTCAGCAACGGCCTGCTGCCTCAGGAGTCATTGGCTGGTCCTTTCTGGTGTCTGCTTCATGCCAGGTCTTGTCCTGCAGCTCATGGACATTATCCACCTTCTGTGCCCCCATGGCGCCTCTAGCGTCATCACAGGCAAACAGTCTATTCTCCTTAGCCCCTCCAGGTCTTCGGAGGGCTCCAATACCCGTCTATATGGATCCTGCCGACTACGCCAATTGTAGAGTCAGGCCAGGACACAGTGCAGGTTTTCTGATCCCATGCAGACTGAGTAAAGGAGGAGTCAGAGTCCTTAGTGTGCTTTTGCAGGTCTTTTATTGGGGTTCACCAGGCATATGGCAGGCAGGGGGGCTGGCAGGGGGGCTGGGAGGCTGGCAGGCCTCCCAGGCCCCCAGCAAGTCTTCACTCTATCTGGGCTCTCTAGCGTTCGTTCTGCTGCTTCTCGGCTTCTCTTTCAGCTTTGGCTTCAGCTTCTACTGCTGCTGCTGGCGTCCCCGTGATGCCGCCCTTAAAAGCACAGTCTTAGCTCAGCTGAATCCCATCTACCTATGCCTACACCCTATTCCAGGTGCCCGCCATCAGGCATGCATTCAGGACAAGGATCCATCATCTGTCCTGATGGCAGGAGGGCAGAAAAGCCTGATATTTTCTTTACCCTACAGCTAGATAAAAAGAAAACTTAAAAGTTTTTGCCTCATTTTCCCAAATTGTTTGCTCTCCAACTGTTTCCTTTCAGAAGCGCAGCCATCACGTGTTGTTTTAGTCAACACTTCCATTTCTCTCCAGGCTTCAAGTTATCCCAACTCAAGCAAGTGAACAATCTTGGGCATAGATCATCCAGCCGTAGTTGCCTTAGAGCCAGCCATGGAAATCACCCCGAATCACTTAATCACCACTCCTTTCCCACCATTTCAGTCTCCCAAGTCATGACTCCAAACATCTTTGAGCAGAGAAAAATTATTCCCATTGTTAACATCAAAAACTCACAAAGTGGGCCTCCCCAGTGGCGCAGCGGTTGAGCGCTGGGTTGTGAAGCTGCCCGCAGCCTCTGCGGAGCTGGTTCGATCCCCAGCTGCTCCCCAGCCCCCGGAGGAGGGCCCCGCATGGCGCGCAGACCTCTCCTGCTGCCCGCTGCTCCCCTCAGCAGTGTACTTCGGTCCTTCTGCCTGCTCTGCTCCCCACTCTGGCTCTGGTGAATTCTCTCACCCTCCCACACTGCTGACTGTACCCAGTGCTTGTATAAATAAATAAATTAATTAAAAAAAAACCTCACAAATTGTTTTATGACATTAATCTTTGAAATGTTGGGTTATACAATAATAGTAACTGGAATACCCCAGTTATGAGATGGTTTTACAGGTGCAGTTTAGCATGTATTTTATCTTCTTCCCAATTAACAATAGTGAAGATGAAAAGAAGCAGAGGTGTGTGACAAGATAAAATATAAAAATTCACTGATCATTTGGGGCCTCCCTGGTGGGGCAAGGGGTTAAGCACCACTTTATGAAGCAATCCACAGCTTCTGCAGCAGGAGTTCGATCCCTGGCCAGCCAGGGAGCAACACACATGGCGCAGCAGACCTCTCCTGACTCGACTGCTGCTCCCCTTAGCAGTGTATTTCGTCAGTCTGCCTGTTCTGTTCCCTGCTTTGTCTCTGGTGAATCCTCTCGCTCACCCGCATCTCTGGCCTGTGCTCAGCAATTGTGTGCATAGATAAATGGATCTTTAAAAAAAAAAATCCCTGATCATTTGATGTGTGATGGCTAGTAAAGCAAATGAAATAATGTTCCTAATTTCTCCAATTTAATGGATAATGATGTCTTTCAATGAAATGCTACTTATGAATGTCCAGTTACCTTCCTTTTGAGGGGTCATGGAAAACAACTCTTTAACATCTTATAGTTGAGTAGCTTCTAGTTCCAATATTCTAGATCTAGTTCTGTCCAAAGAGGTCTAAAAGATGAATAATTGTGAATAACATAATGAAAAGTCTCTGCATTTCTTTCCCATTCTTTTCTTCATTTTTTTTTTTTCCTAATGAGAAGGGAGGCAGCCTGAATTACTGTCACGGCATGAATGACAACTGCCTTAGAAAAGCATAGAGAAGGCTTTGTGAAATAGATACATTCGCCCTCTGAGTTTACGTAATTGTTTCCCTGACTGATCTCATAAGAAATGCTGCTGAGAAAGGAATTTGTGGATATAGGAAGTGGGTTAGAATTGTGTGTGTGTGTGTGTATGTGTGCCCACGTGTGCACATTTGCTTTTAATTAAATGGAAATAAGTAAATTACAAGACCATTTATGAATTATTTTGCAACTATGTTATTTTTCCACTTAACACTATATATTCCTTCACAAAGTTTATTTAAATAACCCGTTACTGAGTCAAAATATATCCCAGGAGGTATCCTAGGTGATCTGATCTGTATATAGAATTGATATAAATATAGGTATTGAAAAAGCATAAAATTGTGTAGTGCTCATAATACATGAATATAATGATCATAATACATGGTAGAAAAGTATAAGTACTATTAAAACTATTTAAATATGATATGTTTGTTCAATGAGGCATAGAGATTCTGGAGCATGACTTCTAAAATGTGTATGCAAAATAATATATCAAGCTTAGAAAGATAGGGAAAGGTTTAACATGAGGAAGATCTTTCATGCAGAATTATGGCATCAGCATGGCACAGGTTGCATGGAGTTTATACAAGCGTGGTTGGTCTGAAGCTGAGGGTATAGAAAGTAGAGTGGAAGCCCAGAACAATTGGTTGACTTTAAGACTGCAAAAGCTTAAAGATCAAAAACACAGATTGAGATTTCAAGGGAGACTGCAAGATTTCAATTGAGATTGCAAGGGAGGAACTATGGATATATTTGAGCAAGTTATTTAGTGATTAAAATTTATATTTGAAGAAGGAGACTGAAAAACAAAAACAACTATATAATAGCAGTACACAAAGCAAGAATTGTTGAGGGCCCTATTAAAAATAGAAATGAAAAACCAGAATGAAAAAAAGAAAAAAAATACATAGGCAAACTTTTTTTTTTAAGATTTATTTATTTATTTATACAAGAACCAGGGTACAGGCCGAATGCACTGGAGGGTGAGAGAATTCACCAGAGACAGAGCTGGAAACAGAACAGGCAGACTGACAAGATACACTGCTGAGGGGAGCAGTGGGCATGACAGGAGGGGTCTGTCACACCATGTAGGACCCTCACCAGCCGGTTGGAATCGAACCGGTGATGCAGAGGCTGCGGACAGCTTCACAGCGCTTCGCTCAACCGCCTGCGCCACCAAGAGAGGCCCCCTAGGCAAACATTTTAATTGCCCGTTGTCTCCACATAGTCAAACATCCTCTAGGAAGCTAGCTTGGACTTTTTCACAAAAGAATTCCCAGCAACAAAATTTGTTGAACACTGCATTTACCAAGTTTCTGTATTTGCTACAGTCCCATTGGTCAAAGCAAGTAAATTGGTGAAGTTCAGAATTAAGAGATTGAGAAATAATAGACTCTTAATCTTAATGGGTGTTTGGGGGTGAGGGTACCATAATCACATTGTTATGGGGCATACATGCATAGACTTAAAAAAATTGGTGGTTAATGCTGAATTATACCTGAGTTGGTGCCAACACTTCCAACATGAAGAATACAGAGTTATACATGCTATGTTTTAATTTATGGGTATATAATTATTAGGGTGACAGTGTCTACAGTTCTTACTATACTGTGCAGAGCTAATATCTTCCCACAACTATTGTTGCTTCTGTTGTCTAATTAGGCTGTCATTGTTCACCTGTAACAGAAAAGAGAAAGAGACCAGGCTGTTCCTAACACTGACCCCCCCAACCAATCTGTTCTTTGTTATGGCAATAAGGTTAATAGGGCTAAAGGGTTGGATTGCTGAGATACCATGTACTCTTCTCACAGCATGAAATATGTTACTGAGAGAAACAACATAGTTATTTGTCTTCATTTTTATCTCATAAAAGCCAATTTAATGTACAATATCTCTGAAAAATTACTAGATTACTGTCTGTGCTATAGAAAAATAATTTAATCCTTCTATGCAGTAAATTCACATTTGGTGGTTGACCTGGAGCCGTGATACCATTTCTGTACTATTTCTATTAAAACATGTTGCCAAATTACTCACTTAATATATGTGTGTGGAAGATGGCTTCAGTGGGGAATTTTCATTGTTTTTATCTTCAGAATGAGAAACAAAGTGTGTCTTATCACAGGAGGCAGCATGGCATAATGAGAAAATTTTAAGACAAATGACTTAGACTCTTAACATCAGTGTCATCATTTATTACCTCTGTGACCTGACACAAATCAGTTACAATCTATAGCTGTTATTTTTTTTAAGATTTATTTATTTATTTATACAAGCACTGGGTACAGTCAGAAGCGCGGGAGGGTGAGAGAATTCACCAGAGTCAGAGGGGAGAGCAGAGCAGGCAGACTGACGAAGTACACTGCTGAGGGGAGCAGCAGGCGGCAAGAGAGGTCTGCGCGCCATGTGGGACAGTCACCGGTGGCCGGGGATTGAACCCGCGCTGCAGAGGCTGTGGGCAGCCTTGCAGCCCAGTGTTCAACCGCTGCACCACCAGGGGAAGCCCTATAGCTATTATTTTGTATTTAAAAAGCAATAAGTAAATTGAAATATTTTAAAAATAGATAAATGTAGTGGCTGCCCATAAAAGTATAAGCACAAAAAATTTAAACATTCACATTAATGCCAAGCATTATCATCTTGGTTAGAGCTATCTGGTGCTGTATATGATGGTAACAAAAATGTTGACCTATTCATACCCAAACTCATTATTAATAAAATGATAGAAAATGATTCGAAATTTTCAATTAGACCAAAACTAAATTTAGTACACTCATTGACAGGCCAAACCTTCTCACACTGAACAAATAACAGGGACAGGGAACCACAGGAAAGAGGTAAAAGAGACCAGGCAAGTCTGGGACATAAAGAACAAAACCAAGGTGAAAATGAAGATAAAAGCTGCCATCATCAGCCTTCCCCAGTGTCTCTAATCCCCATCTCTTTCAAGTGTTTCTACAAGTCTCTACTCCATGTTTCTGCTTCCATGTTCCCCAAGTTCCTGGTGCAAGTCCAAAGCTGAGAAGCAAGCTGGTCTCCCTTCTCCATGTGTCACTGTCTCTCTCCAAGTGTCTCCCCTCTCTGTCTCTTTTCTGTATTCTTCCCCTCTTAGCTGAGACAGGGCCCGCAGAGCTTCCCTTATTTTGTGGCAATGTCTCTGCTACATTGAGAAGTAGAATTTTAGGTTAAGAAGTCTACCCAGTACCACCCAAAGCACAAATGGCAAAGGAAGAATGTAAACCCCAACCAAACCACAAACTAAATATCTTCAGAACATGCAAATTGGACTCACTGCATGTTGTATAATTTCCATAGTATAAATCATCTTTCTCTACCACAGGAAAAAAATGCTGAACAAAACCAGACACCAATCAAAATGATCTTAAGTTGAACAATGAATTTACTTTTTCATGAGTACCATGACACTGTTGTAAGTGCATGCCAGAATGATCAAAGACTGTCTTGTAAATACTCACTGTCCATCACATAAACATCCCAGGTAAGTAGGACATTACCTTTAAGGACTTCCAAGACTACAGCTTCCCTTTGTGGCCATGGTTAATGGAACTGTAAACTATCAGTCCTAAAGGATAAAGTCAGATTACTTTGAAGACTGGACTTTACCTGACCCTGGAAGTAATGCTTCCATCAGTTTGTGTTTGCAGTAAGTTTTTCCTAGGATCAAGCTTATGGAATAAAAGCATCCAAGAAAGGATAGCTAAAAAAGTACCTCCATTCTTGCAATCCTTGCAGGGATGATCACAGCCAAGACTATTTGGTCAATCCTCTTATTGGTCTACGTCTTCATTATTGTTCCATCCATGTTATCAAACTGTTATCAGTGCTGTCACAAGAGTAATAGTATATTTATTCTCCTGGATCCTCTGGGAATTCCAAAAGCATATGACATATGATATAGATGATGCAGATTATTATCATATGACATAGGTTATTATCTATTCCGTCTAGCCAAAACCTTCTGATGGACTTATCTGGAAGAAGCTAATGTAATGAGGCTATAGTTGTTTTTCCTACATCTGAGAGTTAGGTGGAGACAATTCTGTTCCATTCAACTAAAAATAATGGTGTCTTGTAACTTAATAGTGACTTTCCGCATTCTACAAAGAACTAAATGTTCTGAATAGGGAATAATGTTCCCTATGAGTTCTGAAACTGATTTCTTATGGAAAAACCTCATAACATTGTAAATTCCTATTACTTTCTTTCCCCTGGAAAGACACTTAACAATTTAAATCCTTCGATATTCAGACTGCACTAACCATGTCATCTCAGAAGAGATTCTGTGTGATTATCTCCATCCTGTTGTATGTTCTCTGCATTTTGTCTAATATGAAGCAGAAAATCCAGACACAGTACTAAAAATTTACTTTAGTGCTTATCCAGAACATCACATACTTTCCTTCTTGCATCCATTAACAACTGGCTCTCTGATTACCTGCTTGGTCTTTTCATTTTCAAGATAAGATCTGATTATTAGCCTCCTTTACTTTGCATTATCTTTCCAAACTTACACCAATTTGGGAAAACTTTGTGGACGTTTTGCCAAGAAGAGAGTCATTAAGGCTTAGGCACTTGTTGAGAATTGAATATTGACATATTGAAAAGAAAAATACAGTGAAATTTAGACATTCCAGCATAACCTTTATGAGTTATCCAAGGCAATTTAATTTATATGTTAGCCTTGATTTCTTAATCACTAAAAGAAAAGTGTAAATTCACATGTTTGGTGTCCTTTTAACACACAATTTTCAAGTTCTTTCAACAGACAAAACTGACAGATCTGCCTCAAGCAATTCCAACAATTACGAGAATTGCACTAAAAATGAAACATGGACCCCACAGCATGGGCTGCAGGGCAAGACTGGTATTTTCCCATCACCTCTTAAGCAGCAGGAGCTGTTGGAAAAACATGGGAGTTTTCCCTGCCCCACCCCCATCCAAGGCCTATGGCAGCCCCTCCCTGGGTGCCAGTGGGGTTTAGAGCATGGAACCCCAGCAGGAGTTTCTCACTGGCTGCCCAAAAGTGCTGCCTCTGGGCAGCACCCAGGATTCCCTGCAGTAAAAAGCTGCAGAAGGGTACATGGAGGCCCTGCACTGGACTTTTTATGTTTTGGTGTCTGGATGGTAGAAGGGACCAATGAAGTGCGAGCTAAATGAACCAATCATGTCCATCAGCTTATTATTTAATGATTCAGCACCAGATGGGCTGATTGGTCCTACAACCATTCAATGGGTCACCTAGCATTGAAAGTCATCCAATCAGGCAGGTATTAGCTGGGTTGGTGGGGAGGCCCTGAAAGTGGTTGTATGGCAGGGCATGGCCAGCTCTGGACTTCCAGACTTCCGTTTTGTGCCTGACCTCTGAAGAGAAAAGAAAAAAGTAGAAGCATCTGGGAGCTGACCTGCAAAGAGAGAAGTCAAAGAGCTTTGCAGCAACTAGACAGTTGCACCTGACTCAGTCCTGCCACTGCCACTGCTTATAAAGTGCACCAAAGGCCATGGCCCTGGTGTCTCAAAAAGACAGCCAATGGTGTGAGTGAGTCATTCACAGCTCTGCTGGCCATTTCTAACACAGTGTAACATCCAACACTGCCTCCTGGTGCTACTACCAAAGTTGCTGTCCAGTACAGTGTCGGGTGCTGCCCATCTGAACTCAGACTGTTACTAGAGCTGCTGCAGTGTCATGTCATGGCACCACCTGTGAGTGCCTCCAGCTGTGGTGAATTGGATCCTGGTCTGCTGCTTGCTGGATTCCACAAGCTCCAGGCCTTCTTTGGTGGGATGGTGACATCTTGGATGAGTGGCCTTTGTTTGGGGCTTCTAGACACTGTGGACACTATCTGGGGTGAGATAGCTGGCCACCTGTGACCTTAGAGACTCTTTGTTTCTCTTATTAAATAAAACCCATTGTTCCCTGAGCCTCAGTGGTCTTAGAGTTCTCTCTGTGTGTGTGTGTGTGTGTGTGTGTGTATGTATGTATGTAAACCCACAATGACCTGTCCTCTGTTGGGCACTGCCCTTTGATCTGCTATAGCACCCCTACAGCCCTGTTTCAAAATCTCAATAACTTTTTCAAATTAATTGTTAAATAAATATGTTATCCTAAGCATCAAAGAAAATTTGACTCTTCTAGAAGAAAATGGGAATATGATGACAAAAGTGATTTCATTTGATACCTATATTTGCTAAATTCTCTTATTGGCAGTCACAGTCCACTGTATACAGTATGATATTTTGTCTTAAAAAATCTAATATAGTGTCTTTTTAAAAAAAAAATATTTATTTATGCATACAAGAGCTGGGGTACAGGCCAGAGATGTGGGGGGGAGGGGGTGAGAGGACTCACCAGAGACGGTGTAGGGAACAGAACAGACACTGACTGAAATACACTGCTGAGGGGAGCAGCTGGCGAGGCAGGAGAGGTCTGCCTCGCCATGTGGGTTTCTCCCTGGCCGGCTGGGAGATAATTCATGCTACAGAGACTGCAGATTGCTTCATAGTGCAGTGCTTAACTCCTTGTGCCACCAAGGAGGCCCCCTAAAATAGTGTCTTAAAGAGAAAATAAATATAATAATTATCATACTGAAATATCTCAAATTATAGTGAACTTTATAGATTTCATGTTATCTATATTTTCCTGTTGTTTAGATGGATGCATTTAGAAAATACATGTATGCCTATATTTGCCCAAGTCTTTAAACTGCACTTTAATAATGAATTACCATGTGAAAATTTACACATACCACGCAATTCAATTTGGAACCAATGCATACTTAAGTATTCCATTTTAAGTGTCACTGGGTTTGGCAATCAGAATGTTTCAAAGGTGCAGTGTTACTGCTTAGAGTACTGAATAGTTATGTTCCATGATTACTAAAGCCTCTATTATAATAGCTATGATTTAGTCTAAAATGATGTCAGTATAATAAAAATAGTTCTACTTCAAAAGCAAGAATTTCAGTCAATAGTATTTTTAGGTCAAAGTTGAGGAAAATATGAATCATATTATTTATTCGTAAACTAGCTGCAGGTGTTAAATTAGTATCTAAATAATTTACTTCTCCATTTCATATTTAAGCAACATTGCTGGGGTATTTTCTTCTCGTGAGTAAGAGTGTTAGCAGAATGTTCATTAATGTTTGTTTATTTTTTTAATAAACAAAGGTGTGCTAAAATAGTTCAAACAATATTTCACTGAATGCTATTAGGAATTTTAAACAACTAATTATTCTGGTATGCAAATTTAGTAAAACCTAATTAAATAAATATGGGATCTATGGATCAACCTATTAAACAAATGTTTCTACTTTATATCAGTCTTACACATCCTGTGTTTATGGCAGGAACCTGTTTAAACAAACAAGAGATAAAAGAAAAACTATAAAATAATAATTCCCTTAAGTACTAAATAATGAAACAAAACAATTACATCCACCTTGAAATTACACTTAAAGTTTTGTCGTTGGTGGTTTTTTTTTTTTTTTCAGTTTTTGGAGAAGCTTGTTATTAAGTGGATAAATTCCCAGTAAATGTGTGGGATGTATATAGAGTTAGTCTATCATTAAATTATTGCTGCATGAAGTTGGTTACATATAATATAAGAAAGGAAATAATCACTCAAAAGTCACATGAGAAAATTTTGCATATCTATGAAGATTTTCTCCAAGTACTGAAATTCAAAATAAGGGAGACATAAAAGTGTAAAGTATTTATATTAATTATATAATCTTATCCCAGCCACTAAAGATACCTCAACTAGCTAGATTCCATTGATCTACATTTTTTCTTACATTGATTCTCCATTTTGTCTTCTCATTTTCTCAACAGTTCACAGCAGGAATCATTGTCTACAGACAGAAAACAAGATCTAGCTGTAGGCATATGTATGAAACAAAGAGGGCCCGATTAAAGAAGAAAAAAAAGCTAAACCACTGTTACTATTTGATCTTGAAATTATTGATCTTGTCAATCAGTTACATTCAGAGTCCCATTTACATCTGTAATAGCTATTAATGTTACAGTTGTATTTCTGACCATTTTAAAAGTCAAGGAATCCACAAGATAATGTGATATAATCCTCATTTCACTTTGCTGATAGTATAGCAATTATACCTTGGGTTATAGAAACATAAAGTCAGTCGAGAACCCTTGGATGGGGCCTCCCCTGGTGGCACAGCAGTTGAGCACTGGGCTGCGTGGCTGCCGGTAGCCTCTGCAGCGCCGGTTTGTTCCCAGGCCGCTGTCGAGGGTCCCACAAAAAAAAAAAAAAAAAGAACCCTTGGATGAAGATTTCAGGGGACCTCTAAAGCTTAGCCCTTGGTGTTTCAAGAGAGTGAGGCCCCAGTGTGGGTGGGGCTCTCCTCTTTCTGTCTTTTTTCTAAGTATATAGGAGAATGTTAGGAAGGAAGAAAACAGAGAAAGGGGGAATGAAAGATACAGCCTGAGCTGTCAGTTGAACTAGGTTTGTAACAACATCCACTGTTGGTTAATTTGCAGGAAATGCATGATGGACTTCTGGAAACAAGCAGCTTTTATTTAAAATATGTAACTGGCAGATCTTAACTGAGGTTTTCTGTTCCCACTGCTTTATGTTTTTCTTCCCCCTAAGCCAAATGTAGACAATTTCAGTTACTTCTATAACTATACCCCAACATTTCACCCACACAGATATTCATGCCTTCCAATTAATCATTGAAGCTCACTCTACTTAACCCAGCTAAGTTGTTTCAGGTTGCCAGTCTTTCCTTCTTTCAGTAGCAGAAATTTGCTGTTTCTTTTCTAATAGGGTCAGCAGCACCTTGAAATGAACTTTCACTTAAAATACAAAGGGATTTGTACTAAATCAGTGAAGAAATATATGCTCATCCCATACAGACTGAACATGCACAAGGTCCTGAGTTGATGCCCTTCCTTACTTTGTGTCTAAGCTTGAATCTGCAATCCTGAGCCTGATTAACCTCAGGACATGCATGGTAATTGCAACTCACATTACATCAGGTCTCTGTGAAGTTTCATCAAAAAAGACCAAATTACTTATTCAAGGTGTTCCTACCATTCTCTTTGAATTTCTTAATCCCCAAATACATTCCATATATAAATCTCTTCTTTAATTCCAGTGAAGGTTATGTCGACCTGATGAGTTAAAGGGGATAAATTTGGGAATCATCAGTACTCCATAAAAGCATGCTTACGTCTATATTTCCCAGTTGTTGAAATTGTAAATGATTGCAAGTACCATTATGACTATACATTTGTGTGCAAAGATAATTTAAAGTCTGGAAAATAAATATTTAGTCTTTGAAAATGATGTTTATAATATGTCTAGTTTCACAAAGGAAAACGTCAAGAATAGTTTATATTTGTATGTTTTTTTTCTGCATAAGAAGATAATTTCAAATCATAGCAAAGAAAATTAAAAGAAAAAAAAAAGATGTAAAGAACAAAATGTATGTGAAGGACTTTCTAAATTGAGATGGAAAGAATTCAAATATAGAAAATATCACTAATTCTGCCACTTTATAATGTTCCATAATATAAAATGGATATGTAGTTAATATGTTCTTATTATGAGAAAAGCTAAAATTTGAGCCTAAGAAATTTACCACAGGCCATACATAAATATTTCTTTTTCTAGAATCTTGAGGAAAATGGAAGCCAGATGAGACAAGGACAAAAGGTAGAGTGGCAGGAACTTACAAAAATAGTATCAAGAAGACTGAGCCACAGGGTGAGTAGAGCCTTTGGAAGGCACTAAAGATAATTTAAATATCATTTCTAAGAACTACTGAGCAAGGGAAAGGCCTGCTTTGTGAACCAGATGGTGTAATATTAGCAGATGACATTGGAAGGACTAAACCCCTATTTTGCTTCTGTTTTGTCAATTAGGAAAAAAATGATCTTCAAACTCAAAAGGGTAGGACAAACAAGGGAATTGAATCCTGAGATAAGTGAGAAGATAGTAAGAGAGCACTTAGCTTCTTAAATGAGTTCACATTACCAAGCCCAGGTTGATTACATCCCCAAGGACTAGAATAACTTGTACTTGGACACTGACTTATCTCATGAATTTGTCTGCTCTTCTGTATCTCTGCTGCCACTCTATAGCCTATGCACTCCTCATCCCTTAATTATTTTAAGTCTTTCTATGCAGACTACCCAGCCTCCTTTCACTGAGATTAATCCCTTCCAATGCCTCCAAAATGACCTTCCAAAAAACACACGTATAGTCATGTCCCTCTCTTACCTAAAACTTGTGTCTCTCCGCTTTCTGCACTTCTTAGTATAATTGCAACTCACATTACATGGGCCTTCCCCATTGTAGTCCCAGCTTGTTATTTAATGTCAGTGCTCATCACACCAACTAGCCCATGACTTGGCCAAACTGCACTATGTTTTAATTAGTCATTGTCAGAGGAGTCCAGCCAAGATGGTGGCAGAGTGAAGATGTCAGATTTCTCTCCCTTTCATATTCATAGTTGGTTCTGTTCACATATGCTTCTTTATCTTGGGGCATGGTATTTCCTATGCCTTAAATATCTTATCTGTTCCACCGAACCCTTTGGATTCTTCAGGGTGCAGGTTAATGGTAATGCTCCTGATCGTTTACTTTAGATATCAAAATAGAGTAAATTCTGTACCTTTCTGTCTAAAGATACAATTTGTCTTTATTGAAATGCTGCAGGACAAATGTAGTTTGCTGAGTTGAATGTAAATGTTATTATACAACCATTTTTAAAATGTCTGGGAAATCATGAGACAAGGCAACATTATTTTTGATTTTAAAAATAAAGATAATACTTCATTGGGGTACATATTAGTAGTCTTGCTCTCCACTGTCTGCCACATGTCTTCTCCATGTACCCATCCCTATAACTGGAGGTAGACAATTGTGAGTGTCTATGTATGTGTTCACATAAGTCGGTACATCAAACTATGTAGATCTACTTAATATGTTAGCTGTAAATGCAGTTTTATTATTATATGATATAGAGAGAACAAGGAGACAAGGTTATTATTTATGCAGTGCAGATCTTATCACTTGGTTCTGATTTATATATTAAGAGTGAGTGGAAATAGAAGAATGCTATAAGAGAATCTCAATATTTGGGCCTCCCAGTGGCGCAGCGGTTGAGCGCTGGGTTGCGAAGCTGCCCGCAACCTCTGCAGCACTGGTTCGATTCCTGGCTGCTCCCTGGCCACCACAGGAGGGTCCCACATGGCGCACAGACCTCTCCTGCCGCCCGCTGCTCCCCTCAGCAGTGTACTTCGGTCCTTCTGCCTGCTCTGCTCCCCGCTCTGGCTCTGGTGAATTCTCTCACCCTCCTGCGCTTCTGACTGTACCCAGTGCTTGTATAAATAAATAAATCTTAAAAAAAAAAGAGTATATTTAAAATAAAAAAAAAAGAGACTCTCAATATTTAGGAAACTTTTTAGGCTTATCTCTGATGAGAGTGATTCTAATATTTATAGATTGTAAAGGCGCACAGACCTCTCCTGCTGCCCGCTGCTCCCCTCAGCAGTGTACTACAGTCTGCCTGCTCTGCTCCCCGATCTGGCTCTGGTGAATTCTCTCACCTTCCCGCGCTTCTGACTGTACCCAATACTTGTATAAATAAATAAAAATAAATCTCTAAAAAAATTAAATTAAAAAAATAAAAATAAAGATTGTAAGGATTCCATAATATATGCAACTCCACTATATGCATGTACGTATATGTACACATTTTTCTGTTATAAACATTTTATATGGGTGTGTATATACACTTATATATTTATTTTTACAAATATTCTAAAAAAAATGGGACTTCAAAAAATGGGATTGCTGAGTCAAGATATATACACATTGAAGTTTCTGATTTGGGAAGAATAAGAACTGATTGCATCATCATAATTACATATTTATTAATCAAATATATGAACACTCACCTAAAATGCCTAAATTTGCATTTCAGTCATATCATTTTTCATTTTCTCAACACTTATTTCAAAATGTAAAACCATATTTATTGAATAAATAGGTAGTAAAAATATCAAGATGAAGCTATTTCTCTGATAAAAATAGCAATATGATAGCCATAGATAACTTTGAATGATAAAACCAACAAAAAATATACAAAGCAATAAAAATATGGACAGATTAAAAATTCTTTTTACAGTTTAGTGGAAAAATGATCAGGAATTTCAACAGGCTAAATTTTAGTCCATCATCAACATGTAATATGTAATAACATGTAATAACATTTTAGATTATGTTGGTATTAGTGTCTAGAACGTAAATGCTTCAGATTTCATGATTCTTCTAGATGAATAATCCACCTGAACCACTGTCTCTCCCACTTATCACATTTTATGATGCACATTTTCAAACTGAAAAGTATTCAGAGAATGTCTTCTAAGACACAGGTTCTCAAATTGATAACATAGGTGGAGAAGTTAAATGGGGAACTTCTTTTTGGGAAGAGTGAATATACACAAATAATTCAGAGTGTTTTGAATATTTGAAAATCTGTCTTTAAGGAGAAAAATTGATGTACTCTATAAAGCTCTAGATAGAAATTATAGACAGATTTTAAGTCAACGTATGAAAGAAATTTAGTAAGTTTCCTAAAATGAGTAAGAAAAAAAAAAAGATAGTGTGAATTTGTGAGTTATGTTCTTCTCTAACAAGACTAGTACTCTCCATCTAGGATTTTGTAGTTGGATTTCCTGTGTTGATATTAATTTGGGTCAGGTGACTTGCGCCAGCAAGCACTGGGCAGGTTCACTGTGGATTCAGGCAGACCAATAAAAAGAGTCCAGGAGCTCCCAGGGGATATTTCAGGCTTTAATGCTCTCCTGGGGAACCAGTTACACAGTGTAATATGGCAACCAGGGGCCTAGCGGGCAGGGATCAGGGACCACAAGAAGCTTGTAGATCTTCCAGGCCCTGGCAAATCTTTACTCTTTCTCTTTGGGCTATCTCTGCCATCTTTTCGGGGTCCTGCCTCTCTGTAGTCACTCATCCTTTTGTAGCCATTCTCTGAGTAACACCACCCTTATAGCCTCAGCCTCCAGGCTCTGGTGTGCCCACTCCCACATGCCCACACCATACTCCAAGTGTCCTTTGTCAGGCACGCGTGCCCCAAGCCCCCACTCCCAAGCGCCTCCTGCATTCAAGGCCTCAGGTGATAGCCACAGAGGCCAGCAGCATAAAAGCCTGAGCAATCTTCATTTACCCCTACAACAGGCACACCGGGCAGGGGGGCTGGCATGCAAGGAGGCAGACGCCAGCCAGGCAGGGGTGCTGGCAGGCAGGCAAGCAAACAAGCAAGCAACCAAGCTTCCCCCCCCCCCCCAATTAATCTCTATACGCTTGTAGGGGCAGGAGGACAGTGCACTGAGCAGGTTTTCTAGGATCCCAGCAAACCAGACCGGGTAAAGGAGAAGAGAATCCTAGAGCCTCAGTTTTGCTTATCAGGTTTTTATGGGGATTTACTGGGTACATGGCAGGTAGGGGTGCTGGGGGGCCGGGATGCTGGCAGACCTCCCAGCCCCCAGCAAGTCTTCACTCTTTCTGGGCTCTCCGGCGTTCTTCCGTGTTCTCTCTGCTTCTCTTCTCTTCTCGTGGTTCTGTTCTCTGCTGCTTCTGCTGGCATCCCCGTGATGCTGCCCTTATAAGCCCAGTCTCTCAGCCCAGATATACCCACATACTCATGTCCACACCCCATTCCAGGTGCCCACCATCAGGCATGCATTCAGGACTGCAAGGAGCCATCATCAATCCTAATGGAAGGAGGGCAGAAAAGCCTTGATACTTTTTGTTTAACCCTGCAATGCTCTTTTTCTGGGCTCTCCGGCGTTCTCTCACAGATTCTCCTTATCTTGCCTCCTCTGTAGTCACACAGATGCCTCTGCTTTTAGCCCAGCCTCTAGGCTCAGGTGTGCACACTCACACGTGCCCACACCCATGCTCCAGGTTTCCACAATCAGGCACACATGCCCTGAGCCTACGCTCCCAAGCGCCTTCTGCGTCAACATGATCAAGGCCACAGGTGACAGCCACAGAGGCTAGTGGCATAAAAAACCTGATTAATTCACTTACCCTACAGTGACTTATAAAAATACTTTCATCTGAGACTTTTATAAAATGGAAAGCAACCACAATAGCTGATGTTTATGGAGACCTTATGATGTGTCTGTCAGAAACTCTTTAAATCTACCGTATGAAACATTTTGATTTAATCCTAACAATAACATTATGTGGTAGGTAACATGATTATCATCCCTGGGCTTAGAAATATCATATATTTTGACCCTAGTTTTGCAACCATACGTGGCTGCTTCATTCTGTGTTAACTGCTTTTAAGCTGTATGATATACCATCCTCCAACAAATGGAACATATATTATTTTGAACACACATTTTAGTGATGAATGACTTTTTAACAGGTTCATCAGAGTGAATGTTAGTGATTGCCTTGTCCTCTAATAAGCCCCAGTGCTATTTTTGTTTTATTCTGCTTATTAAGTGTCTGCATAGTATCAGGTGTTCTTAGAGTAACAGTTGCCGGTACTGTCGTGTTAGAGACCCCAGTAGTCTCTTTGACCCCATAGCCTGGTTCTGGAAAGTTCACTTCCCACGTTAAATAAGTTCTTTCTATCTGTGACTTAGCCATTGTAGTAGTTCAGCAAGTTAAGAGGGAGTTCTAGCATGCTCAGTTAGACTTTGAAATAGAGGCTATGAAATTTGGAATGGTTTGAAATTGTTTATTGCCAACTGTAAACTATGTGGCTTTGGACCCTTAACCTACTTGGACATAATTTTCCTCACCTATATAACAGGAATCATAATAGTAACAACATATTGTTATATTGTAGCTTGACTAATATAGAGTCATTGTGAGGATGACTTAAGGAAACTCCTTAGCATTGTAATTGACACGTGGTAAATGCAAGATAAATGTTAGCTATTCTTGTGGTGATGGAAATGATGACATCTGTCAGTATAATGCGCTGTTCTTCAGATACACAGGAAACAGTGCATGTGAGCACACACACACACTTTGCCAATCTTGGTAATAATAACATTGTGCATATGTTTTATAAAGCAGTTAACAGAATTTCCATCTTATAATAATTTCTAAAATGTCCTATAGCTTAAAGGTATATTTCTCTAGTACTAAGTGAAGTTCCATAAATCATTAAAAATTCTCATCCCCACTGAGTCTTCCTGCGACACCTCCAACAGCTCAGCAGTCATTCACAGGCCCAGCAGCTTGAAGGTCAGGCATGTAGTATCTCCAGGTGTCAGGGTCACTTCAGCATTTAACCCCTAGGACAGTCGATTTAAGACTACGCAGATTTGTTCTCCCCTTTGAGACAGGACCCAGCAGGGTCTTATCAGGTGGTTATCCCCAGGGAAAAGAAACTTACTCCGGGACAAGCTAAGCAACCACATCAAATAAGGGCAGACGAGGGACAGCCCCCTATGTCCCATGTGTGTACGCTTTGAGAGTTATGAAAGGGCCTCGAGAGTGTCATCATAAATAAAGGAATAATAATAGAAAGGAGGGTAGTAGGGCTGCTTTAGCAGACAGATGGGACACTGTGGTTGGTTGTCAGAATCTTGAGCAGTTTCTTCAACCTTATGGCCAGAGCAGGAAAGAGTTTCAAGAAAAAGAAAATGGCTTTGGGAAGGTCATTTTTTCAGACAGATATTTATGATTTCAAAGATTGAATAAATGGTGCTTTTGTTACCCATTTGCACACAATGAAGTGATAAAACTAAAGCCCTAAACTTCATTCCTTACATAAACATCTCAGGCGCCTGAGAAACACAGAAACAGATTAAGATTTAAGATCTGTCATAATTTTTTCTACATGCCTATTTCTATTTATTAGTGTAGCTTGAGTGACTTTTATAATAAACTGTTTTTATTTGGACTTGTGTCAGGATTAGAGCAATTTAAACTTTTGACCTTCATTTTATTTTGATAGTTCTTTTCAATCTATGAAGTAGTAGAAGCAATGACCGCAAGCATGATATACTGCAGTATATGGGATATCCCTTTCTTTATATCTAAATTAACTTCTCAAATTTATATTTTAAGGAGAAATGCTAGAAAACATGTAGATATATGGATGGGCTTGTTTTTCCTCAGATTTTTTTTATCTCTGATACTTAGACAACACGAAAATGTATAAAATATCCAGATACTATTACTTTTCATATATTTAAAATGTTAAATGATTGACTCAGACAGCCTGACATTATTGGGTACAGATAAATCTGTTACAAAATCTCACTGTCCATAAGATATAAGTAGAAAGCTTGCAAAGTGGAAAGCTAGAAAATAAAGTACAGTTTTGCTGGGCTCAAGTAGATTATTTAACTCCTTTTTTTTTAAAGATTTATTTATTTATTTATACAAGCACTGGTGTACAGTCAGAGACGCTGGAGGATGAGAGAATTCACCAGAGCCAGAGCAGAGAGTAGAACAGGCAGAGTGACGAGGTACGCTGATGAGGGGAGCAGCGGGCGGCAGGAGAGGTCTGCGCGCCATGTGGGACCCTTGTCCAGGGGCCTGGGAGCAGCCGGGTATCGAACCTTCGCTGAAGAAGCTGTGGGCGGCTTCGCCACCCAGCGCTCAACCGCTGCGCCACCGGGGAAGACCAGATTATTTAACTCTTAAGGGAAAGGATCTTTGGACTTATGGTGACTTAAAAATTATCACAAGACAGAATGTATAACGTTTCAATCAAGTTCTGAATGTTTTTAAACTCGTATCTGGAGTAACTGTACATTTTTCTATTGGCTATCTTGCTTTCCACACTGATGAAATAGGAAGTCACCACAAGAAATTGGTTTCATTGCTGTGTTGATGGGTAATAGTAAGAGAATCAGAAAAATGCACTTCTGTCTCTGGAGTAGGACAGTACTACTATGTCCAACTTTTATTTCCACAAATACATACTGTGCTCTCATCTGCTGTCTTCTGGTTCCTTTGCCATCTACTTTGCAGGAAACAAGCTTACTGAAGTGTTCCTTGCTTTCAAGGACAGAGCTTATGGCCTAGAAGGGGGATTTGAAAAGTCTACAAAACTGTTTATACGTGGTGGAATCAAGTGGCTAACAAAATAACTAGTTCAATTATGAGGTTAGGAACGAATCTACAAACCTGATTTGTTTAATCAACCTCATTTTAGAGATGAGGGAATAAGGTCAAGGTTAAGTGTTTTACTTAAGGACATGGCACACATTAGAACTAGAAACCCAGTCTTAACATCAAAGAAAAGACTTTTTTTTTTTCTTTTTAGCATTTAAATGACCCTACAACTTTTGAGGAACTTAACTAACTTTAATTGTTCTTGGACTTTGGCATGTTTAATTTTAATACCAGTGTAAAATTATACCAAAAATCTTTCTGGATACTGTAAAAATGTCGAATGAATTAAAATTAGACTTAGCAAAGTAAATATCATTATTCAACTTTCTATAACAATTATTCATATGTCTGATACACTGTACCAGATTGTACAGTGTTGTTAAATTCATAATTGTCAGTGGAACAGAGCAACAAACACCCACAGGATTGTCATGACAAAAGAACTATTTTTGTTATCCAGTGATCCAAAATTTAACTTGGATTCATGAGAGCAGTGCTTGCCAGTCTCTTTAAAATTATGTGGACATTTACATGATTGTGATTTTACTCTCAGTGATTGTTGATTGGGCTATATATAAAATAGCACGGAACGAATATGAATTCTGCAGCAATTTTAAATTATGAAACAGCATCTATATGATGCTTATAAAAAGTAAAGGGCATATGTGTATCCAGCCTTATATATTCCTTTAAAATGCTACCTACATGAAGATGATGTTAACCTGTCCATTTATTAATTCATCATTCATTGATGCAAGGAAAATTGATCTTATTGCAGTTTGATACATAATAGCCATAAGGCAGGTAGTTAGAGTTATGTTTCTATTATACAAATAGTAGTTTGTCTCCCTATATATATAGTCTTTCAAATGAACTTCTTTTGGACAGTGGAATAGAGAGTGTCTGTGGGATGAAACAAAGCAGAAATATGAAACAAAACAACATAATTTCTCTAGTAGGATACTCTCACCTACTTGGGTTTCCTTGGGTATTTCATAGAAGGCAAGGTAGACTGTCTACAGCAAGTATCCTACCAATGTGAGAGACAGTCAACCATACACCACCATGTGTGCTCATTACTGACCTCTACTGGCTCAAAAGATCCTGGAAATAAGTTTATATCTGGTGTGTGGTTGTAAGGGAAAGGACAGAAGCTGAAATGTCCTTATAATGCTAATTGGCACTTATCTTTAATTCAAATTGTCCATACTTGGAGATCTCTTTAAAGGCAAGAGACTTAAACTTTACCATGTGTAAGGCTTACTTGGCAGTGTTTTTTTAAATTGGCATGGAGTGCATTTATCCCAGTTAGAAAATCCTAGTAACATCTGTTGATAGGAAGTGTTCATTTGCTTTTCATTTCCAAGTCTTTCCAGTGGTACTACAAATAATTCTAAATCTGACTGAATTTTGAAGAAATGAGCAATCTCATAGGCATTCCATAGTTACTTCTTCAGTAGTTTCCTTTTCTGTGCTTGAAACTTTGTTCCTGGTAACAATTGCAAACCTATAGACATGTGAATGAGGCCAGTCCCTCCACATGAAAAGTCACATATTTTCTTATTTATTATGTTCACTTTTTTATTTTCTGTAATAACTGGAATATATATTTACATGAAATTTGTATAGTGTTGCAATCGTCTGTTTGCTCTGCTTTTTAATCAGATCATTTCTGATAGGTTGTCTAAACAAGGTTGTTAGTGTCCGCTTTTTAGAGGAAGTACAGCTGAAAAACATACTTCTAAATTCTGCCTCCACATCCTCAGTTGGACTTGGATATCCAAGATCTTCATGGGTTGTAGCAGATTATGGCTGCCCTCTAGTGACCACATTCCTGCTCTTTCTGTTTAGGCTAAACTAGGGTATGTTTAAAAGATACATATTACTTTCTAGTCATTCAGTTGGGTGTCAGGAATCTCTGTAGAGAGGATATAATGGATAAATTGTCAGTTACACTGGATATTAACTATAGTTTCTGAAATGCAGAAATACAGATATAATTGTCTCAGTCCCAGGATTTTCTTTTGCCATCATACATTTATGTAAAATGCCAGCCGTTTCCCAGCCAAACTATTATCAATTAAATAACCTTATATTATTTCAATAATCGTGGGACAAAGATTAGTTTTTTAATGTAAAAATGCTAATTGTCTAACTACTAGAATCTCTTTTCCTACAACCCCAACCTTTCTCTGTCTTACTCTCCCTGGCCAAGAGAAAATAAACTATTTATTGAGCAAGCAATTTGTTTTTGCCCCTAGCTTCAGAGATATTCCTTTTTTCCTAATTGCTAAAATGTCTGAGTTGTATTTAGATGATCACACATGCCTGGGTGCATCAAGCCACATTTAAAATTCAAACAGCAAGACTACAACTGCCCCAATCAATAGTAATGAAGCATAGTAATCCAGACCACAACTGCAAGTTGTCTTTCTCATTTCATATCAGTTACAATGTACAGCATGCAATGTTTGATTTGATTAATTTCAAATTAAAAAAGAACAAAACAAAAAAGAAAAGGAAATGCTGCACTTTGGCCTGTTGCTGATAGAGCTGAATCAAAATAAATCTCATTGCCTAGCAGACCGGAAAAAAATCACCTCTTTGAAGGTTGACAGAAGAGCAAATCATTTTTCATTCACCACCTCATTTTTCCCTCTATCCACAAACCAAAAGACATTTTCCACAATGGATAGGTGTTACTTTTTTCTAGAAAAAGTAAGTTTTCACAACAACAGTGAAAACCTAAAAATCAGCTAACCATAGAGAGAAAAATTCTTCCTGGCCTCTATGAAATGATGAATCCACCCTGTTTTAAAATACACTGCTGCGTTTGACCTTGGAACACATTCTGACATATACAAATATTCAGGATAGAAATGTACTAGGAAAATGGATGGGTCTCTATTGTTGTAGTATCTAACAAAAAAAATATTGATATTAAAAAGAGGCTGACCAAATAATCTACTGTGACTTTCCACATGGCCAGTCATCTCAATGGCCAATTGGACGGTCTTAAACTAATAGAATAAATTCAATAAAGGAGCCAATTTTGACTTGGTTATGCTTCAAAGCTGTATGGGAATACAACCTATGTCCTATTTATTCTCATTCCTTTTATAGGAAAACACTCTTTCCCTTCAGTACAATGAAACCAAAAATTAAAAAAAAAATAAAATAAAAAAAGCAAAGCACTTCTGGGGAATCTAAACTAAATCTAGGCTTTGAGGTTACATTAAAATGGCTAAAACCACCAGTGACACCAGTATCTGCTTTGTGTTTATCTGTATAATTCTTGAAAGGAAATATTTGTGGAGTTCTGATTCAGTGTCAAGAATATATGCTCTTATATATAGGAATATATGCTCTTATATATAGGAATAAAAATGCAAGTAAGATTTAATTTCTGTTCTCATTGAACAAATAAAAATTGATGTATTTGATAATAACTTTATATGCAATATATAAAATAATACAGACTAGGGAGTAATTTCCTGTGTATCAGAGAAGTCTTATTATAATTGATATCCCCACTGGGTAGCATCTTAAAGCATAAACAAGAAATTTGTAGAGGAAGGTAAACTATAGTTGGACATAATGACCAAGAGGTCATTGAATGGCCATTGAATTCCAAGAAGTATTTTATATCTTGTTATAAATTTTGCCTATAAAATGTATGTTCCAAATTTGGTAGTGCTTTAATAAACACTGATTTTAACATCAGTAGCTTATGCTACACACTACCCTTGGTACTGGTGAAAAGAAAAGTAAACAAAATATGATGAATTTCTTCAAATTGCTTACATATTTATAAAATATGCAACCTCAAAAAAGATATAGAGAATACAAAATGATAAAGAGAGGGGAGAAGAGATAATAATAAAGAAACTCGTTCAACCTATCTTCGGAAGAGATGAGGCAAATGGATTAATGATAACTTGAAGAGTAGGAAAGTCACAACCTAAATGCTAAAAGAGTGTACGGCCAAGAAAAGCAATTCCCCTTGGTGAACTTCTGAGAACCTCCATGCTTGAAAGCACAGGTCACAGGGAGGTGGGAGTGAAGCTTATGCTAATAGCAGGGAATTTGTTAGGAGTTTGTATAGAAGGGATGGAACACATCAAGGTCCTGCCCCCAATTCATATAACTGGGATCCCATGCACAGTCTAAGGGCAAGGTTGAAGATTGGGTTAAATAAATAATAAAATGAGTTAAGCAAAATCTATATGCTGAATGAAGCTAAATCTACATGCTAAGTCACCTTATCCTTCCCTTCTTCTAAAATGTTAGAAAGCAAAACTTTTCCTCTCAATAGGAGATTCAATTAATTGTCTCTAGAATACCTCAGAGGTCCCGGAGCAACTGAACTGATCATTATATAATGAAATTTATAAGCTTCAAACCCAAACACAGAGAGCAAACAGATTTTTAGTGTCTTAAATAGTCAAGCACAACTCAATATTTTATTCAGAAAATCTCTGACAATAACAAAAAAATGAATATGAACAATCTCCTTTCAAAAGGAATTCAGTGGAAAGATACAATGCCAGGAACCAAACTCAATCATCATTTCATTAATATGTTAGAGAGATGAGAGGAAATTGTATGTGCATAATCAAGAATAGGACATGAAAACAGAATAATTAAAGAATATGAAGTGGCCCTTCAAAATGAAAGTTTTCATTTACAGAATAACAAAATTGAATTATAGGTTAACAGGGTATGTAATCTCCACAAAATAGAAACTAAAAGGAAACATAAATGTATTAAAATGAGTCTAAGAGGAACAACTTCCCACTAATAGTGGCTTTGGAAATTGAAGCAAGGGTTAACTAAGTAAATTACCGAATAAAGGATACAAAAACATTTTTCAGGGCTAAGGACAGAATTTTTTAAACCAAAATTTTATCAGAAATACAGTTCACTGAAACACACACACACACACACACACACACTACAGCAATAACAATCAAATGTTCAAATACCACAGGTAAGAACATGCTAAGAGTTTTCATAAAGGAACAAAAAGTCACTTGTACAGGTAAAAAAAAAAAAATAAAGATAGTGGGGCAGTTCTTTCAAAACCTGAAGGAATAGGATTTTTGACCTAGAATTCTCAATGCAGATAAGCAGTAACAATACAAAACAAATATTATTTCCAACTATGCTCAAACTCAAAGAATTAGTCTCTCATGACATCTTTTATAGAAATGTGTTTGTCCCTTAAAGGGGAAATAAACACACACACACACACACACACACAAAACAAAGAAAGCAAGTCATTGGATTCAGAAAACAGAGAACTGAAGAAAAAAATACCTGGCGAAAAAAGTTCTGAAGAGAATGTTAGATGATAGAGGGCCATGAAAGAAAAGTATTCAGAAGTTTTTATTTATAAACTTAAATTTAATAATGTTCTTTATAGAACTGTAAGATTATCTAATAATTTTTGAAAAATTGATCCTTGGCTCTAATGCATAAAAATTAAAGAAATAGACAACAATTAGATTTCTTAACAAAGGGGAAATACTGAATATTGAACATATTTTTCTTCCTCCCCATAGATCATTTTAATAATAATAAAGTGTTTATATTCAAAAACAAGGTAATTGGGAGACAGTAATTTAACAAAATTAGAACCTGAGAATCAGTGGTAAAGTAATAATTTATTAGACCTAAGAAAATTGAATCATGTATTAGAAGACAATAACAGAATCATGCCACAGAATGTCCCCAAGATTTCAGATTTGAGAAACAAAACAAACCACATATTTTCAGCTGCAGGATAAAGAGAATTGTTAAAATTAGGCTTATTTGAAATTAATCAATGAGCATCTCGGATTGTTTTGTACTTTTTTTTTGGGGGAGAGGGCTTTGTCTCATTCAAAAACAGGTGGAAAAGTGGAAATCTTTTCCATGGATTTCAGACTATTAGGCATATCTGAGGTTGAGTGTAAGGTATGGTATTTAGACAAAGTCACTTGGCCTTTGCGTCCTGAGAGCCAAGAGGTTATTGTCTACATAAAAGATCAGAGGATCAGAAATGGAATTATTGGCCCAAGATGAAAGTGTTTGAGAGTTTTTTTTTTAATTATTATTATTCTTTATTTGTAATTGAGGTAATAGTTGAATACCCCTTTCAGATATTGCCACCATAGTATACCCACTACCCATAGTCCTGTACCATAACATCAAGTCCATTGGACTTCTGTCCCTCTTTGTTTTACCCCTCTTCCATCCCTCCCCCATTAAAATAAGTAGTGGATGAGAGTTAACCAGAACTCAGCACGTCTGGGAGAATAGGAGCAGAATCAAAATCAAGATAAAAGCTGCCTTTGTTTTTTTTTTTGTGTGTGTGTGTGTGTGTGTGTGTTTTTAATTTAAATTTTATTTTATATTCCCCATACAATTACAACCCCCTTATTTTGACCCCAAGCCCTCCTTTCCCTGCCCCCCACCCCCCATAGAGTGTCTCTGGTTCATAGTTGTTTGTTGATTTTGATATTTTCTTTCCTATAGTTATTCTTTTTCCTGGTCCCTTATTTAAGTTTTCTAGATTCCTGGTATGAGTGAGACCATCCAGTATTTTTCTTTTTCTTTCTGGCTTATTTTGCTGAACATGATCCCTTCCAGCTACATCCATGTTGCTGCAAAATTGCATGTGTTTATCTTTTATAATGCTGAGTAATATTCCATGGTGTATATATACCACATCTTCTTGATCCAGTCATCTATTTTTGGGCATTTGGGTTGTTTCCAAAGCTTAACTATTGTAAATAGTGCTGCTATAAACATAGGGTGCAGGTGCTCTTTGGAATTGATGTTTCTTTGTCCTTTGGGTAAATACCTAGGAGTGGAATTGCTGGATCATATGGAAGTTCTATGTTTAGTAGATCCAGAAATCTCCACACAGCTCTCCATAGTGGTTGGACCAGTTTGTACTCCCACCAACAGTGCAGGAGAGTTCCTTTTTCTCCACATCCTCACCAACATTTGTTGTTGCTAGTTTTCTTTTAATATGTGCCATTCTCACTGGTGTAAGATGGTATCTCATTGTAGTTTTGATTTGCATTTCCCTGATGACAAGTGATGTTGAACATTTTTTCATATGCCTGTTGGCCATTTGCATTTCCTCTTCAGAGAAGTTTCTTTTTAGCTCTTCTGCCCATTTTTTGACTGCATTATTTTCTTTGTTTTTGTTGAGTCTCACCAGCTCTTTGTAGATTTTTGTGATCAGTCCTTTATCATTAGTGTTGTGTGCAAAAATGATCTCCCAGTTGGTGGGGTTTCTTTTTGTTTTGGTTATTGTCTCATTTGCTGTGCAGAAGCTCTTTAATTTGATATAGTCCCAGCTGTTTATCTTTGCCTTCACTATTACTGCTTTGGGTGATGTGTCTGTAAAGATGTCTTTGATGTGCATATCATGGAGTGTTTCGCCTATATTTCCTTCTATGAATTTTATGGTTTCAGGTCTTATGTCTAGTTCTTTAATCCATTTTGAGTTGTATTTTGTGCATGGTTTTAGGTCATAATCAAGTTTCATTCTTTTGCATGTAGTGACCCAGTTTTCGCAGCACCATTTATTGAACAAACTTTCTTTGCTCCAATGCATATTGCTCCTTTGTCAAAGATTAGTTGACCATAAATCTGTGGGTTTATTTCTGGGTTTTTTATTTGATTCCATTAGTCTGTTTGTCTGTTCTTGTTCCAGTACCATGCTGTTTTGATGATATGGCTTTGTAGTATAATTTGAAGCCTCCATTCCCTTCTTTTTTTTTTTTTTTTTCAGGAGAGCTTTGGCTATTCAGGGTTTTTGGTGATTCCATATGAATTTCATCAATAATTGATCTATTTCTTTGAAGAATGACATTGAAATTTTTCTTGGAATAGCATTGGATTTGTACATTGCTTTTGGTAGGATGACCATTTTAATAATGTTTATTCTTCCAATCCATGTCTTTCCATTTCTTTGTGTTTTCTTCTATTTCTTTTAACAGTGTTTTATAGTTTTCTTTGTATAGGTCCTTTATCTCTTTTGTTAGATTTATTCCCAAGTATTTGACTTTTTTTGTTTCTATAATAAAAGGGATTTTTTTTTAATTTCTTCTTCATCAGATTTATTGTTTGTGTATAGGAAGGCTGCTGACTTTTGTGTGTTGATTTTGTATCCTGACACTTTACTGACCTAATTGATTAGTTGAATTAGTTTTTCTGTGGAGTTTTTGGGGTTCTCTTGTATATTACCATATCATCTGCAAATAGTGATAGTTTGACTTCTTCTTTTCCTATTTGGATTCCTTGTATGTCTTTCTCTTGTCTTAGTGCTCTGGCTATGACTTCCAGTATTATATTGAAAAGCAGTGGTGAGAGTGGACATCCTAGTCTTGTTCCAGATCTTAATGGAAAAAGCTGCCATTGTTAACCTCCCTACGGGTCACTTACCCATATCTGTTTCAACTGTCCAAGGCCAGGAAACAGGCACAGTTTATACACATGCATCTCTGCTCCATGTGCCTCCTCCAGGTCTCCTTGTTCTCTATCCTTTTTCCTTCCTTATCCGTCTCTTCTTTAGCTTCTTCTCCTCCCTGCTCAGCTCCACCCTTCCTCAGGTGGAGCAGGGAACCTGGAACCTCCCTTTCCCTGGGGACCACCCTGTTACAGTATAACTAATATTATGACTTCAGGACTGCATATTCTGGGGAACACAAAGATAGCTTTCTATTATATTCCAATATATGTTTCTCTAATAGTAGAAGTTTTTAAGATACATTTTCAAAAACTCTTTCATCAAAGTCATTCTGCATACATTTGAACTTTATACTATTGAAATCATACACCTACCTCTGTGGGTTGCTATATATATTACAGTTACTTGCTATATATATACCCATAACTGTATAACCTGCTATATAATATATATATATATATATATATATATATATAATATATAGCAGTTGCCTTACTATATATATTACAGTTACCTCCTAAATCTAGAGTCTTGGATTTAGGATTTATGATCATGTTAGGGATTAGGATCATGTTAGGGAAAATTAGCCATTTGCCGGATACCAATTTTGATACTAAGTTTGAATGAAAGTTTTTATAGTGTAGGAACTGTAAGCAGAACATGTAGCATGGAATATAACTTATGAATGTAATATTTAAAAGGAATGAGCAAACATACAGTTTTATACATGTTGGTACCAAGCAAAATTAAGGTGAATTGAAATATTTCTATATGAAGTTGAAGATAAATATCTTTGTGTATTGAATCATGTGGAATATCTTAGTATTATAAAAGTGAACTAGCTAATGGAAATAATACAAGTTAATTCTAATAGTTAATTTTCTTATGGTGAATTTTGCAAAGTTTTGACATTCCAGTATCCTCATATTTGCAGATTTGATTTAGGGAATCCTTATTCTTATGCTGTTCTTTTTTGATCACAAATTGTGTCCTGGTGAATTTTCAGTGAGCCCTTCTGCTGGATGCTTGGCTAAACTCCAAGACATCTTGCTCAAGGGGCTTCTTGCTGTGTGATATTAAATATGGAAATGTTCATATTTTGTGGAGCCTGCTAAAATTAGCAACCCTGGAGCTCAAAACACCTAAGAGAATATGCAGGTCTTCATGCTGAAAGAGCCAAAGAGAATCTTGCACAAGTTGCTAGTAGACAAGTTGTATCTTAAAAGTTCTTAAATATTTTAGGTATATGCACTACTAAATTGTCTAAGTCCTGAAGGCTTTCACACATGCTGACTGTTCTCATTAACTGGAATATTCTCCTCATCCTCCAATTTAAAGAATTTATAGGATAAATTCTTTATCCTATAAATTTTATCTATTCTATCTCCAATAAGGAATTTATTGGAAATTCTTTTTTTAAAAGATTTATTTATTTGTGCATACAAGAACTGGGGTGAGGCCAGAGTGTGGGGGTGAGAGGAATCACTAGAGACAGATTGAGGAGCAGAACAGGCAGATCTTCTGAAATACACTGCTGAGGGGAGCAGCAGGAGAGGAAGGAGAAGTCTGCTGCACCATGTGATTAGCTCCTTGGCCAGGGATGGAACTAGAGTGCCTTGTCTTTAACCCTTGCACCACCAGGGAGGCCCAACTTTACTGGAAATTCTTAATAAATAAAACAAAATGAAAATGATAATCATTATTTCCTGAAAATCCAGACCAATAATAAAAATAACAACAACAACAAAAATCTGGTGAAGAAAGTCAAGACAAATATGAAGCAGGCTTTATAAAATAGGAATTTGATAAGATTCAAAAAATAAAATATCAGCAATAAATATTTTGTGGAATAAGCTGAAAAATTTATAGCCATGTCAAAGATTTTTTTTTAAATTCTTCAAATAATGAAGAAAAACATTTGAAATATTAAAACAAAACAAAAATCAGTACAATACACCAGACTTCTAGATATAGAGAACAATGTCAGTAATAAGCTAAGTATCTCCAAAAATATCCTCTCAGGTCATGGAAAACAAAAAGAAAATGTAAATTTTATGAAAAAAAAAAAAAACATAATCGTAAGTTGGAAAGCATATAATACCCAAGCCACAACATAAGTTTGAGTAAAAATAATTAAATAAAATAATTAAATAAAAATAATTACGAAAGCCCAGCATGTGACCTCTGCCCAGGCCCCTAGTCCCAGCCAGTCTCAATGCTTTGTGTGAACAAAGGGAAGGGAAGGCAAATGATGATGACAAACAAAGATCATTTAGTATAATTTTTGAAAGACACATTAAATTAAATATTAAAATACTTGAAAAATGTTTGAGCAGTTTAGAGTACATACTCTAAGGAAAAGATTTCAAGAGCAAGTGATTCAGAGTCTTAAAGAGACAAACACAATGGAATACTCTTACAAACACTTAGCTTCTGGGAAGAAAAATAAAACAAGACAAAAATGATGCATTCTTTGGAAATTGGTTACTGAAAGGAAACATAGAAAATGAGAAAAGATGTAGTTTTCTGAAAGACTATAAAGAATCATAAAATTAGATAACTGTAGCCCTTCTCCTTCATCAAAACAAAAACACCAATTATAAAGTATATGGACTGTGCTGAAATAAAAGTATCCTTGTACTAATAATATAATTTTCAGTATCCCTAATACATTATACATTGATATCACAAAAATGAACAAAATAAAATACAAAGTGACTGAAAAAATTTACATCACACTGAAAATAAATCCCTTAATTCTCAAAAAAAGCAGAAGAAATTTCTAAACTGTAATTTCCAATGTACTTATATATACCCAAGCAAATATTTTAATCATAAATTTTAAAAATAAAATGGAAAAAATAGGAGAGAAGTGAAAATATGAGTAGATTGACTTCTATGAGAAGATAGGAGAAATAGAAAAAAAGCTCATCTGTTAAGAATACACTTCAGAAGCCGAAAGAATAAACCCAAATGTAAATTTACTAAGAGATGTAGAAGGAAGGCAGAAAAATTATTCAGAAAATGAAATTGGCATAAAGATAGTTTGTAAAGTGGATCTGAGAGCAAGTAGTTAAGATGAAAGATAGGCAAAGAAGGAATTCTGTTATTAGAATCCTTGAAGAAGGTATACAAATCAATGGAACAGTGCTAATATAGTCAATATGTTCAAACACAGCAAAATAGACATAATTATAAAATACAATAAAAATTGAGATTAAATACATATATCATACAAATAATTGTGAACTATCTCACCTAGCTAAGAAAAAATAATTTGGTTCACAAAATAAGATCGAACTAGATGCTGTACATTAAAGAGAAAGTGATACAAAAAAGGTTGAACAAAGGTATACCTGGAAAATGCAAATAGAAAGAAAGAAGATGTAGTGCATCTGATATCAGACTCTGTAGAACTCAAGTTGAAAATTATTAAATGTGACAACAAATCTATGATTCAACCTGTTCTAGGGTACTATTATCAATACAAATTGACCGGAGAAGTCAGTGGAGTAACAATGCGTGAAAAAATATCAGTGTTTCTCTATTTATTCCAGATAGTCAATAATAAAACCCAGATAATCAATAATAAAACTAACTAAAACAATAAAAGTTCAGAAAAAATGGGATATAAAATTCATATACAAAAATCAAAATATAAGCAGATAGATGACATCTTGGTAGAAACGCTCCGTAGCAACAATGAAGATTAAATACTAAAGTAAACATAAATTATACAAAATCTACAAAAAACAATTGTATCCATAATCATAAAAAATAAAAGTTAGATGAAGTAACAGATACATATTTGGAAAGGACAATTAAGACATTATAAAGATGTCAGTTTCACTTAAGTTAATATGCAAATTCATTGTGGTCACAATAAAATACTTTTATGGAATTATCTTGATGCCAGAATGGTCTAGAGAAATGTTTAAAGAGAAAAAATAGAACCAGGCATAACTGTATTAAAACATTATAGCATTAAAATGTTTGTAATAAAAGCTGTATTGCTGTCCAGTTCATGAATAGGCAAATAGAACACTAAAATAGAAAAGGACTTCCTTAAGTAGACCCACAAAGATAAGGGAAATTAACTATATGATAAGGTGACATCTTAGATCATTATGGATGGGCCTCCCTGGTGGTACAAAGGATTAGGATGCAGCCTATGAAGCTATCTTCAGCCACTGAAGCATGAGTTTGATCCCCGGGCAGGGAGATATCCACATGGCACAGCAGACCTCTCCTGTCTTGCGCGCTACTCCCTTCAGCAGTGTATCTCAGTCAATCTGCGTGTTCTGTTCCCCACTCTGTCTCTGGTGATCCTCTCACCCCACACCTCTGGTCTGTACCCCAGTTCTTATATGCATAAATAAATCATTAAAAAAATAGATCAGTATTGATAAAGATGAACTTTTTTAATGCTGACAAATATAAAGGGAATGACTGATCATTTTGAGTGCATGAAAAAATGGCAAATTATAGCAAAAAGTTAGTTGAAAAACTGGGAGAAAATATTTGCAATGTATTTTAGACATAAGGGCTTAGTATGTAAGAAACTTAAAAATTGAGAAACAAAATATTAAACCCAATAGAGAAAATAGGAGGAAATCATGGACAGACATGTCAAAATCATAAAAACCGACCTCATATAAAAAAAAAATTCAAACTTGCTCACAAACACATAATTCCAAATTAAAACAATACTGTAATTCCATGTTTTATTTGTAAAATTGAAAATTTAAAAATATGAGAATATCTTGTGTTCATGATGCCATGAGAAAATAAAGTCTCATACATTTCTGATAGGTGTATAGCTCATAGAAGTTTGGAGATGAAGTTAGCAGTTTCTAACATTACAACATTTATAGCTTACCATTTTATGCAGCAATCCTATTTCTAAGGTTCTGCCCTGTGGATACACAGCCAATAATACAAATCTATGCGTGCAGGAGATTATTTATTGCAAAACTGTTGATCATTGCCAAATATTGGAATGAATCTATGTCCCCAAATCTGAAAATGGTTAAATAAATGATGAAATAACCACAAAAAATAATATATATACCTGTAAGAAAAAAAAGAGAAACTTCTCTATGAACTAATTTTTTGATTTACATAACAAAGAGTTAAGTAAAGGTTTCTTGACCTTCCTTTCATTACTTCACCCACAAGGAGCCATTAGACTTTTTTTTTCTAATTGATTCCATAAAAATTTAATGCTATTGATACTCTCTATAGTTTATGTCCTGTCTATAAATCTCTGCTTTATAGTAAAAAAGGACTTTTTTTTCTAATAGCAAGTTTTTCTCACCCCCTAAAAACAAACAAACAAACAAACAAACATAACTAGTATTTATTCATTGTGGGAGATATCACTCCTGCTAGGATTTCATATGTTTAGTGATGAAAGCAAACTGCAAAGACTTAATAATACTATGTTTGCTTTCTTATAGGAACATAAGAATATTTGTATATTGGGGCCTCCCTGGTGGCACCACTGGCCTACACCCCACCTCTTTTATGCAAAAATAAATACAATAAATCTTTAAAAAAAGAACACTTGTATACTTTTGTATTTGGAGATGTAAGAATGATAAATTAGAGACAAATAAATGGTTACTAACAGAGACCAAATGATAAAGGAAACGAAAAGAAAGTTAATTTGAATAGATATTATGGGCAATAAAGGGTATGTTTTGTGAGGGGTCTACATTTAGCTCCTAGAAACATAGTAATAGTCCACATACACACATATATCCATATATATATATATATATATATATATATATATCCCCACACATATCCATACATATATCCATATATGTATTCATATATATCCACACACATATATCAACACAAAGATACATGTGTGGGGGTATATGTATATATGTATACACACACACACACACACACATATATATATATATATATATATATACACACGTATATACGTAATATCGAACAGGATGTGGGGGAAACCAAAGCACAATACAAACAGTAACAAATACACCTAAATATATTATAAATAAAAGAATAAATAAGCCTTTAAAAGCATGAGAAAATAAAAGAACTAATCTGAGTAACTTTGGAAAGAGTATTTTGATATGCTGCTTATAGCTGCTGCTATTATAATGATAAAAACAAAAGGTACTATACACAAAATATGTCCTCTAGTTCATAAATCTGTTTCTCACAGTAACATGGGTGAGAAACCATATTTTGTGTCTGCTAGGTAGGACAGAAAATATAAGTAAATAAATGTAGATAACAAGAGACAGGTTTTCCAGACATAGTTGCTATAAATAAAGGATGGGCCTAGAATGAGCCAAAGGGATTGGAATTATAGTTACCAGTCTTAATTATTGGATGAGAGAGAGAGAGATGGAGGATAGGTCAATATAGACAAAATTATAAATGCAGATGTGTGTGTGTGACTGATTAGTTTGCACACTTTCATTTTCTACTTTTATCTGTTTTGACATTGAGAGAGTCCAAGAAACATGATGCTCTGGAGCAATGAGCACTTGATGTCCAGATCTTAAGTTACTAAGTATCTTCCTTTAATAAATCAAATCTAATTTCTTTTTTTTTAAGTTTTTTTTTAAAGATTTATTTATTTATACAAGAACTGGGATACAGGCTGGATACACAGGAAGGTGAGAGGATTCACCAGAGACAGAGTGGGGAACAGAACAGGCAGACTGAGGAAATACACTGTTGAGGGAGCAGTGGGCGAGACAGGAGAGGTCTGCCTCGCCATGTGGGATTCTTGCTGGCTGGCCAGGATCGAACCCCTACTGCAGAGGCTTTGGACAGTTTCACAGCTTGGTGCTCAACCGCCTGCGCCACCAGGGAGGCCAACCTAATTTCTTTGCAGAAAAGTTGATTCTAATGCTAGGGCAAAGGGAATATAAGATGTGAGATGTATTTGGAACATCTTCTTATGCCAAAAAAAAAAAAAATGCTTCAGAAAAGGTAGAATTGAGTTTAAAAAAAAAAAAAAAAGATTCACTGAAGAAGCTGATGGTAGCCAAGAAGAAAAAAATTAAGAATTAAATAGTGATAACTTGGCATTATGAGCCATAGTATAAAAGACGTAGTTTTTGAGTCCATACTAAGTTAAATAATAATTTTTTTTAAAGATTTATTTATTTATTTATTATTTATTTATTTATTTATACAAGCACTGGGTACAGTCAGAAGCGCGGGAGGGTGAGAGAATTCACCAGAGCCAGAGCAGGGAGCAGAGCAGGCAGAAGGACCGAAGTACACTGCTGAGGGGAGCAGCAGGCAGCGGGAGAGGTCTGCGCGCCATGTGGGACCCTCCTCCTGTGGCCGGGATCGAACCGGTGCTGCAGAGGCTGCGGGCAGCTTCGCAACCCAGCGCTCAACCGCTGCGCCACCAGGGAGGCCCTAAATAATAATTTTAACAAATAATTAAAAGAGAAAATAAACAGATTTCCTATAATTCCCCCCAAAAGAAATCCAGTTAATGTAAAAGGAACAAATTATAAAATCACCATTAGACAAGCACCACATTAATAATTTTTACAAGATGTTATGTTGTAATTGTTATCTGAAATCAGAGCAGAAATGGAGTATTTGCACAGCCTCAAGAGCTCTCGCCAAAAAAAAAAAAAAAAAAAAAAAAAAAAAAAAAAAATGCCAAAGGGGAAAGAAGTAACTCTACAGTGCTGAAATTTATCAGGCATTACCTTAATTGAGTGATTTAGGTTAAAATCACTGATAAAAATGACTTTAATGTATACTTGGATGAGAGTCAGTGAAGGAAACATACACGAATCCTCTGATTTTTTTTTTCAAAAAATGCAAAACTATAATGTAATCATAAGATGAACCCAAATGGAAAAGATGTTTTATATAATACTGACCAGTAGCCTCCACAAGTTTTAAGGTCATGAAAGATAAGGAAAAATGAATTAACTCTCAGTGATTAAGAGGACTAAGGAGAAGTCATAGCATGTAAATGCAATGTGGGATCCTGGGAGAGAGAAAGGACATTTGGGGAGAAATGTAAGATTCAAATTAAGTCCATATAGTTAATAGTATTTTAACAGTGTTAATTTACCTGTTTTAGATAGCAGTACTAAGGTTATATAAGGTGTTAACAGGAAAGCTGACTAAACTTTATATTTTAAATCTTAACACCTTCTTTTCAATATTTCAAGTCTGAAATTATTTCAAAATAAAAATATTTAAAGCAGTGCAAGAAAAGCATGATCCAGATATGAAGCAAATTAAATTGGCATGGTTTTGAGCAATTAGTGAAGTGTAAAGAATCCATTTAAAAATTCCCATTTGAATAGCATAGGGATTATGGCATTAGAAATTTAGAGGGGTTAATACATCCATCGCAAAATACTTACATCTGCAATGAGCCATACTTAAATTTTTGTATTAATATAAATTATGCATTTTGATTTTTAGCATTTAGAATCAACCTATAGACAAAGCATTGAAAGTCTGATTATAATTATAAAAGAAAAAATACAAATATATCCATCTTCATCTTTAACCAAATAAAAATAAAAATACAACTATCAGAAAATGATAGAAAGAGGGAGGGGTGATGAAAGTGTGGAGTACTACTAATATTCCAATTAGTGAGAAGTCATGAAAAACTTTGTATAGCTGTATGTTATAAGTGAAAATGATAATAGAAACATCTTTCTATTTAGATAGGAGGGGAGGTATGGTGGGATGAATGAATTATGTTTTCATTTGTCATAGTAAAATAATAAGGGAAAATAGCTAATGTTGATAAATCGAGAAACATATTTAGAGGCTGTAGTCACCAATCGCATTATGCATAGTAACAATTATAGTGAAATCTTTTTTTGGAAACAATATTAGAAATGGGGTGTCATGGAATGTGTGTGTGTCTGTGAGTCTGTGTGTGCGTGTGTAACATTTGTGATGGTAAAATGTCATTTTTTTCTTAAAAAGTATATTAATAATCATGACTTCTAATATTATTTTGTTCTTCAAATGCATAACACTATTATCCTTTTGTATCATAGTGGTTTTTTTTTTGTGCTCAAGGATTATTTACTTCCATCTAATATTTATGAGCAATAATTATGTGTAATGCTTATGTGCCTATAAAACTTCCTTACTTTCCCAGACAGGTTTAATATTTTGCCCCCGCTTTGCTCCAATAAGATTTTGTCTATGAGTTTCTTAAGCAACTATTTACAATTACTAAAATTTATCTCATAAATGTTTATTTCCCTTTGTCAAAATGAGAATACCTCAAGTTCACGTGTCATGTATATTACTCTTGTTTGTATTTTCAGCACTGAGATTCAGTGAAATATAATTTTCTCAATATGTATATATTTATAGAAATTACATCCAGTTTCTTTTAGGCATTGGTGAAATCCCCTGTAGAACAGAAGTGTGTCAAACTTTGGGAAAATTATCTTGGTTCCATAGTTTTCTGTGCCTGTATTCTTTTTTTTTTTTTTTTTTTTTTTAATTTTTTTTTTATAGAGGCATGCTTTTTTTTATTTATTTATTTATTTGTTTGTTTGTTTGTTTCGTTTATACATGCACTGGGTACAGTCAGAAGCACGGGAGGGTGAGAGAATTCACCAGAGCCAGAGCGGGGAGCAGAGCAGGCAGAAGGACCGAAGTACACTGCTGAGGGGAGCAGCGGGCGGCAGGAGAGGTCTGCGCGCCATGTGGGACCCTCCTGTGGTGGCCGGGGAGCAGCCGGGGATCGAACCGGCGCTGCAGAGGCTGCAGGCAGCTTCGCAACCCAGCGCTCAACCGCTGCGCCACTGGGGAGGCCCTGTGCCTGTATTCTTGAATCATTCATTTCTTCCAGGTGGCAATGAAAATAATATGAAATAGAATTAGCCATGATTTGGTGCTTATTATCTTTCTTGGTGAATTTGCCCTTAATAATTAATGCTTGTCAGTGGTAGTCAAAGACAAAAATAATTGTGCCCGACTATAGGCACTGTTACGGGGTAGATTATATTCCCCCAAAAGAAGCTGGAATCCTAACCCCCAGTACCAGTGATCTTATTTGGAAATAGATCCAGGGATAAGTGATCCCATTAAGGTCACAAAAGTGGGTTCTAGTTTGACTGGTTTCTTTATGAAAAGGGAAAATATGGAATCAGAGGTAGATATGCAGACTAGGAGTAGTCCATGTGAAGATTTGGAGTTATGCCCCCAGAAACCTACCGAAAGCCAGGAAAGAGTCCTGGAACAAATCCTTTATGACTGTCTAAAAGAAACATGGCTGTCTGACAAGACCTCCATCTTATTCTTCTAGCCTCCACATTCTTGAGACTATCAATTTCTGTTCTTTAAGTCACTCAGCTTGTGGTACTTTGTTACAACAGTCATAGGAATCTAAAACAGATTTGAGTGGGAAAACTTTCATGCCGAAAGTAAGCAAGAAAAATCACCCTTTCCCGCTGTTCTCTTTTGTTCCCTTGGAGAGGATTACAGAGAGCACACCTGCGTGCATGGTTTGATCCAGGAGAGAGACCTTAACCCTGCTGTTCTGTGGTTTATAAGGTGTGAGAAAAGTCTGGTGAATCAGACTAGTGTGTATACGCTGAGCCTAGTAACAGCTCTCTAGGGTAATTATTTGGGAAGCCCAATTGATAGCACCTAACAACTTACAGAAAAACTAGAATTCGGTTGAACAACCTCTCCCTGAAGGGAAAGATACTTGTCCTGGCTTGTTCATCACCAGGAGAGCATCCAACGTTAGAAGACAGTACTGTTCATCTCTCTACTGTATTCTTTTTGGCAAGCTAATATTTACTGAGTGAATGCTCTATGTCAGGCACTATCACTCTTCTAAATGTGTATGTCTGTTTATTCTTACCTTATAGATTGGTTATATATCTGTAAGTGCTTATATATCCTCAATGAACTTATTATATATATGCACATATGTTTATAATTTATGCATATCTAACACATATACATACATAATTTATATAGTTAGGCAGTTTTATAGTATACATATAAATTATATATATATGCACAAATATTTGTATTATATTTGAGTATGTGTGTGTATATATATGCACATATATATTCCCCATTTAACTTTATCATTGTTTAAGTTATGTTACTTTATTATGTCTCTATTAATGTCCAGATGCTGAGGAATAAAAGTGTTTGAAAAATTTTACACAAGTAGCAGTAGGGCATGATTAAGACTCTAAGAGTTATGGCTCAGAATTATGCAATTAATGCTAATTCTCAAGACAATCTCTAAAACCAGCTTAAGCAAAAGGAAAAACAAAGGAATTTTTCAATGCAACTCAGTCTTAGTAAAAGAGTAGAGCCGGAGTTAGACATGTCTCCAACTCTTGTTCCTTTTGTGTTTTAGTTCATTCTGACTATACACTATTTCTCCTTACATGTTTTTTATATGATATTACCCTATAGGACTGAGAGAGTAAAGATATGCATATTTTCGAGTATCACATATGTCATCTAAAATCGAACTCACATTGTCTCCAATACAAAATTGGGGAAAGAAGTTTACTACTTATTATGGACCAATAGACACCTTTAGTCTAAACAGCTATTATAGGGCTGGAGGCAAAGGCAACACTTAAATATCACAGCTTCTAGAACCCTACTCTTGTGTCTATGGGTTTGAGTGAGAGAGGATATATCTTAAAGATAATAGGATAAGGTAAAGTAGCCAATTCAGTGAGCACCCACTTCAATATTATGATATCTGTGAGTGCTTATAGTAAAGGCCAGGGATATGGCAGTCACAAATTTAAGAGCAACTTGACGGAATAGGTGATCTGGAAATGATTTGCTCCCATATTAGTGAATGACCTCCTAGAAATGAGGGACAATATCTTGTTAACATTTATGTTCTCAGCTTTTACATGTGATTTGATTTTTTGACCATCACATTTTTGACCATGTGATTTGATTGAATGAATGAACAAATGTCTTTCAAATATGTATGTGAATATCACTTCTACAAGACAAAGGTCTTTCTCTTTATGCATCTTCCAGATGTGTTTAACATGACTAAATTGTCTGAACTTAACAGAGAATGAAAAATATATGATTTAATTTTCTTGATACTGCTCTATATACCTTGCTGAGTACATAGTACAAGATCCAGAATACCATTCTGTTTGTATGAATGATGGATTAATTGATGATTTTTTTTGTGACAAAAGGCAAACACTGGTTACCAAACTATGGCTTCAAACAACTTCTGTCATTCAAAATTCACCTGAGCTTTATATTCCCAGGACAATTTAATCCTAGGAAAGTATATAAGAGAAAAATTATCTGAAGTGTCACTATATTCTGGGCTATCAATATTTTGATTTAGGAGTAATACCTAGAAGCTTCCAACTCTAGCTAAGGCAAACCAAGCTCAAAGAATGTTCTATTACCAGGAGATAACAATAAAATTCACAATGGAAAGTGAATATTCCCATTCCTCCCAACTTGAGAGGACAAATAAAAGAATGCCATATACTTCATTGTTCTGTCTCAGCATGTATGCCTGGAAATCAGAGTCCACACAGAACTTCCTTCCAAACTGCTGCCTCTGCTGTGTGAGCATGATGAAAACCAAGAGGAATATGGATGTCAAAAAAGAAATGTTGGAGGGCTTCCCTGGTGACGCAAGGGATTGAGACACAACCTATAAAGCTAGCTGCAGCCACTGCAGCATGAGTTTGATCCCCAGCCAGGGAGATATCCACATGGTGCAGCAGACCTCTTCTGCAGCTCCCTTCAGCAGTGTATTTCAGAAGATCTGCCTGTTCTGTTCCCCACTCTCTCTCTGGTGAATCCTCTCACCTCCCAAACCTCTGGCTTGTACCCCCAGTTCTTGTATGCGTAAATAAATAAATTAAAAAAAAAAAGAAATGCCTCCTTGTTGTCATAATTTTATCTTTAAACCATGTATTACCGGGGGATCTTATTCTGGATTCAGATAGTAAAATATACTGTGCAGAGTTGATATCATGATAATTTTAGATCTGTGTTCAATGACAGCACAAAAGATTTGAGATGCAAAAAGTGAACTACCAAGTGGGAAACCAGGGATTCTCTCTTGGCACTACATCTTGGTATGCTACTTCATGGAAGGAATCTACACAATATATGGCTATTATGGATATTTTAAAATTCTCTTACTAGAATTCTTTTTAATTTCAACTAGCCTTTCTATTATTTCTAATACTGTATCTATAACCACTATCTAGACTCCTAGAAAAGTCTTCTAAATAGAATATAAATTGTTGTTTTTGTTTTCCTTCTCCAATCTGTTTCTAAATTAGTCTTATTGAATGAAATTGTTTTTCATGTAAATAAATAGCTCAGAAACTTACAGTGGTTTCTGTTAGACTACTAAAAAAGTATCTATACTCATTATTTAATTAATACATTTTATCCATCCTTCCACTAAACAAGCATTTGATAAATATTTCCTATTAGATCCTATAGTATTAAGCATGAAAATCCCAGACACACCAAGATGAACAAAACATAGCATTAGACTTTGGAAAACAGAGGAAGAGTTAAGATATATGCAGTCAGTTTTCTTTATCTGTAGTGAGTATGTTTTATAAAGTAACTGTGGCAAGCAATTAACATGTATAGGGTTAGATTACTGCTAATTCCTAGTCATATTTTTGACAAGCAAACAATGCATAAATTGGATTTATTGTATATTTCTGTCTAAAGATCTCATAGTCAATATATATTGTTAATTCTTGGGCATTGAACTCATGGCCAGCAACATCATAATTTATGCCTCAAAGAAGTTTATTAGCACATGTATTTTTCAATATAATCCCCATCAGAGACTTCTTGCACTCAGGAACACTAGAGAGAACTTCAACTCTGTACATGGAGGTCATTTTAGAAAACAAACCAAAATTGCAAAAAAAAAAAATGTTTTACTGAATAGGTCACAAAAAGAGCTGTTGCTTATATTATGAGAGGTGAAACAAGAAGACATAGATTTTGTGGCTTTATTGAGCTCAGAGCACTTGCATTGAGCAACTCAAATTTTTCTTCACTCTGTGTCTGCCTACAGTACAAAGTGCTGTCATTATTGGGACTGCAAATATATTTTAGCAAGTACATAAATTTGACAATACAGATACACGGATTTGACAATCCATAAATAATGAGACTCAACTGTTTGTAAACAAATGGAGAAAAAGTATTATATCATTAATGACAAAAACCAAAGTGAAACACAGAGGGCACAGAAATTACCTGTGCTTGAGGGTGTTGGAGAACATTGTGTTTTGTAGAACAAATGACAAATGATTTTATTTACAGATTTCTGTCAATGAGGGAGAAGGCCTCTTAGTCAAGGAAAATAGTATATTAAGGTCACTATAAAACTAAATATTCAGAAAGTACAATAGCTTGGTTATCCTTGTGTGAAGTTCAATGTAGAAAGGTGAAAAAATGTCTAAAAAGGATAATAGTGGAATGACGATGAAGGATCTTAACGTGTACCGTAACAGCTTGGGATGCTTTTTGCGATAACAAGAAGTCACGTCTATGCTTTAAATGAGTGTATGGCATGAATAGAATGTGATATTACTATATCAGCGTCTTATGAGACGTGTTAAACATTTAACAAAAAATATATATACTTAATTTTTCTTACTGTGATCTGTTCAAATCATCTCATGTCTCAACAGAAAAGAAAAATCTATTTAAGGAAGAAATTTTAAGGAAAGTATTTTGCTGGCATCAAACTGAAATGGGTAGAATTTGTACAAGAATTATAAAATGTCTCATAATAAATTGCATTATGAGATTTAAACAGTTATTTTCTTTCCCCAAAGAAAGAGTTCTCTGGCCCCAACCCTCCAAGACTTTGTGAAGGCTCATCATAGGTTTATAGTCAGTGGTAGATAATATTGGAACTTTCTTATTTGCCCCAGACAGTTTGCCTCTCTCTAATATTTTAGAGCAATTATCAGTCTGTATTCACTGTGATAGTGGAAATGACTTTTTAAAAGAAATTGACATGTCATTTAAAGTAATTTATCCAAATACTACATTATTACAATATGTGATCCATATAAAAATTTTATATTGTTTTTGTTGATGTACCATTGATTTACTGTACTGTGTCAAAACAGCCGGGTATATGTATATGCCACATTGCACCTACCACGAAATTTCTAGTACCATTCAGCACTATCATATTGAGTTTTGTTACCCATTTCTATGGTCCCTTCCTCTTCCACTTTAGTAAACACCGTTGAGATGTCAGAGTCTATGACTTTTGTTATATTTGTTTGTTCATTTACTGTTTTTTCCTTTATCTTTCTATATGAGTGAAACCACTCAGTATCTAACATTCTGTTTTCTGATGTACTTTGCTTAGCATAATCCTCTTCAGTTCCATCAATGTTGTCAAAAATGTTAATTTTTCTTTAGCTGCATAGAATTCCATCATGTATACTGTCCACATCTCCTTTATTCAGTTATCTGTCAATAGACTTTTAGGTTGTTTCCATGTCTTTACTATAGTGCAATGATCAAATAGGTGCATCTACCTTTTTATTATTTTTAGGATTATCTTGGGTGCTTTATCCAGCATATTATATATATATATATATATACACACACATATATGCATATATGTATATAATATATATAATATACATTATATATATATATAATATCATTCTTCATTTTTATACAGTTTGCTTTCTCCTCTCAGGTGGAGTCCCCACCACCAAGTCACCCATGAGCCATCACCATAGCATCTATATTTTTAAATTAGTATTTTCATGTTCTTTAGTAATGTATAAAAGTAGGATTGCTGGATTATATGCTATTTCTATTTTTAATTTTTGAAACACTTCCAAAAAACCTGATACTTATTTTCCATCAAGGCTGCACCTATTTACATTCTTTTTTAAAATTTTAATTTAATTTTTATATTCCCCATACTAATTGCATCACCCTTATTTTGAACCCAATTCCTCCTTTCCCCGCCTCCCCACCCCCCATAGAGTGTCTCTGGTTCATAGTTGTTTGTTGATTTTGATTTTTACTTTCTTATAGTTATTCTTCTTTCCTGGTCTCTTATTTAAGATTTCTAGATTCCTGCTATGAGTGAGACCATCCGGTATTTTTCTTTTTCTTTCTGGCTTATTTCGCTGAGCATGATCCCTTCCAGCTCTATCCATGTTGCTGCAATTGCATGCTTCTGCACAGCAAAAGAGACAATAACAAAAACAAAGAGAAACCCCACCGACTGGGAGAACATTTTTGCACACAACACTAATGATAAAGGACTGATCACAAAAATCTACGAAGAGCTGATGAAACTCAACAAAAACAAAGAAAATAATCCAGTCAAAAAATGGGCAGAAGAGCTATTTACATTCTTGTGGGAAAGATTTTTATTCACCATAAAGTGGTCCCAAGACCTAGTATATGTCTTTAGTTGACATTGAAAAATCAAAACCAAATATTAGACTAGACTCGGTGTTTAGTTCTGAAATCTTTGCTCTGCATTTGTGAAGAAGCATCCCAAATGTTTTGTTTTGTTTTGTTTTTTCAGACTCAATTTATGCTTCTAAATATTTCAATAGTCTGCATAAGATATTTGGCAATTAAGAGTTATTTCATTTTAGTGTTCTTATTTACATATGTTTAGTAAGTGAATGATGTGCTAGAAATTACAAAGATGGACAGACACCATTAAAAATCAGGTATGTATTGTATTACAAAAATAAAAAAAAAATGATACGCGTTTGGAAGAACTCTTTCAGAATTTTCTGTAAGTGACCTGGCAGCAATTATTTTACTGGATACATGCAGTATAGAGTACTTCTGTGACATGACCTGCTATAATTGGAGAAGCCACCCTACAGAGGCACTTATCATCACAACTGTCATATTTTCTTTTTTTTTTGCAAGGGATTCTAAATCTCACCACAAAGTCAACCCAGGAATCCCACCGTGGCTCCTGTCTTGCACTCTGAGCATTGTTCCTCTGACATTCTGAGAAAGATCAATCAATCAATTTCTTCCACCAGGAACTGAGTGGTCATGACATCACCATCAAATTTAGCCCTGTTCTAGAAAACCAATTGAGCTTGACCAAAATGAACAGCAATTTATTTTCAACCAGGGAGGCTCAGTCTCTATAGGGTTTTAAATATCCAATACTGCTGCAAAAGTTTGGTCCAGGAGTACCTCCACAGAGCCAAGAAGGGAAGGGTAAAGGAAGATCAATGTGCTCATTTTCAATAAATCACTAAATTAATCCAGGTGGGATTCTGCAGCTGTGGGTGGAAAGCAAAAGGAGATCATTATTTGTATTTAAAAGTACAAAAGCAAAATCAATTTTTTAAATCAAGGATTCAGGAAGACTGACTGATAGAAGGGTAGATATGTAAGAAAATAGTATAAATTTTTGGATAAGGAAGATTTTTTTATCTTTGGTACTTATTAATATCAATGAGCTTCACATTTCTGATGTAATATACTATGTGTTTTGTGCTATTAGTAATTAATTTAAAAGGACTTACTTTCAAGTATATTTATATTGGAATCAAACTCAAACATATTTTAAGCACTCTCTTTTACCTGTGATAACAATATGAACTAATGTAACTTACTAAGGCCTTTGGTCACACACACATACACACACTTATATGAAATTGTAAGTATTTTCAACTCATGCATCTGTTACTTGGGCTTAATAGTCTCCTCAGGCAAAATAATATGTATGAATATTAAATTTTTCATAAAAATTTTTGAAACAGGTAAAGTACTGATTATAATGCTTTATAAATCTTAGATACTTTTAGAACAACTTCTAGAAACCACTATCTCTAAGTAGATACAAAATAAAATGTCCCTGTACAGTTGATTTATCAAGAAATAGCTTGTTAAACTTATTTGCTAATCTTAGTGACAAATGTGGTCTCTTGAAATTGGTTTGAATATACTTTAATTTAACGTACATTATACATTATAAAATACATGCATCAAAAGTTGCTTCGTCATTTGAAAGGAGGTAAAAATATAGCAAAAATGAAAAAAATAGACTAAAACAGCATTTGAATTATAAGCACTATGTAGTCAGAGCAGAAATAAATATAATGTGAAATAGTTAAGTAAATTTGTGCATGAATTTATACATGTATTTGAGAAAAATCTTTTACTATTGGTAGAGAAAACTTGATCATCACATAGTTTGGTAATGGTATAAACAAAAGTTTGTAAGTGAAAAGAAGCATAACATGTTCTTTTAGGAATGCCTTTAGACTTCTAGCAGCTGTGTTTCTCAAAAGCATAACTGAATTTAAAATCACCAATTTGGCCTGTCAGAAGTCAGTTAGATTCCAAAGACTGTTGATTATTATCTACTGTCTCAGTTGTGGAGGCCAGAAGTCCAAAACTAAGGTGTTGACAGTTATACACTCTCGGCAGGCTCTTGAGAGAATTCTTCCTTGCCTCTTCCTGCTATAGGTTGCTGCCCAGAGATTCTTAGCATTCTTGGCCTGCCTTTGCATATGCACCCATAATCTTGTGCCCTTCTTCCTGTGTGTATCTCTTTGTGCTCTTTCCTCTTTTTATAAGACCACAAATCATTGTATTTAGCTTTCCCCCAATTCATTATGACCTCATCTTAATGAATTACATCTACAAAGACCTATTTCCAAATAAGGACACATTCTGGGCTTCCAGTGGTTATGGATTGGGGTTATACTATTCAACTTATTACATCTGATCCAGAACTGTGAACTATATGATATAGTTTAAGTAAGAAGGTGGAAATTAACTATTATGTGATGCACATTTCATTATTGCTAGTGGCCTACCCATGTAGAGACTCTGTTACTTTATAGTCATTACTATCTATACAGATATTCTTGGTTAAAACCACTTTTCCTATTTGGATTCACTATATTATTTTCAATCCCGGATGTTATAATAATTCCAGTCCACTTTGAAAATCAGATTTTGGCTTGAGTATGGACACCAATAACACCTCCAACCTCTGTGCATTGTAGGTTTAAAGTAGCACATTGCTTTCTAGACTAATGAATACTTCTTTCTAGAAGCTAAAATTTTGTTTATAATTCTTCTCCAGGAAATAAGATACCTGGTTTTTAACATAGACGTTTTCATAACTTATTCTAAACTACTTGTGTCTGTCCCTCTTCAAAATCATGAATACCAAGGATGATACCAGTCTGCTCTTTTCACCATTTACAGCAACATTTGTCTTCAAGGGAGGGAGGACTTGATGAAGGTAAAAGAGAACTGTATTGTCTATCAACAATGATATAAAGAAATGTGTGCGCTTCAGTTGCTTTTCCTGCCTGCTGAATATTTTCAAGAGAATCAACTAAATATTTTCTTTTCTCACATTTCTAGAAATGTACAGAAAAGAGATCCATTTGTTTTCCAAATTCAGCAGCACTGGCGACCAAGCTTTATGTGTACAAAATTTGAATGGTCTTATGAAAGAAACCCCCTATGACCACCAGTTTTCTACAAAGATTTGGCTGGTGTGACTGAGTTTTTCTGCCACTTTAACCTAAATTGTTGAAAAACAGTATTGCCTTTCTCAATGCATTTATTCTGCAAGATAATAACATCCTTGTGGATAAAATGGCCTCTGACCTCTTAGCCACCTATTTCACTGGAGGAAAATGGCATGAGCAGATTCTGACTTTAAGTACAGAGAATAGCAACTCTCAGCAGAAACTAATATCTTCTCAGCAAATTTTTGCCTCATTGTATTATCAAATAATTTACAAATTTTAATTCAATCCATATTATATGATTCAGAATGGCCTATTTCCATTCCCAACTTTTCAATAACTATGGGCTAACCAAGCAGGGGGAAAGTCCAAAAAGTGAATTGTATTTGCTTATGGAAGAGCTAGTGTGCAGGCAGTAAATAACAGCTAGTTTATCTGAATATAAAGCAGGATTAAATCAACCAACTTGGTAAAACAGAATTTTAAGGGGAACATTCTTCAAGTGATATACTAAAATTGCTTCCAACCAGAGTGCCTATATTTATTTATTTTTAAATGAATATCATCATGTTCTCATATTTGTATGCATTTTGGATCAGGTACTTGTTGAACATTTAAAACAAATGCTTTGATATAAGAGTGTTGAGGATTTGATAAAACTTTATGTTAAAGATTGTACTTTTGGAAAATAATTAAGTATTGAAAAGAACTATATAACAAAAAAGCAATTGCTGCTGAATCAGTAACTAAAAGAACTAAAAGAAAGGAATAATTTTCTGCAAAAAAAAAAAGATGTAAAAAATGGTGAAGGGGCATAAACAAAATATAAAGCATTATGTTTTCTGAAGACAAAGATTTTTAGATATTTTGCATTATCATTTAGTATTGCATTCAAAGGACGATACACTCTTGTATAAGATTTGAGAAAGTCTGGATATGTGGTTTCAGCAAATGTAAATACTACATTTAATTTTCATTATAATCATATCTATGATGTCATTTCACCTTTTCAAAATTCACATTTTAATCAACCACACACGTGCATGCATGCACACACACATACACACACACACAATTTACTTTCAAGAAAGATAAATGTTTCAAGGTAGCATTTATTGACCTAGCTAGGAAATCTAAATGAGATTCTGAAACTTGAGTCTTAGCTTCATCTGTTCAGAAGCAGCATAGTACTTGTGAGTGTTGGTTCTGTCTTTGATATCAGCCATTTACTAAATCCATGACTTTAAATCAGGTTAGTATCTCTTGACTTTGATTCCTAATCTGTGATTTGGAGGAGTTATAGCACCTGCCTCATAGGATAGTTGCAAAAATTGAAAATAGTTAATATTTGCACATGTACAGTACTTAAAACCATGTCTCATTGTAAATATTCAAGGCACATCAACTATTATTATTATCTACAAATGGAGATATTAAGTTCTTTCAGAACAGTTGAGGTAATTAAAAGAGATAGTCTAGGTACAAACCTTAGATAATCTAAAGTGCACAAATGCTAATCTATCATTAAGTCTATCAGATAGTAATCTGATCTCTTGCTGTCTGACCATGTGGTACAGAAATTCTTCCAATGATCTCTATGGTCTTTAGTGCTCCTGAAGTTGTTTTGAGGATGTACATGAAACCAATTTGCAGAAAGCAAATTGTTATATAAATGCAAATTATTCTCATAACCTGCACTGAAAGTTTGTATAGTTACTTTTTTTGTATTCACATTATTATACTGTGCTGTGGATGGTGCAGTAATTTGCACCATTTTTAGGAGAAAAAACTAAGAAGTTGAGACATCAGAAAGTTGTTCAAAGTTATTCAAACACTTTGTAGCATAGCTTGAAGTTAATGCAAGTTTGCCAAATTCAAGGTCAAGAGACTGCACTTTTAGAAGAAAAATCTTGTCACTATTATATTTAAAGCAATGTGGCCAATTGAAGTTTCTTTACAGCGGTACACTATTTCAGTTACAGAACTGAGTAGTATGTGCCAATAGATTCTATTTTTATCAAGCAAGACAAAAAAATATTTCTGCAATTGCAAAGATGTTGAAAGCTTTCACTGACACCTGATTTTGTCTAATAAATGCTTGATTATTATTTAATCACTTGCATAAATAATATTTGAATAAGGTTTCAGTGGAAATGAAATCTGCTCAGCAGACAAACTTCCCTGAACATTATATTTTTATTGTATATTTGTTTACTTTCCAAATTTAAAGTGTTCACATTTCTTCATCAACCCTCCCTGTGCCACACAACTTTTTTACAATTAATCACAATTCCTTTCTAGGCAAAAGAACAGATATAAATAAGTAAAAACATGATTAAGCCTATAAATGTTTTTTTTTCTCTTATTCTACTGAATTGTGTAAGAATCATAGACTTATAAATGACATTGAACATGATATTTCAGTGGTAATTCAAACAATTTCAGTATTGGAATTAATCCATCTATTGAATAGAGTGGTTTTTGTTTTTTGTTTTTTGTTTTTTTTTTAGTTAACTGAAGCATGGTGACTTCTTGGAAAAGTCATATGCTAATTATTACAGAGAATCCAATTCCACTCTAATTGGAAATAGTTTTTAATAAAAAAATTAGTCCTTCCATGTCTGGGTTTATTTGATTTAATTATGCAATTGCTTACTAGTTACAAAAGATTAAAAAAAAAAACATTGAATTCTCTTTTCTGCAGAGGCTACAATCTTTAAGGATTTTAGGTTCTAAAAGTAAAATTTCAGTATTGCATATATTGATTCACCCTTCATTTGCATTGATTGCAGGTAAGATATAGAAGTCCCTGAAAATAATGGAGAGGAAAAATTTCTAAAGAGGTTAGGCTTGTGTTTTCTTCTACTGTCCATGATGTAGTTTTAGGTTCCTGACTTCAGATTATTAGCTGTATTAGGCAGTCTTGGTTTTTAACTAGTACCCATCTCTTCATGTCCTAAAGCCTTAGCTGTCAAATGTAAGCCTAGATTTAGAGGGAAACCAAATTAGTGATCTTTGCCTGAAGGTGCGTAGTTTTAAGACAATGGTAGAATGTTAGATTTGTCAGAGTTTTGTATTACATTTCTTACGATGCATTATGCACTCGCATATAGTCTTTAATGAAGGACAGTCACATAGCAATCCATAAATAATCTAGTTGTTTGCCCAGGGCTCTAGCATAGGAAAATACTGGGAATGCATTGCCAAAGCAAGAAGCAGTGCAGCATTTGATGTCCCCCTGGCCTTCTCTGTACGCACATTGTGACAATACGTGATAGTACTTGGCACTATTGGACTTTTCCATGGGTCTATTAAAAAATTGCTGAGGGTCCAGCAAACTACTCTCCTTGACAGTTCCCTGGAATATGCTGGAATTTACATTATTCCACATGATAGGATAGTTTATTAAAGGATCAGGTCACAAATGGTGAAGCTTTTAATTAAAATTGTTTAGATACTTAAATATATACTTATATTATTTTAAACTTTGGTTCTATACACAAGGAAACAATGATAAAAGTTTTTAAATTACAAAATACTAGGAAACAAGGGTGGTAAGAATTGCATGGGGACTAAAACCAAGATGAAAATTGTGCAAAAATGAAAAATGATGTAAAAAATATGTAAAATTAAAAATTGCTATAAAATGACAAAATAATAGGAACAACGTGGGTTTTGTAGTGCTATCTAATGTTTTATGTAGGCCTCAGTGAAGTTTGAGGGTAGTAATTCCTATTATTTATTTTAGTTACCTTAAAGACAATGAAAACAGCCTCATAGGAATATAATTATATAAATTTCAATTTATCCAATTTGATTTTATGACTCAATAATTTGCTTGTCTAAGTGTTTTTTTTTTTTTTATAGTATGCTTACTAAGTTAAGCAGTCATCAACAGAATATAATTCTGGAACATTTGTTTTCACAAAATTCAGTTACTATCCATTCTCCTTATTGTCTCCAGTTCTAGGCTAGCATAGATTTCTAATAGATAATTATCTATAAATTTCTGTCTCCATGGATTTCTAATGATTCATAAAAATGTGAAGATAGAGTATGTGATCCTTTTCTGACATCTTTGACTCAACATAATGTTTTCAGTGTTCAGCCATTTTGTAGCATATATCAGAACTTCATTCCTTTTTTATCATGAAACAATATTTCATGGCACTTTTGTTATATCTACCAAAAATATTTATCCTCGTATCTGTTGTTGGACATTTGAGTTGTTTCTACCTTTTGTTTTGTGAATAATGCTTCTGTGAACATTACCACACATGCATTTGTGTGTATTTACATTTTTATTGCTCTTTGGAATATACCTGTGTCGGTTTATATTTAAAATTTTGAGGAATTACACAGCTGTTTTCTAAAGAAGTTGCAACTATTTTGTATTCCCCCAGCAATATGTGAGTGAGTCAGTTTCTCCACATGCTTGCCAACATTTGTCATTGTCTGTCTTTTTTATTATAGCAATTCTAGTAAATGTGAAGTGATATCTTGCTGGAGTTTTGATTGCATTTTCCTAATGAATAATGATCAACATCTTTTCATGTGTTTGTAGGCAATTTATAAAACTTTGAAACAATGTCTATTTAAATACTTTTTCCTTTTTATTTTTTTAACTGGGTTGTAATTGTTCTTTTAAATATACTGGATAAAAGTTGCCTATCAGGTATTTGATTTATAAATATTTTCTTCAGTATAGTACATTGTTTCTTCAATTTCTTGATGGTATCATTTATAGAATATAAGTTTTTTCTTTCTCTCTTATTCCCCACCATACTTTCAAATAAATTGCTTTTCCTGAAATCCTTTTCTCTAGCAATGCTTTTGAGGGAACTGGTATATGATATTTACTTTTTAATTGTATGGATAGGTGATCTTGTAAAGAATATTCCATCGGAGAGAATTTCAGTATCTTATTTTAATTCAGAGGCCATTTGGTTTCATTCAATAATTAAACTCTTAGTTACAAATATTATCATTTGTTGATGCCAAAATAGAGTATAAAAGTCTATGGTAACATGTAAATATGTTACCATATTTACAACAGCAAGAAAATTCCATATTTCACAAACAACCTGAAATGCTTTTTTGTTGGAGAGAGTACTTATAGCCTTGGGCATTCAGATTAGATTAAGGGAAAAAAGGAGGGGTCACTCACAGCCAGGAAAAAAACTAAATGAAACTATGGAGCAACACAGGAAAATCCTTGGCTTCTCTAACATTTAAACTATCGCTTCTTTACATTTCTCACATTTTTATTATTTCACATGGTACAAAAACCATAGTAACTAAAAGTGCAGCTATCACAGTGCCTAAGCATAATAGCCTAAAAGTAGTAAATGGCTAGTAACTAATGCTAAGTGAAATAAGTCAGGAGGAGAGAAAGATATGTACCAGATGGAATTAGTAATTTGTGGAATATAACATAACTAAATTAATAGTCAGAAAAAGACTAACTGCAGAACTGAAGCACTCAGGTGAGGCGAGATAAGAGCAAAGAGGGGGCCTCCCTGGTGGCGCAGCAGTTGAGCGCTGGGTTGCCAAGCTGCCCGCAGCCTCTGCAGAGCCAGCTCAATCCCGGGCTGCTCCCCGGCCACCGGAGGAGGGTACCACCTGGCGCGCAGACCTCTCCTGCCGCCCGCTGCTCCCCTCAGCAGTGTGCTTTGGTCCCTCTGCCTGCTCTGCTCCCCGCTCTGGCTCTGGTGAATTCTCTCACCCTCCGGCACTTCTGACTGTACCCAGTGCTTGTATAAATAAATAAATAAATAAAAAAGAACAGAGGGAAGGCATCACTATGGTCAATGATTGTAAACTATGGGTGAGTTGGTAGTGAGTGCACTATGGTGGGGTACTGATGGGGGTACCTCAGTATTATATTACCTTAGCTGAAAATTAATTAATTAAGAATATGTTTATGAAGAAGCCAGCAACCTGAAGGAAGTCTGTCAATTTTTTTTTTTTAGGAATATTTACTACCCTGAGCTCAATTTTCTGCAGTTGTGTATAATTAAATGTCACATCCAAGCTCTGAATGACAATATATTGAATTCAGAAAGGAAAACTGTCAGCAAAATGTAGATTATTCGTTTTGTGAATTCAAGGATCTTGATCTAAATGAACTGCTTTATAAAATGTTGGAAAGAGGGAGGTGGATACAACAATTGCAAAATCCTGATGAATTATAATGTTTAGAAAATTAAATTTTTAATGTTAACTAGGAAAAACTGGTGAAGTTAATATAGTCTAAAGAACACTATCAAAGATTCTCTTCTAGGCAGAATGCCAGACAGCTTGAGCCAGCTTTCCACGGCAATACCTTCAGGTTTTATTTAAATTGAAATAAAGCCTGTCGTCTTAACTTTAGCTGGCACAGTGAAACACATAACTTCTTGCTCAATTCCAACATCGGTCCTACAATTGTATCTAGTGATATATGTTTGCAAATATATATCCCATAGTGTTTTTATATGGATTGCCAAAAATAATTGTTAAAACTATTTAGTCAGCTAAAATTAAAATAAATGAATAGATATATAAATGAATGAATGTATAGAACACCATTTATTTATATATGTACAAATATATATTTATATATACATACATAAACACACACACACAGGTGTATGTGTAACACCAGGAGCTTCATAGCCTCCTTGCTTGAAATAATTCGGTTGGAAAATGAAACATCTGGACATGAAATGAATGTATTACAGATACTGACCTAATTTGGGTCATCAATACTATTTTAAATGATGTATTTCTTTTTCTAAATTTATTTATTTTCGTATATTCTAAATTTATTTATTTCATATATCATTGTTTATTTTTGTATAGTAATTGATTTCTCCCCTTGGGTGTAATCCCTGTAGTTCTTCCATCCTAGTACCCATGATTCATCACCATATTTCCTTGTGCTCTTCCCTCCTCTTTTGACTCCTCTCCCGCCCCCTCTCCTGCTAACTGCCTCAGATCTATGTTCAGCTTGCAATTTTTTTTTTTGACTTTTGGTTCCATTTCTCTATATGTCACATATAAGTGAAACCATCCAATATTTCTTTTTCCTTCTGATATACTTCGCTTAGCATAATCATTTTTAATAAATAATATGATTAATAATCATATTATTAAGTCACATTCAGTTCCTTAACATCTTAAGGAACAGTGTTCTGAAGACCTTTAAACTAGTCAATTAGATTTGCTTTTTCTAAGAGCATATTTCAGACCTCCACGGTGGTAGAGGGTTGAGCATCGCACTTTGAAGCTGTCTGCAGCCTCTGCAGTGTGGGTTTCATCCCAGCCAGCAGGCAAGAAACCCACATGTAGTGGCAGACCTCTCTCCTGTCTTGCCCGCTGCTCCCCTCAGCAGTGCTTTCAGTCTGTTTGTCTGTTCTGCTCCCCGCTCTGTCTCTGGTGAATCCTCTCACCCTCCCACGTCTCTGGCCTGTACCCTAGCTATTGTATAAATAATAAAAAGAAGAGCATATTTCAAATTTGTATAATGTCAATTCTGTATTCCTTAATGATGGGGCTAAGTTCAAGAGCCTTTACATTTTTTTAATCAAGTGTTTTCTGTGTCTACACAGATCATCTATTCATAAAATCTTGTGTCTGCACACATCAAGTACATTCCTGATTTTTATATCCGCTATATTGAACATATTACTGAGAAGTCTCCATTGGAGAGTTTACCTAAATAATTATTTTCTCAGCTTTAATTATATGGATTGGGTAGTATGCAGTTTTAGTGTGTATTTCAGTAGTCAATAATTTTCCTTAAACCTTAGCTTTTTAGAAAGCTTAGGGATAAGGATTTTAGCTAGAAGATATTCTGGGTAGCCAAGCACAGTTCTTATTAAAATATTGATAGCTAGATGATAGATAGATAGACTTAGGAAGGTATATAAAATAGCTTTTATTCAATCATAGACTGAAACATTAGCAATGTTAAAAATAGGACGATTATGAAAAAATACAAAGAGCCTATAATTCCACTTTATGAATATACATGCTACCAACTCTTCTAGTGCATATGGTGCCCTTTGCAACTATCAGGTATTTATTTCTACAAGGCTTTATGATTTGCATTTTTATGTTACAAGGTTTAGAGAATGTCTAGTGCTCCAACATAAATAAATAAATCTAATGACCATCCCTCTTTCTTGTCTATTAGCATGCTTAAATGGATTTATTAATGTTATAGTACTATTTCTGGAAGGTGTAAATATAAACTATTTCATGGAGGTTGTCCTAACTACCACCAATATGCATCTGTCTGTGAAATAATTATGTGAATAACAGGGGTCTCCCTTGAGAACTCAGCAGCAGCCTGCGTATAATTATTATCGTGCCATCCTGGGGATGATGGTGGAGATGGCACATTGTATAGAACTCAGTATTTGATGTTGTGGTTAATTCATATCAACTTTTTTGAAAAAAAATTAATATCTTACACTCTTTTTTTTTTTTTACAGTTAAATTTAAAGCCTGACTTAGCGTCATTTGGAGCATCTTTAAATGCTGACCCCTACTCCCACTATACCACAGACACTTCATTTTGTGTATCTGCTCTGTTGTCTTTTTTTTTTTTACACTATGTAGAATGAAGAATCAAAAGACATCACTGTTCTTTTTCAAAAACATATATATATCACATTACTTAGTCATAATTATACCTCAAAGTAAATTAATAGCTTTTTAAATTTTTATTTTTGTTAAAACTGGATTAGAATATTTTGATTGGTCCCAAGGACAAATACTTTCACAAACCTTCACAAATATACCTTGCAAATTAATTTTGAAACATCTTACAAAAAGAGATTTAGTTGCATGTAAAATAGCAGTGTGCTCACAAACCAATCATGGGTAAACCCAGAGTAAAATAATATTTTATATGAACATCACACCAATATTTTATTTTTGTTTTTCATTTGCTAGCCTTTTGATTTTGAAATGATTTTAAACTTGCAGAATAAATAGCAAGAAAAGTATAAAAATGTCTTTATGTTTTTTTACCAGACTCTCAAATATTATGCTACACTTACATTATTCTATTTCTATATGCATAGATATATATTTTTTTTCTTGACCATTTATGAGCTTAATGCTCCACTATTCTTAAGAATTATGGTATGAATTTTCTTAAAACAAGAGCATTTTCCTTTACAATTGCAATAATATCAAAATATGAACATTGATAGCATACTTGAATCTCTAATCCATTGATTCATTCATACTTATTCAATTCACTTATTTCCTTTAGAAATTAAGACTTCAATGGGTTATGGTGTTATTTTCACTATTCATTTAGATCTCACAGTTGTCTCAGATTTTGCATCAGGAACAACCTTAAATTGGATTCCTGTGTCCTTTTACTGTAATGGCATGATGATGCCACTCATTCTTTAATCATGGCTTTTCTTCAGACACAAAAAGGTGCTTCAGATTAGCTTATAATTTACTTGACCCAATGCTGAAATCTGTCATTTCTACCCAAGAGCTCTAAGTCCTTCTATGAGAGAATTGAATTTAGGATCCAGGACACAGGTAACAGATTTGTTTGTTGATATTGCAGTAGTATTGCTGTCGGGGATTCCAAGGCAAAACCTGAGGATAGGTGTTTGTATAATCTTATATCTAATATCCACCAATTCATCTCTATCAGTTTGGTAGCTGTATGTATATTTATAGATAGGCATGTTGAAAAATACACCCCACAAGTCTATACCAGTATTTCAATATTGTCAGCCTCTTGGGTTTTTAGTGTATCTTCTTTCCATTTGTTACTGTCTTCTTGAACCATTAGAGATATGGTTCCCATTATCCCCAATATAATTCTGAGATCTTATCACTGTTCTAGCACTTTAATCAAAGGGTAGAAAACACTTAATTATAAAGACAGTGGAGTCTGTCCACTTGGTCCTCCCATCTCCCTTTCTTTGTGGTGGCATTAAAGTCTGATTGCCCCCAGCTCCACATGTATTGGTTGGAAAATGTCCACATAATGTGATATGATGGGACTATAACAATACTAAGGGAGGCCATATGAGAATACACAATTTACTGAGCATCTACCATGACTAAGGTATTCTGCTAGGTGTTTTGAGGAGTGACTTAGATCAACCTGTATTCATGTGCTTTTCTTTTTTATTAACACAACCTCATCTTGTTAGAGAACTTCTTTCTTACCTGTTTTTCATCATTGTTTCATGGCTGACCCTTTGTCTGTTATTATGTCTATTCTTACACTCCTAGGAACTGCTTATTCGTATGAGCCTAAGTTGATAGCACAGTATCACAATTATGGCATTGCACTGCCCAGAGCACTTGCAAATGGCATGGGACAGAATAATGCTCCCCATCTTTATTGATTCTTAAATTTAGATTATGAATGGAAGTTGGATTCATAATATGTGCACACATGTGTATATACGCACAGCACAAGCATTATAGAAGGGAAGAAAATAATGACAAACAGAAAGCCATTCTTTCCTCTAACTTTGCCATGTCCAGATGATGACTTCCTCCTAGCAGATGTGTTCATAATTAGTTTCCTGACAATTTCTATAGAATTTTGTATATGCTTTATACTCTTCCTCCACCGCACTCAGAAGGAATATATCCCTCACCTCTGTTAAGAAAACTGTACTGGGCCTCCCAGGTGGCGCAGCGGTTGAGCGCTGGGTTGCGAAGCTGCCCACAGCCTCTGCAGCGCCGGTTCGATCCCCGGCTGCTCCCCGGCCACCGGAGGAGGGTCCCACACGGCGCGCAGACCTCTCCTGCTGCCCGCTGCTCCCCTCAGCAGCATACTTCGGTCCTTCTGCCTGCTCTGCTCCCCACTCTGGCTCTGGTGAATTTTCTCACCCTCCCGTGCTTCTGACTGTACCCAGTGCTTATATAAATGAATAAAAATAAATCTTAAAAAAATAAAAAAAGAAAACTGTACTGTTTTTTCTCTCTCAGGTTCTGTTCACTTTCTCTTCTTTCTAGCTGCTCAGTTCATTATTATTATCCCTTGCTCATTCTTTTAAGCAGCACATAAAGCAGACCTAATTCAGCAACTTAGAACAAACAGATGAATGAAATTTTTAACGAAATATTCCTGCTGTGCAACTACAAATACGTGCATATCACTAGAATTGATCTCACATTTGTTTGTTGTCTACATTATGCTGCCATTCCCCTTCTCACATATATAACATTTATTTACAAATATATTCAGAAGTCTATTTATAGTAATAGCAGCAAAGCCAGTAGGGTAGGGATCGAGTTAAATGATTTTCATGAATTTGGAGTGGAATTTTATGGATTTATTTTCCTTAAATCTTTACCATGTTGCACATGGGCTATATGTTTTAAATCTAAACCCAGCTACTGATAAACATTGCGGACTAGAGTACCTAGTAAGGTCTTTTTTTGTTTGTTTGTTTAAGATTTATTTATTTATTTATTTATTTATTTATTTATTTATTTATTTATTTATTTATTTATTTATTTATACAAGCACTGGATACAGTCAGAAGCATGGGAGGGTGAGAGGATTCACCAGAGCCAGAGCAGGGAGCAAAACAGGCAGACTGACTGAAATTCACTGCTGAGGGGAGCAGCGGGCGAGACAGGAGAGGTCTGCTGTGCCATGTGGGACCCTCGCCCGGTGGCCGGGATCGAACTGGCACTGCAGAGGCTGTGGGCAGCTTCGTATTCCAGCGCTCATCCACTGTGCTACCAGGGGAGGCCCCCTAGTAAGGTCTTAATAAAAATTAAATATTTACCATAATCATGGGTAATTCTGGATTCTCATATTAATGTATTATTAACTGCCTTGATAGATCTTAATTTCAGCATAGCCCAACACACTGGAATAAACCAAAGCAAGAACATTTGGGGAAGGATTTCACTAATATTACAAGGTAAAGCTTTGAACTTGTTTTTGGGCCACACATAAAATTTCTTTTAAAAATCCTTCTGCTAAGTGCCTTCTTAGCGCAGTAGGCAGCGCGTCAGTCTCATAAAAATCCTTCTGCTTTACTTCGTGAGCATTAAGAAAAGAAAACAACTTGATAGTATTTAGGTAGATATTGATATATTGCCAGGTTTATATTTTTGATGATTTAATTTTTTCCCCTGGTAAGAGCTTTGGGATTGATTTTAAATTCAGTGATTTCCGTTTCATTGGTGAGACACTGGGAACAGGAAACCCAGAAGACCTAGATTTTACCTGTCACAGAAGATAGTATCCGGTTATTTCAAGTCCCAAAGCAATACCTTTAAAAACTCATTTAAGGCACTAGAACAATTTTTTTTTCCTAGTAATAATTGCCTAGTTAATGGAATTTTGCTTTGTAACAGGAGCTATAATATTATAAATGGTTGCATTGAATTTAATAAATTTTAATTTTCCTTTGATAATCATCTTTATACATATACTACTAAAATGCTGGCCTAATGGTTATAGTGATCCTAAACAATACTTGAAATCACTATACACAGCCTCAAGATATGCATGAAAAATTAAAAGAAGCCATCTCCTCATTTCTTTTCCAAGTCGTGCAATTGAAAATATTTGAATTTTCACTTTATAACACAGATCTAACCTACCTTATTTTAAATTCATTGTAGGAGCTTGACTTGCAAGAGAAAAAATACATAGAATATTTTAAAGTCCTATTGCTGTGGAGATTTATGCAAATTCCTTATGGAAATGTAGACACAACTTTCCCTTCATCAATAATAATGCATATTTTCCTGTGAAATATAGGCTGGACCTCATCGTCAATATATGAGACTTCTCCAGTGCATTCATTGTATAAAAAGCACTGGTGACATTTCACTGAAAAAATATCCTCAAGTTAGTTTAATTTTTCAAATGACTTTAGGACTTTTAAACAGTAGATTTGGGTGTAGACATAAAATATTTTTATTTTCTCTATGAGTGTGAAGAAATGAGAAGAGGTGTGTTTCATGAGTTAGAAATTGAATCAGGTTTTAATAAACATACAAGTTATTACAAAACTTACTCAACTGAAGGGCCCATCAATTATAGGTAAAGCAAGGTTTTTCACAAGCTTTTTTATATCCCAAACACAAAATGGCATTAGTCTATTTTGACTCTTCGTTGTCCTCTCTAAATTTAAGGCATGGTTTTGAAGAATAAGGAATGTTAGTGAATGAATAATCAGCCACGGAGTGGGAAATAACTTGTTTTGCAAACCTTTACTCAAGTGATTGTTGGAATAGTATCTATTCAATAGTTTTTTTTTTTTTTTTCTTTTTCCACGACTAGGGAAAGAAAAGAAAATATAAGCTTGAAAAATTACCATATTAAAACGCATATGGCACAAAGCCTCTTTTTACTTACCAAAAATGTTTTTGACAGGAGAAGGAAAGGGCTGGGATCTGGGAGGGCAAGTAGACATGTACTTTTTAAGTTCTATTACATTGATTGATTTCATAAAAGTAACAAGCTATTTAAAAATTATACTCTATTCACTTATCTTCTTGTACTCTTTAACAGATGGCACCCAGCAAAAGAGGCATGCCATCAATCATCCTGTGTCTTGCCCAGCTCTTTTTCTGTCCCACTTTTCTCGTGCCTTTCAGCGCCATTTGCCACAGTGGCATCTCTACATAGCTGTTTGCTGAAACAGTCAGCTGCCATAGCTTGGCTTTGAAAGTCATTTGGCCCAGATTTCAGTCTCTCTCTTAAGAAAAGCTAGGCACAACGCATCGTGTCCACATGCTCATATCAATATGTGTATAATTTGGGAGAGGGCCATGAACAAAGGGGACACTTATGCTAAACAATCTAACTTTTACAAGAGATCCTTGTTTTATAATGATTTTAAACAAAGTTAGATTTTCCGGTGCCTCTTTTCAGGGTGCAACTTAATTTGATGGCCTGGATCGATAAACTCTTGCATTCAGAAGTGGTGCCAAGATTTTGACAATTCGCACCAATTAAGTTCAAATATGTCATGAAGTGACCCATCTGACAGTATCGTGTCAGTCAGTTGACAACAAGTTGCTCCTGTTGCATGAATTATAGACATGATCAATCCCCAGTGGGGTCCTTCAAAAGGGCAATAGCAGTAACACATTAGAGCAATAGAAGATTTAAATTTAAAGGAGAGGGGAATTAACTTTCACTAAGTTAATAAATGTCTACACTCTTTTGATTACTAATAGGTATTAGTTTGCACCTTGGAGCCTATTTTGCCTGAATGAACAGATGCTACTCAGAAATGTTAGTTCACCAAAGTCGAAAAATATCATAGTCATAGAATTTTAATCATCTTTTGGTTGGACTAGAGAGTGAGTTTTATTGAAAAATGAGTAAAGACACACAAGAGACTGGACCATTTGCAGCAATAACAAGATGCTTCTCATAACCTTATCCCCCACAAATGATGCATTTTATCCTACTTTAACCTGTTTGTTAGATACTGTACTTTGACTTTCCATTCACTATATCAGGGATTGGAGTGTTATTTAATTTTCTTACACATTCTACTTGATGATGCCACCTTTTTGCTCAGAAAGGTCAGCTGCATAAAATGCAGACCCAATGCAAAGTGAAAATATGGAGCCCCTTGTTCAAAGATTAATAAGATTTTCAAGATTGCTATTGTAGAGCATTAAACCAAATGTAGAACCCAGTCTATATGCATCATATCTTTATTAGACCAGTTTAAAATCTTTGAAAGCAGGTGTGTTTTGCTTCTTTTTGCATCTTTTGAATGCCATCTATGCATATGCTTTGAACAGCAAGTTGTATAAAAGGGTGTACAATGAAAATTAAGCTACCTTCCTGCCCCAAATCCTCAGACATGTAACTTAGGGAGTATCACCCTCAATAGGTTTTGTGTGAGATATGCATGTGCGTAATGACTTTACATTTGGAAGAAATTAAATAAATATTATTGGTTTCTACTGAATATAGCAGCGATGGAAGTAAGTCATTGACTGAGAGAGCACTTGACAGTTAAGTTAGAGAGGAGACCTAAATATGCTCTTTCATTTAAGAGTGAATACAGAATATCAATAGTTTTCTCTTACTACTAATTGTACTCATTTATAATGCTCAGTGAAAATTAATTTTAAGAGATACTAATTATATTGTACCCACATAGAATTCACTCTTGGCTTTATAATGGGACTTGCTTCAGGAAAATCAACTAAATTGAAAGCTTATTTGGATTCCTGTAATAGTGAACCTGATTAATTTGCATTAAACTGTTTGATTTAGATAAGGGTAACAATGCACAGTTAATAAGATTTACTATGTAACAGGAAGTTGAATTACGTTTTTATGACAATCCTGTGTTTTAGGATTGGTCATCATGTTAGGCTTAGAAAATGGATGGTATCAGCCCAAGATCACTGAAACAAATAGGTTTCTAAGTCTGTATATATACTAGTTCTAACACAATCCTGGAGATTCATGTCATATAAAACTGTTAAAAATAATTCATCTTGGGCCTCCCCAGTGGTGCAGCGGGTTGAGCGCAGCACTGTGAAGCTGTCCACAGCCTTCACAGTGCAGCTTTGATTCCCAGCCTGCAAGGGAGAATCCCACATGGCGAGGCAGACCTCTCTTGTCTCCTCCACTGCTCCCCTCAGCAGTGCTTTCAGTTTGTCTGCCTGTTCTGCTCCCCACTCTGTCTCTGGTGAATCCTCTCACCCTCTGCAACTCTAACCTGTACCCTCTGTGACTCTGACCTGTACCCCAGCTCTTGTATAAATAAAAATAAACATTTAAATAAATAATAATAATAATTCATCTTATACTTACATCCGTTACTCACCTATTATAAACTCTCTAAGTGACCTGATAACTGTACTATTCAGAAAATTGTGTCTCCTGTATTTGGGAAACACAGTCTCAATCAGAATGTGTCAATGTTAATAAAGTGTGTGAAAGGGGGAAATCAACAAAACTAATTTCTAAACCTGAAAAAACAAAAACAGAAGGGGATAAAAAGATATGACCCGGAGCCCTATCTGCAAACATTATATATTTATTTATGTGCTGGATTTATGCATGCCTTCATTCTGATGAGTTTATATAAAATCATGTGTGTGGTATGCTTTGGAAGAGATATTTACAAAATCACCCTGGGTTTGGAAGTTGATAATCTTGCACAAAAGGGCAAGCACTTTGGTGGTTGCAAATGATCAGTCTACCACCTTGAATAGATAATTAACTTTTACTTAGCAGTTAACACATTTACAAGTGTTTTGAGCTCATTCATTTTCCCTTCCTATTAAAAAATGAAGCTTTTAGTGGTGATGACGTGTTGCCCGGATGAGTACAGGAACAGTAGGCAATCTATCGTCTTTTCCAACCAGAGCACATGCACAGACTACCCATTATTTCAAGCCCTAGGGGGAATAAAATGATCTTTTGCATCATTTCTGAAGTGTGAAATGAGAGATGTTTCCTTGGCAGTGTTTAGATTCCTAACCACATGAAGGATTGGAAGTGTTTTTGTTCCAATGTAAAATGAGAAGATGGTGTGATTTCAAAATACTCACAACTGGGGAAAGGGCTGAAAAATAACATTTTTTTCTCAGGTTGTTTTATTCCCAAGTGGGCCATTTATTTATTTACTCATTTATTTTCTAATTTTTTCAGTGTCTACCATGTGCAAAAATGTTAAGATAAATGCAAATATACTTAAGGCATGGTTCCAGACCTCAAAACAAACTAAGGCAAAGATGAGTGGATATGATTACGGGGAATGCAATTCATGGTCAGACACTATTGGAAGGAGCAAAGAGGGACCATATGTAATGGGCTGAGTATGGAATTAGGTAGACTCAATACCCAAATTGAAATGCCTCTGTGAATTTTTCTGCATAAAATATAATATTATTGAAAAGAGACAAAAATATTTTAACAAACCTTCTTTCAGATATATGATGTTTGTGTGAAAAACTATAGGCATACGGAAAGTAAGTGGGCAGGAAAATGTCAATATATTGCACTGAATGTAATCATAACACAGAATACAAAAGCAACTGACATGACTGTGGATTAATTATCTTGTTTGAAATTATACATATTTTCTCCTTGAGAATCACTTAACAGTGCTCACACCAAGTTGGACTCCGTATCATTTGATTTTCTACCCATCTATTAATAGTATGTTATTATTATGTGATGCAAAGTTTCAAACCCTAAAACTAATTTTCTCTTACACAACATATTTAGTAACTAATTTATTTGTGAAAACTCTATTGTCACTGTGTTTCTATTCCTCTCCTTCTCAGTGAACTTACTTATTACAGAAAGCCCAGTTTCTATATTAGAGTAAATGAGCTACAATAGAGTCCATTATATTTATTATTATCTTTTTTTTTTTTTTTTACTGTTAGTGCAAACAATAGCATGTAAGGTTGCTGATAAAGAAGAAATATGCTTCTGTCAGTCTCTATGAGAATGTTTTGGGAATTCACAGAATGAATAATTTTGTACTCCTAATTTGGTAATCAGTACCTCTTGAAATCTGACCCAAATTTAATTATGCTACGCTTTTTTGTGTGTTTGTACCTCAAGGTTCAGGCAAACTGAGCCCCTTTGTCGCTACCCATGCATATGTGATATGCTTCTTATTTCTATATTTTCTTTTTTTTTTTTTTTAAGATGTATTTATTTGTGTATACAAGAACTGTGGTACAGGCCAAAAGTGTGGAGAGTGAGAGATTCACCAGAGACAGAATGGGGAAGAGAACAGGCAGATTGACTGAAATATACTGCTGAGGGGAGCAGCGGGTGAGTCAGGAGAGGTCTGCTGTGCCATGTGGGTAGCTCCCTGCCCGGGAATCGAACTCATACTGCAGTGGCTGTGGATAGCTTCATAGGTTGTATCTTGATCTTTTGCTCTACCAGGGAGGCCCATTTTCTATATTTTCAAATCGGGATTTTTGTTGTTTGTTTGCTTGATTGAGGTAACGTTGCTTTAAATCATTTGTGTTTTATAGGTACAGAATTTCCCCCTCAGTATTATTCCTACACTCCTCACAAAAGCACCCACATTCCATTCCAATAGTCCATTATACACACTCCCTACATTGTTCTTATTCCTCTCCCTGCCTCTCACCCGTGTTCTATTGTGTGCCCAGTTCTGTTGTGAGTTTTCTAGTGTTTGTTGTTAGTTTGGCTTTATTTGACCCTTTGTTTGGTTTCTCTATATTCCACATATAAGTGACACCATTTCATTCTTGAACTACATAGACATTCTCCAAAGAAGGCATATAGATAGCTAACAGGCCATGAAAAAAATGTTCATCATCACTTACTTATTTTCAAGGAAATGAATCAAAACCACAGTAAATACCACTTCACACCTCATGTGTCCCATATCAGAACATCCAGAAACAAGTGTTAGGGAGGATGTGGAAAAAAAGAAAACCTTGTGCACTGTTGTGAATGACGATTGGCCCTGCACCTATGGAAAATATTATGGAGGTTTCTCAAAATATTAAAAATGGATCTACCATATGACCCAGCAATTCTACTCTTCTGTTTCTACCTGAAGAATGCAAAACCACTAAATTAAAGAGTAGCATGCACTATGTTCACTGTAGCACTTCTTACAATCCATATCCAGATAAAAATGTCAACTCATCCACAATCCTTCTGTCTATATCTATGTTGAACAATCTTGCCTTGCTCTAAATTTAAATTGAACTTTATTTGAACTTCTTTATGAATTTGTCACTTTCAACCCTGTAGTTTTCTATATAACAACAAGAACACATTATTTATACACTTTATTTTCCTTTCTCTCTCAAGATAATAAGTCCAGTGAGCTCACTTCTAAAGGTATCAACATATCTGACATTAGCATCAACTTATTTGTTTTGTACTTAGAAGTGACAAGAAGATTTTTTTAAGTTAAGTGTATGAATAAAGCTAATGTCATATAAAAGATGAACTAGGAAAGTGGTGGTTCAGTGATATTACCAAAATCACAGAGAAAATCTGTAGGAGAAGTAAAAGGAAAAACTTTAAAATCAGTATATATAATATTTATAAGTAACTGAGTCACTTAAAATTCCAGATGGCATTTTGATCTTGTATGGACCAAACAGCATTTAAGGGGAAAACTATACCTCACCTACCCAAGTCTTTGATCAGAAATAGTTTTATTATTTTAATTTCTCTAATAATTACATAATATGTAGAATTACTTGAACACAGAAACATATACCTTGAATATTTTATGAAATAACAGCTCATGTTTAGAGGTTAAAAACATTCTTGATTAATGACTTTGTGAAGTGATTTTTTTTTCATTTTTATTTAAGTCAGTCTCTTCTATAAGTAATCTTAGGAGAAATAGTGTTTTTGATATTTCATCTAAATCATAGAATCTTGACATTAGGTGGAAAGCATGTTTGTGTCAGTGTTATTATTTTGTTTTGTTTAATTCTATTTCCTAATATGCATTTCCCAGATTTAGTCCCAGAGATTTGTACTTTTCCCTCCATATTTCTCACACATTCTTTTGTTGCATAGCTTTAATATCTAGAGGAGATATTGGAAAAAAAAAAGTAGTTTTTTTTTCACAATTTATCAGTTAAGAAACGCAGAGAGGTTGCATGATTTATTAAAGTCATCAGTTGCAAAATGTTCTGGTTTGTTTTGAGTGTGTATATTGATGAAAAGAAAACATAAGCTGGCAATGCAGACACCTCAGGAAATAAGAAAAATCACAAATAAGATATAACCTTATACCTAAAGGAACTAGAAAAAAGATATTAATAAATGAAGACAAATGTCAGTAGAATAAAGGAAATAATAAAAATTAAAGCAGATTTAGAGATTAAAAAAATATATAAATGACCCATGAAATCAAGAGCTGCTTCTTTGAAAGGATAAACAAAATGGATAAAACCAGATTCACAAAGAAAAACAGAAAATTCAAACAAAATCAGAAGTGAAAGAGAATTTACAACAGATGCAACAGATATGCAAAGGATCAAAACAGAATATTGTGAACAATTACATGAAAAAAATTGGACAACCAGAAGAATGGACAAATTTTTAACAACACTCCAAGATTTTTTATGCAACACTCCAAGATTGAATGAGGAAGAAATAGAAAATCTCAACAGGCCAATCATGAGTAAAGGGATTGGTAGAGAGCATAATGTAAAATATATAGGATTGATTTATAATGCTGTACACCTCAGCCTATAATGCCCAAAATAAATAAAATATTACTAATAAAAAGATACCAACATGCAAAAATAAAATATGTATTTTTGAATTTATGCATTCTAGAGTTTTGAGTTATTGCATATCTATTTTTTCCATTCATATATTCTGAATCTCAGTGGATGATTAGTGTAATTTTTTATACAGAGTGTCTTGCTTAATTTACCCACTGGATCCACTCCTGGAGGGAACATTTGCCTAGAAATTTCATAAACCTATTTTCCCAGAGCATGTGATTTTTGACCTCATAACAAAATTCAACCATCCATATTTTTTTGGGAGATTGTTTGATTTGATTACAACTAGATCATTATCATTGATGACCAATGCTGATGGAGGAGATAGATTAGTCAAGTTAGTCCCTTTTTCACAGAAACCTGAACTTGACTAAAATCTTAAAAAGGAAAGTCTGAGATGCTGACATTTATTTAATTACTTCCAAAAACATATAGAAACATTAGGAAATATATTATTTTTGAAATGCATGCTTTCCTGCAAATGTCAAGATTCTCTGATTTAGATTTTGAAATGTATTTGTTGTCTACATTTACATTAAAGACAAAAGAAAAATCTTAAGTTCTTTGGGGTTATTGAAAAATCACTACCAGTTTTGAGTGTAAGTGAATTTTATTTTATTCTAACTTATAAATGTATGTGCAAAATACCATACAGAAATAAAATGTTCAATTCCCAAAACATTCCAAATGATCATTTTTTTTGATTCACAAAATGTATTAACATTCTTTCTTGACCTGATCGAAAAAACAAGAAGAAATAGGTTCTGATGAAATATTGATATTTCTAGAGATATCACATACATGTATTTACTGACGAAATACATATATCTACCTTCCAATTAAAATTCAGCCAGGCATGGGCCTCCCTGGTGGCGCAGCGGTTGAGTGCTGGGTTGCGAAGCTGCCTGCAGCCTCTGCAGTGCTGGTTCAATCCCCGACCACCGGGCGAGGGTCCCACATGGTGCGCAGACCTCTCCTGCCGCCCGCTGCTCCCCTCAGCAGTGTACTTTGGTCCTTCTGCCTGCTCTGCTCCCTGCTCTGGCTCTGGTGAATTCTCTCACCCTCCCGTGCTTCTGACTGTACCCAGTGCTTGTATAAATAAATAAATAAATCTAAAAAAAAAAAAAAATCAGCCAGGCATATTTCAGTACTTGAGTTAAGTTTGATGCTATCTTTCAAAAAGTTTCTTAAGAAGTAAATAACTATCAGGAAACCAAATCAATTCTGAACATATTCGTTAATAAGATAACATATTTTGGGCCTCCCTGGTGGTGCAGGCGGTTGAGCGCACACTGTGAAGCTGTCCACAGCTTCTGCAGTGCCGATTCAATCCCGGCCGGCCGTGGAGATACCTACATGGCGTGACAGACTTCTCCTGTCTTGCCCACTGCTTCCCTCAGCAGTGTATTTCAGTCAATCTGCCTGTTCTGTTCCCCTCTCTGTCTCTGGTGGATCCTCTCACCATCCCGTGCCTCTGGCCTGTACCCTGGCTCTTGTATAAATAAATAAATCTTTAAGAAAATAAGATAACATATTTTAATAGAAACAGAATGTTAAAATTGAATTATGTCAATTCTAGGTGTATAGAAAATGATGCATATTTCTATAAATACTTAGAGATAACTTTACATTAGCAATAGCAGAGTCATATTATAAGGAGTCTTGCTACCTTGTGGTTTGTTTCATTATTGTATTTACATTTGAAATATTCTTTTCTATAATAAGTTATCCTTCCTCTTCCTAATATGTTCTTCCACTGGGATGGCATATACCATAGATCTCTTTCTCTTCTCACCATTTGTTTTGGAACATTTTTTCTGGAAGGCAAATTTGGAAAGAATAAATGAAACAGGCTAACTCAGCTATGCCTCTCTGTTGTTAGAGGTTATCTTGTACATGATATTAAAAGAAAATCCACACCATTTTTCCTATCAATGCTCTATGTAGTGAGAAATAAACTCTTCCTGATTCAGGGTACTTCAAAGTCAAAATCAGTATGAAGCGGGAAAGCAAACATTATAGGATGGCTTATAAAGAGAAAATGGGAAAGTTGTTTACAATGATTGGTTATTACAATGGAAGTCACCAGATGACTGGCAGGAAAATGATTGAAATGATTATCTTATGCCATTTTATGAAGATGTCTTAAGTTTCTTTTATGATTATCAGAGGCATTTTTTTAAAGATTTATTTATTTATGCATACAAGAACTGGGGTACAGGCGAGATGTGCGGGAGGGTAAGAGGATTCACCAGAGACAGAGTGGGAAACAGAACAGGCAGACTGACTGAAACACACTGCTGAGGGGAGCAGCGGGCGAGACAGGAGAGGTCTGCTTTGCCATGTGGGTTGCTCCCTGTCTGGCTGGGGATCGAATTCATGCTGCAGAGTCTTCAAATTTACCTCATATTGCGGTGCTTAACCCCTTGCATCACCAGGGAGGCCCTATCAGAGGCATTTAAAAGAAATAATCTCAGTTAATTTTCATTAATATTCATGAAATAAGTTAGGGAATAAGTTAGATATAGTTTTGTTTATATTGCTTAAATGATTTTGGCTGCTTGGGAATTTTAAAGTCTGATCTCCATTTTATTTCATATTTAAGGTAATGCCCACCAACCAGTGAGACTTTCATTAGTAAAGAAGGTAAATGAAGAACAATAAGAAAAGGAAAAAGAAATTCAATTTGATTTTTATCAGTCATTATCTAACATTAGGCTTGATTTCTTCTTTCTCAGCAGAACAAAATGAATTGTCACTATCTTCAGTAAAATGTACTTTTATTGAAGTTGTCAATAATAAGACTTTAGGATTAATATATACTCTGAATTTTCTCTGCATTGACTTTGAAAGACAGTAAAATTATCCTTGCTACTCAAGTCCTTTAGTTGGAAAATACCTATTAATTTGACTACTATAAACAAGTATTTTTTCCCTTCATGTAACAGCTGTAAGGACTGATGGTTTTCCCAAGGTGATATATTAGGTAGATATTGGAATGATGTTTGGATTCAGATTTCTGTTAACCCAGACATAGTTTTCTTATCACTCTACTGTGCTACTGCTTTGGAAAGAACTTTTATTTTGCAACTCTGTAAAGAAAGTCAAAGAATAATGGTAAATGCCTCATTACTGAATATCTTTTTTATTATTCAGTGCTTGTTCTTTTATTATATAGTTAATTTTTAATATATATTCATGTGTAAACAATGTTTTTAAAGGGAAAACTCCAGAGAATAAATTTCAAAAATATTCAAAAATGATTTAAAATAGATTGTAAGATAAACAATAATTTTAATGGTATACATCAGTGATAAATCATATGTACTGAATTATATAAAGCTTCCTTTAAAATAGAGTGCATGGGTTAAGGTATTTCATAGGTTTTTTTCTTCTGAAAAAATAGTCCTAGTTTTAATTTTTAGCAATCATTCTGTCCCTGTGTAAAATAGGTGTTATGATAGATCATGCTTACAGAGCAACATTTGCAACTGTGAGAGACCATTGTTTGATAGTGCTTTTTCGTGGCTCTTGACCTAGAAAAATCACATGAGTACTAAAATAGAGATTGGAAAAATGCAAAGATAGTATAAAATCAAATGTTAAGTATGTCTTAAGGAAGTGTAGTCAAAATCATCAAAACAGGGAGCAAGATTTGGGCAGCTAGAATATTTGGGGGAGTCTTTTTAGATGCAAAATTATGTTCAGTCCATCTCTTTTTTTTTTTTTCATGATCTTATTCTGTGCTATTTCTTCTACTCAGTGTGTTCTGAGTTTCTTAGCCTTGCCTTTTCTTCTCTTGGAGCCAATTAATGATATTTCTTGGTCTTGAAAACTACAAACCCTCATAACTGCAGTGAGAGCAGTCCCAGCAAGATAAGGAGAAAATATCTCGATGTCCCTTATGGCTGTATAAAAGCAAACATTCATAATTCTTCATAATACACTGTTGTTGCAGTTATTTTAAGAAGTCTGAGAATTTTGGACTATGGAGACATTTGTATATCCTATGAAATTAAACCTTAACCTCTATAACATCTGTGATTATGATTGGCTATAATCTAATAATTTGTTGCCCTGGTAATATCCAAACTGACATCTCTATTTTATGAAAAAATGAAATCTTGTTTTCTTATTAATCAGTAATTACTGAGAATTTCTTTTTCACCCATATGCTTAGAGAACAGAGGAAAGTATCCATGATTTTGCTATATTTCTCATTTATTTATGTTTTTATTGAGATGTTTTTTATTTATATATATTTTAGATCATTTTTCATATTTTTACAATGTTTGCTTTCTTTTCTCAAGTGTAGTCCCCATAGAATTTCCATCACCAGTTCACCCATGCACCATCGCTATAGTCCTTTGTGCTCTTTCTTCTCTCGTTTTGATCCCTCTCCCTGGCCCTCCCCTGCAGAATGTCTCTGATTTATAGTTTTCTGTTGATTTTTGTTATTATTTTTTTCCCTAAAGCCTTATTTGGTTCTCCTATATTCGTCCTATAAGTGAAACCATCTGATATTTTTCTTTTTCCTTCTGATTTCTTTTTTTTAAAGATTTATTTATTTATGCATAAAAGAACTGTGGTACAGGCCAGAGGTGTGGGGGTGAGAGGATTCAACAGAGACAGAGTGGGGAACAGAACAGACAGATTGACTGAAATACACTGCTGAAGGGAGCAGCATACGAGTCGGGAGAGGTCTGCTGGGCCATGTGGGCATCAATTGAACTCGTGCTGCAGAAGCTGCCTATCGTTTTATAGTATGGTGCTTAACCCCTTGCACCATGAGGGAGGCTCTGATTTTGATTTTTAAATATATCATTGTGGTTTTGATTTTTAAATGTATCAATTGTTATTGAAGTACCTTTATTTTACATCCTTGATAATGTTGACAGTAAAACGTTCCCCCTTTATGTACAGTCACCATAGCAGTGTCACCACTAAAATGCCCATAGTCCTCCACCCTAGTGCATTGTGCTGTACCTTTAAATAAGGAATTTACTTAGGTATTTACCCAAAGGACATTGGACACAGAAACATCAATTCCAAAGAGCACCTACACCCCTATGTTTATAGCAGCACTATTTACAATAGCTAAGCTTTGGAAACAACCCAAATGCCCAAAAATAGATGACTGGATCAAGAAGATGTGGTACATATACACCATGGAATATTACTCAGCATTCAAAAAAGATAAACACATGCAATTTGCAGCAACATGGATGGTGCTGGAAGGGATCATGCTCAGCGAAATAAGCCAGAAAGAAAAAGAAAAATACCGGATGGTCTCACTCATAGCAGGAATCTAGAAAATTTAAATAAGGCACCAGGAAAAAGAATAACTATAAGAAAGAAAATATCAAAATCAACAAACAACTATGAACAAGAGACACTCTATGGAGGGTGGGGGGCGGGGAAAAGAGAGCTTGGGGTAAAAATAAGGGGGTTGTAATTGTATGGGGAATATAAAAATAAAATTTAAATTAAAAAATAAATAAAAATAAATAAATAAGGAGTTTAGGAATTTTGCCTCATCTAAGTTAACAAGTTATAGGAGGTGTTACTTAAATACAATGTTAAATAGAGGGAACATTTCAAATAAAAATGATAGTAGAAAGGGGGAAATGATGACCTGCAGAAAAAAGAACACACTTGGAAACTACAAGTTGGAGACGTTGGTTCTAGTGCCAACTCTACCATGAGTTCACTGTTATTTATTCAGTTCAGTATGCTTTTTAATGGTATTCTTGTTTGGCACTAGAAATTCCTCTTGGAATTTGAAATAAAGAAATGAACTTAGATTCTGAACAATTAGGGTTTGAAAATAGAATGTATCCAGAAAAATGAAGTGACTTAGTACAAGATAATTAACCTCTATAACTCAGTTTTATCTTTATCTCATCTATAAAATGGTGACAATGCTCAACACTAACTAGATTAAAAATCTAGAATAAACAGTGCATGTATAAGTGAAATTGACAGAAGATCACCAAATGCATATAGCTCTCAGGCATAGATGGAGAAGTAGTTCTGGAAGTAAAGGATTACTATTTGAAAATTTAGAAATTTGCAATAAATACTAGAGCTCAGAGGGTCAGTAAAGATATATACTAAATGCTGAGATTACAACCTTGTCCTCTTGAAGATACATAGTGGAAGATAAAGACAAGAGTGCCAACATTTGTATGTGTGTTAACTTGATAGAGAAATTTCACTCATTTGGTCTCACCATTTATTTGCTTGCTAAGTGTAGAACTCTGAAGACTAGAGTTCCTTCCAATTCCAACATAATGTTGTTTTATGGGATCCAGAAGCTATTTTCCATGACTAAATTATGCCACTTTGTTAGACAAAATCTTTTCCCATCTGTGATTTAGAAGTATTGTTATTTTGTAGTTTTCTCTTGACTAGTTTTATTTTCCAAAGGAAGGGAGAAGCACTTGGCTTGTTCCCAGTTACACTGGTGAGAAGGATGTGTTCAGCATCAAATTTTTCTATCCTTTGTTACTTCATTCACACATTTTTATTCAAAAATGGTTTGGTTCTTCATGGCAAAATTGCCTCAAGTTTCTAAAATTCTTAGATAAATTACAAAGCTGTTACATTATACTCTTTGTTCTTTATATTTTTCAATATTTCTCTCTCAAATATAATATATTGAAAGGTCTTCTTAAGTATTTAAAACACTAATACAATTATCCATAGATACCTAAATATTTCAATAAGGAAAAAGTGGGATGCAAAACATCTGCTTGAAAATTATAAATTAAATCTCCTTTTTAATTAATTTTGAACTTGATGACCTTAGGAGGAAGAAGAGATTTAGTTGAGATTTGTCCCAACTAAAACTTGAGCTCTCACAGCAGTAAGCAGATATAAATCTAGGCACAAAGAACTAGAAGTAGCCGTGACTCATAAGTCTCTACATTGTCCAGTGAACAGAAGAAAATGTCTTTTAAAAACACCATTCCTCATTTCAAACAAGCTGTAGCATTTCATCTTCACCATATCACTAAGGCAAAAGCTTGTATAGGTTATGGTCATCAATCAAAGTCCCTGTTAAAAAGTTCTATTTTAACTAGTCTAGAAATTCTCATTTAGAGGATTTAGTTCACTGAGCCAGATCAATCCATACTAATGCAGCTATCATGACCTTTATCTTTATTTTCCTCTTTCAAAAATATAATATAAACATAAATAAAAGAGAAAGCAATTCCCATAAAACTAACTGTCTTTCTGGTTTGGTTTCTTGTCACCGTTGATTCTGTTCTGTGCCTGTGTGTGTGTGACAGTAGTTTGAAAATTCTTAAATGACTTTCTTTGATTGTTCAGTGGATATTCTGACGTTTTGCCCCAGAACCTCTGTTCAGGACTGAAGTGTTCATTATCCTGGCTGTGGGGAGAGTAGGTGGTGATCGAATTGTGTCCACTGAGACACAATTGGGTATTGCCCAATATACCTTGCTAAAGAACAAGCTTTGTGAAAGGAGGCACACATTTAATAACTAGACATCTGGAAAGAAAGGTGTGGCTTCTTTGTCTCAGTGGTGGACTACTATGAAGGGTGATGTCAGTTTCAGGATGTGGAATTTGTGGCCTGTAAATTGCAGGTTAACAACTCCTGCTCAATTTAAGTTTCTTCATTACACAACAGTTGATGGTCCTAAAAAGATCTTAGGAAACCTAGGAAAAGGAGCTAACCCAGATGTTATGAAAATTATATTTTAAAGGTGTTGCGGAAAGTTATAAAACTTTTCTTTTCATGTGACACCATCATTTCACCATCTTGGGCACACCTTAGCTCAGGTGTAGTTTATTGTTTTACATAGAGATCCAGGTTCCGGAATTTATTATTATTTTTAAAATTTTATGTATTTTTACATCATTTTTCATTTTTGCACAATGTTTGCATTTTCATCTCGGTTATATTCCCCATACAATTCCCACCCCTCCTTATTTTGACCCTAATCCCTTCTCCCCTGCATCCCCCCAGAGTGTGTCTCTGGTTTATAGTTGCTTGTTGATATTGATTTTTACTTTATTATAATTAGTTTTTTCCTGGTCACCTCAGGAAATTTAAGGAAAAGAATGAAATGACATAAGAGAGAATATATCTATTTGAAAAGCTTTTGTAGTATTCGTTAACTGCCTGGTAAGGATTGAAATAAACTTTTTTTTTTACCTTTTACTTCTGCTTATAGTAGACATCGTAAGTGGTATTTGTGGCCCAGCATGAAACAAATGCACTATATTCTCTTGTCTGTTTCCTGCCTGCTCCAGGCATCTAACACCTTTATTTTAACTTCTCCAAAAATGTTTACCTATTTGAATGGTTTCTTATACTTCTTCTGTCTACCACCCATGTTTACCAACAAGTTAATGGTCTAAACTATGAATGTAAATATATCACTTCCTAACATTCAGTAACTCTGTGTCACTCATCAGAATAAAATCATTTTTTTTGAATGTATGGTATACCAGAACTAAGGCAGCCTACCCTCATGGTTTTAGCATTGTAAGACTAGAAGGGCCAATAGTTGTTTTCATGTAGAGCATTTTGTACAAGGATTGCTTCTTATTTCAACTTGTCAAAATCTTTTACTAAAAATGTTTTGATTTCACCAGAGAACTGTGATTCAACTAAAATCATTCTAAACAAAGCATGGGTGATTATGAATACATAGTTTTGAGAAAATGATTAGTCAAATGAGAATTCTATGTTTTCCACTATTTTATCTTCACAAGCAGTTCATGTTCTATAGAAAATCAAAGCTGTTAACTTATTGAAACTATAATCACTAAAGTATGTTGTTTTATGAAAGCCACCTTAAAAATCAACTTTCCTTTAGGTATAAAAGTAATTAACAATGTCTCTTGAAAATGAAAGTTCATAGAAATATTTTAGCAAACATATTCTTATTAAGGCACAATGGGTTGGTAATAAAAATGTGTCTTGAAAATGCACATATGTATATGCATATACATATATTCTTATGTATATAAACGCATACCTGCATACAAACTTTGAAGATATGTATCTGTATGATTTTTTGTTGCATGACAAAATATCTCAACAGAAAATTATATCTCTAAAATTTAATATTTCCCAATTCAAAAAGTATCTATCAAATACCTGGTATTCTGCTGGGTAAATGTTTATTGTATGGCCTTAACATCAAGAAACATTGCCCCATAGAGTAAACCATATTTAGTTAAAATTGCAAATATAAAAACAATGGAATCTTATTTTTGAAGGTTTAAATTAAAATTTTGAAATTTATAATATAGAAAACCATGAATCCAGACTTATACAATGGAGGAGCTGAATGTTTATTGACATTTTTTATCCATAACTTCCAACAAATGTTTCAAAATTAAGAATTGTATTATCCAATACAAATTTTTCATGATTTTTCAGTATGTCTTGATTTTTGAGTATCGATGTTTGAGAAACAATAGTGTAAAATATCTTTTGTATCTGCTTTGTCCACACAATCATAGCATGCATTTTATTCATGCAAAACTTGAAGTGCTTTATATACATTTATATTCCCAAACACCAAGTTAAATACTCTTACTCCTTATGACTTCAAATCATTTAATTTACAGAGTCTCCTAGAGCTGTTGTATTATGGCCAGGTGTAGTAAAACTGGGAGATTTACTTTCAAATCTCAATATAGTCTATCCTGTCCAAATTTCCATAATCATGACACCAAGAGAAATGCTGGGTTTTATTCAGAGGTGGTATAGGTATTCAACAACAACAACAAAAGGAAATTCTTTGTTGTACATGGTTGCAACAACAGCAACAAGAAGCTATAAATCAGAATAGCTGTAAGTATTATATTAATTAGCCAAGTTGTCTTGCATATATTCTGTGGACACATGAACTGTCAGTTATACAATTTTTCTTCAACCACTTGCTTTCTAAAAAAATATCTAGATTGATTGTAGGTGAGTCATACAATTAGCTAAAGACTTAATATAATATAAAATTTATCATTGCTTATTTTTTCATGAGGATATAAAATACCTCCCAAATATTTGTCTTGAAATATAATGTAGCATTTTATTTTATTAAAAAAATTAAAACTATATCCAAGGGTAAATTTATCCATTATGAAATAAGTAGATTTTTGCAAAACATATTTTTGAGTCAAGAGAAAGTATCTTTTAACACAGACATAGGAATCACTGATAGTATAGGAGTTTACAGGGGTAATATATTTAACTGGCAGCATTGCTTTTTTTTTTTAAATCCAATTGGTGAAGTCAATATCTTGGAGTAGATCTTTTAACACACTTTTAAAACCCCTTTAAGTTTTGAACTCACAGAACACTGTAGCTGCAATTGGAATATGAATTAGTATTTGAACTCTAAGGTCTTGATTGCCAGGCATACTAAATGCAGACAAAATGATAATCAGTCAACCATTTATATTATATTATTACCATGTTAATTCAATTCATCCAACATTTGTTGAGTGTCCATTATATATTGGCCATTATGCTAGACACTTATAACAAAATATGTGCTGGCTTATCAATGTTGTAAATTTAACAAGCAGCCATAATCATAATTTAATACAAACTATTATCTTTATAGTTAAAACCTAGTACTTTCAAGAAGAACATGTGCCAAGGCATTTATTGTCAACTATGTATAATTTGTTGTGGTGAAATGATAATTATCACTTGGTTTCCATTAGATTTTTATCCTAAAATTGTCAGGACTATTTGTTTTTGCTTCCTCTCCTTATATTTGTTGTCTAAAGAAGATTTCATTAGTGGCAATATAAGATATTCCCCAACTAAGAACATCGTAAAAGACTTTAAATATGATCACAGGAAATCTTGACAAATGAAAAATGATTTTAGTTTATATGTCCTTAAGGAACCAAATTAGAACTAGAGGATTATAAAAATGAAGGAAGCAGATTTTTCTTTGTGAATGATGAGACGTTATTATACTCAAAAGTGAGGCAACTTTCTGTGGATAGTGTCTCCTATGTACAGAAATGCTCATTAAAAGTATTTGATGGGATGTGATAGAGCAACACTATCGAAACTTTTTGCAATGATGACATATCTATGTCTCTGATACACTGACACTAGAAACACATTATTATGAGGCCATTGTAATGAATTGTGATTTTAATTTTAATTAATATAATTCTAATTTAAAAAAAAACATGTGTGGCTTGTGACAAGTATATTGGAAGGTTGGAAGGCAGACTTGCCAAACATATTCAAGTAGAAGTCACAAATGACAATTAAAATTCCACTCACAAAGTCAGTACTTCTGTGATTATATTGGCAGTGGCAGTACATACTGCCCTTCATCCAGCTTACTGGTTGTTGTTGCAGCCATGTACAACAAAGAGTTTCTTTTTTTGTTGTTGTTGAACATCTGTACCACCTCTGAAAAAATCCAGCATTTCTCCTGTTATCATTATGGAAATTTGGAAAGGATAGACTATATTGAGATTTGAAAGTAAATATCATCATAATTAACAAGATTTCAACCACAATACTTGTGAATATTCTAATTTTCATTTCCAGCACATATAAATTAGTTCAGAACATCATTTTTCTTTTTCTTACTACTTAATGCTAATTCCATATATTTTTCTAAGGTTTGGGAGAATACAATTCTATAGAAGTATCTCTTCATTTAGAGAGTTAGTTTCATTTTGTTTTTGCTAATGATTTGAGCAAGATGTTTTAACAACATATCTATGGTTGTTTAGGTTTGGATTCTCCAGGGAAAGACAAAGTCCAGAATACAAATATGGGGCTCAATTTGGTGATCTTTAATGTATCATACTTGGGAAATAATCATTTTCTATTGAGTATATTTATACAAAATGTGGACACTGTGGCAAAGGTTAAAAAAAAAAAATGGGAATGAACTGAAAGAGAAAGAAGAACCAAAATGCCGACCAGGTTTCTTACTGGTTTAAAGACATTGGAAATGATATCATTCACTGAGATGGAAATAGCAGGGGAGATGAGGTCCCAATATCCACTCTTCTGTCCCCAATTCATCATCCTTAATACTACCAAAGTAATCATTCTAAAACAATTTTGGTCATGGAAGTTCCTGCATAAAAATTTTGCTGGCTAAAAATTACTCACAGAACAAAGTCCTTACACTGCATTCAAGTCTATGCACAAGTTGTGTGCAACTTACATTTATCTTTTTAATATTCCTTCCCTAACCACATCCCCTGTCCTTGGATGGGGGAGGAGGGGGTGAGTGGATGAAATTTGGCCTAATGTTCCTAGCACCTTGCCCTACTGGCAGACTCCAGTATATCCTTTAGGATCTGGTTAAAATCCTTTTATCCTATTTTTCATGCCAAATTACCCACATCCCATTCTTTGGCTTCCACTGCAGTCAAGTTTATGTTAACATTACACCATCAGAATGTGCTCACATGTATTCTTGCCATTATAATGAATTCCCACGTTGCTAAGGATAGTTTACTCTTCTGTCATACCTTCCATCATAAAGCAGGTGCTCATAAATGTTTAATAAATAGAACAAACATGGGGACAGGTGTGTCAGCATATGAATGCTCATCGGGTTATGAACGTGGGCCCTTGTGCTCCACATAGTACACACATTTTTTGTTCTGGTTTGTCTAAGAGTTGATGATGTCAGTGACCAGAAATGACAGGAATTCATATTGAGAGAAAAAATGATTTGGTTCTCCCCGCAGTTTAGACAATGTTGATTAACATGATCCACTGCTATCATATTATAAACTTGCCTGTTCACTCAATGACAGTTTATTTAAAATATCAAATATTTTCAATGTATTGTTTTTAATCTGATTTGTAACATTGTCTGCATTATGCTAATATGCAGGCTCACACATCAGAAATCCTCTATTCAATATTTCATGAAATTTTTACAGATCACAGTTAATCTGAAAATTCTATTATTGACAAAATTTAGCATCATCACTTATTTGAAGTACCCTTAAGTTACACATTATGCAAATCAATGCATATAGTTAATGTAAAAAAGTAATTTTAGTAAGTTGGTCTTTTAAAAACACTTAGAATAAGTTTTATGACTTGTTTTTACATGGGCTGCTTGTTTATAACAAAGTGCCTAGGTGATAAATGATCATCTACAAATCTAGTGATCAGATACTAAATTTGAAAATAATTATTATATTCCAGTTTATATATACTGTTTTGGTGCCTTGAGAAACAGAACATAAATATAATGATCTTTATAAAATTATAATTGCTAAACATTTCTTAATGATTAATCTTCTAGAATACAAAGCGATATATTTAAAATTTGAAAACTTCCTCATGAAGCAAGAAAATACAAGTAATTAGATTGATACAGAGGAAAAGATATTCATGTGCTTTCTTAAAAATTTACTAAATTTGCAAATTTGTTAAATTGTGTGTAAGAATCAATACTTTAAATGCAGGTAGCGATCATTAGATTTGAAAATTATTTTTAAATTTATGTTTAATTTTATTTGTGAATGCAAATACCTAGAACATCATTTTAACTAATTATATTTTATTAATATTTTATTTGATTGAAATTCATAGGAAATATCATTTAATAGAGATATAAGTAGGATAGTTCAAATTGTTTGTAATTAATTCAATTACATTCTGTTATTCTGCATTCTTCCTACTTTAAAATGAGCTGAAATAATAATATAAACCAATTTATTTCAATACGATTTTTATTTTATTTTTTAAGATTTTATTTTTATTTATTTATGCATACAAGAACTAGGGTGTAGGCCAGAAGTGCAGGCGGTGAGAGGGTTCACCAGAGACAGAGTGGGGAGCAGAACTGGCAGAACTACTGAAATACACTGCTGAGGGGAGCAGTGGGCGAGACAGGAGAGGTCTGCTGTACCATGTGGTTTTGAACTCAGGCCATTGTGGTAATAGCACTGAGACAAAGCCTTGAGCCACCAGAGTGGTCCCTCAATACGATTTTTAAATTAAAATAAAAAACTGACATGAAATGCTTTAAAGTCATCGGTACCTTCTTGCTATTGCTTATAGTGCATGACTAAGGGGTATTCATGGACCCCAAACTGTTAAGAGGGAAATACTCTGAAAGGGGTCCAGCCATCAGCTGCAGGAATCCAACTCAGTACAAAAGATGATGAATAGACTTAGTGTGCTATTAGAAGATGTTCTCTTAGAAGAATTTAGAAGAAAGGCTATTCCTAATAGTTCTTTCCCAAAACCTCCAAAATCACACTCCCTTTGTGGGCAAATGTGCCGCAAAATAGACTCAGCTCCAAGTAAAGCCACTGAAGTCTGAAAGCTTGCAACACATTTAAGGTACCTTCTGGAAGGGAACAAAAACAAGTGAAATCAGTTCTCAGTGAGCTGGGATCAAAGGAGAGACTCAACATTCAAAATCAAAGTACATATCAAGATAATGGATGTCATTGTCTCTGTCAAGTCCTGGGAGCAGTCTCCCAGCTGTCTCTTCCAACTACCTCTTCCAAATATCTCTACATTTGTCTCCTCCAGATGTCTCCTTCACTTTTCCAGTTACCAGACAAAGCTAAAGAAGTACCAGAGCAGTACTATCTGCCTTCCATTTTGTTATCAGTTACCTGACCACTCAGCTCCACCCCTGATTCCCTTTAGCAGTCCTGCTTAGGAAGTCTAGCATAGTATACTGAGACTTATAATTCAAGATGGCTGCATGGAGTGAGCATGGAGAAAATAGTGTCGCCCCGCATAGAGGTGTATCTTTAACATTGCCAAAATTTATGTATACTAATCTGCCAGTATTTTAATGGCACAAATCTTTCATATCTACACTAGCCAAAATTATCACCTATTTGTTTAGTAGATGCATATTTAGGTATACACAATTTTTTACCAATTCCCTTTCTTAATTTTCCTCCTTGCCCATCAGTACTTATTTATGGATTAGATCTACTTTTTCCTGAAATGCATTTCTTTTAGTGTTTAGTGTTTTTAGCAGGAAAGGATATTCTTTTAAATTTTAGTTAATTTGGAAAAAAAGATATTTGGAATTTAAGAACACTACCAACCCTATGAATACATAAGATACAAGTAAAATGAATTAATAATATAAGAGACAAACAAATGTTTTGACTATAAGAACTAAATAATGATTACCAGAAGAGAAGTTATAAAGGGAATGGGTAATTCTGGTAAAAGTAATCAGTTGTATGGTGTAGAATGGAAACTCGACTTTGGGTGGCCATCGGATGTTGCTTTATAAGATTAAACATCTGAAACCTATAGAATATTATGAAAATAGCAAATATAACCAAATGTTATCATGAATAAATTATAAAAATAATACAAACAACCAAGTAATTAGATAAAAGGAATCATTAAATAATCATCATTTTGCTCATATAAGTTGTATTATTCCTGCTATATTTATTTGACTATATATTGCCCAACAAATTGAATTGATCCACCTTAAAAATGTATCAATCCCTTCTTTTTCTTTTCTACTGACAACACAGATAATACAGTAGTAATGGTGACCCATTCAGAGATGAACTGAAGGGATCCAATTTATTAGTTTGCATGAGGAAAGTAGTGGAGACTGATAGTATTTATAAAGATAATTTTACTAATGTTAAATACTGCATGACTCATAGATTAAAACACACTGTCTATCAATAAGACCATTGCACTTTTTCAGAGTCAATTTCCCAAATATTTTTGAAGCCTTCACTTAGTTGGTACCCAGAGGTATCAGAACTCATCTGTATGCAACTATGGATGCTACATGCTAAGAAGGTCTTAAGCTGACTTCCAATCTTCACCAGTGTCAGCAAAAACAGTCTTCTTCATTCTAGAAAACCAAAGGGTCTTCCTCTCCACAGAAGCTATCTAATTATGTAAAGAAAAGTGATTAACTGATTATGATGAATAAATTAATCTCCAAGGAGATGCACAAATTCAGACATTTCTAATTAGTATAATTTTCATGGGACAACCAGAAAAATTCTCTGTTCTTATTAGCAATGATTAAAAGAACAATAACTAATTTTTGGCAGCTCTCAATAAAATTATCAGGATTACCCTGAGCATACAGTTAAGGAATTGTAAATTCATAGAAGAGTTGTGAAAAGCACTGACTATAAACAGTAGCCTTACTGACAAGCTCTGGTTCTGATTAGAAGGGTTCTCATCTTCCATTGCTATGCTTTTCATCATCATTATTATTGCCATCAACATAATTGATACAACTGAGAACCTACTGTTTGTTTTGAAAAATGCTATGCATTAATATGATGAATTAATTTCAATCTTTATCGTAGCCCAATATGGTCACTGTTACTATCATCACTGTTACTATTATCTCTAATTTAATGATCATGCACAATAGAAACTATTTTTGCTTGGATCAGATTAACTGCTAATTTTGCTAGGATTGCTCTTTTTTTAGTTTTATCAATAATAATTTAAACTTTTTAATTCATATTTCACTTTTAGAATATTAATAACTATGTTCAATTAAACTAATAGTGAGTGAAGCAATGGAAGAATATCGATAATATGTAATATGCCACATGTCTAGCCAGAATACACTTCAACCATGAGTTTTAAATAATTCTTTTTATTTTGATCAAAAAATTAGTTTGAAAATAAAGTCTGGACCAATGTTAGAATAAACTACTTTGTGAGATTCAAAGCAGAAATATATAGGCATAATGCATTCACAATTGAAAATTCTATAAGGCAAGCTGAATCATAGGAAACAAGATTTTAAATTTTTGAACCAAATGTGCTGAAAAATCTCATTAGGGGAAATAACAGGAAAATGACATAAAATGAAACAAAAAGCATTTTAACAAACAATGCTCCATCATCATAAAATTTCTGTGTTAAATTAACATAACTATGTTGAAAACTGTGTTGACATAGAAAAGATGGAATACACTGAATGTTTTGTTCCTTTCTATCCTTCACAAGTTCAAATGCAATCTTTATGAAAGGAATATACCTTCCCTATGAAGAAATGTCATGATATTAAAATAGATATCCAAATCCTTAATGTCCACAAAAATTCATTTTCAAATATTGTTTCCTATAGATTTTCAAAAGTAAGCTTACCAGTCAAGAAGATATGAAAAATAGTGTCTGTCTACTTAAATTGTATCATGAGTGAATATGAACATCAAATGAAAAAAATAGAGTATGGGTAGTTATAGCATAAAAGTATCAACAACTTTGTGAAGACAAATAGGCATAGTATATAGCAAATATGACATGCCCACCATGATAAAATAGAATTATGAAACATGTCTGAAATGTTACATGTGAAGGGTAACAGACATTTCTAATTAGTATAATTAGAAATTAGAAGCACATTTATTACATGTGCATACAACAGTGACCATAATTAAGTTCATACCCCTACAATGATTTTTCTTTTCATTAACAGTAATGCCCCAAATCTTTCAAATGGCCATTATAGCTCTGTGTCCGTGTTCCCCAATTTCTCCCCTCACTCAATAATCTCCAGCCATGCTAACCTTCATGTTCATATAACACTCCAGCCCCACTCACACCTGCCCTTAACTCTGCCTGGATCATAATCTTCAAAGAAAGCCTGAAATTATTGATTTCCCTCTGCCAGATTTTGGTCCACTGTCACCTTTTAAATGGGACATTAAATGGGATAGTTTGCTTAGATTGGCAGTTGCTCCTTAATGTTCCACATAACACTGAATTTTTGGCACTGCTTAATATCTAAAATTGCCATTGCTGTATTCCCAATGCCTGGAATAATGTTGGGATAATAAAGGCACATAATAGGTGATATATGCATTTACTTTTATACTAGTAAGTGCATATAAGTGGCACACATTATATATTTGCAATATATATTATATATTTATATTGTAAATATTTTATGTATATTCAGGATATATATACATGCATATCTATGTGTTTGTGTATATATACAAGTTTGTGCAACACTTTGTAGAACTGTAGAAAACACACACATAAAAAAAGTTATTTTGTGTGTATGTGTGCAATAATTGAATGAAGCCCATTGTCCAGTATAGAAGATGGGCAGCTTGGTATAGTGGAAAAATCTTAGGACTTGAAGACTCACATATGAGAGCTCCAATCCTGGTCCTTCTGCCTGTTAGTTATGTGACAGATGGGGAAGACAGAGGACATTAAGAGTAGATAGAACCTCAAAAATAGATTCAAAGAGTGAAGGAAAGTGATATGCTTTATTCAAGCAATGACAGATTTTCTAGTGATATCATATCCTTGATTACATGAAAGGAAGGGTTAGATGAAGCTAGAGCTATAATTAGTATTGGAGACTAGAAGGATTATTTCTATGATTTTTTACATTAATATATTATTTGGAACATTCCATCTTAAAGTAATGTATTTTCCTTCACTTAGATTTCTTCTGTTTTATGGTTTCCTGAGAGTTTGAACTAATAACAATATATCTGCAGTACCCAATATAAAGCTTTTATGAAGGCCCACCCAATATCAACCTCCACAGAAGTTTAGGGACTAGCAAAGTTTCTCTGTCTAGATGCAGAAAGTATTTGTTTTCAGTTTTGTAGGTCATAAGATCTCTGCAAGAACATCTCAATGAGCCTTTGAAAGAACACAGCCATAGATGACATTCACAGCTAAAACAGGTATGACTGCCTTTAATAAAATTGTAATTGGGGCTGTGAAACTGGATTTCATTAAAGAATAATTCACTGATCCTCCCCCCTCCCAGTTTAGATGGCCATTCAATAAAAGGATTGACATTAAGTTTGCATGAGTAATAAGAACAAGCATATGTTCCTAGAACTTTATATTCAGCATACAAAAAAACCTCTGTCGTTAAAATTACTTGATGCTCTGCCCATTTTTAGAGAGAAGAAACTGAGTCATAGAGAAATTGAGTAGTCTCCCAAAGGTCCTGTGAAAGAGGCAGAACTGACTTTTAGATATGCATTGGACTCCTTTTATATTCCAGGACTCATTTTCCAACCAGAATTTTGCAGAACTTCATATTGTATTTGTCATTTGTCATAAGTAATTCTTAGAATGGAATGATTTAAATTAGGTGAAAACTGGGCCTCCCCCATGGCGCAGCGGTTGACTGCTGGGTTGCAAAGCTGCCTGCAGCCTCTGCAGTGCCGGTTTGATCCCCAGCTGCTCCCTGGCCACCGGAAGAGGGTCCCACATGTCATGCAGACCTCTCCTGCTGCCCACTGCTCCCCTCAGCAGTGCACTTCATCAGTCTGCCTGTTCTGCTCTCCACTCTGGCTCTGGTGAATTCTTTCACCCTCCAGTACTTCTGACTGTACCCCAGTGCTTGTATAAATAAATAAATAAATCTTTAAAAAATTATAAAAAAAATAAAATAAAAAATAAAATAGGTGAAAACTAACACTGATTAGTTGAATTCAGTCCCCTCAAAAATAAATATATATTATAGTTGATTTGTACATTGGTGGTTACAACAATATCTTGAAATTTTAAGACTCTGCCCCTTCCTCCGACACTGCCTGGGCTAACTCTGTATTATGCAACAGATATTCTCTTAGGGACATTCCTCTCTTAAAGACAGCAGAAGTTTTCAAATTGACTAGTGAAGATCATGTCACATTCAGAAATAATATTTTGCCTGAAGAGTCCAGTTATTCAGCAAATACATGTCTGTTTTGGTGCCCCTTAATAGTTTCCTTTATCAATAATGATTTTGAGGAGAGCAAAGTAGAACAGCTACATTTCACTTGTGGTGAGGACTCACGGAAATGAACTTTGTGATGAGTGTTAAGTTCTGTAAACCTTAGGACTTTATCTCTTAAACAAGGTGCATGTTTTACTTCCTGGCTTTCATGATTCATAGGTGACTGAATTAATTAAAAACTACAGTCAACTCAGTCTCACTGACATAATTACCCTTGGAAAATTTCATAAATTACACAACCAAGAACATATAAAATTTGTTCATTTGGAATTTACCACAGTTTTAGATATCTGCTGTACAATAATATGCATATAGTTAGCAATACTTTATTGCACACTTAAACTTTTATCAGTAGAGTACATTTCCTATTGTGTGTTCTTTACCACAATTAAAAATATATACATACTTGATCAAGAAGGTGATACACTTATAATCTGAAAGACTGTTTTTTTCTGATCCACTCACTTAAGTGTCATTTTTTTTCCTAAGTAAATGTCATTCTCTTAGTCTCTTCCAATAGGTCACAGTAGCTGAGAGGTAAGTTAAATATCCCATTCATTATCTTGATCAAGATAAACAACAAAAAATAAACATTTCATTCTAACATTGGAAGTCCATTTCCTTATATTTTGGAGATTCTCATTGTTCTACATCTCACACACATGCTTATTTTACTCATATCTTCTTACATCTTTAATGCAGATACTGCTGTCTAATATGATACAGAACTATAAATAAATGGGCATCAAAATGAATCACAAAATATTAGAGAGTTTATATTTTAGAGTTTATGTTTAGCCTTTATATCTTAAACTATGAATTTGTAGCTGTGTCTAAGTCTTGTAGTAAATAAAAAACAAAGTATGCCATTTGTGATCATACATTTTGAAAATTTTATTTTCAGAAAATTGTTATATATATTTATGTTTATATCCATATTTGTGTGTGGATGTGTGCATATATATATATATGTACACATTATAGAACACACATATATATGTATTCTATTTTGGAATATAATTCCAAAAACTTAATAGAATTATTCTTTATTCAAACCTGAGACCACAGACTCTTGGCGGGCTTATATGTTCTGACTGTATGATTGCCAAATGAGCTCATTCTGATCAACATTGTAATGGTACTAAAGGAATGCATGATGATGATTGCTTAAAATGTACCTTTTTTGTGTAATAACACTAATTATCAGTCACCCTTTACAATGAGTAGATAATCACTATTAATTTCTTTGGCATTCACGTAGTTATATTAATCACGATGAGCTCATTTGACTTTAATGTGACTATAATACGTGATGCTGTAGCAATTCCATGGTAATTTAGCAGTAAATAATGTCCACCTATTGTGAAGCACAATGAGCTTCCATCATAGGAGGTGAAGGCCTTCAGAGCAATCTCCCAAATGTGACTAGCTGTCTGATTTTTGGTAATGAGAAATGTTTATTAAAGTATGAGAAGAAAACCCTAAGGGAAAACTTATCTTAAGCTGAAAGATTAAATTTTCAGAAACAGATGATTTGCATATTAGTTTTGTAATGATACTGATAAATGATGGGATTACCCCAATAATATAAATGTACATTTGCCAGTAAGATGATTGAAAATGAGAAGTCTAGACACAGATTTGCCAGACTTGTGTAAGTCGCTAGCTATATGATTTTGGGATGTAACAACCTCTGTAAGTTTTAGATTCCATACATCTATCATAAGTTTAATGCCCACATTATAGACACCTATGTACATACAGATATGTACAATATATGGGACATAACAAATGCTTGATTAAGGCCAACATTGATATCATCAGTATTAATAAAGAAAAACTTAAAATAGTTGAGATCTATGATCTTTTGTTGTTTACAATTAATAAAAAATTAACAAAAAAACAAAAAGGAAAAAATAAACTCTTAAATTCTGACAACAAAATGATAATTCCCAGAGGGTAAGGACAAAAGGTGGGCAGAATGGGTAGAAAGTGTCAAATTGATTGTGAGTATGGTAATGGAATATTGATGGGGGTGTAATATGAAGTATACATATATTGAGGTGTAAAACTAAATTCCTGAAACTTGAACAGTTGTGTAAACCAATTCCTAATTAGTTTTAAAAAATGGATAATTTTAAAGCACTTCAATCGGGCTATTAAATAAACCAGCTTTAGTTCCTTTCTCTCTCTCTCTTTCTTTTTTTTTTTCCATCCAGAATGAGATTTCTCCACAAAAGTGTACACTTGGGTTACTGAGATAGCTACACACTGCATTTCTCCACTTTCTCCATCACAGTGTTTCCTGTGTATGTCAATCTGTTGCTCATATCAATGAGCTATTCTAGTGGTTTTTTTCCTCTCTTTTCAACCATCTTACCTTGTTTCAATTTCCTCATTAATCAAAGAAATGCTTCTTCCTCTAACTTCCTTGTTTAAAGCTCTTGTTATGTCAAGCTAAGTAATGTCATTTATAACAGAAGAATAGCACTGTTTGTCCAGGGAAAGCAAAAAATCCCTTGCAGTCTGACAGGTATTCCTGTTTGCTGACTGGCTGAATTTAAATTGGGTAGTTTGGCACAAACTTCCTACACTGAGCCTTCTTTCTTTACTAGGTAAGTTTTCTGACAGTACTTCCTGAATATGCATGCCCTTGAATAACTGCTGCAGTATACACACACACACACACACACACAAACACAAAATTTCCATGTTGTGATATTTCTTTTCTGCTAGGACCCAATGTGAAATGTCAATCTAAGTAATGTCATTTATAACAGAAATGATTGATGAAGTAACAATTGGGTGAATCTTTCATCTGTTTTCCTATCTTGTTGAGGAAATTATTGTTATATCATATGACACCATGATCATCCTCCTCCATGACATACTGGTATATTAGGAAATTTGAGGGAAATTCACTTAAAATCAGATAGGATTTTTTTTTCAGTAAAATTATCTAGAATGAGTTTTCCCTTCTTTTTGCAAACTATTAGCATAATCCATCCCATCACTTTAGCTTATCATGAAGTCATTCAAAATTACAGCAGAAACAAAGTAAACCCTATGTTAGATGAAGGGTGCAGTATACAATGTGGGTTAATGAAAATATATTTTAGAAATAGGAAATAGGATTAGAGGTGACATATTATTATCAGCCATGAGGGATTCTTCAGGCAGCCAGGAAAAAAAACACACACACAGTTCTTTGGGTTTTGTCATCATACCAAACTTCCATTTACTAATGAATTCAGAAATAATTGTCACCTTAGGGCTCTATAGAGTAGCATGAATTAGGTTGGAAAATTATAAACACTGTGATCGAAGGGCAACCTGCAGTTTGCATACCTTGTTGCTTAAAACAAAAGCCCAGAATCAATCAAATTCACACGAGTCCTTTGGGCTTTTAAAATGCAATTAAAAAAAAAAAAATATTTGTAACACTCTAGCTTAATTTTAACCTCCAGTATGTGAGTCATATCACTGTTCAATTATCAAAATCTGGTCACCTAATTAGCTTGAAAAGTACATAAATCTTTTTATGTAACTTGTCATCCAATACCATTACGTCAGTTCTATGTGCTATTTGTTCTTGTCTTATGGTGATGACTCAACCACTAAGTAGAAACAAGGAGATAAGTTACAAATGTGGAGACACAGCTACAAACAAACCTGATTGATTTGTTTGTGCAGATAACTAAGAGGTGGTTTTAAAAAGTTGTGGGGCATGTATTTGTGGGATAAAGTCAGATTTGTGGCTTCAAAGCTTGAAAATGCTTTTTATCTGTTCAAAATTACTTAAGTAGTAATTGAGTTCATGCAATTTAACAGTTATCTTAAGGTTCTGGGAAACTATTAGCAAATATAATTGATTGTTACTAACAAAGAACATATGCTAATGTCTCCTTTTGTTTTAAGACTCATAATTTTGGAATATTTATATAATAAGCAAGTATCATTTTGATCATGATCAGTCACTTTCTTTTTATCTGTAATACAGGCTAACTAGAAAGTGATTTTTTTTTTACAATGTAAGTTTCACAAGGACAAGTATGTCTGTTTTCATTCCTTAGTATATCCTGAAAACCTACAACAATGCCTGGAATATAGCACATGCTCAATAAATATATTTTGATCAGAGAACTTTATCTCTAAGAGATTTTATATGTATATGGTACATAACTTTCTCAGTATAAGACTAGCAAATTAAACATTAATCTCCTTGTAAAAAGTTATGTTCTTCTGAATTTGGGATGTCAAAAGAAAATTTTCATTTTTTTTGTTTGTTTCTATAGAAACTAGGCAATAGTATCCTGAGCTGTGTATTAGTAAGGCACATGGTCAATGAAATTAAGCAGATTACTTGGTTTCAGTTCTTGTTCTCAGCTCTATCTTTTATTAACTGTGTTATCATGATCACAATATAAAATTTCTCTTTGCTGCTCTTGCTGTAGCAGGAAAAGGGCAGTGTACCTAACTCATACACTTTTAAGGATATATTTAAAATCTCTCAGATTCAGTACATAGTGAGCACTAAATAGATTGTAGTCTATCTTATTGCTACCACTAATGTGAGACATTTAGAGTGGTTTTACTCATACTCCTTATTCTCAGATAGGATTATATCACAGGCTGAATGTGAAGTTTTTTTTTTCTGGTCCATTGAGAATCTTCTTACAGCCTTAACATGATTATGTATATTAGGTAGTTTATTTACATCTATATTGTATCTCTATAATTTGTTTTTATATTCTTCTTGTAGATCACTGCCTTTTTAGAATCAAACCTGTGCCTTACTATTTCAGTACTAATATTTCAGAGGATAGGATCACATAGATATTCATGGAGAATATGTTGAAAAGGAAAGGGGAGGGGAAGGAAGCTGGGAAGGAAGGAAGGGAGAGAGAAAGGAAGGAATGAGGGGTAGAAGAAGGCAGGAAAGCAGGGAGACAGGCCACAATGAAAGATCGGAAGGAAAGTAGGAAGGTATTTGACTTCTGTATTCAAATATCTCAATTTTTTTTCAGCCCTGGTACTCAGATTACTTGATCTGAAAACAATTTCCATACAAAATAAATGTTTAGCATAAGAAAATTTCTGGTTTTCACTATAATTTCTAAATACCAGAATTTTAAAGGATATAGTTTTGTACGTGTGTGTCTATGTGTATATTGAAGTTTCTTCTCTTTACTATTTCAACTTTTGTAATTTCAACAAAAAAATAATATAAAGTCAAACTTTCTAAAATTATTTTTTAAAAGATTTATTTATTTATGCATACAAGAACTGGGGTACAGGCCAGAGGTGTGGGAGTTGAGAGGATTCACCAGAGACAGTAGGGAACAGAACAGATGGATTGACTGAAATACACTGCTGAGAAGAGCAGCTGGTGAGTCAGGAGAGGTCTGCTGTGCCATGTGGGTAGCTCCCTGGCTAGGGATTGAACTTGTGCTGCGGAGGCTGTGGATTGCCTCATAGGTTGCATCTTAACCCCTTGCACCACCAGGGATGCCCCAAACTTTCTAAAATTCTAAACACAAAAATGACTAAAACTGAACAGTTCCACAAAATATATTTCATAATGATATAAAGAGATTAATTTATTTGTTTATAGTTCAATTAGAAATTACTGTGTGAAATTAAATGTTCTATTAAAAATAACATCCTAAAATAAAGACATCCTGTCTCAAAGCAATTTGAGTGTTCGAAATGATCTAACTGATGTTTAGAAAACTTAGTTTTCCATTTCAAACTTTAGAAAATCTCTTTCTATAATGAAACAATAAAATAGTTGACATGCTTACATATTATAAGAGTAGATTTTGGACTTTCTTCATGATAAATTTATTTATATTGAAAGTAACAAGTTTATATAGCAATATGTTTGGGTCATCCATGAAGATATTGTTTTATACTGAGAAATCACCTATGTAATTTCTTCAGGGAGCAATATTTTTAAAATGTTGATGTACTAAAAGTCACAGGAAATGTCAAATGCTGGGCCTCCCTGGTGGAGCAGGCAGTTGAGCTGAGCGCCACACTGTGAAGCTATCCACAGCCTCTGCAGCACTGGTTCAATCCTGGCCAGCCGGTGAGAATCCCACATAGCGCAGCAGACCTCTCCTGTCTCACCCACTGCTCGCCTCAGCAGTGTATTTCATCAGTCTGCCTGTTCTGTTCCGCTCTGTCTCTGGTGAATCCTCTCACCCTCCCGTGCATCTAGCCTGTATCCCAGTTCTTATATAAATAAATAAATCTTTAAAAACAAAGAAATTATAAAAAAAAGAAATGTCAAATGCTTTCAAAACTGTGAGAGGCAGATTCATGTTCAACAAAAACTTTTAGGATTTCAGTCTTTAAGTAAAGCAGCAAAACTGAGATTTGATATATTTTTTCTGCTTTCTGTCATTACCTTTTCAGCACCTATGACATTTTGACATATCTTTTCTATGATCACAAGCATTTATATATTATTTATCAATCACTCATTTTATAACCAATAAAAGAAATGTAATAACCTAACAGTGCATAAAAAGAAAATAATAGCTTATTTCAATTATATTCGTATTATTGCTTTTATTTTTGGCATGCGATTTTATATCCAATTAAAATAAAATATGAAATCATCAGGAATATTTTAATTTTTTATGAAGGAAATCTTGCACATTTTCTAAATTTCAAATTATCAGAATCCAATGATTTTTTTAAGTGATGATGTAAATGCAGGGGAAAGTAAAATAATGAATATTATTCTTTCAGGTTAAATGACACTTTTTTTATTTGATGGCTATATTTTAGGTGAAAAATGTTTAAGAATTTTATACACTGAATTTTTTTAACGAAATCATCTTTATTTTTTTTTGTTGTCATATAGTTAATTTTTTGACTGATGTACTATCATTTCATTATTAGAAATATTTGAAAGGGGTATTACTTTTGTTATTCTCATGAAAAATATTCCATATTCTTGTATTGCATTGGGCACAAATCAAATAAATAAAAGCTCTCATTCTACAGCAGTGATTGTACTACATTATTTAAGTTTCTGTTGTTTGTTTTAATTTTGGTATAGGTTTGTTAGATTCTATTCTTTAATGTCATTAAATTAATTATAAAAAGATTTATGTATATCATTTGACTACCATATTCTAAGAAACTTTATTTAAAGCCATAATTAACATTTTTTTGTTTTAAAAGAATCCTTGTCAAAATCACTTATAAATATTTTACATTAAAAGGCATACTGTTCAAAAATCACACGAAGCTCTATTCATTTATTCAGAGTTCTCCAAGCTAAAAATAGTGTAGACTTTATGATGTTCATTTTAGAGCTGATGGATGCCAGGATCTTAAAACAGTTTATAACATGAAGAAAAAGAACACAGTCTCCTGCAGAGATTTAGTTTCTTTAACACTAGGACTAACTTGTCTTGTCTGTGCTTGGAACAATAGATACTTCCAATCTAGCATGACATCCAGATGACAGTCTTTATCTTCCATTGTCAGTTAAAATATGGGGAAGAAGTTTTCTTGAAATTTCCCTAATGTACCAGATAAGCTGTAATTCCCAGTTGTGCACTTGTTTGCAAGGCAGAACTGGAATCAGCCAGAATACAGAACTGCTTAGTTATACAACAGTGACCACAGAGAATTTCACAAATGTGAATTTACCCACTGTGCTCTTCTAGCCAAATCTCTTAAACTATTATCTAACTTTTGGATAGTGAAGTTTTCCCTCCTCTAAGTAGACAAGCATTCTGAATAGTTAATGTTACATTTTAATATCATTCTTATCTAGTGTTTAGGAAACAATTTAAATTATTGTAACCACAAGTGTATTTATCGAATACATTTTGAGAGCCAGCTGATGAAATTTTCTGAATGCTTATACATTTTAAGGTTTTGTTTTCTGCCAGTGTATTAAGAACATCTGATTTCAGCTATTAGAGTACCTGTGAGCAAAGATATTTGAATCATTTAAAATATTTATTTGAAATAAAAATTATTTAATAAAGGAGATACTTAACTTACTTATTTTTATCAAAGTACTTATAATCAGTAAAGGAAATACATTATGTAATGTCTCTTTACACAGAACAAGCTTCATAACAATGATAATATAAATTAAATGAAAGGTGAATTTCATTTGTGAAAATTCCATGATAATAAATGTATATTATAATGTATCAGTAATAATTTTGACTCATTATACGTTCATTTCAAAAATTCTGTGATTTTGGCAAGAGTATTTGGAATAGCCAAAGATAATTCGAGTCTTAATTATTTGATTATTTACTACTTTTAAATCAAACTAAAATTGATAACAATTAGATTATTACAATAAGCACTTGTGTTGTGCTATATCTTTATTTCAGATTTATAGCTAATTATATGCTCACCCTTGTGTAGCTGCCACTTTAATGCCCATATAAATGCAAGATAAATTTAAACCGTGTTGATTTATTTTAACCTTCATTATATTCCTGCCCACTAATAATGTCCAATGATCACATCATGGATATCACTGAATGCTGGATTAAGTCTTTTCTCAATGTGTCTGTCTGTTTCTCACATCGATGACACCTGCTTATGCCCTCCATCACTTTGCTGTTTTTCATCTATTGGAATAATTGATTACTTTCTTACCAGCTACCATGATGTACTTTTAAAGAAATTATCACATTTTTCTTTTTCATCCATCCATAGAGAAAGCTCCTTTGAATATTTGGTAAGTGAAAGGCACTCGCCATGAGTTTCAGAAGTGAAAAAGGAACATGTGTTTCCTTTCAAAACTTTTCCTGAGCCATAATGTGGAAAAGTTTCTATTCTGTAGAAATGATGTAGACCTCATAGACTGTAAAACTTTTCCTCAGCGAGTTACCCAGCCATTTGTGATAATGAATATCTTTCCATGGTGTAACTTATCTCCAAAACTGGACTACAGGCAAGCACCGTAACACTACCATCAATGGGATGGTACAATCAGTTGGTGTTCAATAATTATTTGTGGAATATTCTTTATCCCCAAACTTCTTTCCCCAAGATATCTGTTTTGCCTAATTTCTCATTTTGCTTCTGACAAAGTATCACCTCATCAGAAAGGACTTCCAAAACCATATCATCTAAAGTAGTACTTCTTACTTCATCACCCTCTATCCCCTCACTTCAATTTTATTTTACTCACAATATATGTGAAACAATGGCATAGGAAATATTTGCTAAGTTTTTTCTTCCTTCCAAGCATGGTATAAGGAAAATTCTATATGAGCAAGGACTTTCACCTGTAAGATTGTGTTGTATTTCTTGTTTCTCATATGGTAACAAATGCTCGATGCTCAATGAATATTTATTGATTAAAGTGGTGTTTTGTTTTCAGGAAATTATTATATGTTTCTTTCAGTAGAAATTATAAGAAAGATTAGGAGTGTATTTTTTTTCTTAGATGAAAAGTTAGTAAAACAAAGTTTATAAATTTATTTCAGAATTTATAACTAGATTTTCAAGTACAAATAATGTGGTATGTGATGATTGTATCTAGAAAATATGAACTGCCTAGCTCTAACTTGAACACTGACAACTTTCTCCTAACTATAGCATGTATATTTTTAAGTGCCAAGAGCAAATTTATCTGTAGCTTTTGGGATACAGAAACTTTTGACTGTGTTCACATGCTATTTTCCAATGTCCTCAGAAAAAACAAAATCTGGTTAATGATAATCTTTATGCAAATTCTCTCATTCCATCATTGTTCCTGCAATTGCCTCCCTTGTACTCTCAAACATACATAGGTTTATGCATGCATTAAATATTCACAGATATCTTAGATATATAATGCATTTAAACATGTAATGTAGACTGAACAGATGGCGTATTTTACAGTTTCAGTTAAGCTGTGAAATAATGGCTCTACAATTTGAATACAAATTTTTTGATGCTAATTTCATTAAGTTTAGAGTTCTTTCTAATATGTTCTCATATTTGATCCACTTTAAGGGATGTAAATATAAGAATATTCTCAATATGATTTATCTAAATTTAGCTGTAGTAATGAAAATACAACTGGTTAAATTTATTTATTTAGAAGAGTTGGTTCTAAGTCAACCAAAGAAATAGAATACCCACAAGCCAATTTTAGCAATTTGGTTAGCTGATAAACATCATCCAAATCATTGGTGATATCAAAGAGCAAAAATTTTGTTTAAATTGAATATCTACTGACATTATTTTTCTTCTATTAAAGTGTTATTTCTCATTTTGAGTCTGAAGATCCTAATGTGTAATTCATTCTGTACTGTATGTTTATTTTGTTGCTTACTTCCATAAGTTTATATTGCATTTTTCTCATTTGAATGTTTTAAACAGCACTTATTTTGCCTTAATAACCTTTTTTCTCCTGTTTTTAAGTTTTGGAACGTTTTCTACTAAAGTGATATTTATTGTTGTTGATTGTTTTTAATAAGTAGACTCTGATAGTTAAGAAATTTGTTTTACTAACTAATCCCTCCTCTTATAGATAATAACTTCTTTCTTTATGATGATCCTTGATCTATTATTTTGTACATCTGCAATGAATATAATTCCTATATAGAAATTTTCTGAATATTTTGTATCAATTAAAATAAAATCTTTGTGAGATAATTTTCCTACAGAATATTTTAAAATAATTTCTACCTTCAGGAAAAAATAGAGAATCAAAAGCTATGTATTTATGCATATGCTAGATCTTAAAGTTACCTATTTACAAAATTATATAATTTATTCAAAATATCTGTATTTGTGTGGTGGAGTAGGGCAGTTTTGCTAATTTAGTCCACAATGTTTCTAAATCAATCTATCTCTTTTTAATTATACTTAATTCTATGTTCATACAAATAACTAGATTTTTTAGTTTTCCAGTCCCCATGGGGAGATTATGAGAAATGGTCATCACAAGATGCTCTCAAGCTTGGTAGTCTTTAATACAGAAAGTAGTCAATACAAAGCAGACCTCTTTCTTTTAAATTGCAGAACAAATAGGGAAAAGATTCAATTCACTTTGTGATATATCTACTATTGTTTACTCATTTGTTTCTATAACCATGGATATGATTACTATGAGGAAATACAGTTCCCCAAATATGACAGATTCCCAGACAAAATTGTGTGTCTATTCTCATTAGGGTAACTTAGGGTTCCATTTTAATTACTTTTACTTGACTATTCACATTGACTTGATTATTATACTGCCACTCAACAAACTTCTCAAAAGTGCAAATTTCATTATGAATTGCTCATCCTTCAAAGATTTTCCAAAATAATTTTCATTCAAAATGAATTTCTGTAAAATTAATCTAAAATTTGTGAAGAACTATACCAGCTATACACTCAAAGAAGATGCCGGACATTATTTTTACTGATGTAGAAATGGGTGTAAAATAGTTATTGGTATAAACTTTGCATAAATATAATCCCCGGAGGGAAAAAAGCAAACAATTCAAAATATAAATGGCAAACAGAGGAAAAATGATTTATTAAATCACAAAGGACTATTTTTCCTATCTAAAGAGGAACTAAAATCAATAAAACATTGAAACATTCAGTAGAAAAATGGAGATAAAGGCAAAACATAAAAAGGACCAGAAATAGTCTTCAACATATTATGTATTTCAACTTCAACTGTAATAAGAGTATAAAGCCTAAAATCCTAATAAAAACCCCTTTCTACCACTTGTATTGGTAAAAATTAGAAAGTTTGCAGATAACAGAATAGGTGAAAACATTTAAAAATAAGACATATCAATACATTGATGGTGTATATGAACTGGGTAAATCTTTACTGAAATTGCTACACTGGCTGAAATTTAGTGTGTACATGCATGTGTGTATATATGTGTGGGTGTATACACACTTTGTGTGTGTTTATATGTGTGTGTGTGTGTATATATATAGTTTGTCCTATGGACTCCACTTCTAGGAATATTTTTTTAAAAGATTTATTTATTTATTTATACAAGCACTGGGTACAGTCAGAAGTGCAGGAGGGTGAGAGAATTCACCAGAGCCAGAACAGGGAATAGAACAGGCAGACCGATTAAGTACACTGCTGAGGGGAGCAGCGGGCGGCAGGAGAGGTCTGCGTGCCATGTGGGACCCTGGCCCAGTGGCCGGGGATCGAACCAGAACTGCAGAGGCTGCGGGCAGCTTCACAACCCAGCCCTCAACTGCTGCACCACTGGGGAGGCCCTTCTAGGAATACATTTTATGAACTTATTCAGTCATGCAGTACGTTACCATTGCTTAGAATATTAATTTATACAAAATTTAGTAAATGATACGGTACATAACAACAGTGCAATACAATATACTTTTTAAAAGTATTAAAATAATGTTGTATTGACCTATATGGAGAGATTTCAAGATTTTGTTTTGTGGCAAAATGTAATGTACCAAACAGAATATAATAATATGTTGCTATTTAATAGAGGGAAGGCAAGAAAGAAGAGGAAGAGAGGGAGAGAGGGACAGGAAAGAAACAGAAAAAACATGATTTTATACCAGTTCCCAGACTCTGATCTACAGACTTGGGGTAAATAAGTGAACAAAACTGAAAATTACTACTTCCATGGGCCTGCATTTTAGTTCGCACATGTCTCTGTACGTGCTTAAATTGGAAGGATCTAAAAAAAAATACTTTAATCACAATTTATTGATATAGCAAATGCTACTGAGCTGACATTCGTTTTTTCCTTGAAATGGAGAGAGCACTATGATAAAAGCTGAGTGAGGAAACAGCAAGATGTTTTTTCATGCAAATCTAGATTACTCTTGAATTTTAATGAAATGACTGACATGTATTGGCAAAGAGAAAGTTGTTTAGTTCTCAGAAACTGGCAGGGCATAAGAAAAGGTAAAGATGGTCATAGATGGCAATGGATTAAAACCCAATTCACTTGGCTTAAATGGAGTGGATATGAAAGATATTAACGAGAAATAAAACAAAAATTGTTTGTAAAGGTAAGAACTTTCTGAGAACCTCATAAAAAATAATTTGACTTTGATGGAAGGGGTGATAAAATCAAATTATTTATGATGATGAAATTTTCAAAGAATCATGGGCCCAAGAACAAAAGGAGCAAAAATATGCTATTCCAACCAACATGTTTTATAGAACAAAAAAGGAAAAATATTTCCCGAGACCCACACAAATGCTTTGTAAACAAAGCTAGTAACAGCTTTTTGGACTCAGTTTTTTACAGAGATAGGACAGTCTGAAAGGAATCTTAAGATTTTGAATAACCATGTCCTCTATCTATTGCAGTAAATAACAGTAACTGGAAATGCTAGTCATTGCCTAGTAAGTTTAGTTAAAAAAATAGAGCCAGACTGCCTTCCCCATTATGATACAGCTCATAGCTATTATAAGTGAATAAATTTAAGGCAAACATTAGTAAGTTGTAATTCTAAAATATAATATGTAATTAATTGTAATTGAGTAATTAAATAAAAAGAGAGGGATAGAAATATATATCAAGGATTAATAAAAAAATCTCAAATATAGTTATGATTTCAGTTTACCTCTTTTCTCATTAGACTTGCATTGCTCTTTGTCATGTTCTTCAACTTTCGCTATTTTTCTGTGATCATTTTTATAGCTCCTTTCTATACTTTTTTTTTAATATTTATTTATTTATTTATTTATTTATTTATTTATACAAGCACTGGGTACAGTCAGAAGCGCGGGAGGGTGAGAGAATTCACCAGAGCCAGAGCGGGGAGCAGAGCAGGCAGAAGGACTGAAGCACACTGCTGAGGGGAGCAGCGGGCGGCAGGAGAGGTCTGTGCGCCTTGTGGGACCCTCCTCCGGTGGCCGGGGAGCAGCCAGGGATCGAACTGGCGCTGCAGAAGCTGTGGGCAGCTTCGCAACCCAGCGCTCAACCGCTGCGCCACCGGGGAGGCCCATCCTTTCTATACTTTTTATATAAGCATCCTCATAAAAGTTTTCAGACAATTTCTACTCTTATTATATTTAAGTATCATTTTAATTATTATATTTAATTCAATATATTTTATAAAATAAATAATATGAGCATATTTCCTTAGAGCTGAAGTTTTGTCAAGTTTGCTTTATGTGTTTCCTTCTATTGACTGTTTTGTCTTCTCTTTCTTGATGGTTTTGCCATTGACTTATTGTAAGCATGGAACTTCAGTTGTGCTATGACATTGGAGGAGAAATTTAAACCATCTTCTTAGTGAGATGAGCAAATCCCAGAAGGGCAAATGTTGTGAGTATATATTCCAAATGATAAAAACATTGATGTAATGCTACCTACACATTCATGCAAACATATTAAACATTAATGTTTCTTATAGCAACTCAGAAGTATGAGCTTTTAACCATTATGATCATATTCTTATGTGGGCTAATGGACTCTAATTTACAAATAAAGAATGCTGAAAGTTGTATGTGTGTGTTTGAGTATGAGTGTGTGTGTGTTTGCATGTAGTTTACATTTGAAGGAGCAATGAATTCAGTCACTTAACTATATTCCTATAGCCTCAAGATGTACACACTCATGTGTATGTGTATGTATTAATTCTTTAAAACTTGCCTTTTAACTTAAACCTATTTTGTTTAAATATTGAGACTAAAAACTATTTGTGGTTAACTGGGTTAAATGGCCGATTTTTTCAAAGCTGTATTATAAATTGGAGGCAGCATTGCAGAGAAGGGATTGGTTGATTTTTTTTTTTTTATATCAATCTTCGATTACATCTAGAGCTTTGTTAATAATCCTCAATGAATATTCACATGGAAATATTAAGCAGAATAGATAAAATATGATTACAATATGATGAATTTAACATATTTTAATCATACATCAACCTTTGTTTATTCCCATTTATCTCTTTGGAACTGAGAATCTAGATTTGTATTCAAGGATGCATATTGAAAATTTGTTCCTATCAATTACAAATAATTATAGATAAATGTTAAGCCAGGTTGTATGAATAATGCTTTTACCACATGCATAATAGGCGTTAGCTGATAATGAAGTTTCTCATGCAATATATTAAGTTTTTATGTATTATATAAAACTCTGTAATGATGTATCAAAAAATATAGTTGTTGAAAGCAAGGGCTGAATAAATGTTTTCTATGTTATAATCGTTCTAACTTTACATCATCATTATTAATGATTTCATAAGCACCCAATTCTTTCTACCACCTGAACTGAGAAATGGGCAATTTTTCAAGAACGTAAAAATTTAGTGTTGAATTATAACTGTACCCATTATCTTAAAAATGAACTTATCCTTAGGGTACAATCACACTGCCTATGACAGAATTTTTTCCTTCACTATTATAAGTAACAGTAATTTTTATTTTTAATAATAAAAGTAGCATAAGGTCTTGACCAATTGTAAAGTTTCCTAATTTTGTTATATTACATTAATTACACATTGTTTCTTGCTTATTATTTATTGACTGTGTCTTCTGTTTTCTGTTCTGAATTTAGTTGTAATAAGTAAATGTTTTACAAAAAATGCACTTTAAAAGGAAAAATGTTTGGTGATCCAGTTTATAGTTTTAATAACTGGAAGCTATGTAGGCCAGGCAATGTCTATTAATGGCAGATCATAATCTATCAATGCTAGTTTAGAATCCTCAAGATTATAAACTGTAGGAAAACAGATTTCCCAGTCTAATATACATTTGGAATTTTGCATTTTGTAGATACAATATGCAGGCAAAGAAGCAGAATGAACAAACTTACCCTTTTTTTTTTTGGCAAAATCCACCTTCATTTTTCTATGAGTTATATCTTTTTAATATAATTCCATTGTTCAGGGTATATGTTCTAGCACTGAATAAAAGGCTAGACTTCATGCTTTGTAACTTATGCTGAATCTAACTGCAATTATAGTGTTAAGTGACTGCTTCGGGACTTGTGAAAAAACTCATGATGGGAGCAAAAATCATCTCATCTAATAATGCCTAAAATTTCTCTTCATTGTGAACTCCTCCTAATTGGGACCATTCTTTTCCCTGTAATCTGCTCCCTCACTGGGCTCCACCTGTAAATTAGTTCAAGATTAGCTACTGTGCTTACATGCTTAAGTACCTGGCATGTGCTTAGTTAGAGCAAAGGGGTCATCTCACAGACCATCCTCTTTTTATTTTTATTTTTCTTTATTTTTCACCACCATTTCTTATATCGACTGTTTCCATTCCCTATCCCGCCTCCGCTCTTTACCTCAGAGTCCTCAGGATGTTAATTTATGACCACTAGTATTTAAAAGTGTTTTGGTATCCAATTGTCTGCTATATAAAAGTTCACTATTTGGTTTATCATTCTTGCTTGCTTTACTGCAAACAGTTCTCTCAAACTCCAATTATTTTGTGCTTTACTGCAAACAATTCTCTCAAACTCCAATTATTTTGTGGAAAAAGGCTGCATTTCATCCTTCCTTATGGCTGAGTAGTATTCCGTGGTGTAGTTAGATCATGTTTTCTTCTAATCATCTATTGAGGTACATTTAGGTTGCTCCATGTCTTAACTATTATAAATAATGCTGCTAAAGACATTGTAGCAATATAGATTTGTGTGTTTTATTTTCTTTCATTGTATAAAGGCTTTTTTTAACTTAAGGTAATCCCAATTGCTTATCCCAGTTGTTTTTATTTGCCTCGATGTGGGGTTGAGTCACCCAAAACACCTTTATTGCTTATGTCATAGAATGTATCACTGATGGTTTTTCTGTTGCAGGTTTTATATCTAAACCCATGACCCATTAGAGGTTTATTTTTGTGCATGGTTTTGGTGCCTGACCCAACATCACTCTTTTATATGTGGCTTATAAATTTTCTGGCGCTGGTTATTAAGGAGACTGTCCGTTCCCTTTAAAAAAAAAAAAAAAGATTGATTTATACAAAAACTGGGTATAAGAATATGATCATATGTGCAGGAGAGGATTCACCAGAGACAGAATGGGGAACAGAACAGGCAGATGACTGAAATGCACTGCTGAAGGGAGGAGTAGCGGGTGAGACAGGAGAGGTCTGCCGTGCCATGTGGGTATCTCCCTGGCCGGCCGGAATCGAAACTGCACTGAAGAAGCTGCGGACAGCTTCACAGCGCTGTGCTCAACCACCTGCACCACCAGGGAGGCTCTGTCCATTCCCTTTTGTATGGCAATAGCCGCTTTATGGTAGGTTAAATATTGACATGTACATGGATTTATTTTGGGGCTTTAGATTCTATTCCATTGATCATGTATTTTCTTTTTGTGCCAATACTAAAGTGTTTTCTTTAGGAAAATTACTTTAAATTTCATTACTTAATAATTATATATTAAATCTATAAAGAACACTAAAATACATTTTCATTCCTCTTTTTTGGATAGTTTTTTGTACTTCAAATTAATGCATCTTAAAATTAATTTTACCTGAAGAATTATTATTCTTATCCTCTTCCTTATTTACCCACAAAGAAAAAGTATGAAAAATTGTTTCCTATAAGTCACTTGTCTTTCTTTATAAATTTCACAGATATCTGAACTCCTATAAAAATATTCCTGGAAAATAAGTTACAGATTCAACCAGGGCAGCAATAACTACATCAACAATATGTTTATAAGGCATTGCACCTCTAAGATAACACACTATATAACAATTACCTACTTAAACAATTAGATAAATAGCTTATTGGCCATATAGAAAAGGTAACAGGATTTCTTTTATCCAAGTCTCTGACTTCTAGGAGTCAAAAGAGTTTTAATTTTGCATTTTGATTTAGACCTGTCAGTGCTAGAATATGACCCCACCCTGCTGTCTGTTAAGGGAAGCTTCACATTGTAGTGTGTACTTTTGTATTGAAAGTTTCCAATTTGTCATTGAAAAAAATCACAAACATGCAAAATTAATTCATTGAAACACTTTAAAATATTATAAATTAGATTTGACTCATGTCTGTTTTGAAATAATCTAATTTTTCTATATTTTTTAAAAATCACATTACTAGAGACCTGTGTTAATACCAATTTTGACTTCAGAAAATAAAAAGTATATAATGTTAATGATGACAAGATTTATTAATAATCTTTACTATATTATTTATAATACATGTATTATAATTTTTATTATTACAATGGGAAAATTAAATTTTGTTATCTATGGTCCCTTTTCATTTGGAGCATACACATTTGTTTTCACTAACAAAATAAAATATTTAAATTAGGTCAGTGTTTGTATTATCATATTACTGTAAATATTTTAAAAATATTTTAAAAATATTTTAAAAATTTTATAATATCATAAAATGTGATCTTCAGGGTAACTGCTACCCTCACATAGGTTTACCCCTTTATAATTAGGCTTTAGAATTTCCTCAAAATGAATTTTGATTTTATGCCATTTTTTGTTGACATTTTTTTAAGAATTCCAGTTTGTTCTACAGTTGAAAGAAAGATCCCTTGTAGGTAATGTTTTTTTCTCTGCTAATCACCTGGTAGGGCTGTTAAGTTGATCATAAACTTATAAAAACTATGTAAATCTACTTTTAAATGAGAAAAAGGTTTACTGCTATAAATTGCAATCATAGTTATTATATTTTTGATAAAGATACAATATATTTGATTCCTAAGAAAGCAGATTCAGAGACTTATGAAATGTTTAAATTTTTAAATCAGTTACTATAAGCTATTTCAAACCTATCTGTTACTAAATAAATGCATTTCTATGATTATTGCAACAACTTTCTTACACTTTATCAAATTACCAGGCAAATAACACAGGTACCTCATAAACTCTTTTCACTGTAGCCAGTCTGACATTATTGAAATTTGTGGTTCTCCAAATGTGAAGAATTTTAAGTAGACTCAAGGGATTATTTGAAAACATTTTCCAAATTAAAAATAGTTGATAACACCTCTTAATCTCTTGGCAATAAATAATCAATTTTCCTTTACTTTTGAAGTACATGCAATGAAATAATAGCTATGTTTATTTAATATGGATTTTATTTTATAAAAACTACCAAGAGCATAATGATAATTTTTACCCTAGTTCATCAGTGGGCTTGGCATTCAGTCTAAGATTCTCCAAAATTACCTGTCTGAGATGACACTTTTATCCAGCATACTGAAGCCCTTGAAGTACATACTATTTAATAATAAATGTAAGACATCACAGACAGACTTAGTCAATACTTTCCCAGAAATTTAATAATGATTAGGATAATTGTCATTTTATGTCTATGCAATACCTTCAGAAGTTAATTTTCTTTAGAAAGGTGGCATATTATATTTACATCTATTTCCTTTGCAGCAAATATCTCATTACTTTTTAAGGTAAAAACAGCCCTTAATTGTGACATTTTTTGACTTTTAATTACTCATATGTTTCTTCTTAAAATTTAGTGAGCCCAATAGAATCTCAGGGCTACAGAAAAGTTTTTTAAAAAATTAAAATATTTGAAGACATAGTTTTTCAATTTAGGATTACAGCAAACTACTACTGTCAAAAAAGAAATGTTAATGTACATTAGAAATTCAGCATCTAGCAGACATCTATCATTCTAACATCTTACACATTGAATTGTTTTCTTTTAATACTATTACATTTACAAATTTATTAGAATAGGATAATATAACCAATAAATACAACCAAGAATAATGAACTTGTTTTTTAAACAACCAAAGCAGAATTTATGGCAAGTGATTTTAGAATAATTGGCATTAAGTTCTAGAAAGAAACTTAAAGGTTATTCAATGGAGCATTATAAAATATAAGTTATATTAACTTAAGCAGTAGTTCCACATCTGGTCAAATGCATATAAAAAAATCCTATTTAATATAACTCCCAATAAAATATACACATTTAACATTATTATGTTTTAATGTTCTATGAAGCCTAAATGAAGGATATGTTTAACTTTGTGCATTTCATATATGTATTTATGTATGGAATGGCTTTTAGATTCATAACTATGTAATACTATATTTTAAAAATAATTTGTGTTCTTTTTTTTTTTTTTTTTTCTGTATGCAAGATCTTTTGTCTTCTCCAGCCATGGCATGTATGCACCCAGGGGGTATGGTGTTGATAGTGGCGATGGTGATGTTTGATTGTAAAAATATAAATTTTCAAGTAGAAACCATAAAAGCTCAATGTCCAGGTAACATTGTATTTCTGGAATGTTCAAGTATGATTTTTGACAACTAGAAAATAACCTTGAAATTCAAGTTATACTATCAAGAAAACAAACAAAATATATTTTTTAATTATTCACTGAGCATATCATAGGCCAATTTACTGAGCATGTCATAGGCACAAATTGTTCTCTAATATAGAGAATATAATAGCTGTGCCTACTTATTATTGCATAACTTTTAAATAGTAAGAAGGTTAGAAAAGTTATCAGAACTGTTATCATTTCTCCTCTGCAGGAGTTCACCTTGGCAGTGATTGTTAAATGATTTAGTAATTTCTCAGAATCTTTTATCTATTCTTCTATGTGGGCCTCAGAAACTGGATTTTCCTGTAAAAGAGCATTTCCAAAATTATACAACTAAGTCTAGTTGAGAAGCTGTCATGATGTAATCTGAAAAGGAGATGGTCTAATCACCTCAGGTCCTATGTGTAAGAGATGACAAGTTAAGAATTAGTGAGAAGCTATAGGGACTGCCATGAAACAGTCCTGGGTAGACGAACAAATTTGGGAGTTGGGGCAGAAAGAAGAAAGTGAGGCTTAGTGTACAGAAACTATGGCTTGCTCTAAGGAAAAAGCACACCTTGGAAAGAAGAACAATGTCTCCTGGTATCCTTATCTTACATTAAAAGAAAGGTCATTGCCTTACTGGCAAATATATCGAATGCCTAATAGAAAAGTATTCACCTCAAAAGATAGGAACAAACCCCCTTGAAGGTTCAAAGATTCAGAAACATGAAACAATCTTGTGAATATGCAAAAAATATTGCATTGTGAAATATTACAGGGTGAATGTAATGATATGCTATTTCTCAGTTTTCTAAATAAGAATTTAGTTTGTAGAAGCAGAAATAACTAATATTTGAGCTGGAAATAGTGATACTGGAAGGAGAAACTGGTATATGGCAGAGGAAAATAGTCATAGAAGTTAAAATTTCAAAAGAATACTTAAAATTGATACACAAATATAAAGCAAGAAAAGCTTTAGATATCTTTAAGTGAGAATGGGATAAAATATAAACAAAAATATTTAAATGTAACTACCTCTGAGAAACATAGATTGACAGAGTTCTTTACTACATTTTGTAACTCTAATAATATCAAATATTTTATATTATTGTAGGCTATGCATTTCTTCATGTTGAAATTCTCACCCTTTAATGAAACTGTTTTTGGAGGGAGGACTTTTAGAGATAAAATTAATGATAAAGGAGGTGATAAATGTGGGTCCTAAAACAATACTGGTGGGGTCCTTCTAACAAGAGAGACATTAGGAAAGAAAGGTCACGTGAGGACAGAGCAAGAAGGAGCTCATTTGCAAAACAAGAGAAGGGGCCCAGAAGATAACTAATCTGTTAGTATCTTGCTCTTGGACTGCTAGCATTCAAAACTGGAAATATAATTATCTGTGGTTTAAATCAACTAGTGCGTACCATTTTCTATGGTAGCCCTAGCCTACTAATACATGAATGTTGCTTTCACAAAAATAAAACAATTTAAAAGAAGTATACAATAAAGACCAATTTTTGAGCATTTGACATAGACTATATGAGCCCAGAAAGTTGAAATAAATGACAGGCATTTCATCCTGTGTCAATAGGACAACCTTTGTTAGATTATAAAGGGAGAAACATGGTAATTAAATAGGGTGTAATATGAATAAGTTCAGCAACACTTACCCATAACCAGTTTCAATAATGTATCATAGCTAAAAAAATTGAGCCAATAAAAACAAGATAGCAGAAACCAAATAATTTACATTGAAAATGGTATATAATGAAGAGATGGTTCACTCATCAGTAAAACCAGATTGGCTAGGTTTGAGCTCTCTTCTTGAACTCCATTAATTATGAAATACTGAAAAAGTTATGATTTATCAAAGGTGTAGTTTCCCCACTCATAAACAAAACTACACTGAATCTTCCTAATAATGTTTCTAAGAGAATTTAGTGAAATCAATTAAGCAACTTTATATGAAAAATACCATCTAATATGATTAAATAGAAATTGTCTTTAAAATAGAATATATAAAAGTAGAAAAAAAAAGTGAACTTTGACTCAGGTGTAATGATTTGCATTGAACAGAATATAGATTTAAATATCTTTGTTATTATACTATCAACCTTGGCCTGAAATTGAAAATTAAAGACCATAATTACTCCTATTCCTTAAAAGATATGTTCATCAACAGATAATATGTGATCCTGAAGCTCCCAGTATCTTTACTGATCTACCAATGGCCAGTGAATTCCCAACTTCTTCCCAAGTGGTTCCACACTAAACTGGAGAGGAATTTTAATAAATCTCTTTACATTTGTTCTAGGATTGTCTTTTTGTTTCTAGGATTGTCTTTTTGTTTCTAGGATTGTCTTTTTGTTTCACCCATATGCATGTATTTCAAAACCAAAACCAAAAAAAAAAAAAAAGGTTTTGGGGCCTCCCCGGTGGCGCAGCAGTTGAGCGCTGGGCTGTGAAGCTGCTGCAGCCTCTGCAGCGCTGGTTCGATCCCCAGCCATCGTTGTGGGTCCCACATGGCGTGCAGACCTCTCCTGCCGCCTGCTGCTCCCCTCAGCAGTGTACTTCGTCAATCTGCCTTCTGCTCCCCTCTGGCTCTGGTGAATTCTCTCACCCTCCCATGCTTCTGACTATACCTAGTGTTTGTATAAATAAATAAATAAATCTTTAAAAAAAAAAGGTTTTTATATAAACTCTATAGAAATTTTAGGGTTGCATAAACTGAACCAAGAGCTAAGAATTTACAAATAAAACTCAAACCAGTTAATTCAACACAAAGCAAGTGTGCAGATGAAGTGTCCTTTGGAATTAAATAGGATTAAATTGGATTCTAGTAACAGGAACTTCTTATGATAAATGTATTTTAAAAAAGTTAACAAAACTAGTCAAATACAGGGACTTAAAGCAGGGTCAACACTTTGAAGTAATTTTATTTTCTTAAATATTTGAATCACATGTGTTTTTGAAACCAGGAATAATTTATCATTAAACTTTATATTTTCCATGAAGTGCATAGGGTTATTGAATGGAGAGAAAGGCATAAAAAATCTTGTTTTGAAAGTTATTGTGGTTGATGATATTAAGACACTCAGTGATTCAAAATATTTAAGTAATGACTTAGTTCCGGGAACTATAAAATATAATACATAAACACGGCATGCCTCCCCTTTAAAGAATTAGACTTACATAGGAGGTCAATAACCCAACAATCATAAGGTATTAATTCACACCATTTTAAGAATACACTTTCTTCAATTTAAATCTTAGTACTTTATTTAGTTGTGAAGGCAATGGGAGGTCTTGAGGATGTTTATAAGGATGTGATTATCGTTATGGAACATGGTCACCCAATTCCTCCCAGATAAATTAAAAACTCCTTTGCATATGGTAATTGTCCTTTGTAATCTGTTATCTCATCTCCACTTCACATTTCTGCAGCTGTGTATTCTTTCCCAAACAGAGAACTACTTTTCTTTTTTTTTTTTTTTAAGTATTTTTTGTGGAAAATGTCTGGGCTGCTGTGTACTTTCTCCTGTTCTGTAAGAATTAGTGAAGCTCAACTCCTACTCATTCATACAGAATAAACTCATATGTCATCTCTTTAGAAAAAGCTTCCTTGACTCCATTGTTTCTGCCAGCTCAGTGAGTCACTTCTAAATCTGGTCTCTCAGAACTTTGGACATATTACTATCAACACACATCATATAGCCCTGTAATTATTGAATCACATGTCTAACTCTGCAGATGGTGAGACAAAGAATTATTAATATTTTTGTCATAACAATATCAAAGACACAGGCACTCAAAAACGTGTCTGAGTAGTTGTGGTAAGAATTCAGACAAGGTGGTGTATAGAGTAGTGGAGGGATATATGCATTTTGCATCTTTGTTTACACTATTAGTTATTAGTACCATGGATCTGAGTTATGCTCCATAGTAACATTGGAACTTTTAAAGAGATCTTCTAAATATCAGATTCATTGACTTGAGACCTTACTCTGTCACTTCCATGTAGGAGTGAGGTAAGAATAACATTTACCAAACACTAACTTGATAAAATAGATGCCACTCCTAGTTAGCAAGTCCAGGAATTCCTTCATTCCTCACTAAAACCTTATGTTCTTTCAAATAATGTGGGTTTCTGTCTAGGCACATATTCAGCCTACATGCACAAGAATGATTGGACCAGTTGATAAGTTGATGAAACATGTAAATGTTCACCATGTTAAGTCCTTAAGTGCTTCTTTCCACAGGTAACATTGTGATCCATGTTTCTCACAGGGGACATTCCTCCTGCCCTTTAGTCAACAACCACAAGGTTGAAAGCAAGCTCAATAAAGAAACCTCAGGAATTCTTATCTAGAGCCCTAAGCAGCAACATTTTTGAGTAATTGAGGCCCATGCTTTCCACAACTTTAAATATTTTAACAATCACTTCTGTTTTTTTTTTTTTTTTTAAAGATTTATTTGTTTATTTATTTATACAAGCACTGGGTACAGTCAGAAGTGCAGTGCAGGAGGGTGAGAGAATTCACTAGAGCCAGAGCGGGGAGCAGAGGAGGCAGAAGGACCGAAGTACACTGCTGAGGGGAGCAGCGGGTGGTGGGAGAGGTTTGTGCGCCATGTGGGACCGTACTCCAGTGGCCGGGGAGCAGCCGGGGATCGAAGCGGTGCTGCAGAGGCTGTGGGCAGCTTCGCAACCCAGCGCTCAACCGCTGCGCCACCGGGGAGGCCCCCATCACTTCTGGTTTTATAGGTAGCTGCCAGCAGAGTACAACATTGGGAGGTAACAACTATGGACATGTTAGGAGGTTATCATAATAGCACAAGTAAGTGATAATTGTAAACCGGCATCTCCCATGAGATGGAGGTTGTACAGTTACAGTGGGACTCAGTTTCAGGTAGAAGAAAAAGAGATAAAAACTTTCAAACTTAACAACTAATCACTAGTTTGCTTAATATGGATAGGATAGATAATGTTTTGATAGATTAGCAATTTAGTGTTTGAATCTTAAAATGTGAAGGTAAAGTTCCTTACATAATTCTAAATTTCTAAATCCTCCTTGAATGTGAAGTGTGTCTGACACTACACATATGGGATAAATTAACTACCTGATTTGGGACCCGTAGATGGAAATACAAAAGGCAAGCGATTTCTGAACTAGTTTTTGTGAGAATAATTTTAATACCCATTTTTAAAAATAAGCACAAATTCCTCTCTGTTGTAAAAAGCACTGAGGGGAAAAATTGTTATCCTTGCTTATAGGTTTAGGAATATTTTTCCAAATAACTGAGTGGGAAGGTTTTAGTCAACATGTATTTGTAACTTACCGCAGGAAATATAATTCCATTTATAACAACTTAACTGAATAATAAACTAATATTGAAATAGATACAGTATAAGATTATTCCTTTGTGGGGGTACTATACTTCTAAAATACTGCGAATGTAAGACAATACTATGAATAAAAATATAAGATGATTCATATTGTTTCTTTTTAATTAATATGAATGTTTTAATTGGTATCAGTAACCTAGTCATATTGACTGAAATTTTTGAGAATCATCCCGAATTCTGTCCTTTATCATCAAATTATACCTTATCTTACAAATTATACCTTATATGTACGTACAAGTCTGTGGCTACCTTTCCCTTCCTGAGTCATTATGTATATTTATATTTTTTTGTATGCCCCCTGTTCATACATCCCCTGACCTGGTGTAATTATTTTTCACTTGAAGATTTTTGTGATGTGTTCCGTATTATTATCACTTTTTGTCACAGGCACAAATTTTACTAATTAAATTCTGGTCAATATAATATCTCAATTCTGAGATGTAACCAGTTGAAAGCTTCTCTCTCCTGGTTGAAATTCTCAGGTAGTGATTTTTTTTTTTAAACATTCTTTTTTTTTTTTTAATTTTTTTTTTTCTTTTTTTAAGATTTATTTATTTAGACAAGCACTGGGTACAGTCAGAAACTTGGGAGGGTGAGAGAATTCACCAGAGCCAGAGCGGGCAACAGAACAGGCAGATTGACAAAAAACACTGCTGAGGGGAGCAGCGGGCGGAAGGAGAGGTCTGTGTGCCATGTAGGACCCTCGCCCGTAGCTGGGGATCGAACTGGCGCTGCAGAGGCTGCGGGCAGCTTCACAGCCCAGCGCTCAACCTCTGCGCCACCAGGGGAGGCTCTCAGCTAGTGATTTTGGTGTGTGGAAGCACAAGAACATTATATCCAATAGTCCTAGTCCATGTTCTTCTTTTGTCACTAAACTAGCTATCATCTCTGACCTCTCAAAGTTGGAACTGGGTATGGGGAAAGAGGATGAGAAGAACCCACTTGATTGGTACAGTTGTGATATGACTCAGATGGTATCTGATGACTGATGAACAACTTTAGGCCTATTATCTTTAGGGACATTCCTTTAGTCCTCAGAGAAACTTGTGCTAGATATAAATTTAGTCAGAATTTATGGTCTTATGCCTTTTCTGGTATTTGATTTTCCACTATTCCCAAAGCCTTAGGATGGTATCTTTGCTCCTTCAGGTGGTATTCTTGTGTGGGATTTTTCTTATTTAACACACCAGACCAGATTGGTTCTGATGATGTTAGAACCTCTAATGCACTCCTTTCTCACTTGATCTACTTGATACCTATTCCATTGCAAACCTATCTAGTCTCTGATATATACCCTAAGAATTTTCTCAATTAAGTTAGAACCTATTTTTGTGTCCCATTAAAATTCCAAACTCATGTTAGTACCATGGATCTGTTAAACCCCTCAACCTTAACTTATACTGGAGAGAAAGTACCCCTGTTTCCTTCAAAAAACAATGCGCAGTCTACTGACTACATCTCCAGAAAATTATTTTCTGTCATCTGAACTTATTTTCAAACTTCATGGCAGATGAAGAGCTAATGTCAGTAAAACTATTTTCACAATCTCTTAACATGTTCTGAAAAAACATGTTCTGACACCTTTATTTATTTTCTGTATTTCTCTTGGACTTTTGCTCAAAATTCATGAGAGAAAGAATATAATTTTAATATTTGATTATAAATATATAGCTTTCTCACCAGTAGATTGAAAACTGCTTTAAACCAAGAACCAAGGCAAATGTGATGATTGGAAGCACAGACCTAGAGTTGATTAGCTTTTAACTAGTTTATTCCCAGTGTCCATTAGTATCACATACCCAATAGTGCTTAAAGAATTTACCCCAATAAGATATTTACATGTGATTTACCTTATATATTTTTTTCAGAAAACAAACCAAAAAATCCTGTTCAATTAACTTGTATGAAATTTTAAATTGTGTATTGCTGAGTTTTTTGGTTCACCAGACAAGAGAGGTTAGGGTTTGGACTTAAAAAGATAATATGTGCAATGAGGAATATCAAATAGTACATTTAAAGTAAAAAAAATCTATGTAGTTTCTTTTCATTTCATAATACATGTTAGGTAGTCGCATATGGCAGCTACTTTCTAAATCCCTAGTTTAGTACCAGAATAGTATATTAAACACCCCTACCTTAGTATAAAGTGGACTAAGCATACAAAATTACTGGCACATGTGAAGCATAATTTTTACTTCATAAAAGTAGTTTATAAAAAACAGCAACTAAGTAAAAGGAAACATAAAACATGGAGAACTCAGGACTATGGGTGCAGTTTTTAACAGGGTGACCAAGGAAGGTCTTTTTTAAAAAGAGAACATCCTAATAAAAACTTAAAAGTGAGGAGGAAAGTGTTCAAGTATTGGGGGGAAGACTGTTCCAAGCAGTTGGATAAATAGATGCAGATCATCTAGTACACTGAAGAAAGACTGATATTTATAGAATAGCTCAGAGGCCTGTGACTAGAGTAAGGAAACAGAATGCCTCGAAAGAGAGAAAAGTTAGAAACATGGACAAAAATATAAAGGAAATGGTAAGAGAAAATCATATTGGGCACTGCAGGTTGTTTCAAATATTTTGACTTTTGTAAGAGTAAGATTGGAAGATATCACAGGGTTTTGAAACAAGTGAATTCATTATGTTTTATGGGTTGAAATGAATATAACAAGAGTAGACTGGAAAAGGTCAAACAGAAACAAGGAAAATGGCTGGAGACTACTATAAGATTGAGTAGAGATGATGTTGACTTTGATTAGAATGTTGATAGACATAAATTAGTTCGCCTAATTAGTCAAATTCTGGATATGTAGGCTAAAACTGATAGAATTTGTGAGATTATTGGGAGTAGAGTCTCAGAGAAAACGTTTGATGTGTTTGAAGATTGCTAACAACATTCAATGTTGGAAACAGCTATTATTTGAGATGGGATAGACTAGAGTGACAAGTTTGAACAAAGCACTATAATGTGGTTTTAGAGCTAGTCATTAGATAGTAAGGTAGAAAGGTTGACTTACCATTGGAGAAAGAATTCTGAAATTCCAGAGAAATTGTACTGCAGAGAAATATATTTGAATGACTAAAGCTTATTGATAGTGTTTAAATCATAGATCTTATATTCTGTATTCATATACTCCCATAAAATTAAGACAGTTTCTCTTGCAGGTAAGTATACTGTTAGTTTTCCATTTAATACATATTAGATACACAGATATACCATATATATCTACATATAATTAGTGTATACACATATAAATCTATATTCATATAAATATATAATTGTGTAATATGTTTAAATAAAGGTGTACAGAGATTTTTTTATATAAAGATATATACATATAAAATTTTTCTATTCTACTCCTGTTCATATACTTTTTCACATACATATTTTCACAAAAAGGCATATTCAGGGCTGTTCATAACAACACTACTAATAATATCATGAAATGGAAATTACTCAGACAATTAAATGACAATTTAATTCTGGTAAATTTATGCTATAAAATACTATGAACAGTCAGAATAAAGGAGCTACAACCACCCACATTAATGTAGGTGTGTCTCATACACATAATGTTGAGCTCTAAAAGAAATGATTCAAAATCATATATTATACTTTCCACATATTTAGGATGGAATAAAGTGTGAGAAATCAAAATGATGATTAACATTTGGGGATAGTCACTTGAAGGAGAAACAAAGGGAAACTCGGAGGTGCCAATCCTGTTGTTTCCTTGAACTCGATTACCCTTATGTCATTGACTTCACTTTGTAGAAAGCCATCGAATTTATTATTTATATACTTATGATTCTGTGTATACTTGTCTGTATTTATGTTATATTTCAACAAAACATTTCCTTAAAATATCATTATTGACACCATTCTTCTCTCCTGCTACTGATGTTGGAAACGACTGAGTTGACAATGTGTGAGAGAAAAGTATTACTAGAGTACTGTCCTAAATATATGAGAGGAGATAGAAAATAATATACAAGAAGAAAGCTTGGCCATTGCTACTCCTAGCAATAGGTAGACCATTCATTGTGTCTGGAAAAAACAGCAGACTACATAAACACAGATGCAGATAGTAGAGTGGACAGTTGTTGAGGAAAGGTCTTGCAAGAGGATGATTGCATTTATCCTTCATGTGAAATCAGAATCATGATTACATCAGAATGAGAAGTTGGGGGGAGAAAGTGCTAAAGTTAAGCAATGAATTTTTGACATTTATTATTACAAGTACAAGAGTAAGTGTAGTTATGGGAATATGGCAACAGGGAATATGAAATAAAAGGAGCAAGAAGTAAAAACTAAAAAGCTGAAGCTCAGAATATTGGTAAAATCATTTATATTGATGACTATAATTGGTAATGTTACATAAAATGTGGAAATAATCATGAGTTATGAGTATCAGAAATAGTAGTTATGACCTGGGAGTTAATTATGAATTATAAGTTTTTTCAAAGATACCAAGTGAGCATACATAGTGAATCTGTATGAAGATACAGAATTTCTGTGATGTAACTAAATTCATAGAGTGAATTGCTTCATCTGATCATGATATCCTTGTAAATACATATATTCAAACAATATTCAAAAAATGTCACATATAATACTAAGATGGGTATACTTATATAAAATGAGGGCTATTCAAGGAGGATAGTTATAGATGTATTCCTTATTTATTCCCAGGGTCTTTCATAAGAAACAATAAACAATGTCTCTGCAAGTTTAATAGCTTAAAGCTGCCTCAACTTTTATAAAGTTTAATAAATCCCCATTTCATTTAAACTAATGATAGAGTAGTTACTTCAAGGATATCTAACTATCTGAAATGGCCCCTCTAGATGTTGGCTGATGAAGGGTACAATCAGACTGCACAATTCTTCACTCTCTAGATGTTGCAGCCCCACTTTTACCAGTTTCATACATTGGCATTCTGCTTAAGTTATGTTTGACACAGTAGTTTCCAGTGATGATAAGAATGAAAACAAAAAGTTCTCGGTATACAAATGTGGCACTAGAGTTCATGAGGTATTTTTTGTCCATATATACATCTTACATAGAAAACAACTAATATCATTAAGAACTGTTGTCATTCTTCACTATACTGAAAATCTCAAAGGGCAAGTATTTTAACCTACTTTTTGAAAAGATTATCATAAACCTAGAACTGTTCCTGATATATATTAAATGTTCCATAAATATTTGCTAAATAGATTTGGAGACAGAGAGCTGTACAATTCTTGATTGCTCAAGTGTTTCCCTTCTTCCTCTAGGGAAAAAAAAAAAGAATGAAGGAGGTTGTTAGTTGGTAAGAATAAATGAGGTAATGTGTATAGAAATTGTTCAGAAATTTTAAAGCACCCCCTCTATTAAGCATAAACTTTCAAGCATTTACTAGATAAATTGACTTTTATTAGCCCAGAATTTCAGCTCCAAAAAAAAAATAGACTAATACATGAATAAAATGTTGATTGTATTTTTCCAATAACCTCAATCATCATAATATTATCTTTTTTATTAATATGGGTAATACACAAAGAGATGGCACTAATATATTTAAAGAAGAATATTTGCATAGATAGGGTTAGGCACAGTTTCCAAGAGTTTACCTGGAATACAGAATGGCTCAACAGAGGGGGGAAAAGAGCAAAACAAAATAAAATTTCTCTTTTGTCTCTAGACTACAATCTGGGATATATTATTCCAACCAACTAGAGCAAATTTTAAGATAATCCTGTTTTTATAGAGATACACCACTGCTTGTATAGAATACAATAGCATATATCAGAATCCCAATGTGATATTTACAGCCATTGTCCATATTTATAAAATTATCCTTATATTAACTATTTACTTATGGGTGCTATTATCCTGTAGTGTAGGTTAATAATTTTTAACTCATCTTTTTTATAGTCTTCCCAGAGTTTCAATTTCAAAATAAGTCCTTACTTGCTGAATAATATAGTATGGCCATAGGAAAACATTTTCCTGCTATAAACTTCGCAAAATCATATAAGAAAATAACGTTCTAAATCTGGTTCAAAAAAACTAAGGGACTGAAAAGAATTACGTAAGAAAATATATATATTTCTAAACACTTTTAATGATAAAACCCACCTTCAAAGTAAGTGTGCAAGTCAGAAAACACTAGCAAAAATACTGACTTTGGTGTGTGGAGACAGTGTCCTTTATCGCATAACCTGATTGTTGTGAAAATTGTGGAGGACAGAGATGTAAGAAAAACTTCTCCTGGGCTTTGTTTGGTTCAGAGGAGAGACATAGGAACTACAGAGTGCCATATGTGAAGGGAGCAGTATGTCTCTGTGGCAGCCTTTTTGCATTTTAAAGTCCAAAAGTCTATTACCCCCTCAACCTCTATAAGAAAATATTGTAAATGGCTGATTGAGGAAACTGCAATTCATTCAATTATGAATAACTTAAAGAACACAGTAAGTGAGAAAAAAGAAACAAAACTTCTCAGTAGATGAAAATAACTCTTTGAAAAAAGGATGCCACACAGAATAAGAAAAAATGTAAATAAACATTCCACTATTAATGTTATACAAGAATTCCAATCAACTGGACCACTAATGACATAACATCAATTAGAATGAGATTGATCTTGCTGTTCCTAACAGTCAGTGGTATTTTGATCTAGAATGTTCCATCTGGATGTTCAATAGCTTCTTTTCATTTATTTTTAACTGAGGTAAATTAGTTGGTACCACCATATTGCACCTACCACCAAATCTGATACTTTCTTCTTATATTAGTAATTAAAAATTCTGAGCTTTCTGGACAGAACTCAAAGTGGATGGTTTATGTCATATACGTAAAGTACCTAACTCTGATCTTTCCCCAATCATTTTCAAAAATAGGAGAAAACCAGCTGTTCTGCTTAGATGGCAATCATTTACATGATTATTGGGTTTATTCTCTAGCAAATTTTTCACAGTGGGAAACTTTTTGCAGATAAAAAATTCATCAGTGATAGAAGAATAGATTGCAAAACAGTCTAGTTAAATGTTATTATAGGGAAATTGCACATTTTGTCTACTTAAACATTTTGCTTTGTTTTGGAGTGTAGGTTCAAGTAAGCTTTAGAATATAAAAAATTTCCAAGGAGTAATTTTCTTTAAGAAACTAGCTAGGTTAAAAATAAACTTTTGTCAGCAGAAAAACTGTTTAGCTAACTGTTTGTAATCCTTAGCTGGAGAAGAGCAGAGGGAATCAAACTCTATCAATTGTGTGATAAATAGCCTGGCTGTAGAACTTTCAAGCAGAAGGTAGTCATGTGTGAGAGGCATACACACTAGACAATATTTTTATCCTTTAAATTAAAGTCATGGGATTGGAGGATAGGGAGGTTGAAGTAGAGGGCACAATCATTAGATTTAAAAATAAAATCTTTTTTGGTTCAGTATTGTTTAGATTCAGGCAGTGAATAAATTCACAAAAGCTCCTCTTGCTCAATCTGTATGGGTGTAAATAGCTGAAACCTAGAGAGATAAGTTCAGTTCAGCAGCTTAGCTAATTGAAAAACATTGACACCCAAATTGACCTGCTTCTTTCTTACCTCTGAGGCCACAAGTCTCATATTGCCAGAAATAGCTAGGGCAGCATATAGAACACATCAAGTTGTGTCTAAGTAGTTTCTAGAGAAATGGAAGGGTTATAGCCAAGGATAGATTTACAGCAAAAGGCATCATGCAAAAATGGTTAATGATACTTCAAGTACTCACAGTAGTATTTTTCTCTAATACTTGCATTCAAATAGTATGTGATTTTAAATAATTAAAAATAGCATGCATGCACACACACATACATTTGATCTTGACAAAATAGGCTGTGAGCTTTTGATTTATTGCTTTTAGAATTTTGTTTTAAGGACATCCAGTGAAATTAGTTAAAAAAACTGAAATACATGTATAATAATGTTTATAATCTAGATGAAATTAGACGATAGAAAAATAAATGCAGTGTGGCATGCTTACACACCTTAATATAAGGATGTTGAGAGAGATCATACTTAGCATAGTCAGTGGGAGTTTCATTCTCGGTGAGCTCCATTCCCACCCTGGAATGTACTTTAGCAAAGCAATTTGTTTCCTATTTTCAAAAGAAATCTGAACTTGAGAAAGAGAGATGAAATGTTTTCCTAAGGACTTCCTCTTACTTCCTTTTGTTACTTAGCAGTTTTCTTCTGTGGATGTGAGGTGTTCATTCTCCGTCTCTCTAGGGCAAAAGGCTTTGAATTAGTGGGCTATAATCATTTTACCAACTCCTCTTCTTTGCTTGTCTCATGGAGCTGTTACACTCAGGCGTCCTTCACAGTTATTGTGAAAGTTACCAGTAACCTCCAGGGAAATTAATCCACTGGTAATTTTTCAGACTTAGTCTCATGACTGGTATGCAATATTTATACATAGATGATTCCCTTTCTCTTGAAATATATTTGTATGTGGGTCTATACCTAAAAATTCACTAGTTACTTTTTGTTCAGTCATGTCCCAACTTCTCCCTCCTTTAGGGATAGATTACCTACCCCAGGGTTCAGTTCTGTATGGTATTATTAGAATAACACGTACATTTACACTTAATGTAATATTTATACTTCATTTTCTAACTGTTTTTTAGTTTACTAAATATTTTCTAGTATTTCATTTGTCTATTGATGTTAGTCATATTTTTCTCTGTATACCTTTATGTAATTACATAAACTGTGTATGTATAGCTATATCCATGTTTGTATACTTATATAAGTGACTATGCATTATATATTGTGATCAGAAAGTACAGTATGTATCTTTTAGTTATCCTATTCTACTTATATTTGCAATTAAACAATCTCACAGAAAACGTAAGATGCTAATAATAGTATAATACCATGAGACTTCTCCTTCTTCTGTGTTGCATATATATATATGTATGTGTGTATATATATTCATATATACATTTATATGTGTGTGTATATATCCATTCATACCTATAAATACATTTAGACTTCCCACATGGTGTCATTCCCCTAAAACCTGAAAACCTTCCCACGGTATTACACTTTAACATTACTTTTAGCTCAGTTTTGCTGTAATTATAAGCTTTCATTTTTTCCATTTCCTAAAATACCTATTTTTTAGATTGATGCTAATTTTGGGGATGAAAAATTCTGTAGTGACTAATATAAATATTTTCAACATTTTACAGAACTTGCCTTTCTTGCCTACATTTCTATATGATCACGTCTACCATCAATTTTTTTTATAATCAATTTTATTTTTATATTCCCCATACAATTTCAACCCCCCCATTTTGACCCCAATACATTTTATATTTATTTTTGTTTTGTACATATATAATGTGTCCTTCATGTACTGATTTCAAGATACACTTCAGTCTTATAAAGTTTGAGTCTGATGTGCTTAGGTCACACATATTTTATTAAACCTGCTTGAGATATAATAAGCTTCTTGAATTTTTATGTTGATGTGTTTCTTTGATGATATTTCTTTAAATATTTTTCTTCTCTATTCTCTATGTTTTCTAAATCTTAGATTAGATTATAACCACTTTGTACTACCAGCCATTGTCCCACATATTTTATTAAGTTACATATTGTATTTATATAATTTCAGGTACATTAACCTTTTATTCTGTAGTATCTTATTTCCATTAATCATTTCCATCACATCATATTTTTTAAATATGTTTAACGTAACTTCCATTTATTCCTGAAGTGCTCCCATGTATCACTCATTATCTTTTTTTAAAAAAAGTCATTAGCCATATTTTCAGTTACTATTATATATTTAGTTCTCAATGTTATCATCTGCAATCATCTTCAATTTTGTTTCAGTGACCTTTTATCAGCTTACAACAAGTCATGTTTTCCTGGTCCCTCACATGTCAAATATGGTATGTTTGACATTGTGAATTACATTTTGTATGATGCCTGGATTGTAGTTCTTCTTTCAAATAGTATTGATTTTTGTTTGTCAAAATCTTGATCCACTTAAATTTGGTTTTAGTCTTTCTTAAGCATGTCTCTTTCTTTGTTTTTAGTTCTGGGGTTTCTTTTTAATCAAGGACATTGTTAACTTCAGTGGTTTGGCCTTTCAGAATTTCAAGTGAGTGATGAGATGCCTAGACAGATGTAATTCTCATTTGCAAGGAAATGACTCCATCATCTTTAATATATCATAGGCTCTAGTATCTCTGTTTTGAAATTAGATCCCCAATAGTTGCTCTCTGTTAACCTTTATTACAATCTTACCCTATACATATGCAGCCTAGTCCTTGTAAAAATACCCTAGGGAACATGGTACATATTACTGTGGCTGTTTATGTACCTCACTCCCACCCAGTAAACAGTTTAACAAATTTTCACCACTTCAGTAGACCCTGAATTTATCTTCTTACCTCAGCAAAACTGTCACCTCAGTAGATGCATTCAGAATACACCATCAGGCAGAAAGCATGGGTGAGCAAGGATTTCACAGAAGTTCTATGATACTTATTGTGCAATGCTTGAAAATAAACTCATTTTCATATTTCTGTATTCATATTAGTAGGAAAAGCTGATTCCAAATACTCTGCCATAACTAGAAATCAGACTGTTCCTCTCAGATATCTTGGCTTGCAGTTGTTTTCACAAATAATTCTAATTCTTGATCATTATTAACAAATGTAGTAATTTTTGCCACAGTTAATAGGAACACTTTACTGCCAGTAGCTTAGACAACATTTTGGAATCATTCTTGATTACTCTTTCTTCTTTCTCTCTCTCTCTCCCTCCCTTCCTCCCCCCTCCCTCCCTCTTCCTCTCCCTCTCTCTCTCATACTCTGCATCCAATTCATCAGTAAATTGCTGGTTTTACCTTCAAAATGTTGGAGAATTATGGGTGCTTTGGTGGGGACCATGCCTGGAGAAAACTTATATTGTGAAAAAATACACAGGTGTGTAAAATAATGGTAGGTCATTAATAAAATAAGCAAACAAAAATATCCTTAGTGTTTCTTCTTTTCTGGCCTGAATTACTACAATAGCTTACAAACTGAGTCTTTCCTTCTGTCTTTCTGTCTTTGAACCTCTCAAAACTCTTATAATCCTATACAGCATTTGTATGTATATTGGTAAAAGATGTCACCCATAATAAAAATCTTCACTAATTTCTCATCTTACACAGAAAAAAAATCCAAAGTTCTTGGTGCACTCTAAGGATATAGGTTCTCACTCCTTTTTATCTTCATCTCTTATCAACCTTCTTTTTGTTTACACTTCTTTTGTTCTTTATGCATTCTTTTGTAGTACAGGCTTTTTCATTGTTCATGCATTAGACAAAGTTTATTGTACCTCCAAGTTTCTATACAGGATATTCCCTTTGACTAAAACATTTTCCCCAAATACATACATTGGTCTCTTCCTAAAGATCACTTTTCCCAAAGGCTATATCTGCTTCTAACATTTAAAATTATATTTCTCCTGATCTTATCATAATCATAATCATCATGTGGGATCACTATTCCACTTTCACAGTCTATTAAACCAAATAAAAAGAAAAACCTTAAGTAGATAGGCAAAGATATTACTGTAATATATTTTTAAATCACTTTTAACATATAGTATTTGTTTTTATTTCTGATCTGAGAACTGTACTTTTGCTTTTAAGGAACAACCTATCCCAAAATGTATATTGTCCATTCTGGAACTGAGCATGGTGTTAAATAGACTAATAATGTCTTCTAGTTAATATGAAATTAAATCTATTTTAACCTATTATTCTCTAATTTCTCCTGATTCTCATGATGCAATTAATTTTAATAACCAGAAACTCTGAAAACTTAAAATTCTATTTTTGTAGAAATACTTATCACCTACCATAATGAAAGGATTTTGCCTGTTCTATGTGTGGGTTAAATTAATCTCCCTTAAAAAAAATTTATAAGGACAACCAACTATGTAAAATATGTATCAATATTAATAGTATGTAGACATGCACAAGCATTAAATTAAGAATTTATTGAGTTCAAATATTAACTAACTTCCTATTATTAAACACTGTGGACATTATAAATCTTAATGTAATTTATCTTCTTCATTTCTGATTTCAACATATACTTTAATTCCTCAAGGGCACATTAAATTCCAGTTGTGATATCTGCCACATAGTGTGTTTGACCTGCAAAAATATATTAAGATATACAAGAAGATTGCAAAATCTGGGATTTATTGCTAGGAAAAAAGATAATGGTAGATTGAGCAATTTAAGATATAGTTGCCCATGGCATGGCCTACATAAAAATGGTTCTAGAAAAATAGATTGCAGTTTTACAGGGAATAAAATATAAAATTTTGTCCTGGTTTAATAATGGTCTAATAATCAATAGATACAAAAAGTATGGCATTGTGCAAGGACATTAAATATATATTTCAACTTAACACCAATATTTGTCAGTAAAATATGTTAGAAATAAACCAGCTAATCATTTCATATGTTAAAGATATGTTAATGAAAACAAGTAGCAGCAAGAAATTAACATGTATTTGACTCTGAAAGTATAGGAGGAGCTCCCTGGAAAATAGAGAGAATTATGGAGAACTAGGAAGGAGGGAGTTTTAGTTTTATAAAAATATGTAAAAATATGTCAAGAGCTTCTTTAATATAGAACATGTAACTTTTCCTCTGGTCAGCTTACCAATATCATAAATAAATTGGAGTAAGAAAACTCAACATTTCCTTATGTCTTCTAGCTGTTGGTTTTGCTGAACTTAACTACAACGACAAGTACCTAGATGTCACGACTCATCATCTGGTGACCTTTTATTGTCAATTACCTGGTTTAGTATTTTCTTCTTTGTATGAGTCTATTTCCTCAGCTAATCTTTTTTGACCATTCTCTTAGCAACTTGAATGAGATAAAATTAAGTAGGGACAGAGAAAGGTCATAGACCTGAATCGATAGTATAAAACAACAGTCTTCAAAGTGTTATCCTAAGAACAATGGGAATTCCTAAGAGTCAACACATCTAAAAGTCAAAAATATTATTTGCTTATTTCATTGATACATACATAGTATGACAAAACAATCTTGTGTTGAATTTTTGGCATTACAGCTCAAATTAAATCATGGCAACTAATTGTACTGATAGCTTTTGTATTCTTCAGTGAAGGAAATGCCAGTTTCAATGAAGAATAGCTTGAAGAAATATTACAAAAATTGATTTTTATTAAATCTTGGCCCTTGGGCTCATGTTTTTTAATATTTTGTACAATGAGATGTGATGAACCCCCAAAACACTTCATTATATTCCAAAGCATGATGGTTTCCACTGTAAGTACTGTGATTTTTGATTGGTGAGTTGCGTTAGCCATGTTTTTCATGGAACAGCATTTTTTCTTGCATCAATGACTGATACACAAACTGGTTAATTAAACCTTTACCTAGATTGAAACAAAAAAGTAATCTGGTCACTATAAGGAAAATAATTGATAATACTTCAATCAATGGTGAAGTTCAACTTTTCAAGGAGATATCTGAACTTTAGAAAACGTGTATCTACCACTGTCACCTTAATAGCTTACTGATATTTAAAAATGTTTTTGAAGGAAAAATATGTAATGATAAAATCAAATAATATTAGTGATATTAACAAATGTGACTTTTTTATACTGCATAATGAAATGTGTCAACTTAGGAAAATATGCATAACTCAGTGAATCAATAATTTTCCAAATGGCCAATGCATGGTGACACAGAATCATACATACTTAAACTATCAATTTATAGCATAAATTAGATGGACAGATTTTCAATGCAATAGCATAAAATATCCCTCACTTTCTTTTGACTTTCACTAGCAGAAACCTCTATGTCCAAAGAAATCTTTTCAAGGCAAATTTAGCTTTCTCATATGTTTCAAAAACCCTGTCAACCTTTACCCACTGCCTTACTAAAGTCATTCATGAATTTATAGTTATTCTTCCACTACTCCTTTTCAAGGTACCACAATATGTATTATCTATTGCTAGTAACAAATTACCAAAAATGAGTATCTTAAAATAACACCCATTTCTTTGGATTCTGAGTTCAGACATTGCTTAAGGTTCAGGGTTCTCTGCTTTGGATCTCACAGACTATCTTCAAATGGCCTGATAAGACTAAGGTTTCACCCTAATGTCTGCTGGGGGAAGGATCCACTTTCAAGTGCTGTGTGGTTGGCAGGATTTGTTTACTTGCAGGATATTGGAATGAGGGTCTTTTTGCCTTGCCAGAGACCACCTTCAATTGATTGTGATTTGAGCCTCTTGAAAATGTTTTTTGCTTCTTCAAAACATACATGCTAATTAGGAATAGAGCTAGTCTCTAGCAAGATGGAGGTAACATTTAGGTAACCTAATCACCAAAATGAAGTCTTATCCCCTTTTCCATAATCTTTTGATTAGAAGCAAGTAACAGAAGTCTTTCCCACACTGAACCAGGGGTGACATAAGAAAGTAAAACCCAGGAATAGGGACTATTGGGGAACCACCACAGAGTCTGCTTGCCACAGTTATTATGGCAAGTCTGAGGTATGTCAGAATTATTTTTGTATTCCATTTTTGTTGTTGAGTATCTGTATTTTCTTTCTAGTCCATAAGTTAACTTGATTGCTATCATATTAAAATGCTATAATTAACTTTATTGGATCTGAACATTGAGAAGAATATTTTCATCAAAATCAAGATAATATTGTATTATTTTTTGCTCTTGATGTAAGATGTTCTGATTCACATTTGATGTTTAATTTCTAATTATGTGTTAATTCTGAGAGTCTATTTGCTTTTTCCTCTTTTCCATGTTCCTGTTTACTTAATCATATTTAATACCAAAATTTTAAGGTTGTAACTAATCCAGTATATAAATTTCATTGTTATTTTCTACAATTCTGGATTGAGAGAATATCTATATCTTTATGTGTGTATGTATCTTACCAGTGTAGATTTAATAAAATAACAATATTCAATAGTTAGATTTTCTTTAAAACTCCACATCATTAGTGCATGTACTTTTTCTTTTATAGACTCTTAGGCTACACCTGTTCTCTACTGCTTTATTCTTTACAAATATGATGGCTTGCCTGTTCATTTCTTTCACAATTTTTGGCTATGGAGATTATCTCTCATATTTTGGAAAGTTGTCTTGAAAACTATCTGAGATGCCCAAATTCAACAAAAATTCAGTAAGCCTTGGTCTGAAGATACATTTTCATATACATTTTTCAGATATATTCTCTTTGAATTTAACTTTGAATATGAGAGTTTCAAAGAACTCTTTTACTCTATTCACTCTATTCTCATGACAGATATATATACAGATTTTGAGGACAAATTCTCATATCTCTAACTTCCTGATTAATTGCTTGAAAATGCCATGAAGAAGACAAGTACCTCCATTTTGGATATCTCTCATGAGTTTTCACAAACATGAAGAGAAACATTTAATCTGACAGTAGTCACAAGAGCTACTCTGAGCACTAGAAAAAGACAACTAGAAATAAGATTGGTTTCACTGACTTTATCAAATTTCTGCTGAGAATTGATTCACACAACTTTTGGGGTTGCAAGTCTGAAATTTGTAGGGCACATTGACAGACTTCACGCAAGCATTGAGGTTAGTCTTAGGACAGGATTTCTTCTTCTCTGAGAAAACTTAGTTTTAACTTTTAAGACTTACATTCATTTTGCAATTGAATGGAATACACACATTATCAAGGGTGATATTCTTAAATTCATCTGTTATAAATGTTAATCACATTTATACAAAAGCTTCACAGTAACATCTAGACTAACACTTTTTCAAGCAGCTGCGGACCATACTCTAGCTAAATAGATATAAAATGTAACCATCACACTGACATATAATTTTGAAATTGATCATGCATATGTTAGCAGACAGGGTGAGAGTTTTCCTGATGACTGGGATTTTAGATCCCTGCCAGCTATGTGGTGTTGCTACTTTATACTAAAGCTCTAACATTACAGTTAACAGCAATTTCTCAAAGTTTAGAGTGCTAGGATGGGGTGATCCATTTGCACTTATAGTCATATAAATTGCTAAACCAGCCTTCTCAGATCACAGTTGGCCTATCACACTGACTTGCAATAACTGGATTTCAGTCCCTGAAAATCCCTCTTGTCCCAGTACCACCTGTTTTTATTCAGGAAAACTCTATATATCACAGAAAGTTTGCTTAACTTTAAATTAGTTCTTCCAACAAAGGAATGTGTTTCCTCTTTAGAACTTTCCATGAACTATTTTCTCTGCCTAAAGAATTTTGTTTCCCTTTCATCCTATCTTTTACTTTGTTGACATCTCATATGTCTCTGAACTGTTGCTCTACCCTAGAAGGCTTTGCTAGTTTAAGGCAGACTCTTCTCTCCACACTTGAAATTTTATTCTATCCTATTATCATGAGCTTCTTACTAATCACTATTTTTTTTGGTATTGTGTTTTGTTATTGTTTTAAAGTGTTTTTGCTTTTAGGTAATGATTTATTTAGCATTTGTCTTCTGTCTCCATTACTGTGTTAGAGTCCATTAACAGAAATTTTTGTATGCTTTAGACATTCCATCATGGTCTTCCTATGTGACTTTCTCTTCCCAAGGTTGAAGAGTCTATGGGGTAAAAAGACTCTACCTATAGTTTGCCATTTTCTTGTTCTCTGACCACACTTTGGGTACCCTTAGAATTTCCTGCTCAAATTGTCACAAGTACTTTCCTCCTGAAGGTGTACTACCAAAATGTGAGAGATGGCCAAAGGGAAGTGTGGGTGTAGATGGTACTTGAAATTGTGATTTGGGATATCTACGTATGGGCAATAAAGAAATATTGTAGCTCTGGAAACAAGGAAGATTTAGGGTAGAGAGAGTGGAAGTTTGTGTTTAGGGAAGATTAGAGGTGGAGCTTGGGCCAAGGGATGATTCCACATACATCCTTATGTTCACAGCTAGAACTCTAGGAAATCTAAATTCAAACCTAGCCTACCTCCCTTATTTTGTTAAGATACATTTGGCAAAATAAAAGGATAGAGCATATTGTATTTAACAGTGATTTATATATTTTAAGTATTTTGACATATGGTGGATTGCTATATATATTGTAGATTGTGTGCTTATTGAGATAATTAACTTCTTTATATTGTTCGCTTCTCTTCCTACCTGTCATATAGTAAACATTTGCTTTTAAAATTTCAAGTAAAAAGTTATAGATTATAAATCAGAAATGCCTCTATATCTCTATTTGGCTTTATAAAAATTATTTGGCCTTTTGGCTTTCAGCTGCAAAATATGAAATTTGAATTTGACTGTTGCTCACGAATGAAAGAACAAAATTCATTACAGAAGTTTTTAACAATATGCACTTAAGTATATTTACCAATTAAAAATGGGGAGCAGGGAGACGATAATTGGAGTTAAAAACAAAAAGTACTCAAAATTTCAACATTCAGCTCTAGAGTATCTTGTACATCTCTGCTCTGCTGTTTAGCTTTTAATAGTTATTTCTCCAAAGATCCCCAGATAAGGAGGCAAGTCATGTTTATTTCTCCCATTTTACAGATGAAGAAGCAGAGCAAGAAAAGATTAATTGACTGTCACTACCCTTAATAGAAAAACAAATGCTGGTTTTGCTGTTAGAATAAGTTCTCCTGGGGATCCACCCCAGGTTATGAGCTGAGTTGCTCTCAACAGCTGGGCCTGAAAGGAAAGCTTGCAGATGTGAGCTCTACATGGTACTGACTCCTCCTGTTCATGTATGTTACTTTAGAGAGTTATTTTATAAAACGTCAAAAAATATTATAAATGATCTATTGCTTACATGTTAAACTCTCCTTTTGGCTTTCATATAATGTTCAGCTATATATGTGCATGTAATATATTTGTTAATTGTAACCACCAGTTTATACCTTGTACAATATAATTTCTCTCTTAATCTAGTTATTTCTCTACTTATAGTTCCAAAGCAAAAAGAAATATTTTACAGAAAAACTATTCTGCATTCATTAAGTATCTGGGTATCTTCTTAACCATAAATTTCTTTTTATCTTGTTTTGTTTTCTCTTTTTGTGTGTTAAAATTGTCCAGAACAAAATATAAGAGTATCACTGAGGTCTAGCAATGACAAATGCTATTTATTTCATATATTGAAATTTACAGGAAATGTTTATGACTATTACCACATTTTAACTTTTCTAATTTGACAAAGTTACGTTTAAGAATTTAAAACAGTTTTATAGTGATGAATATGTAATGTTGAGAAGACCTTTCAATCCAGATGATCACTTGAATTTTAGCTGGGTGAAAGAAAAATAGAGGTCAGAGGATATAAATGAAATTTCAGGTCTATTAAAACTAGTACCTCATTACATTAATAGATACTTCAATCCAAATAAGTAGTAAATTTTGACTACACACAATGTTCTAAAATAAAAATATATGAACAAAAGCTGCTCCAAACTTTTAGAAAAACTGCAATATAAAGTAATGAAACAACATGAATTGCCAGTTTTCTGTCAAAGTTCAGATATTAAGATTATTTTTCTAAATTTATGACTAAGTATATTTTAATATTTATAATAGCAAAGATTTCTCATTAATATATATATTACAAATCATTTATATGAGAGAGAAGAAGAGAAGAAAAAGTCAAATTAAGGAAACAATGATTCAGAATTCAGAGAGTAATATTTAACAGTGAGCAGAAGTAGCCAAGAAAGTCTTTCCTTGAAACTATCAGTAGATCCATTAATAGACATATTTTTAATTAGTTGATTGCATGACTACATATCTAAATGAGCCACTTTGGCTTTGAAAAAAAAAAATGATGCATAGAGGCTTTTTCTCATTTCTTCTTGGAATTCTCTTCAAATGTCTAAAGCAAAATTATGGAACCAAATTATAGTATTGGTTTTTCAACCTTATGTAAATCTACTATGTTCTGGTTGTAACAAAGGGAAACTGATATGTATTTCTTCTGCTCCTTGCAGTTTTATCTCTTATTCAGCTTACCAGCCTCTCCATAGGTTAATTTTTATAATCACTTACCTTTACATAAAATAGATGTGACAGTGATTAGGAATGGTGGGGGGGGTCCATGTTGGAGGTGAAATATACAAGAAGTTCACAACAATATGGTTTCCTGTTAAAACTCTCAACTTATCTTGCTGATAAGTTGATTTCTTTACCAAAGAATCAAAAAAATTATAAACAGATAAATATGTTACTATAGACATATATACTGAATATTACTATTTTTGTTAACAGAATTTCAAGTATGTGAGAAAGACATAAGCCTACACTAATTTTTCTACAAAGATACACAATAAAATTTTATTTATGTAAGGGACCCTTAGAAAATATTACTATTTAAACCAGAATTTAATTTTTAAATTTTTAATTGCTATCGCAAAAAGGTAATCTGCTGTAGAACTGGACAATGAACTAGGATCCTAAAGCAGTTTTGGTCTATCTAAAGTTTTACTTTTGGATCTAGAGAACTCTTTCTGTCTTGGGAATTTCAAATTTTCTCACTAAACCTACTAATTTTTGTGTTCTATATAGCTTTACTCATTTATTAAACTTTTGCCTATGTGTTGATCATTTGGAGCTGATGGAGTGCTTAATTAGTTATTACATTAGGGATTATTGCCATTAAATTAAACATCAGTTGCTTGGTTGAAAATCCAGCCACCATATTTGGAAATTAGTGGAGACTTTCTAGCTATGGAGAAAAGAAACTATACATATGAACTTGATTCTAGTTGTCAAAGTTCTTTTTTGAGTATAGGCAAACAATATTGAAACCAAAATAAACATGCAAATGTGGAAACCACATGTTTATAGATATATATACTTAAATGAATAAATGGAAAGTGGGTGTTGGAAATTAGGTTTATCACTTGGTATTGAGAGGTTCCAGATAAGAACAGAGAGAATATGAAATTGTTCCCTGTATTAATTGATTAGAGGTAGAAAAATCAGTATAAACTCATGTTTAGCTTAAAAGAGATACAGATAAAATAATGAGTAAATATATATAGATATGTATATATACATATGCTTGTATACTCATTTATATTGTGTTGTTAGATGAGTTGAGTCCCTAGAAGTTAGAATACTCCCAATAGCAGGGAAAACACCCAACCCTCAGATCTTGGTTTTCCATAGCATTGTGCAGTAAAAGGAAACAGAACTTGGAGTAATAACTTATTTTTAAGACTGTGAAGAAATATAAAAGTTAACACTGGAATATCTTCTAGTGTTAAAGCAAAAAAAAAAAAAAAAAAAAAAACATAGACGTACTCAACACAATTAGAATGTTGTTATATAAAGAGACAGGAGAAGCAACTGAAAGAACTCCCAATGGATAAACCTGGAAATTTGAACAAAATAAAGAAGCACAGGATTATAATTCAAAGCATAAAATAAATGACACTGAGGCATTGGCGATAGTAAAAATGATTGAATAAAAAATGAAGAATGACCAAATCTCCTGTGCAGAATCATCCCAAATTATGTATGTCAATATTCTGTCCTCAGTGAAATGGACAGTGGTTCCCTTCTCCCTAACTCTGTGCTTCACATAGTGATTTCCTTCCCAAGAGTGTGGAAGAAAGAGAGGAAGGAAACAAACATTTGAAGTGGTGAGTGCTGACTTGGAGAGCCTCAGCCAGGAGACGAAGGCTGGTATCAGCAGTGATTGGCTCTGTTATCATATACACCATGATATGAACCCATAAGAATGGCTCTTATCTCTGGTCTTCTTCCGAAAACCCCATAAACCCCATTTCATCATGAGAAAAATTTGTAACAAATGGTCATCCCCCCCCCAAAAAAAAAAAAAAACTTTAAACAATATACTTCAAAACCCCAGGGTTGTTAAAAATGAGGAAGGCATGACATACAACTAAGGGGAGCTTAAGGAGACAAATGAATTTAATGTGGCATCTTGGAACCAAAAAGGACATTCAGTAAAAATTTCAGAAATTTAAATAAAGTGATTACTTTAATTTATATAATTAAGCACTATTGGTTCATTAATTTTGACAAATGTGCCACACTAAACTAAGATATTAGTAACTGGAGTTAATGTGTGGGCATATGGGAAATCTTTGTACTATTTTTACACTTTTCCATTAAATCTAAAACTATTCTAAAATGAAAAGTTCATTTTTGAGATATATGCATTAAAATAAAATGGAGAAAATATCAACCTTTCTTTTATAAAAGTGTTTCTAAAAGAAAAAGTTTTGATTTACAAAATTCCTATTTATTGCCGGTTTCCAAAATTGTATTTATGTGGCATTCAGAGTAGTTTATACTAGAACTCTAAAGAAACTGTGAACACTTAAAAGAAAGCTTACAATCACCTCCACAAGAGGAAAAACACAAGGGAAAACATGTTATATTTTTATTATAAAATTCAGATCCTTATGTTAGCATTCTAATGTTTCTTTTAATCATTTATGAAACTATAATCTACCTTATAAATAATATAAAACTTGGATATAATGTTCAAGAAATATGTACTTTTGGATCATAAGAAATGGAAATTATGATTTCATTGCAAAATATATCATACGGAAGAGTATATACCACTTATATGCAGTTTAAATAATAATAATATAGATGTTTATCTTTACCATCAAGGTTTAAAAAGTAGAAAACTATCAACTCCTTGGCATTTCCTTGTTCCCTTGATTACACTTCTGTTGTTTTAGATTTTATGTTAACTATTCCCCTTGACTTTCTTTAATGTATATTCACCACGTATGTGTACTTCAAGCCACATATTGCTTAGCTTTATAAGACTATCAAGCAGGTACCTCCTCATTCAAAGAAAACTTAATGTCAATATTGGCTGGAGTCTCCCAGGAAACCAAAGAACATGGGGGAGGGAGCAGAAACTTGGTCAGAACATGGTAAGGACTAACCAAGCACCCTTTGAATTACAGTGTCATTGTGGTGCAAAGAAGACTTGGAGATGCAACCATAATTTTAACAGTTTTTATCAGATAAATCTCAACTTTAACCCCCTTTACTCCATCCCCACTTCAAGAGGTGTGTGGAATGTGAGATCCTAGTCATTTTGAGGATTTGTACTCTGTAGTATATATCCTCGTGCTGGATGAAGAATTGACCTTTTAGGTTTTACTAACTCAGTTGCCATTCAATTATCTACTTTGCTGATATTCCCCTTCCCACTTTGCCATCCTGTCTCTTCTATGTCTCTCTCTGTGTGTCTGTGTTTCTCTCTTTTACTCTCTGCTTGTCTGTCTGTCATACACACACTCTCTCACGCTCACACACACACATTTTATTTAATCTTTTGACAGGAGTTTCCCAATCAAAAACAAATTAAATTTGGGCCTCCCCGGTGGCGCAGCGGTTGAGCGCTGGGATGCGAAGCTGCCCGCAGCCTCTGCAGCGCCGGTTCGATTCCCGGCTGCTCCCCGGCCACCAGAGGAGGGTCCCACATGGTGCGCAGACCTCTCCTGCCGCCCGCTGCTCCCCTCAGCAGTGTACTTCGGTCCTTCTGCCTGCTCTGCTCCCTGCTCTGGCTCTGGTGAATTCTCTCACCCTCCCGCGCTTCTGACTGTACCCAGTGCATGTATAAAACGAAACAAACGAACAAACAAACAAATAAATAAATAAAACATGCCTCTATAAAAAAAAAAAAAAGAAAAAAAAAAAAAAACAAATTAAATTTATGTGTTGAAGCTACCATCGTAAACCAGAACATCAGAAATGAAATTGCTTTGTAAAATGATGAAATCACAACTGACATAATCTTTAAAAAAAAAAAAAAAGATTTATTTATTTATGCGTACAAGAGATGGGGCACAGGCCAGAGATGCAGGGAGTGAGAGGATTCACCAGAGATAGAGTGGGGAACAGAACAGGCAGACTGACTAAAATATACTGCTGAGGGAAGCAGCGGGCAAGACAGGAGAGGTCTGCTTTGCCATGTGGGTTTCTCTCTGGCCCACCAGGGATCGAACTTGTGCTGCAGAGGTTGCAGATTGCTTCATAGTGTGGTGCTTAATCCCTTGGCCACCGGGGAGGTCCTGACATAATCTTTTGTTATCTCCCACTCTATTCTACATAAATCTTAAATGTAGAACCAAATCCCACCATATATATGTGACTATTTCAGATAGTAATGATCAATAATTGGATTTTTTAGAACTTCATATTTTCAGTAACTTATCATTCCTAATGATCACATCTCAATAATTCATTAGGAATCAAAGATCACATTGATCCCAGTCCCACATTTTGAAAAGTAGAAAATCACTTTGATTAATCTAAATAACTATAAAAGCATTAAATGTTACTCAAAATGAACCACTAGTAATTGGATCAAGAGTAAAATTTGCCAAGTTTATGGCATTGACACTATGTTATGCTACTTAAAATCTAACAAAGCTTAGAGAAAGTTATTATATCTATCACATAACTTTAGGGTAATTTATTACCTGACTCCTGTCACTTGGTTATAGAAACCAGCTTATCCTGCATTTCCATATGTTTGCCATTATTTTTTTTTCTTTTACAAACAGGAGAGAATGGCACATGAACATGCAATTTTAATGTTCTGTGATAAGTACAAGGTTAGAGGAATGCACTGAATTTTATCTCTAACAGGGGGAGGCCCAGAATGAAGAATTCTATCAGGGAATAATATCAGAGAAGCTGCAGGGAAGAGGCAGTGTCTGAACTGCGTGTTAATACTTAAGTTAAAAGTAAGGCAAAAAAGAAGGGACATTCCAGATAGAAGTTAAGGGAAAACAAAGAAACCACATATAGAAACCTAGATCAGAAGTGATAGAATATAAAATAGGAGCTAGAAAGGTGCAATTCCAAAGAAGTGTGTGAGGGACAGATTTAGAGGATCTCACATGCCCTAATTTGGAGGGCTGCGTATAACAAATAGTCAGGTATTTAAATGTTTTAAGCACATAGGTGTAGTAGTTAAAGTTGCAAAATATATATATATATATATATATATATATATATATCACTCTAGAGGCAAAATAAAGGCAAGTTTTGTACATGTTTTAAATATACAGCTTTTGGGCCTCCCTGGTGGTGCAGGGGTTAAGACACAACCATGAAGCTATCCACAGCCACTGCAACACGAGTTTGATGTCTGCCCAAGGAGCTACTCACATGGTGCAGCAGACCTCTCCTGACTCGCCCACTGCTCCCCTCAGAAGTGTGTTTCAGTCAATCTGCCTGTCCTGTTCCCCACTCTGTGTCTGGTGAATCCTCTCACCCCCCACACCTCTGGCCTGTACTCCAGTTCTTATATGCATAAATAAATAAATCTTTAAAAAATAAATATATAGCTTTTTACTACTTTTATCACAAATTAATACATGTAATTTTCCACTGTGAAAATTATTCTGAAATATATTTTTCTCCTCAAAATATCAATTAGTTCAGTGACATTAGATGTACAACCCATAACGCTTATGTATTCTTAGACCAGATATTATTAATATCTAAAATATTGCTATGAAATTAGTAACACATGATTGTTGACATTATTTCAGAATGACCAAGGGATAATATCAAAAATAAAAGATGGGGGAGGGGAGGCTGGGATGGAGGGAGGGGGAGAGAGAGAGATCCTGTAAAGTAGAAATCTTAAATGCACTTATTTCTAGAATATTAGTAATAACACACATAATGCTTTTCTTTCTTGTTTTAGACATTGTAAACAACAAATTCCCATTACTAGTTATATCTTGCCTCTTAACAAGTTATCCTCAGAATTACGAGTTAAATAGAGATGTATTATGAGCTATTCTCCAGCTGACTGTACTCAGTTTGGCTCCTCTGTTTCATATAGTGTTAATTGGGATCATATATAACAACTTTCATCACTTGAGAACTCCAGGCTGGAATACACAGGATGAATCCACCCACAGTTGGAATTCACCCCCAATTTCAGTAAATGGAATGACTAGAGACTCCCATGTGGGTGCTTCTCCCAGACCTGGGAATAAGTTTCTCAATAAATGTAGCCTGAGCTTCTTGATATGCAGCTTTATTTCAAGAAGATGAAAACAGAAGATATTTTGGCCTAGAAATTATAGAAGTGTCACTTCCACCTCATTCTATTGGCACAACGAATTACAGGGAAAACCTATACTCAAAGGATGGAAAAATAAATTTCATCTTTTGATGTAGAGTAGCATGTATATACAGAAGGAATTGAGGGCAATCATATTTGCACATAATCTGCCATTTTGCTTGTTTAAAACTGTGATAAAATGGATGTACGTTTTTTAAAGACATTTTTATTTATGCATATAAGAACTAGGGTGTTGGCCAGAGGTGCGGGGTTTGAGAGGATTCACCAGACATAGTGGGGAGCAGAGCAGGCAGATCTGATAAAATGCACTCCTGAGGGATGCATTGTGTATGACAGGAGAGGTCTACTGCACCATGTGAGTTAGCTCCCTGGCTGGAATGGAACACATGCCTTAGTGATAACGATAAGACTTTAACCCCTGCACCACCAACAGGGAGGCCCTGGATGCACATTTTTGATAGAGTTTGATGCAATCAACATGAACAACTAAAAATTATCAAGTTACACAATAAAAATTCCTCTATCATTTTGTCCAAATTATGTCATTTTGTGTGTTGCATTTTCTGAGAATATTTGATTTAAATGTGATCCACAGTATTATGCCTCATGAATATTTTGTTATATCGTAATAAGGTTAACATATATTTTATAAAAATTTAGTTCATTGAATAAATATATCATCTACATGGCTGTCCTTCAAATTTCTAGCATTAATATCTACCCTTTTCAAAAGTAAATCAGTTATGTTATCCATAAGAGACAAAAACACACTAAAATAGGCTAATAGCAATTATAAATATACAGCTTATTACACACTGTTGAAACTGATACAATACATCATTTAAGGTTGGAAACTGTGGCTAAAATAAATCTGCTCTGCATGAACTGGATTTATTTAATCCATATTGCTTCCTCTAGAAAATAAAAGGGATTTATTTTTCTTTAAGAGAGAGTTAAAAGTTTTACAGGCGATTTATTTTAATAACATTCTTACTGACGCTTCCAAGAAAAAGTGTGTGTGTGTGTGTGTGTGTGTGTGTGTGTGTGTGTGTGTGTAGGAGGGGCAGGTGTCCTAAACTCTAATGAAGCACCAAAAGAAAGCATGACTTAATTATTTTTCTGGGGTGGATAATGAATAAATTAGCCACTCTGCCAGCTTGCCATTTGTATAGAATTTATTACTTTTTCTTTAAGAACCATATCATGACAAAGTCAGTTTTTCTCCTGACTGCAACCTGATTAATGGGGCTATGTCTGACTGTGAAAGATTTCCTCTTCATCATTGTTTTGGCAATGTTGATACCGTAAAGAGAGTTTGAAGTTTTCTTGAGTTCATATTCTCCTATGTAATTATGAATGACAAATGTTAACTCTATTTTATAAGCTGTCATCATGTAAACTACAAAATGAATAACTTATATATGACCAAATGTATATATGACTTTAGGAGTTATATTTCTTAATGATCAGACAACTATTCTGGAAAACTGATCATCTCCATTGGGTCTTTTAAGGTGTTACCATTTTGTGTGAAAACTGACAAATCATTTCCAGGCTGGATAGTTTCATAATTTCTCAGGTTTTTTTTAACATTATTGTGACTTTTAACTTTAAAAAAAAATAATGTATTCTCTGAACGCTAAAATAATTATATTTTAATTAAAAAGATTTATATGTTAATATAAATATAAATATATGATTGATAATAATATTGATATACCTATTAAATGTGGAATCCTTTTTTTCTTTACTAATAAAACATTGCTGCCTGTTTACACCTAAGATAACAGCTATGTTGGGAAAGACATATAGCATAACACTGAAATAGCACATGTAAAATGAAAATAATCAGTAATCCAGACTCAGCATTGCAAACTGCAGTACAAAGCAGTATTTTTAAGAAAAAAATAGATCTTGGTGCTTAGGTGTCAGGAAAGCTTAGGCAGGAAAATATACTGACAATCCTATCTTATCTGTTTATTTATTTTTAATAATTTCTGAATTATTAATTTTAATCAATTAAAAGGACACTTTATGTGTATCTCTTTAGAAAACGATCTTGCTCAGCTCATATTTTCCAATATAGATAAAATAATTCTAATTCTGTAACAGTTACATTTTCAGCCTTCTATTAAAACTTTTTACATATTTAATTCTTATTAAATTTGGTAAACATAAATCTTTAATCCCTATAGTTATATAAAACTTTGAAGTAAATTTAGAATTTTATAAAATACTTTTAAAAAATAATTGTAAAGTTTAGATTCCAAAGTTAATGTATTACAAATAATTACAAATTTTATGTATGAATCCGTGATTAGTTGCATTATTAGAGTTATTTCACACTATGCCCTAACAGATAAGTCCTTTGGAGATTTTTCCATGTACAAACATTATAGAATGTGTGTGTATACACACAAACCAAATGTATATAATCATGCATGAAAATATATGTTGAAATTTTATTATGTCTGTTCATTTATGCTAGTGTCAATTTACAAACCTTTATTAATAGTAAAATATTTTATTATAATTGAAATCTATCAATAGAGATGCATTTCCCTGATAATTTTGCCTTACATATAGTGATTTTTTAAGCCACACAGAAATTTACTATCCTATTTGACAATAGTAGTTTAATGATGTGGGATGTTTAGATTGATATTGGGCATTGCTGATAAAGACATGTCGGGAGATTTTAGGCCTTTGTCTACCACTGGAGAGTAGACAAAGACTGACATCACCGGTACCTCTAACTAACTCAATGACTGAATTTAATCTCTGAGACTCTCCACATGAACATTTGTATCATTTTTTTTGCAAGAATTGAAAAGACTTTGCTCCTGCCTTATAGATATTATCCTATCTCTCTACAACTCACTAATGCCAAATCAATTGTCTATTTTATAATAACTATCTGTTCTAAGAGTAAATCTGAAAATATCACAGTTGACAAGCTGACATGAAATGATAGAAATTAAGACTAGCTATATATTTTTGCATCACACTGCAAAATGAAAATGCAGGACCCCTTTTTCATGAAATATTATGAAGTTACGAAAAGTGAGATCACTGAAGTATTAAAGCAAACTCAAGTGCTGCCCTGTCTGACTGCAGAAATTGCTCATGAAGCTGGACCCGAAAAAACCCTTACACCTTATAGTTTCATTATTTTCTTTTTCTGCTTTGATTAGTTAGAATCAAGAATGTAAGTCCAAGAGTGTTGATGCATTAGTTAAAATAATATACAGTCTTTAGTAGCTAATGATATGAGGAAAAAACAGCAAGTTTGATTTTCTCTTCCAAAACATCTCTAGAAATCTGTTTTATTCTATTTAACATTGGACCTTTTCCCACAGCTTCTCTATGGACTAAATCTATTTTTGCCTTTTCTTTCGTAGTACAAGATACATTCTTACCTATTTTCCTTCACACGGAGGGAATCCTTTGGCTTCAGTGATGAGTATAAAAAGCTTTAAATAACTTTGGCTACCTCAGGAAAATGAGACTCCTCTTGTGCTTAAATTAGAAAACTATGCTTTTTATATCTCAAGATCACCCACAAAAATTTGATCTTTTTTTAGCTTCAAACTTTAGAATCAAAAAGTATATGTACACTTTCTTACTATTGGAGGTTAGGGGAAAAGGGAATGCTCTTTTAACTTAAACTATAGAGCTTTTTAGCTTGAAGCAAAATACTTGTATATTTAAAACTGTAAGATATTGTTGAAAGAAATAGAAGACAAAGAGTTGGAAAGGTATTCTATGCTCATAGATTTTAAGATTTAATACCATTAAAATAGCTATGGTGGGCCTCCCCTGTTGGCAAAGGCAGTTGAGTGCCGCACTGTGAAGCTGTCCGCAGCCTCTGCAGTGCCAGTTCGATCCCCGCAGGCCGGCGAGGGTCCCTCATGGTGCGGCATACCTGGCCTGTACCCTGGTGCTTGTATAAATAAATAAATAAAATCTTTAAAAATAAAAAAAAAATAAATAAAATAGGTATAGTATGTAAAGTTATATTATATAATGTTAAATATAATATATATTATATAAAAATTCAATGCATTCCCTATCAAAGTCATGATGGCATTCTTCACAGAAATTGAACAAAACAATCATTGAATCTATTTGAAACTACAAAAGACATTAAGTAACAAGCACTCTCCTGAGAAAAACAAATGAAAAAAATTAGAGGTATCACACTCAACTTCAAAATATACAAAACAATAGTAATTAACAAAGGAAAACTGGATACCCACATGTGAAAGAATTAAACTAGACCACTAGCTAACACCATACACAGAAATTTATTCAAAATGGATTAGTGACTTGGATTTTAAGAATTAAAACATAGAAAAAAGTATTGACCATATAGTGTGCTGGAAATCAGCCTCAGAGTTGTGTTTGGAAACTCAACCTCAATGACAAGGGACACCAAGGCAAAATTAAGTAAATGGAATTTCATCAGACCTTGACTCTAAAAATAGCAAGCTGAATAGATCCAGGAATATTTTTTGGCAAGAATACATAAAGCATGTAATATAGAAGGAGATATGTGTCTATGTCAGTATTTGAGGTGATATGGTAATGATTTGTGCTAATGTTGGTGATGATAATTTTATTTACTTGGTTAGATTGCAATATATCATTTTTTCTTTATTATTATTTTGTTTTCTGTGGGGAAATACTTGAGTTTTCCAAGTTTAAAACTGTTGAGTCCAATTTTTGCAATGATTGACAATTATTTCTTTAAGAATACAAGAACTAAGAACATAGTGGGTAAAGAATAAAATTAGAAGTTACTCAACATTTACACATGGCCCAAGGATGTGTGAAAATTGTGACAATTAAGTTATGGGTCATTTTAATCTACATTCAATTAGCATGACTTTTCAAAATGAGATAAATCAAGGACTATTTTCATACAATTCAAACCATTTAGGGAGCATAAAGATAGACCATCTGTTTACTAATTTTCTTTTTTTAGAACCATTTATAATATTTAAAATCTAGAAAAAGTTATTTGCATATCATTAAAAGAACGAAAGTAAGTCATGTATATGATTTGCCATAGAAACTTCTTTTACAATAGATGTATTTTGAGTAATAGCAATCAGCTTTGATGAAATTTGTAAGTAAAAGGAATGTACTCCTTTAGCTAAAAAGAGTAATAAGAATTTTGAAGAATCAGTCTTGAATAAAGATAAAATTAAGGCGGGCACAAAGCATAGGATATTGGGCAAGTCACTTGAAAGGAAGGTTTCCAGGGAGGAACTTCCTCTGGTAAAATGGCATTGGGATGTGTGATTCCATTCTATACTATTCATACTGTAGCAGATAATCTCTAGTTCTCACACTTTTAGGAACTTATTCAGACCCAGAGTTTTAGGTGAAAGCACCTGACAGTTCCTATCTAAATTTAGTGTCCATGCTTTGATTATCAGGAAGCAAGGAAAAAAGTATTTGTTGTTTTCACCTTCCCCTCCATTTTATGATTTGGAACTCTATTACCAATTATAATCATTTGTTTGAGATTTTACCAAATAGAGAGTTCAGGTATTGACAGACAGAAAAGAAGAAAAATTAGTGTCCATTTTTATTGATACTTGAAATATAGCTTGTATGTTGAAAAATACTATAATGCAGAAATTAGAAACAAGTAGAAGAAAATGCAAACGCAAAGGCTTTACGGCAGGAATGAGATTGAAGCATTAGAAAATAAAAATGGAGACCAGTTTATGGAACAAATGTATAATGTGTGCTATTTTTTAACCTTTTAAATCATGTTTTTGGATATATTTCTATAACATTGAAAGAGCATTTTGGGTAATAATTATATAAATGCTTGAATTAGTGTAACAAATTTTACTGAAATATTCTCTATCAGTTGTAACCCTGTAATTGCTTTTTTAAAAAAAGATTTATTTATGGATAAAAGAACTGGGGTATAGGCCAGAGATGTGGGGGGTAAGAGGGTTCACGAAAGACAGAGTGGGGAAAAGAACAGGCAAACTGACCGAAGTACACTGCTGAGAGGAGCAGCGGGTGCGACAGGAGAGGTCTGCTTCACCAATGGGTTGCTCCCTAGCCAACCAGGGATCGAACTCGTGCTGCAGAGGCTGCAGATTGCTTCATAATGCGGTGCTTAACCCCTTGCACCACCAGGAAGGCCCCCATGTAATTATTTTTACCTGTGACCAAAATTTACCATGTTAGTCATTAAATTTCTTGGTACTGAAGTCTTTAATACAGCCCTTAATAGTATTCATTAACTTTAGTGGATTAAAAATTGTAGTCAGTGATAGCTTAAAGTTTATGTTGATGCACTGTCATTTTTTAAGAATAATCTGAATTTTTGATTTATGAAATCTTTTGAAAATATTTCCTTTTGTATTATCTGGAGCAAATCATGTAGCATCAAAGACACATACATATATACACACATACACACATATGTGTGTATGTGTGTATGTGTATTTATTTTTTTAATTTGTAAACACTATCAAATAAAACTCTCTTTATGACTTCCATATTTTAATCCACATGTCTCATGGACTACTGACTGGAAATGACTGACAGGTATGAGCTCTATTGGCACCTTCCTACATACCCCCAGGCAGAGCTTAAGGGAGATGCAGGTGCCTGTAGTTGTCATAGAATAAGTCTGGGGATCTCCAAACACTCTCCATTTTTCCTAGCACTATTATTACTATTGCATCAGGATTTGAGTTTTCAGAATTAGCCATATGTCTTGCTTGACCTGAATCTATTGACTTACTTAACTGAGATCTGTAAAAGGATTACTGCCTGCTAGATGCAAATGTCAGCTACCAAAGCCAAACAATTAGACTTTTGTTTCATCACTTCCTTCATTGACTGGTGAACTAATTCAACAATAATTTATGAAACTTCTTTCTAATACATGAGCATAAGCCATGGGGTCTGACTGTCTCAAATTGATTCCTGACCCATGTGTTTATGAAGTCTGCACCTTTGGGAAAATTACTTTACTGAGTCTCCTCATGAAAGGCGAACAGTAATCTCAACAAATTAATATGTTTATTTTATGTTTTAAGCTAATATGCGGTAATTATATTTCATTTCATGTATAATTTTAGAAATTTTGATACTTCTGTAACCACCATGAAATCAGAATACAGATTAGCTCCATAACACTTTCTGTTGCCCCATTGTATTCATAACAACTAACACCTTAACTGTTTTTCTAACCCTATATATTTTGAAGGCTTTATACGGAGAATATAATATATATATATATATATATATATATATATATATATTATGAGACCAGCATTTTTACTTAACATATAACCTTTGCATTTCATGTAAATTTTTTGTATGGGTCTATAATTCACTCTTTCCAATAGGGGAGTCTTGTTCCATTGGTAGATGCACTATGTTTTGGAGGTTTTTTATTTGTCTGTTTGTATCCATTATATTACTAAAGGATACTTTGATTGTTTCTACCTTAAGTAATTTTCAATAGAAATTCCTATGAATACACCTACAGGGTTTTTGTGTCTATGGACAAAAGCTTTCATTTCTTGGGGGTAAAGATATCAAAAAGTAGAATTGATGGGTCCCACAATATGTGTTTGTTTATTGAAAGGGCCTAACTGATGTCCAAAGAGCCTGTATCATTTTGCATTCCCACCAGCAATGTATGACAGTTTGCTTTCCATTCTTGTTGGTACTTGGTATTGTCAGAATCTCATCTTCTTTTCCTTCTCCTCTCCCCATCCCTTCCTTCTCTTAACAATTCTAATAAGTACAGTGATAGCTCATCATGGTTTAATTTGCATTAAACTAATGGCTCATGATGTTGAACACCTTTTCATGAACTTATTATTTTTCTACATCTTTCCTTTGTTGAAATATTTTTCAACTCTATTCTTTTTCAGATGAGTTATTAATTGTTTTACTGTTGTTTTAGTTTTCAATAAATTGTTTTTGGACAGTTTTAAATTCACAGAAAATTTAAGTGGAAATGCAGAGTTCTACATAAAACATGTTCACCCATGCACAACTTCTCCCACTATCAACATTCCACCCACAGTGATACATTTTTTAAAATTGATGAATATTAGAGAGACACAGATTTATCACCCAAGTTCATCGTTTATCTTAGCACTCACTCTTGGTCCTGTACATTCTATGTATTTCAACAAATCTATAATGACAATTATGTAATAGCAATGCATTCACCTTGAGGTATCATACAGAATAATATCATACCAAATATTTTCACTTCCCTGAAGATCCTCTGTGCTCTGCCTATTCAACCCACTCTCTCCACCCCTGACAACCACAAATCTTTTTTACTGAATCCATACTTTTGCCTTTTCCAGTAAAAATCATATAGAAAATAATCTTTTCAGATTGGCTTCTCTCACTCAGTAATAGGAATTTATCTTTTCCCCATGTCTTTTAATGGCTTAATAGTTCATTTCTTTTTAGTGCTGAATAATACTCCATTGTCTGGAGGCATTGCAGTTATTTTATTCATTCACCTTCTGAAGGACAACTTGGTTGCTTCCAAATTTTGGAAATTATGAATAAACTTACTGTAAACATTCATGAATAGTTTTTTTTTTTTTTCCCGTGGACATAATTTTCAATTCATTTGTAGATTCTTTTTGTCAGATATGTCTTAAGCAAATATTTTCTCCCAATCTGTGGTTTGTCTTCTCATTATCTTGACATTGTCTTTATAGAACAGAATTTTAAACTTTAATGAAGTGCAGCTTATCAATTATTTCTTTCATGAATCATGCTGTTGGTGTTATATTTAAAAATAAATTGCTAAGGCCATTTAGAGTTTCTCCTGTGTTATATTATAGGAATTTTATAAATTTACATTAAGGTCCAAGATCCATTCTAAGTTAATTCTTGTAAAGTAGTAAGATCTGTCTTTAGAGTCATCTTTTATTTTTATTATATGTGGATGTCCTGTTGTTCCAGCACCATTTGTCAAAAAAAAAAAAAAAAAAGACTCTGTGGTCAATTGTATTATTTTTGGCCATTTTACAAAAAACAATTAACTCTATGCTGTGGGTTCTTCAGTCTTTGATTATTTTTTTTTTTTTTCACCAGCACCACACAATCTTGACTGATGTTGTTTTATAGCAAGTCTTGATGTCAGATGGTGTCAGTCCTCCGATTTTGTTCTTTTCCTTCTATGTTAAGTTGGCTATTCAAGGAATTTAGCCTTTCCAAATATTGGAATCATTACAGATTTTTTTGCACATACTTTTTAATAACATTAAAAGTTTCATATTTTACATTTGAAAAATAATTAATTTCAATATAATATTTATAGGTTAAACCTTATATTTTGCCTATCAATTTAAGTTTTTCCCACATTATTTGTAGAAAGCACTAGTTTTATTTTTTAATTTTTTTTTAATAGAGGCATGTTTTATTCATTTCTTTGTTTGTTTGTTTTGTTTATACATGTACTGGGTACAGTCAGAAGCACAGGAGGGTGAGAGAATTCACCAGAGCCAGAGCAGGGAGCAGAACAGGCAGAAGGAGCGAAGTACACTGCTGAGGGGAGCAACGGGTGGCAGGAGAGGTCTGTGCGCCATGTGGGACCCTCCTCCAGTGGCCAGGAGAAGCCGGGGATCGAACCGGCGCCGCAGAGGCTGCGAGCAGCTTCGCAACCCAGCGTTCAACTGCTGCGCCACCAGGGCGGCCCAGCACTAGTTTTATTGAATAGGCTTGGCATCAAGAAAATCTATTATCCATTTTTATATTACTCTATTACTGTATTTGCTTCAGTTCTATAGTTCTGTATATCTATCCTTTCACCAGTACCACACTATCTTCATCACTGCAGCTCTATAATACATTATAAAATTAAAGATAGTAATCCTCTGATTGCATTTATTTTTCAAAAAGTTTGGCGGATCCTTTTTATTTCCTCAAAATTTTGAATAAGCTTGTCCATATCAAAATGTTATGAGTTTTAATTTGATTACATTAAATTAATATAGAATATGTGATTTGATTGACCTCTGTATTGTATTGAATCTACCAATTCATGAAATCAGCATGTGTCTTGATATATTTGTCTTAAAAAAATTTATTTCATTAGTTTTCATATTTTTCAGAATACAGGTCATGGTATTCTGTGCATTTATTTCAGGGGCTATTTAAATGGCATTATTTTTTAATATCAGTTTCCCTTTTCCATTTTTTAATATCAGTTTCTTACATTGCTAGCATGTAGGAATAAGAATACAATTGATTCTTTAATGCTGTAGCTCTATCTTAAAACCTTGCAAAACTCACTTATTAGTTCCTGGGGTATTTTTTTTTTATTTCTTGGGATTTTTTTCCTATATAAACACTATCATTAATGTATATATTTGAAAATTTTAGTTTTTTTCCTTAATTTTGTGTTTTTCTTGTCCTTGCCTTGTTGCACTGACTAGGACTCTTAGGATGATGTTGAATTGGAGTGTTGAAATTAGGTATGTTCATATTATTTCCAATATCTAGGGGGGGATATTGCTGTTAAGTATAACAGCAATTGGTTACAATTGCTGTTATAAATGCTCTTCATTAAATTAAGGAAGCTACCTTCTATTCCAAGTTTGCATAGCTTACTAGTTTTTAGCATGGATAGATGCTGAATTTTGTCAAGTACTTTTTCTCCATCTACTGATATGATTATATTATTTTTCTTCCTTATTTGGTTCATTAATATGACAGATAGTACTGATTGACTTTTTGAATCTTGAACTACCTTGGGAGCCCTGAACTGACACCCACGTGGTTATGATGTGTTGTTGTCTTTTATACATTGCTGAATTCAGTGGTCTAATATTTAGCTAAATCTTTCATTTTTATGGGTCTATATTATTTTTTCTTGTAATTTTTTCTAATTTTAATATCAGGGTAATTAATGCTGCCCTCATAAAATAAGTTGAACTGTGCTCCCTCCGATTTTCTGGAAGAGATAGTATAGAATTGTTACCTCATTTTTTTTTTGATGGATTTGCTATAGTTCATCAGTGAACTCTAGGCTTACATATTTGTTTTTTAGAAAGTTTTGAAGTTTGAATTCCAGTCCTTAATAGCAAGAAGACTATAGTTTCCAGATACACCCCCCTGTCCCTACCACACCTGGGTTTAGAGCCGCACTGGATCCAGGTCAGGGAATACACGGAGAAAGTAGTGTAAAGTCACCCCATGTACATCTGTAACTCAAATTTTGGTTGTCTGTCTTACTCTTGCTGCTACTGCTACTTCTCAAACTTCTTCAAAAAGTTGCTTCATGAATTTTGTCCAAATGACATAGCTGCATTTAGTGGAGAAATATAAAGGAGTGCGCATGGAATCAAACCGGTGAAGCATTGAAAGATAATGTATTAATACATCCCAATTTAGTAGAATAGTGCCTGAAAAGTAGTTTGGGCTCAATAAATGTTAGTTATTATCACCATTAATACTGTTATCCATCTAAGTACTGGGTAAGTTCTCTGCCTACATACATAGTGCTTACTGACTGGAAGGATATATATGAAAAAAAAAAACAAAAACAACAACACAAGTTGTAATTTTAAAAATTGTTACAAGAGAAAAGTAGACATTGATGGCACAGTTAGGTTGCAATTATTGAGAAAATTTATTTCATATATATTCAGACATGCATGGAGCTATAAACGAGGTGCATTATCAGTGTATTTTGAAAATACAAAGAAAGTTATAAAGCCATTGCATCTTATAAGACTTTTACTATTTTATTTAGTTATTAAATTAATGGCTCTATTTTAATAACTATTCTCTGCTAGATATTGTATTACTTTTTCACTCCAGTTAATTTAGAACTTTAATTGTATCATCTGATTCTCACCTTTAATCATTCTATTGATCAAATGGCAAGATAAGTTGTTGGAATGCAGCCAGTCTAACAATATTAAACAATGCCTATTGCCTGGCAGAGTGCTGAGCTGGACGTAGAGGGAGGAAGGATAACAGCAGGATCTCGAAGCAGCTGCTCTGTGGTGACCTGAGAAAAAAGGGTCCATGCAAGTTGAGCAGTAGAAATGCTGTTAGAAGATATGAGAGAAATTTCAGGTTAGGCCCTGACTATTGAACAGAAGAAACACTTGGTAGTTGTCCACTCTGATGTGAGTGAATGTGCTCACAGCTGCCTATAGGTACCTTCTGGAAAAAGAAAATAGGAGAAAATCAGAAAACCAAAAAGAAACGACTTTTATTGCATTACTTAAAACTCAGACTTTCTTATGGCAAATAGGACAGAGACTTTATGTAGACTTAATCTATTATAATGCTTATTTTGTAGATGAATTTTTAAAAAATATTTTTATTGATTTAATATTTGGTTACATTGTTGTTTCCATAATAGAAGTATAGGTTTGAAAAACAAAGAGAAACCCCACCAACTGGGAGAACATTTTTGCACACAACACTAATGATAAAGGGCTGATCACAAAAATCTGCAAAGAGCTGATGAGACTCAACAACAACAAAGAAAATAATCCAGTCAAAAAATGGTCAGAAGAGCTAAAAAGAAACTTCTCTGAAGAAGAAATGCAAATGGCCAACAGGCATATGAAAAAATGTTCAACATCACTTGTAAGCAGGGAAATGCAAATCAAAACTACCATGAGATACCATCTCACACCAGTGAGAATGGCACATATTGAAAAAACTAGCAACAACAAATGTTGGCGAGGGTGTGGAGAAAAAGGAACTCTTCTGCACTGTTGGTGGGAGTGCAAACTGGTTCAACCACTGTGGAGAACTGTGTGGAGATTTCTGGACCTACTAAACATAGAGCTTCCATATGATCCAGCAATTCCACTCCTAGGTATTTACCCAAAGGACACAGAAACATCAATTCCAAAGAGCACCTGCACCCCTATGTTTATAGCATCACTATTTACAATAGCTAAGCTTTGGAAACAACCCAAATGCCCAAAAATGGATGACTGGATCAAGAAGATGTGGTACATATATACCATGGAATATTACTCAGCATTCAAAAAAGATAAACACATGCAGTTTGCAGCAACATGGATTGCGCTGGAAGGGATCATGCTCAGTGAAATAAGCCAGAAAGAAAAAGAAAAATACCGGATGGTCTCACTCATAGCAGGAATCTAGAAAACTTAAATAAGGGACTAGGAAAATGAATAACTATAAGAAAGTAAAAATCAAAATCAACAAAAAACTATGAATCAGAGACACTCTATGGGGGGGTAGAGGGTAGGAGGGATTGGGGTCAAAATAAGGGGGTTGCAATTGTATGGGGAATATAAAAATAAAATTTATAAAAAAAAAAAAAAGAAGTGTAGGTTTGCCCCCTTCAGGCATTGTTGTCATAGTGCACCCACCGGCAAGGAACCCCTAGTCCCCCAACATTCCTTGGGCTCCCTCCTTTCTTTGCTCCCCTCCCTTTCCCTCTGGTGGCCCCCATTCCACAGTTGGGTTTTGTAGGGTGAATTTTTAAAAAAGTAATTTAAATCTCTTAAATCAAAATTCTCAGGGAAGTCATTGGTCTTTCTATTCAAGGCTTTTAGATATGTTCTCACACCTTTTAGTTAGGTTCTACATAAAATTAATTTTGTGGCTTAAATCTCACTTCCACAAGAAAAGTTACCTGAGTGAACATCAGAGCTAGCTGTTTTGTTTTCATAAGTTCTTAAACTTTTTAATAGTAGTTTTTAGTGTTTATATTTTGCTCATAGTAATACAGTGCCTGCCACTTAGTAGATGCTATTCAAGAATTAAAAAATAGTGTACTCCCCTGGTGGCACAGCAGTTGAGCGCTGGGCTGCGAAGCTGCCCACAGCCTCTGCAGCGCTGGTTTAATCCCTACCCGGCGAAGGTCCCACATGGCACGCAGACCTCTCCTGCAGCACCCGCTACTCCCCTCAGCAGTGTGTTTCGTCAGTCTGCCTGTTCTGTTCCCTGCTCTGGCTCTGGTGAATTCGCTCACCCTCCCGCACTTCTGACTGTACCAGTACTTGTATAAATAAAATTAAAAAATCTTTTTTTAAAAAAATAGTGTACTTTGGGGTCTTCCCAGTGGCGCAGCGGGTTGAGCACAGCACTGTAAAGCTGTCCACAGCCTCTGCAGCACTGGTTCAATTCCCAGCCAGCCAGCCAGCGAGAGAGATACCCACACGGTGCGGCAGACCTCTCCTGTCTCACCCGCTGTTTTTCTCAACAATGTTTTCAGTCCATCTGCCTGTTCTGCTCCCCACTATGTCTCTGGTGAGTCCTGTCACCCTCCAGCGCCTCTGGCCTGTACCCCAGCTATTATATAAATAAAAAATAAATCTTTAAAAAAATAGTGTACTTAGTCACAAATAATTATTCAGTTTTAGAAGCATTAGGTGCTTTATCACAGGATAACTGAATATTATCTGTGCTCTGAAGATGTTTAGAGTCTAAAATGGAAAAGAACATGTGCAAGAAAATAAGTAAGCACACCTAACTTCTGTCTTTGTTATAACTTAAAAAAACATGAACCAGCAGTAGTAATACTGCTAAAAAGAGAGTGGACAAGTCTTCTATGTAAAGTAAATGAAAGAGCTTGACATGAAAGTAATCATAGAAAAACCACTGAATTGAATCATGAAGAAAGAGTCCCCATGTGTTCTGGAAATAAGTATGCTTTCTAACTGTTTATATATATTTATAATATGTAAACTTAAAAGAGCTTATATGTTATATGCATCATGTATATGTGTATATAGTAGATATAGTGAATGGTATCTATAGGTATTTCTAATACATACATGTAATATATAATTTTAAGCTTACTAGCTTAGCAGAGTTATTATACATAAGCCACCTAGCCATACACAGATAATAGTATTACAGGTCAATTATGACATCTTCAATATACACTTTCAGTATTATGGTAAGAGGCATAGTCCGTGTATCATTTTGGTTTAACTCCTAATTTGTTATAACTAAGGTTTTTACACTCTGCAGGCAAACTTTGTCACAATGAATTCTACAACTGAGAACATTATATAAAATAAATCATTCCATGATGAAGTGAATTGTATTGTGGTGCTCTCTTTAATGTTTGTCAATATTCTTCATTCATAGGCTAATATGTATCTCAACTCTTAATCCTCTCCCAGAGAAAATGAAGTATCACAGTATATCATTTCTAATGATTATTTAGAGAAATGGCCTTTTTCTACTTTTAACAGGGTGTATTTTATATTGGGTTTAAATTTTCAATTAGTCTCTCATGACCTTTTTCACTATTCTAGTGTCATAGTGTCTCAACAATAATCTCAGAGTTTTACTCTAATTCCATTCTCTCGCATAATGATGAGATTCATTCAAGCACTTTAGAACTGAAGCATTCTGCATAGCACCAACTGAGGGTATTTTTTCCTGCATCTGGGTATGACAAAAACTGAGTGACAGCACTGTGATTGCAAAACAACATATCTTCAGTCAACTTAGCCACTGTTTACCCTGTCGATGGTACTCAGACATTATTACGTCTACGGCAAGAACTCAGATGTCTTAAAATTTCACCTCTTCTTTTATAGTGATAACAGAAGTTAATTGTTGAAGTGAAAAAGTCCAATTTTTAGGAGCAGACAGTCCCAGAGGCTTTCCTCTTTTACCTCATTAAGCCTGAATAAATTGCAACATCTTCAAGTAAAACTGTGGGGAAAGCATTTTTGTTATTGGCCTGATGGTGATCCACAGGTGCAGGGAATTGCAGACACATTTAGATGAGCTCTAGAATCACACCTGTGCTGACATAAAATGCACCAACAGAACAGTTAAAAGAAAAATGAAGTTTTGTCCATTACGTGGACTTGTTCAACCCAGGGGTTAAACTTCAGTTTTTTTCTTTACTTCTTCTTACTCCAATGAATGGTCTGTGTAAACTCCTGATGATTAAAATGATACCCCCCTTATCTTAGAATTTAAAAGATGTACTTCCAAATAATCCTATATTTATTGGGGAATAGATGATAAAACTTTTATGTTAAAATGACCTCTTTTATGCTGGAAAGCAATGTGGGAAGATAAAATATTCTCCATCTTTTCTGTTAATAACTGATGGTGTCCCAATAGTTTCCTTATCAAATTTTATAAATAATACAATGAAATATTAATATAGTATATGGATAATTAAACATGTTTTCCTTTTAAGCAGTTATGATTTGAATAAATGATTACCAGATTACCACATTGACATAAATTTTATAAAACCTCAATTAAGTACTAAAGAAGGAACCAAGAAAATGGATTGTTTTCTCTGAAATGACTAGAAAGTCACATTGCTGAATGTCCAACCTGACTTGTTTGAGAATGGATAGTGTAGGGTAAATGAATTATCAGGCTTTTTACATCACTAACCTCTGTGGCTATCTCCTGTGGCCTTGATTGTGTTAAAGCAGAAGGTGTGTGGGTGTGGGGCAATCATGCCTGATTGTAGACACCTGGTGCATGGGTGCTTATGCACGGGCAAGTGTATACACCTGTGCCTAGGAGGGAGGGGATATTAGGGGTGATACCCTTGGGGAAGGCACAACCTTGGGGAGGGTGACACCTAATTGAGAATGCTGAAACTCAAGTTGCTGGCTTGTTTCCCCTGCTTACCATTAAAATCTGTGAAGATGATGCCAAGGGCTCCAAAATTCTCCTTTAAACTGTTAGAACTGATGGTGAAACTACCTGGCCTGGGATGGTTGCACAACAATTAGTTATCTTAATTTACAGACTCTACCCTCTTTTCAGAGATTCTCTCAAGTCACTTTGCTGAATCTTAAACCACTTATAATTAGACAAAATGTAAATAAATCAAAAGCAATGTGAAAAAATAACTGTAAAGAGAATGTCTGTCTTTGTTCTATTAAAAAAAAAACAACTTTATATTTGTTTGGCAATACCTAGTTTGTAATGTCTTTTTCAGAAAAGAACAATTTTATAAAGCAAGAATTTGTAAAGGCCTCTGTTGTGCCCACGTCGATCAGTGCAGCCCCCAAGGACACAGACAACGGATGCAAGGGCACAAAGGAGTTTAATACGGGCTCGAGACCGGGCCCTCGACACGCACCGATGCAACGGCAGAGGTCGGAGAGCCCCGAACAGAGGAAGCTGGGATATCTTATAGGGTCGCGAGTGGCGGGAACTTTGAAAGAAGCTGGCAATTATTCATTGGCTACTACAAAGGCATTTTGGCGCGCGCGGTTACAGTTTCAAACTGATTGGGCGGTTAGAGATGCTGTCCCATTTATGGACAGGACTGCCCTCATTGGCGGCTGGGGTGGTCTGCTTTTTCGTCACCAAGTGGAGTGAGGGTTGTGACTGCTGAAACTATCTCCGGAATGCGGCTGGACAAGGACTAACATATCAAGGTGGAGGATATACAAAATGGCGAAACCTCAGCTAAGCTTGGTTCCACAGCCTCCCCAGTCTGAGGATAAGCATTCTCTGAAATACAAACTTAAAGTCCATTTGGTCCAGATATCTATTCAATATTATGATAAAGTATTAAAACATTTTTTAATTTGGATTTTATAAAATAACTAATTGAGAATGCTGAAATATATAATAAAATTTAAGCTCCATAGTAATTACCAAAAATTACTTCATAAACCTTTATAGATGACACAAAATGCTATGCACTGAATTTTTGCATTAGACTCCAAATCCTTCTTTTTAAAAAATTAATAAAATATTTATCCATATGAAATATCTCAATCTTAGTCCAAGCCAGAATTATTTCTTGGTGTTCCATTCATCTTATCCTGCTTTTAAACTGTGTCCCATTTTTTTGTTAATCTTACTGCCATTTTTTTTTTCAGAAAGGTATTTATTCAGGAACAGAAAAGGTCTAGTTTACTTGATGATAAATGGTCAAAGATCGCATGTGAGTTCATATCTTTTTTCATCTCTGCATTTCTACTGTATCATAATTTTGGTACTCTCCACCTAAAAAAAAAAAAAACACAAATATTTTACATTTATATGTATATTCAATGATAGAAACTGGTCATTATCTAGAAGAACACATAGTTATCCTGAAAATAATGGTAGATTCTAATATTAAAAGTGACTGCTTTCTTTTTATAAAAGACATTTAACATATGGAGGATTGAAATAAGATCTATATCCATTTCACATTCCAAACCAGGCATTAACCGGTAAATTCTTTCATAGCTATACCGTTGATTCTATTTTACAGAAATTGCCAATATCCAATAATTTTCTGGACAGCAACCTGCTGTTTCACATAAGTGTGTTTTAATCATAGATTGTTCTTCCAATGTGAAGACTTTGCTTTTTCCTTCTGTTAGAAGTAATACCATTGATTTAGTATCAATCTGCTTTTCTGTCTGACATAGAGACAAAAGACAGATTTTTCTGCACGTAACTCCCCTGCCAACAATTCCTTGACAGCGACCTGTGTCACCTTTTTTATTTCAACACAGGCATTTTTCTGAATACATATTGCAAATTATGTCAGTTGTGATGAATTATCCAAATTTGAGATGACATAGGGAAAAGTTAGAAAGTTCCCCTTTCACTTCTTTCTTTTTTTCCACACTATTAATCCAACTGATATATATATATATATATATATATATGTATATATATATGTGTGTGTGTGTATTTATATATGTGTGTGTATGTCTTTATATATATAAATATATATATTCATATATGTATAAATCTCAGCTGGAGCTTAGATATCTGCTAAGGATCTACTTAGTGTTAGAGTGTAAATTTCTTATGGGAAGGATAAAGTGTTAGCAATCTGTTCATTCCTAGTACTTGGTTTCATATCTAGCATACAGTAGACACAATAATTGCTTATTAACTGAATCAAGAGGGTTAATTAGAAAAAAATAGTTTGCATTGGTTTGTTAATCTTCCTTGTTGGCAAACTTTATTATCCCAATTAAAAGGTATTAAACTTTTGAGGCTAAGAACTGGTGAAAATGTTGACTAAAGAAATATTCTTCATGTTCATGTCTATCTTATCAATTTATCCACATTTCTTATATACCCACCTAAATCCTAGACTGTGCTAGATGCTTTGCTATCAAACTGTATAAGGTTAATTCTTTACTCTCAAGGAACTATTAAGGAAGAGATATGTCAATAAACCTAAAATAATGCAATGGCATATAATAGAGAGTGAAAAAAGCATTTAGAAACATTGAGAAATGAATACCAAGTTGCAGTTAAAGGCTACTTCAATATTAAAATCTCAAGAAACAGCATTTTGTCATATTGTTGATGCTAATATAAATCATTCTTTTTGCTAATTCTTCACAGGGTTTATTTGACATTACAAATTGTCAGTGTATAACTGTTTATCATTAAAATGAAAACTAGCAATATATATTCAATGCGATGGTCTCTGTCTCTAATTTTTTGTCTCATTATTAAAAAATCAAATATATAAATCATGGCCTTTGATTTTATATTCCTCTAACTTTCCTGAAAGACTCCATGATTTCAACTTGTATTTAAATATGCATCAGCTCATCTAGCTTTTCCACCAGGCTTCATCTTATTATCTGTCCCACCCACTGATACTTTCCCTTAAAAATCAAGCTAGAGTCTATTTTTGTTAAAATGTGAATTCTCTTCTCTAGCACTTTTATTTTTCCCCCATGGATTCCTTCTCTCTCTGATGTTATACTTGTCTTTCCATCATCTCAACAACATTCAAATATTTCCAAAGACTCTTATGGTTGACATTTATGACCCTAACTCATACTTGCATTAATCCTTGTGGTTTCTCTTTTATAAGAAAGCCACCCATGGTAGAAGCAGAAAGAATAGTTCCTCCCTGTTCCAATCTTTTGACAGCTCTGTGACCTCAGTTTAGTCATTTGGATTCTTCCACTTGAGATTTTGATTCTTGCATGAGTGATGCAAAGATAAAAATTGTGTAATAACCTGGACAACTTGGCAGCATCCCAGCCAGATAACTTGTTGAGCAGAAACTTCTGGTGGATTGTCTTTTGTTTCTGTTTATTTCAGTGTTTTGATATCAACTTCAAAAATTACCTTTAGCTTAAAACAGCTTAAATTAGACCAAGTACTACAAGGAAGAACTCTAAGTTGATTTCTAGTTAGTGAAAGAAAAGAGCAAATCTTTATATTTATTTCCCAATTGTGGGTATTTCTTAGGAAATAAAAGTCTCACCACAAAGCATCTTAGCAATGCTTTTAGAGTAGAACAAATGTGAACATTGTTTTATTGCATGGTGTTAAAGTCTAAAAATAATTCCATATGCCTATGCCAAACATGCTATGAATAGATGAAAATATAAATAAACATTGATAAGGTAGGAATAAAGACATATGCAAATTCGGCATTTGTTTATGCAAATTATATATATATATATATATATATATAGATAGACAACATGTATCATTGTCAGTTTTAATGTTATTTTATTTTGATTGCCATATAGCAGCTTGGTCTATTTGCTGCAGTGAGTATTCGTTTCTCCATTGCTTTGTGTTTCAGCACACTCTTATACCAGTCCATCTATTTAAATGATAATAGTATGTTTTGACTATTTTCAGAGGCCAGTTTTCGCATTAAAAACATGGTATATGGCAAGGCTATTTCAGGGTCCAATAAAATAATTATCTACAATCTTCAGAAACTCCAAAAGTTATTAAATACTGAGGAATCCATTCACGAATATAGTTTATTTCCTTAAAGTAGGCCACGACAGCAATTTTCTTACTATGGGGCCCCTCATATTACTATATTCTGAAAACTATGTGTAGATTGTATGACATATAGCTCTGTAGAGCTCAGTAATTCTGTGCGTATATCTAAGCCCCAAATAGTCTATATTCATTTGACATTTATAAACCCTTTTACCTTATTATTTGAGGAAATTAAATGTAAGACAAAATGGGAAAGAAAAAAGATATAGCCTAACTTCTGTTCATATTTTTCCATGGACATGCCACTTTATCATTTTTACTTTGCTTTATATATTTCTCCTGATTCTTTGCTTTCTACTGCCACACATATCTGTAGAGCTATCTTACTTTTATGGAATATTTTGGGTTTGCAGGTTATATAGAACACAATAGGGTATAAAAATATTTCACATTGAAATTTAAAAAAAATAACTGTTTTACTAGCTACATAATATCACATTGTCAACTTTGAAGAAAGTGTTTATAGTTTGTCAGAGAACTTGGTACATACTAGTTGCTCATGAAAAGTCAGTCTCCTTCCACTAGTTTATATTAAGGGAAGAAGACAAAAAATATGGGTGTGTTTTGAAACTGTTCATAGGTCATAGGATTAAATTTCAAATTTTCGAGGTACTCATCAAATAGATATAGATACATACATATACATATATATATATATATATATATATATATATATAAGCTTGTTGTAGAAAACTTCATGTGCTTCTCTTGATTCTTTACTAGTTCAATTTTCTACATTTGGACCTTACAGTTATAACATTTTATTTATGAGTAAAACAGAATCATGTCACTATTGTTTGAATCTGATAATAAATAAGATTAAATAAGAAATTTATTCTAGTGTTAAACATTATTTTCCATTAAATTTGATAAAAGTGTCCATACCATAATGGTCAAAGGACATATTTAATTAAAATAATTGCATGAAACAAAGACCTTTAAGTTTGAAATGTACCAGGCATCATTTTCAAAAATTACCATATTAAGTAAGAATCACATCTCTTTTCAGTATTTCCTGGAAAACTCTTAAAAATCTGAGATAATTGAGCATTTGAAGAACTAAGAACTACACATCTTTCAATGATACATTGAATTATATACAGCGATATCAGATTACTGTCTTCACTTATATGTAAACATTCATCAATGACATATTGGTAGGCTTTCATTTAGGATGGCAATTTCCAACTAGCACTCTAAAAGGAATATAATAGGCCATAATCTACTCATTTCATTTTTGTTCATTATGTTGAGTATCATTTTTAAATAAGATTTTGTTTATGATTTTAAATAAAACATTTTAAATAACATGAACAGGGCACCTTCCCTAGCCTCAAGAACTTCAAAAAGCATTGAACACAAAAAATAAAAAGAGCTAAGACAATCAAATGGAATATGCAAGTATTGCAAAGTGATGTGCAGGGGGATGAAGAGAAAGAAGCAAAGCTAGGAGTCAAGGAAGATTTAATTTCTAAACAGGAATATCTGATAGGGCTTTAATAAAATAAAGAAGGCAACAACACTCCTGAAAATGATTGAAAATCCTGAGAAAAGTTAAGGGACATAATTAGTAGAAAAATGAGGAAACAGGATGTGAAGAACATCATGAGAAGGGAATACAATTGAAAGGAGAGCATGCAGAACTTTGAAGATTATTTTAGGGACCCTGTCTTCTTTGGGCAATGGGGAGTCTGTAGATTTTTGAACATAGAATGACATCTACAATCTATGTTTTAGAAAGATAACTCTGTATGAATCATGAAGAATTGGAGCCAGGTAAATTTAGAGGTTACATACCAGGTATAAAAAAGAGCCAAATGTGGGTGAATTGTTTGGTCACTAGAAAAAATGATTTTATATACTGAGTGCCCTTCTGGAATAAACAATGGCTTTTTGGTATATAAACACATGCATGGTCTTCTGTTACTTATGTGCTCAGGCTCTAAGATAATACTAAATGTTGATGATATAATATTATAATTGCATTTTTTCAGAGGTCAGTCTCCCTAAAAGTGCAGTACACATTAAGACTATTCATACAATTCTTTGACTTGGAGCATAAATATCAGAAGATAAAAAAACTGTATCTTCAGTATGTAATGATGCCATGATGTAGAATATAGGAAAACAGAATTAAGAGTGATTATTAGTAGTAGCAAAAAATGATAGAGAATGTTTCTTCCATGCCCTGTGGTGTTTTGTACACTTTTATACACGTAGCTCTCTAAGCCACTTTCCAGACAGCAGAGCACATTAAATGCATTCATGATTTGTAATTTAAAACTACAGTTGTGCGAAATTGCAGTTTAAGCTTGTATGGATCTATACCCATTGAGTTTGAATTAAGATTTACAAATATGTATTAGGTTTGATAGGACAGTCATTGAATGAAAAATACAATTTGTGCTACTGAAATGCAGCAAAAATATGAAAATTTAAAATATGTATGAAATCTTTCTCAACTATATGCTGATTAGATCTTAGGCAATGCACATAGCACATTTCAGTAATCAATCAAAGTGTATATTCTGAATGCCATGATTCTAAGTTTCTTAATTTAAAAATAAATTGGAGGAACTTATTCTAGAAGTAATTATTTCAGAAAAACATCATGTCTTACAGAATTCATTTACAGTCAAGAGACTAATAAAATAAATGAAACTTTTAAGTTCTTGGTTTTAAGTAGATATGGTTGAAAACTAAGGTTAAAGCAACACATTTTTGTCATAATTGTGCTTCTCTTCTAACAACAACAAAAAAATAATTCTAGAATTATTCTAACATTCATATACAGAAGAGGGCAAAAAGCAGGATAAAAGGTTGAAAATTATCCTATGACCATATCCAGTAATACCAGAATCATATGATCCTACTCAAGAGAACTGGATAAACTTGTCTAAACCCACACTCAGTGCAGGAATTAGCTCAGCAATATTGTTTCTCAGCCCTGGTTATATTTTAGGACATGCACAGTCATTATCTCTGGATTATCTCCTTCAGTAGATCTATTTTTACATTGTCCCCTGACCATTTTAATGTACAGTCATAGTTGATTACCGCTGCTCTCCCACAAAATATTAACCAAGATAAAACATGTGATTTCCCAATTCAGGGATAATATTGATTCTGATTAACATCTTTATATTAAAATGTGATCTATGTTTTTATAACTTTCATCCATTGAAACTACATCAGCACCTTTATGTTCTGTTAAAGAATTTCCTCATTTTTGGCTATTTTATTTCTAACAAGGAATAGTTATATAGTCAGTGGGTTATTTAAATTTATTTTTCATCATCAAAAATAGTTAATAATTAGTATACCTTACTATGAAGTTAACACAAAATTTGGGGCTTTGCATATGCTAATTTTAACCTATTTATCAGTTATAGAAGATAAATATTAATTTATTAACTTCATTGTAAATAGAAAAAATGAATTAGAGGAGATTTTAGAATATACCACAAATTGTGTGACTAGCAAGTACTGAAAGTGGGGGTTCAACTCAAGTATTTAAATTGTCAAACACTATCCATGTCAGAATGCTCATTGAAGATTAGTCAAATTGCACCTACCTCATTTTAATATTTATTGAAAATGGTTATCCTCTCTCAACATTTCAACAGCCCAAGGACCTTCACTTATTTTCACAACCTTTTTACCCACTGGGATTTTCTTTCCACTTAAGAAAACTAGACAAACTTGCCTTAAGCACTTATCCAACATGCCAATACCATGCCTTATGAAATTTAAAATCATATCCTATAATCATCAAGGATTCTTGGGGGCTTAGGCCTTCATGGTTTCCATTGTTTCCAACTGATTGTCATTAAAAGCATTTATTTTAATCTGAATGTAAAACTTCTGTCCTTGATAGATTTATATGCACGTATTAAGACACACATCTTATACTGTGTTTTATGAATTCTGCATGACGTATGAAGGATTCTTGAATTCAAAAAGGTAGCCCTAACCTTAGCAAAGTTTTTTGATATCTTAAGGTTTCCATTATTTTGTCTATTCTTTTTATTTCTGCATCTCCTCCCTTTTAACATTACCAAATCTCCCAAGTCCAACAAGTAGCCTGGTAGGAAAAAAACATGGTCATAAGCAGAATCTATTTCCTACAACTACAGTTGGTGTTGAAAAAATAATCTTTTTTATCCTGCTAATTAGATATCAAAGCATTCTTTTTTTAATTTCTCATCATTCTAATCATAAATTTGCTATTATCTTTCAGTTAATTGTCAACTTTGTTTTCCAATAGGTCTGCTAGTTTTCATTATATTCTTGCCAACAAATCAAAAATGAAAGATATATTGGATCTTCTGTGTTTTTTTTTTCAGTGATAGCTATAATTGACAGAAGTCCATTAGTCATACTATTGCCCATACAAAAGAAATATGATTTTCCTTATTATAATGATCATAACTGCAATCTATTTCAAATGCTTGGAAGTGTCTATCCTGCACAGATTTTTGGTGACATAGAAGCCTGAATTATATAATGGATAATGCGACCTGTAAAAATTCTTGGATTTTATACCTTTGGAAAACCAGTAATTTGAAAGCTCTGTTGAGTTTTGCTGTTTTTTAACATTTTGTTGCAAGAGTGATGACTTATAGAAAAAAATGATGACACAAATCTCTGAAGTTCAATGAATAAAATATTTTATTTATGCAAAATAATATCAAAGACCTTATGGTAACATACAGAGTTTAAGCAGGGTGGACAAAATGAACTAAAATCATCTGCACAGTGTTAAAAAAAATAGTTTGTGAGGTATATGTAGAGTATGGCATTCTTTAGGAACTATCTCTTAAAATATTTGATCATGTAATTGATTTTGCCACTTGATCTTCTGTGAGACGACACAGGTGATCTAGCCTCATTCTCCCTGCCAGTTGGGGCTTCAGCTGTCCACTATTGGGAGCCTCAGGGTTAAGCCAGTTGTCATCACTCTGCACCCATCCTCCTTTAATTCTCTTCTAAGAGTGTATCCCCTGTTCGGATGCCTACACTGTGAACCCCCTTATCCAGTGCAGTGCCAGCTCTCCAAAGTCCTTGGTATGGGTATGTGACCCTCAGTCTACAATGGTAAGGTCTCTCTGTACAACAGTAACCCCTGCCTCTTGTAGGATGTGCTGTCCTGGTATCACTATAAATACAATTAAATGAAAGCTCTTCCTACCCCTTTCCACCAGAATGTTGTTCCAAAGAGTGCCCCTATGTGTCCATCTATACGTCTTTCAGGGGTCATTTACTTTGTTCTGCTGCAATCTAGCTGTGAGTATATGGAGGAGGCAAAGCCAGTATCTTCACTGCTGGGTTTTCAATTTTGAAACAAGAAAGCATTATGCTAATATATATGTTTCAGAACTGATATTCTGACTGATGACTGGGATCTAGATTAGACAGAGCGCAGGACTTGAGTCTCAAGGGTCAGTGAGTGATTTGGCAGCAAATTGCAAAGACACAGATCAGAGGAGTAAAAAGATAGAAATAAAAGGAAGGTTGAAGAGAGATTTCAAATATAGGACTGATAGAACTTGGTGATTATCTAGACTCTGGAGGTAAGGGAAAAAGAGATGTCAGGGATGATATAGACATTTCTGACATGTATTACTTAGGGGATGGCAGTACTATGTCCAGTGAAAGAAAAGAGACTAGAAAAAATGGGAAACAAATGGTAAGTGAAGTTTTGCATATATTTTAAGATATTGAGTTCAAGTTACCTGTGGAAGGCTTTAGCATAAATGTCCAATAAAGAGGTAACTATATAAAAATCCAGCAGAGAGAATAGTAATATAGAATAGTATGGGAAATATACTGACATATTAGTACTTGTTAAATAAGTGGTGTGATTGCAGAAATTAGGTGACTTAGTAGAACATTAATCTCAGTATGGCTGACCTTGTGCCTACATCTTCTCAATTATAATCATCTTCCATTGATACTTTTTGTTCTTGCGTACTGATTTAATGATTTAGGGTGTAAAATCTTTATAAACAAATCATAGTGAAGATATTTTTTGCAGTAATATTGAGAAAGAAAACCCCAAGTATCCAATGGCACAGTATTTTTTGCTTTAGAGTTAGAATGTACATTTGTAGTCACTAGTGGTCTCAGAGGTCTCTCATTTTAGATGAACAGCAATGGAGCAGATAGTTATGCCACTGAGTGAATCAATCCAAACTAAACTATAAAAAGAATAGAGAGTTAGCATGATAAGGGATGGTAAGTATATGTACGAGCTAATCATGATCTCCACATACAACAGTGTCTATGGTATAAGACTAATAGTGGTCAAAGGAAAGAAAAAAAAACTGAACAATAGAGATAATACAATATAGATTAGACTGTAACACCACACTGATGATTTGAACTTCAAAAGAACACTTTTCAGTGTTTCCGAGAAGCTCTATAAAATAAAAACATATTTATATTTAAAGGATGAAATATGGGAAGCTGCTAAAAACATGGATGCTGAAATTGCTAACATTTCATAGAAGATGAAAAAAGCTCCCTGCCTTAATGGAAAGTGAACCAAACCCGTAGAGCAGCAGATGTTTCCCTTTAGCAAACTTTCAAAGCAGCAGGAACTCACATTCAGTCAGGAAACTGGCAGAGCCGCTGGAGCCATTTCTAAGTGGCTATGAGAGTTGAGAGAACGTCCTTGAAGACCTGTGCTCTGGTTAAAATGGAAGTGGAGGTTTTGGCAGACTGTGTTTTCGGCAGCCTGCCAGCGACTTTGAAAAGTGTGACAGCTAACGTAGCTGCCCAGATAGTTCTTTGGCTGCACCTCTGGTTGGAAGACATGATTTTGAAAGAACTCCACACAGGAATTCCATTTGGCAAAGGCTTGCTTTTTGGCAAGGATATGGAAAGTCTTCTTGAATATAAGCATTGAAGAATAAATTGTGTCTGCCTCAGGATAAAACTTCTGGGGTATAGGAAAAGAATTAGGAGGCAGGTTATACAGAGGCGAAAGTTTTCAGACTGGCAAGAGACACTAGAAATTTGCAATCACTAAAAATGACCCCATTGCAAGAGAAAAATGAGAAGTTCTTCAAAGGAGCTAGGAAAAAAAAGGGAGCTGGCCTGGCTACTCGGGCCTTTCTCTGGATGAAGAAACCAAATAATAAAGATCAGATGTGAATACAAAATGGGAAAATGTATGCTTAATTCAAGAAAGCATTTTTGTGAAATATTAAAATGCTTTGAATTATGTAAAACAGATTGTACTGTGTGGAAAACTGGCTCCACACTGATGAGAAGTTCATAAAATGCTGACCTAAATTTGCAGGCCTGGGTTCCTCCGTTACCTGCTGCCTGAAATATTCTGGGGGGCTGGCTGCATTTGCATTTCTACTGTGAAATCTGACACATAGAACACAGTGTGGAGTTTTCAGTGCTGGCACCCTTGGGTGCCTCACAATGTCCACTTGCCTCCCTTTCAGGTCAGTTGGCATCAGGTCTTTGGCTTCATCAGTTCACACACAACTCCCAATGTTATAAAAAGCAACAGTGTGTTTTGCCAGTGAATGATAATAAAAGGTCATATTGTTTTTTTTTTTTTTTTTTTGTAAAATATTATTCATGGCTGCTTTGGTCTGATGAGAGAAAGATCATTTCAGTCATTTTGCCAGGTAAACACAGGGTGTTCACTTGAATTTGAATTTCAGATAAACAACTATTTTTTTTAGTGTTAAATACTCAAATTTTACTAGGTGTCCTCTTTTATTTGCTAAATCAGATGCAAATTATAGGGACAGTTTTATCAGCATGGGAGATCGTTTTATGAGTTTCTATTGATATTAAATATACAAATTCACTTGGATAGAGTCCAATACTGGTGAACTTAACTATATATTTTGCTCTGTATAAAACATTGATAGAGAAGTTCATGTTCAATCCTTAGCCTGAGTTATGAGCTTATTTATTTGTGAAGAAATGTGTTTTATGTCTTTCCTGCCATTAGAGGTTTTGAAGAGATGGCCAGAGATATGTTTAAAGGAAATGAAGGCTAACTAAAAGAAAAAGAGGAGACCAGAGGAGATAAATATATTTTTTTCATGATTAAGAATTTATACTTTGAGATATCTATGAGTTTGAATACCATTTCTTCCAGTTTGAATACCATTTCTTCCTACTCCTGTAATCTTGGCAAATTTAATAAAATAAAACTTGGTAATTATTGATAGGTTTTGATGCATAGTAGATATATAAAACAATGTATCACCTGTGTTCTGCTAAAGATTTTACAACTATTAATATCAGAAAGCTGAGACTTACACCTTTATCTTCTTTCTCCAAGAGCAATACTCAACATGGAAAGGCTTTAAATTCCTGTCAGAAAAGAAAGAAATTTGATAATAATGCATTGAAAGAATAGAGGTTCAAAATGTAATTATAATCTAAAAATTAAATATACTACTGCTGTTCTGCCTTTTTAGATAATGCTTAATCAAAAGACAATTTTACCCAGTTACTTGAGGATATTTGACTTCCATGGATAATTGCCTAATGTAAACTCCGAGGACACATATTTACAGTCAGCAATTTTGAGAAACAGTACCACAGAGTATTTGAGTCCTGCTTGTGTTAGTCATCCTCTTCAAGTTTAGAGTAGTGAGTATAGAAAATTACTTGGCTCAGGTTATTAGACCTATAAGATCATTGAGGTAAATATTTGGCTGGAGCAATATCACAAAGTAGTTCCTCATGTGATTATTATGATTTTCTGAAAAATATTATTTTAAACATCTTATTTGGTTGAGGCTAACATTATTTCCTACATAAAAGCTTTTGTTGTGCACATTTTATCTACTAGATTATGAACATCTTAAAGTCAGTAGATATTTTATCTATAGATTATCAGGGCTGTACACGATATAATATAGGCACACAGCAAAAACAGTAAATTGAGGAAAATATAAATTAATGAATAAAATTATTTAAGGAAACAATTAAAGAAAGGCAATGTTCACCACTACACTAAAATATGAAATTCATAAAAAATGTGTAATTTGAGTGAAGTTGCTGAAGTGTCTATTTTCCACTTGTCTTCAAATCTGTTAGATGGAATTTCCCCCAAATTCTAAAGGAGTTGATGATTTCTTTTGCCCTGTCACTTCTTTGGAAAAAAAAAATATGATATGCATAGAAAACTAAATACACTGAATAATTAAATAAGGAAAAATTAGATTTCAATGTCATTACATTATATTTGAATATCCAGTTTAATCTGTGTCAACTTTTCTCAAAGAACAAGTTTGTAATAGCTAAAATACATACTTATATCAAAAAAAGAGCATACAATATTCCTTACATAGTTGTAACATTTATACAGAAATTGTATGGTAAAAGAGTACATTATTAATACAAATTATACAGAAATTGTTATGGTAAAAGAGCACATTATTTTTCAGACTGTACAATGATAGTAATATCTATTCTGTGTGATAAAGAATTTATATAGAAAGCATTTATATGACAGCACAATTAGTGCTTTGTTAGCTTTTTAATATCATGTTAAACAAGTCAAGTCTCTTTACTGAATATATACCAGGAAGGATTTATGTTACAAACAAGAAAATTCTAGCAAAGGTAAGTGATAGCCATAAATGAAAATTGCTACTGAGTTACACAACAATTAATTTATTTGTTACTGGCATTTTGTTTCCTTTCCAAAGAAAGGAAAATGGAAACAGCATAAAACAGAAAGTTTTCTTTATGTCATACCCAAAGGAAGAACAATTAGAAATTGCCAAGTAACATTATGTTTCTTTATGGCAGGCTGTATCTGAAGGTTGTTTGATATATGGTTTATACTAGCCTAAACCTTTCTATATTTAGCAATACTTAGTGTGAGTTTAAAGAAGCTAATGAGAAAGTACAAAGACAGTGTTCATTCTTTCCAATTCCTTCTCCTAGAAACAGAGTCACTGGAAATTTTGTCCTTCAATGATTGTTAGGTAACCCTCCAATTCCCTCTTAGGCTATTGCCCAAAGCATGTGGCTATTTAAAAATCTATGGAGCTACGTATACCTCAAATCTCCCCAGCATAGAAACTCAAAGAGCAAATATATATATTTTTTAATATTAACTCTTCAAGTATGTACAATACTTCCCTTCATGCTGATATGGTTGAATCAAATCAAGCAAGGAAAACAGTGACAACATGAATATTAGGTCACAACTAAGGCCCCAATTATGTAAGGTATATTCTTTAAATATATAAGTAGAAGCCAGTGATTTCTTAGCATCTTTGCTGTTTGTATGGCTTCCAGACACTATCATCACTTGGTTGAGTCATTTCACAAATATCTAACTGCTTCTAATTTGGCATCTATAAGCCCCATGTACACTTCCACTTTGGTCTGTATTTACTCACCCAACAAAGTCATCCTTTAAAAATAATTCAAATCAAGATAACACTATTGAAGATCTCATTAAGAATAAAAATCACAGTTTGTATCCTGGATATTCTTATCATATTTTGATTGGCTGTGACGATCACCCCACTTTTTTTCTTTTTTTAATGGAAAGGAACTTTAATGCAATTAGTGAACAATACAGAAAAGACAATACAGAAAATATAGTTTCTAAATCAAGCACCCAAGATTACCCTCATGGGTAAAAGTCCACCCAAATGGGATTGGCACAAAGCATGGCCCAAAATCTTGCCACAAGTCTAAAGCACCTTCTAGTGGTGACCCACAAAAAAGGATAAGAAACAGTCAGACAAGTCTGGGAGGAAAAGAGAAAAATCAAAATCAAGATAAAAACTGCCATTCTTAACCTCCCCAAGGGTCTCTCACCACATCTGTTTCAACCAGTCCAGGACCAAAAAGCAAGTGTAGCTTCTTCACATGTCTCTCTGCTCCATGTGTCTCCTGCAGGCGTCCTCATTGTCTCCCCTCTTTTACTCTCTCCTACTGAGCTCCTTTGCATTCACTCTTGTCCATACCTCACTGACTCCCTTGAACCTCATCAGAAGTATCAAGTATGGACCCCCTAGGTACTGGCACAGAGCTTTAAAAGAAGGTTTCTTCAGATATTACAAATAGATGCTCTTTTCATTTAAGTCTCTATTTTACCTCAACAGAGAGGGAACTTCTTTCAAACTGCCATCTCTCCCATCAGTTTAAATCACTTTTCCTACTTCATTTTTCTTCACACATTTATTAACATATGACCCACTATTAAGAACTTTGATTAATTACTGTTCTTTCGTCTCCATGTATCAGAAGTCTCCTGAGAGCCAGGTTTTTTGGTTTGTTCATTGTTTATTGGTAAAACCCTGAACTATATTTGCCACATCAACGTTGACCAGTAACTAATTTTTAAATAAAGTAATTTTTTGAAAAATGAATGAGAAACAGAAGTTAGCAGTTATTCTTGCTGCTGACAAATTGAAGCTCAAACGTTAGAAAAACAGGATTCAAGAATCACTTTAAGGTTTTTATCATTGGACGACACTCCCCTCTGTGGGGAGTTAGAGGGAGAGGACACAGTCTGAGTGATTTCTGAAAAAAAAAAAAAATTAAAGTATATTAGCTTAGAATTAAATGATTGCATCAGAAGCAAATGTACCAGATATTCAGATGTCTTCATGTTTTACTGCATTTCACTATTTACTATATTCCCAATGTTCTTTGTGTCTATTGCATTTTTTATGTAAATACAATATAATGGTGTGCACTAAAACACTTCGGCAAGTTTCCCATTCAATGACATCATGTCAGTAATCTGAAATTTGCCATTGTGGAAGTATTTGCACCATGAAAATTGTCAATTGCTACAAGTTAACAGCTCTCCTCCACCATCTCTCCTGCGCTTGCAGTAGCCCAGGAGCTGCTTGCTAAAAATTTATCAGAATATCAGTGCCGAAAATGAACATTATACTATTCTTTGTATTTTCTGGGATGTTAGGGCAGTCACTTAACTCCTCTTTTCACTTAGTCTAAAAATTAAATATAATAATGTGACCCTCATTTGAAAATCATAGTGATTAAATGAGATAGGATAATATATATGAGTATTTACAAGAAATCTGCTCTATACACAGGTCCTTCATTAACCCATATAGCATATTTTTGAAAACTAGGAAAAAGATTCCTAGTGTCCTCAAAACCCTTATCTGTCATATTATTGTAGTGTACTTATTTTTTCTCATAACAAAATACAACATTCATCTACCAAAAATTGTCATAATATACTTCATCAATCACTCTGGAGAAAATAATGTAAACTTTTTGTTTGTTTGAGGAAACTATGAGGCAAAGTTGTTCATCTTTGCTTCAATATGTAAGGCCTTAACCTAAATGTTCAATCACTTGTTTGCTCTTGTATAACTCTCTTCAAAGTCCATTTTGTCTTTGTTTTAGTGGGACTTGGGGGGATGGAATATCAAAGACATAACAAATATAACAAGGAGCTGTGTGTTCTTTCATTTTCTATCAAGTATGTCTCTCAGGAAAATCAGCTATCTGAGACGTAATGCTCCCCAGCAACACTCCATAATGACTAGTTCTTCTCATGTGAAACAGATTAATAGAATGAGTCTATTGTTCTTACAAAGAATGTGCTATATTTCAAAGAACTTTCTAAGAGATTGTGTAATCTGCAGGGGAGAAGAATATGTCACTCTATAGGTCTCATGCTAGAAATCAGTTTGCTTACAAATTGTATGTGCTTGCTCTGGTATGATATCGTAAGAAAATTCAGAGAATAAAGTTTCCATTAGTATCCTGAATAAGGTAAAAGATGATTGGACTTCTGTGTCATTAGTTGGCTTTAACATGTTAGAGCATTTCCCTTTCTGACCAATCCCCGGTCATGTTGTGGGTTCCTAGTGACATGAAGTGGGACACTTCCCTGCCGGCTCTTTTCACTGAGAGCTCCCTCTCCCTGAGGTTAGTCAAAGAATGAATGAATGAATGAGTGAGTGAATGAAGTCTTTCTCCAGAGGCTTAGAAGTAGTGCCAATTATGCCAGACTTTATATCAATAGAAAGGTAGAAAGGGAGATGGATCATTTGATTGAACTAAGTTTCTTCTTTGATTTTTTTTTTGTTTGTTTGTTTTCAGAAGCAATGGGGAATTAAAGAACAAAATTTAGGATGTAGGTTAATTCTGGGTTAGGGAAAGGTAGTTGCTGAAATTTGGTAACATTCCTGTTCTTGGTCTCAGTGATAGGTTTATGATATTATATTGTTACAATAACTATAATCTATGAATATATATATGTATTATGAATAAATATATATATATATATATATATATATATATATATATATATATATAAAAAATATTACCATACTGGGGTCTCCCTGGTGGTGCAGAGGTAAAAGTCAGCGCTATCAAGCTATCCACAGCCACTGTGGCATGAGTTCAATTCCCAGGGAGGGGACCCACATGGCACAGCAGACCTCTCCTGCCTCACCTGCTGCTTCCCTCAGCAGTATATTTCAGTAGAACTGTCTATTCTGCTCCCCACTCTGTCTCTGGTGAATCTTCTCACCCCCTGAACCTCTCTGGCCTAGACCCCAGTTCTTGTATGCATAAATAAAAATAAATCTATCTATATCTATATCTATATATATATTATATTACCATACTAAAGAAGATAAAATTAATCCAATTTACATCCTAATTTTGTTTTCTATTGTTATAAAATTCTTATAGTCTGTGGGTAACCTGAACCCTCATTGCGCATGTGATATATAGGTGTTGTCTCATGTTCTAACTTCTGCAAAGAAGTTAACTCTTGGTTGTATTTCATGTGATTAAACTTTATAACTACAAATAAATAATAACAAAATTTGTCTTTTTTCCAGAAAACAAAATGAAAGCATTTAAAACATGCTTTATGTTAAATGAGAATGGTTTATTTCAGATGAGTATATTCAACTTAGCTATGTGTTATTTCATCCTTTTTTAGAAGTGTCCTTGGGTATTGAGTGCCATAAACCACTGCACATATGGGATGAATTTTTAAGAGAAAATTACTAGCACCTGGATTGCTGTAACATTCAAAAGTCTTTTTTGTGTGTTTCCAGCTGGCAATGTTTCTGTTCATAGAGAATATAAGTTTGTAAGTTAAAGTCCCTTTTCTTTATCCATACCATCCTATCTCCCTTATCACCCTTTTCATTTCTAGCCTATGCTTCTTTAATCACATAAAAATTGATTTTCTCTAACTTGTATACTAAACCCCAGTGAACTATTTTTTTTCATTTTCATTTTCATTTATCTACTAAACCTCACACTATATACCTGAAGGCACTCCTAACATTTGTTTTACATAATGCTGAATAATACTATACTTTTAGATATAAAAATTTACAGACCAAATTTGTCTCTTTTTAAAATTCTGTTCAATGAATGATAATGTCTTCTAGCAACTACCAAGTTTTCAAATTTTAAAACACTTCCAGGAGACTAAAATATGCCGGGATTATTTTTTAAAATTCTATTAACAAATAATAGAACAGGTTGTTTTATCACCTCAAGGATTCATTCCTAGAAAAGTGAACTTAATTTGATGAATTCATTCCCAGAAGGCATGAAAACTCAATCTTTAAGTTTCCAAGAACATAAACACATTTCTGTTCTTGAGGATTCCAGTACAGATCATTTCTATTTTAAATTTTCTTTCGGTTTCTACGCCTGTAACATTTTTCAATATTTTTCCTTCTAAAAGAGAAAATCAATTATGTTTAGGCAGATTTTCTATTTTTCTTTTTCCCTCCTCTTTGCAAAGAGAAAAAAAAATATATAGGCAGATTTTCCTCCTAACCCTCACGTTTGTTTAACTATTTTGCCTTGTGGTTTACCACTCTCAATACTACCAATTCTCAAAATGTGTTCCAGTGTCTTAGATCCAATACGCACATTAAGGATTTGTATTTCTATAATCATTAAAAATAGTTTCATGATGATACACATGATAGACATAATTTCCTCAATAGCTTGTGTAAATTAACAGCAACTGCATCCCTTTTTGCTGCCATGTGGGACCTGTATTAACATGAACCCCCAGAAGCCAGAGGGAATAATAAGGAGAACAGACAATAGGGGAACAGATTCTTCTGTCCCTTCTGAAATCTTAGCATTAATGATGACTTCTGTGTGGTTTAAGAGCAAAAAGATGGAGCAGAGCCAGAAGTATTTAAAGTGTAATAGACCATAATAATTCAAATGTGTGATTCTAAAAAAGGGCAGAAGGAAAAGTTCACAGCACATTCTCGGGAGTGTGATTTTTTATATCTGTAGAAATCCTAGGGACATGCATGACCTTTATCCTACTACCTTGTCTCACAAACACCACAACCCACTGGTTAAAGGCAACAAGTAGTCAGAAAGAAACTTTCTTCTCAGCAACAATACTTCACAGCAGTCCTATATTTTCCCCGTATAAACTTTGAACTGCTTTCCTCCATTTGTTTGGGTTCACGGATCTTTGTAGTTGTCAATCAGGAAATGAAGTTTTACAACTTTGGAGGAACGGTAAGGTACACAATATCTCAGGTTAGGTGATACACATTCCAGAACACGTGTCATTAGATTTATGGCTAGTATCAGAGTCAGTCACTTAATACATAAATTATCCAATAATTATAAATTTAACATAGATCTATTTCAGCCTGTCATCAGATAATATTTTGAATTTTTTTTAAAAAAGCATCTTTAGACTTTTTTCACAAGGAATAAAAATCTATCATTTGTTGGATTTTAAAAAAGGCACTTAATAGCATTCTTTCCAACTCTCTACATAAAAGAGAACTTTTTGCCCCAAAGCAATTCCTGTCCATTAGCAATACTTGCCAGATGACATAAGATCTTCTATACTGGCAGATTCAGTGGCTGTTTGGAAAGCTTCACCACCACCTGCAGCTGCACCTGCTGTGAGATTTTACTTGTAGATTCCTTAGTGAGTTCAAAATCTATTGCTTAGATTAGTAAAATGAGCCTAATCCTAGAAGCAATTTTCTAGCATAGTTAAGGAGTTTCCCTTGGTAGGAATGGACTATATAGATAAGTATTTCCCTTGCAAATTTATATGAACTAATGGATGCATAAACAATAAATGGAGTATTGGGATGTAATTTTCTTCACTAACTAACCTTATTGTGCTATAATTGCCTAGGTCACAATTTACCAAAGTGTAAGTTCTCAGTTAAGTAGTGAATTGAAAAAAAAAAAAAAAAAAGTAATTATATCTGGAATTCATTGCTTTTTAATTTAATAATTTCATCTGCTTCTGGCAGAAATTTTTAAGAAGTATTTGTGTTTTGTGATTCCATAGTGTTATGCTTTTTGTAAAGTAGGTAAAATTTTACTTATCAAAATAAAAATGAAAATTCCACACTTTGCGCCATGTCTCTGAAGGTGTGCACAGTCCCTCTCTCCCCTGGTCCAAACCCTGTGACCACTTGAGTATATTTAAATATAATGAGTATATCCCTGCTTTAAAGCCTTTGACCATGTTCTCCCCTGAATCTGAAACATTCCCCCAAATATCTGCACACAGGGCTCCTGAAATTTAGTAGTGTCTGCTTTAATGTCTTCTAAGCAGAGAGGCCCATCCTAAATTCCCCATCAACTCTGTTTAATTCTATTTTTTTTTGTTGTTTTTATATTGCAAAATTTTTGAAGGAGTGCTTTCCAGCACATTTTATGAGGCCAACATTTCTCTGATACTAAAAATGGACAAGGACATAACAAAAAACAAAACTACAGACAAATACCCCTGAGAATCATAGATGCATAAAACTTAAAAAAAAAAAATACCAGCAAACAGAATTCTAAAATGTATTAAAAGGATCATACCTAATGACCACGTGGGGTTACAGGGTGCAAGGATAATGCAATATCTGAAAATAGAGCAACATAATTCACCATATCAACAAAAGCAAAGGTAAAAAGCACATGCTTATATCAACATGTGCAGAGAAAGCGTTTGCTAAGATTCAATATCCATATGACAAAAACCTTCAAGAGATAGAAGGAATATAGCTAAACATAGCTAATGGAATCATATATTGGCAAACCCATAGTTATCATTATACTTAATGTTAAAAAGCTGAAAGCTTCTCATGTAAAATCAAGTATAAGACAAGGATTCCACTTTCACCACCACTATTCAACATATATCGAGAGCTGAACTAGAGCAATCAATTAAGAAAAATATATAAAAGGAATCCAAATTGGAAAAGAAGAAGTAAACTATCACTATTTCCAGTTGATATTATAATATACACAGAGAACTCTAAGGACTACTCCTCTACTGGATGGAGAGAGGGTATGGGGGAAACTATTAGAAACAATATGTCAGTATCAATACAATAAAGTGGTAATCTACAAAGACCAGTTGTATCCCTATGTACAAATAAACTAGAAGAGAAAGACATCAAGAAAACAATCCCTTTTACCACCACATCAAAAAGTTTTGAGGCCAATGAAGCTGTGAAGAACGTTGTAACAGTATGGTTTTAATTTATTTGTCTTTTATATGACAGAGGTAAAACATCTTTTCATATTAAAAGAATGTGTATTTTACACACACTCACACACAAAAATTGCATGTATCTCTCTGAAAATTTAACCTCCAGCATATTTTCAAGTATGAATTATATTCAGAGGTGAAGGACCTGTACAATAAAAACTATAAGACATTAAAAAAAAATAGAAACACAAAGAAATGGGAAAATATTCCCTACTCATGTGTTGGAAGAATTAACATTGTCAAGTTGTATTTCAATAAAAATTACTTTATTGTAGCTATCAGAGGAAAAAATCATTTTGGAATTCTTAAGGATAAATAATTTAATTCATTTAAATTAGTATTTAAAGCTTACAAATCAATTAAAAACTTAAATATTCACTTATTCAATAAGCATTATTAAAGTTTACCTGGTATGAGTTAGAGTCAAGAAACAACAAGTATTCAAGTTCATAATGATAGAAACAATGTTTTTCTAATATAATAAGAATTCTTACTGGTAATGAAAATTAGTGAGATTTTACTTCAAAAATATCAAAATTATGGTGGGTGTACTGTGGTAACATACATCTGAAGGAAGGAAAAAAGAAAGGAAAAATGTCAACATCAAAAAGAGTATCTGATATTTTTCTGGTCTGAATCTCTGAACATCTCTTTCAAGGCAGGACAAGTAAAGTGAAAATCAGTAAGAAAGCAAAAATTCCAAATCATCCCAAGAAATCATCCATTTATATAACTCATAAGTGTTAACTAGAACCCCTAAGTAAGCACAAACTGGAAATATGAGTGCTTAGAATTTCCAGCTTCTTTGGTAAAAAAAGGAAACTAGGTTTCATTTTCAGTGTATGAATTATTATGAATTTGATGCCTCTCAATACTCTATATTCATTACTATATTTGATTTTCAACTGCCGTACCTTCATTGTTGGGAACACATTCTGGTGACTGATGTATTTTTGATATTCTACTTTTCTCTATTTTATATTTTAATTTAATGCAATTATATTTTATTTTACTTATTTTATTTAAGAAACATTGGTTTGCAACACTGTGTATAATTTAGAAGCAAAGGATGACACCCCTCAGATATATGTTCCCACACCACACCCACCACAAAAAGGCTCATGCTTTTTGGATATAAATATTTACTTGGCTTGCTATGTACCTTCCCTGTTCCCAAATTACAGTTAGCCATTTCTACAGTGTGTTCTGGTTTCCTTTAATGTCAAATAGAATTTAGGTAGCTATTCTGCCAAGGAAGTTTCTTGCTATAGGATGTAGTAAAGCTTTCGGGCAGTTTTACTAAATGCAGCAAGAATATATTTATTGTCATAAGTTTGTATTTTCAACTTAATTTTAACATATCAAGGTTTTTATTTAAGTTCATTTACTTATAATTTTATCAGCTTTATTTATCTTATTTAATAAAATAAAGCTTGTAATTAAGTTAAATTTGCATAGAGTGCATTCTACAAATAAATCCAATTAATATGTTGTACTCTAACATTCCTGGAAATATATATGTATATATATATATTATATATATATATATTTAAAATATACATGATACATATTAAAATATATTAATATATATTAAATGTGTATCAATATGTAATATGTATTAATATATTTTAAATATATATATTTATATATCTAAATACACACATATACTATCGTCTTCTTCCTTCTCCTTATTTTTATTAGATTGTTGATTATCTTCATGGGTGCACATATTACTAATTTAAACAAAATATGTACTATTTTCCCCCTCACTTGCCCAAAAGTTCATATAAAATACACTGCATTTTGTACTTTGTATTCTTAAGTTTGCAATATGTCTGGAAGTTCTGTTCATATTACTAAATTACTTTTGAAATTTGCATTATGCTTATTATGTACATCTGCCAGCATAGATCAACCAGCATCTTCTACTGGAAATGGGGGTTGCCTCCAATGTTTTGTTGGTATGAATAATGTCACAATAAATAACTTTGAACATATTTTATTTCATTTCATTTTTCTTCAGTGTATATGTATGACACAATTTGATTCCTCAAATTGAGATTGCTGTGGCAAAGAATATGTTTGTTTGTAATTGCAAGAGATAATGCAAATACTGTTCCACATAGTCTTACATCAACAACAATGTATAGAAATGTGCTCTCACAATTTTGTCAGCAAATAGTTGGATTTTAGTCAATTTGGCTGTGAAGAATGTTGTAAAAGTATAGTTTTAATTTGTTTTTCTTTTACATGACAGAGGTGAAACATCTTTTCACATTAAAAGAATGTGTATTTTACACACACTCACACACAAAAATTGCATGTATCTTTTACCTTTTTTCTATTTTTGTCTTGATAATATTAACAAGAACACTCTTTACCTATAAAGTAACCCTTTGTGACATATATCTTTCTTCAGTTGGTTATTTCCATTTCAATTTTTCCTTTATTCATGATATTTTTGGCCATGAAACAGTTTTTTATTTTAAATCTACGCAATTTTGGCAGGTTTTCCTTTTCACCACAAACGATTTAAATTGAAAATCACTATAATGAATTTACATATGTGTCAATAATAAAAGCATTAAAGCAATTTGTGAGAATGAGTTAGAGAATGTGGCATGCATGGCTGTCATATCTCAGCTGTTGCCCCTGTAACATCACACCCTCTGCCAGAAAAGTCTCTATGTTCTGACTCTCATTAACCTTCACCTACCATCACTGTAACACTGTTCTTCCTGCCATGAAATATACTGGAGCATTTCCTCAAAACATCATAATTTGAAACTTTTCTTCTTGGGTAATTTTACTTAATATTATTTGGATTCTTAATGTGCTTATAACTAAATGTTTAGTGTGGCTTGTTTACATGACAGTTTATATTCATTGCACTGTAGAAATAAAAAATAATGTGTTTGAATATCAGAGAAAATCATTGCCTGCTGAACACAAACATACCAACTAAGTTCATTAAGTGTTAAATTATTAAGTAATTGATATTTTAAATGGTTTATGTTATGCAAAAGTCCACAGAGGATTGTTTTATTGCTGTTTTAAAGTGTTTATTGATAATTGGGGAAATTAACTAGAGGTTTTGAATAGGCAATTATGTTATTATTATTCCCATTTAATATGTTGGAATATAGGCTGCCTCTCTGAAAATTTAACCTCCAGCATGTTTTCAAGTATGAATTATATTCAGATAAAATGCATTTGTACTTGTATTATTTCTTCTTATTTTTCTCATTTGATTCTTTAATAATTTGGGATTTACTTTGTCGTGTGATCTGTAGTTTTCTATGCAGCCTTTTCTCCATATGAGTGCCCAGCTGTCATTTGACTCATTTACATTTGTTAATGAGTAACCCCAATTTCTTTGAGATATTATCTGATAAACTATATTCACCTATGTATTTGTGTCTGTTCATCTCCTATATATTATTCATTTTCTGGTGCTACGTAAATTTTGTCTTCTCAGTGTCCCTGCTCTCTTTAAGGAATATTTTCTTGTTCTTATAGCTTTATATTTTGTATGTTGAGACTCTCAAATATAAATTTCCAGCCCTGTTCTCTCACTTGAGCAGACTATCTGCATATCTAGTTATACACTTGTCTATTTTACTGTCCAAAAGGAATCAGTTTCAAAATGTCTACAGCTTAGTCAAATTTCTTCCTCATGCTTGTTCAAAAATCCAGTGGCCTCTATGTCAGTTAATGACATCACCTTCCTTTCAGCTGGTCAAATACTTACTTTCTCACTTCTTCACATTCAATCATTACTTATGTTCTTTCTTTTTTCTATTTCTGAAATAACTGTCAAAATCATTCAATTTCCTCCACCTGGATTGCTACTATCCTAGCTAAGGAATCATGACCAGGATTCTTTCTCTGCCATCACTCATTTTTGCACTATTCTAGTCAATTCCTCAAACGATTTCACACTCAAAAATCATTTTAATAGAGATTTCATCATGCCATTTCCTGATTACAATCCTTTTATGGCTTCCACTTAACTATGTAATAAAGTTTAATATATTTTACAAGGTTTGCAATGCTCCCATGAGGTGTTAAGCCACCTACCTCTCACTCTTGTTATTTAAACTACAGACATATAGATTTCTTTCATGTCCTGGAATGCACCACGCTTTTTCCACTTCTGAACTTTTACGTTCAGTATTCTCATTTCTAGCAAGAGTCACACACTGCTTATTCATTTTTCCCTAGTTAATATTCCTTCATTTTCAAGTCAATACAAATGACATTCCTCAAAGAAGCATTCAGTAATTCATGTCTTCAACAAAGATGTATTAAGAACAAGCTATATAAGTGTACTTAGATGTATTAAGGGTACAGCATTTCACAAAACCTATGACATTTACATTCTCCTGTGAGAGAAGTATATATAAGCGGATATATATCTCAAATCCACAGAATATTAGATAAACATTTAGTATACACTGGCAATAAAGTACTGTTGGTCAAAATATTGAGATATTTTAGCAGCTGCCCTACACAATAGGATCTTCCAAGTATCCTATTGTGAATTAATTAACCCAGTTCTTCACCCCAGAACTTTCAGACTAATAAATAAAGAGAAAATGAGTGATTGGCATGGCAGGAGTTCTCTGGCTCTGCCTCCTTCATTTCACTTTGCTTAGTTGGCTCTAATTCACTCAGTTATCCAAGGTCCCAAATCCAAAGCACCACCAGTTGATTACTCAGTGATTCTGAGTAAGCACCATGGAGTTATTCTCCTGACCAGCTCATAGAGGCTTCTGTTGATTAATTTTCCCTTCCAATTATTAACATTCTGGGAGTCTACCCCAAATTCAACAGGAGAAGTGTCCCCTGAAACAGCACCAATGCCATGGAAGGCATATTTCCAGCACCTCTCTCCAAGCAATACTGACCATAGCATGCAAATAATCTCTGAGTCATCCTTTCATTCTTTTGGGGCTGCTGGTGGAAATCACTTGCTCAAAATGACCCAGGAGAAGGAGATGGTGATGAAGCAAGAAAGATAGAATTGCCAAACAAATACTTTGGGTAGGTTCTTGAAATAGAACTTGAGATAAAAGTATGTTTTCTGGTTTTAGATACAAGTATGAGTGATTCATATAAGTAGCAAGATGAAGTCTGGGAGTAGATACACTGATAATGATTGTGGTAGATGTGAATATGGGAATCTTGATTTCTATTTTTCAGTAAAGTAAGAAATATGTCATTAAGAGGAAGTATGTTGAAAAGATCATATAGACTTCCTAGTCTACATAAATCATTACTGTATATATCCCTTTATAGTCATTTACTGCCTACTTCTTAACCCTCATCATATTATTAACTTATAAAGTACTTGTCTAGAGTATAAGTTCTACTATCTTATCTTATTTCCAGCTTTGTCAGACCCAGTGTGGCCACCCAGTAAATATTGATTGAATTGAATTAGAATAAATTGTAAGATATATAATGAAAAAGAAAATAATGTCGGGCCTCCCCGGTGGCGCAGCGGTTGAGCGCTGGGTTGCGAAACTGCCTGCTGCCTATGCAGCGCCGGTTCTATCCCCGGCTGCTCCCCGGCCACTGGAGGAGGGGCCCACATGGCGCGAAGACCTCTCCCGCCACCCGCTGCTCCCCTCAGCAGTGTACTTCAGTCCTTCTGCCTGCTCTGCACCCCACTCTGGCTCTGGTGAATTCTCTCACCCTCCCACACTTCTGACTGTACCCAGTTCTTTTATAAATAAATTAAATAAATAAATAAATATTAAAAATAAAAGAATGTCACGGAATAGAATTGAACAGTAGGGAATATTTTCCAGTGGTTATTCATTAATAACAACCAAGAAAAACAAAATACAATAACAAAAATGTTCATGAATGACAAATTTGCTTATGAATATATTGATTTTCTTGCTTCCTTCTGGAATCCATCCAAATTAGAGGTTATATAGGAAGTAGGAGACACAAGTGGAGAATTTAAGCATGAGATTCAGGCTACATGCATAGACTGGGCTGTCATTAAGTTGTCGGCATATATAGGCAGTGTTTGAAACTATGTTTTGGTGCATATTGGCACCTAAGACTGCTCTGTAATTAGAAGACTAAGAGGCAATTAGAAAACCTGAGATAACATCAACATTTAAGTTAAAATATTACATTTTATACTTACATTCCCTTTTCTTATTTGTCATCAAATCATAGCTCATTTGCTCATTTTTCCCCTTTTATACTGTCCAGGTAGATTTTTTTTAAAAGATTTATTCATTTATGCATACAAGAACTGGCATAGAGGCCAGTGGTATGGGGGGTGAGAGGAGAACAGGCAGACTCATTTCATATCCCCTTGACGTACTCTATACACACAGTATTCTTTTTTTTTTTTTTTGTTTATTTTCTTAAACAAACACATTACTATTTCAAAAATAATTTTATTTTTAATTGAGGCAATAATTGGATAACCCCATCAGGTATTGTCACTGTAGTGCACCCACCACCAAATCACCCATATCCACCATCATGGTCCATTGTTCTTCCTTCCCTCTTTGTTCTTACCCTTCCCTCTCCCCTTTCCACACCAGATGCTTCAGTTAGTCAGCTTTCAAGTGTTGGTATTTAAGCTTGTCTTTATCTGATTTATACACACATATTCTTTATAGATAACTATGGTACATTTGGGGGTGTAGGATCTGGCACTTAGAATATTGTAGGGTCTTTTCCATTACAAGCATCCAAAACCAGGGTAAAGATTAATGTCTCAGTTATGCAAATATAATGAGTCCTACCAAAGACTTATTTCAATAAAAACAATCAAATGCACATGTGTGAAAAGAAAAAGCTGACGCTACTGGATCCAACAGGCAGTAACTTGTGGCAATTTAGCAAGGCAATAAACAACTCTCCATAAAGCTGTTTTAATAATGAGGCAAGAATTCTGGTTTTCCCTATAGAAACTACATTTTGTCAAATGCTTAGAAACAATCTTAATATTGGGAAAGACAAGTCAATAGTGGACTTAAAAGATGCTTCTATTGCTTTTGTTTCTTTATATAAAAATATATAATGCAGACATTAGAACAATAGAAATACTATGCCATTTTCCTTAGAACATCAAGAATTTTATTGTAAAGTATGCCAAGTCCTACCCTTTAGTCTTGTAATAACACAAAACTTCTAGAAATGAAAATAATTCAGATTGTTGGAATTGATTTGCAAACTGATAGATTATTTAAGACTATTGACTTTTAAGCCTGTTCTTCAAATTTTCCCTTGCCCTGCCCTTCTATCTACAGGTATGCTCCTACATCTAAGGTCCATTGTTTGTCATACTCGTAGAGTTGACTCGACTGATTCTGTTTCTGTATAGACACAGCCAGTGTGTTTTCTTCACTGTGTATTTTATTCACCTCCTAGTGTGGGAAGTGATAGTGTAGGCTGACATAAATGCGTGAGAACAATGCAATGCAAATTGATGATCAGAACAATTCCTTGAATAATGTACCCAGTAAGTGAAAAACTTGTGCATATACATTATTTATGTACAGATAATGTAATATGCATGTATTATATATGTATGTATATATATTCTGTAATTGTTATACTCCTATGCCTGATCTTGCATGCTGTTTAGCTACCTTTAAACAATTTGAGGGACAAAACTAAGATTTAGAACACTCCAACAAGCAAATCCTTGCCTGGCTTGTCAAATTGTACATACTTACTTTATAATTTATCACAGTGGTATTCCTGACCTGACTCCGGGCTAAGAGATTCAAGAGCAGCATGCTCCTATACCTTAGCATACTCACCTATAGAGCCATTTTGATAACTTCTTTGAAAAAGTGTATTGTGCTCAAAGACAAAATAACTGGGAGGTTTTAACCTCACAAAGTACTGAAATATAATTTATTTTCTTTGCATTTATTTTTATTTTGATATTTGTTTTGTTCCACATGAAACTTTCTGTTTTGCTCAGCTGGATTATGAACTCCCAGAGGGTATGAACTTAACTTATAGTGTTAAGTCAAGCAGCTACCAAGTACTAATGTATGAAAGCATGAAATATTAAAGATACAAAGAGGAGGTGCATTGATATGGAACAATCATGTATATTCTACTGTATGCTAGACCCTGTGCTATATCTTTATGATGCATCTCTGATGGACCATCTAGATACAGGAATTTCTTTTTCATATTTTTAAAGATTTATTTTTATTTATTTATGTCTACAAGAACTAGGGTTTAGACCAGAGGTGCTGTGAGAGGATCCACCAGAGACAGAGTCGGGAGCAGAACAGGCAGATCTGCTGAAATACACTGCTGAGGGGAGCAGGGGGTAAAACTGCTATGCTTTGAGGGTTCACTCCCTGATGGGGGATTGAACTCATGCCACAGTGGCTGGTGATAGCTTAATAGCACTGAGACTTTAACCCTTGCACTGCCAAGGAGGCCCTCTTATCTTTTTTTTTTTTTTTTTTTTAACCTCTATGAAGAGTGGCATAGACAAGCTATAGGAGGTTCATAGCAGAGTGAGGCAGACATTGCACTATATCTGTGAAGCTTGTTTTCCTGTTGGATGGTGATAATGAAAGATGATGGATTTTTATTTTTATTTGCAGTTTGACCACACATAAACAGATATATATGGCACATTGAGTATGTATCAGGAAAATTAAACCTAGTCTGTGGTTTTTAGCATGTTGACTGAAATAATCACCATTATGAAGTATACTAAAAGTTTAGTAAAAGATTAGTTTTTTACAGACTTTATTCAGAGCTACAAAGGACTGGGCTTGGGAGATGATAATAGTTTCTCTCTATGAATGGTCCTTACCATGGGGAATTTTGGCCTCTGTTTATATAGGTAACTTATACTTTTTGTCAACAATGGAGAGAAAATATCTAGTTAATTTCTAACATTTTCTGCTAGCTAAAATGATCTAAGTTTTAGCAAACTTAGTTAATTTCTAAAGGACAAAGACTATTCAGAACTTCAAAGCAATCTCTTGATCTTACAAAACTAATTTAGTCACAGCGATCTGTGTTTAGGAAGATGTGAGAAGCAAAGCTCATTTCAATAATTTATCTTAAAAGTACCTTAACAGACACGGGGGCACTTTCAAGTTGTTATCTCATGCTCCTTCTTCCAGCAATTCAAAAACAACACAGGCTCAGTTTATGGACTTTTCCAGACATTTCCTCCTGTGTTTCTCCTCCAGGTTTCCTTAGAGTGAACAAGAATCATCATTTTAATCATTCCAAGGGTTTCTAGAGGTGAAATTTTTTCAACAGAACAAAAAGTAGAATTTTCTTTCCTTGGTCCACAATCAGAAACTTGCTTTTTTTTTTTTTTTTTATTTTGAGCAAGTGACATTTGAATTGAGTTTTAAAAATTGAAAAGATTAAATAGGTTGTAGGAAGAGGAACATTCCAAACAAAAGGAACAGCTCATGCAAAGATCCTGAAAAGGAAAGGATGTGGTAAACATAAGGTTCTAAAAAAAATCTAATGAGGCTGGGAGACTAAGAAATTCAAGAGGAAGGTGGTTGTAATGTCGTAGCCATTGACAAAGGCTGACAAAGAATTTGTTTTTAACTCATTTAAATCAAATAAGTCATAACTTCTTTGTAATCATGCTGCCAACATGATTATGAGCCAATGCTGTCAAATATTCTTGCATGCTATTAGCATTCTGCCATTCTTATAAAAATATTTAGATTAAAAATCATTCAAGAATATTCTTAAGAAGCACAAAGTGTAAGAGCTCTTGTGACTCACACTATAAATTCTCCCATATTGGACTAGGTCAGTCTCATACAAACACATTTATGCCTGACTTACCCCAATGTCACTTTTCACATTGTGTTGTCCTGAAGCCCGCTGAAGTGCATATCAATGTTGACAGCTGCTTGGCTTCCTTCAACTTTCTTGACACAGTTTAATCAAAACCCCTCTGATCCTACTCTAATTGTTGATTCTTTGGCCTTTCCTTTTCCTCCTCCATTATGCTAAATATGGGTGTCTTTGGATTTCTACCTAGACTCTCAACTTCCTTCTATATTTGCTTCCTGAAAAATGACATACAAATTTGAAGCAGTATGACCACTGATAACATTTGCCATAGAACTAAACTCTTATTTAAATTATGAATAGATAGTATGGTGAATGATATTTTTGTTGCTTTTAATTTTTTTTAATATTTAACAAGATGTGTCATCACACCTAAGACTTAAAACAACTCATCTTTTCTATTGACTGCCTCTTCTTGCCTTATTATTCCATGTAATACATAGATGATAAAAAAAGTATTAATTAGTATTTCTATTTTATGGATGGTAAGCATGGTTCTTAGAAATAATGAACAACTACCTCAGGAACACTCAAAAAGTTGCAGCAGATTAAAGAATCAAACCAGATAGGCTACCTGAGATTACAAACATGTTAATGCTTCATTAAAGATGAACCTCAGTAAGTAGAATCAACCCACAGGAGATGTTATGTGATATAGTATATGGAGAAATATTATTAAGGCATATTTTCAAACTCTCACTTCATCATTTATTAGTATATGACTCTGGGAAATTTTCTTATGTGCTCTGAGTTTTAATTTTATCAATAGATTAATATTTAAAAAGTCACAACTCTAATTTTGTTGTGAGGATAATATAAATGTTTAGAGTTTTTCCTGACATATACTCAGCATTTAAAACTATTATTCTTCTTTTGGTAGCCTCCAAGGTAAATATATCTTTTCAGTTTCCAAGAAGAATATATATTCTTAGACTGAGCCAATAAGTACAGGTCTGTAAAAATGTCCTTCTATGATATAGATTAAGTTTTTCATAGTTTTTTGTTAACTATGAAGACAGAAAATATTAATTTCCATAGAGTGTCCTGACAAAAATGTACTGCCTGAAATACAGGGCAACTCCAGTGTAAAATGTGTTGGCCTGACTGTGGACATCCTTTCCCCCATCATGCACACATGACCACTGTAGCTACTAACCAATGACATGAACATTTTTGGACCATTTCAGACCATTTTTCTCCAATTGATTGAACCATAGTGATTTTAAAAGGCACACACTTTTATTTAGTTTATTTAATTGCATTACCTTTGTTCCACTTAAGTATATGTCAATCTACTAATTTCTTATCTACTCTAATTTCAATTCTTTAAATTTATCTTCAAATTAATTCAACAAATTGCTTTTTTAAATCTTTTGTCAAAATTATTTTAAAATACATTACTTTCAAAATGATAGTTCTGTCTTGTCTGTTTATAGAGTTATTTGTATGAGAAAAACATTATTTTAGGTGGTCTAGCAAATTCCAAATAAGCATGACTTGACCTTTTGCCTTAACGTTTTCTGATTCAAGGAACAGAAAAATTTCTCCTAAGCCCAGTTACCTTAATATACACACATATCAGCTAGATTAAAAGGCATAAACTTCCTTAAACAACCACTTTTTTAAACCATGGTAGCCATGTACTTTATTTTACATAATGCTTTATGTTTTCCAAAGTGGTTTTGCATATAGCCTCACATTACATTTTCACAAGAATCCTTTGAAGACAATTCTCCCACTTCACAGGTTAGGAAATTTAACTACAGTGACTTACTCAAGTGTTAAATTAGTGTTTGCTTCCAAAGGTGGGAAGATATTAAGACATTTTCTTATATTCCTTTCTTATCTCCTGCAAAAGCAGGAAGAATTGTAATCTGAATGGTCATGATCAAAGACAAGGATTCAAAGGATACCTAAGATTAATGTCCTTTCTTATTTCTTTCCCTTCCAAAGAGCCAGGGCCATTAACTATTACTTCAAGGAATGATCTTTCTCTGGCTTTTCCTCCCTTTTTATCTCTTCCCCCAAAAAACACATTTTGTTTTCACATGCATATAGAATGAATTTTAAGTTGACCCATAACTGAGTCTCTTGAAGGAATCAGCTGTTTTGCTCTCAGCCATAGTTGTACCTGGATCATCAGTACAATTCAAATCAACAGGTTAGGGAAAAATAATTTTCAGATTTCAGATTTTTTGTTATTTTAGACAGGTAATATACCACATATAATAAGGTATCTGGCCATTACCCCTTACAAGGGAATACAATGCTAATAAGGTGAGAGTTTGTTCAATGACCTTTAATCTATTACCATTTCTTTCACAAAAATATATGAATATTCATACTAAGATAGTTGCATAGTAGTTCCAGTTATATATTGTTATCAAATGAGTCTGCAACTAAATTTGGGGAATATTTGTGATCCTAAGAGTTTTTTTGGTTTTATTAATAGAATTACTGAGCGGTTGGGTTCCGAGGCCTGTGGGTTAAGGAATAGAAAGTTCAAATATAAGCCTGCTTTGATCTAACCCTTAACCTGATAGTCAAATCCAACTATCTGGGACCATCAGTTCTATGAGATTTTCATTACAACTGCATTAAGTCTTTCATATGGAGATTTTGGCAAGTGTCTGGGAGGGATTTTTGCTTTATCATTTTCACTGAATAAATGCCATTAAAAAGGTGCTCTCAAATGGTTCTTATTTTTTTTTTTCACTTAGAAAGATAAGAAAAAATTGCAAAACTGAGACTTCTAGTGTGAATTTTCTTCTCACTTAAATAATAACTCTTATTTAGTGGTATCTGGGCACGAAGGAAAACATCCTACACTCCTCTGGGTTCCTCTAGGCTGGCAAATAATCAAACAAATATCATAAAGATTGATATGAGAAAAATATAAAGACGTTTAGTAAACAATTATACCTCCTGTATATATGGAAGGGACCCAGTAAGTTCAACTAATTTACCCACTTGGCTTCAGATGCCATCTTAAATAACCTCAGGTACATAGAGGAGATTGGAGATGAGGTGGGGAGTAAGGGAGAGGTCTGTTAGGGAAATTTCTAGAAAGAGCATAATAAGCAAAGGTATTGTTATTCAGGTGTAGTGCTGCTTTCCCTTTTGAAAGGAGTTAAAATTTGGTGTTCTTGTTACAGTGATGGGGACATCCTTAGAGAGATTTCCCATTGCACATGTGTCTCTTTCAAATATTTATTTTTTATTTATTTATGCATATAAGAACTGGGGTGTAGGCTAGAAGTGTGTGGGAGCTGGGGTGGTGAGAGGATTCACCAGAGACAGAGTAGGGGGCAGAACAGGTGGATCTTGAAATACACTGCTAAGGGGAGCACTGGCAAGACAGGAGAGTTCTTCTGCACCATGTTGGTTAGCTCCTTGGCCAGGGATCAAACTCATCCCACAGTGGCTGGTGATAGCTTGATAGTGCTGAGACTAACCCCTGCATCACCAGGGAGGCACTATATCCATGTGTTTCTTTCAAAAGGCAACCCAGTCTTTAAAGATCCTCCTATTAAATAAACCTTTTGCCAAAAGAGATATATCTTGTGATGGCAGGTTTTTATTCCCCTTCATCTACCATTATATATTACATACTTTTTCTCATCTACATTTAGTGAAATGTTTCTACTTCATGCTTGCAAAAATTGATTTTTGATAATAACTTTTATTTAGCCTACCTTCCCCCTCCCGATGATTGTGTTGTTTTGAACTTTATTCAGAAAAATTTGACTATGTCATCCACAATTTACATTTGGTATCCCTGTTACTGTATGTTCCAAGTTTTTTGTTTATTTTTTCTGGACAAATTAAAATATGTTTACTATAATGGCTCACAGTTTCCTGCACTATTTGTTTCTTCTCCTCCTCCTCACTTTTCTCCTTTTTATTATTATTATTTTTATTAATTAATTAATTTATTTATTTATTTTTGTGGGACCCTCGCCTGCGGCCAAGGAACGAACCGGCGCTGCAGAGGCTGCCGGCAGCCTCGCAGCCCAGCGCTCAACCATTACGCCACCAGCGAAGGCCCTTTTCTCCTTTTTCTAAACACTCAATTTATTTGTAAAATTTTCTTTCACTTATTTATGAGGCACATGCCATGGCACTTGTGTTCACCTTGGCATCCTCAACCCAAAAATAGTTCCTGGTACATAAAAGACACTCAGAAATATTTAAAGATCCAGGGTACTTACATTTACTGAGCAACTATAATGTACAAAACTATCTTTTTTATATGGTGTTTTTGCATGTGGTATTTATTTATCCGAGAAATTCAGTTTCTACCATGTGTTATTTACATTTTTCACTATTTATAGCATTATCTAGTTTTATTTTTATTTAAATGTGGAAATATTTTTAAAATAAATTTTACTTGAATGAAGAAACTAATTGAAGATAAGGGAGCTTTTTCTTCTTTTCATCTCAAATTCTTAGCATTTTAAAAGATACCAAATATAAAATATTGAACTCTGCTTTTCTCAACTCAATATCGATTTGTCAGCTACAAGTCAGTAATTTAAAAAGTTCCAATTTTAGGTTTTTATCTTAGATCACAGGGGTTTAATTGCTTGGAATAAAAATAACATTACTTGATAATTTTAGGACGATTTTTGGTAGAAAAATGTGGGAGACAGCTTTTATTGTTTTAGTATTTTATCCAGGCTAAGAGTTAATGCTAAACAAACAGGACACAATGGGAGAAGTTTGTACACTATACGGTGATGTCTATTCAATAGTCAGAATTTGCAGGTCCAGAAATCAAGTTAGAAATAGTATTAATAATGACACCACTCACTTTTACCCCTAATGACCTAGTAGCAAAATTTTACTTATTGTTCCTGCAACTTTATGCTCCAGTGACCTAGAGATATTAGCACAGAAGGAGGAATGTTTCTATTAGGGTATACAACACTGATTCCATAGAACTGGAAGTTAAAAATGCCTGAAAAAGAGTGTCCTTGTCTTCTTAACAATTGTTGAATCTCAGGGTATATGGGGGGAATTCATTATACTCTTGTAAATTCTCTAGGTTTTAGATATTTTTAAAATAAAAAAAAAGTTATAAAAAAAAAAAAGAGTATGTGCCCTCTGGCCACCTGGACTTTGAACTCCTCAAGCCTCTGTTGCTCCTCAGGCAAAAATGGTAGTTACTATGCTATCAAGGTGATTACTCCAGACTAAAGGGGGAATCAAATTACTACTCCTTAAGGGAGGGGATGGAGAGTATGTGTAAAATGCAGGATGTCCCTTAGGATATTGTTTGGTGTGATCAGAGTTTGTGAATGAGATCAATGAAAAAAGAAAGCAATCCAGTGTGGGTAGGATTACTAATCACCCAGACCTTTCAAGAATGAAGTCTTCTGCCACTCCACTAGGTAAAGTAGCACAACTAGATGAGATGCTTGCAGAAAGCAAAGATACAGAATGGGTAGTGGAAGGCAGTTTTCATAAATACCAGCTATGACCATGTGACCAGTTACAAAAAAACAAGAACTATCATTGTTATATTTTCTCCTTATTCTTCTATGAAAATAACTGCATGTGTGTATAGTCTTTTTTTTTTTTCTTTCCTTTTTTGTTCTCTTCCCATGTAAGATAAAATGTATTTATTATTTTTCTGGGTTGCATGGAATATCAAAAAGTAAACATAAATCAAGGACTTTGGCTTCTTTTTATGAAAGGGGTTAGTACATTGTTTGGTTGTATGAAGGATATTTGTACCATTTTAGGCTGAATTATGACCTTCTTTTTATCTTTTTTTGGTTTAAGGAGATATAGTTTAAGGAGATATAGTTGCCAAGTTGACTAGGGGTGGTGAACTTACCATGCTTAATTTTGTGTCAATTTAATTGGCCACAGAATGGCCAGATTAAATATTATTTCCAAATGTGTCTGTGAGGGTATTTCTTAGCATTGAAATGGACAATCTCAGTAAAGAGATTGCTCTCTTCAGTATGATTGGGCATCTTCCAATTACTAAGGACCAATATAGAACAAAAGACAAGGACAAATGTATTCACAACTTTTTTCTTACCTCATTGATTGACACAGCATCCTGTCTTCTAGTTTCAGCTCTTTGGCCTTTGACATCAAGGAATTTCCCCAACCTCTTAATCCCATCATGGGAGTCAGTGGATTCCTCTTAATAAATCCTGGATCAATTCTATTGGATCTGCTTCTCTAGCAAGCCATGATTAATACATAAAACACTACTTTTTCAACTCAATATTTATCGATTGAACAGCCACTATATACCATTTATTTAAAATTTTCTAACTTTACTTTTTGTTCTATATTATAAAAGTTGAGTGCCTTGGAGAAAAAATAAAGTTTATCCATAATTTGGGGATGATTTTTGGTAGAAAAATATGGGGGGCATCTTTTATTATTTTGATATTTTATCACTATAAGTAGACTTTAGAGGAAAGAAGACACACTGGGAAGGTGGATGAGTTCTTTCATTGCTCATGTAAGCTTTTCAGTACCTACTTCATTATTTTGTTGAAAAGGAAGAAGAATTTTAACTGCTTGTAATTACCTACTTTTCATATCTTGTACACCTAGAATATGTCATAAATATATGTAACTTCAGAGTAGCCTATGTTTTTTTTTTAAATATTGGTATTTCTAATGAAAAACAACTACTAAACATGTTAGTCAGCTGTCATTATGAAACCAGTGGAGAATAATCCTGAATCACTCATTGGGACTACATTGTAAGTGGTATGTCTCATATTTAGGGCTACTTTAATTTTAAATATTTTTTCCTTTAAAAATGTCCACAATATTTTAACAGTTGGACATTTTCTAATGATAAGAAATAAGAATGAAATTTTTATTTGTTTAGTTAAAGTGTTAAAAATTACGAATTCTCCCATACTTATACCTGAAGGCATTTATAGAAAATTATCTGCTATATGAGTCCAAATTCAGCCAGTTGTATATTTTAAAAATATGTTTACTGAGCCTCCCTGGTGGCGCAAGGGATTAAGCACCGCACTATGAAGCAATCCGCAGCCTCTGCAGCATGAGTTCGATCCCCGGCCAGCCAGGGAGAAACCCACATGGTGCAACAGACCTCTCCTGCTTGCCAGCTGCTCCCTCAGCAGTGTGTTTCAGTAGATCTGCCTGTTCTGTTACCCACTCTGTCTCTGGTGGATCCTCTCACCCCCCCCCCCAGCATCTCTGGCCTGTTCTTGCATGTATAAATAAATCAATCTTATATATATATACACGTATATATATATATATATATATATATATATATATATACACACATATATATATACACAAATATAAACCATTTGTATATGCAGCAGTCACTTATTTATTTATTTTTTTTTTTGTAGCTATAACTGGAAATCAAATAACCAATTTGGCCTTCAGACACATTGACGTCAAATTTCCCTGAGGATTTTTTGTTTCACTTGCAAGTGTAATTTGTTTGAAAATATAACAAATTTCCCTTTCTTGAAATGGTTATGTTAGAAAAAGAAATAAATGCTAATGGGAACACAGATGGAGGCTACAGTACTGGGGAAATCAACTTGGAATATTTTCTTTGACAATAATATATTACATGTGACTTAGACCATGTACTCCCACAATTTAAGGGGAGAAAAAGGATTTGGAAGGGGAGGAGAAAGTACAGCAAAGTAAAAATTTTACTTTAAAAATGTATAATGCTTCTAAATTTGTAAATATATATACTTTTAATCTCATGGGAGATTTGTGGTGACAAAGCCAAACCTTACTTTGAAAATAGACTGTTGAGGGCCTCCCCGGTGGTGCAGCAGTTGAGCGCTGGGCTGCAAAGCTGCCCGCAGCCTCCGTGGCCCTGGTTCAATCCCTAGCCACTGGCGAGGGTCCCACATGGCGCACAGACCTGTCCTGCCATGCCCGCTGCTCCCCTCAGCAGTGTATTTCGTCAGTCTGCCTGTTCTGTTCCCCTCTCTAGCTCTAGTGAATTCTCTCACCCTCCCGTGCATCTGACTGTACCCAGTGCTTGTATAAATAAATAAATCTTAAAAAAAAAAAAAAAAGACTGTTGAAGTCTATTGTCAATGTGGGTAACATTGACCTAAGGGTACAAAATTAGCCCAGAAGGGGTAAAATACTTTTATACTACTTTGATTTTGATCTCTCCAGTGTTTAAATCTACAAATAAACTTCTAATGCTTATTATTTAATATCTTTTGCTAATACTGTGATAATTCCTTTTTGTATAATAAAAAAATTAAGAAACACTATTGTAGGTTTTGTCAAAGGTTTTTAATTTATAAAAATATTTAAAAATAAAGTATTTGAATGCAAGAAACAAAACACATATATATTAAGATTGTATTTTGGACCATTGCCATAACATATTTCAGATGTTTTCTTTAAGGTGATTTCATGTCTACTTCACACCCAAAAAATGAGTATTAGAAAAAATTATTTTGAAATATTTTATTGAGATAGGTAGATAGGCAGATATGTATTATTATTTAAAGGTATTACTTCATCATTCCTCATCTAGTTTCAGTGTTTTCCAATTTTAGAATTAAAGAGCCAGAACAGAAAATATTTTAAAATGATAAATGCTTTGAGCTGACAGTGGATTAAACTAAAATAACTTTATGAATCAAAAAATCTAAAATAAGCAGTCTAGATAAAAGTTATTTTAATGAACTATTATATAATCCTTTCTAAAAATACAGAAGTCTAATATTCTGTACGTAATTTGGACTTTTCTTTTCAAACTTTATAATAGTGGAGCAACACTGACATCCAGTAGTTAAGGGAAGCTCAGCAGCATTTTTGGTAATGATAAAAATATACACTCAGAGCATGCACATATGCATACCCCCCACACATATAAACCCCCTATCAATTTTACTGAAAAGTATATCCAAAATCTAAATATACTTTTGCATCTTTCTTGTTCTGGTCTGAATAATTTTTGAATATAGTTTGAGGCAAAACTTAATGTTGTTCAAGGTAGTATTTTACTTCAACGTATGATAGTCTCTATCTTAGTAAATAAGTTATCATCAAGCCAATGCTTAGCTATTCCCTAGAGTTTTACTTCCAAAGTTCAACATTATGGTACAAACAAATCATTCTTGAGTTTTCAGCCCTACTCCCAGGAGAGGGCAGTGAGGCAATAGATTAGACAATGAAACTGTGAAATAAAGACTAATGGCGTAAGGGGAAATGTAATGCCATATTTATTTTTTATCTTTCCTTAGTTTTGGTAATAATATTCCTCAAACTATTTCTTCAATTATGTATTCTGAAAAATGTGCATCTTATTCTGGCATTCGATAGCTTCAGAAGACATTCATCTACATGCTGAAGGTCACGTGTGATATAAAAACTAACAGTATAAAATTATGTTCTAATGCTAAGGTGTAAATGGCAATTAAAACTCATGACCTGGAAAAAGTATAAGCACCCCTGTGATTAAAGCATCTGAAAGGTAAATATGAAATAGAAGTAAATAAATCACACAGTCCACACGTTGTTATGTTTTAGAAAGCATTGTGCCCTTTATAGTCAGTTTTTTGTTGGTAGTTACAATAAATAGTTCTGTAGCCTAAATGCTTGAGGGTAAATAAGGTTTGGTCCTCATGCAACCCTAATTTTCCAGTCTTCTTGTACAATACTGTACATTAAAACAAATCATTCTCTCCATAATCCTCTTTTTATGAAGTTGCCTTTTTATCAGTGCATAGCTCAGAGATGGTCACTGGGAACCAGAAAAAAAAGAAAAAGAGAAAACTTAATAAATCGGCAAAAGCGCTTTAAGAAAAGTGCAGAAAAGTTCTGCATAAATGATTCATGATTTTTTAAATGAATTTTGCCCTTAACTATAATTCATAAATGAAGTTCTGATTATAGCTCAACCTAATGTTCTGTGTATAACTAAGAAAACATTTTAATTCTATCTGGAATTCAAGTTTTTATATGTAGCCATCCCTTTGAATAAACGACTGCTATAATGTCATATCTGGAGAAGGCCATATTGTACTTTCCAAAGAGAATTATAAGTAGCTAAATTTGGTGCTTTGAGATTACTTTAGGGGTATAAACTCTTCAAAGATATCTGCTTGCTTTGGAAATCCTTTTTCCTCTCTACATGCATTCGAATGCCTTAGAATAAGCTCTTCATCGAACAGGCTGTATCCAGGAACTTGCTGTGCTTCTAATAATTACTCACCTTGTTGCTGTTCAACTTCAGAAGAGAAAACTGCTGTGGAGAAATAGTTCTAGTAGTCTTGTAAAGGGAATAAAATACATTTTTCTGACAGTAATCTCCCCTTCGTTGTGAATTTTCAGTTAGCTTCCATGAAGCTTACTATGAAAATATAAAATGAAGATACTATGTGTGTAATGCAGTTATCTTTAAAAAATTGATAATAGGGAGCTCCATAATCTCTTCTGGTTTGGTGCATGTGTTTTCCAGAATATCACTAACCTAAAAAGACGAAGCTGACATAATCACCCCAGGACAGCCACTCCCATTTGTTTCCCTGAAGAGGGTCCCCGTACCTTTCCTGGCAAAGAAAGGGAACTTGGCTGGAATAGAAAGGCCTATGCTCGTAACTGCCAAAGTAACACTGAAAACTATATAAAAAATAAAGTCAATTCACAAAAGAAAATGTGTAACACAAGATGAATAATATACTTTAAAAGGCACTGATCATTTTGAATACACATTTGCAAATTAATCAATAATGGCAAACACAAAACATATTATAAATCTTGATATTTCACATGTTCATACTATTCAACAACCATCAGTTATAAAGATGCTTGAAAATAATCTATTGTTTTCTCATCCCAGTGTGTTCTTTATGGCTTGAGATGAAATTAACCAATTCTTTCACTTATTCAATAATTATTGATCTTGTGTTTGTGCTTACTATGTGGCAGGCCCTATAATAAAGGTGAGAATTTATAGATGAAAAGATTGACTCATGACCTAAAAGACTCCTATAGTTCACTATCATGAGATATTTTATGGAAATATCATATATATACACACATATGGATATAGAGAATATATTTCAGTGACATTAATTCAAATATTCTAGTAAAAAAATTGGTTGGTTTACAGTGGCAGACAAAAAAATCCAAAATGAAGATAAAAATTCTTTTGTAGCTTATAGATTGGCACTTGTCTTTTTTAAATTCAATATTTCTGTAACATATATTTCCTCTCTGGTAGAACATGATCATAACAAGACAAATACCTGAAAAAGACAGGAAAGGGTAATGAAATAAACCCAATAGAAAATAAATCCCAGTTGGTGATATCCTAATATGGTTCTATTGCTATAAAACAAGAAAACTAAATAATAAGTAAAGACTAAGGGAAGTTCCCTGCCCCTCAGCACACACATATATTTAGTATGAGCAAATGAATGGGAGGATAGGCAGAACAAAATGCTTCCCACATCCAAAATGGCTATCTCCTAATCCCCAGAACCTGTGAATATGTTAGATTATGTAGTAAAGAATAGTTGAGGTTTCAAAAAAAGAGAAACTGAGGAATAATTGAAAGTTGTTATAGGTGACAGCATGAGTTGGAACCAAGCATTGTCACAGGTCATCTAATTCCCAACTCTAAAACTTCCCTGTTACAAATTGCTCAATTTCAGGCTTCCCTGGTGGCACAAGGGGTTAAGATGCAGCCTGTGTCATATATTTGTGTATATAATACATTTATATGCAGAAAATGAGATAAAATTATAGATGGTATCTAATATATATTTGTGTATATATGAATATATGTACATATGTGTATGTGTATATAGATAGATATTCATTTCAATGAATTCATCTTATGTGTTTGAACCTCTGAATAAACAAGACCATGATGAGTAACTAGTACTGTACTTTCTACTCTAAACAACCATAAATGTGGTCAAAACATATGAGAAAATTATAATCAGATAATGATAATAATAAAACATGTGATCCTTGAGAGAAAAGAAGAACTTAAGGTAACCTCTACATGCCCCCTGACTTTTTGACAGGGTCAGTCTTCTAACCACATGCAGGGTGTTGGAAACTAAAGCAAGTGTGGCAGTCTTGTTGAAAAGGAAGCTGAGAGGGCCTCCCCGGTGGCGCAGCGGTTGAGAGCTGGGTTGCGAAGCTGCCTGCAGCCTCTGCAGAGCCAGTTCAATCCCCGGCTGCTCCCCGGCCACCGGAGGAGGGTCCCACATGGCGCGCAGACCTCTCCTGCCGCCTGCTGCTCCCCTCAGCAGTGTACTTCGGTCTTTCTGCCTGCTCTGCTCCCCGCTCTGGTTCTGGTGAATTCTCTCACCCTCCCACTCTTCTGACTGTACCCAGTGCATGCATAAGCAAAACAAACAAATAAACAAACAAATAAATAAATAAAGCATGCCTCTATTAAAAAAAAAAAAAGAAAAGGAAGCTGAGAAATTCAAAAGCAGCTGTTTGTGGGTAGAGTACAGAAAGCAGAGAGTTGCATAGATGGGAGATGTCCGTCTATGTTGTAGCTTCTTATAAGTTGTTGACTGAGGGCAAGGCTATATTTGTACAGAACAGGATTCTGAAAGGCATAAATATTTACAGAGATTGACTGAGACTCAGTGAAGTTACTGGAGATTACATGACAAGGCAAAATGAAAGATCCTAAGAGTAATGAAGTCTTGCTAGCCCCTTGGGCATTCAGCTGAGACACCCAGAGAGGCCAAACTTTAGAAAAAGGATCACTTCCTATATAAGGATCATGCCTTGGATCAAATAACAGAAGCAACACAGACCTGCTTTTGAAAAAAATAAAATCAAGCTTGAAAGAATTAAGAGACTCTGCCATTATTTGTCTGCTGAAACATAATTCAATACCCTTTGAAGACCACAACGCAATGCAAATCTGCTAGTTTTTTTTTTTTTCCCAAAATATTCTCCATACAGGAATATAAAGAAACTGAACAACAAGCCAGGAAAAAAGACATAACTTGCAAGCCATGAACATAGATCTGAGGCATACAGTAGGGGAAGGAGAGGGGTGAAAACAGGGGAGGGAAGAGCATAAGGGACTATGGTGATGGATCACGGGTGCTGTGGTGGTGGGAGAACTATGGGGACTACACCTGAGGGGAGAAATCAAATACTGTACAAAAGTGAACAACAATGTGAGAAAATAAAGAAGTAAAAAATATTCTACAACCACATTTACTAGAAATATTAATAAGCAGGATTACATGACCTATATTTAAGAAAAGACGCAGTCCATTCAGAACCAAGGTCTTTAAAACAGCAATTACAAATAGAGCCAAAAACTTGAAAGAAAAGTTTGACAGTGAGTGAAGTGTTGGAAAATCTTAGTAAAGAAATCATAAATATAAAAAAAAATACCTTAATGAAAATTCTAAAATTGGAAAAGTTCAATATATGAATTTAATACTTCATGAGATAGAATTAATAACAAATCGGATAGTTGAGCAGAAAGTATCAGTAGATCTGCAGAAAGGTAATCAATAGAAATGATCTAATCTGAAGACAGATGAGTAGGAATTATCTCATTTGAAGAGCAGAAGGGGAAAAAATGGAAAAAATATAAAGAGAGCTGCAAGTGACATAAAAGGCAGTATCAAAAAGTATAATTTCAGTCTCAGGAGGAAAGGAGAGAATAGGCTTCAGGAAAAAAAAGAATAGTGAAATATTAATTGACAGTTTCCCTAATTAGGTGAAAAAAATCAATTCACAATCCAATAAGAAAAAAACATTTCTCAGTAATTCACAAATTAAAAAAAAATAAAATCTTAAACATAGTCAAAAATAACATTAAAAAATGAAACAATGCCTCTTACCAAATACAATGTAGGCCAGAAGGTAAAGGAATTCTACAGTATATCCAATGAAATTATCCTTGAGAAATCAGAGTAAAATAAAGACATTCCCAAATAAAAATATACTGAAAGTCTCTTCTATTATGCTGCATTATGCTGCATTTCAAGACCTATACTATACAAGATGATAATAAAAGTTTTTTAGGCTGAAAGGAAATAAGACCATAATTATTATAATATTTGAATATTTCACTTGAATTCATAGATATGAATAAAGAGCACAGAAATGGCAATTATTATATGACTGACAAAACTGTTCTCTTTACTCACTTTTTGAAGATATCTGATTTTAAAGCAACAATAAATCATATGGCTTCTAACATAGATATAAAACATTTAAAAATTGCCTCAAAGTAGAGAATGTGTGTTAAAATTCAGTACGTAAAAAATGAAATATTAAAATACTTATTTAAAAAATAATATATGACACCAGCAGGAATAATGGAGTAACAACCTCCAAAAGTCCACTTCTCCATAAAGGCAATGAGAACATATGGAAAAAATGTGCAAAATCAGATTTTTTAGAGTTCTAGAAATTAATCAAAGGCTTTCAAACATCATTTATTAAAAACAGATCAATTTTGGTAAGAACAATGAACTTTGAGGCATTTAAATCTTGCTTTATTCTCATCCCCCTCGCCCATGTTTTGCAGCATCCTTTGATTTGTAAGAAATATATATTTTGGGGCCTCGGCCTCCCTGGTGGTGCAGAGGTTTGAGCGCAGCACTGTGAGGCTGTCCGCCATCTCAGCAGTGTGGGTTCGATTCCTGGCCAGCCGGGGAGATACCCACATGGCACAGCAGACCTCTCCTGTCTGGCCCGCTGCTCTCCTCAGCAGTGTTTTCGGTCCATCTGCCTGTTCTGCTCCCCTCTCTGTCTCTGGTGAATTCTCTCACCCTCCCACGCTGTGGCCTGTACCCCAGTTCCTGTATAAATAAAATAAATCTTTAAAAAAAGAAATACATATTTTGATCATATAACCATCATTTAGATAATCAAAATATACATTTCTCATGTACATTTCAAATTTATCCACAGTTCCTTACTCGTAGTGTTAGCGTTATTTCAGGTTTTCAGGTCTGGTCTCCAGCCAGGAATGGATCCCAGGTTGCGGTAGCACTGCTCAGTCCTCACCACTGCACACCACTGGTTGTTGTCTAAGGAAGCCACAGCAGGAATGTCACTAACTCTCAGGCAAGGAAGCGAAAAGAGGCTTTTTTTTTTTTTTTTTAGAGAAATAGATATAAGGAAAAGCTTTTTAAGGAGAAAAGGAACAGAAACAAAGTGACACTCCCAGGCCCATGGAACCAGGCCAGGGAGGGGCACAGAAGCTGAGAGGTATCTTGCCTCAGGGAATGTATACCTTCTTTCCCTAATTATTCTAAAGCCCCATTGGTTTCTTTGTGATTTATTAGTTCTCAGTGGTCTCTATCTTAATGTCTGTGCCCAGAATTACATCTTGCATCCCAGCCCTTATCCTAGAGTCCTTTATCCTTTTTTTAAATTTTATATATTTTTACATCATTTTTCATTTTTGCACAAGGTATGCATTTTCATCTTTTTTACATTGTGCAAAAAAAGAGTCCTTTATCTTTATCTTCCTTATGTGGGAATGCCCTGTTAGTCCTTGGAATTTGCTGCCCCTCTCTGTGAAGCCTCCTTTATTGCTTCCAGGCTTTTTCTTGTGCTGTTCTGACCCTAGAAGCTATCCATTTTCCCTATGACTCAATAGCTCCCATAAACCTTGAAATTTCCTAATGTTGTAAAGGACAAATGTACCTCTTGTTATGCTAATTAAGATAACTTTGGAAAACACCTGTGGATGGGAACTGATTATCAGGAAAACCAATAAGAATAGAGACTGGGATTTTCAGGACCTCCTCTGATTTCTTGACAGAGAAAAGGGATTTGAGGTTGATTATAATTGTCAGTGGGCAATGAGGTAATCCATCATGCCTATATAATGAAACCTCCAGACAAAATTCAGATGAGGGAGAGGTTCCAGGTTGATTAACTTTTGAAGACTAAGGGGAAATGGCGTATCTAGAGAGGACAGAATGAATGTTCCATGCTTTCCCCTAGACATTGCCCTATGCGTCTCTTTCATCTGACTAATCCTGAGTTCCATCCTTTGTAATAAAACAGCTTTCTAGCAAGTGAGTGGGTTTCCTGAGTTCTTTGCACTGCTTAGAAAACTAATCAAACCTAAGGATAGGATCATGGGACTCACCAATCTGTAGCCCACAGCTCTGAAGTCCAGGTGACTTCCTGGGGTTTGTGACTAGCTTCTGAAATGAAAGGTGATGAGTGATCTTGAGAGACTTGAGTCCTTACCTTTGAAATCTGATCTATCTCCAGGCAGATAGTATCAAAATTAACTTAAATCATTGAAAAAACTTCTGGTGTCAGAATTGCTTATTGGTGTGAGGAAGTTTGTTATAGATACATCTCAATCAGAGGGGGAGGAGCAAATACCCCATCCCCATTTACATATCTTCAGCTTGATGTATAAGTCCCAGCAGACCATGAACCAGACTTCCTGGGGGAGAGGGTTTGGAAGGTGGGTATATAACAGGGGTGTAAAAAAGGGCAGAGGAGACATGTAGAGAAGAAACATGGAAAGACACTGTAGGGTAAGGAAAAATGTCCGGCTTTTCTACCCTCCCGCCATCAGGATAGATGATGGATCCTTGCAGTCCTGAATGCATGCCTGATGGCCCTGATGGCGGGCACCTGGAATAGGGTGTGGGCATAGGTAGATAGGATTCATCTGGGCTGAGACTGGGCTTTTAAGGGCAGTGTCATGGGGACACCAGTAGAAGCCGAAGGGAGAAGCTGAGAGAGAAGCAGAGCCATGAGAAGAGCAGAGAGAATGTGAGAGAAGGCCGGAGAGCCCAGATAGAGTGAAGACTTGCTGGGGGCTGGGAGGCCTGCCAGCCTCCCGGCCCCCCAGTACCCCTGACTGCTGTGTACCTGGTAAACCCCAATAAAAGCCTGCAAAAAGCCACTGAGGACTCTCTAGGACTCCTTCTTTACCCGATCTGCTGGATCCTAGAAAACCTGCACCGTGTCCATTCCTGCCCTTTACAGACACTTAGAAATGATACTTGGAAGAGGCATTTTGGGAAGCTGTTCCTGGTCCCTAACAGCCATTATATTGATTTAATGGTGGATTTTAGGATAAATTTTGAATTTTGAGTCTCTAATGTGCCCCAGTTCTCTGAGGCCTGACTGCCTAGGCCCTTTTTATGGTTCCTTGACATGGTACTTTAGATGTGTGGCAAGATTTTGGGTCTTAGCAGACTTGCTTTGACCTGAGCCTGTTTGACTAGGCATTTGCCCATCAGGGCATATATAATTTTTGGAGTTTTTTTATTGGGAAACTATTTTTTGAAACCCTTTCTTCTCTGTCTCTTTGTGGACACCAATTCTATTAAAATTCTTTCACACTAAAAGTTTACATCTTTGCCTTCATGATACAGATGCCAGAAATCTTTTAGAGAGTGTGCCTCTAATAGTTCGGTAAATATACAAAAATACTTTTGGAATAATAGCATGGAAAATGGCCAAACTCATGACCTTATGTTAATATAGATTAAAGTACTCAATTACTCTTTCATCAGATATATCACATTTGTATTATCTGTATTATGGATAAGGAATAATACTATTTTTGGTACCTTTTAAGTAGCAACAATTATTCATTTTAAGATTTTTGAACATGAAGTTTTCCTTTAATATTCTAAAGGAATATTCCTAAATTATATTTCTAAAATATTCCTTAATTTCTTTGATTGCACTGCTTAGCTCATTTATATTTAGGTAAGCTTATCACTGGTAATTACCACTGGAAATGACCAAACAGTTGTGTTTATAGCAACATGGAGATTACTGCTAATATAATGTAACTTTGACTTTTAATGAGCCTGGCAAATTTTGCAAACAAGTATGCCAGGCACATCTTTTCATTGCTGCCGAAGACTCATTAATATGATTATTTTGTCAAACATCTTGACTGACAAGTTAAATATTACTGCCACACTCATGTGAGTTGTAAGAATACAACACTGAAGGGGGAAAGCTTTGTCTTTGGTTCTAATTAAATGGGATATTATCTTACCATTGTTTTTTTCCAAGGTACTTAAGTTTTTCCGGTTCACTCGAGAAAATGTGCAATTGAAAATAGCATGCTTCACTCCATTTAAAATATATGTGTGAAAAGGGCTATTTTCTTGAGATATCCAATATTTCTTAAGCCACAATCAAATTTTATTCAATCATATCGTCCAGGAATTTAAAGCTACTCACTGGTCTGCTATGGTGCAGATGGCAGAATGCATCATAGTTCCAATAAAGGGAACATCAAGATTTAGTTTTGGTCTAAAGAAAAATATGTCTACAGAATTATGATATATAGAAAATGTCTCTTTTAAGACCACTACATTATGTAGTATTTCAATAAATGATGTAGTACATGTTATGTAGTGCATCACAAAGGACCCTTTAGAGGAATTATCAATTATTTTATAACCAATATTGTAAGGCATCTCAAAGAATTGCTTCTTCATTTAGAAATTATAAGAGCTTCTATTTGAGTTTCTCCCATCAGGGTGCAAAAGAAATGATACTATATGCCTCTGGTTCTTCTAGGTTGAAAATAATCAAACAATCCTAAGAGAAAATACACAAGTAGTTTAATAATTATATATATATATATATATATATATATATATATATATATATATATATATATATATGCCTCCTGCATATATTGGAGCGACCCAGCATAACAAACCAATGTGGTTGTATCAATAGATGCTATCTTAAATTACCCAAACTGGCACAAGTGAGCTTCGAGGAAGTAAGGAAAAATTTAGTTAGAACATTTACTGCTTTATTTATTGAAAAGTGATAAAGGGGGGCCTCCCCAATGGCACAGTGGGTTGAGCACCATGCTGTGAAGCTGTCCACAGCCTCTGAGCATGGGTTCGATTCCCAGCCGGCCAAGGGGAAACCCACATGGTACAGCAGACCTCTCCTGCCTCACCTGCTGCTCCCCTCAGCAGTGTTTGGTCCGTCTGCCTGTTCTGCTCCCTGCTCAGTCTCTGGTGAATTCTCTCACCCTCCCGCACCTCTGACTGTACCCCAGTTCTTGTATAAATAAATAAATCTTAAACAAAAAAAAAAGATAAAAGGGATTACATCTTCCTTAATGGACCCTTATAGAAAGAAATTTAGATATAAACATCAAAAACTACCCCCATCTACCTCCAGAGCCCCTCTGAAATAAACTTTTGCCAAAAAAGACCTATGGGTGTGCCACATTTTTGCCTCCACCCCTGCATTTGTTAAACGTAAATGTTTGTTACTGGAAACAACAAGTAGTATAAATTACACAGACACACACACATTGTAGAATTTTAGGTCACGGGTAGAAAGGGCCTTAGAAATTTGTCTGTACATTCTTATTGTTACACATAAATCCAAGGCAAAGGGGATGACTAGTTTGTGAACATTCACCCAAGTAATTAAGAATACAGGTGAAGGCCCAAGAGTAAATTTACATGGGGAGTGAGGAAAAGGAGAGCTAACAAAATAGAAAAAAAAAAAAAATATTGCTGGTACAAGCAGGATACTATCTGTGTTACCAACAGATATTGTTAGGTGAATAGAAACTAGGGTACAATCAGAAGCCAAGAAAGACACCTGACCTACCAGGATATCTTTTTAAAGTCCACATGGAGGTTCTATTCTGGCCCTTATTCCCAGGGTAGCCCCCGTATAGGGAGTCAGGAGGTGGATTCCCAAAAATCCTACCTCTTACCATGGAGTTGACTATGAGCACCTTCATCTGGCTCATAGTTGTCCCTCATCTTTTCTCTTATGCTATCATTCTCAGTGAGAAAATTGAGGAGAATGGGATTATATTACTTATCAACAAATTTTTGCTAATATCTGTGATGAAAGTATGCTTTCTACCCTTTCTTGTCATTTCTCTGTACATTTGGTAACAAATTAATATGTACTCGCCATTATAAAATTGTAGTTTTGCTTATATTTATTCAGAAGCAAAAATTTGCACAATGTAATGTAAGCAAAGAACTACTTTGTTTTAGATTGTCAGGGCCAAAAGGTGGTTTTAAGGGATGTAGTCATCCATAAAATTTGGGCCTCCCCGGTGGCACAGTGGTTGAGTACTGGGTTGCGAAGCCCGCAGCCCCAGCAGCGCCAGTTTGATCCCCAGCCACCAGAGGAGGGTCCCACATGGCGTGCAGACCTCTCCTGCCGCCCGCTGCTCCCCTCAGCAGTGTGCTTCCGTCCTTCTGCCTGCTCTGCTCCCTGCTCTGGCTCTGGTGAATTCTCTCATCCTCCCACACTTCTGACTGTACCCAGTGCTTTATAAATAAATAAATAAATCTTAAAAAAAAAAAATTCAATTCCACTCATCCTATGAAACCAAGTTTGCATTTCCTGTTATTCCTTAAAAAAAAAAATAGGATGATCAAATGTCATTATCAGAAAAAAAGATGCTGAATTTAGGTAGAGCTTGGAAATACTGTCTTTAACATGTCCGATTTGCATATGAAGAAACTTGCCTCTTCAATGTTACCATCTCTTGTAAATTTAAAGAGATGTAGTTGAGGATGATGCTCTCTTTGGTTACAAATGAAAATTTTGAGTAATTGGGGGGGGGGGCGGGAGGGGAGGGATTGGGATCAGAATGGGGGGGTTGCAATTGTATGGGGAATATAAAAATAAAATTTATTATTTAAAATAAACAAATAAATAAATAAATAAATTTACCTTATCTTTGTAAACTTAAATGAAAATAAAATAAAAAGAACAGTTTTTCTAACAAAAAAAAAGAAAATTTTGAGTAATTCCTTTTAATGAAGTTAGTTCAATCAGATATGTCACTAACATACACACACATACATACACAACCCCCCAAAAAATAAACTAACAATTGTAAGTTTATATTTCTCCATCATGAAATTTGGACAGTATAATACAGAGCTTTGAAATAGAGCTAAAGCAAATACCATAATAGATTGGGTTTGCATGTTTGAATACTATTATGTGATTAATACCATGATGTCAATCACATTGTATTACTACTGTAATAGCTAATATCTGTTGTCAGGCACTAGTCTAAGCATTTATGTAGGTAATTTTTTTTTTTAATCTTCACGAGAACTTGATGAAATTGCTTTAAAAGCATGATAAATCTGCCAAAGTTTGTGTTTATTTAGGGTTAATAATAGCTAACACTGAATGCATCCATCAGTAAACCCTCTTTCTTTCTTTTTTTTAAAGATTAATTTATTTATTTATACAAGAACTGGGATAAGGCCAGATGCACGGGAGGGTGAGAGGATTCACCAGAGACAGGGTGTAACAGATTTCCTGAAATATACAGCTAAGGGGAGCAGCAGATGAGACAGGAGAGGTCTGCTGCGCCATATGTGGGACACCTCCTTGGCCAAGGATCGAACTCAGGCCACAGAGGTGATCTTAACCACTAGGCCACCAGGGAGGCCCTGCCTTAACTGCTTTCAAAGGAGAAATCAGAACTAAATGCACACTCCTTTTGTTTGGTGTAGCTTTCTCAGTAAACACCCTAACTGAGTTTCCTATCCATTGCCTCAAATCCCCTTCTCCTAGCTAGTTACTCACATGACAAGTTACCCAGACATGCTGGTTTCTCCCCCCATGTATACCAGAGGTATACATAAACTTCTATATGACTTTTTCTTGTATTAATTGTTTGAAGTTTGCTTGATTGTAGGTCAGCCTAGAAGAACCCCAAGGGTTTCAGTATGATTTTCTTTGCATCAGGATAACCACCAGATGACACCTCGTTAGCATATCAACAGGTGTTTAGTAAATGATTGTCGACCTAAATGAAAACTCACTATCATACATGTAAATTTTGTTATATGCAGAGCCTAGTTATTTAGGCAAACAGACAAAGGAAATATGCTTTATTTACTTGGTACAAATTAAAACAAGTTGTTATCCAAATTAAACATACCGAAATAAAATTAACCTGTCCCTCATACAATAGAAAACGTTTTTCAGTCCTCAGAAATCTGAAAATAGGCATCACCTGAAGAACAGAAGGAGCAAATAGAGGACAGGTCTCAGGGTCTTTCACTGCACATGTTAGTGTCATCCCTGCACTGTCGGGATCAGCTAACTTCTACCCAGTACTTGTAGCTCCCTAAGAAATTTCTCTCTTCAAATGTCAAACAGAAGACAGATTTTCATAGGCTGTGAGGAGAAAAGCTTTTCCTTTCATTTTCAGTAACTTTTATTTTTTCTCCATTGATATATCACTTCATTTTGTAGAACTAGAAAAGAGTAAATGAGCAAAGTAATTTTAAATTACCGGTTACCTTTTCCTTACACTTAACCTTTATAAAGTTCCACAGAACCAGTTAATTAACCCAGTTTGTAATTGTAATATTCATGCTGAGCTTCCATGTAAGTATTTTTAATCCATGATTCTTCATTAGAGGGTTGATTTGTTGTTCTTGTCTTATAGCTTATATATTAAGGTATATATAAAGATAGTTGAATTTATATTTTAAAATAGCTCCATTTTTCTTTATGCTTGTGCTTTCTAATTTAAAAAAATCAGTATTTTCTTCTGGGGAAATACATTTTAATTTCAGTGTATCTTGCTTATTTGTACTTTTCCTCAGTCATTGTCCTAATATATTTTCATTATTTTGATTTAAAAAAATATAATTTTTTCCTAATTCCCTCATTTCATAGTTAGGATATATATGGCTGAAGGTTAAATGATAATCCTATGCTTACCATTTTATTTGACTAGTTAAGTATTTGTGGGATTAATAACAGAACTGTGATTAGACTTCATATAGCTTCACTTTTTCTTATATAAAAATTATGACCAAACTATATCAAAGTTCTCACTAAATTGTTACAATTTAATTAAATTATGCAATATGTTACATTAATTTATGATAGAAATATACCGTTTTACTTCAAATAAAATGTAATCTGTTTACCACATTGTATTTTGAGGTCTTTATAATTTTAATCCTTTTAAAAATAGCAAATTAATTATCAAGATGTTCATGAGTAAAATGTGTTCTCTATTAATAATTCTAACTCATTTTATATAACTTTACTGAATATTTCTAAGAAAATATATTCTATGGAGACTTGATAATAATTACATTAAAGTACATATCTTTAGTGTGATATTAACAAGTTGTTTGATAATATTGTATTAACAATATTACTTAGTGTGTTATTGATGTGTGTATACAAATACATACACATATCTTTAGATTAATGATTAGTTCTTGTGTTTTTTGTCTATGATGGGTCTATTTTGGTAAGTGTATGCATTGGGGGTGTGTGTGTGTGTGTGTGTATATCCTATAAAGTTAAACAAAAATTGACACAATTTTTCAGAGTTTCAGCCACATGAATCCAGTTCTCTCATTATCCATATTGGCTTAAACTTAACTTTTCAGAAAGTCTTGGCCAAAATATTCTTATTTAACCTCTCATGAAATACCTGATAGAAAAATCTTGGGAGGACAGAAATGAAGATGGGGAAGGACAAGGTGAAATTGCCAAATGTAATTTTTTAAAAAGATTTGTTTATTTATGCATACAAGAGCTGGGGTATAGGCCAGAGATGCAGGGGGTGAGAGGATCCACCAGAGACAGAGTGGGGAACAGAAAAGGCAGACTGACTGAAATACACTGCTGAGGGGAGCAGCAGGCGAGACAGGAGAAGGAGGTCTGCCTTGCCATGTGGGTTGCTCCCTGGCTGGGGATTGAACTCGTGCTGCAGAAGCTACGGATTGCTTCATAATGCGGTGCTTAACCCCTGTGCCACCAGGGAGGCCCTCCAATTGTAAATTTTTAATGAAGGCAATAGTTGTATGTTTAACATAATGAACATAGTTTAAGTTTCTCTGATAAGGTATTTGTTGTTATTTCAAACAGCATACTCAGCTGAAATGATTCAATAACATTGTGGTCAGAAAATTGTAAGGAATAGTGAACAAGCAAATTCCACTATTGGATATAATTTAGCTACTTAAAAAACTGAACTGAGTGCTGTAGGGGAATTGAGCCATCTACTCATGTAGGGAAACTTTGAGATGTTTAAAATAGCTTTTAAAGAAATTGGAAATGGCTACTATTTACTCACCTAGAGAGGGAATGTCATAGAACACTTATGATTGGTGTACAAATTTAGCCACAGATGTACATCTGAAAAATCATCCAAAATGAAAAAAATAATACAATATGACTTACTCCGTTTTAGAGCTTAAGAAACTGTATTTGTTTTTTTGTCATCTTATACTCTAATGTAAATAAAAGTTCACAATTACAATTTTATTGAAATGCTCCAGATGTTTATTGTTGCCAACACAAAATTGTTTTCTAAAGATCATTTTACCTTTTACTTTTTATTATGGTTATCAAGTAGAAGAAATGAGAATAAAGGCTTCAGTGAAGAGACTAAAGCCCATAAAACCATGTGTGTGTGTGTATATATATATATATATATATATATATATATATATGTGTGTGTGTATATATATATATATATATATATATGAGGTAGCCTCAACATCTGTAAATTGAAAGTTGATAGAACCAAAAAGAGTTATAGATAAATGCACAAATATAATTGGACATTTTAATACACCTCTCTAAATATTACATGGAACAAGCAGGAGAAAAAGATAGTAAATTAGTAAAGATATTAATGATTTGAAAACTACAACTCACCAAATTTGCCTGGTTGGCCTATAAAGAAATCTATAGGCAAAACTTTTAAATATATATTCTTTTTAAGTATTCATAGACACTTACCAGAATAGACCAGTCCTTAGGCAAAGACAGGTTGTACTAATTAAGCTATGGTAACATAAACATAAATAAATCATAATAGTGTTTATGGGATTCTGAAATGCTATAAATATACTGTGGATTCATAAAGGTAGTATTTACATGATGAATACAAATAAGTAAATTCATGTTCATGTGCAACTAAGGTTTTATGTGATTATAACTTTTACCATAGCAAAAATTGCTAAACTGATATCTAATAGGAGATTCAAGAATATGAAGTACTACCTACATTAAAAGAACTTTGGTGTTCTATGCACTGAAGATTCCCCATCTTACCTTCATTCGCAGATATTTCTTTAGGAAATAAAGCAATGATAACTGATATAAGTTCATTAATTATGTAATTAAATGTAATTAAACTATGCCTTATGAAGACCTGGTAATTTCCAATGCTTGTTGCTTGCAATTCCTGATAAGCCAAGAAGGTCAGCTGCTATGCTAGGAAGATCACACATAGTAAACACAAAGAAGTGACAAGAAGAGACCATATGATGGGGAAGGGACCCAAAACCAAATGGGAAGAGAAGTCCATTTGTTCAAGGGTTCTAGGAAAGCCCAGTCTCTAACCATTACCTGAACACATCCATCCAATAGACCACCAGCAAGCTGACCAGCAAAACAATCTCTCAGCTGAATCTAGCTGAGTATTGTGAGGAAATAAAATAGTAGGTTTTTAAACCACTAAATTTTAGGGTACTTTGCTATTCTGGTACAGATAACCGAAACACTGTATCATTAACTTAGCTTAGGGTTTAATGTTAAGTATGATAATTAGGCAGAACTAAAATGAAATGGGCATTGGGGTTGCTATGAAGTGACTTTTATGTTCACCTCAAGTAAGAGTGATGAAGCATATAATGGATTTTGAGTCTTTTAAAATCTAGCCTGAATTTCTATCAAAAGAATTCTCTTTATCTTAATTGGAGTTGAGTTAGTATTATGTTTGCAAAATAGCCACAGGGAGGCCTACTGACCTAGCTTTTGTATAGGAAATCAAAGTGTGAATCTTAATTTCACAGGCATTGAAAAAGTTCCACATGTGTGTATTTGAGTCCAGAGGTTAGCATATTTAAAGACCTTTTATTTTATCTTATTAGGATAATTTTAAAAAAGAAAGTAAAACAATGTATATTTCACAAAGAAAGATGTTTCTTTTAATTGTTCGAATAATTCAGGGAGAAAAAAATCTTAAATTGCATAAATGGGAATAAGTACATTTTTACCATATAAAATACAAAGTCACCCTGTTAACTCTAAATTTCAGATAAACAATGAATAATAGGTAGTCTAAGTTCTGTTCAAAATTTGGAACAAAGTTATATTTAAAATGCCATCCCTTGTTTTATACACAATTCAAATTTAAACTAGCATCTGGCCATTTTATTTTCTAAATCTGGCAACCTTAAAATAGTAAATTCAAAGAGTCAGAAGGCAGAAGGGAGAATTAAGGGTGGGATGAGAAAGGTGGTAGAGAAGAAATTAGAGAGGTTATGAGGGAAACAATGGAACAAAGAAGGTTGAGAAAAGAGGTAAATGTCTAGAATCATTGTTTTGGAAGTCACCTGGTGATATTTCAGGTAAGTATAAAATGTGTGGTTAGGAATATATAAAAACAGCTCATTATTTTCTGTAACCATCATAACTTCTTGTGTCCCTCAGATGATGGAGAACAGAGATCCTTAAGTCATGCTATCTCTGTGTTCCCCTTAGTTCAACTTGTCTTTATGGATGACTTAGCCCATCTGAGAAAATGCTTGATCTTTCATATTCTACCTCTTTGCACTCATGCACCGTGAGATGGTGATTTGGAAGGATGTAAAGACCTGATGGTGATGGGAAAGGGGTACAGCCATAAATTGGCATTTAGTTGAAGCACCTGTTTCCACTTGTGTCTGCAGCTGCATGTTAGCCTTTGTTCACACCAAACTGGTAATGAAAGAAATAACTGGAGATGTGCATGCACCACGGTTGCTGAGGACTGATCCTACTCCTGCTCGCTCTCACCTTCTGCTTACCCGGTCACACGGTGAGTTTTTCTTAGATACCTGTGTTTAATAAGGAAGATGCTCGAGCCAGGATTTTTATGCTCCCTCACTTCAAAGGAAAACATTTGGCAACTTTGAAAAATAACTTATGTTTAGGTTCACTTTTATAAAGCTGCTTAGCCTTGGAAAGGAATTATTTTGTATTCTTCATTTGAAAAACATAATAGTTCTATGAAATAGGTAAAGATCAAATATTTATGAAAATACAGGTAATTTTTTAATATCTACTGACAGATGGCCTCTGTAGAATCTGTATTTACTATCTGTGCCTTGCTCCCACCAATCTTTTTCATTCCATATAAACTTAGTATGTACCTGGGGGTATATCAATAGTTCATGAGTTTGATTTTAAATTAGAATCCCTGTGTTGTAGCCTAGTGAAGCTTATTCCTTCTGCTTTTTAAATGTAATTAGTATCCCAAATCAATATCACTTTTTTTTGTAAAGAGTAAGTTTTTATGTTTAGAGAAATTGATGCTTTATTAATCCAGAAAAATAGCTATTCCTTTTGAAACATTAAAAATGTCTCAAATATGCATTAAAACTATCAATGCTGAAGGAAGATCTGGCTGCTATAAATTATTTTTTTAATGACAAAAGTTTAAAAGAAAAAAATAGCCATTAATTTATAATTTAGTAATGGTTTGTGAGTCTGCACAAAAGATTACAGAATTTTAACTTTGATGCTGACTATTTTTTCAGATTTTAAGTCATTAAAATATATTTTCTTATCAGTGAACTTGTATTTTAGACAAACAGCTTCATTATGTGCTGCCAGTGTTAATCTTCCCTCATTTTCAGGTTACTTATTTGTTAATTAAATTACTATATACCAAAAAATCCTCTCCACAGAGTGATTAAAAAACAAAAAGGGTAATGTTAATTGTATTATTCTCAGAAGAGAAATTACATAGAGAAAAATCTTTATTGAAATTTTAATATATTCGTTAGTTTTGCAATAACGTTTGGCTCAAGGAACAAAATGAATTCCATTACAGCAAATCAATAGATAATTCAAGAATGATATCACTACTTTTTTGATCCTCATAGAAACTCTATGCTAGACAAAGGGAAATTATATCTCCTCTTTCATCTATGAAGTGGTTAAACCTCAAAGGGATCAATTTTATAAGCAAATGCTAATAAATAGACAATTGATGTAAGTGCTAAAATGGGTCTGTTTTACCCTGTCTCCTGCCTATTATTCTAGAAGTCACTTTCTTTTTTTTTTTTTTTTAAAGATTTATTTCTTTATTTATGCAAGCACTGGGTACAGTCAGAATCGCGGGAGGGTGAGAGAATTCACCAGAGCCAGAGCGGGGAGCAGAACAGGCAGAAGGACCAAAGTACACTGCTGAGGGGAGCAGCGGGCATGGCAGGAGAGGTCTGTAGCGCCATGTGGGACCATCCCCAGTGGCCAGGGATCTAACCGGCACTGCAGAGGCTGCAGGCAGCTTTGTAGCCCTGCACGCAACTGCTGTGCCACCAAGGGAGACCCTACTATCATTTTTAATGTCATTGATTTGCCATTGTTTTGTGAAACCATATAATTTTAGGAGTAAAACTGCATACCTTGATAAATTTTTCAAATTGTGAGTATTCAAGGTGTCTAAATTTATATTCTCTATTTTCTAGTTTGTCTACGCATAGCGTACTGAGAGATAGGGTTGTACCTACCTTATCAGTTTTAGTCTTGTCCAATACATGTGTAATGAATCTGAGTTTCAATTTTAAAACGAAGATTAAAATGACTTTATTATAGAAATAGGGACCAATAATTAGAAGCCTCTTGTTTGCTCTTCAACTGAGAAAAAAAAAATCTAACTTCATGAGTTTGGTAGAGTATTATTCTTAAATATAATATCAATCACATTACATGGGACATATAAAATATTGGCACAGACAAAACAAAGTGTGAAGTCGTATCTTCCAAATTTGGTGACCCAACAGTTTTGTTATTCAAGTCAAGACTAAACTCTGTGGGAGGAAAACTTATTTTATGATAAACGGTCCTAAAATATTATGCAATTGGCAAAATTTACTATGCATTTATAGTATTATCAGTTTACTATATTTTGGTTTGTTCAAATAATTTCACATATCTAGTGGAAATTGTATCTTATGTGATGATTTAATCTAACCACAGCTGCAGCAATATAAATTACACTTAAGACTATGCTGATTGATTATAATCAGTTGTAATCATGTCTTATAATTACATTGCATTCTGGAGGCATAGGTTTTTAAGCCTACTCAGCACTGAGCTATATAAAGAAGATTATTTGTTAATTCTGACAGTCTCAGTCAACATTTAAAATTGCCTGCAAACAATAGGCTTTATTAAATTTATTGGCCAGGCATCAAATAAGTTTCTTGATGTATCTGAAGAAGTTGAAATAGAATTGCAAACTAATATAAAGCTTATTAACTTACTCTTTACACTAAAAGTATCTTCATAATTTAGGAAGTGGGTTCCATTGATGTATGAATTTTTTCACATTGTATTTCAAAGTATGAACATTTTACCTAAAAAATAATCAAGTGAGAAGATGGGGAATATGGGAAGTTACAGATGAAGCAAAATTGGCAGAACATTGATAATGTATTAAAACTGGTTACATAGAAGTTTGTTGTGCTATTCTTTTTAGTGTGTATGTGCTTGAAATTTCCATAACAGAAAGTTATTTATATATATATATATATAAATAACTTCCATAACAGAAGTTATTTATATATGTAATTTTCCCATAAGAAATCTGAATATAGATGTGCATGTTGTTGTTGTTGTTTGTGTGTGTGTGTGTGTTTGTGTAGAATTGGGTTGTAGGCAAGAGGAGAGGGGGGAAGGGGCATGAAAGGATTCACCAGAGACAAAGGGGAGTAGAATAGGCAGATTTACTGAAATACACTGCCCAGGGGAGTAGCAAATGGGACAGGAGAGGTCTGTTGCACCATATGTGGGCTAGCCAGGGATCAAACTCAAATCTTACGGGTGATAGCACTGTGACTTAACCCCTAGACCACTGGGGGGCCCTAGATATGACATTTAACGTGTTTAATCTGTAGAATTAATATGGATCAAATATTTTGTCATGTCATATTTTCCATTCTTACTATTTCATCCTTGATGCCTCTGAATGAGGTTTGGACTATGATTTGTCAATTTATTTCTGAAACCCCAAAACTAGTGCTAATGAAGAACACTCTCCATAATATTTTAATATTGATAATGGCACACAATGTTTAATGCAAAATGAACAACTCTGTGCTTCTTTGAACTTCCTTTTATTGATTTTGTAACAAATGCCAAGCAGGTCTTTTCCTTGATGTGGTATTTTGATCAAGTCTCAATAACTGAGGACAATTGATTTCAAATACATATTCAAAAGAGAATAACTAGACTTTGGATCTTAGAATATAGCCCCAAACTAAAGTATCACCATAAATTCTCATCACCCTTCACCTTATATAAATGAAAATGACAGGTGTATCAGGAGAGAGAATACAGAGAGTGAATATTTCTTCTGAGATCAGATGAGATCGGGTACATTCAGGGTGATGTGACCATAGACAGGAGTGAATATTTCTTTGAAGCAGTCTTCAGAGAGCTATGTGATTGTCCACACTACCTTGTGATGAAGAGAAAAGAGGGACTCCACCTTCTACTTTGTGTCATGGGAGGAGAAATTCAAGAGTGTGTGGATCACAGAGACTGGTGACTAATCTATGACTGGAATAATCCAAAGATTATTGTAAAGAAAATTGTGCCATTTACCTGTGATGGTAGATGGCAATATAAGTCAGCTGCACATACACAAAAAGTGTATGTGTCTCCTCTAGAAAACAATAAAGATAGGCTTACATGAGGGACCTTGAAAAGATCAACCAAGGAGATGGTCTTCTGTAGAAGTCATCTGTATGGGATGCATAGATGGGGAATGGGCTTATGTGGAAGTGATGGATGGCAAGGGGATGCCATCCATGGATGGATGGCTATGTTCCTTAGCCAAGCAGGCATTGGCAAGTCCTCAAAATGGATAATGCAAGACTGATCCTTGAACAAGTAATGAAAGGTTTCCGTAGGGATTTACACTAACATTTATGGATCTGTCAGACCAAGAATCCCATTACTACATTATAACAGTATCTGCAACAAATGATTGGCCCTACCTAGCTAATACCTAAACAGGAGAGGAGGTGGAGAAGGAAAAGAAGAGAAAGCACTTCTTTTCTATATAATTCTTTTTCAGAACCTGGATGTTGCCTGAGCTGTATGAATAGGTGTTCAGTGAGGGTTTTACTGAGAAAGAGAGAACATAAATTTGAAGTAAGTCTGGTAATTCATGCCAGTACTGAAATGTAGGGCTGTGCTTATTGAAAGCAGTCTTTCACTGACTTCTAAGCAGTAAAGGAAAACTTTTTCTCTACAAGGAATTTGCTTCCTTTAGTAAGAATTTGTGATTCCATGAGACTTATGAAAAAAATGATCATCTCAAGAAAGAGGAGATTTAGAAGAATAATGCATGGTAATAGAAGAGAGAATTAATCAAAGGTTTATTATGACCATAATGAGTTGTTTCCTAATTTATTCTCATGATTATTTCATGACCAGGAAGTATACCTAGCCAGATTAAATTAATTTAAGTTAAAATGAGGAAAAGAAAATATCAAGCTCATAAAACAAACTCAATCACTGATGAAATCTTCTTCATATCCATTTCTCCAGATAACTGGTTCTCAGAAATTATTTAGAGAAAAAAAAATTACAGTAATAGTTTAGGCTGCCGAAATTTGGAAGGTAGGTGCTGAGTTGATAGAATTAAAGAGCCTCCTCCAATCTATATAATCCATTTTGAAAGATTAAACAAAGATGATTTTTTTTTAATGTGGGGAATACATTGTAGTAACAAATTTGAAATACAAGATGAAGTCTTTGGCTGAATTCAACATGCTTCAGTATATTTTAATTGAATGGATCAATCACTAACCTGTCTTATGTTCACCACTAAGTGATTACTAAACCCCCTTTGTAACAGGTTTCTTTACACACTCAAACATTAAAAATATAAATTACCATCAAGTCACAGAATAAAAGTCGAAGAGAGATTTAACATTTGACATTAAACATTGGACTATCTACAGACTGAAATGGTACTGTCTAGCAATAATTGAAATTTGCGTACAAAGTTTATGCATCTATTTTAGATGTCATTAGTGGTGGTAAGGTCTGGAACAAAGAACTTTAGATTCTATTGATATTAATTTTGTAAAACAGATGTACACACATATCTTTTTTAGATCTCAACTAAGATCTCTATAGAAAATATAGCACTTTAAGATGGGTTAAAGAATGTGTTAATGATTAGAGAATTATTCAATTATTTTAATAGATATTCATCAGTTGCAAAAAAATAAACAACTAAAGGACAATTATGAAGCATATGGCTTCTATTTTCAAGAGACTTGCCATTTAGCTATCTAAGATAGCTATCTGAGATGAATAAACAAAAAAATTATAATCCAAAGCTATAATTTTCAAATGCTGCTATATCATGGAATATAATTGTAAAGTCATCCTGTCTACAGGCAAATGTATGATTGAGATCCCACCAGACAACTAGTCTTAAAGGTTTAGAGAAAGTGAAACACCAGGAGACTGGCAGCTTTAAGTGGTATTCTTTTGCTGGTCCTATTGTAGTTTAGATTGTTCTTTGGCCATGCTATAATTATTTCCTGAAATGATTTTTATTTATGTTTATTATTTGAGATTTTAAATTTATTATTACTAATACAATTGTTCTCCCTCTCTCTTTCTCCTCCTCCTTCCTTCTTTTCTCTTCTTTGGCTGATGAGTAGGCTTCAAGTTGCATGGCAATACTTAGGTATTAGTAACTGCTTTCAAAGCTTCTTGATGTTACATCCAGGTTTATCAAAAAGGAATATCATATCTATCAGGCAAAGAGGAGCAGTACATACCACATAGCTCCCTTCTTTGAACTAATTGCATGATATGATAGCACTTACTCAAATACAGACCACATTTAGATGTGGAACAAGTGATTACAACCACCATCTTTCCAAAGTAATGTCCAAAGTAGCTGAAGTTGTTAAAGTCAGCTAGTAGTAAAATCTAATACAAGGAGGAAACATGCACACATATTCACACACATGCACACATATGGTAATGAGGTGAAGATCCACCTACTAATCAACACGCATAAATAAACTATATACATTCACTTCTCAATCTACTAACTCTTCCCAGTTTTATGTAAATGTCTTCAGGAAAGGAGAAAAAACCTGTATTTAATATTTTTCCACTTAAGTATACATATAGCTATTCAACTTTGTTAGTGCCAAAACTGTCATATCCCCACACATTATTAGAGAGATGTAGGGAGAAGAAATCATGGTAAGAGGGGTCTGACTGAATATCGCTGTGGACCAGGCAGTCCTGGTAGAATACAATAGAAGGTAATGCTTTAGAGACATTTTCATACCATCCATTTTGTGTGATAATATAGTTATGGGAACTGTATTTTTGGGTTCTAGAATTTGATCCTGCTTGGCACTTCATTATGCCATTGTGACCTTTGCACTATTCATTGATATGACATCTTTAGGCCTTTTCTCTTTCTGGGATGATAGAAAAAGCTCTGTCCTGTGCTATGTGCTTAGAGAATCTGGAAATTGTGTTTTTGCTGTAATGTGGGACCAATGGTAACAAGCATTCAATGATCTGAGGATAGTTCACCTTTCTTGCTTTGTTAACTTTGACCCTATAGGTAGCTAAGATGTTCAAAGGAACATGAGCTCAGGGATCAGGAGTCTCTAGGTTACAATCCCAGCCAATAGATACTCCCTCTCTCATAGTAGAGTGAGGTGCTGAACTAAATAAGAAACCTTTTCCTTATCTAACTGGACTGAGCATGCAGATTCAATACAGAGATGTGCTAAGAACTATCTTATTTCCTACTTTTACAACAGCTCTAGGAAACAGTTCTGGCTAGGAAACATGCTCAAATGGGCTCGACTGCTTCACTTAAACTGAAGTGGAGAATTGAAGTAATTCTTGTAATTCAAGCAGAGAAAACACTTAGTCTCAACTATTTAAATATTTCAGGCAAAAGAGTTTCTTGGGCTTGAATTACGAGTGGTTGCCCGATGCTCCACTTTACCTCACATGGGTAAACACAGCCCAAATGTGCAGCAGCAATTTTAATGGGCTCAGTCAGGCTAAAACCCTAATGAAATGGCTGCAAAATGAAAAGCCAATAGCATTTTAACTTCAAGCCAATGCATTGAGGGAACTGAAAAATCACCTGGGAAAGATCAGTAGAACAAATAGATGGGCAGAGAAATGCTCCTAATTGCTAATGATCAGCTAAAATATATGTAGATGTCTGGGATATTACTGTATAGATGTGGGATTCCATTTGACATTTGTCTTAGGTTTAATGTCTGACATTTGTGTAACTTCCAATTAAAACAGAATAATGTAATTAGATAAGAAAGAATTTGTTGGGTAAGCTCTGAAATTTTACTACATTCCTTACATGCAATAATCTTCACTGCTTTGACATTTCACTAATTATTTTTCTTCTAGTTCTATGAAGCATGTATCAACAGAAACTAATAAATTTTATTATAATCCTGCAAAAAATTTGAGAATGATAGTCTAGAGACAGTATGAATGTATATATTAATAGCCCCTTGTTTTAAATCCATATGCAAAGATGATATTCAGCCAGCTTGCACTAATGTGGTTGTACAGGATTTCCTCCCACTGCTTTCATTCTGATTGGTTGTTCCATTGTTTCATTGTTTGATGACTGCATAATACCAATTTGTCAAATATCACCCTAGTTCATGAGTATCAAAAAAAGCTTTCTGCTATTTATATTCTAGATTTATGTATTTGGGAATAGCTTTAAAATGACAGTCAAGAAATTTTATGTGAAAAGAATGTCTTTGGAATAATGTGGCATGCTCACTAAAATGAGAATTTCTATTTGGTAATGATCATTTCAATAGGTTTGAGGCACTCTTTTATTGTGGCTTTGATTTACTTTTTCTCTAATGATAAGTGATGATGTTACCCCAATGAAAACAGAATGAACATTTCTAGATATCATTGATCAATTACAATTTTGGCTTTTTTCCAATGGATACAATTTAATTATCTAAACATTTAAATCCAATAAAATTTCATTTAAAATATCTACTTAATGTGCTTTAATAATTAAGTTATTTCAATTTGATTGTTTAATTATCCAGTTTAGGTTATATGAATACAGACAACTGCAGCTCAGAGTTAAATATTTCTTTTTCTTTAGGTCACTTTTTTTATAAGTAGTTTCTTTTCTTTCCCATGATTTTTTTTCTATCGTTTATTATGTTTCTCCACTAAGTTACATTCAAGAAATATCACTGATTATTATTGGGGGGGGGAAGTAAGAAGGTATCGATTTGATTAGTTAACTCTTGAATATATTTCTAAGCATTTCCTTTTAGGAAAGTATATAGTAATGAAAAGTTGTCTCACATATCCCAATGGAAATGCTATTCCTTTACCATTTGTTGATAATTTATTCCCATTCTGGGTTTAATGTACAATGATCAGCAGGCATGTTTCTAAAACATGCCAGAGAATTTTACTGTTTCACACCAGATACATAGAGAAAGAAAAAATAATTCCATGTTTTTGAAGTAGGAATTTGTGACACTTTAACAGGTAGGCACTTGCTTCCAGTGCTTCAGTGCTTAGATTTTGAACTGTAAAAGAGGAAGCAGTCAAGACGTAAGTGGCTATTAGGATGTTCCTGTAATATCATAGTACAGTGTCACTAACAAATGCTAAGCTTGTTATGGCTATGTTTATTAAAGAATGGGAAAATACCTATGTGGGATGACGATGAGAGGAGAAATAGATGAGTACGCATTAACTACACTAAATTAAAAAAAAAGGGTACTTAAGATCTAAACAACTATAAAAAAATTGATAGTCCTTATATAATTGTGTGAACTAGACATTACTAGTCTCATTTTAAAGATAAGAAAACTTAAGTTCAGGGAGTATAAATTGTTTCCCCAAACTCAAAAAGCTGATGAGTTGCAAAGAAAACATTTATTTGAGGTCTGTTTGGCTTCAGTGCACATGCTTTTAATGATTACTCTAATGTATTAAAGTCTCTGACAATATCTCTAGAATAATTTTTCAATGTAAAAAACTACTAGTAATTCAGAAACATCCCCCTGATATTTTTTAAGTATGAGATATGGAATGCATTTTCTCTATGAACAGGGATTTAAGAAGAAGAAACAGATTAATATAGAGAACCATAAGCTGATGTCAAACCTAACCTCGGCCATTTTTCTCAAGTCCAACTTAATTTCCTCCATCTTCACTTCTTCAGATTAAATTAAGCTCCACTAGATCGTGGCTTCTTAACCTTGGTATTATTGACATTTTCAGGCAGCTAAATCATTGGATGAGAGGCCACATCTTAGTCTGTATTCACTACATGTCAGTAACACTACGGTTCCCTCTTCCACCAATTGTGACAAAAAATGTCTCCAATGTGGCTGTATGTCCCCTGGAAGGCAACATCTCCAAGGCTGAGAACAACTAGATTAGTTCAACAATAAGAAATGTATCCTTCTTTCATTTTGATTCACTTTGAATGAAATTCAAAATTTTATGAACTCAACTGTTACCCTGTAATGAACATGTAATATAGAAAACAAAATATTTGCCTTTTAGCATATTCTAGCATTTCTTCAGATATTCTGTAGTGTCATAGCTTTCTGATTAGTTCCCTGTATATAGCTCTAAAATTTAACTATGAGAGAATTTTGAGTAGCTAATGCAATTGCTATAACAAGCCAGTTTCTGTACAAATGATATGATAAATAATGGTACTATTAAATAAAATGTCACTACAACATATACTTATTCAAAACCTGTATTTCTATAGTTTCTGGAAAAGTCTGGTAAATGTGGACAACCGCATACAGAGATATTTCTGAAAGTATCAACAAAATGATGAGCCCACCTTTCTATGTAGTTATAAATGTATTTTTCACATTCTCCGTGGCTTTAAACACAGGTATACTTTGGACAATGTGACTTAGTGATATTCTTTATGCCTAAATTGCTTTGAATTCTTCTTAAATGTTCGCTTCACCGTTGCTTTTAAAGTGAGTTACTCTAGTATAGGGTATCTTAGGAAATAAACACATAACAAACCCCTCACTTGTGCCCTTATCCTCTATATTAAATATGTTTGTTAGTCCATGCTTCAGCCGATTCAACTCTTGCTGATTTCTTTGGGGAAATGACTAGTTTAATGCTTTGTGAATGGCTTTAAAGACTAAGCTTTTGCTTAGTCTTAAGCTTTTGCTTATGCTTTCTTTTTTATTCTTCTCGGCACCCTTTACTTGAGAGGATGGAGTTTTAATTGTAACCCCCAATTAAAAAAAAAAAGAACTCAAACATTAATTGAGAAAAACTGAGTCTCCTTAAACAGTGGGGAAAAATATTAACAGAAATTAATGTTTGTGTTTTTTTCTGAATATTCAAAGCAATGGTTTTAAATGAATATTTACCATATACTATATAGCAAAAATAGTCTATTTTCTGACCCCTGGGACTACTATTTAGTAAATGAAGCAAAAAAGCACTTTTAAAGTTGTATTATAGACTAACTGAATCACACATTTATTGTAATTAGCCTTATTCTAAATATGATTGAAAGCAAAAAGTCACTACTACTTCTAATGTTTGTAAAATATTATCAATTCTTATTAAAATGTCCATAGATTTACATAAATTTTCATACATTCACATTTATACATTATAATTAGAAAGGAGCTATTTCTTAGTAGTACTGAAAATTTCTATCTCTATTTCAAAAGGGGTCATTGTCAGCAGACCACTAATATTTCACTGTCTCTGAATGAATCCTTTTTATTTTAACAATATATTTTGGAACAAAGACACCAAAACAACGCATATGTCTATAAAGTCACAATGAAAAAGAACACAATGCATAAATTGTGTGTGTGTGTGTGTGTGTGTGCATGTACATATGTTCACTTACGTGGGAGAAAAAGAAAGGGAAGAGAAAGAAGAACCACATTTATTTACTATTGGGTGAAATTTTAAAGATGGCACATTGAAGCAAGTGATCTTTGTAGTTGTGTCTTGGTGCTCACAAACAAAATCTGTGGTTACTAATGAGTTATCACTGTGGTTGTTATGAGCACAGGGTTGGAGGAGAGGGTTGGGGTAGCTATAGTTATGCTTTGAATGAGAAAAGAGAATATTTTAAACTGAACGTACCCTTGTGTCCCCTGCATTATAGTCCCAGAGACTTGCACTTTTAACTACCTCTTTCTAGAGCTGGATAGTAAAACTATTCCAGGAAGGGTTCACTTTTATTTGAAGAGCCTTCATGTTATAAAAATAGCTAGCAAATATTCAGTGATTACCACATGTATTCAGTACTACATGTATTCTTGATAATAGCCCAGTGAAATGGGAATAAATATGGTAATTTTATATACAAAAGAACTGAAGTTCATTTTTTATCTATTTATTTTGCCTAGAAGAACTAGGGTATAGGCCAAAGCTGTGAGGGTTAAAAGTTCACCAGAGACAGAGTGGGACAGGCTCATTTACTGAAATACACTGCTGAGGGGAGCATCTGATGAGACAGGAGAGGTCTGCTGCATCATATGTGGGTTAGCTCCCTAGCGAGGGTCATACTCAGGAGGTAGTGGTTATAGTGCTGAGACTTAATCCCTAGGCCACTAGGGTGGCCCCTAGACCTGAAGTTTAGACCAGCTAAATACCTATCCCAAGATCACTCATCTAGTAAATAAGAGATGTGGAATACTAAGCCAGTTTCTTCTGACATCAACATTTGTACAAAGAAAATTGCTATACAAAAGTATTTTAAAATACACCAGGAACTGTTCAGGATATTTTTTAAAGATCTTTTTGTTTGCATATGAGTTTGGGAGAAAATAAACAATTTCAACAACAAAACTAATAATATCAAAAATCTCCAATATGCCAGACTTTTCTAAGTCATGTAATACATAAACTTAAGTCATTCTCCCAAAAACCTTTTGAAGTAAGCCCTACTATGAACCTTAGCATGGAGGAAGAAACTGAGAAGAAAGAATCAACAGATAATAAAAAGTCTTAACTTTCAAATAGAGGCAAAAATTGGTAGAGTGTAGTCAGAGTTTTATATGTGAGTATGATTTGATTAACCTATTTCAAGAAACTAAAGATACCTCATTGCAAGTATAATAATTATATCTGTTTAATGTGTCTTCCTAAGTAAGATAAAGTAACATTTAGGCCCAGTAGTGAAATCCCCTTTCTCTACTGATTCTTAGGGAAAAATGAAGCCAATGAAAACATAGGAGAGATTTTTACTATAATTCTGATGTGATACTACATTGTTTCTCTGGTGTATAGATATGGGATAAGAAAGAGGAAGAGAGAAGGAAAGAAATGGAAAAGATATTCATCTTGTTTAAATTCATGTCCTGTTATATAGGCCTATCTTTCTCTGAGAGAGGAAAGGTGAAGGTTAGAGCAGCCCAAGTATCAATGACTTAAGTGACCTTGTGACCTTGAGGATCTTTATCAAAGAAGGGAGCATGACAAAGAATTGGTCGTTGAATTCATTTCTATCTTTCATTACCCTCAGGTAACTAAAGTATGGGCTTCTTCATTTCACATGCTGAATTACTTGACTAATATGAATAGGTCAGACAGACGTGGAATTTACATCACAGAAGTTATCCTAGAATGCATTCTATAATAGATTATAATTGTTAGAAGGGAAACTAGAGAAAATGACAATTAATTTTGAAAGGGTAACTAAATATTGGTGAGACCCATAGGTTGATTATCATGTCAGAGTTGTAATTGTATGTTTTCTATAATAAGAATATAGGAGTAATCACCAATTAGCAAAACAGTACCTGGAATAATCAGCAGTTGGCAAAATAACTAGGAAAGTTCTAATTTGTAAGTCATTACTTGACACAGAAAATGAGAATAAGGGGAAAAAAATCACCAGAAGCAAAAGGCAGACAAGAATCAGAAAGATATGAATTTCAGAGTATATAGAAAAAGGTAGATGGTTCCAAATCCAAAAAGATCTCTCAAAAATGTGAATGATTTTCAGCAACTTTGGTCCTGAACTATCGTCTGTGAAGAGTTTACCCAGTATTCAGGGCCCCTTTGGGCCACCATTGACCCCGAGGCCACCCACAGGCAATAGGTGCTATAAAATAGGGCAGAGATCAAATATCTGCACTAGAGAATCAGAGCTCACCTAACTCATGCTTTAAAATGCCCTTTTTCCCCATCCCTGACTTATCTGAATGTAGGTCTCTCTTTATCATACTGCAACTGATTTCACAATTCGATCTGCCTAGGGCAATGGCACCTGCCCTCCTTTGAGTCATCTTGGGCCTCCAGATTCAATGTGCATGTCTTTCCTCCCTTCGTACTTCTTTCTAGGTAACAAGACATGATTTCCTAGAAGACAGGGGCTACTTTGAGGTGCTTCGTAAGTGTTCAGACTGACAAGTTTATTCATTCATGTATACAGGACATTCCTACTGCATGTTTAAGCTCATAGTGCTTTATTTTTCCTCCTCCATGTTAAAGGGGATATCATTGAATCAATCCATGCTGTGAGGATTATTTGAGATAAAATAAAGCACTTGACACAGGGTAAGCATAAAGAAGGTTCGTGATCATAATTATTAGCTCTACAGCTAGCCAATCAAATGGGTAGTATAGGGAAAATGGAGTTACTCTGGCTTTTTTTCCACCTTCCCATTGCTAGCTCTATGGCCACCACTGGAGGACTTGCTTTCTGCCCAGGTTTTACTGGCCATGTGTGATATCATTTTGATGCAAAAAGCACTTGGGAGTGTGAGCACAGGGCACAGACAGATAGCCAGGACTGAGAGACATGAGCAAAGGACACACTCACCTATGGCGGTAGATACCCAGGCCAAAAAGCCTAAGAGCGTGGGACATGTGTACCTGTAAGTATGGATACCTGGACTGAGAGAGAGAAATTACAAGAGCAAGGGCAAGAAGCCATGGGATAGAGATCACTGAGGGCTGAGAGGCTCGGGTGCTGCCAGCCTCTCTGCTCACTAGTCTGCCTCTACACAGCCTCCTGCTTCAACATGAAAGGCCTGTCAAATCTACCAAGGCCACCAAGATCCTTTGTCCATTTGCCCAAATGAACAGTGACCATTCCCACCTGTGCCTGGGAGGACATTATAGGTAGTAAGTCTCTAAACCCAGCCCCACCCTCCCGCCATCTTTCTAGTGTTCCATTTCTAACCCTGTTTGATCTCTCATGCAAGCCAGAAAGTAGAACTGCAGGATCTGAGAGAATGAGAGACAGCCATTGAGTGAGGAGGGCAGATACCCAGTTTCTGTAATCAGAAAGCGTTTTTATCATTGAGGTAGAATTTTGTTTGCTAGACATTTTCTTTTGGGCCACTAGCTCAGAGAGTTGACATAGTGTCTGTGAGTGTGTCACCATGTGCCCTGCCAGGCAGAAGTGGTAATTAAGAACACCTGGCTCAGGTGGAGGCAGTGCTATGTGCAGAGGAAAGCAGCTGACTCCAGCAGGCAGCCCCTGATGTTGCTAACACAAGCTCAGGCCTAGTTGAACTATTCCTAAAGCTATTCCTGTAATATGCCCAATTTTCCTTTCCACTTCCTGTTGCCCTGCACTCCAACTGTTATTTTCATCTGAATTTTTGGTTTCAACTGTGTGTGAGATGTGAGACTGGCATAAGAGGAGGAGTAAGAGGCGAACTCTCGCTTGGCAAAATTCATTGCTGCGGGGCAGACAAGTGATATACGAGACGTCAAGTTTCTTTCCACTCTGGCTCAGAGGTTCCTACAGGATTTTGGCATTAGAGCACCACTCCTGAACTTGCTAGCGATTGTCTTGCTTGTCTTGGTTATGATTAAGCCACCGCTGCTTCCCTTTCCTGTTGGACGCAAGCCTCTGCACTTGTTCACTCACTCCTGGATGCTGAACTGGAATGACTCAATAGCTCTCTCACATGCTACTCAGACAAAAATTCAAAATATCTCCTTGTAACGGCCTATAATATTGAACAAAATAATTGAGCATGAATAATCTAATTAATGGGCAAACCAAGAAAAGTTGTTAATCACACAAACGGACGTGGAAGAAGAAAGTATAACCAATTTAAATGATTTAGACATTGGCCAAATAAAGAAAAAATTGTATTGTGGTTACTACGAAATTTATAATTGAGTACCAGTATAATTACATAGGAATTCAATTTTTGCTTGCTGGAGATATTGGTACTTAGAGATGTCACTAAAAAAAACCCAGAAATCTATTAATGTAAGAAAACATGAGAGGAAAGAGATACATTTCTTGCTGTTGAAGCAATGTGGAATTCTAAGAGTGAAGCAAAAAGAGTGACCTTTCCACTAGCCTCTTTGGCTCACTGAGGCGTTCTTAAGTGTGAAAATAACTTCTGCATCTCCTTCTAAATGTGTTCATATTGAGAATAAGTTGTCTCTGAGTGGGGAAAGAGTTTAAAGTCTCAGGTCTCTGATAGAGAAAGCTTTCTCCCATCTTGAGAGCTTAACCCTAGGAGCAGGATGTTATAAACCTGTTCCTCATAAAACATAAGTTCAAAATGTAGTGTGAGCTGGGTTTGAACAGCCTCATATCCCTCCCCATCCAAGGATTTAGTTTAAAATCGAGTCCAAATTATATCTTTAGCAATTGTAGGAAATGGAAGGCAGAAAGGCTATTTGACCTGATCCTTTGAGTGAGATAGAAACAAATCTCTTCTTTCAAACCGCATTAACTTGTGTCAAGTACCCAGAATCCGTTTAATAAATTGCTTCATTCTAGTGACCAGAAAGAGTTAAGATACCTCTAAATGGCAAATAGTTCTCGACCTTCTGAGCAGCAGATGTAAGATGGGTTATTAAGAGAAATATAAAGTACAAGAGTTAATAGAAAAGTTGGGGGGGGTGGCTATCAATGTATTCAGTGATGAATACCAGCTCACAAAATGTACTTATTATAGCAATAATGGACACAGGTAAGCACACAAAGATACTTAAAACATAACAAAAGTGTGAGGGGAACTACTGAAAAAACTGCTTAGGTATAAAGAACCATAGCAAAATCTATAAATGCATTTCTATTAAGATTCAATCAGAATTTATACACACATACTCCATAGCTCTCTGCTAGGGTTTCATCTTTCGTTCATTAGAAATGCTTTAGAGGGCAAAGGAGACCTACAAACTGTTCTTATCTTAGGATGAGTGAAGAAAGAGAGAGGTCATGATGATCAACAATATGGACACAGCCTAGATATTTGATGATCTTGCACTTTCTTATATATTGAAATGATGAACGTTAATGACACTCAATATTACTTTGAGAACGGGATCAAGGAACTGGACACTGGAATCCCAAAGTAGCTAAGGGTAGCTTCAAGCAGCCCTTGACAAGAAACTTACTGATGTTCCCAAATGCCCCATATGAAAAAATCCCTAGCTCATTGTGTGTCAAATTATCTTTAAAGCTCACTGAATTCTTGCAGCCTGAAGAAACAGAGAAACCTCGACCCCTTACCAGAACCAGCATAAACTGGACTGTTGAACATACTCAGGAGAGAGCAGAGTGACCTATGCTACCCACAGACTCATTTAATGCTAAGATCTCCACCTCTGAGTGTGACTTGCCCTCCATTTTCTGAACATACATACAACATATGAAGAGGTGTGATCTGCTACTGTGCATGTACCACCCCAAACATATAAAGGAGAACCCATCATGAAATCCAGCCAGCCTCCCTTTCCACCACTGTCTTAATGCTATAGAAGCTGAAATTAGCCTTTGTTTAGGGAACCTCTTATTAAATAGATCTCCCTGTACTTCTGTTTCTTCCTCTGTCACCTTTCAATAAATCATTTCCTTTAACCAGCATCCCAAGTCCCTCATTCTAGTCATAATTTTAAGATATTCAAGGGTTCAGGATTTTTCCAAATTGTACAAATGTCCCTAGACATTCAGCCTGAACCAGGGTTCTGATTCCCAGCTAGTGAAACTACAGGGAGTTGTAAGAAAGACATGGAAGGAGACACATCAAGAAGAGCCATAAGGCATGCTTTGAAGTGACATGTAGGTGAGATTCAAATGGGGAAACTGATTCTGGTCCTTGGCCGAGACAGTGCAGCTATTATCTTGACTTCAATTTGGATTAAGTGTTACACTTTGAATTTTCTCTCTCTCCTTCTATCCCAGCTTCCTGAGTTCTTCCTCACCACTTTCTTTCCTGGTTTCTCACCGGAAAGTACCTTATATTTGTAGCAAGCATTTGGGTCTCAGTATCCCTGCTTCAAGCTGAGCCTGTTTGGCCGGGCATTTTCCTATGAGTGCATGCATGATTTTCAGTAACACTAAGAATGTACTTTCTTCTCTGTCTATGCACACCAATTCTATTAAAAGTCTATCACACTAAGAGTCTGTTCCTTTTACCATTGAGCACACAACTGGCAGGTCCCCTTTTAGAGCAGGCATTCCTTAATAGTTTGGGGTCTCTGGTTTTCTTTCAGTCACATGCTAGCAAAACAGAATTCAAATTTCTTGATTTTCAGTATCTTTAGCCATCATATGCCAGGAAAAATCTATTTGCCCAATAGTAACTGAATGATTAATTAGACAATATTTGAAGAACATATAAAGGCATGGTGTAATATGATGAACAAAATTCTTAATCAAAAAGTATAGCTTCGGGCCTCCCCTGGTGGCGCAGCGGTTGAGCACTGGGCTGCAAAACTGCCCACAGCCTCTGCAGCGCTGGTTCGATCCCCGGCTTCTCCCCGGCCACCAGGGGAGGGTCCCACATGGCGCGCAGACCTCTCCTGCCGCCCACTACTCCCCTCAGCAGTGTACTTCATCACTCTGCCTGTTCTGCTCTCCGCTCTGGCTCTGGTGAATTCTCTCAACCTTCCATGCTTCTGACTGTACCCAGTGCTTGTATAAATTAATTAATTAATAAAAAAAAGTATAGCTTCATTTCTGGTGAAACTAGCCAAATAAAACTACAACCGTTTTTCCCTTGGAAGTTTATTTCCCTTGAATATCATTTCTGTCATCTTTTAAAATTTAAGTTTAGTCAATTTTTAAATGTATTTCAAATATTCATATTGCCCTAAACATGGGAATCTACATTCAAATGTGAAATGAAGATATGCCATATTTATGATGAATATTATTATTATTGTCTTTAGTACTATTTATTATCATCATTTTGCTGAACTTGAACAAAGCAATACCATGCATTTTGAGCCAAGAGCTTAGTGATAAGTTCATTCTAAGATTGGATAATTTTAAGGAGCTATAGAGGACTGCATTAAGTCTTTTGTTTTTATATGTTTATAAGATGGTGTTAATTGCTATGCATATATATTAACAAATAAATATATTAATTTCCTTTAGTATGCCTTTAAAAACTTTGGGGACCATTTTATTTTCTTAAGTAAGTCTCAGAAAATGTGTTCAGCACTCGCCCTGTAAACTGTCACCATGTTGTATGGGAGTATTAGTGAAGTATTCCACTGTGGTGCTGTTTTGAGCTCTATAGTAAATACTGTGGATTATTTAAGTGTTTTTTATATATTTCACAGATTGGTACATTTTTATGTGGCTATACATATTTATAAGTCTTTGAAAGAATCATTTTGTTTATGTGTACAGTTCAAGTTTATTGGGAAATATATATTTATTATGTTTTAAACCACATTATAGAATATATGAATACTCATTTAGTTACTTAGCCCCAAACTCTTGGAAAAATTTTTGCCACAAATGATTGTACATTTCATTTATGATAAATGCTTTGCAAAGTTCAGTATTGTTAGATTTTTATCTTTTTAAATAACAGTAGTAAGATTGCTAGATGATAATTTATATTTTGTATTTTAGAAATCATTTGGGAACATTCTCATAAAAGTACGTTGGATAGTAATAAAATAATTCCTAATTAGAAATAACTCAAAGTTCCTAGAAAATGGGAACTTTTAATATGTTCTGTCTGTATTTTGAACTATGAGCAGAATGCTGGGCTTCATTCATTCACATGAATATTTATTGTGTGTCTACTTTGCTACAGGTAACTGGGCTAGAAAAAAAAAAAAAACAGTGATTCAAATATGAGATATTCACTATTCTCCAGTTGTTTACATTTAAATGTTAAAATAGCCTATTAATATGATTCATATCTTTATAACATTGTAACACATGTTAAGTTATGACACTATAAACACTTTATTATTTGAAAATATTTCATTATGACTTGGCAGGGTGTCTAGGAATGTGCCACTTCAGTTACTATTCATGTTTTCTTCATAGTCAAACTTTTTAATGAGTTCTCATAACTCATTATTTTCAATGCCTCACCAAACATTTACAAGTCACCCTACTCTTATCTGGATTCCACTTAGCACTTCATCAAAACAATTTCAGCTTCAGTTTCTGAGAACCCAGAGGTAACTAAACACAATAGACCATCTCACTTCTTTCTTTGCATATTAGCAGCAGTTCATACATTCTTTCCTACTTGCATCAATACCTTCCCTTGACTTTCATCATGCCATCAATCCATTTCCTTCTTTTCTTTGTATGTTAATACCTGTCTCTTTTGCATTTTTATTTTAGTCTATCAGCAGCTAAATTAGCTAGGCCCCCCTCAGCTTTGGCTTAGGTCCTTTTTATATTTTTTTTGTTTTTTATTTTTTAAAGATTTGTTTATTCATGCATACAAGAACAGGAATACAGACCAGATATGCAGGAGGGTGAGAGGATTCACCAGACACAGAGCAGAGAACATAACAGGCAGACTGACTGAAATAAATTGCTGAAATACACTGCTGACAGGAGAGGTCTGCCACACCATGTGGGTATCTTGCTCATCGGCCAGGATTGAACCCACTCTGCAGAGACTGCGGACAGCTTCACAGCACTAAAGCTCAATTGCCTGCACCACCAGGGGAGGCCCCATTAGGTCCTTTTAGTTCTTCATCTACCTCACTGACTTCTTTCATTCCATGAAAGAAAGGCAAATCAAGGAAGAACTAAGGGGTAACCTGACCATAATCACCACCCCACAATTTTTCATCTTGTATTTTCAACCTATAAAATGACATCATCACCTATCTAGTTACTTCACTCAGAAATCAATGAACCTTGCTTATCACCTAACTCTCACTCACATTTATGATTCTTCTTCAAATCCTGAAAATCTGTAAAATTAATCAGTTTTCCTCCATCTTCAACATCACCATCTTCATTAATGCTACTGTTACTGTTCTTCTGGACTACTGCAACGCTCTCATGCGGCCTTCACACATCTGGTCTGCCTACATTTTCCCATTTTAGTGATTTTTCCAGTTTTCTGAACATATGTCAATTACTTATATTCACACAGACCCCACTCTCCACAGGGAGCTAAACCACTCCAGTTACTTTCCGGTAACTATAGCAAATTTAAGAGGAAAACCTGGGGAACATTTTCACAAAATTTAGAGACAAGACCACCCACTATCAATTTCATCACTTACATGTTTTTGAAAATCCTGATGACTGTACTTTGCAAAACAAATTGAAAAGAAAATTTAAAGAATATAAATAATTATTTGTTGATGATATGCTGTTGAAAAATGACCATGAAATTCACTTTGAAACTATTACAATATATTACACAGAAATGTCCTCAATTGCAAGACACCAAGTTTCTAACATTGTTTTTGAAGTTGGAAATATTCTAAATAATTCCAAAATTAGAATGTGCCTTTAAAAAGTGTGTGCAATTGAGGGGGGGAGGATTTTGGGGGAGGGATTTTTTATCTTTCTTCATTTTTAAATATCTTTCAAAAATAGTTATTAAATCAGCAGTGAACATTATAAAGTATAATATCTTAAATACAAAATATATGATTGGTTAGTAAGTTAATTGATTATAAAACAAATCACTTAATAACTTTCATCTACATCAGGGATAACTACTAGTAAATGTAGCCAAAAAAAAGAAAAATACCATTTCTATTAATTAATTTTATAAAACAAATTAGAATAAGATTAATAAAATATGTACATGACAAATGTAATGGAAACCACAAGTCTGTGCACAGGAACAAAACACAGTTAGGAAAATGATGAGATGGGCCTCCCCGGTGGCACAGCGGGTTGAGCGCCATGCTGTGAAGCTGTCGGCAGCCTCTGTAGTGCCGGTTCCGATCCCTGACTGCTGGCAAAAATCCCACATGGTGTGGCAGACCTCTCCTGTCATGCCCACTGCTCCCCTCAGCAATGTATTTCTGTCGTCTGCCTGTTCTGTTCCCCTCTCTGTCTCTGGTGAATCTTCTTGCCTTCCCGCAGCTCTGGCCTATACCCCAGCTCTTGTATAAAAATAAATAAATCTTAAAAAAAAAAAAGAAAGAAAATGATGAGATGTCTTACAAAAACTATTTAAACTAAATAGAAAATAGATCTTTAAAATTCAGGATTTATCAATAAAATCAACTTACACTATGACTTTAGGAGGTAAGAAGCAGTAACTTTAATCTTTTATTTCATATTTTTAGTTTTCCCCTAGAATTTTAGCTTGCACTTATTTTCTATTTTTTCCTGAGTTATATAATAAAGAATATATGCTTACTACCTAAAATTGTCAAATTATATTTACAGAGATAATTAACTAAGAAATAATGAAGAGAGAATTCTGAATACTGAGTGAATGTTAAAGAGCCACTTGATGTGTTTGGGCAAACACTAATTCCTAAGCCATATCTCAGCATTTGTGCTTTAGATCTATCTTTAAGAGTTTGAATTATCTGAAATCTGGTGATCCAGCTCTCTTGGAAGCTAACAAAAAGATCCAAGAAATTAACCTGTATAGCTAAAGAGATTTGTTTCCTTATTTCAAAGTTAATTTAATGTATCATCTAAAGGTATTCTATCAAGATACATGCATATCATCCTATAAACTTATATGTTCATGTTAAATGCATTCATAAAAGTCATTTGATACTGATGACAAACACCCAAGAGAATTTTAAATTTATAACACAGAAAAGAGCAACTATCCCATCAATGCATCAGTAACCTTGTGACTAGGACTACCCTACACTGCCTGGGCCACCTGAGTAAAGAAACACCCCTCACAACCTAAATGTCTCGGTGTTCCTTTATTCCGGGCATAATCTATCTTCACTCTCTACTTGGGAAGATGATCTTTTTAAAGTATTAACCACAGTTCTTCCATGGTGGTACCATATGATAATGAAGGACATTTTTTTGGAAATAAACCCGTGGTTCAGTCTGACTTTTTGAAAGTGACAGATTAGATCTGATTAGGTGGGTAATATGAATAAGGAAGTATTCTGATGGACCTCCAAAGCCTGCCTTTTAAAGTAAAAGATTGGAAAGATATTTAAAAAAGGGAAAGATCAAAAGTAGAAAAAGAAGTATTGGTTGATCTCATATTGGAGCACTGGGCACAGACGCATCTGCACACGATATGCTTACATATTTGTGACATATTCAGAAAACAGCAGTTCAACTGCCCCCCTGGGCAGAGATTGTAGTGTGCTGATAAGGTCAGAGGGAATTTCAGGTCATTTAAGGTCAGGATTTTGCACATACCCTGTTGTCCTCCCTGTCATAGTAGGCTGTTCAAACCAGATAAAGGTGGTTGATACATAGTTAACAAGGTAAGTTGCGTTCGGCCTCCCCAGTGGCGCAGCGGTTGAGCGCTGGGTTGCGAAGCTACCCGCAGCCTCTGCAACACCGGTTCGATCCCCAGCTGCTCCCCGGCCACCTGCAAGCGTCCCACATGGCGCACAGACCTCTCCTGCCGCCTGCTGCTCCCCTCAGCAGTGTACTTCGGTGCTTCTGCCTGCTCTGCTCCCCTCTCTGGCTCTGGTGAATTCTCTCACCCTCTGGTGCTACTGACTGTACCCAGTGCTTGCATAAATAAATAAATAAATAAATGAATCTTTAAAAAAAAAAGATAACTTGCGCTATTGTTTAAAGTAAATCAGTTAGACATTTTAACTGCCTTGCTGGGAATAAATGAGTCAAACAGTTGACTGCCTTAAGCATTTGCTTCCTGGTTCTCTGAGGTCCTGGCTTGGTCACACAACCCAGTCAAGAAATAGAACTTTGCCAGTCAATCCAGAAATCCCTAGCAAGTATCTGTTTCCAATAACACTTTGAACTAATCCTCCATCCTGCTAAGTATCCACCAGAGTAATCTTTCTAGTAAAAACTTCTTCATATTAATTTATAACTTTATTACTTAGATTTTCTTGCTTGAACACTACAGCTTAATCTTTGTCACTAAAAAAATAATGTGTTTCAGATCTATTTCAATCTACAAGTCCCCTCTACTTTCCTTTTTTTTTTCTTGTTAGTACAAGAACAAGCTATTTATCCATTGATGGACCCAGGTCATTTGACCTGGATTATCCTGATTACTTACTCTTTGCACTCTCACTATGTTTCTCTGCTGTCATTATTTCTTTCAAATTAACAGTTAAATCAGAGAGTTAATACATTTTTGTATCTAACCTTGTAGCAAGAAGGATTGCATTATTTCAACAGGAAGTGCATAATGCTCACTTGTCTCATTTTTTTGTGATATATTCAGCTGAAGATGGTTAATACCTAGATCCATTATTTTATTGGGGCTTGCAAAATAGTGATATTTTAATTCTATAATTCCTTTTTGATTTATTAGCAGAAATCTTTTATAAGTAGATATGTCCTTCATTTGCTATCTGCTTACTTAGGGACACAACTGATATAAGAAAGGTAAGATAAAGTCTGAATTTTTACTGTAATTATTGTTTTTCAAGCTAATGATATAGTTCCTTATCAAACTCTAATTTTGACTAATTTTTATGAACTCAGGGTTTTAAATGCATTTGATGGATCTCCATATATTGCAATTGTTATTATGAATGAAGTTCAGATTGTTCCTATTATGGGCCAGTGAGCCTAAAGTTGCTGCCAGGTCACTTGATAAAACCTTAAAAGCGGACCTCCCTGGTGGTGCAGCTGGTTGAGTGCCAAGCTGTGAAGCTGTCTGCAGCCTCTGCAGTACTGCAGCGTGGGCTCAATTCCCAGCCTGCCAGGAAGAAACCCACATGGTGCGGCAGACCTCTCTTGTCTCACCTGCTGCTCCCCTCAGCAGTGTCTTCAGTCCATTTGCCTGTTCTGCTCCCCGCTCTGTCTCTGGTGAAACTTCTTACCCCCCTGCGCTTCTGAACTGTACCCCAGTTCTTGTATAAATAAATAAATCTTAAAAAAAAAAAGAAAAATTCTGTAAAAAAAAAAAAAAAAACCTTAAAAGCATTCGAAAGTTTTCTTTTTGTCTACTATCACAAAATTTCCCAGGGTTACTTTATATATTTTCTGCCTCAGAACTTGAACCAATGATTTCTCCAAAAGCTTTATTCACTTCTAGTGGAAATGTTATTTAAAATTCCCAACCTGGGCATAAGGGATGCTCTATGCTACTGAGTTGGTCATTGTTGTCTAGACCTTTTAAGTAAGCACGGCTAGGACAGATAGCCAGGATGAAATAACTCATTGAATTCATGCTGACACTTCCATTTCAAAGAGAGTTTTTATGCAATCTCTTAATATATCGGTATTTCTTTTCTCTTATAGCAGAATCCTGGTTTCCAAGGACATAGGGTATGATAAATGTAAATATTAGAAATTCTGCAAATTTTACAAATATCACAAAATTACTTATTTTATTTCACATTTTCATAGTCTCAAAATAACAGAACAACCTGTGTGTTTACTGGAAACAATACCAAAACAATATATATTTGCCCTCCCCATTCTCAGGGTTGTAGTATATCTATCAATACTGTTAGTTAGAATCTAGTCATCGTGCATTATATATATAGTAATTATCCAGTAAACTCTTTTCTTTCCTAACCTTTGCTTAGTCATGTTCTACAGGGACTGGTTAGTTAACGATCACTATCTGTCTTTTAGTGTGTGTCTATAATCATTTTACTTTTATGAGTATCATTCTCTGGGATATTTCTTGGAGGGAAAAATATTCTGAATATTTGTATGTTAATGATCATTTATTTCTGTCCTTTAAATCTGAAAGTCAGTTTGACTCACTGAATCATTCCTTGAAATTTTTAAATTTTTTAGTACTACTCATTTCCTTCTCACATAATATGGTGCTATTTTCTTTGCTATATAGCCATGTATAAATTTTGTTTTTATTCTTCATGACCAAAGGGTTTTGTTTTTCTTTATGGTATGATAATATTACCAGAGTGTGTCTTGATTTCATTCATTTTGTGTTAATATTCTCAGGTCTGTGGTAAGATCTTTCAATTTACAGCTTTTTTTTTTTTCAGTTTCAGAAAAGCTTCCTTTTAATCTAGTCTTTAAAAATTCTTTAACTCCCTTTAATTTTGTTTTCTTTTGCAGAAACTCCTTGGATCTTCTTTGTCTGTCTTTAGCATGACCACTTACTTTCAAACCTGTGAAATTCTTCCTTCACTTCCTTTCCTTTGTAAAAGTTTTACCTGACATCTATATCATAACAATAACCTCTGTGGTTTATTCCATTTGTTTTCCCTTCCAATTTGGTTTTCATTTCCAAAATATTTTTTGCTTCTAATTATTTCCTGAATGATGTCACCTTGCTTCCTATTTTTACAATGATAATTAATAGAAATATCTTTAGATACTCATGTCTTCAATAACTATTATGATTTGAATTGTGTCTGCCCAAAAGATATTTTGAAATTATAACCTTAGGGCACCTCCCCTGGTGGCGCAGCGGTTAAGCACTGGGCTGGGCTGCGAAGATGCTCGCAGCCTCTGCAGTGCTGGTTGGATCCCCAGCCACAGGCAAGGGTCCCACATGGCGTGGCAGACCTCTCCTGCTGCCCGCTGCTCCCCTCAGCAGTTTATTTCGTCAGTCTGTCTGTTTTGTTCCCCACTCTGGCTCTGGTGAATTCTCTCATCCTCCTGAGCTTCTGACTGTACCCAGTGCTTGTATAAATAAATAAATAAATATTAAAAAAAAGAAATTATAACCTTAGGTATGAGTGATTATGATCTCAATTGGAAGTAGTATTTTTGCAGATTATAATCAAGTTAAGGTAAGGTCACACTGAATTAAGAGGACTCTGAATCTTGTAACTACTGTCCTTATAAGGGCAGACAAAATTGGACATAAAGACAGAGAGGAGAATCCATGTGATGATACAGAAACACATAGGGAAAAAGCAATGTAAAATTGGAGGCCAAGATTATAGTAACATGTCAAAAATTGCCAACAATCACAACTATGAAGATGCAAGGAGGAATTCTCTCCGAGAACCTTCACAGGTGTCATGGGTCTGCTTATAACTTAGCTTAGTGGACTTCTAGTCTTCATTTCTTTGAAAATAAATTCATGTTTTTTTTTTAAATCATGTTTGTGGTGGTTCATAAGGGGATACCTTTGAACTGTTTTGTGAGAATATCTTGAGAGGGAGTAGTTCCATTTTTATAGTGATTTATTCTGGTTTTTATCATTCTTACTTTTCCTGAACTTTTAGAGTGAGGAGGTTTTCAGAAATATATATTTTTTTCTTTTTTTTTTTTTTATTTTGTGCTCCTGGTGATTTTGAATCAACTATATAGAGTAGATTTTCTCCCCCAGAATCTTATGAAGTTTCTTCATTCATTTTGGTCTAGACCTCTCCTTTTCAGCATCTTTGTTGTCTGTATAGTCCTTAATTTTGATTCCTCTTTAGTTTCTCTTCAGTTTGGGTCCTGACATAAAAGTGAGCTTGTCAGATAGATTTTATTAAATACTATTAGCTATTTTGGTTCTCTGTTGTTTCCAGGACAGTCAGCTAATACCTGGCACTTTCTTCATTTTTCTCCTGAGTACACACCTATAATATGCATGTCACACAGAATTGGTGCTTTTTCCTTATACTCTTTTATATTGGGACCCATTGGGAGATCCCATCAACTAGTTTTATTGTAAATGTCCCTGGGCATTGGCTTTAATATCTAGTTGCTTCCATGCTAGGATTCGATGAGATTAAGACATGCTGCCAACATTATCTTCCCACAGTCTGTACTTAGTATCTTTTTCAATAGTCATTAAGACAAATTTTATTAAACACTTCCTATATGTCAGTCATTAGGTTAAACACACTCCTTAAATTTTATGATTTAGTACTCAGAGCAGAATTACAAAGCCAATATCATCACTAGCTACATTTTAATGGCAATTTTGCAAATATGCCAGAAGTAATTATCTTGCCAAATTCCAAATAGTTATAGTTATATAATGCTAAACTCTAACTTAAAAGATATGATTCCAGAATTTAGACTCTTAGCAAGTATAATATGCTTTTCAAAAACAAACAAAAAGATAAAACTCTGCATTGAAAGTAATGAAAAATCAGACAACTGGCCAAAATAATATACCTATGGAAATGTGTAGTACTATTAAAAAAATAAAGTATTAAAAAAAAAGTATTCTGTGGGAACAAACTTACTGATATGAAGGAGTTAAGACTAAGACATTGAGCATAAGAAGAGTACAAATGAGGAAAAGACAGGGAATGTCAAGGATGTTCACTTACTACTTTTACCAGACAGGCCCAGTCCTTGTTCTATAAGAACTTTTGATTGACATAAAAAGCAAAACCTTTAACATTGATTGACATAAAGAGCAAAACCTTTAACAAATGAAACAATCAAGTACACTGCAGAGATGAATTCAAATTCCAACAACCAACCTCTCAAATACAGTTGAACTATATAAGAGTCACTGTATTCTGTGTTAAACAAGGAGAGATAATTCATCTGGCCTATTCCCTTCCCTCAGAGATGTTTCAATTTATATATAGATAAGATGTGTTCATGAATAATTTAAGATAGTAAATGTTAAGAAGCATTTATTGCTGCAAATAATAAAAGTGTTAGGAGTTTAGAAGGACAGAGTACATGTGACTGGAGTAGTAATGGGCATGTATATCGAAGCTCAGAGGTTAAAGGACTCCTTAAAAGAAAATGAGAATCAGAGGAGAGTTATGAGAAGAACAGGGTGGTAACTGTGAGATGGTATCTTTGGGACAAAAAAGAATTTCCAGGACTTGCTAAGTATTTTCCTGGTTTCACAGATCAGGAAACAGAAGAATTCTAAAACAGGGGGAAAAGGTAAAGGCTGTTGCTTACATTATGGAGTGGAGGCATTTGAGGGGAAAGGCGGAGGGGAGAGACAAATATATAGTTTGAAACCTTGGCCAATAGCTTCCCAATGGCTGGGAGGGTAGAAGTCAAGGGTGCCTAGAGGCTCGAAAAGGTATACCCTAGCATGGTATAGATTCATTCATTTACCTTTTTACATAGTCATCAGAATTGTAAAAAGAAATGAATTGGATTTCCAGACAGAATGACCCATGTTGGTCCTTAAGCTATCCCATAATACAAGGTATTCTGAGGTCCTTTAGTAGAATTGTCTGCAACTGATTATCTGATTGTCTGCAACCAGTCACATTTGAGACAAAGCTGCCCTGGGGATAAGTCTTAGACATATATTAATTAGGGTTAATATCATATAAGATGATATTACATCTTGAAAGTTCTAAATCTCAGAAGCTACCTTAATTATATTGACATAAAGTTTCATTTTAATGCTAATAAACACAATTCTACTGTCATAAAATTAAAAAAAGGTTATAAAAGAAAGATTCAAGTATCTGAAAGGATGAACATATCAGATTCAGTCAGGTAATAACCCTTGACCCCATTTTAATATCATATTACACAAGAAACAATTCTACAAAATAGAAAAGTCATTACGTTGCCTTCAAGTGAAACCAAAAGGGGAAAGAATGGCCATTGTTCTGTTATTTCAACTGGAAGAGTAAGATATTTTGACTATAAGTAACCACCACAGAAAATATGTCATCACTCTCTCTAATCTAAAAATTGTCCAGTCTTTGCAACGTTGAAATGCATCCTTTTTAAAAAAAAAAGATATTTTGAACTTTATACCCTTCTGAAATGCATTTGTGTAGTTTTAACAATATTCATTTATATAGTTTGGCAGGGTCCATCTTGTATAGTTGCTATAATGTATATATAATAGTGCATATATATATATATATATACACACATTTTATATAGCCTTTAATAACAGTTAAAGCAAGTGTGGGAAATAGAACACAATTAGATTTATATTTAATAACTGAAAAAAATGTCAGTCATGTTTTTTTAGGTGTACGCTATAATTCCAATCAAAAGAAATTGCTGTTTCACAATTTGATTTTAGGAAAATGCTAGATCAATGTTATTGACTTAAGAGATTCATTCATTATTTATTTTAAACTTTGTTTATTACCCAAGTTTCATATAGAAACTAATTATTTAGATGGGAACTGCAACTGTCTAAATTAATATTAGGAAAATTGAGTGTTTACCCTGAGGCAGCAAAATTGGACTTTGTCAGGAAGCTGATCTGAGGAGATTGTGACACAAAATGTTTAAAATTAGCCATTAAAGGGAAAGACTCTACAACCATTACTTTCCACTAGAGCATAATTAAATACAAATAATAACTGCTGTATTGTCTTTTAAGTTCCACATTTTCTATTTGCAGAAAATAGATTCATGAATGGCAGCTGTCAGGGAAACTTCACTTACTGACAGGAAGCCGTTAAAAATTTCCAATGGTGTAGTGTTGTAGAAATTGCACTTTTTACTATGGGACTACCTTTAACTAAAGTCGAGGGTTCTGTGACCAAAGCCAGTAACAACTTAACAAAGATGCAGCATTAAAACAGAGCTAGATAAACAAAAACTTCGAACAAAAGAGGTCACATTAAGAACAAACTCTCTTTTCATTCATGAAAGCAACCTCTCAGTACTGCTAAAGCAATAAAAACAAAGGATTGACACCAATCCCTCTGAAAATTAGCTTGAAGGGCTGGAGGGTCACCTAAGGATAATCACTCAAAATTTTTTGACAGCAGCTCTCATTAGTAAACTCTTTTCCTATTATTATGCTGACATCTACTAATTCATTTGATGACTCAAAAAAAAAAAAAATCTTCCTATTCAAAGCCAGGGAAGAGATACATGCCCCAAAACTGAGAATAATACAGTGTACAGACTCAGTGGAGCTGGCTAATGTAGCTAATAAATTTGTGCTCATTCCTTGTAAAAATGTGAATTTCTTGGTGTATTCTATATGTCAGGTAATGTATTTAGTATTGAGCATAGTATATATTAAACATATTTAGTACAGGCTTGGTCTCTACCTTTATTGTCTTCAAAATAATCAAATGGACACATATATCCCTATGAATATTTGGCTCTATTTTGTGTATCTTATAGATGATACACACAAAGTCACAGTAATATCACACAAAGTCATATATAATTTAGGAAAAAAGTAGAGGGTATTATAAATTATAGAATCAAATATGCAAGTAATTATTAGTGAGAGAATGATAACAGTTTAAATATTACTTCTTATTATTAAGAATATAATAATTACAACCAAAGTTTAAAAACCAGGGTGAGTACACTTATCAAAGACTTTCTCCTATACTTTTCCCCATCCTTTTCCCCCCTCTATTTCCTTCTTTTGGTAAGGTTGAATAGATTGTTTTCACTAAGTTTTGTATGAAACTTGGCTTTATTAACAAGTCAAGTATTGTTTCATAATTATGTCTTTTGGTTTGTAGAACTAAAATGAAAACATAAAACTTGTAATAAATAAATATAAATGTCAAAATAACCTAGAAAGAAACCTATAATGCAATTTATATACATTCAGAAAGATATTTTTACTTTATGTCAGAAAAATATTTTAAATCTGTTAATTTGAACACAAAACTAATCATTGAATCTCTTCTTATCCATTGGGATATCCTAATTTCACACCACATAGATGGATATACATAGCCAAAGGCATAACTAGATTGGAGACAGATGAGCTGTGTATTTTTTTACATACAGTTAAACTGTGTTCTACCTCTCGGGGGGTTGTAGTCCTTGCCAAGTGATCGCATCAAAGAGCTGCTCCAGCATAATGCACATTCAAGCTGTTTCTCACACTTTAGTTTTCCTCCGCATTCATTCCCTGGTTAATCTTACTGCCCCAGCTGATCCTATATCCCCTTTTCTGTACAGGTAAAAAATATTACTATGTAAAAATCCAAATATACATATTATGAAGCTCTCTAAAATGTTTCTCAAGTCAGTATTCTAAAAACCATATAAAGCATATCATTATGTAAACCATTCTCTCTACAACACTCAAGCCTCTAAAATTTTATTTATTCCTCTTTTCTTTTCAAAAAGTTTTCTTGAATGGGTTTTCTACAATTTAGAAAAGCACAGTCTATGTTGTGGAAAATTCTGCCTTCATTTTCCTAATGTGCTTGCCATTCCCTCTAGGGATGAACTGTAAATTCAACAAGGGCATAAAAATTTTAGTGTCCTATTTAGTATAAAATTCAAGTTCCACAGGTGCCAGGTGTAGAGGATCGCCAATATCCATACATTAATGTTCACTGCACACATTCCAGACTTAGACAAAAACATCTTATGTTGGTCTTTCTTACATGGTCTGGTAGCTGCCAAGAGGCTCTATAAAACACAACAATACTATTTCAACATCAGATGACTGTGATAGAGAAACTTCCAGGCTAATATAAGAAGATTTTTCAAGGTCTTGTCTTGCAAATTATTTGAGTACTCAATCCCAAGTCTAAAAACCAGTCTGAAAGATTGAACATTTATAGTAAAAGATAATGGTAAAGCAGGAAGGTGATCTTCTCTTTTGGTGTCTCCCTGGTTGTGGAGGGGTTAAGTCTCAGTGCTATCATGCATCACTGCTGTGGCCTGAGTTTGATCCCTGGTCAGGGAGCAAACCCACATATGGCACAGCAAACCTCTCCTGCCACGCTTGCTGCTGCTCCCCTCCGCAGTGTATTTCAGTAGATTCACCTGTTCTGCTCCCCACTCTGTCTCTGGTGAATCCTCTCTCCACCCACACCTCTGGCCTGCACCCCAGTTCTTCTATGCATAAATGCATATTTATTATATGTATATATAAAATACAATATTTATATTATATATATATATAAGATTTACTCTTTATAAGGAATGGTATTAGGTACTGAGTCTACGTTAAAGGAATACAACAAATTCAGCCTTTATCTTTTACTATACAAGCAGACATACAAATTCACAATCTTAAAAAATAAAGGTATAGGTAATAATTGCCATGTGGAACAATGAGGCAGTGAGTAAGAAGATTGGACAGTCAGAGAAGATGTGATCAGGGCATTGCTATTCTATTCTAAATATTCCTTAAAGAATAAGAAGTTGAATTCTTAACGAGATTGATTAACCATTGTTCTGAATTCTAGTAATTGTTACCATTAGATTCACTTTAAAAATATTTTAACAAATTGATAAGTGATTTAGAGAAAATAATATTAAAAAGTTTTATAGATATGATTACTAACACTTTTTAACTTATCAGATACTTAAAATGATTTTCCAGGGTTGAACAACAGATTTTTCAGCTGTCTATATTATTTTCTTTAAAATAGGGATGAACTGGGAATAAACAAATAGGTTTATGGTTTGCTTAGTAGAAAGTAGAATTCAACTAAAGGGACTTTGTTCTTCTAACAGAAAACAATAGATTCTTTGAGGGTTGAATGTTAACAAATAGCACATCTAATTACTTATTTTCCTTCTTTGGAATTTTAATGAAGAATTCTAATAAATGATTATAAGACATAAAGATTATAAAGGCATTTGGAAGGCAACTTAATCAATGTGATTGGCCAATGTATTTGACATTCATTCTCTACAAATATTCTGCAGTAGCAATTATAACGGCATCAGACATAAAAACAAATCCATAATTTTGAAATAAATCCAAAAGCATGCATTTTTCTAAGAAACAGTAATGACTTCAGGGCCTCCCCTGGTGGCGCAGCGGTTGAGCGCTGGGCTGTGAGGCTGCCAGCAGCCTCTGCAGTGCTGGTTTGTTCCCTGGCCGCCAGCGAGGGTCCCACAAAAAAAAAAAAAAAAAAGAAACAGTAATGACTTCAGTGAAGGACATTTCTTGGGTATTACTGACAGCTACCACAATATTGGACTCAGCTTTTGCAAAAACCTAAGGTTTTCCCAGAATTTATTATAGCCCTGACATTGCCCTCCATGTTCATTGTTTTTACTCAGTTAAATAATTGGGGGAGAGAGGGAAACTCAGACTGTAAAGACACAATAATATGTAAGTATATATACATAGCTAATTTTTCACTTCATGTAATTTTTTTCCGTAAGTGACACAAGATATGTAATAGAAATTCCTTTCTTAATAATTCCAAGGCATGGAAAGGAATCTAGTATTCTTCAGAAACTGATATGATAGCATTTAAAAGAGAAAATAATTTTGCCTAAAGAATCTCAAAAATCATCACAAACTTCATTATGTTATTACATCGTGGCTAGATCTTATTGAATGCATGTGTGCTCTTATATACTGAAAATACGGTGTTGTTCCATCTTATATAATTCAAAATAAAAAGATTGCTAATTTATAATGTGAAATATCCAACAAAATTTTGAATTTTGCCAATATGTCTGCTTAATATTTTAAATATATACATATCAAATGACATATTCTTTCAAAAATACATGCTTTGTTTTCTATTTTTGCACATGCCCTCAACAAGTATTAGTCAACCTTTTCAGTAGACCTTTAGTAAAATAAAATATGACACCTACATGTGCTGTTTCTTCTTATTAAGGAACTATTTCTCTGTCGTCAATATAGTGGGTGTGATTTTTTTTTATATTAGACAGTTTTCAATGATAACAATTGGCACTTAGTTATAGTGGTTGAGACTGCTAACTCCATAATCAGATGAAATGAATTTAAAACTTTATTCCAAAATTTATTAGCTGCATGATCTTTGGTAAATTAATTTAATCTTCCTATGCCTCCTTCAGTTTCCTCATCTGAAAAATGGGAATAGTGACATACCTATTTCATATAGTTGTCATATGGTTAATTGAATTTTGTATGCAAATGACATACATTTAGACATGTTAGAATAGAGCCTGGTATACAAAAATGAAAACACCCAAAAATACTAGCTATTATTATTACACCCAAATGTCTAGCCATTAAAATCAGAAAGTCTGTTTGCATATAGCCATTGCTACTAACATTTTAGCAAATTCAAATGAAGCAGTGGAGAACAGGAGTAAACATGCACATTAAAGAGAAATTTTCATTATACTCCAGAGAAGGGTTCCTAATCTATAGCTGAGGCCATCTCATTAATGATGGGTACAGGAGACAGAGGTTGTCAGAGAGGTTGTCACTGGTAAAAATACAGATTTGAGTCATAATGTAGGTTTGCTGCCACCTTCCCTTCTACTGCTACTGCTGCCTTGTCTTCTTGGATGATTAATATGGAGAAAGCTACTTTTGAGCCCAAGGCCAGACACAGGCAAGTTTCTCCCAAGGGTTTTGTAGTTAAGTCTATAGCCCCAAGTGTTGCAGCTGCAAACATTACTGTTAACTCCTGGGCCTTCCAACCTGAGGGGATGGCTGCAGCTGGGCCTGCTCCTGTTCCAGGACAACCCCAGTCTCCAGGCCTTCAGGCCTAGTCATTTTACAGGTCCTTTGGCACTGTAGTTGAAAGAGCCTGGGATAAAGTATAATGACTAGTCATTTCTTTTGCTGACGAAAGTCTTATTTCACCTTATAACAGTTATGCTTATAATCTAACACTTTCCTCATTCCAAAGATGGAGTAAGAGGAAAAAGTAAAAAGACTATTGTCAACATTCTTTCATTGAATTTGTTTCTACCAAATTAACTATAAAGTTTGTGAAGTCTTTGATTACATTCTGAATGTTCCTTTTTACTCAATGCTTTGCATAAAATGAAGGCATGTTGTTTTAAACTGACCAAATATTATTCTTCAGTTCTTAAATACCTCGATGTAATTATTGACTTGTTTATTCAGGAATAAACGGTTAAATGTTTGATATATTCCCTTGTTATATATCACTGTCTGTAAAAAATAAAATGCCTCATTCACGTTCTAACTTAATTTACCTTTTTTTTAAAAGATGTATTTATTTTATACAAGAACCGGGGTACAGGCCAGATGTGCAGGAGGGTGAGAGGATTCACCAGAGACAGAGCAGGGAACAGAACAGGCAGACTGACAAAATACACTGCTGAGGGGAGTAGCGGGCAAGACAGGAGAGGTCTGCCGCACCATGTGGGACCCTCACCAGTCGGCCGGGATAGAACTGGTGCTACAGAGAACTGGTGCTACAGAGGCTGTGCTCAACCTCCTGCGCCACCAGGGGAGCCCCTTCACTTATCATTCTTTATCCATTCTCTTGTTTAGTCTTAGTTTGCTGCTGTTCTCATAGCCTGGATCATGACACTAATAACCAATAATATCATTGCAAGCTATTAGTTAGTCTTACAGTTTGCAAAGTTCTTCTACATACATGTTCTTATTTGAATTTTATGACTGCAATGAGATGGGTGGTAATAAAAGTGAAGAGTAAGGAATTTTATGTACATTTTAAGACTAAGAAAGCTGAAGTGTATATGAATTAAGTGATTTGTCAAAGATCAGGAAAAAGGAAATGGGTTATAGGGTCTGAAAATCAAATGACCTGCTCTTCCACTATTGATCCAAAGGCATGAAGCCTGATTGAACAAGATAGTTACTGAATCAAAAATACATGGGTCTTGAATCTGGTTCTGTCACTTAACTATTCATATTCCTTAGGGTGATCAATAGTCTCGATTTTTCCCTAAAACTAAAAGTAGAGAATTAAACAGATGCAATTTAATTATGGGTAATTAAATAGATATAATTTAATAAAATATGAAACAAAATAATTAGTGGCATATAAGAAATTGATAAGAATAACTATCAATTGTTGACTATTCTCTCTCCTTGTACCTTTTTACTGAACACTGTATTCAAATAAAAGTTTTTGGTGGAGATAGATGAAACTAAAAAGTTTGCAATAGGAAATTGTCAAGTATCATCAACAATTGCAAAGGGTTCTACCTGACTCTTGTAGATTTGAACCTGTCGTGTTTTCTCATGTTATGTTCTGTCATGAAAGCCCTCATGAATCTTTTGATTTTGTTTTTTGTTTTTGGTTTAATATCTATTTTTCTATAAATTATGTATGCAATCTTTAGAAAAATTCAAAAGGTTAAACACAGTATACAGAAAAATAATTAAGTCCCTTGCCTGTAATCATTTTCTAGTCACCTGGGTTCTCTGCTATTGAGTACACCACTGATAGAAGATAAAATACTTTCCAAAGATGCTTTATTCATTGATAACAAAATACACATTTCATATCATTTCTATATTTTCCAGCATATTTAACTAGTATATACCTTTTAACCCATGGTAAAAAGTGGTAAAAATACCTGATAGATACTTCCCACAGTGGATGTAGTACTTGAAGTAAATTATGTTCTATAAAGTAGATACAGTATTCTTAAAGAAGAGAGAAAGAATGCTATACAGGCAAACAACAGATGTAGTTGTTTGCTCCAGGCTGAGATGGTAGGTCCAAATCAGTTCTTAGAGCCCTTTAAAGGCAGATATATATAAAATGTTGTATATATATGTCATATATAGATATATAATGTATTGCTATATATGGCATTTTCATATTAGATTGTGAACTATTGAAGGTCAGCAACTTGTGTTTTGTTTATCCCTGCATCCACATCATTAACCATATGAATTTTTACAGATAGAAAGCGTAAATATGTTTTGAGTATGTAACTGAATATTTTTGTTACTTACTGAAAATTTTCTCAAGCATTTCAGTAAGACCTACTTAACATTGTCATAATATTACCATCCAGTGTTTATCTTTTCTAAGCAGATGTTTTCCCATATGTAATGTATCTGTTTTGCAATTCTTCTTATTTCTCTAAATCTTGGTAAACAATCTAAATTTCTTGTACTTGAGTTAAAGGACTAGGGTGGTTATTTCTTTTTCAACATATGCCACAGGCAGTCAAGATTTCATCCATTCTTTGTTAGAAAAGCAGAAAGTAGGGCCTCCCTGGTAGTGGAAGGGGTTAAGCACCACACTGGGAAGCAATCTGAAGCCTCTGCTGCAGGAATTTGATCCACCCCCAGCCAGGGAACAACTCCCATGACACAGCAGACCTCTCCTGGCTTGTCCGCTGCTCCCCTCAGCAGTGTATCTCAGTCAGTCTGCCTGTTCTGTTCCCCAGTCTGTCTCTGGTGACTCCTTTCACCCCCTGCATCTCTGGCCTGTACCCCAGCTCTTGTATGAATAAATAAACAAATCTAAAAAAGAAAAGAAAAGCAGAAAGTAGAGTGGAACATACAGCCTGGATAGCTATCTGGCCAATTCACTGACTATGAGTATTGCAATCTATTTGAAAGAGAGTACAAGTTGTAGTATAAAATATAATTTTTAATATAAAAAAGTTAAGTGTAAAAGGAGCACATATAAAACTTCCTTTCTATGTCTAGCAGACATAGGGTACTATGACTACTGTAGAGACCAACATCCAGCCCTCATTCTGGGATGGATTATTGGTGTAGACCTGAGTGTCACTGAAGTGGGGGATCACAAAGAAGGAAAAGGCAGTGGGAAGTGAGGAGGAAGAGATAATTTTAATACTATTTCTTTCATACACAATCTCAATTTCCCTTCATAGCAAAAAATGTTCTTATCTGAGGACTGTGCATTAGGATTGTAACATTTAAGTTCAATTAAAAAGGTGCTCATAAAGCAATAAACCAAAAGGTGGTGAATACTAGTCCTGACAGATGGACAAACATCACCTGGAAGATACAGGCTCATGGTCCTTGAGTCCAGCAAGGCCCACTTTACTAGATTACAATATTGGGGGCTGGCTAAAAAAAGAAACTATTGAAAGAGTGGCCCAAAAATAAAGAGCTTGATTAGAGACTAGTCATAAAAATAAGGAAAAGAAATAGAGGTCAAGGAGAAAAAAAAACCTCAAGTTCCTCTATATATGACAATTATAGATTTAATTAAAATTGCTATTAAGCTCAATATTTATATCTATAAATGAAATTGCTGCTAGGATTAAATGAAGCTTTGTAAACTGAAAATAATTATTTTATTATTGTGTTCTCCACTACATCTAATATGTGCATTGCATATATTAATATGTTCAAATGTCTTGGGTTAAAAAATATAAATTTATACACTTATTATCTTAGAATTGGAGAGTCTTCTGGCTCAAATTTTCTTACGTATGGTTTATGTATTTAAATGAACATGAAATTTTTTTTTTTTTTAAATAATTCTTTTTTTTTAATTCTTTTTTTTTTTTTAAATAGAGGCATGTTTTATTTATTTATTTGTTTGTTTTGTTTGTTTTGTTTATACATGCACTGGGTACAGTCAGAAGCGCGGGAGGGTGAGAGAATTCACCAGAGCCAGAGTGGGGAGCAGAACAGGCAGAAGGACCGAAGTACGCTGCTGAGGGGAGCAGCGGGCGGCAGGAGAGGTCTGCGCACCATGTGGGACCCTCCTCCGGTGGCTGGGGAGCAGCCGGGGATCGAACCGGCGCTGCAGAGGCTGCGGGCAGCTTCGCAACCCAGCGCTCAACCGCTGCGCCACCGGGGAGGCCCGAACATGAAATTTTAAAGTGATTTAAATGTAATCAATCAGGAGGACTTTTTTCCTTTAGATGTTGATAAGGTCAAATTAAAAATATCTAGTTCTCAGCTATATCTTGTCCCTCTCACTTCAAACTCAGCCTCAGAGCCTATCATGGTTCCTTTCACATAGTCAATATAAGTATTTGTTAAATGGGTATTGGAATTAATAGTAGCTGAGATAGTTATACATAATAAAATGTCTATATAGTATTAGTCAAAACCTTGACAAGCAGACTGTGCCTAAGAAGTGACTTGAAGTCAAACTGAGTCAGTGTTTCTAGCTATTTCTTTTTTTTTTCCAGCCTTACTAGTAGTTTTATTTTTTTTCCAACCACTGTGAACCAATAGTAATAGAAAACTAAGTGATCTATTTCACTAAGAGGAAAATCCTAACAGCAAAGTAGACTTTGTGACCAAACAGCACTCAGTATTTGCTTGCATGCATACACACACACACACACACACACACACACACTTGTTATTTGTAATACAGAGGATATTATTTCTAATGGAAAACCTGTTTTATTCTTTAAAGGAAGGATTAACAGATTTTTTTGTATAACAGATTTTTTATGTATAACAAATTATACAATAATCTGTATAACAGTGTATCAAAATATACAAAACACTATTAAATTTTTAAATAACGACACAATATAGATACCATAATTGCCAATATACGCATTGTGTTTCTTTTTAATTTTTTATCATGTATATTATTTATATTATTTATATATATAAAATAAAAGACACTCCATATATATATATATATATATACATATATGGAGTGTCTTTTTCCATTATATGAACTTGTGCTTCACAGCACTGGGCACCTATGCTATACCAACTACTATTTGTTGAATTAGAATGACAACTGCTTAAACCCACCAAAACTACTGCTGCAAGCTGCAGTTTGCCTACTCAATCATGTCAATGAGGCATCTGGTTCCTAGTCTGTCACTTTCCCCTAGGGCTTCAAAATGAAAGTTATAGAGGAAAACATGGGATCATTGTATATGTGGCTGGAACAAGAAGTAATCTGAGTAGGTTCTGAAACATTTTTCTGCAGTTTCATAAATGCCTGTAATTCAATAATAACCAACAAAACTATTAGTTTTATTATAGCTTGGCTATAAATGAGCTTGTTTCCTACTAAATCACTCATACCACTATTTTAGTGCTAGTTATTATCGTAATGATGATAAAGATCATCATAATGATGATGATCTTACTCTACAACAATTATATCAGACAAGTTCCTGTAACTAATATTTTTATGTAAGACAAATTATTTCTTTTCTATCAAACTTCCTTTTTGGAAGAAAATGTTGATTTGCAATGTTTTGTTTTTGTTTACCTCCAAGATTAGTAAATTCATTATTCATGACTTGATTACTACAGGAGAATTGTCAGCACACAGTTCCTACATAACATGCCTCTGCCCCTCACACAACAGTCATATTTTAAAAGACAATACTAGGGGGAAAGTTAAAACTGTAACAATGTAACAATGTAGCATGCTCCATTGACTTAAAAGATTAACCAAAAAAGGGTAAAGCTTAGTGTTGAGTTTAGTGCTATATTCTTTGTTTGACTTTACACTTGTTTATTTACCTAAATAATATTTACCTTCAAGCTGTTCATATTTGCTATTTGTAATACAGAGAAAAGTATTTCTAAGGGAAAATCTGTTTTATTCTTTAAAGGAAGGATTAACAGATTTTTCTGCATAATAAATTATACAATAATCTGGATAATAATGTATCAAAATATGCAAAACACTAGTAAATTTTTAAATAATGACATAACATAGATAATACAATTGCCAATATACTCACTGTATTTCTTTTTTTTAATCAGCATATCAGGTTGACTACAAGTAAAAACTAAAGGAAAAACTTTTTTTAAATAAACCTCCAAGTCCCTGAACAATAAACAAGAACGTATTTTGACATGTAATTTATCAAGTTGTTAGACTTCTATTGTTGTAAACAAAACAAGAAAAAGTAAAGAAAAAAAAAACTAAAGGAATATGAGAACAATCTTGGGGAAAATTATTTGAACAAAATGTGAATTTGGGTGTTTTGCCATTGCTTTTGTTACAAGCTACAATGTTGATTTATATATATTAGTCATTATTTTATTATACAATTTAAAAACTGTAATTTGAAATAGATGCAATTTTTCCCTTAGCATAAGGGAAATCCATTTTGACCATGCACTTATTTGGGTAAATCCTTTAAAAATATTAATATGTGTCATAAACCTCTAAAATTAATCCTTAACACTCCTGAGTGCTAAGGGTGGATTGGCATAGGATTTGAAATGGAAAGAAATTTAGCTAACAATTTTGAAGGGATTATTTTCTGCAGTATATTAATGTTTGCCATACCAAGGAATTCTTTGAAGTTGTTTATCCCTCTTTGCTGCATAATCTGCCTTTTGCTTAGAGAATCACAGATTTTTGTTTTAATTCTCCATTTAAATGACTGAAACCAGCAATGATAGACTATAAAGTTGGATCCTTCAATGCAGTTGTGACAGTGCAGTGACAAGAGTACAGTTTCCATCTTGGTTTTGTTTGTTTGTTTAATTCTAGGTCTAACTTTAGCATCAAAAGATAGCCCATTTCTCATGAATTTTCATATTTCTCCAAATACTAGTCGTGATGGAATGGTAGAATTGTTGATAAAGGGTCAATTGGATATTATCAACCTTGGGGTATTGACTCCTCACCTCTCAACAGTTCAAATTTTCTCTCCTTCCAGAAAAACACAAACAAATTAGCATTTCATGAAAATATTTTGTGAATTTGGAAGCTTTTTTCTAGATATATTAGTTGTCTGCTAGAATCACACTTGATGTTTGAAATTCATATACTACCCAAAGATGCCCTCATTTACAATGTTTTGGTGAACCTGATAATTCTGTGAATGTAATGACCATTATATTTTCTTCAAACCACTATGATCTTTGCATGAGTATTTTGCAAAGACTTTTCTTTGACCTTTCATCCTTCAACATCAGCGAAGTAAACAAATACCTATGTTATATAAATATGAAAACTATAATTTACAACCACTTTGAATTTGATAAAATTACTTTCTTGGGTTATACAGATTTTCATATTTAGGTTTGATTTGTATCAGTAGAGAATATGAGAATGTATTGAACTCACTATCAGATATGAAGTGCTTGGGGATTCTCTCCTGTGATAGTCTATTTTTATGTATTTCTAGATAAAAAAAAAAAACTGAGCTTAATTAGTGCAGCTGTTTAGAGAAGCTTACAAATGACCTGTCTGTCCTGTGCCCCAAGCAAATGTGAGCCACTTCTCTTAAGAATTGTGAACCTTATCAAATGTATTAGTTAAAAGGAAAAACGGAGGCAGTGAATCACCAAAAAGCAATATTATCAATCTGTAATTCGCTGTGAGTTTGTATATCACATGAAGATATACATGTTTATATCTATATCTGTGATATTTACTTTTAAGATGTATCTGTGTTCTGGATGTGTACATTCCAGTGTATAGATATATCAAAATTACTTGTTAAAATGAACAGAAGTCAAATGTACACGATTCTGAGTCTTATTTTTCAGAGAATCCCACTTTATTCCAAGTTATTCTAAGTCAGCATCAGGCACTGTGGCATAGCGTCTGGCACTACGTAATTCCTTACTTAACAGTAGAACAAGAGAGCATTTATAGGAAAATATTCATAAATTGTCAGCACATCTGTTGTTATTGCCCCCAGGGCCACATTCATTTCAGTCTCCTGTTTTCCAGACGTTTTTCTATTTTCAAACATACACTGTACTTTGATCTGGCACATTACCAATCAAGCTGCCTTTTATAACCTGGCTACACCTGTTTCTGCAGGTGTAGTAACTATGAGAGGGCACTTTCAGGATGGAGGGAAGGGGCTACCTGGGATTCATTTTAAGCCAGCCATTTCCTCACAGCAACCCCCAGGCAGCTATTGGGAATTTCTCATGAAGTGTATCATTAAGATTTTTTTCCCTTTTGTTATCAGTGTGGCTTCAGTTAGACTATCTCTTGCAATATGTTTTTCAAATGAGATGTGGATAAGAGAACAGACATTTTAAAATAATTTAAAAATTATTTTGCTTTATGTAATATTTTTACTTTATTTGACACTTTTGATAACTGCCATATGTGAACTCACGTTTTATATGTAAATAGCTAATTTGTGGCTATATTATTTTATATATTTCTCTTTTTTTAAGAATATGTGATCAACAATAACATTCAGAGTACAGTGGGCTGGTTTTAGTTGACTTCCATTTTGTCCATTTACTCAGTAGCATACATGCTTCTGTCCTGTAAAACATACTTACAGATGCTCAGAACACACTGAATACACATGATCTTTGCACTGTCTCCAGTATGTCCGTGCACTGTGCTTCTGTCCCTTGAGTTACATGCTTTCTGGGAGTCAGGATTGTTGTTTCAAACTTCTTATACCATCGGAAGTTATTACTGAGATTTAGTATAGTTTCTAGTGCATGTACTTGAGAGGATAAAAAGAGAATAAAATTGTTCGATAATTTTGCCTATGAAAAAATTGAGTGCTTTGGAATAGCCCAATAAGTCATATAACTCTCTCAACTGCTACTGAATTTAGATGTGAACAATGAAGTGCTAAACTATTTGGTGATGGGGGGAGGGAGTTGGGAACATACAAATCAATATAATAACCACTAAACACATACAGTTCTTCATATTCACATTCAAGTTAATTAAGGTAAGTTACTATTAAAAATTCACATCCTCAGATGTTCTGCTTGATAGCCATATGCAGCTTGTGGTTAACACATTGAGCAGTGTAAATATAGAATACTTCCATCAACATAGGAAATTCAAACGGACAGTGCCAAACACATCCTACACTCGCATGAATCTTTGTCTAATACCATACGCCAAATAAAGAAATCAAGACTTAAAATTGTCGATAAATAGAATCTTTGTGTAAGGGAAAAAAAAAAAAAAAAACAACGGCCCTTAACTCTTAATAAAAGATTGACAACATGCACATGTTTGTAAGTTTACATGTTTAAAAATTTAAAAATCTTAAGAATATTTTTATGATTTCTCATTTTAACCCATTTTCAATTAATTTGCTGTTTACTCTTCTTGCTATTATTGTGTAAAGAGTTTTACTCTGAAATGTCAAATAATGATTAAACATCTACTCTAGAGAAAGCTGTGTTTTTGTGCTATGGCTTTCTTACCAGCACCCTGTGGAGCCTTGGAAAAGTTGGCTCTCTTAAAATGTTTGCTTATTCTACAAAATACGATAAACAAACATGGGAAAATGGGAATCTACAAAATGGAAATATGAAGAGAAAGTTGCTAATACAGGGTTGTTTTAAAGACTACATGAGCTAACCATAGCAAAATATTTCTGTTGTACCTGGCCTCTAGGAATAAATGAATAATTATTGTAATAGTAAGTTACAGCACTTGAGTTGTGAGAAAATTTGCAAAATGCCATCATATCTCTTTATTTCATTACCAATTGATTATGTTTCTTAATTTCAATAGAAAAGTGATCTCAGAGATGCTAAGTTTGATAATTCATTTATCTGTCTTCAAAATGTACTCATTATATCCTTCTTAGATAACACATTCATTCATAAACTACACACACACACACAAAAAAAAAAAATTTCAACATGTACCACTAAATTACTTTCATTTGCAAAAAATCTTCTGGCTTTTTGCTCATTGCAGATATTATCAATAGTAGATTCCATGGCAAAATGTCATAATGAGACACTGAATGCGAGTAGTTCTTTTGCACTTGATGTATCAAATCAGTAGAGCTACTATTTCTGATTTGAAATGGAATATAAAAGTCTTTCTTCCAGTTGAGTATTCATCAATGAGTTCGTGTAAAAGTATTTAAGATCAGTGGAAAACAAAGACCTGGAATCCATACATTTTCTCTTCACTTTAAATCATATACTACATCTAGTATAAGGTTTTACAAACCAAACCACCTAGGACCTTGATTATCAAGAGGAATCTATAATACAAACCAAGTCAATACTACAATATAGGAAAAGACATGCTTTGCAATTGCTAAAATGTGAATCCTGATACCTGAATAATATAAAAATCATATACTTAATATTTAATGTTTACAACTTATGCCAGTCCTCTCCTTTCCAAAAAGCTGCAAAATAGAGATAAACAATAAGGTCACTCAAAAATCATTATACCACAAACAATATGCAAAATACAGTAAGAAATATGCTATACAGAGTTTACAGAACATTGTATTGGGGCTGTGAGATTCAATCTCATGAGAAATTGACCTTCAAACTAGATATACGGAAGAAATGAAATATGGACTCAAAGAGATTTTAAGTCTTCTCACTAATTTTGATATTTTCTAAATTTTTCACTCATCTTCAATATCCTTTCTTTGTTTCTTGAACTCTTGGTAGTTTCAAAACTATGTGCCTTTTGCAACAGTTATGAATTAGGAGTAAAATGAAAAGCTTTTCAGGACACAGAGCACTTTTATTTCACATAGTATATTACTGGTTAAGCTAACACAATCACTTGTGATATGTGTAAATATATGTAAAATGCCACAGTGGGTAAACACCAAGCTAGTAGCTGGTTACAACTGGGAAGTGATTTGTTTAAGTAACATAAGGTATGTTTACGAAGAAGGAAGGGAGAATTTAGGTTTTAAATTAAAACTTTTCTAGAACATTTCAATTACTTTAAGAGTAATGATTCTTTCTTTAATGAGATATTCATATCTTAAAAAAGGGAAATAGAACACTTAATTGTCAAAATGTATTTCCAAAGGCTAAAATCATAATTCATAAAAATATAGAGGACACACGCCAGATATATTATTGAATTTATTGAAAAAATGCTAATAAACACACACAACAGTAAGTTGATAAAGTTCGTTTCAAAGATATTGAGGATAGAGTTGTATATAGCCATCAGAAAGATATATAGATCTTAAATTATATATAAAATGATTTACATCACACTGGACATTAAAACCATAATTTTGGAGTTATACTTTCTACTGAGTACAAATATACAAATTAACACATAATTCTAAAGCCAAACACATGTTGTATTGGAGAATCAAACCATTTTTACATGTGCATGTAAAATAGTGAACAAGTAAGATATTCAAAGTATATGCCATTCTCTCTTTTTTTCTTATTTCAGAGTTATATGACATTTCTTAATGAAGTAAGGAATAACAATAAGTAAAGATACCTCACTGTTACCAGTAGTTGAAACAGACGTTGTATTGGGGAAATGTGATTAATTTTTGTAAAAAAACTGAAATCAAACTATCCAAAAAAAGATGATTGAGATGTAATAATATGAACAATATTGATTGCACAAAGAATCACAATTTATTGTAGTCCATATGCAAGTTTGAAAGCTAGAAAATATCCATTTGATGATTAAGAAAGATAAAAGTTGAAAGGTTTTATATAAAACTGATACTGAATGCTGGCCTTAGTTTCCCTTAGCCAATAAAAGGAACAGAGTTTGAAGAGACAGAAAGTAGTTTAATTTATCTACAAACTGAGGAGGGTAGGAGATGCTTTCATGTCTGAAAGATAACTGTTCTGCTTTCTGACAGAGCACAGGGGTACTTTTCCAGAGTTACAAGGGATAGAAGGAGGGAGTGAGCCAGGGTCAGCATGCCCATCTCTCTTGTTTCAAAACCAAGTTGGAAATTGCCATCAGGTACATGTGACTGATTATTTCTAGTAAATAAGGATTGTTGATGTTATTGAATCTATTCTCTATATTGTGTTCATGTATTTTCATAGTGAAATTAATTATTTAAGAAATTCTCATAGATTATTCAGTGCTCTGTGTGTGTTTGTGTATGTATTTTACACATTCCCTGTTGTATTCAGAACACTATAAAATCTACCCCCTCCCCCACACACCCCATATGAAGACTGAGTAAACTCAAATTTCTAAATACAGTCAAGATTTGGGTGAGCACTGTGAGTGCTGAATAAACATTGATGAAATAAAAAAAAACCACACTCTTCTTGGGCTACCATATGTCATATAAATTTAAAACATTTATTTAAAAAAGAATTTTCCCATAATTTACATAAATTACTATTTTCAAATATTAGGTTTAAATTAGGACTAAGCTACTGAGATAGTTCTTTGTACATTTTTATAGAATTAATTTTGCCTTAATTACTTAAGGAGATTTTGTTTAATAGACTATAATATAAATAAAGGTTAACTGACTTTATGGAAAGAGAGAAAAACAACCCTTGAGGTTCCTGATAATAAGGAAATATAAGTGTCTACATTCCACGACCTTAGTTGAACCTTGTGTTATCTTTATCTTGTCTGTTGGCGATCTCCAAGCAAGGTTATCAAAACAAGTTTGAAAAAAATGGTATCAAATTCTATCCTAAAATTGAGGAAACAAAGACTGAAACATGTCTTCTGTGAAAGTTAATTGAAGGGCTTAGGATTTATTATTATAAGGTTAATTAAAAGTATCAAAGGTGATTCTTCTCCACTATTATTGGGAGACCTCTAAAATAAACTTGAAGTTGTATTTTTTAAGAAATCTAGGGAACAGATATTTATATGGCAAATTTTGATTTACATAAATATGCATATACTGCTTAAGTATGTAAAACTAATTAGTACAACTTAAAACAATGTGTTTCAGATGCACATTTAAAGCCATTCAAAGAACTGAGGTCAACCATGGTGTGCAAATTAGGAAATCTGATTTCATAAAGGGTATTTTTCCCAAAGCAGGGATCATTTTCAAAATGTTTTGCCTAAAGACAAAGGTTTCCAAGCTGATGACTCTGTAAAAACAAATGACTATTTCCCCAAAGCTAAAGAGACCCCCATGTATTTTTAGTGAGCTTGGGGCTGTTGTTTTCATTGACTGCTTCCTGTCTTAAGATGGTATGCTGGATCATTCTGCCTAGTAACAGAGGAGGCTATCAAGTGAGCTGCCATGGACCGATCAAGTCTATGATAGGAAGCATTTAGTGCTCTAAAAATGGCATACAACCTCAAAAAGAGTCTTTTAAAATTGTCAATCCTGCTTTTAAACCCTAGTCAGTTAAGCTGTTTACCAAGGAAGCTAAAATAAGATTTTTTTCTGTTTTAAATAAGATAACCTATGAAGTTTAAAAGGTGCAACATTTTGAGCATTATGTTTTCCTTGCCTGAGTGATGAGGGAACTTTAATAAAAATTGTCAGTAATCTGAAATCCATTTAAAATTTCTTCCTGGGATGTACAATTTACAGAACCATGATCTGCTTGTGATGGATCATAGCTGATCAGGTCATTTGCTGATAAACATATTTCAGAGGATTTTCTTTTCTATTTTCTGTTGAAATTCTTAAACTGTAATGGTATGTCCTTGCAGAGTCTACTCTGACTCCCAAGCTCTCTTTTTTCAAGAAAAGTCTATTTGCTGGAAATACAGCTTATCCTGTAGAACTAACATTGCTATTTATTAAAGACCTGGATTCTGCCAAAAATAAAGTACTAAATATTGAGATTAAAAAAAAGTGCATTTAGTCAAATAGTAAACTTTTTGAGCTTCTGGATGCTCATTCAGTTGTATAATTAAGTGCATTAAGGTACTTGGCAGGAACTTTCCCTTTGTTAAGGATAAGTTTTATTTTTCCCCTTGACCGAGAATTTCTGATTTTCTGATGACTTTTTTTTTTTTTTTTTTTTATAGAGGCATGCTTTATTTATTTGTTTGCTGGTTTGTTTGTTTGTTTTGTTTATACATGCACTGGGTACAGTCAGAAGCGCGGGAGGGCGAGAGAATTCACCAGAGCCAGAGCGGGGAGCAGAGCAGGCAGAAGGACCGAAGTACACTGCTGAGGGGAGCAGCGGGCAGCAGGAGAGGTCTGCGCGCCATGTGGGACCCTCCTCTGGTGGCCGGGGAGCAGCCGGGGATCGAACCGGCGCCGCAGAGGCCGCGCGCAGCTTCGCAACCCAGCGCTCAACCGCTGCGCCACCGGGGAGGCCCATTCTGATGACTTTTTAAAATAACTCCTTTCTCAGCCCATTATTGCCACTACTGCCAAAACACCACATTTACTTCAGTACCATCCCATTCAAAAGCTTTCAGAGGGAACTTAACTACTGAGGAGGAAACTTGTTTTCCTCAAACCAGGGACCCTGGGTCGAGAATTAAATTGACAGAGTGCATTAACAGGAGAAGGACATACATATTATTTAATGTAAGTTTTACATGACATGGGGGCCTTCATAAAGAAATCAAGACCTGGAGAAATGGTTAACCCTGAGTATCTTTAAAACTAGGTATGATGAAGAGAGGATATCCCTGGAAAAATATAATAGGTCAAAGAGTAAGAAGTATAGTAAACTGAAGGGGGAAAGGAATTAACAAGTCTCGTTTGTTCCATTGGGTACTTGTTAGCATTCCTTTTGTCTTCAGAGATAAGGATGCTCCTTTCCTCTGGGTACAGTGGGCACCTCTCACAGCGGAGTTTTATGACCTCTTTCAGGGGTCAAGGTCAGGGAGAGGGAAAATCAGAATGATCTTCCTGCTTCTGCCATTTTCTCAGCCCTTCAGTTAAAATGTTCATAAACCATGGTATTTATTTTAATGTATCATGTCCTGATTTCCATTATTATCCATGTGGGAAAATCTAAATAAAATTAATGGATTTCCAGTGCCAGTATCTTGATCATATTTCACTATAATTTTAAAATGTTATTGGGAGAAACTGAGTAAAGCATTCATGGGATCTTTATTCTATATATTATCTATCACCGGTTTATCTATGTTAGGGCATTGGCCAAGCTTGACCAATCAAGAAACTACATGATCACCACAGCTCATCCCCTAGACCCAAAACATGAGCATAACTATAAAAACCCCAAAGTTGTTTTCACCAGTGGCAACTCATTTGGAACTCCTTCTGCGCAGAAGCTGTACGATTATCTGTCTTTGCATAAATCTCTCATGCCTGCTTGTTCTGGCAAGAATTAGCCTGTTTCTTTAACTCTTGCTGTTTTGCTCCCAGGAGCTGGCCTGTGTCTCTAAACTTCCTTGGCTTGCATGCTGCTGTTTGCAAGTGGTGTTTCAATCCTTTGTTACACCAGCCACGGGTTCCCAGTTTGTCATATCATAACATGTCATGTCTTATATTTGGCCACTCATATTTGGCCACTTATATTTGGCCACTTATATTTCTACCTCCCACCCCACTCCCCCTTGGTTTCAGCTCTGTAGTCTGCTATCAAGGGTTAGTTTTTAAGGTTGTCTTTATCTATAATTTAGTTATTTATTTTCCACATATTAATGGCACTATCTGGTATTTATCTTACTCCTTCAGACTCATTTCATTTAGCATTATCCCTTCCAGCTCCATCCATGCAATTGCAAATGGCATGAGTTTATCTTTTCTGAATGCTGATTGGTATTCCATTGTGTATATATAACACATCTTCTTGACCCACTCACCTATTCTGGGACACTTAGGTTGTTTCCATTGTTTAGCTATAGTTAATAGTACTACAGTAAACATGAGAGTGCAAGTGCCCTTTCAAATTAGTGGTTTTAAATTTGGGAGGTGAGAAGCCTAGGAGTAGAATTACCAGGTTAAATGACAGATCCATATTTAATGTCTGAGACACCGCCATACTGCTTTCCATAGGGGCAGGACCAGTTACCTGCAATGTAGCAAGGTTCCCTTTTCTCCACATCCTGGCCATCACTTTTTCTTGGTCTTTTCACTACAGGCCATTCTCACAGGTATCAGATGGTCATATATCCATTTTCTAAGTCTGTACTTGTTATTAAAATGAAGAATGTATTTGGAACTATTCATATGCAAAATATATGTGGACTGGAATAGTAGGAGAAACAATGGTATGCAGAGGTAAAATATGTCAAGGGAGTAATCAATAAATATTTAGGGTAGTGGCTATAGAACTTTACTGTGCCTACAGAATTCTTAGAGAACTTGCTAAATATGCAGATTACAGAATACAACCCTCTAGGTACTGATTCAGTATATCTGGGATTGTGATCCTGATGGTACCCATACACAGCTGTCAATTTGAAAGTCATTGATTTGCACATAATTCATTTCAGGACAATTCATTTATAAGTATATAGCAATATATACATGATTACTATCATTAATGAGCTTAATATCATTGGAACCTAAAAATTTAACTGAAAGGAATTAAGAATTTAGCTACCTGGTACATCAGTGAATAAGAACATCATGTCTGCTTATTGCATGAGACCAGCAATGAGAGACAGTATCTTTGCATGAGAAACCTTATTTTTATGATCTCAAAGTCTAAAAATGTATGAAATTTGCATGTATCAAAAATATAATAAAAATGCAATTGCTTGATAATATAATTCTGAAAAATCTAGATAACATAAGCCTTGAAAAACTAATTTATTTCTTATGACTATTTTCTAGATCAGATTATTAAGCAGTGAGTAAATATGTTCTATAAATAATGTAAGAATTATGCATTAATGCACAAAGTACATATTTTTTCTGTTTTTCAGAATCTTGTAGGTTTTTCTATGTACATAAATTTACTTGTGAATATAGATGTGTTTACTAGACTTTCTACAAGCGAGCTACTATCGCTGTATTACTGAATAATAAAAATCCCTGAATATAGTGGCTCATGTTTAGTCTTGTGTTTATAGATCACAAGTGACCTAGAGGATGATCTCAACCTAAGCAAATCTGCTTTAGTATGCTGACAAATGAGTAAACTAAGACAAGTCTTCATGTCTCCCTTTAGGATTTCATCTGGGAACAGAGTAAGTGACAAGTTCAGCCATAAAAGCATTTGTTATTTTGGTTAATATCCCATTGTCCAAAGTGAGTAATGTGGCCAAGTCCAAAGTCATGGAGCAGCTAAGTTCATTTCAGTAACACTTACTATAAGAGTGAGGACATTTTATGTGCACGTGTGTGTGTGTACACACATATTACTATACCTTGGGGATGTAAAATTAGGAGGAATCATTAACTCAAATAATCACATACTTGGTAAGCAATTTTAGCTATTAGGGGTAGTTTGGAAATTACAAGACACCATATTTATTACCATTTTAATTAACATAACATGTGATTTTTAAACATCTTAACTTTAAAATCAACTTTGACTGCACTTTCACCTAAGTAATATATTCCTTCTATGAAACTATTTGTACCCACTATCTTTTGCAGTGTAGCAAATCATCCCAAAATGAGTGACATAAAACCACAGTTTTATATTTGGTTATAATTTAGGCTGTACAAAGGTGGGAAATCTTGCTCATACAAGGCGCTCCACTGAGGTATCCAGGGTATTAACTTAACTCCTTGAGCTGGATCTTTGATCAGAGATATCTAAAACATTTTAATCATGTTCCATACTTTACCAAAATTTTTTCACTTTCATCCCAAACAAAATGTGTGAATTTATTTAAGTATATACTATCATTAAGGCGGATATGAATGGCAGTAAGATTTCCTTCCTTTCAATTACCAAATGATAAAGAATAAATTTTAAATATTACGTATATCCTCAATAGATTATTCTACTTATCCTCAGGGAAACGTTTGTTTTAGAGTATTAGGGGGTTTCCTTATAAGCTAATTCTCATCTTGAGTGAGTGGGTAGGTTAGGTTAACTAAGGTTTACAGTGAATCTGAAAACAATATAAGTTATCACAACAGAATTTTTTCTAATTTGCATAATAGTACTAGTGATTGGCAGAAAATATACAGTATTTCCAAGATCCAGGAATATCTTATAACTCTGTCCCCTCAATATCTTCTGGGTACTCTCCATTTATTTAGTGGATGAATTTGGGGGAAAAGATACAAGGAAGATGGCACAGACTTGGAAATAAAACATATCTCTTGCTCCCATATCCAGAGGACAGCACCAGACACAAGAGTGGGCCCACACCCCCCAATCGCTGATCAGAGTGCTAGGGACAAGATCCTTCTAGATGCCCCATTTCCAGCCCTTCCCCTATGCCCAGTGCAAAGTGGTCCTATAGGACTTGAAGGGACATGGAAAATAAGTGGCAAACTGCCCTCTATTATTTTGCTAGTAATGAGTGATGTATGAAGCTATTGCTGTGTCCTTGATTTGTGCCTGTCTGTTCAATTCAACAAGTAGAAATTTTTAGAGATGAGGCAGGATATAAGTCTAGCCACATAGCCACAAAGAATTCCCCTCTATGTATGTTTCCCGGGACTTGTTAAAACAGACCCCAGCTGCTATTCTTTAGACTATAAAGTAAGTTTCTCATTAATTCTGCCCCTTTAGCAGCTGACAGGCAATTTGACTGCTTGGAAAACACACTGTATTTTTATGACCCACACGAAGTAATCATAACCAGCCATATGTAAAACCACAAAGCATAAACTGATGGAACTAATACAATTTTACCCGACAATATTAGAGGTTATATTTTAGAACTACAATAGCATTTCAAAACTGTCCTATAGAGGTACACAGGATTTTACTTTCCTATTAGAATGATGCATAGTTTTACTAAAATTGTTCATTATATTCTGATAAAAATTTATCTTTCCTTTGCAAATGTTTTATTTTTAGATAATTTCATATTGTACATTGGGAGTCTGTGTTAATATTATAACATTTAATTTATTTATATATACCTTTTAGAAGCTAGTTCAGAGAGGAATATATTAATATACAAATTCACTTTCCTTTATCCTTAGGGCAGGTACATCACATATTTTATAGACTTTCATCTTGTTTTGAGAACAAAATTTATTCACTGCATGGCATAATAATATGCATGTGTGTATGTGCGTGTGTTTATTTATATATACATATAAATGTGTGCTCCCCAAATCCATATGTTGAAGCCCTAATGTGCATTATCTCAAAATGTGACTGTACTTGGAGAGAGAGCATTTAAATGGGCAATTAATTTATATTGTAAACCCACAGCTAATATTATAACCGATGGTGAAAACACCATTAATTGTGCTTGCATAACATTAAAAATATTTTTTCACAACAAAAGAAAATAACACAAAAAAACCCAGCCTAATGAATGGCAGGATATTTATACATTGTCCACTTCATAAAGAGTTAATATTCAAGCTATGTAAAGGACTCTTACAACTCAACAATTAAAAAAGGGTGGACAGAAAATCTAAATAAATATTAACCAAAGAGGATAAACATCCAACAGGAACATGAGAAAATTCTCATCACCCGGTATTGTTAGGGAAATGTAAATCAAAGCTACAATGAGATATCATCTCACACTTGTGACACTGACATCAAAAACGCTAGTATCAACAAGTGTTGACAAGGATGTAGAGAAAAGGAATCTCATATATTCTTGGTAGGAATGTAACTTGGTGTGACCATTTTGGGATATATAGAACTTTCTCCAAAAAATATGAAACTGTCACCTGATAAAGCAATCCCACTTCTGAGTATCTATTTAAAAATTATTAACCTGCAGACCTACAGAATTATATTCACCATAATGTTTGTTGTAGCATTAAATAAAATATTAAAAACAATTAAATTTATTGTTTTTATAAATTACATGGACCAGACTGGTAAAGTCACTTAAATCATAAAAGCAAGGTCTCTAGACTCATAAATTCCTTATATCATATATTACTTTCCTTAAAAAAATAAAATAAAAATTTGAATCTACCTACAATTTAATCTGTTTGATACCTATAGTTTTCTTATTAATATTTCTACAAATATTATTAATTATGTTTTGTTTTTCATATGACCACTAATCAGCATATTAGTTTAGTGGGATTTAAGACAAATTCTAAACTACATCTAAAATATAATTTTGGCAATGTTAGGTGTCTAAGTAAGAGATAGTATTTAAATCATTTCTTCTAGTATATATCTTTCTCCTTCTGGCTCACTTCCCTTAGAATTATCCCTTCCAGTTCCATCCATGCTACCACCAAGAGTTTTTATTTTTTGATAGCTGAGTTTTATCTATTGTGTATATTACTATATGTTAATGATCCATTCATGTGTTCTGGGGTATTTATATTGTTTCCATATCTTGGCTTTTGTAAATGGAGCCACTATAAAAACAGAAGTGCAGGTATTTCTTTCATATAATTTTTTTTAAAGATTTACTTATTTATGCATACAAAAACTGGGGTACAGGCCAGAGGTGTGGGGGCATGAGAAGATTTACCAGACGCAGAGTGGGGAACAGAACAGGCAGATTGACTGAAATACACTGCTGATGCGAGCAGCGGGTAAGTCAGGAGAGGTCTGCTGTGCCATGTGGGTAGGTCCCTGGCTCAGGATCGAACTCATACTGCAATGGTTGCAGATAGCTTCAAAGGTTACATCTTAACCCCTTGCACCACCAGGGAGGACCCATATAAGGATTTTTGTGCCCTTTGGGTAGATACCTAGGAGTGAAATTGCTGGGTCATATGATAAAAAAAGATGGTTTCACTTATATGTGGTATCTAGAGAAACCAACAAAGAAAGATTGTAAGACTGACCCCTGAAAACTGACCGTATATCTGAGACACACAGGAGGGGAGAGGGAGAGACTAAGTACTGGGAGAAAAGAGATTATGATAGAATATGGTGGAGGACTGTGGGCACTTTGGTGGTTGGGAAACTATGGTGACTGCACCCAAGGGGAGAAATCCTACATTGTGAAAAATATAAATATATATAAACAAATAAGTAATTTCAATACACAATTATGCGTGGTTTCCCTTTAAATTAGGAAATACAAACATTGCATATCACAAAAAAGGGTATTATACAGATAATGTATTTTGACCTTTTTTTTTTATGAGTATTTTTATTTATTTTAAAATCTCCCAGGAGGAAAAAAAAATCAATTAGAGATTTAAATAGAGAACAAATATGGTTAAGTATAAATATACACTGTCATGAAGAGTGTATAATGTTGCTTATAAAAGGAGGCCAAGTCATCGTCTCAGTGTTTGAGCCCCAAATCTGTCCTATTAGATTAGTCTCTGACCTAAGATTTACCCTTATGATATGGACTTTGCTTTTGAATTAGGAGGAGGATTCTGCTTCAATTCAGAAACTATCTAAGGTTTTCTTTGCTTTTATCTCTGCTTGAGAAAATTCATAGGGCAACATTGTAGAAGTAGGAACCCAATGAGAATATGTGTGCTTTCTTGGAGAACTTGGGTTCAAAGTGATTTCCGTTATCACAATTGAGTGTTGCAGAGATTGCCTATGCAAAATTGTTACAACCCACTGAAAACTGCTAGGTCAAGTGCTCAGTAAAGTAAAATATCCTCTGGACACATTTCAAAACGACTGAGCACATTTGGCAAATAGAAATTTTCCTCTTCTCTTTAGGCTTTCAATATAAGCTTTATCTTTTTGGATGTCAACAAATGTTATATTGGGTCAAGTAAATTGGAACAACAAGACAGAAAACAACCAACTTGGCAATCAAGAATTTCAAAATCTACGATAGCTATCATTTATTCAGTTAGAGGAGTATTCAGTCTTTGTTCTTTCTCATTTTTTAAAATCTGTTTTATACATCTCACTGATGAGGAAACAACATCAACAGAAGGAAATCTAGAGAAGGAAAAGAAAAATCAGAAGGAAAAACTGGATAAAAGCAGCTCTTGCAGCAGAATAGCCGATTGATAAAACAATCTCATCCAGCTGCTCGAATTAAGCACATAAAATAACATAGAGCAAAACTCTAAAATAATAGTGTTACCCCCACAGTGCTGGAACAAGGAACACAAAGCTACAAAGCAAAGATAATAGGCTTTACTATTGAAATGTTTTCTTAGTGAGAGGATTCTGTAGTATGAAAAATGTAAGATTTATTAATTGTTTTCAGTATGCGTGGAGATTATAATAAATTATATATAGTTATATAAATGATATGCTGAACTTACACTGGGCAATAAGGGGCACTAAAACTGGCCAAGGACAGTATCCAGATGGTTTACTGGTGTCTGTCTGAATTTTTCACCCCTGTGCACTCAGGTAAAGGAAATAATAAACAAAGGGAACACAGGAAAACAAAGAGTCCCCGACACCACAAGTGGCTGGTTATCTCAACCCAAGTAGCGTCCAATGTTTTGAAGTCCTAAACAAAAGGCATCTCAGATGGTGTCTTCCCACAACTGAAGACCTGGAACACATATCCTGAACAAAAGTCCATTCTCCCAAAATGGCATCTCCTACCACTGAAGAACTGGAACATATATTCCAAATAGAAGGCCCAATGTGGTGTCTTCCTGTTACTGAGGGCCTGGAGTATATGGTAGCCAGACAATAAGCCAGAATCCAACTTGTGATAACAGCAGAAGATGCAGCAGGTGATGCTCAACAGAGCTGCTAGGGTGAGCCAGCACAGTTTCAGATAAGCAACGTTAGAACAGCAGCTGCAGCAGCTGAACAACCCTACAAATGGCCCACACTCACACAGCTCAACAAGATGCCCAGCTCCAGGTCCTCACCTTCCCCTCTTGGTTGTAACAGCAGCAAACTTGGGAACGGTTTCAGTTACTCAGCTACTTGCAAATCTTCTCAACTTTTCTTCTCTGAGGTTGGCTGCTAGAAGCCTTTCCACATCCTTTGGAGACCCAAAACAGCCTTCTTGCAGATCAGCATGATGGGGGCAGGAATGGCTGATCCTGGGATCTGCTTCTGCAATTCCTTGTATTTTCTATTCAAGTCCCCACACCCATCAATTATTTCTTGCCTGGACATATTCCCACTGGGTCTATTCATTCTCATCTGAACCACCCTTTAGGGGCCACCACCTGTAACAGCCTTTGGCTTCAGCCCCCAGTTACAGAACCATACTGAACTGAAAATCTGGATGGGTCCAGCAAATGTCCAGGGAGATGGAAAGTTGCCATTGTCACCTAAATGTTAGGAAGCTGTGGTTTTGTCATCACGGCAGATTAACCTCTCATAATATTCAAGGAAAAGAAATTCAGTCTAAAACTAAAACACACATCTGGATGAGGATCTCCTCCATCTTTCAGAGGAAAAAGAATGGTTTCTACCTCTTGTTTTTGTCTTCTAAGTATCCCATAATTATTTTCTTTGCTTTGTGGAACCTAAAACGTACCAGGTATCACTGAGAAAACTGGGACTAGATATTATTCAAGCAAACAATGGCCAATGTTAGTGAAAACACAAAGACAAAAGAGTATGAGCCATGTGAGTACTTCTTGCCTTAAATTTCTGGAGGTAACACACAGAAATCAAATAGAGACATATAATATTTTAGGGAAGAAACTTCTTGTGGGATTTTTATTAGAGGTTTCTCATTAGGAAAGCAGTGGCAGCATTAGGGACAGGAATATAATAGCAATAGGACATGCCTATCAGAAATTCATTCAACAATCTTTCAGCTTCATATACCTGGGTTTGAAAATGGTAACCCTTCCTCTGGGGTTGATTATGAGGCTGTGGTATGACTTGTGATTACAGTTACAAAATATGTTGAACTAATGGCAGTATTCATGATCTTACCATGATTGGATGAATATTAGCCCCTTTCCTGAGGTAAGGAAGGTGAAGTCCAAGTATTGTAGTTGACCAAGATGGAGTGTTTTAATTATTGGGTAACAGATAGTTTCCATGAAATCAACACTTTTCATGTCTTGAACAAGTTAAACTTCGTAGTTATCTTCCATTTCCAATCTGTATTTATTTTGCCGCTAGCCACGATATCTTTACATGTTTCAGCGACACATTGAAATTTTTTAAATTAATTAATTCTCAGCTTGAACCATAAAAAAAAAATCATGTAATCCATAACCTTTCTCTTTCCTTTCCTAAGAGTTGAAAATCAGGATGGTTCTTAAGGTTCTTTTTAAACAGAAAAGTAGAATGCAATAGGAATATTGATAATTATGATTCTAGCTTTTTAAAAAACAAAATATTTTTGAAAGACTACCCAGCATGGATTTTTGGAATCAGATATATTTGATCTATCAATCATGACTGCAAGTTGAGGAACTTACTTGGATATTTTTGTGAGGTTATAATAAGATTATAATTATCCATAATTAAAATCTCTATTAATCATTCAACATACATCCATTTACTTCTTAGAAATAAACATGTCAGTACCTGAAAAGTTATTAGCATCCATGATCATAATAATATAATTCTTGTTAACTATAAACTTGAAAAGTGATAACTTAAGAACTCATAACAGATATATATCCTCGACTTCAATTTTTCCTTTATTTGGCTTAATGCATTTTTTATTGGTAGTAATTAGATAATGGATGAATACTTAGTTTGCTTTTAATTCAACACTTCTATAAAATGAGGAATAAAAATTAAAGAGATTTAATATTTAACTTTATCTTGCCCAAAAAATATATGATAATCTTCACCATTCTAGCAATTACATGATTATATGTAAACAGAAAAGTCAGAATTTAAGTAGTCCAATTTTCATGAAAGCTGCATGTGTGGAAAGATTAACATTCCCTTCTCAAACAAAATTTAGGAGAAAGGAAAGGAGAGAGTTCTAATTTGGGAAATGCGTTCTAGATACAAACTGGAAGAAAGGTATGTAAAATTAAGACATTTAGCTCAGAGGATATGTTACTAAAAGAATTTTGAGATGCAGACAGAATATATATAGTGTTTGTAATTTCAAAGGGAACAAATCATGAATTATTGGCATTCATGAAAATGACTATCAGGCCACATCAGTACTGTCTCTATCAACAATATGACAAATTTTCAAGCTTATAAATATTTAGCAACAGTTTAAGTGACTGTTATAAAGACTATAGCCAATTAAAGGTGCTATGGACAGTATAATGCAGAATTCAACCACTTTTTTTCTTTTTAACTTGAAGTGATGGTATATTGCCAATAGTTTGTGATTCCACCTGAATAAAACATTTTATTTCAGCATTTTGTGTTGGGTTACATATAATTAGGGAGAGGAACATTTGCTCTTGATGTGTGGATTCATGTAGAAACCATTTTAAGTATGGTCTCCCCAAATATTTTTAATTGAAAAGATACTTTACAAATTTAAAATCTCTTCATCTCTGTTTCATAATTAACGTGAAAATGGGAGTCCATATGGCAGATGAGCAACATTTAATAAAAATAGCTGGCTAGCTTGCCAGAAACAGTGATGTTATAGTGAAAAGATTTGCACATTACATAATTCATGATTTTTATGGGAGACATAGGGTTAGTCATAAGAACTGTTTTGAGCTTAGAATGTAACCAAGATATACCACTGTTTTAATAATGAATAATGCAGATAACATCTATCCTCCATGAACTACAGAGCAGAGAAAGCTATATAAAACATCTAATTAGGAAAAAAATTAACTGTGAAAAACATCCAGCACCTTAATGGAGAATCCTGAAAGAAAGATTATTATTTCTGTTCTCGATTAATTTGTACAAACAGATTTGCACATTTTCTAGCTCCTAAAGCCTTTGGCAAGCTACAAGCTAATTAAAGAAAGTGATTCCTTTTCCCTCCTTTTAAGATGAAATGATAAAATATTTTATCATGAAGTTTTACATAGTGCAAATTATGCAGACCAGCAACCTGATAAGACTTTAAAAATAAATAAATAAAAAGGTCATGCCTGAGAAAGACACAGTGAACCCGACTCATTATAAAGCAGCTCTTAACACAAGAATGGTGTTCTCAGGAGTCAGCATTTCCACCACTCATGCATTTGTTGATTACACGGATAAAATGATAAAGATTCTTTTCAGATTCTAGCTCCTCCTTAAATAAAGTATACTTTTTGTGGTCAGTTTCTTTGGAAATTGAAAGTACAAAGCATGATTCCTTAGACCGAAAGGGAAGGGTTTCTCTGTTTCTCCCCAACTATAACCCAAAGAAGACAAAATTTATATTTTTCCTCTATAGTTTATTTTATTTATTCTGAAAAAATTATGTTTAAATTTTATGTATATATGTATACGTTTAAAAACTTTATGTATATATGCACAGTATATATATATATATGCATGTGTATATACATACATACACATATTGACTCATGTCATATATACATACATATATACACATATACACATATTGACACATATTGACTCATATACATATTGACTCGCACATACACATATTGACCTGTACACACATACACAGAGAGAGAGAATTAAAAATGGCATCTAGAGCTGTTGTCCAAAGATAACCATTGATGTCATTTGGACATAGTTTATAAAATCCAGACATTATAGACAGATACCAAAAGGAAAAAATAAAACTGTCTTTCTCACCTCATATCTTTCCCCAGGGGCAATACTGTTATCAACATATTTCTGTACACCTTGAGAAGATTTTAATATATGTAAAAGAAATCATACTAGATGCACTATTCCACATCTTTTTTTTTATGTAAGTGCATATTTACATCTTTTTATATCTGCATGTATATGTCTGCAAAATTCTTTTTAATCGTTACATAATATTCTACTGGGTGGATGTGTCAAATATAACTAACAAGCATATAGATGGATAATTTGTGGCTTATGCTGCTTTTATTATTGTAAACAGTGATGTACTGACTGCACTTAGCTATATATCACACTGTCTTCTAAAAAGGATGTGAACTTTTCAGTTACATGTGTAGTATTATGTTAAAAGACCTCATCTTCCTTGCTAACTTCTATCTCATTAGTCCCAAAAATAATCCTATTCCATAGGTAAATTTCAATAAATATTATGAGTTGGTAATAAACATTCATATAATTTGTGTAAATTTCTAGGCGGATGGTTTATATGCATATGCATCTTTATTATTGCTATGTGCCTCTTCAGTTTAGATTCATATTGCCAAATTTCCCTCCAAATATTTGGCTTCACTAGCATTTGAAATTGTATATTTCTCCACTCTTTCACAAGTTCTTAATATTATCAAACACTTGCATATTTCTGTATCTAATTGGTAAAAATTGAAATGATAAAAATAACATTTTTAATTTGCATTCTTAACTTATAAGTGAGAAGGAAATATTTTCTAATGCTTATGAGTATTTGTAACTTGTAACAGATAATTCCACTTGTCTTTTTCTCTGGCAGACTACTTTTCTTGTTACTTTTAAAGAATCCTTTGTAAATAAAATTAATTAGGTCTTTGTCAATCTTTTACTTGGTATTTTTTTCCCAATGATTCTCATCCCAATATTTATGTTTTATTCTCTACTGTGTAGAGAATAAAATTACATAACATACACAGTATGTTACGTAATTTGTCTTTCTCTTGCATATTTAATTTTATAATACAAAAGATAATTGACTTCTATATAGCAGGCATTTGTCTAAGTGCAAAGGATACATCGCTGAACAATCAAATATATCCATTCTAATGAAAAATGTGTGCTTTGATTTAAGAGATAATACAGGAAATTCAGCTAATTCCCTCCCCAAAATAAAGTCTGTCTTTCAAAAAATCTACTGAACACATTCTAATATATCTCAGTAGTCTTCCCTAATTAAGAATCTTATTTTTTAAGATTTCCTTGTTCATATTTGTATTCATTTTCCAAATAAACCTTAATTATTTTCCAACATTTTGCGGTATTTTGCATTCTTACCAGAAACATTTGACAGGTTCAGTTACTAGTGTATACTTTTAGCATAGGAATTAGCATAATCTATAATTATACACCTGCATGATTTTATATGTTTTATAAAGAAGAGTTTTTTTTTTTATTTTTTTTAAGCCTAGGACAATCCCAGACACGTAGCAAGCACACAACAATTATTTGTTAATATAGAATAAATTGAATGTAAATATTGATTTTAAAATTGGTGTGAATATATGCTTCCAGATTTAAAAAACAACCCAGTCTTTTAGGTTTGATGTTTTATGCAGTTAACAAGTGAAAAAGACAGTTCATGTCTCTATTGCATTTCTAAATCATGCTCATGATTTTAAATGTTAATCTGAGGCTACTTAGTTGTATATTCAATATACACAGTATCATCTGTACAGCATACCCCTCATTTTTTCCCATAACCTATACTTTCAAGCACGAAGATAACCATAATTGACAGAAACATTGATTCCAAAATTGGAAAATAATATGAATATTTAGAGAGAAAGTATTCAATCTGTTAGACTGCTTGCTAAAATACTATATAATCCTTATGGTTATGTAATTTGTAGGGGAACACCGGGAACGATAATAAATTTACTAATTGAACAACTACTGTATACCAGAATATGAATGCAGAACAGCTAAAATAATAATTTTGGAACCATTGCTGTACCAAAGCCTCTTTAGTTTAACTGTCTTTTTTCTACAAATCAGTTTTTCTTAGGGGAAAAAAGAGCAAATGTTTATTGAATAGAATTGTGTTTTACATGATGTTTTTTATACCCATGGCAACACTGAACATTTTGAGAAAAGACTTACTGAATAAAAATAGCTATGATTATCTACTTAGTCACAGGACAGAAACAGCATTAGACATTATAAAAAATGTGTTTGAAGAAATGAAGCACTTTAAGAATGCTTAGATCATTAATAATGTCATCAGGAGCTGCTTTATTAAGTATGTGGCATGACACTAGTATCACTCACATTATTTCCTTAGATACACAAGATCTATAACAACTGCCTGGAGAATCATAGTACATGATCATAAATTCACTGACATATATTAAAGCCAATTCTTGAAACAATGCAGAACTTTCTTCCCCTTTACTTTAAACATTTTAATAAACATGAATTCGTGATGTAGAGCTTAAAACCAGGAAAATAAAATTCTAAAAGAATGCCAACATCTTTCACAATCTGTTGTATGTATAGTTGCTATCATTCCAATTAGTGATTTTGTAGAGAACTGTTATAATAATTTTATACTACTTACACAAAAAATATTGAGTATGCTAAATGTTCTTTAGTACATTGCTAAATTTACTAAAAAGTATACTAACCTGACTGATATCATTTAAGAGAATATATAAATTTTCCCCAAATTAGGAATTGATAGGCAATTGGTAGCCTGTGAATATTATAAACATGGCCCCAAAATTGTAGCCCCATGTTTTAGCTGGCAGGTTCTATGTCTTTAGAGAGAGAACAGAAAGTATGTACTTAACATTTTTTGCATTTGCTTTTCTCCCCCATAAGATTCCCTTTTCATCTTTAGGAATGGAAATGCAGATAAAAAATAGTCATTGGGTAAAATCTGAACATCTAAACAAACAGTGGGATATTGTAAATTAAAGATAAAAGCTGTGAAAAGGTAAAACAGATTTTTATCTTCATGCAATTTTATATGCTAATTTTCAGATGCAGCAGAGATATTTTCATCTGAAGATAGATTTTTTGCCTTGCCAATCCTCTTGAGCAACTAGGAAAGAAAAATTCTCCGTAGTCTTAAAATAGGTAAGGAGACCGGAAGAGTAGGTAAACAGGATTGAGGCATATGTGTGCTAAAAAATTACCATCAACGATAATGTTACATTTAGTATACTTTTAAAGTATAAAGTAACTTTCTCAGGTGCATTTTACAGTGTTATTAAATAGTATTTTCTCTTGATTTCAGGTGGTATTACTGAGCTTAGATTTTATCCAGTTTTTCAGTAACGAGAGATTAATAACTAACATACATTAATTTTAAACAAGTTGTAAGATTGTGTTTGAAAGTTTTAGCACTTTAATTTCAACTTGAATAGTCTTTCCTTTCTCTGGTTAAGATGATGGTTCTGGCCGTTTTTTACAATGGATAGTTTAGTAAGCCATAGATTATGAGCTTATATTTTACATTTAATGCATGGTTTATCACCAAAAACCTAGAATCATTTAGGACAGGGTAGGAGAGGAAACATTTTTGAGCCAGGAGAACTTTTATATCTAATCAAGTGCAATTCTTGTGAGCAAAGATTTTATACAAATCAAATGACCAGTAAATACAGACAACAAATAAATGCTGATTGCTGAATTATGATGAGACTGATACTTAAAAATTAGACTCACCTGTATATAATTTAAAATTGCTGGGGTATCTTCTTGTTCACAATGGTGTTTCTTATATTGTGGCATATTTCTCTCATTTCTTCATTTGCTTAGCTAAAAAATGTAATTGTATTATAAGTGATTCCCATTTGCAGTTCAGTGAATATGTCCTTTATATCACTTACCCTCAAGCATGGTAAATTCCTAAGTATTATGTATTGTTTTATTTCTTATGTTGCATTCCCCAGTTGCATGAAATACATGCTTAAATGAGCACAATATAAGATATATTTCTTAATATTAGCATCTGGGTTTCAGAAGGAAATAAAACAGAACCCTCCATGGCTCAAGCCCTGATGTCAAACACAAGAAGTTAACCAACTTTTCATTTCACATCCCACTGTCTCTTTCCCTATAGCTTTTCTTCTTGAACTCTGAAATTCTTTTAATAAGAATTTATTTTAATACTACTGCATGTCTTAATAGTATATATGAAAATATCACAGAAGTACTTCGCAAAGATATTTACTATCTAGCTACACACAATAAAAAGGCTATCTACATAAAAACAACTTCTTTGAGCTTTCTTTTTTTTAAGATTCATTTATTTATGCATACAAGAACTGGGGTACAGGCCAGAGGTGTGAAGGTGAAAGGATTCTCCAGAGACAGAGTGGGGAGCAGAACAGGCAGACTGGCTGAAATACACTGCTGAGGGGAACGGCAGGTGAGTCAAGAGAGGTCTGCAGCGCCATGTGGATTGCTCCCTGGTCAGTGGGGATCAAACTCATGCTGTAGTGGCTGCTGATAGCTTTATATGTTGTGTCTTAACCCCTTGCGCCACCAGGGAGGCCCATTCTTTGAGCTTTCTTATTTATCACTGCCAGATGAGACTTCTTGAAATTCCAGTCACAACAAATCCATGTTCAAAAACCTTCAAGGCTTATAGTGAATACAAATCCAATTAAATATCTTTGTCAATAATTAAAAGCTTCAACAATATGATGCATGTTTTCCTTGTAACTTCCTTCCTTCCCCATACATAGCCTATACTACAGATATACTAGGATTTCATTATTTCTAAAATTCTCAATAATTTTTCTTCTCTGCTTGATTCTTATGTTTCCTTTTTTTCTACATGCCTTCTGTCTCTGTCACTTATTGGAAAAAAGATCAATCTTTCAAAGCTCTTCAAATATTGTATTTTTCAATCTCTGTTTACTTCCTCAGAATTAATACACAATTGGTTTAATCTGATTTCTAATAGCATTTTGCAATTTTCCTCTAATCATATTTGTCTTCTTGTGAAATTATTCCATCACCTATATTCTATAATTTTCTCTTTTCTAGAGCATGGGAGTTTGAAATATTGATTATCATACTCAAATGAAGCGATTAATAAGGTGAAGTATTAAAATGTGAGGTATCAAAGATTCATTCCCTAAGAGACAAGGTTACTAATAGAAAAAAGAAGATTCATTCAAAAAAATAGTGTCACATAAAAAGTACCCACTCACATTGTTCTTCAACTCTGTGTAGAATTCTAATTGTTGCAGAGTTGGAAAATTATTTCTGTCAGTTAGAAGCCATATAAATAAAACTGTGAAGAAGTGAAGCAGGAGGCAAGTTTGTATGAGGAGAACATTGATTCTATCTTAATGGAAGGGAAGAAAAGTAAAATTATCAGATATTTGCTGTGTAGTGTGTCAGATTTGTTATATTATGGCGTTGAATTTGTTTTCTCTAGCAAAGGTTTTTCCTAGAAGGAACAAAGATACAGTTCAAGACTAAAAATTTGATTTGTTGAGAAGTTGATGCTGTGATCTGTTCTTTTAGATGAGTTAGCTGATGGACAAAATGATTTATATCTCACATAAAAGAAATGTGGAGCTAAGATTACTAGGGTAGGATAGTTACATGAAATTGAAATTAGCCTCCTTCTTTTAGGCTACGCCTCATCCTTTATATCTCAAACCATAATCTGGTGAGGCTGCCAGCACTACAACTATATTACTGTCAACATCAAGGAGGAAGGGATAAAGCTGGTTAATACCACTTCTTTGAAAAAAAAAATTAGAAATATATCAGTATATTTCTGATTAAATCCCATCAACTATGTCTAATGGAATGATAAGGTTTGTTTCTATTTCTAACTTTAAATGAGACTGAAACATGTTTTATTCTAGGTTGCCATGTGCCTAATTAAAAATCAGGGGTTTTATTATTACAGAGTGTATATTGAGTGCTTTTTTGCAGATGTAGTAAAAAAAAAAAAAAGGGCCTTGGATTTTATAAGAAGATATCTTTTGAGATCTTTGGAGTGCATTTTTAATAGAGTGATAAAAATAAAATCATGGTGATACTAGCAGGGAATAGTTGGGGAAATGAAATATTGCATTCTCATTCATGAAAGCCATTTGCCTTCTAAAGAGAAGTAGGATAGTTTCTAGGGATAGCCACAAACTTAAGGGAAGAGGAAAAGACTGCATTTTTGAAGGACAAATGTTTGAAGTTAATGGGGTATAGTTGGGGACTTGGCATAGACTAAGATCTAAAATTCACATCCTTCAATTTGAAAGAACATGTGTATCAACAAAAGCACTTTAAAAAGGAGAAGATGATAATTTGGTAGTTACTATCAATAACCAATACCTTCTCCGTTTAACAGGAGCACAATTGAAGGGAAAGGAAAATAAAATATTTCACTTGCTGAATGAATAATATTTAAAATACAGACATGCATCTTGAGTTAAGTAGTTCTCTAAATAAAATAAAATTGTGGGGTATGCTTTTGAATATCCACAGCTCTATTGAGTAATGACAGCTTCATTCAGTGTATGAAGGACACATCCATTAACAAGTATTTTATTGAAGACTTTACTTGACTTGGTTTGCCTGGATATTGTACAACTTAAATAAGTTTTTTAGTAGCTTTAGTAAGATGTAGATTTTACAAAACTGCAATTGGCTTTATACAGGCACTGTTATTTTTTAATTATGGATTTCTTGGGGGAAAAAACTCTCCTTGAAAATCTTGCTGTCAGAGACAAATTCTTAGTTGGTTTTGGAATATAATGTTGGCTTCCCAAGCAGAAAGCTAGTTACATGAAGTGCTGAAAATTCACCACTAGCTTTTTCAGTGAAACTATAAATAACAGCTATATTGTGCCTTGGGAAAACAAGCACACGCTCAAAACTTTATTAAAAGTTATTTTTCCCTTGAACTGCTGAGTAAGTCACCTATAGGCTAAATCTCATAACTTACGTTTCATACTTAGCAGACAAGGAGAAAGGTAATTGGTAGGTGTGACTGTATCCATCCCCAAAATATCAACAGAAACAAGTTTGGAGGTAGAGTTAGAAATCTTCTAAAAGATGGCAATATGCCAATGGTAGTACTTATTTTTTATATATTACTTTTTAAATAAGATTAAAGGTCCAATTTTAAACATTGTCCCAAGTTTTGTTGTTTGAACACTCACTTTTTTTTTATAAAAGAGGAATCAGATTAATTGTAATATATACAGTAAATATTGACTTTTATGAACTTACCTAATTATCCCAAACAGGGTGAGTATATTTTTAAAATAGAGTTATTTCATTTTTATTGGTAAAAAAACCTCTGAAAATGACTGTTCAGTTTTGAAGATACAGGAGTAAATAATCTCCAAACTTAAAAATCATATTACCACTAGAATGCCTTATAGCTCTGATTCAAAGTTTATCCTTAAAAGTTTTCAAAATTCCAACACAGAAACACAGCATGTTTATGAAAGATATGGAAAAGAGATATAATTTTACTTATAAAATTCCACACAATATGGCTTTTTAAAAATGGGATATCTTTCCACTTACCCTCTCTCATTTCCATCCAATGAACTTATTGAAAAAAAAAAAAAGTCCCTTGATTCCTTCAGTATGGTTTTTACCTTAAATTTAATGAATTACATTCACTTATATATTCATGTATTTCTGCCCCAGATCCCAGCAAATCTAATGCAAACAAATCCATTCATAAAAAAATATGGAAGAAAATATCAGGCTTTCTTAAGACTTATAAAATGATGTAGTCAGCACAATTCATCATAAACCCACTGAAGGCTCATTTAGAATGAATTTGGAGGAACTGACCTAGAGGTTGAAGGCAGCAGTGCATAGAAGAGACTGGAATCTTGTGCTATTTGAAAGAGCAAAAGAAGGTGAAAGGAAATAACCCAGAGACTATTGTTTGGAGTGTGTTCTATGGTCTTTGAAGTGCCATTACCTTGTTATAGAACTAGATGTTCCATTTTCTAATTTTTTTTTGTTGCTGCAGAGATTGATGTTAGGCAGTGATTGAGGAGTTCATAGTCAGGTTCTAGATAGACAGGAAGGTTTTTGTTTATTTTTTAAGATTTATTTATTTATACAAGAACTGGGGTACAGGCCAGAGGCACGGGCAAGTGAAAGAATTCACCAGAGACAGAGCAAGGAGCCGAACAGGCAAATGGACTGAAAACACTGCTGAGGAGAGCAGGGGGCGAGACAGGAGAGGTCTGCTATACCATGTGGGTATCTCCCTGGCCAGTTGGGAATCGAACTGGTGCTGCAAATACTGCAGACAGTGTCACAGCACTGTGCTCAACCAGCTGAACCACCAGGAGGCCCTTTTTTTGCTTTTTAATTTTTTTTAGGATTTACTTATTTATGCATAAAAGAACTAGGGTACAGGCAGAGGTTTGGGGGGGTGAGAGGATTCACCAGAGACAGAGTGGGGACCAGAAGAACAGGCAGATTGACTGAAATGCACTGCTGAGGGGAGCAGCGGGTGAGTCAGGAAAGGTCTGCTGTGCCACGTGGGTAGCTCACTTGCCTGGGATCAAACTCATGTTGCAGTGGCTGCAGATAGCTTCATAGGTTGCATCTTAAGCCCTTGCGCCACCGGGAGGCCCCAACAGGAATGTTTTGGAACACAAGTACTAAGAAAAAGAGAAGGAATCAAGAGAATGTTGCAATGTTGAATGAACTGAGTTTGTGTAAATTAAAGCATTGTAAGCAAAATAATAATTTCAGAATACATTTATTATAATAAGCATCATATTGCATTTTATTTACTTTTATTTTTGTCTTTCTCACTTATACCCTTAGATCTTCAGAGAAAATAATATACCGTATTCAGTTATTATATCTAGGCTGATATAAAAATGGTTGTCAAAAGTGTTTGTGTAATAAATGACCTAGCTGTGTTTACCATGTTGTTTTCTGTACTTTAATATAGATGATATGTAGGTAGGTAGGTATGTGGTAGGTGGGTAGGTAGGTAGGTAGATAGATATGTTCTTTCTCCTGAAATTCATTATTTCTAGAAAATATTTACTTCTGATGAAATTCAACTATAGATGTCATTTTATAAGAGAATGTTAACAAATACAGAATATATATGGCAGGAATGGAAGAATGAGATCAAAAGAATGGATCTAAAAACTGCTTCCCATGAGAAAACAGTATACAAATGAGTCCAGGTTAACACAGTGACAGAACAGAAATGTGGTCTTCAAAAACTTGATATGGGCCTCCCATGGTGGTGCAGCGGTTGATCATTGGCCTGTGAAGCTGCCCACAGCCTCTGCAGTGCTGGTTCAATCCCTGGCCACCAGTGAGGGTCCCACATGGTGCGTAGACCTCTCCTGCCGTGCCCGCTGCTCCCCTCAGCAGTGTATTTCATCAGTCTGCCTGTTCTGTTCCCCACTCTGGCTCTGGTGAATTCTCTCACCCTCCCGTGCTTCTGACTGAACCCAGTGCTTGTATAAATAAATAAATAAATAAATCTTAAAAACAAACAAACAAACAAACAAACAAACAAAAACTTGCTAGGCTGCATTATAGAGTCTGCACTTATTAGTTAGGTCAATGTGATGCTTTGCTGCCCATATACGCAATAGTTGCCTCTTAAGATGTGAGATTACTGTCTATCCCCAAAGGGTTTTTTTCACTCAGATATATTCTCAAAAGCATTTTCTCCTGGAATGGGAGAAAAAGTTTGTTGATTCTCATAACCATTCCTATTAGGCATAATATTTATCTCAACATTTTACCAACTGCCCTTCACTTCATGATAATCTTTATGAACATATCTTTGCTATAGACATATCAACAAGCTATAGAATTTATTGTATATGTACATTGAGTAAGAATGTTGAATATGATGCCTGCTATACAGGGCTTGGGGAATACAGAGATGAATAGAGCTACTCTTTCCCCTCTATATATTTGTAGTTTATAGATTAAAAGATAAACAACGTGCATTTATGATGTTCATGAATATGATACAAGTAATCTTGATAGTTTTTTTTTTTTTTTCTTTCAGGTAACTGCTCAGAAAAAATAACTTGGTAAGATTTTGGGGCTGAGAGGTCAGATAAAACGCAAGAAAAGAAATGATCAACTATTCTTCATTAGAAAAAATATGAATGTGGGATACAGGATGCAAAAAATAAAGAGACAAGAAAAGTGAGAAAAAAAATCCCAGACTTTATTAAATATGGGAATGACAGATTTTTTTTTAGGAATTCAGTATCAAGTGAATTGGGTTTCTTTATTTTGTTCAACTATTATATATGTAACATATATATTTTGCTCAGCTATAATAAATTATATAAATTCCTCTGTGTAAGTTAAGTGTTTTGTGAGCATATGCCCAAGCAAATTTTTTTAGAAATAATGGATTCACTGACACACTTAAATGACAAACCCAGAGATAGACTTTAAATATGATCTGACATCAGAGCTTTAACAATATAAGTAATATTGTTTTTTATTCTCCACTAGTAGGCTGCCTTTCTTTACTCTGTGTCTGTCTCTATCCTGTTGTGGCAAAATGTGTGTAGCAACACCAGTGACTGTGCCTCAGATTCAAATTTAGTGGGGAAAAAGTATACATTCCTTGTTGCTTCCATATAAATCTTAGCATCACCTCTAAAGCCATCATTCTCACAGGGATTTTAATGTTCTGATTTATCCAGGAAACCAAACATAAATGGTAGCGTTAGGTTATTTTTTATTTTTTTATTTTTTTTTTAAATTTTATTGTTATATTCCCCATACAATTGCAGCCCCCCATTCTGACCCCAATCCCTCCCCTCCCGCCCCCGCCCCCCTAAAAGTGTCTCTGGTTCATAGTTTTTTGTTGATTTTGATTTTCACTTTCTTATAGTTTTTCATTTTCCTGGTCCATTATTTAAGTTTTCTAGATTCCTGCTATGAGTGAGACCATCCGGTATTTTTCTTTTTCTTTTTGGCTTATTTCGCTGAGCATGATCCCTTCCAGCGCCATCCATGTTGCAGCAAATTGCATGTGTTTATCTTTTTTGAATGCTGAGTAATATTCCATGGTGTATATGTACCACATCTTCTTGATCCAGTCATCTATTTTTGGGCATTTGGGTTGTTTCCAAAGCTTAGCTATTGTAAACAGTGCTGCTATAAACATAGGGGTGCAGGTGTTCTTTGGAATTGATGTTTCTGTGTCCTTTGGGTAAATACCTAGGAGTGGAATTGCTGGGTCATATGGAAGCTCTATGTTTAGTAGGTCCAGAAATCTCCACACAGCTTTCCACAGTGGTTGGACCAGTTTGCACTCCCACCAACAGTGCAGAAGAGTTCCTTTTTCTCCACACCCTCGCCAACATTTGTTGTTGCTAGTTTTTTTAATATGTGCCATTCTCACTGGTGTAAGATGGTATCTCATGGTAGTTTTGATTTGCATTTCCCTGATGACAAGTGATGTTGAACATTTTTTCATATGCCTGTTGGCCATTTGCATTTCCTCTTCAGAGAAGTTTCTTTTAAGCTCTTCTGCCCATTTTTTGACTGGATTATTTTCTTTGTTGTTGTTGAGTCTCATCTGGAACATACATAAAAACCACAACCTGAGGTCTACTGACCTAACTTTAATGCTCAAATACTTGCACTGGTGACTGAGACACATTATTATAGTGAACTCAATAAGAATAAACCAATATAAAATAATATTTACATTGAATCTTTGTAAAGTAACTTTTTGTTTAAAAGATTTATTTATTTATTTATACAAGCACTGGGTACAGTCAGAAGCGCAGGAGGGTGAGAGAATTCACCAGAGCCAGAGTGGGGAACAGAACAGGCAGAGTGATGAAGTACACTGCTGAGGGAAGCAGCGGGTGGCAGGAGAGGTCTGCATGCCATGTGGGACCCTCACCTGGAGGCGGGGGATCAAACCTGCACTGCAGAGGCTGCGGGCAGCCTGGCAACCCAGTGCTCAACTGCTGCACCACCAGGGGAGGCCTTAAAGTAACTTTTTATTTTAGACTGGTTTTAGATTTACAGAAAATTTTTGAAGATAGTAATAGAGAGTTCCCATACATCTCAACACCTGGATTCCTATATTATTTACATCTTACTTTAACGTGATACATTTGTTACAAATAGTAAAACAATATTGCTAACTAAAATCCACACTTCAGTTTTTATCTAATTCCTTTATTTGTAACGGGATCCTATTGAGAATGCATTACATTTAGTCACATGTCTCTTAAGTGTCTTCTTTTATGTGACACTTTCTCAAACTTCATATTTTTCATAACCTTGATGATTTCAAGGAGTACTATTCAGTTTTTAGTAAAATGTCCCTCAATAGGGATTTGTTTTATGTTTCTCTCATGATTAGATTAGGGTTATATATATTTTGGCAAGAACATCCCTAGTTCTTAACCTTAAACACATTTATTTTTGCAACATACATTTTCATATGCAATACACTTCTCTCTCTCATCTTTCTTAAAGTATAAACTGCCTTTGTGTAAGTAGATACATAGATGTCATTATACTAGATTGTGAATTTATAGCATGTAGAGAAAGTGATTTCACTTTTATTGTATCCACATTAAATGGCACAGTGGCTAATAATAAATATTTTTAAATAAAATATTTTCATATGACACACCAATTACATCACTGTAACTAATATGCAGTAGAATGTCAAAATACGTATATTGTTGGGTAGATTGACTTACCAGTCTCTGCTCTGAAGTCCTGGCATTTGATTAATTCTTAATTGAATTATTTTTCTTTATATTATTTATTTCATAAATGTAATGTCATCTCAACAGTAAATCTAAATTTGAGAAAAAGCATATGATTTTGTGGTACTTCTAAGTACATGTTTAAGATTTATTGAACTAAATTGATAATTTTTTTGTTTCCCTATTCTTTAAAGTAAAAATGCTTCTGCATTTAACTTCCTGAGGATGATAAAAGCTTTATAAAGATTAATATAATTGTTTTCTCATCTTTGTTTTTATTCCCATGTTCATAATCACTATAAAAAAAGAGTTCAATTAGGAAAATCATGTTGAATCTGGATTCTAGTTGATTTTTGAGCTATTCAGGTTAAAATAAATGAATAGATGCAAAACAAATGTGGTACTTCAAAACAGATGTCTTTTGAATTTAACATTTTATGCTTTTACAAGCAGTTTAGTGTAAGAACCACATTTTTGCTAGATCTGATCCTCTTATGCATAAAAAATTTTACTTTAATATTCATTTAGCTTAGCACTAAAATATAATCATAATAAACATCATTCATCTTTACCATAAACTTTAAATAATACAAAGGACATTCATCAGATATATTTCATAACCATAGTGAGTGCCTGACAGTTTTACAAGTAAAATATAATGTTGCATATAAATTATATTATTGCTTATGTTTTATTTGAAATATTCATAATATTCATTTTCTAAATACAATATAAGTACAAGAAAATGACAATACTGTAATTGAACTTCTATGAAAAATCTTGCCTCTGAAAATTTTACATGAAATCAACCTTGTGTGAATTTTACTGGGGGTTAGGAAGACCAATTTACTCATCTTTTTCATTCTGGGAAGTGTATTATGTAAGAAATTACTGTCACTTCTTGACTTCACCTTAATCAATAACTTTGGTAAAAGTATAACACAATTATAAAAGAATATCCTTTACTTTTTTACAGACCTGATTGTATGATAAGTAAACCACGCAAATACTTATGCTCCAACATTTTTCATCAGGTTGTTGTATAATTGCATCTTAAGTAAATTAGGGAGTTGCAAAAAATGTTACAATGTCTATTCAATTCTGATATAAGCTTCAATTTTAGGAATTCATAGTATATATAATCATTAACTATACTCTAAAATAAAAATATTTCCACAGGTTTTCTTTATTTGACAGTAGACTGAATAATAGACTGATATGAACCTAAAGACAAGCAATGATGTAGGAAAAAATGTTATTAAAATGTAAGGTGATTCAAAGAGGGCCAAATAATACAGGATTTATTTATTTTTTTCTTTTGTTCAAATTAAAAATTCTGTGTGGTCAAGAAGCACGATTCCCAAGTGATAAGTCACAATCCATATCTGATTAGCAGATGTTAGTCATTCTTGATTCAGTGAATCAGACAGCATAGACAACACAAACGTTTTTACATTTATTTACAAGTTTTTCAAAATAAAATGCCTTATCAGCACAAAACAAGGCAGATTTTTGAAATTAAATTTAACCTACATTGTTCAATTTTCTGTTTTAGAAAACTTTCAAAATCAGTCAGGGTTGGGAATGTTTTAATATTTTCTTTCTCTACTAATGGGTAGAATGTATGTTAGAGTTGTTTTATTCATCAATTATCTGTAGTCTCTTTAACAGAAAACATTTTTACTGTATTTTATTGAGGTAATGCTATTTTACAGAAATCTATATAACAAAGAGTATAAGATTACACCTTTTCAGAGAGGGAGGAGCAAGGTTGAGAACAAAGCTACCTGGGAGCTCAATGAACTATGGTGATGGTCTGAAGAGTTTTGATGGTGGGTGCAGTGAGTTAACAACCCCTAAAGGGGGCGCCTACAAATCTAAAACATTATGTAAACCAATGTTACCTCAATAAAAAATTAAAAAGTAAATAAATAAAAGCGTTTTGGAAGGGGGCCTCCCCTGGTGGCACAGCGGTTGAGCGCCGGGCTGCGAAGCTGTCTGCAGCCTCTGCAGCGCCGGTTTGATCCCCGGCCAGCGGCAAGGGTCCCACATGGCGCGCAGACCTCTCCTGCCGCGCCCTCTGCTCCCCTCAGCAGTGTTCTTCATCATTCTGCCTGTTCTGTTCCCCACTTTGGCTCTGGTGAATTCTCTCACCTTCCCGCGCTTCTGACTATACTCAGTGCTTATATAAATGAATGAATGAATGAATGAGTGAATGAATGAATGAATAAATAAATAAATAAATGTTAAAAAAAGGTGTTTTGAAAGGAAGTAGAAATGTTATATTATATAAGGTTAAAAAATAATTCTACATTTTGGCAAAAATCATTAAACAATAAACCTAGTTATTCTTGGATGGAAAACTGGTCAAGTTTTGTCTATGTTTTATTCTATAATAAAACTAGTCTTTAATAAGCTTTAGCACATTCTCTCAGTTTCTCAAAATCAATTTGTATAATGTTCCCTTGTGCATTGGGACCTTAAAAATAAAAGGATCAGAAGCTTTGAAATAAAAGAATATAATGTAACAAAGTAGAAAAACATTAATTCGTAATTGGGTTATAAATATAGATAACCAATTGCACATATATATCTATATACACATATATATATATATATATTTGCAAATAAGTGTTAGACATACTATCTGTGCTATGAAACTATATAACTAGTAGAGATTAGTCTTAATTTATGGGAGGTAGGAAGGGCTAAGCTTTAAATTTGTATCAGCAAGGAACTGGGCTGGAGTTCCTAAGCAAGAAATACAGAAGTCAAGTTCAGAAGTTGGGAGAATTTTGCACATTGAAGAATGCATAAAATATTGTGGCTAATACTGAAGTGCAGAATGTCAAGAAAATGTTACAATGGTATGAAAATGACATGTATATTTGAGTTTTTTAAACAGGGTATCACTCATTAAATAAATTTATATTTTGTGACCTTCAATTTGTCACATCTTCGCTGTACCTTGATCAAGCTACATTCCACTGCCTCAGATATGGATGCAAATAAACTCAGTGGATCTGATTCTTTATATAAACAGGTCCATATTTTCAGATTAGCCAAAAATTCTTCTTTACAAACAGATTCTAATGGTAATATACTTTCCTGGGTTAAGAACACTGAAAACCGCTTAATCTCGTTACTTACTATGCATCATTGTTCATTTACTTGGTTATATCCAACAATAAACTATAAACTCATTTAGAGCAGAGACCCTGCCATATATGAGTTGTATTTTAAATCCAGAACATACTACATTGCCTAATAAATAAGCAATGATTTTGAGGTTATGCATTATTTGTCTGAGCACAAATATCTTTTCACTTTCTTAGTGAAAAGATACCCAGATTTGGTTTTGCTGTAATGTCACTGTCCTTTATTTCTATAAAAAAAATAGTCAATTTCCCTCTTTTATAAATTAAATTATTCAAGCTAAAATTTCTATGACTCTTAAAACTCTAAAATCTATGACTCTAAAGATCTTTCTATCATCTTCTATTCTTTTGGCTGTCATTTGTTGATCAAAGTTTTGTCAAAGTCAAAATATTCCATTTCCCCCATTCACTCTTATATTGACAATGCAAAAAGGCTAGACAATCCACAAAAGAGGACTTCCAGAAGGTCAATAGACATATAAAAATATTCATCATCACTTCCAATAAGAGACATGCATGTTAAAAACATGAAGAAATACCACCTCACACTCATGGGAATGACACAAATTGAAAAGACCTCCACCGTATAGAATATTATTCAGTCATAAGGAAAGATGAAATGCAGCCCATTTTAGCAAAATGGAGAGAATTTGAGAGAATGACATGTAGTAAAGCACGTGAGAACTAGCCAGAAAGAAAAAGAAAAATACCAGATGGTCTCACTCATAGCAGGAATCTAGAAAACTTAAATAAGTGACCAAGAAAATGAATAACTATAAGAAAGTGAAAATCAAAATCAACAAAAAAATATGAACCAGAGACACTCTATGAGGGGTGGGGGGTGGGGAGGGGAGGGATTGGGGTCAAAATACGGGGGTTGAAATTGTATGGGGAATATAAAAATAAAATTTATTAAAAAAAAAAACTAGTGGGCATCCCTGGTGGCACAAGGGGTTAAACACTGCACTATGAAGCAATCCACAGCCTCTGCAGCATGAGTTCAATCCCCGGCCGGCCGGGAGCAACCCACCTGGCAAAGCAGACCTCTCCTGTCTCACCCGCTGTTCCCCTCAGCAGTGTATTTCAGTCAGTCTGCCTGTTCTGTTCCCTACTCTGTCTCTGTTGAATCCACTAAACCCCCGCATCTCTGGCCTGTGCCCCAGCTCTTGTATGCATAAATAAATAAATCTTTTAAAAAAATAATAAGAACTAGTGAGCATTAATAAATACCATAAGGGCTATGAGTTTAAGAGCAGGAGAAATGAAGTGGACAAGGCAATATAAAGAAATGGTGATAATGGGGAAAAAATAAGCAGTATTAATTGCAGTAGAAACACAGTAACAAACCATTTTCAAAAATATTTTTTTCACTTGTCAAATTCTCAGTGCCTTTAGTGTGATAATGCACTTATAAATCTTTCAGAGAAACATGCACCAAGAATACTGTCCATGTATCTGTTCAACCGAGTATTTCTGTTCATATCACCTTAGAGGGCAGAACTCATCTGGATACATTTAGCACATCCTCACTAGAGAAATGGATAGATACCACACCCTTCATAAAGTTCATCAGCGATCTTGTTTCTCTCCAACAGTTTTAAAGAATTGAATTTCAGTGACTTCAATGTCGCCCTTCATTTTAAGTAACTGGTATTCCCATAGCCCATTTGGCATTGAACATAGAATGTTGCATTTTATTATTCGTTAAATTTTAGATAGGATTAACATTCTATTGTGAAGAAATGAGGGCCTAATGAGCTACTTCACAACCGCAATGAAAAGAACCAAGTTAGTATATTAGTGACAGAATTTGCCTTATAACATAACTTAGATTTTACTTCAATAACAGCAAAAACCACAAATAGCAAAATGTCCACATCAAGAAGACAAACAGTAAGATCATTATAACAGATATTAATGTGAAGGATGAAGAATCAGTAGAAAAATAACCTTGAGTGAGTTGTGTGTGTGTTTTTTCCTTTTTTTTTTATCTTTGCTTTTAAACATTCTTTTTTATCTTTTCATTTTATAGGATTTCTCCTCTCAGGTGTACGCCCCCCCCCACACACACACTCCTGCCTTTTTTCCTCTCCCCTCCTCTTCCCTCCTGAATATCTGAGATCTTTGGTCTGCTTTCAAGGGACAGTCTTATAGTTTTTCTGTCTGATCCTTTGTTTACTTTCTCTAGATTCCACCTATAAGTGAAACCATCCAGTATTTATCTTTCTCCTTCTGGCTCACTTTACTTAGAATAATCCCTTCCAGTTCCATCCATGTTGCCACAAATGGCATAAGTTTATCTTTTTTGATCACTAGACTGGTCCACCCTCGAGTAACTTGTATGCATTCCCTTCCTAGCTTGGATTCTAAAACTTGCCAAAATCTGTTAATGCTTTTCTTTTTTTCTAATTTATCACAATTTGGGTACCTTCATAACTAAAGTTGAATGCTTTATTTCATTTAACTTGCTTGTACCATCTCTACTCAGGTTGAACTCACAGTATCACTATTTTTAACCCAATTCCTCTGAATGACAAGTCATATAGAGTAACTGAAGTTGACAATAGGCGATAGATTCAAGTTGTAGTTTTCTGTCTCCTGTGTTTCACTACTCAACGCATGGTCTTTGGCCCAGAAACATCAGTCCACAAAAGGACCTATTAGAAATGCTAAATCTTTGGCCCCTCTAGAATAATTGAGTCATAGTCTACATTTAACTAGATAATCCAGAAGTTTGTAAGCACCCTTATGTCTGAGAAGCACTACTTCATAAAAATTCAGATGCTTGAGCTGTGCACCCTGAGATTCTGATTCAGTAAGTCTGCAGGAGTATCCAGAAATTGGTCACCAAACAATCATCCTAGTTAATTAGAATACTGATGGGCCTGAGACAACATTTTCAGAAACATTGAGTGTCTTTCTAGGTGTATAAAAATAGATACGAAGAAGATTCTAGAAACAGAGATTGTTGAGCAAAAGTAATACCATGTTGGGTGCTGGCATGCACAGAGCTGTCAGAGCTGGGGAATCTTTTTAGCTGTTACTTCTGTTTGTTGTATCCTGTACTTGCTGAAATAGAGAGTCAAATCAGGGGCAACCGTAGTCTCAGCAAAAGCACGATCTACTCTGATAGAATATCTCATGTGTGTTTTGTTCAGGGAAAAGGGAAACTCATGGGGAAAATAAGAGAGAAATTTGAAATAACATTCAGTCAAATAACAATGTCATTGTAGGTTCACCTCTGTATCTAATATGATATATCTTGCCTTCTGCTCTCTATTCTTCAGCCCATCTATGAGAGACACAGAAAATCTCTACTGTTTTGAATTAAGAACATTTGATTTGACCCTTCCCTTATTATAAAAAAAAAAAGATGTAGTCATGAAAGTAACACAGAGGTGAAGGAGTAAAAATCCCCCAAAGTGCTGTAAAAATATGATACAATTAATTCCCAGTCCCAACCCTACCCCAAGGCAAATTAGAACTGCAATGTTCATTCGCTACTGGCAGGAACATAAATCGGTACAACCTTTCTGGAAAGCAATTTGGCATTATGTTTCAAAAACTTTTAAATTGTCCATATTCTTTAGACCAGCAATTCCCTCTCAAGTAATTTTTCCTAAGGTGATGCAAGCAGAGATTTATATACAAAGACCTTCATGGTTATGTTATTTGTGGGCACAAAAACAGGACATTACCTTACATGTAATAATATAGGAGTGGTAAATACTACAGTAGACATATGGTGAAGGCATGAACAATTACGTAAATGATTTAAGGTGGCCTATAATAGACATATTAATTACTAATCAAATTACCAAGATGAACCAGTGTCTTTCTAAATAGGAGGTTGAAAGTTTGGATATGGAATAATAAAGCAGAATGTTGTAATGAAAAAAAGATACAAGGTTTGGGTCAAAAAGAACTATCACAGGATAATTACAGTTATCAGCATTTGAGTTTCACACATGGAAGGTACAGGCGACACAGCATATCTGGGAGCAAATACTATATGGTAGGTAGTCTATGTCCTCCCTTGCTACACCTATAAGCATGTAGCCTGTAGTATTTAAATGTGGAAGAAATCTCATAAATCATTCACTCTTCTAATAATTTTATACCTTCTCCTAACACAATACTTGTAGAAGATACCTTTATGGTGCAAATATCAATACAGGCATGTGGAAACAAATTTTAAGTTAGAAATATCCTAAAAATTTTTTGGTAGTTCATATAAAAATGGTAGAGTGATAAGCATATGCCTTCTTTGATAAATATGGCTTAAACTATTTGAAATGAGTGCATATTTCTCCAGAGGAAACAAATTCACAATGGCATGTTCAAGATGCTGAGAGCAGGCAAAGGGCAGTTGAAGTATATGAGTGATCTGGAGGCTGTAGTAGATAGCGAGGTGTTAAACTTCTGCTGATCACTAAAAATTATTTAGGTTAGAGAGAAAACATACAGGATTGGGGGAAATCCAGAAGGATCTAATTAAACAGGATGATTGGGCAATGTGATGACAGATTAAATTTAGTGCAGATAAGTGCAAGGTAATGCATATTGGGAAACATAATTTAAACTTTCCATGCACACTGATGGCTTCTGAATTAGTCTGAACCTCTTAGGGAAAGCATTTAGAAGTCATTATGGATAGTTCAATGAGAAAGCTGCTCAATGTGCAAGAGCATTTAAAGTAGCCAATAGAACACTTGTAGGTATTAATTTGAGCATGTGGAATAATATGAAAACTATTTACATGAAATTACATAAATCAATGGAATTCTCATGCTTGAGTATATTTATTTTAGGTATTTTATCAGCAGACACTAAGACATAATTGACAATGTGTTCAAATGTTAAATTAAAAGTGGACAAATAGATTGTATATTTATTTAGGAATACAATAGCAGCAAGACACAGATTTAATAGGCTCAAAAATAATGAGTGGTTCAGCAAAAATCTTCTGTGAACATTCCTTTTCAATAAGAAGTAAAATATGAGGGTAAGATGACATTGGTGGAGCTAAACTCTACATTTTAACAGAAATACCTTTAATATGACTCAAAATCAATCTGCAATTCACTAGTGAAGTAAATCATTGAGGCAAATAGCTTGGCAAGATTCACAGAGATTTGATATTTATATGACTATGAATAGCATTTGCAGCTATACTTGCTACTACAGGTCCAGAAGTCACAGCACATATCAATTCTTTTTGCTTCAGGGTTTAAAGATATCATAAGATGGGCCTCCCCGGTGGCGCAGCGGTTGAGCGCTGGGTTGCGAAGCTGCCCACAGCCTCTGAGGCGCCGGTTCGATCCCCGGCTGCTCCCCGGCCACCGGAGGAGGGTCCCACATGGTGCGCAGACCTCTCCTGCCACCCGCTGCTCCCCTCAGCAGTGTACTTCGGTCCTTCTACCTGCTCTGCTCCCCGCTCTGGCTCTGGTGAATTCTCTCACCCTCCTGCGCTTCTGACTGTACCCAGTGCATGTACAAGCAAAAACAAAACGAATAAATAAATAAAAACACATGCCTCTTAAAAAAAAAAAAAAAAAAATAAAGATATCATAAGAGGCCCAGGGAAGATTTGTTTTCACTATTAATAGTGTAATTTATAAATGACTGGAAAAACATTGTAATAACTTGGTCATTATGTCATTTATTCTAAAGAAACTATTTCAGGTGTCATCCTATATGAATTTACAGTTTTAGAAATAATTATGTGCAGTGGTGTATATTCTGAGTCATAAAATTGCTAATTCAGGTACTACCAAGTAGTTCTAGAGATCATGGTAAAATTTTTAATTAAACAATAAACAAAAATGCTAAATTTGTATTAGCATTGTTATGGTCATTCATTTGATAAATATTTATTAAACATTTACTTTGTTCCAGAAAGTCTACAAGTTATTAAGTACACAAATAAGACCTCCAACATCTATATATCATAAAATGGATATAAGCAGGACCTTTAAAATAGGTGCATGCTATGTTCCAGGTGTAGAGATAAAATATTTACAAAACTTAAAACATAGATAATGGACTTGTCAAGCCTACTTTTGCAGAGAACATTAGCTAACTTCAGTGAAAAACTAATTTTTGAAATGAGACCTGTAAGGTAGATTTTTTTTTTCTCAAGAGAGGGAAAAGGGTATTCAGATCAGTAATTGGAAATCTGAGAAGAAAAAAACCCACAAAAATGCAGGGTGACAAGTTTTAGTGAACTGAATACATCAGTAGGTTGATTCTTATAATGTAAGATCTCAATACTGTGCTTATTTTCTTATAAAACTTAACTTGGAAAGAGTAGATACATATGAAACCACTAAAAATCAAACATGTTAATAAAATAATTTTAAAGCCTGTATTTTAGAAGTTTACCTTTCAACTTCCCCCACAAAATTGTGCATATGGACAAACTTGCTGAAAGATGTGATTGTGATGTATATTTCTTAGACCCTTAGCCTGGTGGTGGCTCGGGATCAGTTTGGAGATAATACTTTCTAAACTTAAGTAATATTTACATGGAAAAACTTTTACCCCAGACTGACTTTGAGAATCAACATATCAAGGGGTGGGAAAACGGTATTTATAACGATGATCACAAGTGATTCCCCGATTGAGCAACACTGGAAATTTCTTCATCAGTATTTACAGGTATTGTTTTCACATAAATGAATATTCTCTACCAGAAGACCAGCAGAGACTGACATTAAACTCAAGGCATATACCACTTACTAATCCATACCTGAAAATCAAATACCTATGAAAACATGCTAACAGGAAATAAGTTCCCTTTTTAAAATTATTGCTATTACTCTAATGTTTATGTCAATTTCATATCTCCAACGAAGTTCTTAAATATGAAGGTAATGTGTAATTACCTATATATTTAAAAGTCAGCATATTAAATGCAAAATGCTTAAAATATCCAATTACTAATTAACAAAAAAATACAGTTAACAAATTTTTACATATATGATCTAACAAATTTTCTCCATTATGGCTTTTCTTATTCATTTCATTTCATCCTATATTATTTTCTCCAATCATTTTATAAATATTTTAACCATTTGCACAAAAGAAGCAAAATAAATAGCTAAACATTAAAGACATCATGGAAACGTGTTCTAGAAATGCACATATGGAGAAAGTATAGCTAACAAACTATGATGCTGTGATTCTTGGCATTTTTCATAGCATTTCCATGGAATTATAGCATTTTACCCATTGAATTTTTAATGTAATTTGAATTATCCTGCACACCTTTTGTATAAAATGTTGTAAGAGTGTACGGGTATAAATGTTTCTATGTACATGTATCAAAAATGATATTAGCAGGTATTTTTATAAAATTTTGTTATTCAAAATCAAGAAGGAACAAATGGAGGGAATAGAAAAATCTTTCAATCGTAAGAACCTATTAAGTATGGACTACATTAGAGAACTTCTTTCAAAGAGTCCATTATTAAAGGAGAAAAAAAGAATATCTTTATAGTGAAGAAAATTTGCAAACCACCTCAGTCAAGTGACTGGTACTTTACTTTTGTGATCTCACTTCCCAAAATCTATAACCCAGTGTAATGATGAAAAAATATTAGATTTAAAACCTGGTTGAGGAACATTTTGTAGAACACTTGGCCAGTGTGTATGCCTCAAAATTGTCCATGGTAATCAAAAACAAGGGAAGTTTGACAAACTATTATAATTTAGAAGAGCCTAAAGCAAAATGATGATGAAATGTAGTGTGATACCGTGGATGGGATTCTGGAAAAATAAAAGGACATTAGGGAAATGCTGACTAAATATGAACAAAGTACATAATTTATTTAGTAATAATTTGTTACTTTTGGTTACTTATGACAACAGCATCATATTCATGTAAGATTTTTTTTCAGTTTAAGATGGATTGTTTACAATAAATCCATAAAAAAGTGTTCATAATCAGAATACTTATTGTATACCCACAAAACTAAATAAAAAAGGAAGTATGTACAACAATAGACTCTACATAAAGAGGCAATTAGAAAAAGAAATACAAATGACAAATAAATATATGAAAGGTGATCAACTTCATTAATAGAGAATGCAAAATAATACAATATTGAGATATTTGACTTATATTGCCAGAAATTCTAGATACTAATTATTATGGTAGTACAGAAAGACAAGTGAACCATATTTTCAACATTTTGTAATTATATATTTATTTCTCTTCTACTAACTTTATGACCTTTATTTTTAATTGGAGAAACTGAGTGTGAGATAAGTGGGAATTTTTGGTACTATTTTTACAACTGTTCTGTAACTGTTAATCTATTCTGAAATAGACAATTTTATTTAAAGCAAATTTAAGAGACAATTTACAGGAATGCTTGTATTTGGTTTGGAATTCCCATACATTTCATTTTGTAGACAGCCCAGAACATTTTCAATTTGGATATAGAGAGTTACAGCTTAACATTTGCAAGAGAAAGTCAACAGGGCTGTGGGTAGCAGAGTCTATTCTGGCACCATTTTACCTTGTGGTCAGTTCAAATTTTGGTGAAGTTATTTTAAAAAATGTAAACTGGAAGTAAGAAGCAATACCAGCTTCCAAATTGTAAAATAACAGTAAGAATATCATGACTTTTCAGCTCTTTTGATTGACCTTCCATCTATAAAATACAGACTACTGATTTGTAACAACTCCTTTTGCATATAACTGCAAAGTGATTAAGAACAAGTCTAGACATTAAAAAACAGAGACCTGAATTTATTTGCCTACATTCATTTATTAAACCTTTGACATTTGGCAACTTGCTTAACCTCATTAAACCTCAGTCTTTTCATCTGTAAATGAGAATGATATGTATTTCTGATGCGGTTATGGACATCAACTATACAGAACTTGTTAAATCCTTATTGCATTGTATCATGCTTTAGATCCATAAATTAGTGTTGATTTTTGTTGTCTGCCTTTTACTATTATTCTATAAAAAGTGAATTTAATTTATATTACTAAATTTCTAACACTTATTCGATAAATATGAAAGATAACATCATGAAAAGAGATTTTTTCCTCCCCTTCGGTTTCACATATTAATTTAAGCCTCACATAACTAAACTTGAATTTGGATATGAGAATTGCATTTAGATATAGAGAGTTACAGCTTAACATAAATTACAGAGGGAGGCATTAACATCTCTCATAACTTTACTTTTAATGGATAAATAACCTCTTCATTTACTTTTGTCATGTCCTAAAATATAATTTTGTACCTCGAGAAAGTTGCTGTTCTAATGAAATTATGTAATCATAGACCTTTGTATTTGGAAGGGTTCATAAACTCAGCCTACTTGACCCACTAATAATATCTATTTTATTCAAAGCTACACAGTAGTCATAGTACTAATTATTTTAGGTATAGTCTCTCATTGAATTTCATTACATTCTCAAAACACCTAGCAAGGTCATTAGCCTCATTTTTCAGTTGAAAAATTTGAGTCTTAGAGAAGCCAAGTATCTAGCTCAAGGTCACATGGTTACCAAATGTCTTTATTAGGATTTAGATATAGACCTTCTACTATTCTCACTCTCACTCTCTCTCTCTCCTGGCCCCTCTCAAATCAAACCTACAATTTTAATCACAGTGTTCTATTTTCCTTTTCCTGATAATTCTCTCAATAATACACATGCCAAGTTGTCATCATACTGACGGTTTCTCATCTAGTAGGTCACAAATGTTATTGCCTCTACAGACAGTTCACTTTATCTGTAGAATCTTTTAATCTTATGTAAGCTGAAATTGTTTTCCCATATTTTCTAATAGCAATTCAACCTGGAAGATGTTTTGCACCATTTCATTTGTATAAGATAAATACTAATGCAAACACGATCTAAAATGTTTGGTAAAGAACCACAGTTAAAAACAAACAAAAAAGTGAATATTTACAAACAGTTAAGCAATATAAGATTTACCCCTATTTTAAAATTCTCTCAGCAAAGTTTCTCAAGCTGGAGCAATTTGTAAGATATAGATATTTGAAAATATATTTTAGTGTTAATATGAACCCATGGGCAGGGTTGAGTTAGTCATATGTATGGAGTAAACATTAGTTGCTGTAGTGTTGAGATAAATGTGACCCAAACAAGAGGAAAAGTCACTGGGAAAGGACAATTATCAAGGAAATAAAGTTTTAAAAATTTAGAGGGAATAATCTCTAAAGAGAGCAAAGCATTAACTCTAGTTTCCATGAGGAAGAAAAGCACTAAAAAACTTTTCTTAAGGAGAAATTTCAGTAAATGGGGATCGAATGTATTGAGAATGCTGGGGAAAAAACCTAGTAAGATTAGAACAATAGTGTTGAACTTTTGTATTACCACTAAAGCACAACAACTTTCATAAAAATTGCAACTACAAAATAAAAAGAATAGTGTTAAAAGTTGGCAAGATGACCGAAATAAGCTCGGGAATTCTGATTCCATTGTATTGGATAACTCATAGTTATACAAAAATTTGAATAAAAATCTTCTGCTAAATATTCAGTCCCTACAACCTTTTTGCATTAACATTTTGTAAAGGTATCCATATCATCCTTCTATCACCTCTCCCTCTTCTCTCTCTCTCTCTCTCTCTCTCTCTCTCTCTCTCTCATACACACACACACACACACACACACACATCTATATATCTATCATCTTTGTATACTTTTCTTTATCCCTCAAGCTCCAAGTGGACAAAAATAAACCATTCCAAATATTTCAAACAAGAAGGAATTTGAAGGTCTCCCTGGTGGCTCAAGGGGTTAAGCACCGCACTATGAAGCTATCTGCAGCCACTGCAGCACTAGTTCAATCCCCGGCCAGGGAGCTACCCATATGACTCACCGGACCTCTTCTGTCTGGCCCACTGCTCCCCTCAGCAGGGTATTTCAGTCAGTCTGCCTGTTCTGTGCCCCACTCTGTCTCTGGTGAGTCATCTCACCCCCCCAGCACCTCTGGCATGTACCCCAGTTCTTGCATGCATAAATAAATAAATCCTTTTTTTAAAAAAAAAAGGAATTTGGTCCAATGAGATTGTTACATAGTGTATAAAAAGCTAAGAACCCAAAGAGGAAGTTAGATATTGTGACACTTAGGAAAATAGGTGCTGTCACCTTTAAGGCTGAGGCAGTGTTACCAGATCTCAAGGACCAAGCTTAATTATGGGAAGTCTACATGGCTGCAGTCAAAGCCATGGAAAACATTCATCCACTTGTTGACAAACCACAAGAAAGGAAGTGGTAGGACAGTGTAATATTAACAAATGTGTCCTTTCCCGTCACACCTCAGTTAGTGCATCACAATTACCAAAGGCAGCTGAAGCTGGCTAAATAAAAACATTTGAGCAGAGCCCACAGGGATCAACTTTCACAGAAGGCAGAGAAAATGAAGAACAAAACATTGGTCTGAATGCAAATATACAAATGGCAGTTATACTACCAAGAGAAAATTTATTTTTCATCACACTAATGAGCAAAGGCAATTTTACTAATTGTTGTGAGAGACAAAGATTTTGTTTCATTATCTCATAGTTTCAAAGGTTACTGAGTTCATCTGACATATTTCTTGTCCTAAATATATTCCTCTCAGAGGTGTCCTTTTTCTCCTTACCCTTTGTAGAGTTCAGTCATCAATTAATAAAGTAGTAATTATAAACAATACCTCTAATACAAATCACTCCATTAAACATTCACATAATGATGAAAATTTTAATTCCTAATATTATAAAGTATATTTCTTTTTCTTATCCTTTTTGTCCTTGTTTTTCATAGTAAAAGTCCATCATAACTCATAAAATAGTTTATCTTTTCAGTCTTTTTATATCTCCTGTTCTCTCTTCATCACATTCCAAAAAACCTTCATCATTACCATTGTGTTGATAAGACATTTGTGATTTTACCAATTAATTTATATTGACAAATCATTACTCTTCCCAAATCTTAAGATACTCTTAATCACATTTGATTTACTTAATCCCTCCCTTTCTCCCTTTATCTTAGTGTGTTCTTTTCTTGACCCCCATCACAACAAACTGCTCTCTCTCTCTGGTTTCCTTTATTAGCTCCTCCTTTGCCCAAACATAAATATTGGATATCTGAGACACATTCTTGGCCTTCCTGTAAATTTCTATTTTAAGGCTATTGGATTAGCATTCAGTTCAAATTTCTTATTTGATCTATAAAACTATAGCAAATATAATATATATGCTGTAATTATCTTCCCTGGCATACTTGTTGGAATCAATAAATCTCTAAATGTATTTATCTCTTCTATAGAAATCAATTGACCTTTATTGTCTCCTTAAATTCAGTAAAATTTAAAACTGTAATATTTTTAAAATCCACAGCCCTTTAAAGTCAAGCAGTGTCATCCTACATCTTAACTTTATTGAAACAGAAACTAGCAATGGAAGTAGAGGCAGCTCTCCAGTACAGAGATGCTTTCATGAAAAGCAAAAAATTAGATTTTTTTGCTTTTTGGCTATTCTTTTAAGCATCTGAATCAATGATGCAATTCTAAGGACTTCAGGCCCCAAAACAATCTCACCCTCAACCCCATATTAAAATCCAAAGAAATATCAAATAGAGATCATAGAGTTATATGAAAGATTACCTGTAACTGTGGCCTGCTGCCTCCTGGTAGGACAATCAACATGCATGGGGGATTAAGCTATATCAACTCAGTTGAATTGAATCAGCTGTCTTAATGGGCCAGAAAATCAACCAGTCTGAGTGAAAAATTCACTTGAAATGGTTGACTGGTACTAGTTGAAGAAGCAACTGAAATTTGTGGAACTCTTAAGCTGCCCCAAACTAGGAGGCAAAAAGCAATTTTTTTTTTTTTTCAATTTCCATCAGAGTGCTTTACATAGTCTAGACAGGGCCTCAGGACACTAAAGCCCCTCGCTCCCCTCCCCAAAAAGACAATTGTACCTCTCTTAACCTCTAAAATATTCTTTAAGTTTTTGATGATACCTATCACCACATAAACCATGGACACATAGACCATTATTCAGAAGTGAACTCCTTACTTATGTCTTTACAAATGACTTACTCAGTAGCCTTACCATTTATGTGTCTCCCTATATTATAATAATGCATAATACTATTAAAAAACTTTTTTTCCTATTATTTCATGCATTACCTAAAGAATGCTCTAATTAGGTATTGTTATCCTTATTACTGGGATGAGAAACTTGATACTCAGATACTTATATGTTTTTTCTAGGATCATAGTATGGAATGGCACTTGTGAAATGTCAAATATGAGGTGCAAGTCAAGGTTTTCTTCTTCTCTAAAGTTTGTGTATCATTTCCTCTGAAAGGCTAATGGGTCACAATATTTCTTCTAAATTCCCATCTCTGATGATCAGAAACTCTACAATATTCTCTCATCCTTTTGTTTTGGAGTAGTAAATAAAGCCATTATAACCCCTGCTAAATAGACCTCACTAAAAGAATCTAGTAATTTTAAGTAACTTGTAGAATTGACTATAATATAATAGTACAAGTAATTTGAAACCAAACTCAGGTTTACTAGGATTTAAAATACAACAGAAAGAAAGTAAAACTCTTGCACAGGTAGTTGAATATTTCATACTCATTTGTATATGGATAAAATTACAATTGTCACAGTCTTTCATTCTGAGGAAGGCTCAAAATGTTTTGCAAGGAACCAAGCTCTAGCTTGAATAGAGTAAGTAAATAGTTCATTTTAGTAGAAACTACATTGTCACTATATCAGTGAATCTCATTTTAAAATGTGTGTTACTTATTCAGCTATTTGAAAGATGATATTAGAGAGGAGCTATTTTGTCAATCTTCTTTTTCATCTACAAGTCTTCATTTTTAAACCTATAACATTGTGTGTTTTTAAGACATTGATTACCATTTTAAAATGTGCCCGTCTGTCTTGAATTTCTCAGCAAGTTTCTATACCAAAAAAGTAATAATCCTTTCAATTTATTGGGAATCAATGTTTAATCCTCTTTTTAGTTCTCATACTTATTACAAATCATAAAGTATTCTAAATGTCAGTTTAAGAACTGAAAACACCATGTAATGTTCCTATTACTTATTGATTATTTTAAATTAAAAAAAATTCTGCTCTAGGTTTGAAATGTAAACCAAAAATTTATGTTTCACATAGAAATTATTTCAATACAAAATAAGAATGTGTGGTTGGAGGAATGCTTCACACTATATTTTAAAATATATAAAATAGTTTTCTTTGTTAGTTTAATTTGTAATGTTTACCTCAAGCTGTCATAATAGAAAAAAATGAATAAATTAATAATGTGAGTTGCCTATTAGGAATGAGGAACATGAATAATGTGTTTATGGATTTTGAAAGTAAACCACAAATTAGCAAAAAATATCGTTCAGCGCCTAGAAAATGTCTCAGGAGCATGGACTATTGTCTTGTTCCATCACTGAGAGGAAGATATTGCCCAGATAATACTAGGCTATGTTTCTTCCTTTAGTTCCAAAAATTACATCTAATAATTGACCAGAGGGACACCACACCAAGAGTCCCAAGACCCTGGGTAAGACTGAATTACCCCTTGCACAACAGAGACCAACACAGACTTCACAGAGGGAACATGGAGGAGATTTATGCTTAATTGCATGGAGGTAGGTGGAAAGAAACACCTGGAGACTGTGGTCAGTGGCAAGGACACAAAAGGCAGGGCTTCTGACTCAACCTGGGGCCCTGGGAAAGAGAAAGCTGAAACCGTAGAGGTGTCAGGTAAAGACCATACATAGGAGTTGGGGTATTCCACAGAGATGGGGACCCCAGGAGGAAGGACAACAATGAAAGCACTCTAAACAACATCTTACTTCCCAACCCCTCATAGCAGACAAAACCAAACCAATAGCAAACCCTAGAAATATGGCTGTAGAGTTAGTTACCTGAGGAGGAGGAGGCACTTGGAGAACAACGTATGGAGGATGTCACTAGACCAAGTGGGAGACTTTGGGTGCCTTTGTTGTGGATGTGGTATGGCAACAAACATCTGAAGACATATAATCACATAACTGAATCATGTGTAGTGTGTAAACCAGTGTTATCTCAAAAAAAGAAAATCCAATGGCATTCCTCTAAAAATTAAAACAAGATAAAAAGAGACCCCAATGGTCACTACATTATGATCAAGGGGACAATACTTCAAGAAGAAATAACACTCATTAACATATACTCACCAAACGAAGGAGCACCAAAATATATCAGACAACTGTTGTCCTCTCTGAAAACAGACATCAGAGAAAACACATACGTAGTGGGAGATTTCAACACACCACTATCAACAATGGATAGATCAACAAGACAAAAAATAAGTAAAGAAACTAAAGCTCTAAATAAGGACCTAGAGCAATTGGGCTTAACAGACATCTATAGAACACTAAACCCCCAAAAAACGGAGTACACATTTTTCTCAAGCGCACACGGATCATTCTCCAGGATCGATCACATACTGGGGCACAAGACAAACATCAACAGATACACCAAGATTGAAATCATATCAACCATCTTTTCTGACCATGAAGGCATCAAACTAGAAATAAACCATAAAAAGAAGGCAAGGAACTTTCCTACCTCATGGAGATTAAAAACCACACTACTGGAAGACCACTGGACTAATGAGGAGATCAAAGAAGAAATTAAAAAATTCTTTGAATTGAACGACAAGGAGGACACCAATATCCTAAATGTATGGGATGCAGCAAAAGCAGTAATAAGAGGAAAATATATAGCAATAGAAGCTCACATCAAGAAACAAGAAAGAACTCAAAGAAACAACCTAACTCGAAGCTCAAGATCTAGAAAAAGAACAACAAAAAAAACCCCAAAACCAGTAGAAGAAAAGAAATAATAAAAACCAAAACAGAAATAAATGAAATTGAAACGAAAAATACAATCCAAAAGATCAATGAAACCAAGAGCTGGTTCTTTGAAAAAATCAATAAAATAGACAAACCCCAAGCCAGGCTCACAAAGGAAAAAAGGGAGAAAGCACAAATAAACAGGATCAGAAATGAAAGAGGAGAAATCACAACGGACACAGCAGAAATAAAAATAATAATCAATAACTACTATGAACAGTTATATGGAAACAAGTTTAACAATCTAGAGGAGATGGACAAATTCCTACAACTCTACAATCACCCAAAGCTAGATAAAGAAGAAATAGAACACCTAAACAGACCAATTACAAGCAGTGAAATTGAAATGGTAATCAAAAACCTCCCCAAAAACAAAAGCCCAGGACCTGATGGATTTACAAATGAATTCTACCAAACATTCAGAGACGAATTAGTGCCTATCCTTCACAAACTCTTCCAAAAAAATTGAGAAGGAAGGGACAATACCAAACACGTTCTATGAAGCCAACATTACACTAACACCAAACGAACAGATAACACAAAAAAGGAAAACTACAGGCCAATCTCCCTAATGAACACTGATGCAAAAATCCTCAATAAAATTTTAGCTATCAGGGCCTCCCCGGTGGCGCAGCGGTTGAGCGCTGGGTTGCGAAGCTGCCCGCAGCCTCTGCAGCGCCGTTCGATTCCCGGCTGCTCCCCGCCACCAGAGGAGGGTCCCACATGGCGCGCAGACCTCCCTGCCGCCCGCTGCTCCCCTCAGCAGTGTACTTCGGTCCTTCTGCCTGCTCTGCTCCCCGCTCTGGCTCTGGTGAATTCTCTCACCCTCCTGCGCTTCTGACTGTCCCCAGTGCATGTATAAACAAAAACAAACGAACAAACAACAAATAAATAAATAAACATGCCTCTATAAAAAAAAAAAAAAAAAAAATTAAAAAAAAAATAAAAAAAAAAAATTAGCTATCAGAATCCAACAATGTATCCATAGATATTCACCACGACCAAGTAGGATTCATTCCAGGGACACAAGGATGGTTCAACATCCAAAATCAATCAACGTTATCCAACACATCAACAAAAAAAATATAAAAACCATATATAATATCAATAGATGCTGAGAAAGCTTTCGACAAAGTGCAACACCCATTCATGATAAAAGCCCTTGAAATTCTTGGGATACAAGGAACATACCTCAACATCATAAAGGCCATCTATGACAAGCCAACAGCCAGTATCATTCTCAATGGTGAAAAGCTGAAAGCATTCCCATTAAGATCCGGAACAAGACAAGGATGTCCACTCTCACCACTGCTTTTCAATATAATACTGGAAGTCCTAGCCAGAGCAATAAGACAAGAGAAAGACATCCAAGGAATCCAAATAGGAAAAGAAGAAGTCAAACTATCACTATTTGCAGATGATATGATAATATACATAGAGAACCCCAAAATCTCCACAGAAAAACTAATTCAACTCATCAATCAGTTCAGTAAAGTGGCAGGATACAAAATCAACATGCAAAAGTCAGTAGCCTTCCTATACACAAACAATAAATCTGAAGAAGAAGAAATCAAAAAAAACCATCCTTTTTTATTGAAACAAAAAAAATCAAATATTTGGGAATAAATCTAACAAAAGAGGTAAAGGACCTATACAAAGAAAACTATAAAACACTGTTAAAAGAAATAGAAGAAGACACAAAGAAATGGAAAGACATCCCCTGCTCATGGATTGGAAGAATAAACATTATTAAAATGGCCATCCTTCCAAAAGCAATATACAGATTCAATGCTATTCCAATCAAAATTTCAATGTCATTCTTCAAAGAAATAGAACAATTATTGATGAAATTCATATGGAATCACAAAAAAAACCCCGAATAGCAAAGCTCTCCTGAAAAAAAAAAAGAAGGAATGGAGGCATCACACCCCCAGACTTCAAACTATACTACAAAGCCATAATCATCAAAACTGCATGGTATTGGAACAAGAACAGACATACAGACCAATGGAATCGAATAGAAAATCCAGAAATAAACCCACAGATTTATGGTCAACTAATCTTTGACAAAGGAGCAAAGACTATGCATTGGAGCAAAGAAAGTTTGTTCAATAAATGGTGCTGGGAAAACTGGGTCGCTATATGCAAAAGAATGAAGCTTGACCACTACCTCACACCATACACAAAAATCAACTCAAAATGGATTAAAGAACTAGACATAAGACCTGAAACCATAAAATATATAGAAGGAAACATAGGCGAAACACTACGTGATTTGCACATCAAAGACATCTTTACAGACACATCACCCAAAGCAGTGATAGTGAAGAGAAAGATAAACAGCTGGGACTACATCAAATTAAAGAGCTTCTGCACAGCAAAAGAGACAATAACAAAAACAAAGAGAAACCCCACCAACTGGAGAACATTTTTGCACCCAACACTAATGATAAAGGACTGATCACAAAAATCTGCAAAGAGCTGATGAAACTCAACAACAACAAAGAAAATAATCCAGTCAAAAAATGGGCAGAAGAGCTAAAAAGAAACTTCTCTGAAGAGGAAATGCAACTGGCCAACAGGCATATGAAAAAATGTTCAACATCACTTGTAATCAGGGAAATGCAAATCAAAACTACCATGAGATGCAAATCAAAACTACCATCTTACACCAGTGAGAATGGCACATATTAAAAAAACTAGCAACAACAAATGTTGGCGAGGGTGTGGAGAAAAAGGAACTCTCCTGCACTGTTGGTAGGAGTGCAAACTGGTCCAACCACTGTGGAGAGCTGTGTGGAGATTTCTGGACCTACTAAACATAGAGCTTCCATATGATCCAGCAATTCCACTCCTAGGTATTTACCCAAAGGACACAGAAACATCAATTCCAAAGAACACCTGCACCCCTATGTTTATAGCAGCACTGTTTACAATAGCTAAGCTTTGGAAACAACCCAAATGCCCAAAAATAGATGACTGGATCAAGAAGATGTGGTACATATATACCATGGAATATTACTCAGCATTCAAAACAGATAAACACATGCTATTTGCAGCAACATGGATGGCGCTGGAAGGGATCATGCTCAGTGAAATAAGCCAAAAAGAAAAAGAAAAATACCGGATGGTCTCACTCATAGCAGGAATCTAGAAAACTTAAATAAGGGACCAGGAAAATGAATAACTATAAGAAAGTGAAATCAAAATCAACAAAAAAACTATGAACCAGAGACACTTTTAGGGGGCGGGGGCGGGAGGGGAGGGATTGGGGTCAGAATGGGGGGACTGCAATTGTATGGGGAATATAAAAATAAAATTTATTATTTAAGAAAAAATAAAATAAATAAAATAAAATTTATTTGAACTTACAAAAGAGTGTAAATTGTAAACACTCCTGAGAAAATAGAAGAAAATAGGAATATCACACTTCCAGATATCAATCTATGCTACCAAGCAATATAAATTAAAACACTTTGGTACTGGAACATAAACAGACACACAGATGAATGGGACAGAATTGAGAGCCAAGAAATAAGTCAACACACATATGGACAACTAATTTATGACATAGGACCCAAGAGTAAACACTGGAGAAAGGAAGGTTTCTCCACTGACTGATGTTGGAAAACTGGGGACACACATGCAAAAGAATTACACTAGACCACAATCTAACACAGCATACAAAAATTAATTCAAAATGGGTTAAAGATTTGGATGTAAGACATGAAACCATAAAATGCACAGAAGTGAACATAGGCTAGACACTCCTGGTCATCAGCGTTTGAGATGTGTTTGTATATTTCCTTCAACAGAAAGGGGAATAAAAGCAAAAATAAGCAAACAGAACTATATCAAACTAATAATAAAGGGAACTTATTTATATCAAAATAAAATAATATCTTACTGAATGGGAAAATATATTTTTATTTCATATATCCCAAAAGAGTTTAACATCCATAATATACAAAGAACTCATGAAACTCAACAATAAAAAAGCAAACAACCTGATTCGAAAAAGAGCAGAGCATCTGAATAGACAGTTCATCGAAGGAGAGTCATGGGTGGCCAATTAGGTACATGAAAAGATGTTCTTCATCTCTTATTAATAGAGAGAAATGCAAGTCAAAGCAACATTGAGATATCACCTCATACCTGTAAGAACGGTTATTATCCAAAGACAAGAAATGGGTGTTGCACAGAATGTGGAGAAACGGGGACCATTAAACAATGTTGGTAAGGATGTAAAATATCGGTACAGTCATATGGAAAACATAATGTATGGAAATTTATAAAAAATTTAAAATAGATATATCCATTCATTCCCATCTGAAATTAAAAAAATCACTAATTTGAAAAAATACATATATGCACACACACACACATTTATGTACCACCAAGTGATGACTATCTAAAAAAATGAGGCAAATATACACAATGGAATACTACTCAGCTATATAAAAAAAAATACAAAATCATGCCATTTGTAACAACACGTTGGCACCTAGAGTGAATTATGTTTAGTTATATAAGCCAGACAGAGAAAGACAAACACCATATGATTTCACTTATGTGTGGTATATAGGGAAAACAAGCAAACAGATGAACTAAATAAAACAAAAATAAACTTTTGGACTATAAGGACAATTAGTCGTTGGCAGAAAAGAAGGCAGAAGGGCGTGGGTAAATCAAGAAAAAAGAGGACAGCGATATGTTGAAAATGGAATTGAACGTTTAGCAGTGAACTTAATATATATATATATTGAACGTTTAGCAGTGAACTTAATATATATATATATTTCCATATATATGTACATATATGTATAAATATATTATCTGTGATACACACCTGAAACTCATTAATATTTAATGCAATGTTCCTTTATAAATAAAAATAAATCAACATGCTAAATTTTTTTTAAAACTTTGCTCTTTTAAAACTTTAGAGAACTGCAATTTCCCCATATGATTAAAAATCTTTCTAAACTTTGCAAATAAATATATTTTCCTATGTTTCTATAAATTATTGAGCTGTTATGAAATATGGGTCTGATATGAAGAGATTTTAGATATTCAAATTATAGAAGACCCTATATAGACATTCATTTTTATTTTAATTTTAACATTTCTTTATACAGTTGTATATCTACATAAATTTTTATGAAGATGCATAAATTGAATTACATTATTCCTACATTTATTCTCTAAAAAAATACTTATCCCCTACCATGTAAGTTCCAACCATGTATTGAACACAGTTTAGCTGTAGAGGACAAATTGCAGAAAAGATGTCCATATGTCCATACACTTAAACTCAGATTTCATTGTGGGAAATGGATACAGAAATGCAAAAGGAAAAATCCAAAGTATGTTGATGAATAAAAATGAAGTTGGGAAGGGAGATAGGGAATAGATATTGAAATGGTGATTATAGTTTAATTTCCAGTAAGTTAGTCAGAGAGAAAGGAACCCAAAGGGAAGAAAAAAGTTTACCTTCTCCCAGTGGTCTACCATAAGTATGTTTATTTATTTATTTATTTTTTAAGAACCTTTTCTTTTTCATTTTTTTTTAAGATTTATTTATTCATGCATACAAGAGCTGGGGTACAGGCCAGAGGTGTGGTGGTGGGAGTGAGAGGACTCACCAGAGACAGAGCGGGGAACAGAACAGGCAAACTGAGGAAATACATTGCTGAGGGGAGTAGCGGGCACAACAGGAGAGGTCTGCCATGCCATGTGGGACCCTCGCCGGCTGGCCAGGATGGAACCAGTACTGCAGAGGCTGCAGAAAGCATCACAGCGCGGCGCTCGACCACCTGCGCCACCAAGGAAAGCCCCATAAGTACATTTTAAAAAAATACACTAAAGTTACAATGCACTCTAATATTATATAACCTTTGAGGTAGAGTATAGATCAAGTGGGCTAGAAGGAGTAGACAGAGAATTAAGAGATTATTGTATACCAGATTGGATTTTGGCTCTAGAATTTACTTTGATCCGAATTGAGTAAGGAGTAACACATTTGCCAATACCATCTATTGTTTTGTTTGTGTTTTTAAAGATTTATTTATTTATGCATACAAGAACTGGGGTACAGGCCAGAGGGAGGCCCCACCATCTATTGTTTTTTAATAGAACTGAAGTGTGAAAGAATAAACAGTTATGTAAAGTGTTGTCATAAAGATGTCACCTACTCTCAACTTACACAAGTCTGCTAGCAGTGCAAATTGGAAAAATGGTACTATTTATGAATACATATTGAAGATGTGTTAAATGGGATTTGCTGATGGGTAAAATATTAAATTTAAGAAAAAAAGAAAACAAGAATAAAAACATGGAGTTATCATGAAGGTGATGGAGAATTTTAAAACCTTGAAACTAAATGGAATAATGAAGAGTTGAACATAGTCAGACAAGAGAACAAACCAGAACTCTCAAGTATTCAAAACTCAGATAAGGAAGATAGAATAAATAGATCAAAAGACATTAGGCAAAAAGGCAGGAAAAATCAAAGGTTATGTGATCCAAGTGAAGAACATCTTTGAAAAAATGGAAATGATCTAATAATTAGTATTAATTGATCAAGTCAGTGGTGGATTGAAAATTGGTCATTGGAATTATCAGCATGAAAATTACTCTAATTTAATTAAGAGCATGTTCTGTGATATGAGAATTTGAAAAGTGTCTGTGGAATTTAGCTTTAAATAGGCATAAAAACTGGGTGAATCTGGAGGTATAAATGGCCTCAAAAGAAGATGAAAAAGGAGAAAAATGATGATGCTAAACCAAGGAAAGAAAATTGATGTTATTCTTTTTATATTTTTGATAAAGAAATTGGCTATTGCTGGGTAGATGGACAAGACAGAAAATAATCTAGATAATAAAGAGACAGATCATAGATGCTTTGCATGTTTTGAAATGTCTGGTCTTCATATTTATTTTAATTTTTATTTAGTTTTATTCTACTTTTATAATTGGTGGCTATATTTTTTCTCTACACAGATCAACACAAGAACAAAACTTCCACTTCCACAGCTCTATTCCACAGAATACAGACATCAATTCTAAGACATCCACTACATCATATTTTACATCTATGAAATTGTGATATACATGAAAATTAATAATATGTTATGCTTGTAACTTCCTAGCAAATTATTCTGATGCAGTTATCATTGCCTGCTCTTTCAGGAACATTCGCATAGTTTTTTAAATTTTCATCACTGCTACATAAAATAAACTTAAATTCTTTCAATATTCATAAAATAAAAATTCTAAGTGATATGAAAAGTTTGATCATAGCTTATTCAGTCTTTTCCTTTCTTAGTAAACTTAGAAGCCACTTTAATGTTGAACCTTCAGTGGGATAACACATTATCATAAGTTTTTGAGGGTAAAATGTTAATTTATTGCTTAGGGAGTTGCTTGGCATATTCTTAATGTCTAATAATGCTAAAATAATAAATAATAATGCTAAAATAATAAATAAGGACATTATATGTTCATCTGGGTTGTATTAATCCTGTTCCAAATATATCTGGATGACAAAAGCTTAGGTTATAAATTTTAAGTTCATATTTAATAAATGTTTATAATTATGTGTTTTAAGCTTCAAATTCCTGAAGAAAATTAAGAGCTCTATTGCTGTTATGCACATTAACCATGATACATCTAAAAATTATCACTAAATTTGGCTACATTAAGTTAAAACAGAAAAGCATATTTTAAACAGAATTATTGAGATCATTTGACCAGTATAGTAATATATTTTCTGCATTTCTAGTGTGAGATGAGGTATGTAATTTCCCTTTAATGACTTTAGTTAGTGGAAAAAAATTTGATTATAGATTCCCAAATAATTAAAGGTCTTAAATAGTCTGTCTATGTAGTTTAGTATTTGAGTGGTCTTATTTAAATTTGAATTTATTTAATTTAAATTTGAGCGGTCACGCTGTTATTACTTTGCTAAACCGGGCAGTTTTATATGATGTTTGTATGAGTTCGTTTGTTATATACTAATGAAATTGAATGTTAATGTTCTGAAATCTGAAAACATGTGCCTATAAAAGTAAATATTCTGATAAAGAAACACTGTGTAAATCTTGAAACTCAATGTTGTTAAGTGTATGTTATATAAAATCACTTATTATAAAGCACTTTCACTCATTTCCATGAAATTGATACACTCTGTACTGTTCTTTTTTTATGATTAGGCACATTTTGAGCTCTACAATAGGAATTAGACAAATTTTTGATTTTGTGAATTTCAACAGATACCTTGGGAGACATAGACAATGTTTCCACAACTTTGTACCTATGTGTTGGTAAAATGTAAAACTACACAATTTCTATTTATTTGTCCTATCTGCTGTTATCATTATCCTTCTAGTTAGAGGAGTGACTCTAAGAAGTGACATCCTAAAGGACATCCTTCTACCCTGCACCATTTTATTACTTTTGCCCCAAGTGTCTCCATTGAATTTTAGCAAACAGGGAAATGACTAAGTGAATATTTAATTAGAGCTTCTATTTATTGAGCACCAAACATAGCAGGTTGCATATTTTACTTACAAACTTGAAACTAACTCTAGAAGGTAAGTAAAATTTCCTGCTTTTATTATAGATATGGAGATTAAGACTCCCAGGTTAAGGTACCAATCAAAGTGACAGAACTTCTGTATGCCATATTTGGACACTTAAGTCAGTCCTGATTCTGAATACTATGAAGAATCAATGATGTTTCAATGGATATTCTGAGAAGTTAATTACTACAAATGAATTAATAGTTAATAATGACTTCACAAATGACTTTCCCAGATCACAGTTTTAGTTTTTCTGTAGAGAAATTGATTCTCTTAGAGGACATGACCAGCATCTATAATACAATGTTGAATAAAGAACAGTGCTTATTTTGTGTGAACTGAAAGTCTGTTACTTCATTTACGAATACGAATAAAAAACTCACATATTTGCAAAAGCAACAAACCTCAGATACTCTGTACATAATAGTCAAATACCTAGAGTAAATAAAAATTAGCAGTAGTTTGAATTGTTGTTGTGCTGGTTGTTGCTAATTTTATTTTTTATAAAGGATGACTTTTAAAGGAGACCTACATCCACCCCATATGGAAAGCAGTTAAAAGATGCTCAAGATATTCAAAATCGATCTACCATCTGATCCATTGTTCCCACTTTTAGTTACCTACTGAAAGAATGAGAAGATACTAATTCTAAAGAATAGATGCACTTCTATGTCTATTGCATCACTACTTACATTAGCCAAATTGTGGAAACAACTTAAGTGCCTAAGGCAAAGGAATGGATTAAGAAAATGTGGTATATATAACAATGGAATACTACTCAGCTGTAAAAAAAAAAAAAAAAAAAAGAACTCCTGCCATTTGCAACAGCATGGATAGAGCCAAAGAGGATTATGCTAAGTGAAATAAGTCAGAAGGTAAAAAACAAATAATGGTAAAAGACAAATTATTTCACTCATATATGGAAGATAGAGGAACAGAACAAAGAAACTGACAAAACTAAATCAGAACAAATTCTAGAAATATGACTACAGAATTGAGGCTTCTAAAGGGGGAAATAATATAAGGGGTACAATGAAAAGGGAGGGGACTCAGTAGTCTAAAGTAAAGGACTATGGGTGCTTTGGGTGGTGGATGGACTATGGGTGGTGGATGTGGTATGATAAGGTATGAACTTATTCCCCTAAATCATATACAATGTGGTATATCAATGTTACCTCAGTTGAAAAATCAATCAACAAAGTGACAATAAATAACTGTAAGCTGCTAAAAATAAATAAATGAAAATATAGAGACCTATATTGTTTAACCTAAACAAAATTACTGATCTGAAACCAGCATTCTGACTTACGTACATGAGTATGTTTGTGTGTGTGTATATGTGTTGGTGAATTTGTACTTCAGTATTTTAAGAAATATGGCTCTTTTGTTTTTAAAGTCATTTGAAATTAAATTTAAGAGCTTATAGAGATTTACTATGATCTCTTTTTTAAAAAAGATTTATTTATTTATGCATACAAAAGCTGGGGTACAGGCCAGTGGTGTGGGGTGGGGGTGAGAGGATTCACCAGAGACAGAGTGGGGAACAGAACAGGCAGACTGACTGAAATACACTACTGAGGGAAGCAGCGGGAGAGACAGGAGAGGTCCACTTCGCCATGTGGGTTGCTCTCTGGCCGCTGCGGATTGAACTCATGCTGCAGAGGCAGTGGATTGCTTCATAGTGCACTGCTTAACCCCTTGTGCCACCAGGGAGGCCCTACTATGATATCTAATTTTTTTTTAAGCATTAAAACATCTTTCAAATGTGCTGTTATGTACTTTTGACAGCCAGCTGGCTTGCTTCTATGATTCACAAAGAAAATGAACACTATTCATGAGCAGTTAAGATAAATCAGTGAAGACATCATTGATATTATATTCTGGGTTAAAATAAATTTCAAGTTAGAAGGTGCTAAACTCTAACCTAGACAGAAGCAAGAATTGTGCATTCTACCAGACTTTATCACTCAAACTTAGTCAGTATGGTTAGTGTAATGAGTTTTATTAAATGTGCACAACTCCAAATAAAATTACTAAAGTATTTGAAACTATATTCTTTTACTGGCTTTCCTGTATCAAATTGCAAGTGGAAATTAATCACATTTTTTTTCTAAAGATCTATTTATTTATGCATACAAGAACTGGGGTACAAGCCAGAGATGTGTGGGGGTGAGAAGATTCACCAGAGAGAAAAGGCAGATCTACTCAAATACACTGCTGAGGGGAGCAACAGCAGGGGAGCAGCAACTTGCTGGCCCATGTGGGCTGCTCCCTGGCATGCCAGGGATCAAACTGGGGCTGCAGTGGCTGGCAACAGCCCAAGAGTACTGTCTTCAACCCCTGAGCCTCCAGGGAGGCCCTCCAGTCACATTTAAATCATTAAAATACAGTGCAAAAAGAGAGAAAAATAGTGTTTACTCTGATTTCCACTTAATACACTCAAGGCATGTCAGATGATTTGAAGGCATGTGCAGCTGAATGTGTTGAGATTGTTTGATTCAGGTAAATGGAGTTCCCCAGAGAGAAATAAAGACTTGTAACTCTGTGCACCTTTCTGCCTCTCTAGAGAAGTCACCACTTGTAAACTTACATATTCAATCTCAATGTGAAACCAAAATTTATTTCTATACAACAGCTCAAATATTTTACTTTTATTGTTTCAATTCTTAAAAACTGAAATCTCTTGGTTAGGATTTCTTTAGAGACACTTTTAATATTGCATAAATCAAGTTCCCACTCTCCTGAGCATTATACGCCTTGTATTCTGGAGTTATGCCATAAAAAGCAAACTTTTTCTAATCCTTTTATATTTTTAAAGTATATGAAAATTTCAACCTAATCCACACAGCATCATCAAATTTTCATTCCCTAACTCTTATTGGCAAGCAAAATTCAATTTCCAAAGATATGGATTGTTATCTATATAACTGGATTATGGACTACAAATCAATATATTATTATAGGTAACATTTAAAAAAATTGTGTGACAAAAAGTACTATATGTTAGTCTTGTTTCATTCTTTTAAATAATTCAGTTTATGCTTAAATATTTTACTTTTATTTTAGAGTAATATTTCTTAGAAATTTACCCGGTAAATTAAAATGTAACTAATCATGCTAAAAAATTTATCTATGTGGGTAAGTCATTTTTCTTTTCTAGTATTAATTTATATAATGGCAATAATCATATTCTCTTAAAAAATGAATTCCATAAGCAGTGCTACTTTATTTTACTTATATACATACAATGAGTATCAGAAAAAATCCTTAAAGGAGGATTAAAGAAAAATAAATCACTGAATTTGATCATGTAACTGCAATTTTTGTTAAGCACATCCACATACATTTTCTCATTCAAACAACTCTACCAGGGCCTCCCTGGTGGCGCAGCGGTTGAGCGCTGGGTTGCGAAGCAGCTCTGTAGCGCCGCTTTGATCCCCGGCCACCGGGCGAGGGTCCCACATGGCGCGCAGACCTCTCCTGCTGCCCACTGCTCCCCTCAGCAGTGTATTTCGTCAGTCTGCCTGCTTTGTTCCCCACTCTGGCTCTGGTGAATTCTCTCACCCACCTGTGCTTATGACTGTACCCAGTGCTTGTATAAATAAATAAATCTTTAAAAAAAAAAAAAAGAAAAGGAAACAAACTATGATATTGATAATAGCATTGGCATTTTATAGCTTAAAAAGGAAAATTTTGCATTGTGATTGTCAAGCACATGAAGAAGAAGGGAGAGAGTTGTTTAGAAACTTTAAAGTTCAGTTTTGCAAGATTAAAAATTTCTGGAGATATATAATACAACAAAGTGCATATAGTTTACACTGTACAATACATATAAAAATGGTTAAGATGGTTACTGACATGTTTAATTTAATGAAAATGAATTCAAATATAAATAAACAGAGACAATTTAAAAAGGGTATATTTGGAAGGAGAGAAGATGGCATCAGAGGAGGGTCCCTGTTTCTAATTCACACAATAATAGAGTTAGACATTCATGTGTACTGTCTGAGGCTTTGCGTACCTCTCTCTGCAATAGGAAAAGTAGATGGCATAATATTAAAATTTGGACTGTGCTTTTTTTTATTTGTCCTTGTGATTTTTACCCACAATTTTGAGAATACTGTAGAATAAAGAGACATTATACAAAGAAAAGACATGTAAAATATTGTTTTAAGCCTTCAAATTTTATTTTTTTAAAAGAATAACTGATAACATCTATTCTGCTAAGTCTACCCATTGAGTTATTTTATAATCATCTTTTAAAAAATATGAAATAGCCAATACATAGAAAAAAATAGATATGTATTTAAATATTATAACATGGTGACTATCAATGAGCGCATCATCACATTTAAGAAAATAATCCATTGCCAAGTTACTGAAGCACTATATATATACCTTCCTGCTAACTCTGTATCTCCCTCATGCTAAATTTTGTGTTAAACTTTCTATTGCTTAACTTGGGAATGTTGTTATACAGAATATAATCTATGTATACAATGCATGCTATATATGCATGTGTTGCAAGAATAGTTTTAGATTTACCATATTGAATTATTTTGCAGAGTTATGATTGATTGATTGATTTGACAATACTTGTGTTAGTTGCTGAGCGAAGCTCTAAATGCCATCAACCTCCTCTCTATCCTTTGTATTGAAATTTGAAGAGAAAACTAACTCGTTACCTTCATCATGCCTGGAATAAGTAGACAAAAAGACACTTATTTTTTTGTATAAAGCCTCTTCTTAAAGTGTTGTTCCTTTGATATCAGAATTTAAGATTTTAATGGCCTAACTGATTATAATTACAGACATTTGTTCCATTACACTCATGAATGATGAATGATTCAGAAGGCAGTCTATTGAACTCAGATTTTTCTAATCTATTTTTTAAATTAGAAAACTTTGAGGCAGTAATTTAGAGTAACAAAGCAAAGATTGTTTTATGGTTCCAGATTCATCATTTATTTAATTAAAATTGTTTTTAAAAGTGATAATGAGAATAAAATATTCTGTTTAACAGAATATTAGAGCATAAGTAATGTATTGAGTATGCTTCTGAAAGAATTAATGTTATTTTGAACAAAATTATAAAGACAAGTTTGCATGTAGTATGCACATTTCCATGTATGACTTACACAATGTCTTTGTTTTATGATAATGTACATATGTAGTTTAATTTCAGTTTTGATAAGTGAAGCATGTGACTTTGAAATCAAATTGGTATTTTTTTGGAAGATAAAATTTTCTCCCTTTTTAAATCTAAAAAATAATATGACACCAAAATAATTTTGTAAACATTTATTATGTTACCTTTAATTGCAATATATGTCATATATTTCATTATATCATAGAACACATAACATGACACATGTGTGATGTGTTTTATAAGTAAAACATATGCTTTAGTTATGGCATATACTATATCATAACAATAATTCAAATGGTAAGAATCCGTATTGTTTTTGCATGGGGAAAGAAACATTCAACAGAAATAAAGGTTTTACAGTGTTTTTTACTAGGTTAAGAATGCATTTTGTCATAACTATTTGTAGCACTTTAGTTTGTATTCTATGTAGCTCAGTGTCAACCAACAGAGATGATGGTGATGAACACTATTTAAAATATGAAACTTGTAAATATCCTTTGAAAGGGAGTAGGAATTATCATTTATTGCTGTTTTATTTGAGTTACTTTTGGGTTTTAATATTAGGTAACATGGTAGCATTATGACATATAGAGATGTTTCTTCAGAAATATTTATTACCTTATTAAGGTAAACTGTCTTCCCTGCCGGTGGATGATATTTTATAGTAAAAAAATATAAAATCCTATAAACTTCACGGTTGGAGTCCAGCCACTTTTTAGCTGACAACACTATAATCATTACTTTTATTCTAATTTTAAGGACAGTAGTAGTAGCGCTTCAATTAACCAATTAATCAAAATAATATTCAAGTTTCTGTACATCTAGTTCGTAAATGTTCTCCCTGTAGCACATTATTTCAAATGAATGCTACCTCCTGCTATGGTGGGTGTTAGGCTGGCCTAGAAAAGCACTGTAGTTATTTCTTCCCATAGCAATGAGAAAAGTTAACAACACTGACACTTAAGTGACCATAATTAGTCCATTGAGATTAATGTGGGAACTTTGTACCTCTCCTAGTGTCATTGTCACAGACTTATGGCATTCTCTAAATTGCACTAGTTCATTGGTTAATTTTCCAAATGGTTTTCTCACTTTGAATGCCTAGAAGCTCAATTAAAAAAAAAAAAAAAGAGGAAGATCTTGGATACTGTAGGAAAAGCCTTTATCGAAAAAAGTCTAAAGGGAGATCTTATGCCTTCAAATTACAGTGTGTTTTCTCAGTATTAGTATGAGAAAGACACATCAAATGACCATGTATAAAAACCAAATCCTTATAATTGATAACATTAAATATTTAGCAGAGCAAATGTGAAAGTTCAGAGATTAATTTTTCATGAACATAAGCTAAAAAAACATAAAAGAAGAAGAATAAGGCAAGTTTTGCTCTATTCAAACCATTTCATCCAAAGATTTGACAAGCTTTATGAATAAGGTTTATCATAATTAAAGGACGTACAATATCTTTTCAGGTTATGTATCATAAAACAATTTCATTATTAATTTTATTTTATCTTAATGTCTTTGTAGGTTAAATAGAAATACTGGAGTTCAATTGTTTTATGAGTATTACTATTAATAGTTTAGTTAAAATGCAAATAGCTTTTTAAAAACTTCTTAGACAAATTAAATTCCCTTTAAAAGTCAGGAGATCCAAAGTGGATTATCAACAAATATGCCTTAAATTTTTAAAGCAAATTCCTATGAATATATAGCAAATCAAAAAAAAGGAAAAGGCACACTAACAAGTATCAAAGGAATGAAATATCCACTGAAATAATTGTATTTTTCGAGTGTTGACCTTCTTCTTTGTACCAGTATGGAAAATAAATGAGCTAACAGAAATCAGAAGTGTTTGCCTATAAACTGAGGATATATGTAAGTGCCCTGATTTTCCAAAGCAGAAATATATTATTTATAAGGCTATTACTGCAGGTTCCCAAAAGTTTTGGATAGATTTAAGAACATGGTATTAAACTCTTTCAGAATGTTGTTTCATATTTCTAGAAAATCTAAGTATGCAACTATATTGAGAGATTTCAGGACATGTACAAGGTCACTGCATCTGCTTCTCCATCTACCAGTTGTAGCTATCAGTGCTGCTTATCTCTGGATAGAATCCCATAACTATAGTCAACGTCCACCTCTTGAAGAATACAACCATCATCTCTCTCAAATTTATGATCCCGATAGTTTAAGTCACATTCATAGCCTCAAAAAAAAAGGAATAATTTTTTAAAAACCGAGGATCAACTTAACTTTGGTGGTATACCCATCCAGGGTCAGTCACTCTACCTAGAGTCAAAAGAACACTCCTGGGAAAATTCTACCCCAAAAACATGGTATGAATTCCATCCCCCCAAATAAGAATCTGTTACCAAAACATGATGAAAGAGGGATTGGATGAATGAAAGTAGAAATAAAATAGTTATCCCATAAAAAGAGTAGGACTTCATACTTAAATTTTCAAGAGGTTGTTATTAATATCATATAAAGCTTTTATACAGATTAATTCCCAGGTGTTTTGTAGATATTAAGAAAACCAAAAATCATTAAGAAAACCGTAGATCATTAAAATAAAAATGAGACATGTCAAACTACCCTCATTATAATTTTCATAGGATTTCCAGTTTAGTAAATAAGATTCTGTGATATACTGCAACTAACTTTTTTTATATAAACTAGTAGATAGCAAAATAAATTTGGATTTAGAAATGATTTTATTACAAATAACTACTTATACAAACTTACCATAAAAATATGGTTAAAGGATCAATACCAACACGATAAGAGAAGGTTTTGTCCTTAGTCCTAATTCAAAATATTTCTGGTGGCCTGAAGGAAGACATGGGAAACAGATTAGTAATATGCGTGGTTATGGAACACTTTAGAGAAAATGTACATTGAATATCATGTCTGAAATTTTAAAAAAAATGTGCAACATAATTGATAAATAAAATACACTTGATGAGGAATAAAAGTTAATTTAAACATTAATGTTTATGGAAAATTTTCATATAGACTGTGAATTAAGTTTAGAAGTAAACAATATAGATTAGCAGGAAGGAATGTCCAAAACCGGAAGGGCAGCGAACAAACTAATTTAATGCCCTGTCCATTTCTTGATTGTGTCATTTTTCTTTCTGTTGAGTTGTGTGAGCTCTTTGTAGATCTTTGATATCAGTCCCTTACAAAGATTAATCATTCTGAATTAAGGTTATTAGCAATTAGAACTGTTTTTTTTTCTTTTTATAGAATATTTAATATTTTCTATAGTTTATAATATAAGATTTTAAAAAAAAAGATTTATTAATTTATGCATACAAGAGCCAGGTAATAAGCCAGAGGTGCTGGGGTGGGGATGAGAAAATTCACCAGAGACAGATTGGGGAGCAGAACAGACAGATGCACTGAGATACTTTGCTGAGGGGAACAGCAGGCAAGACAGGAGAGGTCTGCCCTACCATGTGGGTCAGCTCCCTGTCCTGGGATAGAACTCTTGCAGGAGAGCTGCTGACAACTACATAGTGCTGAGACTTAACCTCTTATGCCACCAGGGAGGCCCTAGTTAATAATATATAGACTTAAAAGGAATTAGAAAACATAGAATAGTCAATTTTCCTACTATTCTATTTGTGACTCCTCTAAATCCCTGCCTGTTCTGCTCCAATTATACCTTTCATTCCCCAACAGGAGTAATCACTGATCTTAATTATGTATACACCTTCCCCTTAGTTTTATGTATTTGTCAATAGTTTACAAAACGTGATTCCTCTCTCTTTTTGTTTCTTTCTTTTTTTTTTTTTTTTTTTAATTTTCTAGAGGCATGTCTTATTTATCTATTTGTTTGTTTGTTTGTTTGGTTTATACATGCACTGGGTATAGTCAGAAGCCGGGAGGGCGAGAGAATTCACCAGGGCCAGAGCAGGGAGCAGAGCAGGCAGAAGGACCGAAGTACACTGCTGAGGGGAGCAGCGGGCGGCAGGAGAGGTCTGCGCGCCATGTGGGACCCTCCTCCGGTGGCTGGGGAGCAGCCGGGGATCGAACCGGCGCCACAGAGGCCGCGGGCAGCTTCGCAACCCAGCGCTCAACCGCTGCGCCACCTGGGAGGCCCTCTTTTTGTTTCTTTCTACCTCTTTGCATGGTTTGAGTTTTTGTGTGTATTCTTTTTGCAACTTTTATAGTTCAGAGTTTCATTAGTTATGGTTCTTACAGCCACTACAGTGCCATATTGTTATATTTTATATATCCAGTTTTCTTCTGTTGAAATACATTTGTTTTCAGTTTGTTTTGTATTATGATTAGTTGTGCAAATACAAGTAGATTTTCAAAGTGTGATTCTCAAACTGAGTCCTCCCTCCCAACAGCATAATCTGGTAACTGTTAGACATGCAAATTCTCCAGACACACGCCAGACCTGCTGAATCAGAAATTGTGGGGACAGTGAGGTCCAATAATCTTTAAACAATCTTTCCAAATGAATCTAATGCACATTCACTTGCAAAAAAACCTGATATAGGGTAAATATTGGATAAAGAATTTATTGGTGACTTATATATTCATAAGAACAAGAGGGTTTGTTTTTTAAATGGGAATATTTGATCTTATTAAGTACTATTTTTGCATTTTTAATGTTTTACTGTACAAATAACCTATGTACATTTTCTCTCATATTATTATTCTTAGCATGAACTTTTATTTGTTGTTACATAGAGCATTTGGTGGATTCCCTGTTCTAATATTTTTATTTTGATTCCATGTTTTTTATGAAAGTAGTTTATAGACCTTCCATTATATTAAGAGTTTGTTGGACTTTTACAATGAAATTGAACTGGTGATTTTTGTTTTTATTTGCTTGACATTTGGCGTTTGGAGGATTACTTGTATTTGCTAATTTAATTTTCAATGGTTTCAAACATTCAAATTTTAAATTTAATTTTAAATAAATGTAGAAATTTACATTTTACTAAGAATTCCTCTAGTTCATCTACATTTTCAAGTTTATTAGCAAACTTTGTTAGCAATTTTCTCCTCTTGTTAACTGATATACCTCAACATAGCTTATCTTTTTTCATTTCAAGATTATCCTTGTGTTCTTATGTTTCTATTATTAATTTCATGTGTTACTTCTCTTTTAGTCTTTTCCAAGTATTGAATATATTGGAACTTTTTGCTCAGTGACTCCCAAAAGCAATTCATTTCGGATTCAAACACAGCAAATGTTTGCGTTCCATGAAAAATGCAATGAAAGATGTTCAATATTTTTGGATAATAAAGCCACATAAATTATTAATTATGTTTCAGAATTTATGATAGCAGAGATTTAATTAGTAATGGTCACCACAGTATCCCTAATTTTCAAATTAGGGTCTATAGTCGTGCCTACCCAGCACTCAGTAAATATTATTTTATAGAAGGAGCTGATTTATTGAAAACCATGTACACTTTGAATTCATGTCCCCCACCTTTGGAAAGAAAGTTTTATATTTCCAACTAAAAACGATTTGATTTTGTAAAATAGCAATACAATTATTCAATAACGTATCACCAGAAACTCACCTTGGTTATTTTAATGAAGGTTATATAAAATTAGCTTGCCTAATAATTAGCTGCCAAATAATTACATCTTTTAGTGACTCAGAAACTCAACTCTGCATAGTACTAAACATTTCCCTAACAAACATGGCTTTCCTAAGCATGTTCACCAAAAGCACAATGTCTAACCCTGTCTGCATATCAGAATTACCAGAGGAGCTGTAAATACTCCAAGCTTATTGGATAGGAACCTCCCACATGTTGGGCCTGAGCCCAGGAGATTGGAATACACAGCAGTTGAAAACCACAGGCATAAGTTATATATTTGTGAAACCCTATGCCTTAAATTCATTTGTAACATTGACCTACATGGTCCTTTATTAACAGAACAGACTATTGAGGTCAAAAACCACTGCAGCTAATAGCAGTATGCTCTTCCTGAACTAATTTGACCATTATAAGACTCTTCAAAAGCAATTTCCTAATCTGTATTTTTAAACTGTTGAAAATGCTTAAATAGTGTGCTGTGCTTCGTCAAAAATTTCTCTGTTGTGGAATTAACTACTGTGGCTTAAGAATATATTTATCTTACTTTAAATTTTTTCTTGAAGTTAGTGAATGCTATTCTCTTTTTAATAAAAACTAGTCAGTTAGTTTCAGTTGGTTAAGATACACAATAACAAGAACAAACTCCTGACTAAGTTTGGAGAACTAAAAGTAAAAATGTTTGTAATAGGTTATACTAAAATTTGTGTAAATTATGGGGCAAAGGGAATTAGTGGGTATATTTCTAAAAAAATAGAATAGGCTTTAATAAATGAAAAATGTTCTTTTGTGAAAGAAAATTTAAAATGTTAACTTACTTTCAGCTATACTAATTTAACTTGGATTTATATAGCCTTACTTTTCTCCACAAAGGATGTTTCTGTCAATTGAAAGAGATACTTTCATCTTCTATTTCAGTCATTATAAGATGATATAAATATTTAGATGATATAAATCATTATCCTCATTATTTTCATAAAGGGAAGATGGTCATATATTTTCTTGCAATTTATACTATAATATAATGTTATTTTTATTTTGGAAAAATATTACTGTAGTCCATGATAGATAAATTGTCCATCCTGCTATTTACTTCTGGTGGGCCCCTCCTGATTTCAGTTTAAGGATTTGAATCAGAATTCATTTCATCACCCAACAATGGTGGACACAAGGGTCAAACCTAGCCATCCAGTATATTCGATCTAATTGTGCATGTTAGAGGGGCACATTGTGGCTACATGAACCACGGTAGGCTGAGGAGATGCATGTCATATAGTTTAGGTTATTTGACAGAAATAGATATCTTTACAATAAATGAAGAAAACTTGATTGTCAACAAACCATCCCAGAAGAAAGCAGAGCTAAGAACTGAAATTTGAAAGAATCCCAGTAATATAATCTATATCTTTGGAAATAAAAGTTTCCTATATGCTTTTAGCATGTGGAAAATACGCTCACTTTTAAAGCTAGTATTTACTTTTTCTGTCATTTGCAAGAGAATTTTGATTACTGAACTTCTACCAATTTTTAAATGTCATTACTTGTAAGTATGGAAAAATCAGCAAATTTGCACACAGAGACTGCAGATACTTTAAGTCACTCATAACAAAGTAAAGCAATATTGATTGTGAAGAAGCCTTTTCTTTAGCCCATTGGTCTAAGTCCCCTACTCCTATCACTAGAAGTAACCACAATGGAATATTTTGGGGACCCACAGCTCCCCAAAAATATATCCTTTAAGATACAAATTTTATCACCTAGTTCCTTCCGGGGTACAATTTAGCAAAGTTAAAATGTAAGCCCCAACTCCTGATCCAGCAGTCTTATTAGGGAAGCTGGACTAGATAAGGGAATGTATAAGGCTGCCTTGGGGACAAGGCCATAAAACCAACCACTGTGAACAGAAAACCAGCCCCACTCCAGGAATGCAGAAGCAGAGGCCAGAACATGTTCCTGTGTCAAAGGCCACCACCTGAGACCAGACATTCCAGCAGATAACTGGTGCCCCAAGTTAGAAAGCCCATGAAAATAGAGTATAAAAGATGGCCTCAAATCATCCTTACCTGCAGACTTCTCCCTTCTTACCCGCTGCTTCTCCTAGCATTGTATTCTAATAAATCTGCCTTTCCTGTTCTCCACTCTTTCACTGAATTCTTTCACACCTGTACCTCTGATCTACACCCCGATTCTTCCCCACTACAGTTTTTGTATTTCTCACACATAGATTGAATCTGGTAAAGATCCCATGAATGTAAAAATGTACTTCTTTTCACACAGAGATGTTCAGAGATTAACAGATACCAGTTTCTCAAACAAAATTTGTTACATTAGTGTGATTTTATTCCTGTTGACCTCAGCTAGCCTTTCCAAACTTATATGCACCAAAATCCACTGGAGAAAAGCAGTTGCTTCTCCAAGCTATCCATCACTTTTGTTTCTGGAAATAAATCTCCTTTATTCAATTTTTCCCATGACAGTTGTAATTATTCTTTTTGGTGGGCATAGGAATAATATTGCAATATTACATGTGACAACTAGGAAAGAAAAAAATGAAAGTAGTCAATTAAACATTGATTGTCCAATGAATCTCAATTTCAAATTCGTTAAATAGAATAAATGCCATAGGGTAACAATAAAATTGAGGAAGTAGAGTTTTGCAAATGAAATATCCTAAAATGTAAATTATAGAAATTGGTGCAATAGATAGGTATGTTTCAGGTTATGAGCTGGGGGCGGGGAATGCAACCTTCTCATAAGGTACATTGTTGGATATCAGGGCTCAGTTTATGTGGTTTTAGGCTGAAATTTCAAGATACGTAATACAGAATGAAAGGATATTTAAATTAGTTGGTTATTTTTATTTATGAACTTAAGCAGATTTTTTACAAAAAATGGATTATCTGACATGAACAAACCAATGAAGAGAGAAAAAAACAGCTTGATTTAGAGATTTTTCCCTTGGTGTTCAGCATTTCAAGAATCATGACAAGTTTTCCAGGTACAATTTAGCTGAAAAGAGTCACACTCCTAGCTCCACAGGAAAGAAAGGAATCTGAAAATGTGATAGTCAAGCTCCAAAGAGTGCTAGGGATTGGATATGAGCATCTCCCAGACTTCTAATTTATACAAATTGTTTACAAATGGTAAAACATAAGTACAAACTATCAGAGAGAGAGAGGGCAGTTTACTTTTATTCATTTGGAGGTAGGAATAAGATAACCTTATTGCTTTAGAGGTGGAGGCTCAGAGAGGAGACATTATGCAAGACATGTGGGCAAAGGATTTTCAGTGTATTGTCAGAAGAAAAACAACTGTGCTATGATGCACATATTAGCTGAAAACAATATGTGACAGATTAATTTCATGATTCCCCATGTGCATTTAAAAGATTATTTCTTATTCAAAGAAAATATTTGGTAGGAAACATACTAAATTACCTGTGTAGCAACCCCTGGAAATAAGAAAGGAATAGTGGATAGAGAAGCATTTTATTTATTTTTTTTTGCTTTTTCACTTTATAGCAATTTGTACTACTTGGTATTTATGTTTATAGTAATAAAAAACAAAAACATTTAAAATATATAAAAAAATAATAAAAGCTTCTAGATCCTTGACTTTGGAAAGTATCCCATGAAGAGGTCTGAATGCAAATTGACAGGAAGCCAACAATTGTTTAAATGGATATCTTGACAGAAAATTTCTAAATTTGGGAAACAAAATCCTATGATTGTTTAACTCCTACAGCAATATCCAGGTTCTGTGAGATAAATCTGTACCAATGGAGAGGGAATACTAACCTGTAGCAATCACTGAAATGGTGTTTTTCTAATTCTGCTTCTCAAATATAACAGTATAGGAAAGTGGAAATGTGAAGGCTGCCAAAAAAACAAAATCAGGAATAGGTAGATAATTTTGCCAGGAAACTCTCTTCACTGCAGATCAGGGAGTCCTTGCTAAATGTTCAAAAAGGACATGTGTTTGGTACAGAAAGGTGAATGTTTTCTACATCTGCCCATCCAAATGGAGTGTTTTTGAAGATGTCATATATACTGTACTTTCTTACTTACCACCACTGATGGGGGTGGGTTCCAGAACATAAGAAGTCACTCCTGACCTTAGTCAAAGAAAGTCTTATAATGAGATGCCTTGAACTAGGAGTTGTATGCAGTAATTGCAGGAGATATTAAGTGATTTCACACTAGGGAGAATTCAAAATGTGTCTGCTTTGGCTTATGTACAATGTTAGGAAAGGATTAGTTGTACAATGTTATGCAATGTATAATTGTACAATGCTAGGAAAGGATTACCTATATTGAGGAAAAAAGATGTGAATTTTAGGAGCAAGAGATTATGTATATCTACTATTTGTTCTGTCTGACTGGACTCTATATGCACAGCCACATTCAGTACATGTTGCTACAGTGACATATGAAACCCAGTATTGGGCATGTGACTGAAGAACTTAAAACATCAGTGAGAATTGTATTTTAAAGCAAACCATGACTTCTAAGCCAAAAGAAGTTATCCCAGAGCCTTGTTGAAGATATGTCCAGCAGATCTTTCTTGCCTTTTAAATTTTTAACTGTGCAAGCAATTTAGGTTAAATATTGTTTAAACTAACAGTAAAGTCACATAGAAATTAATGAAAAGAAAGAGACTAAGAGCCATGACAAAACCATTGGCATCTCTGCATCATAGTACTCCTTAAAAATAACTTCATTCTTGATATTTGCAGGTGTGCGAGCCAATAAATTCCACTGTTTAGATTTTTACTTTTTTCATTTGTCACCAAGTTATATAGAACTGTAAGGTGATAGTACCAAATTCAAAGACTGGGAAGAACAGGCGTATCGCATACATAAAAGAGGTGGGAAACTGAGAAAGTGATAAAGTTAACGAAATATTAGGTTTAGTGGGTGCCGATACTCTGCTCTAGCAACAATGGGAATTAAGACACGATTTTACTATTTTTTTGTGATTTTTAAAAAAAATTTTTTAAAGATTTATTTATTTATACAAGCACTGGGTACAGTCAGAAGCGTGGGAGGGTGAGAGAATTCACCAGAGCCAGAGTGGGGAACAGAACAGGCAGACTGACGAAATACACTGCTGAGGGGAGCAGTGGGCGGCAGGACAGGTCTGCACGCCATGTGGAACCCTCGCCCCGCAGCCAGAGATGGAACCAGCGCTGCAGAGGCTGACGGCAGCTTCGCAGCCCAGCGCTCAAACTCTGTGCCACCAGGGGAGGTCCTTGTGATCTTTTTAAAAATCTGAATTTTGCTATGACTTATAATATTGAATTTTTGGCAAGGCAAATAATCTTTTATTTCTAAAATACAAAATGCCAGCCAATTCTTAGCAGATTATTATTTTTGATACAACTATTGAATAGCTAAAATATGTAAGTAATAATTTATATTTATCCACATTAGAAAAAAGGTTAAACATTAAAAATTACTTTTTGTCTCAGGTTGTTTATCCCCAATTATTCAACCTGATGTTCCTGAGTCTTTAGCAGTGTAAATAAATAATTAGCACTCTGTAAATACTCTTATACCTCAGAATGCCTGTTTTTAAATCAAGACATCCAGCTCTCCATGATGTGATAGAACCAAAGGAAGTAGTGGTTGTTGTGGTGAATGGCAACTTCTCCTTTCCCAAAAGCAGGGTGCACTCTGGAGGTAACACCTGATAAGGGCACCCAAATATTATCTCAATTAAAAATAAATAGGAATAAAAGAGAATATACAGACACATGGCATATTTAAAAGGTGCAAGGCAAAAAATATGACTAGAGGGCCAGATATGGTAAATAGACTCCACATCAGGATGGGCAAAAGAGCAATAAACTTGTGCTTTGCATATTGTTATCTAGAAGGGTGCCATTTTTGTCAATGTAGCTCTCAAGTTTCACAGGCAGAAAAGCAGTTCGTCTGTTAGTTACTTAGAAAATTCAGAGTTGAATGTGTACATGAAATTCTATTCTCTTTTAAATTTTACTTAAGATTTTCTCATTGTAGTCACATAGTATTATATAAGTTTTAGGTGTGCATTATATAAATTAATATGTGTGCATACTAATTTAAGCTCACTACTAAAGATCTAATTCTAAGCTTCACCATAAAATTGACCCCTTTGACCTGATCTCCACATTCCTTTTCTTCCTTCCCATCCGGTAAGCACTAATTTAGAGGCTAAAAGTTTATTTTTGCTTTATTTTGTTCTTTTGTTTCTCTGTGTACCACATGGTTGAAATCATATGTTTTTTGTTTTTTTTTTTCAGTTTGACTTATTTCATTAGCTATAATACCCTCAGTTCCGTCCATCTTGTTGTAAATGGGAAGATTTCATCATAATTTTATAGCTAGGTAGCATTCCATTGTGTATACATACCACACCTTTCTTTTTTAGGATATTGTTATTTGATATTTTGTTCCCTTAAATTAGAAGTGGTTTGGCAAATAAGTAGATTGCCAATATCCAGACAAAAGAGTCATTCATGTAGTATTGCTCTTCCCCATCTCTCTGAACAGACTGTCCACTCAACTTTTGTGCACTCCAGAAGTCCTATCTTTCACGTGATTTTCTTTTAATATTTTACATTTATTACCCTTTCTGCCTCAATCCTAACATACAGCTTTACATGTTAAGTAACACTTTTCTCTTTCTCTGGAATTGTATAACCCCAAATTAAAAATACACTCATCTGTATTTATAAAGGTTTTACCCAGATTTCATGATCTGTAGTGAAAATCATTACAAAGTAATTGTGAGTAGAAGAATGGATATGCCAATTTATTGAGAAATTTCTCCCAAATCTTATCTATCACATACTGGCAAGGGGTTTTAACTGAGCCTTGTCTGTAGACAATAGGTATAATTGACCTGCTCCAAAGCAGGCATATTCTTTTACTTCTGTAAAAGAAGTCATCTTCTCCTAGGCTGATCTAGTGATTTCAGCCTGGAATTTACCTGCTTTGAAAGCAGGCTATGATCAAAGTTTTCTTTTCATAAATCAGCTCACCTCTATAAGAATGTGCCTATAAGATTGTGTCTGTAAGAATCTTGATAGGCAAGTCATGAGGAAGCATTTAATTCAGCCCTCAGGTAGGGGTAAAGTGTCAGCACTACCTCTGAAATCGCCCACGATGGTCTGAGTTTGATCCCTGGCCAGGGAGTTAACCCAGCAGACCTCTCCTGTTTTGCCTGCTGCTCCCCTCAGCAGTGGATTTCAGTAGATCCATCTGTTCTTCTCTCTACTCTATGTCAGGTAAATTCCTCTCACCCCCCTCGCCCCGCTCCACACCTCTGGCTTACACCCCTGTTCTTCTACAAAATTTCACAAATCTAGAAAAGGAACTAAACACACAAGCTAGAAAAGAATACCAGGGACACCCTGGTGGCGCAAGGGGTTAAACACCACACTATGAAGCAATCCGCAGCCTCTGCAGCAGTTTGATCCCCAGCCAGCCAGGGAGCAACCCACATGGTGCAGCAGACCTCTCCTGTCTCGCCCGCTGCTCCCCTCAGCAGTGTATTTCAGTCAGTCTGCCTGTTCTGTTCCTCACTCTGTCTCTGGTGAATCCTCTCACTCCCTGCATCTCTGGCCTGTACCCCAACTCTTATATGCATAAATAAATTAATTTTTAAAAAATTTTAAAAAAGAAAAGAATACCAGTTTACATAAAACAAAGCGAGGCTGGCACCAAGACACACAGTGAATCTTCCAAGAATTCAAGACAATGAAAGAATACTGAAGATGGGTAAAGTGAAGAAGCAGAATAAGCAAAAATAAATAAATAAAATATTTATAAAGAAATAAATATCTATAAAAGCAAATAATGGTATCTCCAGCTCCAGCAGTAGAGATGAGGTGACTGTGAATCAAGACTGCTGGGTCAGGTGGGATGGAGGGAGAGAAAAAGAAATGAAATAATGAATAACAAAAGATTAATCCAGTACCTCTAATTGTGTTACGTTAGGAAACAATACCTTTAAGTGATTATTCTAACAGTGGAATATTAAGCATTATCCAAAAAGCAGCAGGAATTATAATTTATGGCTTTAGTTCATTTCCAGTCATACCACATTCACCAGTAACTTGACCACTCAACTGAGTTCTCACTCATGTATTAACCTTATCAGCCTCACTCACTGAGACAATTAGGAAGGATCTAACATAATAGGTAGCTCAGAGAGATAATATGAATACCCTTAATTCATCGGAAAAATAATGATTAAGCTCCAAGTATATACCAAGCATATTCTTTGGGAATACACAATGAACAAGATACATGTAAGTGTTATAATCAGGAAGGTGTTAAATTCTAGTGGCAAGATGAGTAAGAAGGAAAAATTAAAGTGCAATTAATTTACATGATGGGAGTAAGTCTAGCATGTAATATAGCAGCATCTAACAGGGTCGTTATTTTATGTTCAAGCCTCAGAGGTCAGAGAAAGCATGACACACTTGAAAATTGCTCGCAGTCTGGGATTGAATTCTGGTTCTGCCATTTATTATGATAGTAAATCTGGACAAATACTATCCCTGTGTGTCAATGCACTGTTCTACAATGTAGGAATGATAACACAACAATCTCAAAGTGAGGTTTGAGAATTAAAGAGTTAATATGTACAATTCTTAGACAGTTCTTGACATATAGTTAGTACTCGGTAAATGTTAACTGTTTTTATTTAGTGTTGTGCATGTACCTCAGGGTTTTAAAGGGAATTCACACGATTACTCCTTGCCTACCACCAAATCAGATCTGCTCTAGTTTCTCCTTGCCTTTTGGACTGTCTTACTTCCTTTGTGTACATTTGTAGGAAGTCAAGAAAAGCAATATAACAACCTTTGAGAGAAAAGGTACACTTAGCACAACTTTGAAAAACTGCCCTGATTCTCAATGCAGATTATCGTGTGAGTTACAAGATTTGATTCTTCCATAAGACAACATTTTTGAAAGTGATCTATGTCTGTATCTTATTGTGACACTGAAAGAAGAATTTATAGAGGAACACAGTTCTGAGGCCCTGGCAAGCATGGCCATGCCACATGGTTCTTTTGTACCCTACAATATATTTCAGACTCTCCTTTTTTCTTGTAATTTGTATGTAGTGAATTTTAAGGAAAAATGTGGGATAAACGCCTGAAAATCTGTTTCTCACCTCTCACATATTCATCCTGGTGGGAACTTTGCATGTTCTCCCAATTTTGAAAATCCACAAACAGCTAACTGAACATAACCTAAGTACCAAATACAGCATCTGAGATTCATGCGAGTGCCAAAGTCACTCTCCTCCTTCCATTTATGCTCATTTTGTTCTGATCTCTCTTGCCAGCTTATGACTTTCCTGTCTTTGGTCCAGCACCACTCACCCTCCTTCCACATTTCTTCCTAACTCAGCCCTCCTGCTGTATTCTTTTTCTGCCTTTTGGAGCGTGCTATTTCTTTTGTGTTCATTTATGTGAAGTCAGTTAAAGGAAGTGAATGCATCTTGTAAGAGCCAAGCTTGAAATGTCTTTAATTTTTCTTTATTCCACGTTGTTATCAGCATCAGAGCATTATGTACCTCCACACTAAGATACAATTTTCTGTCTTTTCAAAAGAGGCTTATTTTATTTTATTATTTCAAGATAACGGGCAGCTTTTTAAAAATGAAAAAGACAGATTAAATGGAGGCTGGGTTTACAAGCATGAGTTACTTACAAAAACTGAAAATCACCAAAGAACTTCTTCCTATCTGATATTTTCCTTGACTCAATTCCAAATACATATTAAGTAATGGATTAACTGTTTCCAGAGTAAATTCTGATAATAATAATTATATCACATATAGTTCATGGGTGATAGGAATGCTAAATGGCACTAGACAAGCCATGGTTGATTTTTAGTTCACTGCTAAGGTAAATCTTTTGACACTTCAATATGCATTTTTATATTTGTGCATTTTCCTTTGGTTTCAGCTTAATGAAATCATAGCATGGTATTAATTAGAATTTTTGATGGACTCAATATATTTACATTTCTAAAGAAAATCATCAGAAAATATTTACTGCTTACTTTGTGCAGGAATGGTTTTAAAATTTCAAACATTTTACATTTTGGTAGTGGATGTTATGGATAAAATGATAGAATGCTATGTGAGACAGAAATACTATGCATAATTTGTTTGACTTATATGTAATATTAATTTTATATTTGAATTATTTGTACTCTTAATTTCATATTTATTTTATGAATAAAGGAAGGTTATTTTCTTCACTTAACTTTTCAATATAAACATACAAACGACATTCAACAGTAGTAAAGAAACATGCTGTAACCTGCAGTTAGATGTGCTCTTACAGTCAAATTTCTAGTGTTTATAAAATTATATTTTAAAACTTTTACTAACAATTTACAAGTATTTACACATTATTCCATTTAGAATTTCATTTTTGCAGATTTGTTAATGAAAATTATCTCAAATTTGTTTTGTGTGAAACTGACATTTCTTTGCTTTCCTCCATGGAAGATGTTTTCAAATGACAGTTTTCAAGCTAAAATGTGACTTTGTTTTTTTCCTGGTTTCTGTGTTTTTTGCTAAGTCAGTTCTGAAGTCTTACTGTTGTTCTTTTTTGAATATCCTGTTTGCAAGATTTTCTTTTTTCAGCAGTTTAAAATAAATTCCATTTTTTTTAATTTTATTTATTGTTAATGTATATTTGCAGGGCTTGCAAAGTTCTTGATAATATAGGTAAATGTCTTTTATAAGTTTGGAATGTTCGTAGCCATTTCTCTTCATTTTTTTTTTCTTTTCTAGCCTTTCCTTGTAGAACTCCAATTGGACATATACCTTTCCACACTGCATGTATACATCTCTTATGCCTTCTACCTTATCCGCAATTACTTTTATTCTCTCTGTTCACTTTGGACATTTTTCTATTGTTCTATCTTTCAGTGCATTAGTATAATCTTTCGTAATATCTAATATTCTCTTTTTTTAACGATTTATTTATTTACGCATACAAGAACTGGGGTATAGGCCAGAGGGGCGGTTGGTAGTTGAGAGGATTCACCAGTGAGAGAGGGGAGCAGAGCAAGCAATCTACTCAAATACACAGCTGAGGAAAGCACGGGGCCAGACAGGAAAGGTTTGCTGCACCTGGTGGGTCAGCTCCCTGGCCAGCAGGGAATCCAACTTTTGCTGCAGTGGCTGGCAAAAGCTTGATAGCACAGTGTCTTTAACCCTTGTACCACCAGGGAGGCCCCTATATCTAATATTCTCTTAAAGTTATATAATGAGTTCTTAGTTTCAGACACTGAATTTATTAGTTAGAAAGTTTCTACTTGTTTCTTTCCATTGATTTTGTTTATGAGTTTCAAATGATTAAGAGTCCAAACTTGTTTTCTTTCTTAAGAGATGTACCCCATTTGATTCACTATTGAGCTGCATTGAGAACCATTTAGTTTTAGTAATACTCAGTCTGTATCTGTTTTACATCAGTCCCTAAGATGTATCACCTAGTTGGCCATGGACAATGTATTTCCTGATGATGATTGAAATCCAATCACTGTCTTCTCACTATTGCAAGACTGTCATATACTTTGCTGTAAATTTCAACTTTAGTTTTCTTTGCCTTCCACCCCATGCAGTTTCTAATTTCAAAAAATGCTTAAATGAGAAATTATCCTTTTTATTGAGGTTTCTCAAATTTCCAATATTGTCACTTCAGCTTTGTGATGCCTGCAAATATTCTGCCAATTTCTCTGTCCCCTGCCATGGCTCTCTGATCAGGACAATATCAAATCCTCAGACTCTGGCCTGTATTCAAACTCAACAAAATTCTCAGTGAAACATCAGCTATAGAAATCAATTCATCTCTCAGCATTTCTCTTTCCTATTGCTTTCACTGTTTCTGTTGTTCTTTTTTCTCTAATTATTCAAAGTTAGAGCTTTTATGTAAGAATTTTAAGGTAACATTGCTTATAAAAATGCATAAGTTTTAGATGAGCAGCTTTATATGTCAACATCTGTTTATACTACATTATGATTACCACCAAAAGTCTCTGTCCCATCCACCACCATGCAATTAACCCCCCTTTTATTTTTTGCTCATCCTCCCTCTCCCTTTTCCTCTCAAGTAACCACCATTTTATTATCACAATCTAAGTGGGGTTTTTTGTCAGTGATGTTTTATTTTATAAGAACAAACATAACTAGAGTTTTAATCAGCTCAGCTGCAATATTCATCCTACTCAGAAGTAGAATTCTTCATTTTTGAAAGGTATTTTTCACAGAATAAAAATCCTAGTTTAGCAGGATACTTTCATTTAGCAATTTGACTTTATCATCCAAATATAATTTTCCTCTGTGCTGACAAAGCTTTGTTATTGCTTTCTTTAAGGAAATTTGTTAGTCTTATCCATTCTGGCTGCTGCCAAATTTTTTTTTTTATATGCTTTCTAGCAATTTTACTGTCATGGGTCCAATTGTGATTTCTTTGTAGTTATTTTAAATAGAAAATTTCTAGTGTTTCTTGACTCTTTGATTTGTAGTATGCTATTAATTTTAAAAATTTGTTTTGATATATTGCTTCAATTATTAGTTTGCCTTCTCCCCTACATTTAAAATTTGTTTGAAGTTACTCATGCTATCTATTATCATTCTGAATCTTTTGTATTTGTAATGATAGACCCTCTGCCATGTCTAATACTTACATTAAATATTCTTTTCTTTTTCAGTTTTTATGGAATTTTTCCAATTTTATTGATCTTTCAACAAAACAGTTGTTTAATTCAATTTTCTCTCTTTATTCGGTTTTGCAATTATATTGATATTCATATCTTAATTATTTCCTTCCTCTAGTTTGCTGGAGTTCATTTTATTCTTTTCTCTAGAGAGGTAGGGGATGCATTATTGATTGAAACTTTGGTCTTTTAAATGTTTGCATGTAGTTATACATTTCCCTTTCAAATGCTTTAGTTTACTCTCCAGATTTCAATGTGTTTTGTTTTTATTCAGTTCAATGTCTTTTCCAAATTTTCCGTGAGGATACATATTTGACACATGGGCTATTTATAAGTATATTGTTTCAAAATATATTTCATTTCTAAATGTTTGGAAGTTTTCTTGTTACTGATTCTTGTTTGATTCTATTTTGGCCAGAGAGGTTTCTATATGATTTTCATTATTTTAAATTTGTCAAGGTTTTTTTGTTTGTTTGTTTTGTTTTGTTTTTATGGACCATGGCATGGCTCTATTTGCATATATTTCATAGACATCTGAACAGAATTTGTATTACTCTGTTGTTAGATGAACTGTTGTAATATTGTCAGTTAGGTCCCTTTGGTTGATGGTGTTGTACTCTATTTCCTCTCCAGGTTTTCCTAACACTTGCTGAAAAAGGGGTGTTAGTGTACTCAATTATAACTGTGGCTTTGTCTATTTCTACTTCTGTTTTACCAAATTCTGACTCACATATTTTTGTAGTTTTGTTGTTTGGCAATAAATATTTAGGATTGATAAGATTTCTTGGTGTTTTGAAACTTTTATCATTATATAACGTCTATCTGTCTTCTGTTGTTTTCTTTGCTCTGAAGTTTTCTTTATCCAATAATATTATATCCACTTCTGCATTTTAAAATGATGTTTGCATATATGCCATTTTCCCACTGCTAAACCTCTCTACAGAATATATATTGTGGACAAGTATTGGAAGCTAAGTTTTACAAAATTTTGATTGACTGCAGTGTGCTTGATAATTCTGCATATAATCTGGTAATACTCAGGTTCACCAATGTTAAATATATATGAATATAGTTGCATTAATCAGATCTTACTTGGAGATGAGAGGAAAGTTAGATTATTTTAAATTAGCAAAAAGGGTACTTTCAGTCTTGAAATGATCAGGGCTAGTGCCTCCCTGGTGGTGCAAGGGGTTAAGACACAACCTATGAAGCTATCCACAGCTTCTGCAGCACAAGTTCGATCCCCAGCCAAGGAGCTACCCACATGGTGCAGCAAAACTCTCCTGACTTGCCCACTGCTACCCTCAGCAGTGTACTTCAGTCAATCTGCCTGTTCTGCTCCCCACTCTGTCACTGTTGAATCCTCTCACCCTCCACACCTCTGGCCTATACCCCAACTCTTGTATACATAAGTAAATAAATCTTAAAAAAAAAAAAAAAGATATGATCAGGGCTATATGCTTGATCTTTCTTTTATTTTTTTTCAATATGCAAGCCATAAAATCCTTGTTGATATATGAATTGACTAGATGATTCAAACTGCATCTGCATGCAAATGAATAGAACATACTAAGAAAATTCTTTTGTTTGATCTTCTGCTACTCCCAGGAAGACCAAAAAATGTTGTCACACTTTGTGAGATGGCCCGGAGTTCAAGGACTTCAGGCAGACTCTATCTCAGTTCTTGTCTTCAGTGAGGAAAGAATTCAATGCTGAGACCAAAATAACAAAAAAGCAGATGTATTAATAGAGGAAGAAGAGGAAATCTCTCTGAGCGGAAAGGGTTACCGAGTAGATGGCCAATTGAGGTGACAAGAAGCAGGTGCTTATAAAGGTACAGTGGGCAAAGAGTGGTGGTTTAGCCATTATGTCTCCAAGTTGTGTCTCTTTCTGATTGGCAGGGCCTGTGGGGGGTCTCCTAGAAGACCTAGGTCCACTGTGTTTGTGGAGTTCTCCTAAGCTCACTGAATTTTCAAACGTTACCCAGGCAACTTTTCCAAAACCAGCTTTGGTCCATTGCTATTGTACTATTATGTCAATGTTCTGAATATCCCATATTCAGTTGAATTGGGGAGTACCCTCCTGGTCTGGGATTGTTTCTCAATCAAGCTAAAAATGGACTTGGGGCACCTTGTTCCTAACTGACGGCCTATACCCATTTCCTAACTTCCTCCTTAACTGGTAACCCAAAACAAGTAAACAAGGAAAACACCAAATGGAAATCTTCATAAATGCTACCTTCCAATCGATAATAAAGCATTTTCTCAAAATTATGACCAGTAATTAAATCAATATGGTCTGATATTTTGTATCAATACAATATTCCAACAATTATTTTCTGTTTTTATGATTTGTTCTTTTCAAATGACAAATAGCATCAAATCTCATGTTTTTTGAAAATTACTTTAATGTGATCAAAATTCAAATTGTTATTGAATGTAGAAAGAAAATTTTTATGAGCTTTAAAGAAATATCTACGAGTTCATTATTGGTGGTTCAAGTATCACACATCTCTGCAGATTTGCCCATGCCTAACATGGCAGTGTTATTGTTTAATAAGAAGGTAATCTTGTATAACATTCTTTCTTTTTTTGTATTTTTTTCATAGCCATGCTATTATTATATATTATTGTCCAATTAACAAATGATGCATATTTTTTCTGAGAAATTTTGGATTATGGTGAACATGAGTGAAGTATAATAATTCCTGTTAGAATGAACATGTCTCATATTTTTATATCTCTAGAATTAAAAGCAATATTCAAATTGTAAGCAATATTGAAAATGCTTGCTAGTGCATAACTGATCAAAATAAACATTTGAATGGATAGATATGTAAAGAAATTTGAATGAATTAATGTTTTCCATAAAAGAAAACAGGTTGTCTAGAACACTATCTTACATGGATTTTTTTCTTGTCATGAGATAATATAAAATGAAGCCACTGCATTAATATTATAAAAGCTAACATAATCTTTTACTGATAATTAATGTATTAGGAATTGGATAGCATAATTGTATAATGGTCATGCTTATTTGATTATTTTGTATTTATACTTAGTGTTTTTCTTGTTTTGTTTTGTTGCTTTTTTTTTAAGAACTTCAATTATCTTTGATACAGGGTAAAGCAATTCTGTTAAATATTCTTTCCAGGACCTGCCAAGAAAGAAACACTTTAGAAAAGGGAAAAATTGCTATTATCAGGCACCTGTGATGAGTCAATCACTGCAGATAAACACTGAATTTATGTTTGTTCATCTTGGCAGTCAAGGCAAAAAGGAAGATCGTGGCTTTCCCAAGGATGTTTTCAGACACAACCATTTTCTTGGCTGAAATTTGAAGGGCGACTTTAACATATGATTTTTATGTTAGGGCCATTGAAGAACATAATGGATTATGTGTTCACACATTTTCATGAAAAACATGGACATTGTTCAGCCATAAAAGCTGCAGGTTTAACATTAAAAGTAATTTATAGAAGACCTTTCTATGAAGCATTGAGATAATGAAGCTCAGTATGTTGCTTCCTGAAGACCTAACTTAAAACAGATAGAGCTTAGTGAATCTGGCAGAAGAGATAATTAACCTGTCAAAAGACAGCCTCTTTCAAATATCAGATGTCTCAAATGATCTTTGGCAAGGACTGCATTGCTGTCAATTTAGAGGTCCTGAATTCCTAATATTTGTTTTGTTAATGAAAGTAAGTTCCTTCTATTTGATTAACTAACTTACACCCCTCCCCATAAAAAAATTATTACATTGTCCACAAAAAAGAAAGTTCACAGAAAACGTGGACTTCAGTATAATGCATTTAACAAAGTCTCATAGAAAATAAATTTAAATGGTAGCAAGATAAAAAAAAAAAAAGCAATATGTGAGTTAAGTATTCCTGTTATAACAATTAGGTATTAATGTTATTCATGCATTTTTCTTATTTACACATTTCCATACTTTTGTGAAATTATTCCAATTCCTTAAAGAAAGAAGTTTTTGTTGTTTTGCACATCTTTGCTTTTTCTACAATAACAAGTAGAGATAATTTACAGTTGCATATGTTCAATAAATGCTATTTAATCTGACTAGACTATCCATTCATTTGCTGGTTAACATTTACCAGAATGTGGTCATTCTAGTTTTCATATAATTGATTCTTATATATAATTGTATATATTCTTATATACAGTTAAATTTGAAATAGATTGAGTTCACGTAAAAGAGAATGCTGCTGGAGAAATAGTATTAAATAAGATAAACATGGTTCATAACTTTACAAAGATTGAAATCTAGTGAGGGAAAATAATAAATTATTTATCATGTGTTACATATTAAGAATTTAAAAATTAAAAATGATGCTGTATAAACATGTCTCTATGTTACATAAGTTCATTAGAAGTTAAAAAAAAAACCAAGAAAGTAGTGTTTAATATAAGAGTTGAAGAATTATTAGGATTTATCTGGGAAATAAGAGAATGAATAAGAGAGAATATTTCAGAAAAAACCTGTATGTGCATAAGCTACAGTTGAGGAAAAACAAGGCACATTTCAGGTATGAAATCCAGAATGACTGAGGCTTAGCCACTGACGGACAGTGTGTCAGAAATTAGCAGAGTCAGATCTCAGAGTATCTTGAGCACAGGTTTAAGATTTCAGAATCTGTTGGCAGCTGAAACAGACTGTTGGCTACTTAGTTCTATTTTCCCCTGTTATTCTTTTCCTTCTTTTCGGAGGTTCAATATTCGAGTATTATATTCCCAGGAATACCTACAACAATGGTCTGGATCAGATCCACCATTGGTACTTAAGTTGTTTAAGTCTAAAAAGATGGAAGAGAAACAGAAGACATTAATTTTTCTTCTGGCAGATGTGGATTTTTTCAGAGTCCTGGTGGACTTCCTTTCCACCACTCATTCTGATATTGTGGGTAACTATAATTATTGTTGGCAAGTTCCTGTTCTTCCTGCAACTTCCTAATGCCTTGAAATCTTGTAGACTTTTGATTTATGTACAGTCTACCCTGACTTTAATTTCATAGAATTGTAAATTATATAAATCCCTAAATTAAATCAATTTCTTCTTCCCAACTAAATACAGATTGATATAGTATTTGCTATGAGAAATGGTAGGGAAGGGAGGTGCATGCTATAAAAATAAAGGAAAATTTAATATATTTACCATTGAATTACTAGGTTGGGTAAAGACAATGGGAAGTTAAATATGGAAATTTGGAAGGAAGGAGAATTCTGCTATTTGTCGAAAAATATGGTGAGACATCTGCAGTAACTGTGATGGCAGAATCTCAGATGTCTTACTAAGTTTGTAACTCTATGGGAAGTAGTGTAAACAATTTAGAATTATAGTGTGTACTCAATACCATTTGCTATGTTGACAAAAGCATTATAAGGAAGAGGTGAAATCACTGTCAAGAATTGGTTGATCTCAAACACAGATGAAATAAACTGCTAAAAATCCAGAAATGATGTTCTTTAAGGTGTCAGAAAAATTGTTTCAGTACTCTGGTACTAAGAGAAAAATACCTGTGAAATGTTCAGTGACAAAGATTGAGCAAGTCTTCTCATTAAACAAATTGACTGAACCCAATAGCAAATGTCATTATGAGGGCTTACCTTTCATAACAAAACTGATTGTCTCAGGCATTCTAAAGATAGTCATCATTAATATGTAATAAATTTTTAAGTGAGACTAGAAGCAAAGAAATTCCCACATTCTCGGGTTAAAATTATCACAACAGCAAGAACTTAGGCCAGAACTAATGCTAATCCAAATATACATCACTGGGGAGAATAACTTAATATCTTCTAGAGTTATTTCCACTTTATTTTACTCTATGACTGACAAGCAATGTGAAGGACTCACATGAAATTAATGATGCATAATTAAGGTGGGTACATTCAATGCCCTCACTCTCCTTATTTGTCATGTGGGCACACTCAATGTTAGGTGACCTTAATTGTCTGGCTGATTGAAGGAGCTCAGCAAATAGTCTCTGTTTTTTCTCCCTCCTTTTATTCTACAACCGAAAATTATCAGCTTTCCTCACCAGGACTAGTTTGAGGACAGTAGGCAGGAATAGTACAGCACAAATAAAGAAGTTTCCTAACAATTTACTTAGTGCTTAATGCTAAAAATGAAGTGGCTCTCCTATTAAAGTCAAGAACACAGAATGCTTGCTGTCTCAGTCAGTATTCACTTAAGTCCAAATTTGTGGAGAAGAAAAAAAGTTTATAAATGCAAAGGCTGAAAAAGGAGGAAAACCCTATGATTAAGAAATACAAAGAATCAAATAAGATGAAAATCCTACTATTTGTAGATCTATGCTTGCTTATTTACACAGAAAATCCAAAAAAAAATAATCTTTTGAAATAAAGTGGTGATTTAACAATATTACTGGATTCAAGACTAGCATAAATAAATTAGTACAATTCTATACACATCAGCAATAGATCAGTGAATAGCACATTCACAATTGCAACAAAGTCTAAGTTTCTGATGGAGTCAAAGATGTCAAAGATTTTTTCTTTTAAATATATTATTTGGTTATTTATTTCTCAATAATAAGCTAATGCCCTTATAACAAACATGTTACCCTTAGTAGCTTAAAACAACAATCTCTCATCATTTTTTTGAGGAACTTCAAAAAGTCCAATGTAGTTGGAGCAAAATAAGCAAGTGGGAAATGTAGCCACTGTGATCAAATAGGCATCAGTGGGTCAGACTAAGCAGGGACTTTTAATATTAAAAAAAAAATCCCAAATTACCTATTTATAGTGAAAAAAGATAAATAAATCATGGAACATTCATAGGTTGTAATCTCAGAGCTAATTAAATATTGACCTAGATATATTGCAAAATATTTTCATTGCAAAAAAAATTTACAAAGCAATTGAAAATGATGTATTCTGTATCCTATTATATTGAGTGAAATTCAAAAAGACTCACTGAAGATTACTATTAGAACATGATCAAGAGACAGGAATTTCTATTAGCAGTTTGATTGATTCCAACAAGGGTAAGACAAGTCGAGGATTTACCATGTCTGTATTGTTTATAATTTGTAAATGAATATCTGAAGCAAATATTAAATTATTTACATTCTTCATATTTGTACATGTATATGTGTGTGCCAGTGTGATGTTTGTGTGTCAACCAGTATGCATGAGTTTAATATTTAGACTATATATATATATGTGTATATATATATGCACACATATATACCATGTATATTCATTTAACTGGAAAATCACAAGACTTTTAGTTGGTTACCGATCTGACACTTAGCCATCTGGTGGCACATGATGGTGAGTTGATAGTTAGGACCTGGGTCCAGAAATCCAGTTCTCTCTCCCACTGATAGTATGGGAGGGATAACACTTCCACTCCCATGTCTAGATCTCAGTTCAGTGTCTGTCACACAACATACCTTGACAAGCATACACCATCAGGTGTATGCTTGCACACAAACACACACACTCACACACATACATACAGTCTTTGGTCTCCCCACTGTTTTTGCTGAACTTCATTCAATATTTCACTCACATTATATTTGAAAGGTATAGCTCCTCAGAAAATCCTCTACCAGCTCTCCTTTCTAGTCCTCGCTGCCTTTGAGTTGCCTGTATAAATAAATCTGCAAGAAATCCTATCTCCTTATGACTGAATTTACAACTTTTCCACAGAAAGAAGACTGTGGTTGCATGCCTCAAGAACTTTCTACACTTTGAGTCCATCAAGTTATAGAACATTTTAAGGTCATTCTCATTATTTATTAACCCTGTATCTTTCCTTTACTGTTTTATTAAGAATTCTGGAGATGGAGAGAAATCATTTAATTCAGACTATATCAGTATATTCATCACAAGTCTCCATTTGTTCTTGGGTGGTTTTTCCAGAAAAATGAAACATGTTAATGAGCAATTGCTTGCATATAGTGTTCTTTTAAGGTGTGATATTAAATTCAGACTCTTAGCCCTTTAATATTTTTGAAATAGGGCTGGATATTTTAAACTATATAAATATGTCAACAAACTGCCTGAGAAAAAATTAGTACACTTTATAAAATAACAGTAAGTTAGCTAAACAAGTATAAAAGTGAAAGTGATATGAAGAAAGGTTTTTTAAAGGCTGATAAACAATCAGTAGTTCAGGTGGTAATTAAAAGTTATTTTTATATCTTCTATAACATAAAAGAAGAGAGATGGGTAGAAGGGAGATGGGTTGTTTAACTATAGCAGATGGGGACTGGAATTTTAAACATAATATATTTCCGAATGGTCCTGATAATTTCTTAGAAATTTATCCATGCTTCTAGTAGTGAAAACTGAGTTCTCTTATTTTGCAATGGATTTATAGATGGAGAATGAAAGTCACTAGTTTTCTAGGTGCATAAAATATTACATTTTATTGTCCTTCTCTAAGATATATGTGTGTACACATTTATATGAATATATACACACATATATACATAATATATTGCAACAATATCACAACTTTCATTCTTTAGTTTTTACAGTTGAGAGTGCTAACCATTATACCATGGAACCCCCTATAAGACCTGGTGTTATAAGACATTCAACATCACAAACTATGTTATCATAGTAAGTAATATCTGTCATATGCAAAATGGGTGTACATATGCATGTAATGCACATTTGCATACCAATGCATACACATGTATACACACATTTTAAAACTCTGCCTTTTGGTTCTTACAAATATATCTAAGATAGGCATGACAGGTATATTTAAATTTTAAATAGAAAAAAGCCTAATATTTACAAAGACTAATTCATTTGGCCAAAGTCACACTGGTAGGAAATTAGCAAGCAAAGACTTTTAAACTCTGAGATGAATGCTTTTTCCTATATAGCATGCCACCTATTAAATTCCTTGACTACATCTGTTCAGTGTTCAGAAAATGCAATTTAAATAGCGCTACCTCAGAAGTACCATGTAAAAGAATTAAATTAGTTCATTTAGAAAAGTTTCCAGTGATCCATGAAATGTCTACACTTTTAATAGGAAATTACTTTTGGATCAATGCAATGTGTTTAGCCAAAGAAACATGTTGAAATGCAACGGGTCTAATTTGACCTGGTTTATCTATCAATGGCTAAATAAACTTAAAAAAAAAATCTCTTTCTCTCAATGTTGACTGCATTTCTTCAGGACATCAAGGTTTCACACATCTACAATGACACAAATGACTAAGTGAGGCTTTGTTTTTTCTTTAATGTGGAGATTTACTTCCTTTTCTCTGTTATGGAATCTCTAGTTCAAAAACAGTCATGGTTAGTATGAAGAAACTATACACATTGTCAGTACTTACTATTAATTACTCTTTTTATATAGAGCCATGATTCTAAGCTAATGAATATGCCCTTGTAAGTATTTGAGTGTGGTTATGTAAGTGACCAGCCAAAGAGTGTGTGCCTTTTATTATTTTCTAAGGTAGTTGATGACTTTCTCCGAGCTATGGAGATTGTACTCATTTCCTTTTGAACTATAAACCATACAAGAGATGTAGCTATTTGAAATAAGCCATACAAGACAGCAAACTTTATTGTTCTATGGAGGAAATAAATAATCCATTGTCTTTTCATTTAATTTTCCAAATAAGTTATAAATTTATATCCCACATAAAATTTATCACAATTTCCAAATGCTAATTTCCATTTATGCATTCATTCCTTTGCTATTCATGCATTCAATAAATATTTATTGAAAACTGTTTCTGTTCCAGGCAATTTTTTGGACATTGAGTTACAGTGAAAGTCAATAATTAACATGTATCCTTCCCTTCAGGAACTTGGAAACTACCAGTCAGACACCAAGTTTATTCAAACACAAAAATAATATAAAATTACAAGTGTGGTAAATGTGAGCAATACTTGAAAGTAAAAGCATGGGGTAATGTAAGAAAAGCTATAGGAAGAAGGAGGACCTGACTTACATTATGAAGTTAAGAAAATAGAAGGAAGATTTGATTTGAGTTCTGAAGCAGTGATAGATAGAAGTTATCCAGGCAAAAGGGCAAAATTCCCAGGGAGTCTGATCCAAGACAGGGTAAGAATGTGTGTTTAGGAACACATATATAGCTGATTAAGTTTATCCATTAATAAAAAGGAGATACTAAGTTTAAAAAAAAAAAAAAGACACCATGCAGGAGCATCAGGGCAATTTTACTTACTATTCCCTGAAACAACATTCTTTTCCCCCAAGTATCTATGAAAATGATCAAATATCCTATTTACATAGAGAATAGAGAACGTTCTTGATTACCCCTTCTTAAAACACTCATTCCCATCAATTGTTACTCTTTTATATGTCAAAGAATGCACTTCATGTGATATAGTCTATATTTACTTGTTTGTGTGTGTATTGTTTTTTCTCTCACTAGGATTCCTGAAATCAAAGATGATCGTACACCTTGAATTATTAGGAAGCATATTATGCATTCAATACATGTTTTTGAATGCTGAGATGAATAAAATAACCTTGCACAGTGCTTACCCAGTTAATTTGTTATAATGCACATTATTCCATCTCATTTTCTTAAAACTATAAAGTTGATATTATTTTTATTATCATGATGGGACATTTTAGACTTGGATAGTTCAATAACTTTCCCATGATCACACGATTAGTAAATTACAAAGGTAGATTTGATGTAGCTCTCAATGATTTGAGAGTCCACACTAAAATACTGCATTTCGTTAACCAGAGACTCTGTTACTAGACCTACAAGTAATAGAGAGGAAAATGAGTTCCAAGATATATATTTCTTCTCACCAGGGTGTCCTTTCCCTCCACAAAAAGGAAATATTCTAGCACAGTTACTAGTGTAGGGGGGAGCTCCTTGTTAAGTGATTTGAACCTATGTGTTTGTCACCTGCACATAATTCACTGGGTTCAAAGTGAGGGGCATACAAAACAAAGTGGATAAATTTGTGTAGGTGAATCAAGCCTTAAACATCTCATTTGCCTGGAAATATTTTAAAAAGAATTATCCCTTCCCCATTTGTCTTCACCGTTGACCATGCAAAGGGGATAGGAACCTTCCTGTATGTCCCCAACCTCCCTTCCAGCCAAGTGGAAATTTTATTAAAAGTTTGTTTTTTTTTTTTCTCAATAAATCTGAAGCTCTTGCATCACTATCTTGTAATATTTTGTTGTCCTAGTTGGCATAATTTCTCAGTCCTCTCCCCTAAGCTGGCTAAATTCTCACACTAACATTTCAGTATTTCCAGCTGGTTTCTTTCTGGCTTTGATATTTGTAAAGGTGCCAGTACATCCCTTTCAGCATTTGAGCCAGACCTGGACAATCTCCATAAACATAGGAAGACTCTCCATGACACTAATACTGAGGCAGACTTGGCAGAAGGAAATCACTGCTTCCCCCCAAGCATGAAAAAGTGCACAAAGCCCATGCCAACCTCCAAACTGCCCATGTGTTTGGTATCATTTTCATCCTATAAACTATATATTATCTGATGTGTGTTATCCATTCTATTATTTTCTTAAGCCATATCACCTTCTGATAGTCATAACCCTCAAACAGAAAAAAGAGGGTTGTTTTTTTTTTTTTGATACATAGTTCACTACCATCTTTAATTTTCATTGTATACGAAACTAACTTTTCCTACTGGTAATAATTTTCTCCTCTCCAGTGTAAGAATGCAACATATTATATTAATGTTCATAATAAACAAGAATAAACAAATTTTATATAAATTAATGAAACAAGCACTTAATTTTCATTGTTCATCAAGTTATGCATGTTTTATACCTTTCAGCCATTCATTATCTTAGCTTAAAACTACATCAAGCATCAAACTACTTTTAAACATCAAAAACATGCTGGGAAGGGAGCAGTGAAGGGAGGTCGTAAGCACTAACCATGAGAAAAAATATTTCTTACTGCATAGTATGACTGAAAACTAGCCCACAACTGTCCTAAAATGTCCTCTTCATCTGAACTCTCTTACAAGGTCCTTGAAAGGTTATTATCTCATTAATATATCAAATGAACACATATTTCTTTAAGCAACCTGGAGAGCAGAAAGTTTTGCTGCCTCCAGCTCCGTTACCCATGGTGAGAAATTTTTCACTTAGGAAGAACAAAAGGAAATAAATATTTAACATGGCATTTTGAACATTTCAAAGCTACAAAATAATTTGACTCTAAGAATTCTTAATGTCCTAGGTAAAGCAGGTGCATAAAAGATGCAGCATGAAGAACAAAATGACAAATAGGGTGAGGTATTATTGAAATGTGTGCAAGAATATAGGCAGCTTTACAAGTCAAAGCTGACAGACTAGGGATGCTTCAACATTGGAATTACAGAGATAAATCTGACTTCAAGTGTAGGTGAAACTTTGTAGGAAGCCCTAAAATAGAATTAACAATATATTTTATGGCTTCTCTCTACTTTAAAATTTCATAGTTATTTTGCCAACAACTATTTCACAAGGTCTGGCCAGATTTCAAAATTTAGCATTTATAATATACAGCCTTGTTATGAGTGATTGGTTATGAGTGATTAAGAATGTTTATTTTATCCAAATAAAAACTTCAATTTAAAAAACATCCATTGTAAACCAATGATACTTCTATAAAAATAAGATTTATTTATATCTGGTAATTGTTAAAGTGTTACTACTTATATTTGAAATAATTATCATTTCACTTACATTATCCTATAAATGTTGGCAATAGCACAAACTTGAGAATCTGAATCCAAACATCTACCAATACATTAAAAATAGTTTTCAAGGTGTCCTTGAATGTCTGTTACAAATAATTTAATGTTGTGATAATGTTGCAAAAGGGAAAATATCATGCAAAATGTGTGACAGGAGAAATTAAGCACAGAATAACTGTGAAGATGAAATAGCAACTCTGGATCTAGGGCCACCTACATGGGGAAATGGAGGAATAGCTTCAGAAGAGTCAAATGATATACTTAATATGCTAAAAATATAATATATAAAGATATAAAAAGCCAGAAGCTAATATGCAAAAATATTATTCTATGCATATTAATATCCCATTTTCCAAAGTAACATGTGAACTGCTATTTGTCAATACAGTATTTCCCCTTCCAACCTCCCATTCCCTGTCTCCTACACATCCCTTCTTCCAATCAACCTCCTCTCCCTGGTATCTAATGTCTCAGTGAAGTACTGCTGTAGAAGAAACAGGGAACAATATATTGGAATGATATAAGATATTGTAAGATTATTCCATGAATCACGAATCATGCGAGCTCATGATTCATGGAATAATCTTACAATATATAAAAAAAAAAAAGATTATTCCATGAAAAGGATTTGTTGGACTGGGAGAAGTAGAGAAAACGTACAGTCAGTAAGGAAGAATCTGTTTAGAAGAATCTGAAATCATAAGGAATTTGTGTGATTTTTTTTCCAAGATAACATGGTATGCCTCATAATTATCCCTCACTTCGTCTTGTAATATTCTCTGCATGGCGCATAAGAACAGTAAAAAAAAAAAAAAAAAAAAAAAAAAAAGACTAGGATAGTAGCCAGTAAAGATTACTACAGCCATTCATAATTTTCCCCATGGTCCCTGGAACTTGGAAAGTAGCCAACTTTTTCTTATACTCTCAAGAAGAAAAGAAATGGCTGGGGAAGTCAGATTTGAAATATCCTTGCAACAGGAAAAAAGGAACAGAACACCTGCCTGGTCTGGCATGCAGCATTTGACCTATCTAAATGCGAGAGGTGACAAATCATTTAATGTTCTAAGTGACTCGGCATGGGTAGAGCTTACAAGGCGTGAAGGAAACTAGAAAAAAGCCAAGGCAAGAAAGAGTTTCAAGAGAAGAGGGAGTGTAGAAATCAGGACAGCTAAGGATTGACTTTTTAATAAGGACCCTTATTTCTGAAACTTATTATACTAAGCAGGAAAAGTTCTATTTCTAGCAACCTAGCAGTCTTTGGTAATTTGAGAGACACAAGAATAGTGCTAATGTGTGCAGAAACCAATCACAAGACCTAAAAATAGGGAACAATATTTTAAGTGAAAATAGAAAACAATGTTATTCAGACAGCATCATAAATATCGTCAGTGAAGGCAAAGAATGAAGGCAGTATTTGAGAAGACAGAGAGTTGAGGGAGAGAATGTCATTGCTGTTTTGACTAGAAGAGACATGATTATGGTCAAATAACTTTTGAGCAAAGAAAATAGGGAGGAAGTACTTAAAGACACCAGTGAGAGATGGAGTTAGATAGAGTGGGTGTACTTCATTTCACAAGAGAAAAGTTGTGTCTTAGAAAATGTGGCCAGCAAGCAAATTTTATATTACATTTTCCCTCAGTATTCAGAACTTAGGTATCAGCATGAATAAGTCAATAGAATCAGAGGAGTTATGAAAGTATGTTTATGTGGAAGGTTTTTTTAATCACATTTTATGTTATCTGCTCTTTTAATCTCATTTTGATTCAGCATGGACTAACTTTTAGTTTTTGATAGTCTTGACTTCTGATTATTTTGGACTTCTGTTCCACTTTTCTGCTTTTCTTTTTTAATTTGTCTGATCTGAGATCCCCCATACCTTCTGCTCACACCGGATGTTAGTACAAAGTTTTGAAAAATGCCACATTATGTTTAAGGTGTATGTGCATCTGAAAATAGTTAGAATATGACTTCACATTTTAGAAGCAAAATTGCTACAATAAAAAGTCTCAGTTTCTGTGATTCTGACCATGTACTTATAGTGTAGATGATCAATTATGTCACTTAATTTATAAAACTCACAACCTTTTAGAAAGAAAGGTGTCCCTATTTAATTAGACAGACACACTATTCAAATAATGGACACACCAAACTTATGAAAAAACAATTGCTTCTCAGAGATTGCCAAACAGAATTATGTTTACAGTAGTGTGACTCTATATTATGGAAGAAAAATAATAGAAGTAGAGATCTGTTTATTAATATTTGTAAAGAGGTTAATAACATTGCAGTTCATGTAAATGAGACTGAGGAAGAGGTTGATAGAAAAATTATGCCCAAGGCAAAATAAACTAATATTTGTTTTCAACTTGTGAGGAAACAGGAAAACCAAGTACCGAAGGACTAAGACTCAGTGACTATATTTGAAAGTTTTTTAATAAATGAATGAATGAATTAGTAATGCAAGTGTGATACTGTACCTTGTCTCTGTATCTTAATGTTCTCCCTTCAAAGAAAGAGATTATTTTTTCATTCATTATTATAATGTCAAGTACTTAAATTTTTTGCAAGTTCAATTTTTTTTCTCATATTATTCATTTCTAATTGGGAATATGGATGTATTGCTTGTAAGTTGTGTGTGGTAACATACAACTAAAAGGTACAAATCTATACATTGAATAATACAAAGTATTGTAAACTAATATTTCTTCAATAAAAATAATTCCTTCTTCCTAAACTGCAGTCTATAAATCTTAAGTGAGGATTTATCTTTGATCAGCTTAGTTTTTTGTTTTAAAATGCATTTTACCTGCTAACTTAAATTTATTTCACTATGTCTAAAATTCTGGTCAAAACTTTTTCTAACATTTTGCATATTTTAATTCATTTATTTCTCTTCTTGTTATTAAACATTTAGTATTTATGTAATTGCAGTGTTATTGTAAGTGATCTTTTTTCTCTTTCTTTAGATATTTTATAGTACTACCATAATATTCTCTATAGTGGTCTTCTTATACACTAGTTTAATTGGGATTTGTTGTTTTGTTACTAAGACTGTGAAATCATTATCTTATTAGGTCTATAAAATATTCAGTTAATACATATTCATAAAGCATTTTGTTCCACATTCTTAAAATTCTCTTCTGGAATACCATTTACATATATACTTTAGATTTTATCTATCATTCCTCATTAGCTTTCATGTTTTTTTTTTTATCTTTACCTTGTTCTTCATTATAGGGAATATTCAGATGTTCAGTTTAGTCTTTTTTCAACTGAGTTATATTAATAATAAATATTTTTTCTAATTATAACATTTGTTGATTAATTTTATTAGCAGGCATTAATATAGGTCTTTTGCTATTGATCTTAATACTACTTATTCTATATACTTCACTAATCTCTTTTAGAATATATTATTTTATCCACCATTTCATCACATGTTTTTCTTTCTTTAATACTATAAGTATATTCAATGTATACCCTTTATTTGGTAATTCTAATATTTGAATTAAATGGATTTGAAATCTTTTATTTTTTGTTTCTTAACTGTGTTATGGTAACTTACACAAATGTTTTGATTTTGGATTATATATCTTCTTTGCTTAGATTGCAAAGATTTATTGATATAAAAACTCTATTCTATAGAGACTTAGCTTTTGGGAGATCATTTTTTGTTAATGGGAATGTTCAGTCCTCACTCCATGAGTGAGTATGAATGAAGAGTTTTGTTATGAATTGTCATAATAAATATAGCATCCTCCCTCTAGAGTCAGAAAAAGTCTTTGTTCTTGTTTCCATCCTCATCAGGTGTGAGTGAGACACTTAATTCGGGAGATTTAGTTAGAGATTTTAAAAAAAGATGATGCAGCAGCCACATTCAACTTTAAAAATGTCTTCTGCTCTTTTCACAACATCTGAAATATTGCATTATAGTAATTTGCTTTGGCTTACATAAAACAAGAAATCTTTTTTTCATACTTTTTGTACTACAGAGACACCTGACTTAGATAACATAGCAGCTTCCTTATATAGCCTGTGAAAATAACTTTTGAAGTTAATAGGCATTACATAATTCCAAAGAAATAAAAGCAATAAAATAAGAGAATTGTGCCTGCACTATATCGAAGACAACTGTTCTAGATGACGTGTATTATTTTTATGGAAATTAAGATAGCACAATTAAGAAATAAGAATTCACAGAGACAATTCTATTTTCAGCAAAGAATATTTTTAAGAATGTGCATTTATCTTTCTGTACATGCTGCTTGCCTTGGACTGCTTTACTAATTTGGTTTATTTATAACACCTCAGTAATTTCTGTCGACGACAATGACTTTAAAAAGACTATACTTACAAAACACCAATAATAATGTAAGCCAATAGTACCTAAATTTAAAAGTAATTAATCAAAATTTTAAAAATTCTGAAAAAATAAAATGGCGTGATTTTAAAGTAAAAAAAGTATAGCAAAAAAAACCAAAACAACAGAACAGACACGTGTCTAAATAGAAAAACTAGAAACATTGAAAATTTCCAGTGAAAGGTGATCAAATGACTGCATTCTTACAACTAAAATATTCTTGCACAACTTACATCAGGAGACTGGGTAAGAATGTTCTAGATTGAAAGAACAACAAGAACAAAGATCAGTAAGACACAGAATTAGGGAAATGGTGTCTGAAAAATGAAAGATTTAAGCAGCTCATTATGACAGGTGTGTAGAAGCGAGGTCAGGGAGCAGAAAAGGTGAACAAAGTTCACATTATGAAGGAGTTCCTAGGCCATGCTGATAAATTTTGATTTTATCATGAGAGATGTAGGAAACTATTAGAAAGTTTTCAAAGGGTGACATTACCAATTAGATTTCAGAAGAAAGGTCAATCTGGCAGAGGTTTAGAAAAGGACTTGCAGAAAACTAGGCTTCAGAAATAGGGGCCCATTGGGATTTTGTGGACAAAGGATGGAGAGTGAGCTGAAGATGTCTAATTAAATCAGATGGTCAATGAGAATGGAAAGCAGAAGACAGTTTGAGAAATTCATGCATAGAAGCAGCAAAAGTTGGGGTTTATCTCCACAGAACATGGTCAGATCAAGTTTTACCTTTTCTAGTTGAGGTTCTGCACTTTTTCATGAGTTAAGAGGAACATTCAGTGTATGCAAGAGCTTCTTGTTTTGCTGTTGGTGTGTCACTGCTGATCAGAAACACAAACATAGGTCACTAGGGGAACTTCCAGGCCTCTCCCCTTAACTGAACAAATTAATTGACCCAAGAATGATTCCATTGTGGGTAAGTGTCTCATCTAAACAGAGCTTACCAACGGAGGAAAAAAAAAAAACATGAAAGACCTCAAAGCCAAATATCTTTATTGTGTATTTGATGTTATAAACACACAAAAGTTACTGCAATTAACCTTTCTGTTACAAACATTTCAATGGAGATTTCTTACAACAGATAACTGAAAGTTTATGAAACTAAAAGTGGTACATCCACCTGATGAAGTGCATAGCACACTGTTTAAAAGTGAAAATCTTAAAACCGAATGTTTTACTTACTGATGAAATCATAGTTCAATGCTGTAAGTGTTATTACGTGCTATTGTCATTTAACTGATACTTTTCCTAAGCAGTAAATTGAGAATTATTATGTATTGATAACAGTTCTAAAAATCATTACTAACAGTTGTGAAGATTTTACCATTTACAAATATTTTATGATCCATAAACTTATAAGAATTTTTTCTTATATTATGTATTCTATATGATATTAAGTATATTTTATAAAGTTGAAGACCACTCACACTTTCCATATATGAATTATCAGAGTAAGGCTCTTTCCAAAATATATTCTTTATTGAAAGTAGTTAACCACATCCTTACAGGAATTCATCTGTTTGATCAGATTGCCCTTTATTTGAAAATCTCTTCATTGACTTCCCATAAAAATCTGTATTGATTTTAAAGTTTTGTTGCTCACTTTTAAGGCACTTAATGGCCATACAACAATATGTTTGTTGATCTATTGTCTCTATATGTCCCTTGCTGCCCATTGAGGTCACGATGAGCAGGCTATTTAGTCCTTCCAAAGCATAAATTCAAATCCCTTGAAGCTGAGGCTTTTAGAAAATGTGTTCCCTGATTTTAAAATGCAGTTTCAATTTTCAATCCGTTATGTTCCATCTGTCTGCATGCAAAAAGAGACAGTTGTGTTTGGTTACATATCAAAATGCTGAACAGTATTATTTTGGCTGTCATATCTCTATATCTTAGTCATCAAACAGGTATGCTTAATAATGTGATACTCTTGCTCAAAGTGATTAAGATTAAACTGATAAGTTTCTATGTCTTCCAAGGTACATCAGATGTTTCCCTTCCCATGATTTCCTACTGAAGAATAAATAGATTGTTCTGGCATTTGGATTTTAACAAAATTTAATAGGTAATTTTGGAAAACAAAATTCAATAAACAAGTATAAATTCATTTCTTGAATTCCAAACATTCACTTCAGGTTCTCAATAAAAAAAAAAATATTTTGGTGGGCCAGTTAGGTTTTAAAATAGAAAATTAAAACCATTAAATGAAATTTAAATTGTATACAATAATACAATTGTTTGGGGCTTCCCCAGTGGCTCAGTGGCTTGAGTGCACTGCTGTGACGCTGTCCCCAGCCTCTGCAACGTGGGTTCAATTCCTGGCCAGCCAAGGAGATACTCACATGGAGCGGTAGATCTCCCCTGTCTTGCCCACTGCTCCCCTTAGCAGTGTCTTTGGTCGTCTGCCTGTTCTGCTCCCTGCTCTGTCTCTGGTGAATTCTCTCACCCTCCCACACCTCTGGCCTATACCCCAGTTCTTGTATAAATAAATAAATCTTTAAAATAATAATAATAATAATAATAATAATGCAATCATCTGAAAAAAATTTAAATGAAGATAAATTGTCCTTACATAAAAATTCTAAATAATCTAAGTGAATCGTCCTCCCTCCAGATAATAGAGTTTGATTCTCCACTCCATGAGTGTAGACTAAAATAGTAAATTACTTCCAAAAAAGACTATGCAAAAGAAGATTGCTTCACAGTGGAGACTCCTGTAAGATATTAATTTTGAGTTTTATTGGATGTTTTTAGCCTGATATACTATTAAATCATTGTCATATGTTAAATCAAGGTCATATGGCATACCTATGTACATAGTCCTATATATATATATACAATATATGTATTTATCATCTGTACTATTTATATTGATATGCAGTTAATTAATATAATTAACTAATACAATTTCAAGTATATGAAAGCATGACCGTTGACTACAGATAACTTACAATATATACTAAACACCCAGTCTCATAGACAGTAAAATTTCTGTCTTGTACCTATGACACCCTTTTTTAAAAACTTGTCAAAGGATTGCCTCAGTTCTCAAAGTGAGCAATAGTAGAAAAAAGTAATTCTTCAAGCAAAAGACTTTCTCTCCAAAACATAGGTTTTAATACACTGTCATTAGTTTGTACATCTTATTAAATGATATTCTCTTGCACAGTCTTCAGTATTTGTATTTTATCTGTATTATAATATTACATGTATTGTGTTTTTGTTGCTTTATAAAAGCACACATTTTTGACATCAAGTTCTAATAAGATTAAGGGAATATTATTAAATAGACAGTTAACTTGTTAGTTGGTTGATGCAGGAAAAGATGTTCTTTGCTAAAAGGAGGGCAACATTAAATGAGATGTTCCTTTCTCAAGGCTAAGTACTTTCAACCAATCAGGTCACATGATGAAAAACAATACAACTGATCAGAGACAAGGACTGTGGTCTGTCAAGACTTGGGACATACAGATATAACAAGTCACTCAGTTCCTTTTCCTTTTCAGAAAATATTTCTCAGCAAGAAGCAGCTGGTTTTTTCCACGCAGCAAGCAGGACTCAGCATGTGAAGCTTTGAACAATCCTGCACTGCAGGGAATGTTTTGCAGAAACTGCATGACAAGATTGCCAAAAGGATTACCTCTTGATTTCCTTTGTCCTTGGGTTTATTTCATCTTATAATGTGGCAAAGATGGTGCCTTCTACCATAAAGAGAAAATTTATGTATGAGTCCTATGTGACAAATTGTTTTAAAGTCTTTGCTGCTCATAATTTTCTAACAAAACAATACCTCATTGAATATATAATTGTGTTTTCTTATGTTAAAATGTTTATCATCATATTAAAAGTTGTAAGTATAGAATATTTTGTGCTAGCAACAGCTTGAAGGAAGAATTCTTAAAAAGAAGTATTTTCTTTCTTCACAAAAAAAGGTGTGAAAAACCATCAAGAACATGATATAAGGTCAAGCAAATCAAGTAAAAATCAGACCATTTAACTACAAAGTAGTAACAAAATAATATTATAAATTCTAAGGGTATAGCTTTTACATTTTCCATTGTGGTTTGGAAAATACAAAAACAGCTTAGATATCAACACTTTTTAATTTATTTTTTTAACTTTGTTTATTTTTTTACAATATAGAATTTATCACCTCAGGTGACTCACTATAGTTTTCCCAACACCAAAAACCCCACTGTCCTCTACCAGACTCCACTGCGTTCTCCTCCCCTGTTCTCTACTCTCCACCTCTCCCTTTTCATCCACTTCCTCTCCATAGTGTCTTAAGCCTTGGGTCTGCTTTCAAGGGTCAGCCTTACAGTTTGTCTTTGTCCGAGGCTTTGTTTGGTTTCTCTAGATTTCACATATAAGCTTTGTCAGTAGAGTATGATAGAAGGAAAGTGGAGAAAGAGAATGATTATAATAATGTATAAGTTACAAACCAGTGACATAAGGAAATAACTCTATGAGCTGATGAAGGTAAAGGACTAGAGACTATGGGAACTGGATATTATGAGTCATGACTACAATGCTTTACATTATAATTTTACATCTTGTGCATTTAATAGTGGTGGTAACATCCAAAGTTATACGGTTTGGGCCTCCCTGGTGTCTCAGCGGTTGAGTGCTGGGTTGAGAGGCTGCCCGCAGCCTCTGCAGCGCCAGTTCGATCCCCGGCTGCTCCCCGGCCACCAGAGGAGGGTCCCGCATGGCATGCAGACCTCTCCTGCCACCCGCTGCTCCCCTTAGCAGTGTACTTTGGTCCTTCTGCCTGCTCTGCTACCCGCTCTGGCTCTGGTGAATTCTCTCACACTCCCGTGCTTCTGACTGTACCCAGTGCTTGCATAAAAAAATAAATAAATCTTAAAAAAATATATTAAAAAAAAAAACCAAAGTTATACGGTTTAATATGGAAGTTGTTAGCCACTGTGGTTATTATGATTTAGAGGCAAATTCATTAAAAACAACCAAGTTACAAATGCAGTCCCTCAGAAAGAACAACTCCATCAATATAGAAAGTTCTGTTGAGCAGTGCTATCCCAAATCATCATCTTTGCAGTGGATAGTAAAAGCTGAGAAAAGGACTAGCAAAGTAAATGGTGAAAACAAAACAAAGCAAAACAAAAAATAAGCTATAATGTTAATTGAGTCTTTAAGGATGGTTCTAAAACATTCAAAAGTAGTGGCAGGGAAGAGATTATATTGTGGGTGACAATAGCAATAATTTGTAGGTAACAACAACGATAATTTGTAAGGAGAAGTATCATGGGATGGCAAAAATTTTAAAAGATCTAAAAGTTATAAATAGAAAAGAAAAAAAAGTTATAAAGAGAAAAGGGGTAATCAAAGGGATAAGACGCACACTGCAAAAGCTTCTCAGAAAATGACATATCATGTAAGGTCTGAATAAGGTCTAAGAGAAAACGTGTCCTGGATAGCACCAAGAGGTCAATTGAGGAGGCCCCTTGCTTCAATCCATCCCAAGAGGAACATCTAATAAAAAGAGGGACACTATCCCAAGCGATTCCTGCAGCTTATGGTGAGACTGATGTAACCCTTGGACATGAGAGACCAGCACATCCTGTACCACAGGAAACATGCAAGGAATTCATGCTTCATTGAACAACAGGTGGGTGGAGAGGAATGTCTGGAGGCAGCAATGTGAGGCTCCCCAAATAGAGAAAAGTTTCCCAAAATTGGGGAAGACACTGACGATATGAGACCATGAAGTAAAAAGAACACCTAGTTACCTAAATGCAATGAGACTTAAAACAAGGAAATACCAAGAGTTCAAGACAAAGGAAAAATATTCAAACTGGATAGGGAAAAAAGCTGGTAACTTATCAAGGAATACTAATTAGGCTTTCTAAGTAGAAACTCAGGAGGGAAAGAGAGAATGAAATGCCATATTTAAAATACTCAAAGATAAAGAACTACCAGTTAGGAATATTGTATCCAGCAAGAGTCTTTTTCATATATGAGGGAAATGTAAAGATTTTTCCAGACAAAGAAAACTGAAGGAATTGGCCAACACCAGTCCTGCACTAGCTGAGATTTAGTTGAAATGTTAAAAGGGGCTCTCTGATCAAAATCAAAGAGAAAAATGTCCACAAAAAAATTGAAAAAGGAGGGCCTCCTCTGGTGGCGCAGTAGTTGAGCACCGGGCTATGAAGCTGCCCACAGCCTCTTCAGCACCGGTTCCATCCCCGGCCACTGGCGAGGGTCCCACATGGCGCGCAGACCTCTCCTGCCACCCGCTGCTCCCCTCAGCAGTGTACTTCGTCACTCTGCCTGTTCTGCTCCCTGCTCTGGCTCTGGTGAATTCTCTCACCCTTCCGCACTTCCTGTACCCAGTGCTCGTCTAAATAAATAAATAAATAAATCTTTTAAAAAAAAAAGAAAAGGAAATGAAAAGATAGAACTACCAAGAAAGAAGGAGAGAGAGAGAGAGAAAGAAATGTTCTCAACTTAATCAGAAGGCAGATGAGCAGGTTGGATGAGAAAACAAAAATCTAACCTTTTTTTTTTTTCAGAGGAGATCCATCTGTGCTAGAAAGTACAGAAAATAATAAAAATTAGGGCAGAGATAAAAAGGAATCAAAAAGACAGCATAAAAGAATAATGAAACTGAAAACTGATTCTTGGGATAAATAAGTACAGAAACCTCTTGCTAGGCTCACAATAAATAATGGGAGCAACCTCTAAAAAATATAATCAGAAATAATAGAGGTTAAAATAGATATATCAGAAATACAGAAGCTCATAAGAGTATTTTTATTCTGATAAGTTGGATAACTTAGAAGAAGTGACCAAATTTTTAGAAGCATATGACCTTCTAAGACTGAACAGGAAGAAATAGAAAACCTGAACAGACCAATTACAAGAAAGGAAATTGAAAGAATAATCACAAAATGAAGAACATAGTAAAGATGCATGTTATGTCTACACATAGCCAAAACATCCAATATAAAAATAGAATAAATCATCCTGCTTTGCCTAAGTGAATGCTGTAGAAATATTGTTCATTTAGTAATTATGAATTTTGATTGCATAAGCTTTTCTTTTTATCAATATACTTGTAAAATATTGAAACTACAACCACAAATAATATTTAATTAACATGACTAAAGAGGTAACTGCCTGTTCAATTTGGGCATTTTAGACATTTTCACTATTGTGCAAACTACAATTTATACAATATTATTTGTCAAATGTTTGCAATTATCCCTGTTAAACTTTCAGAGATTTAATTGGTGAGATGTGATCAAGGCATCATTTTTAAAATGCAGTTTTAAGAATACCTTGGATATGTGAACTCAAACTTAAAGTATACCCTTGATAAATACATTCAATCTTATTGATATTAATGCAGTATTTTAAGAGAATGGGAGGAGCCAATTTCCAAAAAAGAATGATTTCATTTATTTTAAAGATGTCATTATCATCCATGGTCTGTTGCCATCTTAAGAACAAAAGACTAAAGGTTATGTCTATAGAGATATTCATAGGGAGAACAGATGTTCAGGGCTAAATCTATTGTGATTCTAATTTTATTGTATGGCATATTGCACATTTTGAACTTATATTTATGCTTTAAAATTCAGAGAACAGAACTAAAAAGACTTCCCAGATATATCAAGAAATAGCATGTTTAGCAAATGAAGTATCAAAATGCTATGATCATAGTCTCCTTTCTTTGATAAATTGAGTACTGTCCTGTGAATCTCCCTCTGACACCCTTTTTTCTTATACATGCCTAAAATTTGAAATTAGATATGCCTGCAACTTGCCAAGAATGCAGCAGTGCTGAACTGCCCTTAGGTTTTCTTCTAGATAAGTTTCAGCTGCCTTGCATCTGAAAGCAATTGAGGACAAACTTTACATGGATTGAAATGGATTCAGGCAGAATTTTCCATAAGTGGTAGAGAGGGCAAATAATAGATTTTTGGAAGTAGTAACTGCATTAGACCAAACTTAAATTCAGGAAAGTAAATCATGATGCTAGTGATAATTGTTACAAGAATGAAAATGAAAACTGGTTGTTTTGTATTTTGTGACATAATGCAGACTGATTCTGGTCAATCATAGCCGAATACATATTTATGTCTTCACTTACATACATAAGATTTCAAACACCTTTACAAATATTTGGTTTACTTAGAACAACTCTGGGAAAAGAACCAGAGAGATTATTCATATATTCCAGAAAAGAAATAGGTACCTTTCAGTTACATTACTTGTTCAGTTTTCATGAGCAAATATGTAGCCCACTTACCATTTTATTCCAAATATCATTCTATTTTCCCAAACTATAATATTTTACCAACTCCTCATGATGCATCATTATTCATTCAAGTTTATTATAAACTCTTAATCTAAAAGAACAAAGCACTATTATTTTCCTTGTCTTTCTTAAAATGAATTTCTAGTAGTATTAAGCACATACATATTAAAAGCATTTTCTGAATCAATTGGAGAGGGAGAAAATTCATTTGTAATATATTTATAAAGACAATTGCTACCTTTAATTTTTTAATATTTACAGTTTTTATTTACTATTGAATAAAGTTGTATCTACAAACAATGCTTTTCACAGTGTGCAAGTAAAAATATGCCAAATAGGACCTATTCTAGGAAAAAAATTCTTACTACTGGCAGGTTGAATATAAAATACACCTATTTGTAATTTTGAAAATATACTATGATACAATTACTATCAGGTCTCCTATATATTGCTGAATCATAGCTATAGTAATCTTGAAATAATATAGTAGCTACTGTTTTCACATCTCTTGATTCTAATGAATATTGGAATATAACTACTTGAAATTTTAAAAGTAACTTTCAATAGAACAATCAAGCAGCTAGTCTATCATTACTGAGATAATTTCATAATAGGAGGAAAGTTGAAGATAGTCTATGGGGAGAAGAAGATTATACAAAAAATAACCTAGTTCTTTTGTAATTTGATTTCAAGTGTACATCCTATACCTGCATTAATATTGAGACATGAGCTAATAACCAGCTTAAGCCAATTTTCTCCTCAAACTGAGAAAAATTAGGTTATTGCTCAAGTACGTTATTTTATATTTAACTATATATTATTTTAAGTAATCAAAGAATTTTGCCTGTGAAATCAATGTGATGTGGCATATAAAGTAACAGCAAAATGAAATCTGTTTTCTTCAAGTTCTAAATATTTGTGGAGATAGAAACTTGAACTCTACTGCAATCTTATGAATCCATGAACACACACCACTGAAATTTTCTTCTTACTCCATAGCCAAAAATATTAGTTTGTGTTTATTAAGTGTTAGTGTATCAAGCACAGTCCTATGAAGTTGGTAATACGATAATGTTCATTTTAGGCATGGGGAAAACTACAGTGCAGTGAGGTTAAGTAAAATTTCCATGGTCGCTCATTTGGCAAGTTGGCTTAGTCATGCAGTCCTTCTATTCCAGAATTTATGCTCATTATTTGTTAAACTCAACTGGATCTGCATCTTGAACATGATTGATTTTTTTCTTATTAGAATTATTTGACAATGTTGATGGTCCTGTTAAACCTGTTTTTATTATTTTTTAAATAAACTGGGGTGTAAGCCGAAAGTGCAAGGGATGAGAAGATTCACCAGAGACAGAGTGGGGAGCAGAAAAGGCAAACCTACTGAATCACACTGCTGAGGGGAGTGGCAGGCAAGACAAAGGAGGTCTTCTGCACCATGTGGGTTAGCTCCCTGGCCAGGGATGGAACTCAGGCCTTGGCCTGTGGTAGCACTGAGAATTAACTTCTAGGCCACCAAGGAGGCCCCTGTTAATGCTGTTTTTAACCCAAGAAAACAATAGAGTTCTTACTGCCATGGTCAAAGTGGAAAGTAAATGATTCATATTTGATTACAATATTAAAAACTTGTTCACCATATAGAAAATTGTCATTTAAAAGGTTGCAATTATGAGTTCAAAAAATGTATATACAGTAGAGTTTTGTTATTATATTGAGTGGATTTTTGTTTTCCTAATAAATTTGTTTTGTTATGTGAAATATAATAAAGATGTTTCTTGAGATTTAATCAATGCATCATATCCATTGAAATTATGCCATCTAGACACTCTATTTTACCTTGATATGTTCACTTCAGTTCCCCAAAGCAAAACTACAAAATTAAAAAAAAATCCAATACAGTTTCTAAATTCTACACTAAAATATGCTGACACTTTTCTTTATTCCTTTACTATCTGCAACATTGCCATAATCTTTCTATTATGTGTCATTGTTTCCTTGATGTCTCCTCAGTGTAGCAAAAGAGGAATGTTAAACTCTGTCAAGTGGTGATCAATATCAGTCTTCAAGGAATAGCTCACTACAACAGAACTTCAGAACTCCTTAATAGAAAATGCTGTTCAACAATTGCTTTAATACACACCCTGTCAAAAAAATTAATGGGAAGATTGAATGTAAAATACTTTGCATTCCAAATAACAAAAATAAATATCCTTATATGAGTGTTCTCATATAATCTGATAACAATATATTAAATGAGAAACAATAATATCATATCTATAACAATGATATTAATATATTTTCTACACATCAAGAATAACTGGCCATGGCCTTATTTGTTTATAAACTACTAGACTCAGTGTCAAAATATTAATTGAGAACAACATTTTGAATTAAATTCAGATACTTCACTTTTAAATATAAGGGAACAATGATTTTAATAAATCCTAGTAACTGGGACTTTTTTGCCATTTTATGCACATTTGTGATTAGAAACACATATTAATTACATTCAGTGCAGGCACAAGGGAAGGGTTTTTATAGAAACCAGAAAAAGCCCAGAGTTATGATTATATTTAAGTTTTGTAACTTAGCCAAGTCCATTATTCATATTTATAATTTAAAAACTCACAGTGCTCTCAAAATATTTAGACCCCTCCTGATTATATTAATATTTGATATTTGATTAGGTTAAAATGCAAATGTGAACTCTCCATATGGTGCAGAGTAGCACAGGAACAATATGTTCCATGTGGCCAAGCCACCTTGGATCTTTTAATAATAAATATTCACAAGCTCCATTAACACCACATCATCACTACTTAAATTTTAACCTGCCAGGTTTTGGGTCAATGATAAAATTTGGTCACTTATCTTTACAACAGCAGAATTAATGCTAGTAGAAAGTACAGGGCATGAAAGTGGACAATTTTGCTGAAATAAGTAAAATGAAATCCTAAAATAACACTTTTCTCAAATAAAAGATGTGGGAAGAAATAAGAAAATAACCTTTATTCCAGAAGATGAAATAAAGTATCTAGTAAGACTACTGAGAATCAGAAAAGTTTATACAAATTGAGTTCCTACCTCTCCTGAGTGCCTACATTTTTTTTTAAATTCTCATATTAATTTTCATTTTTAGACACGTTAAGAAATACTGTAGTAAATTGATGTAAGAATATTAGAAGGCAATAGGAATATCAAATAAGGAGCGATAATGAATCTGATAGGCATGTATTATTTCAGATTCTGAGAGATGGTTAGCGAAGTCACAAAGCAAAGAATAAACATTTAAGATACCTTTTTTCAAGAGCAAAATATTTATAAAATATATCACTGGAAGTATTAACTCAGTTAAATAGGCTAGAATAGTGGACTTGGTCCCTAGTTGGTCAATTAATTTAAAAGTTTCATGGTAATGATAAAGTTCATAAGGTGAATAGTTTTTAAGAATAATATTTTGAAAGAAGACTAAATAACAAGAATCTGACATTTTCTTCCTTGTTATCCATCTTCTACCTTAAAGAGCCACAACGGGTAATCAGAGTTCACCCAAAGATGAAAAGTGATGAAAAGTGAGACTTGGGAAGTAGACTGAAAGAATTAGTTTGTTCAATCCTATGATCATATTAAGGGGTAGGTACAGACCTAATAAGTTACAGGCAGAGAGAGACTAGAATCTTTAGTTTGCTGTGTCTGGATGAAGAGAGGCTTTTATCCTTTTGAATGTGTTGATTTGAAAATGAAATGCTGCAATTATTTTTGCTATCTTAATAAAGTCATATTATAAATAAAGTTGAACATTAAATAGATCATAATAAACACATAATAAACACAGAAACCAATACAGAATCTTGGTGACAATGAAAATGACTTATTAAACTATCCCTAAGTTCCCAATATTTCAGGATTAGTTTCAATTATCTATGTCAATAATTTTATTTGATTAAAGCAAAACATATACTTTTTCTTATTTGCAAGAAAGTGTTCTAATTGATTAAAAAAAGGAAATAATATATGGACAAATACATATTCACATCCACAATTATTAAAAAGGCAAATATAAACACAAAAGTAGTTCAGAACATAAAACTTAGTGAAATTGTTAGATCTTATTCAAATTCAAAAAATTCTGCAGTCAAATAATTATCTTTTCTTGCCTTCACCATTATTTTTAGCTAATTGTTTTTAGCCAGACTTTTTCCATGTAAGCTGAGGTTGGAGAATATTGGAATTTTCTGTGCATTTTTTTTTAAAGATTTATTTATTTATTTGTACGAGCACTGGGTACAGTCAGAAGCGAGGGGGGGTGAGAGAATTCACCAGAGCCAGAGCAGGGAGCAGAACAGGCAGACTGACGAAATACACTGCTGAGGGGAGCAGTGGGCGCTGCAGGAGAGGTCTGTCGCACCATGTGGGACCCTTGCCGGTGGCCGGAGATCAAGCCGGCACTGCAGAGGCTTCGGGCAGCTTCGCAGCCCAGCGCTCAACTGCTGCGCCACCAGGGGAGGCCCTTTCTGTGCATTTTAAAAGTCTTATTTCTTGAAGAATAAGGAGTTATAATATTCACTGAAAAATTAGGGAAAGGGCCTCTTTGGTGGTACGAAGCGTTAAGTCTCACCACTAAGAAGCTATCAGCAGCCTCTGCAGCATGAGTTCGATCACCGGCCAGGAAGCTAACCCACATGGCACAGCAGACCTCTCCTGTCTCACCCACTGCTCCTCTCAGCAGTGTATTTCAGTAGATCCACTTGTTCTGCTCCCCACTCTCTGGTGAACTCTCCCCCTGCACCTCTGGCCTACACCCCAGTTCTTGTGTGCATAAATAAATAAAAATAAATCTTAAAAAAATTAGGGAAAATCAAAACTGGACAAGTTCACCTCCTTTAAAGGGGATGAAAAAGATCACAGAGGTCAAACATTTTGGGATTCTGATCCCTTGTGAAAATTTTGTCCTTGTGGCATTCACTCATCACATCTTACACTTGGATGCATTCTGCAGTAGCAGTTTCAGAAACTTTATCTGGTGCTCCACTAGAGAGAATTTTCCTTTGCTTTCCACTAACCACCTAATCTTAGCTTATTCCTTTGGGAGCCCGTACTCTCAGCATTTTCTCTCACCACTCAGTACAGTCTGTGATGCAGTGTAAGCAACACTCAAATGTCTCATTAAAGTCATTATTATTAGCTTTGGAAAATCCCATGAGTTCTGCATCAGCTTTTACCCTCTCTCATTCTATATTTGCACTGAGTAGGACTATATTAAAGATGTTTCAGTTCTTGAATGGGCAGAAGGTAGAATTATGCTTTTAAAAAGGAGCAAAAAGCATAGAGGTAGAAAGTGATGAATTTAGTTTGCTTTAATAAGCCATGCTGATTATGAACATTAAGATTCTTTCCATCGACCTTACAAAATATTTCCATTTTTTGAGGGGTTTCCATTATCTTTTTTAAAATTCTAGTTTCTAATGCATTTTCAATACTAGTTATACATTAACTGTTAGTGTATACACAAGAATTTAAATAAATACATATACAAATACATATACATAAATATATATGTAAATATGTATATATATATACGTAAATTGTTTATTCAAGTCATGACAAAGAAAAAGCTCAGTTTAGCATTATCAGTTGAAGGCTTTGTTAATACTAAGAGGTGTGTTTGTAAATGACAATGTCCTTGTGTATATAATGAAAATCATTAACTCCAGATCTACTTGATCCTTCTGAGAATACTTTGAGATTCATAATTATAATACTTCCCCAGTGCTTGATTCATTCCTATGCATTAAATGAACCACTTATTAAAACATATTATCATATTTTAAACATGAAATAACTTAATATGATTAAATTATATGCTATAGACCTGAAAAGACACTTGATGTAAGGTAGCACTAGAATATGTCATTATTGCTGTTGTTTACCCTCTTTTTACTTTCACCTTTGATCCTACAACCACTACAATGTCTTTTGTGAATGATTTCTGAGAATTCTAAAGCGATGTTCTATATCTATTCTCCACCAGAGAATGCATATATAACAGCCTTTACACAACACACCACCTCTATGTCAATGTCTAATAAGACATAGAAATTCTCTCCTGGTAACTCTAAACTGTGAGATTTTGTCTAATTTTAGGGAATCAGAAGACATCTATCTATCTATATATAGATAAATAATTTTATATATAAAATATAAGACCCATATATACAGTCACATATTATAGTGCCTATAATTATAGTCACATATTACAATAACATACTATAGAGCAGCTTGTGTGCCATGGTACCACAGAGAACATGAAATGGCATTTTCCAGGGACACATTGGACTATGGCAGAGAACTATGGTGCCTTGGTGTGAGTGTAATGTGGTAACATCCATCTGAAGGGGTGTGAAGCTAGTGGAAAGTCAGAGAGCAAAACTGTTGATACATTCAGCCTTCTACTACAAATAAAAATACCCAATCCAAGTGTTCTTGTCCATATTATATCCATTTTTAAAAATTGTTCCAAACTCATACTGCCTACAGAAATGATAGATTTAGATAGCTATAGTTGTAAAATATATCCTTTCCTTATGACCAGACCTATTTAGTTAGGTTTGGAACATAATAATTCTCTAAAAATAATTGATCATATTCTGTTTCCAGGAAATTTGCATTTAGGACACAGAAAGCCAGACAGTTAGATGCTGTACCAGTAAGATATTTTATAATATGGGCAGGAGCCAGCGACACAGTGAGATGAGGTCTGAACAAGCTGTCTTAAGCTAAGACATTCTCTCAGCTAGAGGAGACAGGAGCAGAAATTCCTAGGGGAAATGATTTCAGAATCCATTCGGTTCCAGACACAAAGTAACTACCTGATAACTTGGTATTTCTGAATAAACTTGGTCTAAATTTCTATTGAAAGTCCATATTAAAAGTATACTTTCTAATTTCAGCAGGCTTTCTATGTTTTTCTGAAAGACATAGAAAAATGCATTTTGGAAAATGTACTTTCCAAAGTGGAAGCATTTCACAGAATCATATGTTAAACTGACTCAATTCTGATTGAGGGTCCAATCACATTAAAATGTGAGTTTAATCAAGGTTTACTCCTATAAATTTTGTATAGACAACCAATCAGATATTGAAAATATATGTGAATCAACACCCATCAGAAAAATAATCAGATGATATTAATTTAAGGAAAAAACAGTATAACCTACTTTTAAGTATTAATATAGATTATCTAGGGTTTCTGTTTCTATTCTTTTTATCTTCTTATGTTTTATTTTGACCATGAAGTTATTAAGAAATAAAATAGGTGAAACAATTATTTTTAATATTTTTGAGACATCTAGTTATAAATAAACTGAAGGTAAATGATTATAAATATTTCATATATTTGCCTATAGAAGAGTGTAATTCCTTTTTTTTTTTTTTTTTACTTACTGTGACTTACTGTGGTTTGTGTATTTAACAGAATAAAGAAATGAAGACTTGCATGGTTTTGTCTGCTATTTATGTAATGTGGAATTAAAAGCAAGCCAGTTTCACTTACTATACCTAGGTACACTGTATACTGCCCAATGCCAGAAAGTAAATGTTCATTCCTTCTCCTTAGCTGTGCAATGTAAGATCTGCACAACCGTTTTTGGTAATTATGACAATCCATTAGAAAAAATTACATGTTTTAAATTCATGGTTTATAATACAAAATCCAAGAGGCAGGGGTTTTGCCCTTTAATTCAGTCTGCATCAACACCAAGACAGCTGCCTAAGATATAGTAAGTGCTAAATAAATATTTATTGCATGAATAATGAAATAGTGAAACCAGTGTTAGTGAAATCATGTGTATTAGCTAACAAAAATTAGAATCAGTCTCCAGTTCAGGTTTACTAACTCACCATATCAAGGATTGGGCATAAAAGTTAGTTGATTATTATAAACACAACATTTTAGATTCATGCTTATTTATTAACTAAACTGGGATGCTAAATTAGGATGTGCACAGGGAAATTTCCAATCCTTTGTTTTTCAACTCAACTGTCAACCACAGGTTTTCTGTTAAGTTGTAACCAATAGCACTTAGAAAAATCATTGCATGAAAAAAATGAGATAGAGAATTTAGGAATATTTTGTCTGAACCATAAAATGGCAAATATTAATTGAATCTTGAAAGTTAAATAAAACCTAAAGTTCACTTTGAGCCTTTAATTAAATTGGTTGTTACAAGTGGACCAGATTGTCCAACTAACAGAGAAAACAGAAATGATAAAGTATAGAAATGTGGTTCATTACTTAAAACTATGTAAATTTTGTAATTCATTAATATATGATTTCATGATATCTTCATTGTGATAATTAGTATTTACCAAACCAGTTCATTCTGCCTGGATAATTTATATGCAATATCCTTCAGTAATCATAGATGATAATGCATATTATTCATATAAGGAATTAGATAGCAATATCCCTTCAAAAGTTCATAGAAAAGTTAATATAGATGGAAGGGAAGATAAATTAAACAAGCCATTAATTGTGTTGCAGAGTCTAATCATTTGTTTGTTTTAGCTAAAATTTTCTGCCTTTATTGCAGTCATTAGTACTTGATAGTGAATAATCTTGTGTTGAAAATTTCTAATTAAGTTAGTTTTTTTTTTTTTACTTGATGGAGTTTCAAACCTGAGATTCTGTCAATAAGGGTGGATATAGTGATCTTTATAATCAAGTCATGGGTTTTACTTTAGCGAAATTATTTTCTGCAATAGTAGAACCATGAATAGGGTCCATAATTTTGCTGATGGTTCCTCGCTTTGCAGACATTAGCCATCTAAAGACAGGAGCCTGTTGTAAATCAAGTAATGCTTCCATTAATCATAATGGGAGTTAAATGTATGTCAGGAGAATGAATCCCCTTAGGTATTTAAAATGAGTTTCTGTTACTATACATCTGTTGATGTAGCTTGGTAAGGTATTTTCACACTTTCAAAGAATCACCCCTTTCGGCAAGATTAAATAAGAATGCATCAGATGAGCATTCTTTGCCAAGCCTCTGAATTTCAAAAGCTCCTGAAGACTCCAGGAAGCATGTGAAGCAGCATCTGTAAAATATGCAGGTGGGGCTGGGAGAGTGATCCAGACTGCCTACTCTGCAGGTAACTTAAAGACACCCAGCAGAACACCAGCTTTGCCAGCTTCTTGCTTATCTCCACCAGATCTCTGTGAGTGAAGCAGAGTCCCTGATGCAAAGCAAAAATGGGAAATTTGTCTTTCTGCCAGATTATGTAAATGCTATGAATTGAGTTGTCTGACTCTTTTGCTTTTTTTTCTTTCTAACTAAAGCATAGTAACATTCAGAAAATGCAAGTAGCATCCTGATTGAACATAATACTACCCAATAAAATGCAAAGCATAGGAAAATTGTACTTAAGAGGTTACCTTACAAAGGTTTAAAAAAAAAAGGATAAACAAATCCAGCAAAATTATTTAGAATAATTTTGTATTCTTCATTATGTTCAGATTTCTCTATAATCTTTTAAGAATTGAAGATTTAATCATAAAAATGCAGAAATACTTCTGCTCTGAAACATCTTTATTTTAGTATAACTGGAATTCCAGTCTAGTTGGATTCATGGTATAATTCAAGAATAATCAATGTGATGGCAAAGGTGGAAGGGAAGAGACTACAAGGGAGTAATTAAGAGGGTGCGGGAGGCATCATCAATATTAAGAGTTGAAATAGGGCCTCCCTGGTGGTGCAAGGGGTTAAGCACAGCACTATGAAGCAATCCACAGCCTCTGCAGCATGAGTTCGATCCCCGGCCGGCCAGGGAGAAACCCACATGGCGAGGCAGACCTCTCCTGATTCACCCACTGCTCCCCGCAGCAGTGTATTTCAGTCAGTCTGCCTGTTCTGTTCCCCACTCTGTCTCTGGTAGATCGTCTCACCCCCCCCCCATCTCTGGCCTTTACCCTAGCTCTTGTATGCATAAATAAATAAATATTTTAAAAAAAGAGTTGAAATAAACTGGATTATTGGAACTGGAGTATGAAAGGAAAGAAAGAAGAAATGCGTGTCATTTTAAATACCTACAAATGCTAAGTCATTTTTAGATGATTTTTGCTGAAATTCCTTATGAAGGAAAATATTAGGAAAAAAAATCAGGAAACCAGGAGTTGAGAGGTAACTACTTGTCTTTGGATGAAGTGTAGAAACTAGAGATAAAAAATGAAACTAGAGATGAATATGTTATCACATAATTTGTAGAGGCAAAAACCTTTAAACATTGCCTCAATAAACAAAATTTTTTAAAAGATAAGAAATGGGTAGCAATAAATAGGCCTCAACATGGGGAATTTTTTTGTGGTTTGTCACACTTAAAATCTCTATCCATGACACAGAAAGGAAATGAATGGTAAAATTCATGATTTTGAAATTACCACTAAATTTCTGGGCAGGAAGCAAAATATCAAATTAATGGCTATAAACTAGAAAGATTGTATGAAGCTGCACATGTGGCAAGAAATGGGGTAGAGAAATTTGAATGCATTCAAGTGTAAGATAATATATGGGGGAAGCATAATAAGAATGCCGTTGTAAGATGTCAGTTAGACCAGCGATAGAATTTAGGTGTCATTTCCCTGATGACAGTAATGTAATATGCACTGTGTTAAAAATATCTAAAAATAGTTCATCACTGAAAAATGCACTGTGGGCAAACAGAAGAAAATTGTTAGGTATTAAAGTGTATCCACTATGGCAGACACTGTACTAGTCTCTAAGGATAAAACACCAGATAAGATTCCTGATTTCATAGATCTAGATTCTAATGTGGGCACAAAAATGAATAATAGTATGTATATTTGAGGAAAAGAAAAGCATGTAGCTGGAATTTCTTCTTACAGATATAAGCATAACTCACTTCCTCAACTTCTTCAGGTCTTGGCTTAAATTCTATTGTTCAAAGGAGGTTTTTCCTGAATATCTATTTAAAATTGCAAGACTGTGCCTACTGACTAGAACCCTATCTATTTTTCTTTCTATAGAACACTTACTATCACTGTTATATAGATTTTGCTTATTTGTTTTATCGCCTGTCTCTCCAATTTGAATGTACAATTTGAATGCACAGAATTTGTGTTTATTTTATGTTTAAATGTCAAGAATTTGTGTTTATTTTATCCCCAATACTTAAAGAGTCCTGGTCACTAATAGCTATTTTGATAATGGGTAATGTCATGCTTCGAAGAAAATATACTAATTGAATAGAGATTGACGAGGATTGAAAGATGTTAGTGTCGTCAATATAGACATTTAAGAAGATGATGAGAAATATGAAAGAAATGCTATGTAAAGATCTAGAAGAGGGCCATTTCCAAAGAAACAGAAAGATGAGAAGCCAAATGGCGGGTATGGAATTAAAGAAGTTTTCTGTGTTGGAAAATGAGAAGGGTAGGAAAAAGAGAAGGGTGACGGAGATCAGATGTGGAAAGAGATGGAACAATTAATTAAATAAGAAAAATTCAAATTAGGTATTTCCTTGCAGGCCATAGTAGAGTGTCTAAATTATATTTTGAATATAATTGGGCACTGTTAGTATCTTTATAAAAAACAGAACCCTTTGGCTATTAGAGTATTGTTGTGAGGGAGAGAGTGAGAAACAGGGAATAGAGTGGAAACAGGTTTTTGCAGTGGTGCTGAATTTAGTAGGTTGGGCATGCAGTAGCATTGGAAATAGTAAGAAGGGAGTAAGATCTTGCGCAAATCTAACTCATAAACTTGGTGATATTAGACAAGTTATTTAATCACTACAATCTTTGGTTTTTGAATCAGTAAAATGGTAATGATACATTTTTTCAAGGTTTGGTCAATTGGATGATTGGATTATGGTTGAATATCTTTAGGTTAAAAATAAAATCTGATGATATTATGAATGAAATAATCCAGATGTAAAGGTATATGTGAATTATTAGAAACACATGGTGAGATACCCACTAGATATAAATAAAAGATGCAACATTTATTCCCTTGTGGAATATATCATTCAGAGCACTTAAAATTTGGATAAATGCCTGAAAACCACCTGCAGATGAAATGGGAAATATATCAGAGAGACTCAGGAACTGGGCATATCATGAGCACATGCTGTACTGGTCCAGATCTTCCCCCAGGAGCAACGCACCTCCTCATAAACCTCCTTCTAGAAGGTGTGAGTCCATTTACTTAAATCCTGCCAGAATTCCAGCACCTATTCTGTTCACGGAAAGTACGAAAGTTTTTCTTATTTTTGTTTTCCTTGTATTAATATAAAATATTTTTGAAAAGTTATGCATTTATAATTAAAAAACAAACTTTACATAAAATTACTACAAAAGCCAGTTTTGAATATTTATATCATACCTTCTTTAGTAATGTCATAGTTATTATCAAAAACTATGGTTAAAGATATGTATTAAGTTGAGATTTTCATAATATTGCTTTCACTTTAAGTATTATTTTTATTTTCATGGAGTAACAGGTAAATGCACAGTCAGCCATGCAGCAATATGCAAAATATATGTGGAATCTAGAGAAACCATACAAAGAATAAGACCAAGACAAATAAAGACTGACCTTTGAAAGCAGACCATAGATATGAGACATTCAGGTGGAGAAGGGGAGAGTTGAGAACAGGGAGGGAGGGACTGTGCTCGAAGGTGGTAGAGAACTGAGGGCATTTGGGTGGTGGGAAAACTATGGTGACTGTACCTGAGGGGAGAAATTCTATGTTGTGAATAGATAAACCAGGATTTTAAGAAACAGAAATGAAAAAAAAGAAGAAAAATGAAATGTGTAAATGAAAGTGTAAAATATTCTAAATTACGAGTAAAACCATTATACTCCTGTGACAGCTGGCTACAGAGCTGAAGCACCAAGTAGGGGAGGGAATGGGAACAAAGAACAAAGAGGGGGGTGAAGCACAATGGTCTATGGTGGAGGGCTATGGGTGATTTTGTGGTGGGTGCACTGGGGTGGTGATACCTAATGAGGGTATCCAAATATTACTTCAGTTAAAAATAAATAAATAAGGCCTCCCTGGTGGCACAGTGGTTAAGATGCAACCTATGAAGCCATCCACAGCCACTGCAGCACAAGTGTGATTCCTAGTCAGGTTGCTACCCACATGGCGCAGCAGACCTCTCCTGATTTGCCCACTGCTCCCTCAGCAGTGTGTGCCTGTTCTGTTCCCCACTCTATCTCTGGTAAATCCTCTCACCCCCCACACCTCTGGCCTGTGCCCCAGTTCTTGCATGCATAAATTAATCAATCAATCTTTAAATAAATGAATAAACAAATAAAACAAACTATCATGCTGTTATATAATCACTTACCAATATCCAAGTCTCTAGGACATATTTATTCTCTTATTTTTTACAGAAAGAACAGACTTGATTTATTTATTTCACTTCAATCAATAGGGGAAAGCTGCCAAATCTGTTTCTAAGTAAATCCCCAAGATATGTTAAGAAATATAATCCAAACATGGAAATAAGACAGAAAATGGCAGAGTATCTTTAATGTTACACTGGAGAATTGTATAGTAAGCTTACCCAGCACTGTTTATTCTCTGAAGTAATGCACCTTTATTTGACTCGCTATATACTACAGGTCTATGCCCAGAATTTTATTTGTACATTGTTGTCTTATAAAGAAGCAAATAGTTTCTCTCCTATAGAAAGGATAATCCCAAAATTTACAGTGTAATTGACCTATAGGCCATTAAACAATTCTGTTTCTAACTCAGCAAATTTATTTTAGCATGCTTTTTCCAGCTAACTATTAAAATCCTTTAATCTCAAGTGCTCTGAATCAAGATTATCCAACAGAGTCCTTCACTAATGAGTCAAATATATCTTTGATATATGTTCGCTACATATCTAAATGGGACACATGATTTTGACACTGATAGTTTTCAAAATTCCAACAAAATATTCAAACAGAGTCTCTTGCTTCAGGCAATTAAGTTCAATTACTAAAGAAGTGTACCTTATGATCTGAAAGTTCTCTGATACAATTTATGCCTTTGGACCCTGAATTATTTCCCAAGGTGCTATAGAATTCTACCTTCACTGTCTGTCTGTCTGTCTGTCTGTCTCTCTCTCTCTCTCTTCCCCCACTCCACCCTCCCATCATCATTTTTGCTTTAGATATTTGGTTCTTGTCCTGGATTACTTAAGCTAAGAAATTGTTCTCTATAGGAAACAACAATGGTTAAGAATGAAATTTCATGGTCTGATCATTTGATGATCTTTGTTGAGATGCTGGAAGTATTTTGCAGTGTCAATCTCCCCAAAAGGGTCACAAAGACTTTTCCTGATGTGCCCAGGAAGCATCTGTCACATTGCTATGGGAACTAGAGGTTAACTGAGATTCTGTGAGTCTCTGGAAGCTCCATTATCTTTACTCAAATAATGTGGACTATTTTGAATTGAGATTAGTGAAGGCACCTTAGGCTGAGGAGATTCTCTCCTTGCTTGAATGTTTTGTCTTTTCTAAACTGCAGAAGCACTCACTACTCTCCCTTTCATGACCTAGAAGATTGTATTCTCTTTTGGAGGGGTACAGCAAATGTTTATAGGTTTATCAGTGAGCATGTGCACGCTCTCTGAGGATCTTGACTTTATTCTCAGAGTGAAAGGATGAGATAATCCCCTCTTTGTCTGTAATATAAAGTCTCCCCCTCTCTTCCCTTGACACCCCAGGTCCCCAAACACAGGATAATTATCCTTGCTGGTATCACCATTATTCTTCAGAATTTACAACTATGTAAATTCTCCATAAGTATGTCATTAAGTAGATTTTCCTCTGCTAACATATTTGACACTGTTTTTATTACTCATCCAGCCTGAGAAGAGCCCAGAGGAGAATGGAATGACATCCTTTGCACTCCAGGGAGTCTCTAGGGTTATAAACGGAGTAATAGTTGTATTTTAGCTTTTTTCTTCTTTGTTTTGCTCTTTTCAGAGTTGCACAATTAAAATGTTTCATGCCCACTAGAAAGGAGAAATACCTGTAAGATCTGTGTCACTGAACTTTTATGTTTTATTTAGATTTGCCTTGGTTAAGTTATAGACCTGAAGCTGCGAGTTCTCTTAGTATCTATGATGAGGTTAGACTGTAAGGCATGTGCCCAATAAGGACTTTAGAACCTGGGAGTTGTGCTAGACCAGGAAGCACCCATTATTTGTGTACAGCACAGAGAATCCTGCCTGTGTACTTGAGTAATATTCTGAAATCTTTTTGTACTACAGAAGTATACACAGATTAGAATATATTGTTTATTAAGTTAAAGGAGCTCTATATTTACTTTTTCTAGGAAAAATAATGCAAACTAATAAAAAGTCACATAACATCTCTAGACATGGGGAAGGAAGACAGTAACTTCTCATAAGTTGATGGTGCTAGTCTTAAGCAAATGAAACAAAATTAGCGAAGTCAGAGCCATTGTATATAAGAATTTGTTACAGGCAGGGTGAGGGGCAGCCCAGGACCCCAAAACTTGTCCCTGTAAATGGGTTCTAGCATCTGCCTACATCAAGAAAAAACATACTCGTAATGCATAAGCCCTAGAGGCTTAGGGCTTAAGTATCAGGCTATCATTATTAAGGCCTGAGGTCAATCCTTGGCCAGGGAGCTAACCCACATGGTGCAGTAGACATCTCCTGTCTCTCCCACTGCTCCCCTCAGCAGTGTTTTTCAGTAAATCTGCTCATTCTGTTCCCCACTCTGTCTCTGGTGAATCTTCTCATCCCTTGCACATTTGGCTTATACCCTCTCACCCATCCCCCCACACCTCTGGCCTACACCCAAGTTCTTCTATGTATAAATAAATAAACCTTAAAAATAGTATGCAATAAAGAGAAGAGAAAGAATAGATAAAATAGTCTCCATGTGAACCACCCAAAGTTACTCATCCCTCCATAAGTAAATACCTGGCCAAACAGGGTTGGCCCAAAGCAGGGCTCCTGAGACCAAAAATCTTGCCACAGGTCTAAGGCACTTCTCATGGAGACACATAGGAAAGGGGCAGAAGGGCAGACAAGTATGGAAGGAAAAGAACAAACTTAAGATAAAGTATGTTGGGCCTCCTCTGTGGCGCAGAGGTTTGAGTGCAGCACTGTGAAGCTCTCCACAGCCTCTGCAATGCAGTTTCGATTCCCAGCTGGCCAGGGAGAGTCCCACATGGCATGGCAGACCTCTCCTGTCCTGCCCGCTGCTCCCCTCAGCAGTGTATTTCGGTCATCTGCTTGTTCTGTTCCCCACTCTGTCTCTGGTGAATCCTCTCACCCTCCACATCTCTGGCCTGTACCCCAACTCTTGTATAAAAATAAATAAATCTTTAAAAAAAAAAAAAGACTAAGTATGCCATTGTCAACCTCCCCACGGCTCTCTCACCTTAGTCTCTTTCAACTGTCTCCTTCCATGTCCCCAAGTCCTTGTTACCAGCCCAAGGCTGAGAAGCAAATGCAGTTTCTTCACATGTCTCTCTGCTCCACGTGCTTCCTCCAGGTCTCCTCGCTCCATTTCCTTTCTTCTCTCTGTTTTTTCCCCCTGCTTCTCCTTGCTGCTCAGCTTCACCCTTCCTCAAAGTGGGGCAGGGAACCTGGAACTTCCCTTTCCCTAGGGACCATCCTGTTACACATTCAAGTTTGCATAATTAAGGCCCATCTTGATAACGTCAGATAGGTTGTATAATTTTACTTAAAATGACTATTTGTCTTTTCTCTGAGTTTATTCAAATTATACTACAAAACATGTAGAATACTTTTTAAAATATATCTTGAACTTATTTTTCATAACAATATCAGTTGATGTGAACTTTCTAAACATATTCATGTACAGATCATGTAAATTAACAGTACTCCTACATTAGTATTTAAAGCTTTAAGACATTGTAAAACTGCATTAAGATATGCTACCAAATTTTATGCCTATCAAGAGGAATTATATTTTTTAGTATGTCAGTTTAAACATTTTTCAGTTTCTCAGTTAATTTATTTTTTCAAAGATTTATTTATTTATGCATACAATTTATTTATTTATGCATACAATAACTGGGGTACAGCCAGAGGTATGTGGGGTGAGAGGAGTCACCAGAGATAGAGTGGGTAACAGAACAAGCAGACTGACTGAAATACATTGCTGAGGGGAGCAGCAGGCAATACAGGAGAGGTCTGCTGTGCCTTGTGGGTAGCTCCCTGGCTGGCCGGGGATCAAACTCATGCTACAGAGACTGTGGACAGCTTCTTAGTGCTGTGCTTAACCTCTTACGCCACCAGGGAGGACCGTCTCAGTTAATTTAAATTCCTGTGACAGAGACTGGTAAGCTGGCAGAAGAGTGAAAATTCTGACCTTGCCTACTCCACATATTTACAACTGAACTACATGTAAATAAAGTCAATGTTCCCTGGAGAAAGACCAGCTGACTATTGGGTGCATAGAGAGGGACAGCATTAAAGAGAGAGTAGAAAAAATAAAATATTATTGTGTTTGGAACTTCAGCATGTCAACTGCAACAGAGGAGAGGGAAGGTCATCTGAGATTCTGAGCCTCTCTGTATTTGTTGACTGAAAAGCACATGTGTGGGGCCTTTAGAACCTGGGGCCTGTGCACACCAGGCATAGTCGGTGTGCAGGACCAAGAATCATACCTCTGCAGAACCGATGGAGTGGGGGAACAGAGGTCTGTGATAGAATGCAGAGTAGCAAATTGAAGCCTGAAAAGGCAAACATATACTGTCACATAGCAATCATGCACTCAGAGTTGGAGTGTAAAGCATCCTTAAACAGGGGAGCTTGGGGACACCCTTAAACAGGGGAGCTTGGAGACAGCAGACGGTTTTGCTGCAACCAGCGTAAATTGTGACTCTAAGTTGTAAATTGACGGCACTGTTGTGCCCAAGATCAGCAGACTCGGCGAGCATAGCCTCCAAGAATCCAAAGACAGCTGATGCAAATGCAAAAGGGAGTTTATTATGGGCTCGAGTCCGGGCTCACGGCACCTACCAATGCAGTGGTGGATAGCGAGAGCCCCGAACAGAGGAAACAGGGGTCTATTACAGGGTCACGAGCGGCACGGATTTTGAAAGAAGCTGGCAATTGCTCATTGGCTACTACAAAGGCATTTTGGCACGCATGGTTATAGTTTCAAACTGATTGAACTGTTAGAGATGCTGTCCCATTTATGGATAGGACTGCCCTCATTGGTGGCTGGGGTAGTCTGCTTTTTCGTCACCAAGTGGAATGAGGGTTGTGACTATTGAAACAATCTCCAGAATGCGGCTGTACGAGGACTAACATATCAAAGTGGAGGATATACAAAATGGCGAAACCTCGGCTAAGCTTGGTTCCACAGGCACCTGAACCAGTGGGGAAAGCTAAATTTGCTCACCTGTGCCTTTATGTAAAAGAGGCTCTTCTCTATAGCTTGAAGCCATCTTATGCAAAACACTTGACTCACCACCCCCCACCCTACATTCCCCCTTTTCCTGCTGGCCAAGCTAAGATAACAACTTTGTACTGTGCATATTACCATTAATCAGATTTTAAACCACCCGGCCTTGGCAACTGAAATAAGTGCCTTAAGAAAAGGCTCATACTTAAAGGCATAAGGAACAAACCCTATCAGGATTCTATTCCAATCACAACTACCTCCTGGGGCTGCAATTGTTGAGAGAGGGTCTAGAGGGGTGTGTAAGGGAGGAAGTCTTTGTGGAAGACCCCCCCCCCGCCATTTGCTGTAATAAGAATCAGGACAGTAGCCTGTCTGCAATGTGAACCAGCAGCTCTCGCATCATTCTGCACACATCCCTGGGGAAATAAAGCATTGGCCTCAGAACTGCCATAGTAGAGTTGAACTGTCATTGATGGTCAAGATTTGTGTGCCCAATGCACAAAAGGATAAAACATTGAACACCAAATGTTTGAAACAGGGAGACCTTTTTATTATCAAGATAGCACCAACTCAAATGGTGGAAGTCCAAGCTCATATCCACCACCCTGAACAAGGAAGCTTAAAGCTTTTTATAGGGAAAGATACATGATTGAGTCTGGGAAAGGGATGTTAGATATTCAGAGAAAACATGCAAATAAGAAAGGGGTTTCAGTACCTAGGTATTTTGGTGTAAAGGAGGGCCCTTTATTGTAACAATGGGAGGGTTGTTCCATCCTGTTGGTTTCTGTAAAACAAGCTCCTTTGTCATTGCCTTGGGATCTGGAAATAGAAGTTAAAGATTTTAACATAGAGCTTGCAGGCATAAATATATTTACTTAGTTCTTTAATTTAATTCTTGTGCTGTTATATCAGAATAGCAGCTGAGTTGATGCTAGCCAAAAATTAATCAGGCTGCTTTAACTAAAAAATTGAACTTGGGGTGGGGATGATTATAGATGCCCCCAATCAAACTCAGGCATCCACAGCAACTTAGGAGGCTGGAACTCTTGGTACTCACTAGCGCAATCTCATGATACCCCACTGCCTTAGTCCCTGTCAGTGTCAGCTACCCCCTGAGATTAATAGAACTCTGCTGGTCCAAATGGATGTAGGGGTTTTCTATGAAGCAATAGAGAGCAAAAGGATCCCAGATAAATAACCCAGGATAATATCCTGCAACGTGCAAATGTATTATTGTGTTATAATATAAAGTCAATTCATGAATGCAAGGAAAGACAGTTGTTTATTGTTTATCACAATACATAAAAACTAAAAATGGAGAGATAGAGGAACATCCCACAAATAATGGAACAAAAACAAGAAGAAAAGAATTCCAAGGTAAGTCCAAATCCAGCAGAACTACAAAACTTTCTTGATAAGGTAATAGTTATTATTATGTTTCTTGAAATAAGATAAACAATGGATTTTACAAAACAGGAATATAACAAAACAAGAAGTAGAAAACATGAAGTTCTTGCAAACAGAAAAACTTTATGTAGAAAGTACCATAACTAGGGCCTCCCCAGTGGTGCAGCGGTTGAACGCTGGGTTGAGAAGCTGCCCGTGGCCTCTGCGGCCCCGGTTCAATCCCCGGCTGCTCCCTGGCCACCGGAGGAGGGTCCACATGGCACGCAGACCTCTCCTGCCACCTGCTGCTCCCCTCAGCAGTGCACTTCGGTCCTTCTGCCTGCTCTGCTCCCCTCTCTGGCTCTGGTGAATTCTCTCACCCTCCCGCGCTTCTGACTGTACCCAGTGCATGTATAAACAAAAAAACAAACAAACAAACAAACAAATAAATAAATAAAACATGCCTCTATTAAAAAAAAAAAAGTACCATAACTAAAGTAAAAAATATGATAGACAGCCTTAATAGCAGACAAAAAAAAAGCACCAGATAGAATCAGCAAGGTTGAATGCAAAGAGATAGAAAACACACAAATAGACCAATAAAGAGAAAAAAGAACAAAAGTAGTATAAGAGTTCTTTGGAACAATTTAAAGAGAAACAATATTCATATCATGGGATCCCAGAAAGAGACAAGAGAAAAGCATTAAAAATGTACTTAAAGAAATAGTATTTGAGAATCTCCTTAATCTGGGTAAAGCACCAGATATCCTGATCCAAAAAAACTGAAAGTGTGCCAAATAAAATAAATCCAAATAGACATACCCTAACACTTATTATAATAAATTGTCAAAAATGATGATAAAGAAGGGATAGTCTTTCTTAAGATAATTTTAGTAAATTTTATTAATATAAAAAGATCTTACAGATTAGTTCCTTTAAAGTATGTATTTCCCTAGAGATATATCAATGCCGCCATGGTCCATAATATGTTTTTACTCTCAAGTAAAATATTGATCAGTTCCTTTGGGATCAGTTCCTTTATTTCACCACAAATCAATCTTAACCACTATGATAACACTAGTTACTGTAATGATACTACAACCTCTATTCAGACTTATTTTAATTTCTTTCTCTTGCTTGCCTCAAGACTGCTACAAGCTACAGGTTTTGTTGTGTTTCCAGCAATGAAGGAGAATATCAAGCCCGTGTGTAAAAACCAAAATTGTGCTATGTATTTTTAACTACTGTCACAAGAAGGAAAAAAAAAAATCATGAGATTCTAAGTTGTCATTGCTAAGGAAACTGTCAGGTTTTACTGGGAACTGAGTCAGGGATTTCTCTCTTAAGTCGAAGAAAAGATGACTCATGAGACCAGCTTATGGCCCAAGATCCAGTGAAACAAGAATTAATTAAAAAGTGAATGAATATCTGAGGGAAATCTAATTGTGGTTATATTTTTATTGAAAGTTTGATGCTATTATGGCTACATGTTTATGTTCTGTTTTGATGAGAATGGAAAGAAGCTTTCTCGATCCATTTCTAACCTTGGATTCAATGACTATGCCTTTGCAAACTGAAATAAAATGTCCTTTATATATTTTCCCTAATCCCTCAGAATTAAGAAACAATATTTTATTTTCAATGTCATGTAGTTATTTTCATAGGTTAATAAAAGAAATCACCATTTTGTTTATAAGAATAGAATTGTACACATTGATTGTCTAACTAAAGTTATAGCTGGAACATCGATTTTCATCATATATGGTATTCCCACTATTAAGAAAAAAATATTGTACTTCATATATACAATTAATGTCTACAAAACCCAACAGGAAACAGATCTGGCAAATGCTCTATGGTTTAAGAGTTGCAGGTTTTAGAGGGATAATAAAGAAGGTTATGTCTTAGAAGGACTTTGGAGTCCTTGAAAAGAAAGGAATTTACCCCTAATTATACGTACCTCAAAGGAAATCTGTGGAGATTAATTTTTTGGAATTGGTTTCCTAGACTCCAAAATAAGGAGCCAATGAGTGACTTAAAAGAAATCCCTGGAATAAAGAGACTATTAAATTTCTAACCCTTGATTCTTTACAAATTTTCTAAATGAAAATTAACTCTCTGCCTTCATAATCACTCAATAGTGTATGGCTGTATATTCGTTAGCCATACTACATGTTTGTATAAATAATTAACTTTTTGCTTTGCCTGTGCAAATTATTTATATCAACAAAAATGACACTAAACAACTTTTTTGAAAATATTTGGAAGTTATTTATTTTAACAATTAAGAACTGATAAGAAAAACCATTCAAAAAAGTAGAAATAAGGCAACAGGATAGCCAAGTGTTCTTTCAATGTCATTGTGTATTTTCTAACGAGCTTACCCAAGCATTATTAATTCTTTAGAACAAAGGTTGAAACATGTGCCGAATTCAGCCCATGACTTATTTTTTCTGCATTCAAGTTGAAATCCTTTTTACATGTTTTAAGTGTCATAAAAAACAACGACTATGCTTGTGGCCTACAATGCTGTTATCATCACTTTGTACCCCTGGTCCTATAATTCCCCAATAGTGCTGCCTCTGTAAGTCCCTGATGTGGGGGTACCTCTGATTCAACAACTTATGAGATGTATCACACTAGTGTGGCTACAAATACAGTTCAGTTAAAGTTTTTTCTACACTTTCTGTAAACTGTTGTTCCTGATGTTTGCTGTAGTCCTCCCCCTGTCTTTCAAAGTGATTGACTTTATTCTGCTCATAATTTATTTCAGAATATACAGAGGAGGCTAGTCCAGCATCTCCATTCTGCTACTATCTTGCTAGATTTCTACCATTCTTCTTGATCCCTCATCAATGAATAAAATACATGTTGACATGTGTTTACTAAGTATTTGCATGAGAGTTGTTTTACAATTTTTTGAAAATTATATTTTGATTGATCTAATATTTCAAGCATGAATGTTAAAATAAAACATATAAATAAGGTGAATATTATTCCTTTGAATGTCAATATATAGTGTATTTTCTGAGTTTTCCTGTAGGAAACAGATATAGAGATCAGGGTTCATAATTGTGAAAACTATATACATTTATATGATTGTATACTATTTATATATGATGAAAGTGCTCTTTATATGATTATATATGCACACAAATACATATATGTCTATTTCTATAAGTTGCACAAATTTATATTCGCCAAGAAGGTATAAGGGTTCCCTTCTCTCCACATCTTCTTCAATATTTATTGATTCTTGGAAGGAGGGAGTAGGATCAAAACAAGGGGGGGTGGGAATTTTATGGGGACTATAGCCAAGATGAAAATGCATACAATGTGCAAAAATGAAAAATGATATAAAATACATAAAATTAAAAAATAATAATAATTAAATATATATTTATTGATTCTTATCTTTTATATTATAGCCATTTTTACAGTTGTGATATGATATCTCAGTGTTACATTGATTTACATTTCTCTAAAATGATAGATTATAAACATCTTTTCATGTGCCTAACAACAATCTTTATATGTTCTTTGGAGAAGTGTCTATTCAAATCCTCTGCCTGTTTTTTAATTGGGTTTTTTAGTTAAATTTTATGAGCTTTTTGTATATTTTGAATATTAATCCCTATGGGCCTATGATATGTAAATATATTCTCCTATTCAATAGGATGATTTCAATTTGAGTACATATATTATAGCAATTTTGAACTCTCTGTGATAGAGATAGAATCTTCTATGTCTTTTCACTTGGTTTACAAAGAAGTGAGCTCCCCTTGTGATGTCATTTTCCCTGAGGTCTTGAGTTTCTATGTGTTATATTTTTTGTCTGCACACTTTGAATCTTTAAGTCTTTTTTTTTTTCTTTGTAATTTGCAGCGATAACATAGAGAGTTTAGGGAGGTTTAATTTTCCAGCAAGTAGCAGTGTTTTTTTTTTTATTGGATATGTTTTTATTTTTTTTAAAAATTTTCTGGTTTCAGAGGTCTATTCTTGCACTGTCTTTGTCAAAAGTTTCAGGGGGTGGCTAGAAGAGGGGGTACGCACTATTGAGAAGGTGTTGGCTATGGGGGTTCTGCCTCATGCTGTGGCACCACAAATATCCCTCCTCACTGGGGTTCTAGGTCTTAGTCCCCATAGTCTGTCTACTGTCAGTGTAGTTCATGAGATTGATCCCACTCCCAAGGGGAGGAGGAGGACACCCTACAGTGTTGTATTTATTACTGGGCACCTAGTTTCTCCATATCAGTTTTACCCCATCAGGACTATTTGCCTCCACACCTTTCCTGCTGTCTCCTTTCCAGGGACCCTGGCAGAGCACGAAGTCCTGACATCTGTGCCCGCTGCCCTGAAACACAGCCACTAGGCATTTGTCTCCACTCAGTCTCCATTCAATGATGCATGAGTCTCCCCCATGTCCTGTCTGTTGCAGTCTCTCCAGGTCTCCAATGTCCCAGGTGTGCTTCAGTCTACCCTGAGCTTCTGGACTCTGCAGGTATAGTGTCCTCTGGTAAATTTGTAGATGTTCTTCTTAGGAACAAAGAACCTTCTCTGTCACCATTTTGGTGATTTCTTCTGTATATTCAGTCTGTATATTCTGTATATTTTTTCTGCTATATTGCAGCCCAAGAACTTTCAGCTATGTCTAAGAAGAAACTAATGGGACTAGAAAGATGTTTTTGAGTACAATAATTTTATGCCATGTTTAAAAATAATAGTTACTAGAAATTTCCAACACAGATCCTTAATACAATATTCCCCCATGCTGCCACTAACAAATTTGCATTGAAATAAGTATATTAATAAATTATGTAGAAATCTGAAAATGCCTGTCACCACAATAGAAATGAGATTCAGGTAAGATTGCCTTAAGGAAGGATCAATAAGTAACTCTAGGTGGAAAGAGATTTCCTTGTTAATAAGTAAGGTTGTCCAAAACTTGAAACAACAGGATTTAAGCATGAGAGAGGAGTGTGGCATTGATGTTTCAAATTAACCCCTACCACAGTGTTGAAGTTCACAGGATGCTACATTAAATTCAGCATGGAATGCTGATGTGCAAGTGCTCTTCCTCTCATGGAGAGTTGTGCAATGTACTGCCCAGGAGTGTTTGCTATTAGACTGAAAGAATTTAAATCCCAGTTCTTATTCTTAATTCTATCCCTTGCCCAATATCTTAGCTCATTGATTCTCAAGATTGAGTTTACATCACAGTTACCCGTAGGACTAGTTAAAACATGAATAATTTTTTTTTCCCATCTCCAAAGTTTCTCATTCAGGAGGAACAAGGATTTGGCTCAAAAATGTGTGTTTTGCAGGTAATTCTGATGTTGCCTTTTGTGAACACATTTTGAGACTTAATCCTTCTACGTGTAATTATATTAATCTGTAAAATGGTAATAATAGAGGGTTGGTATATAGATTAGATGAAATAAACTATCCAGGGTTCCTTTTTTTTTTTTTAAAGATTTATTTATTTATTTATGCAAGCACTGGGTATAGTCAGAAGCACGGAAGGGTGAGAGAATTCACCAGAGCCAGAGCGGGGAGCAGAACAGGCAGAAGGACCGAAATACACTGCTGAGGGGAGCAGCGGGCGACAGGAGAGGTCTGCGCGCCATGTGGGACTCTCGCCGGTGGCCGGGGAGCGAACCGGTACTGCATAGGCTGCGGGCATCTTCGTAGCCCAGCACTCAAACGCTGTGCCACCAGGGAGGCCTCAGGGCTCCTATTTTTGACTAAAACAAAAGTACTGAGCTAATACTAAAGAAAAAAGAATAAAAATGGATGCCTACATTTGATTGAACATCTGGTAGAAATCTTAATGAATTATAAATCTAACAGTAAATAAGTTCAAAAAAATATTTGATTTATAATATATTGACCTGCAGAACGGTTTTTAAACCATGAGACAAATCCAGAAAGTTTTAATCAACTTTAAAAGAGAAAAAGTTGGATATAAAAGATTTCAAAATTTTCTGAAAATATAGCTGCGATAAACATAAAAAAAGAAATTAAATATTTGTATTTATATTCTATAAAAGTAACAAGAAGTGTCATTAAGAGCTTTAAGAACTATTTTTTAATTTTATTATTATTTTTTATTTTATATATTTTATATCATTTTTCATTTTTGCACAATGTATGTATTTTCATCTTGGTTATAGTCCCCATACAATTCCCCCCATTATTTTGACCCTAATCCCTCCTCTCCGCCCCCCCAGCATGTCTCTTGTTTATAATTGCTTGTTGATTTTGATTTTTACTTTATTATAATTAGTCTTTTTCCTGGTCCTTTATTTAGGTCTCCTAAATTTCTGCTATGAGTGGGACCATCCGGTATTTTTCTTTTTCTTTCTGGTTTATTTCACTAAGCATGATCCCTTCAGCTCCATCCGTGTTGCTGCAAATTGCATGAGTTTATCTTTTTTGATTGCTGAGTAATATTCCATTGTGTATATGTACCACATCTTCTTGATCCAGTCATCCATTTTTGGGCATTTGGGTTGTTTCCATAGCTTATCTACTGTAAATAGTGCTGCTATAAACATAGTGGTGCAGGTGCCCTTTTGAATTACTGTTTCTGTGTCCTTTGGGTAAATACCTAGGAGAGGAATTGCTGGATCATATGGAAGCTCTATCTTTAGTAGGTTGAAGAATCTTCACACAGCTTTCTATAGTGGTTGGACCAGTTTGCACTCCTTTTTCTCCACATCCTCGCCAACATTTTTTGTAGTTATTTTTATTTATTTTTTTTAATATTTGCCATTCTCACTGATGTAAGATAGCATCTCATTGCAGTTTTGATTTGCATTTCCCTGATTACAAGTGATGATGAACATTTTTTCATATGCCTGTTGGCCATTTGCATTTCCTCTTTGGAGAAGTTCCTTTTTAGCTCTTCTGCCCATTTTTTGACTGGATCATTTACTTTGTTTTTGTTGAGTCCCTTCAGCTCTTTGTAGATTTTTGTGATCAGTACTTTATCATTGGTGTTGTGTGTGAAAATTTTCTCCCAGTTGGTGGAGTGTCTCTTTGTTTTGGTTACTATTTTGCTGTACAGAAGAAGAGCTTTAAGAACTCTTAGAAAGTTATATATAAAAGTAATATAAAAAGTGAAATATAAATATCTTAATTTTTAAAAATGGACTAAGGATATTAAAATGCAAATTAAAAAGATAAAATATAAAAAGTAAAAATATAAAAATGTTCAATTTAACTGATAATTCAATAATGCAAACTAAAATAAGTTTAATAAAATGTTTTTCTGACAAACTTGGCAATTAAAATATATAATACCAAATATAGTAAAGAAAAAAAATACTCTAGTGAATTTCTTATGAAAATATGGATTATACAAATCTACATACAACTTTAATAAAACTTTAAAAGATACATATGCAAATCCTTAAACTTTGGTTAACTCAGCAGCACTTTTTTCAGGAAATTATCTTAAATTTTTTTAAAAAAGCATCACTTTTAGTTATAAAAATTGAAAATTTTAAGTATTCACTAATATATCAAAAAAGGCATGGTTCTTGCATCAATGAATGCACATCAATAATGTTTTTAATTAATAATTAATCATATAATTCTCATTAAATTACATAGTTTATAAAATAATCTATAATAAAGTAAAGAAATAGTTTATTAGAACAGTATTTGTTATATATAGCATAATAAGCTATTCGTATCTATAAATTTTAACTTTATAGAAAATATTATTGACTCTCAAAAATGTTCATATTATATTATTGACTTGAAAATGTTCATATTATATTATTGACCCAAAATATTCATATTTTATTATCTATGTTAAAAATTCAAGTTATAAAAAGTCATACAGCATTATACATTTTTCAATATACTGTTATTGAGTAAACTACTCTGGTCAAGTAAGTAATAACAGCAGTAATGAATTAACACATAATGGCAATCTTGCCATATTGAGCCTTACTTGGAGTTAACATTTCAGAGTAATCTATAATCTGAATGCTTGTGTCCTCCCAAAATTAATAAATGGAAATATAAATCCCAATGTGATAACATTTGGAGTGAGCTCTTTAGGAAGTGATTAGATCATTTGGGTAGAACCTCCAGGAATGGAGTTAGTCTCCATATAAAGAAACTTTGCAGAATGGCTTTGTCCCTTCTACCACATGAAGACAGTGAGAACTAAGAAGTAGGAATTAGCAGACATCATATTCATCCGTGTGTTAATCTTGGACTTTCAAGTCTCCAGAACTTTGGTTTATAAACTTAACATATTATGTTATAGCAGGATAGACTAAAAATTAGCAAAACTTTGGATAGCTTGTCAGATGGTTATTAAAGGTAGGTAAATGCCATGGCTATTGTTGGCATCAGGAAACTGACAAAATAGGGGCCTCCCTGGTGGCACAAGGGTTAAGATGCAACCTGTGAAGCAGTCCACAGCCACTGCAGCATGAGTTCCATTCCCAGCCAGCCAGGGAGCAACCCACAAGGAACAACAGACCTCTCCTGATTCTCCTGCTACTCCCCTCAGCAGTGTACCTCTGTCAATCTGCCTGTTCTGTTCCCCACTCTGTCTTTGGTGAATCCTCTCACCCCCTACACCTCTGGCCTGTACTCCAAATCTTGTATGCATAAATAAATATTAAAAAAAGGAATCTGATGAAATAAAGTGATCAGACATTTTGATGAATACTTAGAGGAGGTAAAAGAGCAAATCATTCAGATACAGGAAGAACATTCTAAGTGAGAAGAATAATTTCATCTTTACAATAAATAAATCAATTAAAAGGAGGGGTAGAGGGAGGAAAAAGAAGAAAAATTTGTGTGATGATAGGTACCATCTTTGGGAATCCATATGATATTTTTCTAACTACTTCTTGGAGGGGGTGAGTTATAATGGTCCTTATGTCAGTTGTTATAAAGATCAAAGGAATCACTTTCAGAATTCTAAAAGCCCTAATTGACAAATCAGCCTAGTTCCAGAGCTCATTACCCCTGACTGATTTTCCTGTCTTTGGTCAATACTGGGCCAACCAAGGTTTCCAAAGAAGGGGTCTTGTAACCATGAGCTTCCACTTCCAGTCCTGTATGGGCACTGATTATTGTCCAAGCTGAAGACATTCCTACCATGTTTTTAATTTTCAAGTTTTGAATAGCTGTTTAACATTGCCAACTATGTAATTTGTGGTACCAAATGCTAAACGAAAATGTGGAGCTCTTATTGAAAAAGCTGCAAAAAGTGTTGTTAGTAATTCATAAATATATAGCTTTTTGTCTTCTTCCAGATTAGTTATAGCAATTTTGTTATTTAATGTCATTCTAAGTAAAGTAGAAAGTTAAATTTTTACCATGGTTTGTACCAGTCCATTATATATCACACAATGCCAATTTTAAATGCAAATATATGAGCATTTAACTTGCATCAAAATTTACAAAATTTTGTAATTCCTATTTCATAATTTGTGCATACACATCTTTCTTTATGAGAACAGTGGATATGTTGCAAAAAGTTAACATGATTTTCATTTCACTTCCAGATAAGTTGATAGCATATGCTATCAACATTTTCTACCTGCTATGTACTATGTAAGGAAAGGCTGAAGGGAAAATAATTGTGTTACCTCATTATTCCCTTTCTTCTATACCATAAATTTCAGTGCAAGTTGTTGTTCACTAATAAAGAAGCATAAACAAGAAAGGATATTATAGGGTTTATAGGTCTTTTGTGTTTCATTAACCACCATCATCTTTCTTCTGTTTGAAGCAAGTTCTATCTTGATTGGAAAGAGTGGCCTATCAAGATTTTCATGTCTCTCCTTTCTTAGTCATGTATGTAGGAGTCTTACCTTGTACTGACTTTACGTTCCTCTGCCCACCATGTACTGTGGCTTCATCAGATTCTGGGCGATGGGAAATTGTGGATTTTGTAGGCAATAGAGAGGCTTGGATCAAGACTCATTGCACAAATCTCTTGTCTTTTGGGACTTTACTTGTGAAACACAAGTTTGAGATAGTTACTAAAAATTTCAAAAGGAGATGACAGAGCATTCACTGAGTTAAGTATGGAACCCACGAGAGTGTAGAATCCTGATTGGCTGCATAGATTGCATGCCCATGAAACTGTCCCTTCAATGAAACTTGAATTATTATATCATCTGATGATACTAAACAAAATCATAATAGGCATACAAAAATCAAATATTAAGGCAATTAGGCACCAGGCTATTATAGATCCTGTATTTTCCTTATCTATTTAGTTATAGGAAGTATTCTTTGAGTTCCTTAAATTCCCCACCATCCAAGGAAGTCAAAAGTGTGTTTAGCTCAAGTCATGAAAAGGTCTCAGATGACCTCCTGACAAGCCACATAGGTTTTTCCTGTGGTTGGGGGCCCTCTGACCTGCAGCCATAATTTATTATGCAGTCATAATTAAAAAGACTAAAATAGTCAAGAGTAAGGAAGAGAGACAATAAAGAACTATATTTGGGAAAAACTAAAACTCCAATTCATGGTACAACTTTTCAACGGTCATTGCTTTCTGTAGACCACATGTAGCCAGTGAAGGTCATGCAGGCAAGGGGGAAAAACAAAACAAAACACAACTTTCTAACTTTCTTCCCTCCTGATTGCATGACAAGTTGAAGGGACTCCAACAATGAGAGTTTCTCTGTGTGTGGACGGCAGGAGAAACAGGTAAGCCAATATCTCTTTCAAAGGACCTAACAAATGCACTCTGAGAAATCAAATTAGCCATGTTAAAATGTGGTTTGAAAATGTCAGAGTCGTATAAGAGCCACAACCAGTTTGTAATTCCAGATGGAATACTCTGTACATTTTAGCTCCCTCACTAAGACACCATATATATTCTTAAAACGGATACTTCTTGATTTATGAACATGAAGCTGCTATCTCATTTTCTGAGACACAAGACCTTAATACACAGTGGCAAATATGTACTGGTAACCATGTTGTTTTCAATTTAGAAAAACCTAGGAGGAACTATAGATTATTTTAAAGGCTCATTCAAACATCTCCGCCTTCTATGCTTCAATTACATTTAATATACACACTGGCATCAGTAACAATTCAACCTCTGTTCTGGTCCAGAGATGCAAGTCAGGAGTGTACCAATTCTTTAATCATGATCTGTGAAAATTTAACAGTGATAATCAGAAGAGCTTAAAACTACTAAATTTGTCATTATCAATTTACACAATTCCAAATGAACAATAGGAATAAAAGGTCTTCTTAATGGCATAAGCGCCTTCTTGTTTACAGTTTTTTCACTAAATTGTGTCTCATTAATTATTGATTTTTGATGTCATAAAGTCTGAGAGCCTGCAAACCAATTATACAACTGTCACAAAATCACAGTTGTCAAACTTTTTCTTCTTCTCAAAATGAGCCTTTTTTCTAAAGCACCATTTAGACTGCAACCTCCTCCAGGGCAGGAGCTATAAATTCAGGGATTTTAAGTACTCCAGAGATTCTAGAAGTGTATTCTGTGCACAATTTCTACTCAATCAATATTGATGGGCTGGCTTCCTATAAGATCTTTACAAAGTAATTTGCTGCTCTGTGAAAACTCAGAAATTTGAGTCCCCCAAAGATTACACTGCCCTAAAGGATAGAAAATAAGTAGTGGAATAAGGACATAAAAGATTAATGGTCATTCTCATGTAGCAGATGTTTAAGAGAGATTGGGCATAGCCATCCTCTACCACATCACACACAACATGCTGTACTTCTTCTGGGTTCTGTTTGCCCTAAGGTGTCTGCTGTCCTGTTCTTTGAGACAAGGAGATTTATAGCCAGAAACTGTATTTTATTAAAAGATGCAGAGCTATAGACTCTCATGATCATAAATATTATATATATATGTATATATATATATATATATAGAGAGAGAGAGAGAGAGAGAGAGAGAGAGAAGAGAGAGAGGTATCAAGGAAAAGTTTGTGAGTTAAAAAAATCTGCATGTGTAGATAAATACCACCATGCATAGGACTAAAAATAGATGATGAGGATGAATTTAATAGGTCACCTAAAAGCAAGGTGAAACAATCAAATGAATTACCCAAACAGAACATTTGAATTAAAATGGTTTTCCATAAATATTGTGGATCCTCCAGATTTCGTGATTTGGATCAGGCATTATAGTGTGTATGTGTGTGTGTGTATGTTTGTGTCTGTGTGAGTTTAATATTAATTGATTAAAATCTGCCTCATCAAAATGAAAGAGATAAACTTCTACACCTGTAAACATATTTTATCAAAGGCCAGACCAAAAGATTTTTTTGGCTTTATGTATGCTCCTTACAACAACTATTCCTCACTGTGATATGGCATGGAAGTGCACAGCCAAAAGGAATTTAAATGTATGTGACTGTGTTCCAACAAATTTTGTTTACAAAGCTAGTGGTGGAGTACATTTGGCTTGTGAAGTTGTAGTTTTCCAACTTCTGTTCTATAGTTAGTCTTAAAATAAGCATTTCCAGAGTTTCAGCTGTCTTTCATTCAGTGGGTATTCAGATACAGAGGAGATAATTATGTAGGCAATAGAATTGGAAAAATGATGGGTGATTTGGTGGTGGGTAGAATGTGGTAATATCAACCTGAAGAAGTGGGATGATATATTTTTTAATTTATACAGTATTGGATATAATTGTATTGTAAAACAATGTTTCCTTAATTAAAAAAAGAGTACATGAGTTAACCATAAATTTTAGAGACTAATCTGGCTGTATTTTGACAGTGAATCGACTTATATTGCTGGTATAAACATCTCTTGTGTTCTTATAAGATTGTAAAAGAAATGCCTTATAACAGAAACTATTTTAAATATGGGCTCACATGTATATGTACTGTCTATATAAAAGGACATTGATAAAAGGACATTAATCATTAATGTCTTGCTTTTATACCAATATCTATAGATAATAATTGAAATAATATGCCTTTAATTCTCATCATCCTAGTATCTTATTTTACTGAATGGATTTGAATATTTAACAATACCATTTATTTTAGTTTTCCATTTGTTCCTCTGAGATCAGGTAAGCAAAACTTGATGGATCTGATACATTTCATCAACATTAAAAAACTTCATACTGCTGAAACAGATAAAATACAATTATGTTTTTATGACTTCTTATTTTCACATATGCGTGTATTATTAATCAAACAAGATATCCCATTTGAACAATTCTGCTCCACTGGATCTCCAATTAATACAACTTAGGTTATAAACTGTCATTCTACATCCCAAATCCAAGGAACAAGAATAGACAAGAAAAAGGAGTCATATACTAGAGGAGCTGATTTAAAACAAAAACAAACAAAAACCTATATTTTCCAAATTTTACAATCATGTTCTGTGAAAGAAAGTATTAATAGAAGTGGGAGGCACAATTTCAAATAAACTTGGATCACCAGCGGTACTTTTACCATGTAATTCTAGACAGACTATAGGATGCACTCCAGGGGGCTATCTGAATCTTACATAATCTGAAATAACACAATGACAGGGAGGCAATAGTCCTAGGTGTTCTTTTTCTCAGATTAAAAAATCTGTGTGTGTGTGTGTGTGTGTGTGTTTGTGTACCCAACCACTGTAAATCAACAGCACTTTTTTTTTTTTTTTTACTTTGCCATACTTAAGAGTCTTTCAGTTAAAAGGTCTAACTTATATGTATACCTTCACAGAAGCCAAAACTTGAATAAACCCCACATTAAATGATGAACTAAATATATTTCAGTATTTTTCAGGTCCCAGTTGGCTAGCTAATATTCAAATCAAAATGCTCATGAAAACCAAATGCAATCTAAAGAGCAACATCTTAATCCTATGAAATTGTCTCTGATTTTTTAATTGTAAAATTAAGTTATTTTATTAGAATAATAAATAATTCATAAGGTATATATGATGAAAATAAAATCTGTACCTGTCGTTACAAAAAAGTCACACATGGGGTTGGAACTGAATTTCCTTATCCAAAGTTTTCCCTCTTTCTCTCTGACTTGTTCTGATCATTTATGGTTTTCAATTTATATTTATATTTGACATTATTTGTGAATTCTTTTTGATCTCCGCCAAAAGTTTTTAAGTTAATTTTACATGTTACATATGATTCTTCTGCACAAAGTTGTTTATAAAAGGCATAAAATGCATTCTCATACTAATGCCCTTCTACTATCTTTCCAGTGTATAAGTATAATGTTCTTTGTCACCATTAAGCTTAACGAGAACTCTTTGGCACATTCATAGAAAATATCTCTTCTTAATTTTAGAAAATTTGATAGCTGGCCAGAGAAACATCATGATAGGGATTTTCTTTTTCCACTTGCCAATAGTGAAACTAATAATGTAAAATATTATGTTTTTATTTACAGTTTTAAAAAGAGTAGTAAAGATTGATTAAACTGCATGTCTTCAATAATAAAAAGATATATAGCAGCCT